>NC_090647.1:344501071-345718571 GCF_040937935.1 Hyperolius riggenbachi | reverse complement strand
GGGCGTATTTTTGATACTCGCCCTGAGAGCAATTTAACCTAGAAACTGCACTGGTTGGTGGTATACTTGTTACTTTGCCCTTGTGGGGCTTTTTATATTGGAAAAACTAAGCTACCTTTATGGAGACTTATATCAGAACATTTACAAAATATTGGCAATGGGGAATCCCTCACTCCCATCACTTGAGATGTGAGACAGTGCCATATGTGTACAAGTAATGGATTACGTTTTGTGGGATTAGATAGAATTCATGGTACTATACGGGGAGAGAATTTTGACCGGTTGCTTCTCCAAAGAGAAACTAGATGGATTTATAATCTTTGAATCCCTGGGAGTAGATGTCGGACACCTGATGACGCCGTAAGGACGGCGAAACATGTAAGGGCCATGTCCGCAGGAGACGCCGTCTCCTCCTGCGACCCCCAGCCCCCCCCCCCCCCCCCCCCCACTGCACTCCTTCCTGATCATCGTGCATGGGACCCTGCACAGGGGCTTGGCAGCATCACCTGGGATCTCTACAAGGCTGAACACCATCTTATTCCACCTACATGCGAGAGTCTCAATTCAGGAGACTTCATTGTCAGCATTTCCGGATACATTGCCAGATACAGCATACATCAGGACACTGTGCATACCGTGTTACAGTGGATGTACATGGTAACATCCAGGACTCTCAAGCTTCTGGTCTAAGTGAAGATGACTGAGTGGTGAGAGACTGTGGTTACACACGCATTTCTGTGCTGGTTTCATAGATCTGGCTACTTTTTCATGCTGTGCTTGTGCTACTGATGACCGGCTTGCTGCTTTGCTTTCTCTAGCCTGTCTTGGACACTAACTTGATCACTGCCATTCTGACAGCCCCATTTTTCAGGTTCCATGCTATTGAGTGAGCTCACTTGCAATATCTACCTGGCCATGGATGTGTGAGTGGTGGTGTGACATGGGTCTGCATGAGGAGATGGCTCATGTTATTTTTAACTTTTTCTATGGTATAGATATTTGAATAAAATTTGCATTATATTTTTATAATTAAATTCTAGCGTTTATTGGGATAGCACCGTGAGCACCAGCAAAAGTCTTTCTTCTCCATTTGTTTGTGTATTTACATGAACTTAGCAATGGTGGGACATAAGATTAGGGCAGTGGTGGCGAACCTTTTGAAGGTCGAGTGCCCAAACTGCAACCCAAAAGTCACTTTACTATCGCAAAGTGCCAACAGCAATTTAAACTAAATACAAAACGTTTTAACTCATACATGAACATTATGGAAAATCCAAGTTGAAAATAAACTGTGAAGATAAACAATTTTATCCATCCGACTCCTGAAAAATGTGTTCTTTGTTTTAGAACCTCCCAGTTTCATTTTCGGTTTTAAAAAGCCGAAAAAGTAGGTTTAATGCTATTGTCTCATATGATGATGATCCAGCTTTTTCCATAGTCTCGCAGTTAGCAATCATGTGACCCCCAACAAGACAAATTCAGCAATCATGAGGCCCCCAACATGACCAACTCAGCAATCATGAGGCCCCCAACAAGACACATTCAGCAATCGTGAGGCCTCCCCACAAGACAAACTCAGCGATCTTGAGGCCCCCAACAAGACAAATTCAGTAACCATGAGGCCCCCAACAAGACAAATTCAGCAGTCATGAGGTACATAAATAGACAGCATTTCACATAAATAGGCAGAATGCCCCCTTAATATGGTAGACACCTCTCACCTGGCAGCAGTTCCCCAAAATACACTCAATCTGACAGCAGTGGTTCCCCAAAAATAGGTAGCCCCAGGTCTATAGGTGTCCCCAGAATAGGTAGCCAGGGGTATATGTGCCCAATATATGTAGGCAGGGGTATATGTGCCAAGTATATGAAGTCAGGGGTATATGTGCCCAGTATATGTAGGCAGGAGAGGGATATATGTCCTCAGAATAGGTAGCCAGGTGTGCCCCTAGCAGGAGGGGAGCAGCGCAGAGAAGAGGGAGTGCTATGGGCACAGTGGGAAAGGGCGGACGTCTTCCCCCCCCCCCTTCCCTCACCTTAGGGGCCTCTCCCTCCCTCGCTGTCCCCTCCGGAACGAAGTGTTGTGCAGCGGGCAGAACTTGCCTCCGTCTTGTTCAGGCTCCGGATGGATTTGCCGCTAGGCTGGTCTGGACGGCACCAGAACTTCCAGCGCTGGATCGAGACGGAGGTAAGTTCCACCCGCTGCCCAGCGCTGCACAACACTTCGTTCCGGAGGGGAAAGCGCGGGAGGGAGAGCCCCCTAAGGTGAGGGAAGGGGGAGAGACGTCTGCCCTTCCCCACTGTGCCCATAGCTCTCCCTCTTCTCTGCGCTGCTCCCCTCCTGCTGGCCGCACGGGCACGCGGCCGGGGGGCAGCGGGCAGCCAGGGTCGGAATTTGCCGTATGTGCGGACGCCCAATGTAATGCTATGAAACAAAAAAATTGCTTGCCACCCAATCACATTAGCAGAATTTTCTTATGAGGTTTCCCGCTGGGTCACATCAGGTAGACCATCATCCAAAGTTCTGATTCAGCTCGTAGTAGTCCTTTACATGGAATGATAAAGGAACTTCTAGTAAAAGAAAAAAAAAATCTCTGAGTAAGACAAAGCTTATATTTATTTCACCTACAAATTGTGGGCTGTAGACCGTACGCAGCAGGTCCATCCGGATATCCATAGCTTCGTTTTCAAGCAATGATACATTATTCTTTTCTGATTCTGTTTCTCCACCTGCAAGATAATAAGACGTACATTTAGACTCACTTAGCATGCATGTTCTGAACTCTAGAAATGAGCACTAAGGAAAGATGGTAACCTATACCAACAAATTTCACTTACTGTAGCCATTCTGATTAAATATGGTCAATAAGAGAATAGTTATTCTAGCTTGCAAGCAAATTTAATGCTACATTAAACCAGGATTTAGGAAATTGGGGTTTAAACCACTTCAGACCAGCTACAGTATCTTCAAGTCCTCACTGCCACCACCTTGGGGGAAAAAGGAAAATAGTATGGCTCTGCAGCTTCTGATGAGCACAGCGCATATACTTACTGAATCTTGTGTGGTGCTGATCCCTCCTTGAAGTCTGATCTGTGTATGCCCCTTGAGACACAGTGTAAGAAAACGCGGAAAAGCCGCCGCGGGTGCTCAGAGCAAGGCGGCTGATTCCGCGTCCAACGCGGCAGGTTGCGCGCGTGGGCCTGCATCTGTTAGCATGACTGAACGTGGAGAAACCGCCGCATATCCTGAGAACAAGGCGGCGGATTCCGCGTCCAACGCGGCGGTTTGCACGCATAGGCCTACATCTGACGGTATGGCTGAACGCGGAGAAACCGCCGCATGCTCTGATAGCGGTGCGGCTGGTTCCGCGTCCAGCACAGCGGATGGGTTACAACACATGTCTGGTGTGGCTGGGACTGATAGTCCACACAGGTTCAGAAGGACGCGCGCGCTGAGAGGCAGAGCTTTTATGACAGCCAGAAGGGAGTCAGCTGACCAAGCCAGTTAGCTGACAATTGCATCAGTTCTCATTGGTCCAGCACTTAGGGGAGGCGCTGGAGAGCGCTATAGTATATATACTGGGTGCTGGTCATTCCTCTGGTGTCTGTCGTTGCGATCACTATGTGGAAGCACTCAGACCTTTTGTCAGAATCTGTGTTATGCTCTAGACCAGTTCCAGGGTGTTGATGATCACGGACCTCACACCTCAGACTAGGAATATTGTATATTATCTGTGTTATCCTTCAGACTAGTTCCAGGGTGTTGATGACTACGGAACTCACACCCAAGACTAGGAATTAGCGTTACCATCTTGTCATATTCAAACTAGTTCCGGGTTGTTGATGATCAAGGAGCTCACACCTAAGTCTAGGCATTGTTTGATTATTTGTTATGACCTTCTGCTTTCCTGACCACTCTTCTGATCTCTGAGTTTGTACTTTACTATATCTGATTCTCCATTGCCAAACCTTGCTTGCCTCAGGATTCCGTTTCAGTCTTGTCTCTGTATCTGACCTGTCTGTTGCCGACCTGGCTTTCCCGACCTCGAGAACTATCTCCTCTGTTTAGAGATAGTTCACAGATCTGTTAGTGACACTCCTCTATTGGTGTCACTCACACTCTGGTCCTTCCCACTCTCAGCCTGACTCCTCCTATTGGGGAGCCTCAGGCCGTTGGAGGGAGCCTGTTCTTTGGGCAGTATCTCTTACTGCCTTGCACCCTCTATACGGGTGCTCTCCTCAAGGTATTACTGTTGCACCAAACACTCATATTACTCAGGTGTCTAGAGGTTAGAGATATATCTGATTATCGGTGATACTGCAGATCATCAATAACCAGGTATATATATCTGTATTCTCGGTGATGCTGCAGATCACCGATAATCAGACCCTCTCTGTGTTACACCGATTATTACACACAGGGGCAGGGATCACGGCATGGAGATTCGATTTGGACTGCAGACTGCTTGGGTGATTCTACAGTTAAAATTTGTGGCTATTTTACTTAGAAAACAGAAGTCCTAAGATGTCTGAACAGTAACCCTGCCATTTATGCTTAAAGTAAAACTGTAGCGGGAGGGGGTGTACTATGGGAAGGGAAGGCTCTGGGTCCTAAAGAGCCTTCCAGTTCATCTCAGTCCCTACGTTCCAGCGCTGTCACCCACATTAACTAGCAACTCAGTCAGCCTCGGGGAACCCTTGGAAAACGCTAGTGTTTCCAAAGCGCACTCGCGTCTATGCAGTATGGAGCCGCCCATCTTCGGAAGAACTTGGAGACATGAGTACTTCCAAGGGCTCCCAGAGGCTGGCGGAGTGGTTTTCGACCAGGTGGGCAAAAGCTACTAATGTGGGTGACAACAATGAAACCTTGGGACTGGGAGAGGAAAGGGAAGGCTCTTTAGGATCCAGAGCCTTCCCTCTCCATAGGTAGGCATCTGATTTTTCTTTTTAAAAGTGTTACAGATTTACTTTAGCTGTGTCAGTAGCATCTTTATAAAAACATGATATTTGCTAAGCAAAAGGAAGCAAAAGTTGTTGGATTGGTTAAAAGTTGTTGGATTGGTTTAAAGAGGTTTAAAATGTAGAGACTTGCCAGTAAAGAAGGTGGGTCCCATTTACAACCAATTTTTATGACTTTGAAAAACACTTTGTAAATAAAACATATGCCAGAAGGTCTTTACTACATTCTACAACTTTCTCTTAACCCATCAGTATGGCACATGGATGACACTACCCGGGATAACATGCATGAGAGGATGCTTGTAAGATGAAATAAAGTAGTTTGATTTGATTTTCTGCTCCACCTGATCTATCTTTGCAAATGGTCAAGATTTGTCCCCTTCCTCACGTTCCCTCCAAACTCACTCACCAACATAATTCCTATTAAATAAATTCATTTAAATGAAATACAGCATGGTCACATGTCTGCTGACAAACTCTGTTGCCCCCCCCCCCCTCCTTTTGGGGTAGAAGGGCTAGGTTAGGGTAGACCCAGCACTGACCACCCCACCCAATGAACAAGTGGGAGAGGGGTGGCTCAATCACACACACGGCATGTGTCTACAGACACCTGATGATGATAAAAAAAAGGCATCTCACTCCCTTACCTATGCAGAGTCCCGAGCAGAGTGTAAATGAGAGGTTACTCACCCAGGTCTCAGCATTCCATTGATGAGATCTCTCTAGTTACCTAATATTTGGGGCACCTCTAGCTACTTAATACTGATGATAGCTCTAGCTACCTAATACTAAGGGGCGCTTGTAGCTACCTATGAAGGGCAAGGGAAGTTAATGAGACAGCCAGCACACTTGCGCAAAAGGTGGATCAGCGCATCACCAGGCCGCCTCCGAATGGCCTCCAATCAGAGGTGCGCTGAGCCCCCCCCAGAAACTGCAAACGCACCTTGAACCCAAACAGAAGCTCTGCATATACACCAAAAGCAAAGGGATGAGTACTTAACAAGTTGCATGCAAGCTGTTACAGGAAACCAACATCCTTCAGTGGTAGACAGGTCATGTGTATGCTAGGTGTGTATTTTATCCCACAAGTGGGCCTTGCACTCTCTTGCAGGTAGCCACTTATCTGTTTTTAAGTAGCGCTGTTCATTTCCTTGCCAGCCAGCACACTTGCAGTGCAGTTTAGTAGGGAGTTTGTAGGTTCATGGAAGGCGAAGTGTACGGTGCCAGGATGTCTGTGCCCATGGGCTCATGTGACGTAAATCCAGGCCTGCCTGTTGTGAAAAGGGTGTCATTCAGACCTGCAGGGGAGAGTTTGGACAGCAGTTTCAGAGGCAGACTTCCCCTAGATATAAATAAGGGGGGAGTCTTCCCATTGGTTGATCACAACTATGCAGCAGTGTAGGTCATGCCTATGTGACTAATCGCAAAGTTAAGGCATTTACACTACGGGCTTGATTCACAAAGCCGTGCTAACTGTTTAGCACGGGTGTGCTAAACAGTTAGCACGTGAAGGGCCGTTCGTGGACTTTTGCGCGCGCAAAGTGCCGCAATTCGCGCGATCGCGGCACTTTGCGCGCGCAAAAGTCCACGAACGGCACTTCACGTGCTAACTGTTTAGCACACCCGTGCTAAACAGTTAGCACGGCTTTGTGAATCAAGCCCTAAGACTTTCTTTGCATTGCGTTACCCTTTCTGTACGAATAGTAACAGCAATGAAAGTCTGTGGGGTCCAGTACACTTACTGCGATAAGCCGCACATTTCTGAATCGCCGCCGACCCAATGCAAAGTCAACAGCGCGTTACCATCGGACTTCCTGCGGCGGCATGCATGGAAGTCTATGGGCAACTCAAATTTTAAATACGTTGGCGGCACAGTGTGACACACATATGTGGAACTATTCAAATGAGATGGGGCAGCTGGGAAGCCCAGGGACTTACTTTCTGTCCAGCAGGAATTAAGTAACTGGGTGAATGGTGAGCGGGGGAAGGGGTTGGTGTGGTGCTATGCATTTGACCCTGTTGGCACACTGCCACAGGGTCATGAGTAATGATTTGCGTGTTGCTGTGCGATGCAATGGGAGCAGAATATCGCAAACGCACTGATCAGATCTAAAACCGGCCTCAGGATTAGTTCACATTGCTTAGTTGCATTGCAGAATAATTCTGTTGTCAGCTCACTGCCCAAACAATTCTATGGGCCTGTTCACAGTACTGTGTGTAACTGATAGGGTTATTGTAACTCGCTCCATGCAGGCTTTGTATTAAAGTGTATGTTCAATCTCCATTGAAATTCACAACCATAACAAATGTGTAAGGCAGCAGAATACTGTGATCATAGCCTAATCTTTGTTGGAATTTAAGCATGATATGCTTGAATTCGTAGCCCTCAGTTACTGTAGATAACTGGTCTTAGTAAGGGCTGGACCTGGTGCACACCAAGCGTTTTTTGTAGCATTTTCCAAACCACTTCCACCTGTGAAAACGCTTGGCTAATGTATTTCAATAGGATGGTGCACAGCAGCGGTTTGAGGTTTTTAGCAAACTGCAAACGTGGGTCTTGAAGCACTTTTGCTGTTTGCAGAAGCGTTTCTGCCTCAATGTAAAGTATAGCAAAAGCTCAAACCGCTCTGGAAAACGCTAGATAACAGCGGTTTTCCAGGCGTTTGTTACAGAAGCTGTTCAGTAACAACTTTTACTGTAACAATATGTGTAATCTGCTACACAAAAACGCTTCAAAAAACGCTAGGCATGTTTAGAATACGTCTAATACGTCTGCTCCAAAAACACTCTAGCTTTTTGAGGATCTGCTAGAAGTTTTGGTGTGCACTGGGCCTCAAAGGGAGCGAGAGTGAGAGAGAGAGTGTTGGTGAGTGAGTGAGCGAGTGAGTGTGTGAGTGAGTGAGTGAGAGTGTGAGTGAGTGAGTGAGAGTGTGAGTGAGTGAGTGAGTGAGTGAGTGTGTGAGTGTGAGTGTGAGTGAGTGAGAGTGTGAGTGAGTGAGTGTGTGAGTGAGTGAGTGAGTGAGTGAGTGAGTGAGTGAGTGAGAGTGTGAGTGAGTGAGTGAGTGAGAGTGTGAGTGAGTGAGTGAGTGAGTGAGTGAGTGAGTGAGTGAGAGTGTGAGTGAGTGAGTGAGTGAGTGAGAGTGAGAGTGTGAGTGAGTAAGAGTGCGAGTGAGTGAGTGAGAGTGTGAGTGAGTGAGAGTGTGAGTGAGTGAGTGAGTGAGAGTGTGAGTGAGTGAGTGAGAGTGTGAGTGAGTGAGTGAGTGAGTGAGTGAGTGAGTGAGTGAGTGAGTGAGTGAGTGAGTGAGAGTGTGAGTGAGTGAGAGTGTGAGTGAGTGAGAGTGTGAGTGAGTGAGTGAGTGAGAGTGTGAGTGAGAGTGTGAGTGAGTGAGAGTGTGAGTGAGTGAGTGAGTGAGAGTGTGAGTGAGTGAGTGAGAGTGTGAGTGAGTGAGAGAGAGAGTGAGTGAGAGAGAGTGAGTGAGAGTGTGAGTGAGTGAGTGAGTGTGTGAGTGAGAGTGTGAGCGAGGAGTCAGTGCGTGAGTGAGAGTGTGAGTGAGTGAGTGAGTGAGTGAGAGTGTGAGCGAGGAGTCAGTGAGTGAGTGAGAGTGTGAGTGAGTGAGTGAGTGTGTGAGCGAGGAGTCAGTGAGTGAGAGTGTGAGTGAGTAAGTGAGAGTGTGAGCGAGGAGTCAGTGAGTGAGTCAGTGAGCGAGGAGTCAGTGAGTGAGCGAGGAGTCAGTGAGTGAGTCAGTGAGCGAGGAGTCAGTGAGTGAGCGAGGAGTCAGTGAGTGAGTCAGTGACCGAGGAGTCAGTGAGTGAGCGAGGAGTCAGTGAGTGAGTCAGTGAGCGAGGAGTCAGTGAGTGAGCGAGGAGTCAGTGAGTGAGTCAGTGAGCGAGGAGTCAGTGAGTGAGCGAGGAGTCAGTGAGTGAGCGAGGAGTCAGTGAGTGAGCGAGGAGTCAGTGAGTGAGCGAGGAGTCAGTGAGTGAGTCAGTGAGCGAGGAGTCAGTGAGTGAGCGAGGAGTCAGTGAGTGAGTGTGTGAGTGAGTGAGAGTGTGAGCGAGGAGTCAGTGAGTGAGTGAGAGTGTGAGTGAGTGAGTGAGTGTGTGAGCGAGGAGTCAGTGAGTGAGAGTGTGAGTGAGTGAGTAAGTGAGAGTGTGAGCGAGGAGTCAGTGAGTGAGTCAGTGAGCGAGGAGTCAGTGAGTGAGCGAGGAGTCAGTGAGTGAGTCAGTGAGCGAGGAGTCAGTGAGTGAGCGAGGAGTCAGTGAGTGAGTCAGTGAGCGAGGAGTCAGTGAGTGAGTGAGGAGTCAGTGAGTGAGTCAGTGAGCGAGGAGTCAGTGAGTGAGCGAGGAGTCAGTGAGTGAGCGAGGAGTCAGTGAGTGAGTCAGTGAGCGAGGAGTCAGTGAGTGAGCGAGGAGTCAGTGAGCGAGGAGTCAGTGAGTGAGCGAGGAGTCAGTGAGTGAGTCAGTGAGCGAGGAGTCAGTGAGTGAGCGAGGAGTCAGTTAGTGAGTCAGTGAGCGAGGAGTCAGTGAGTGAGTCAGTGAGCGAGGAGTCAGTGAGTAGGCGAGGAGTCAGTGAGTGAGCGAGGAGTCAGTCAGTGAGCGAGGAGTCAGTCAGTGAGCGAGGAGTCAGTGAGTGAGCGAGGAGTCAGTGAGTGAGCGAGGAGTCAGTGAGTGAGCGAGGAGTCAGTGGGTGAGCGAGGAGTCAGTGAGTGAGCGAGTGAGTCAGTGAGTGAGCGAGGAGTCAGTGAGTGAGTCAGTGAGCGAGGAGTCAGTGAGTGAGCGAGGAGTCAGTGAGTGAGTCAGTGAGCGAGGAGTCAGTGAGTGAGCGAGGAGTCAGTGAGTGAGTCAGTGAGCGAGGAGTCAGTGAGTGAGTCAGTGAGCGAGGAGTCAGTGAGTGAGCGAGGAGTCAGTGAGTGAGTCAGTGAGCGAGGAGTCAGTGAGTGAGCGAGGAGTCAGTGAGTGAGCGAGTGAGTCAGTGAGCGAGCGAGCGAGCCAGTGAGCGAGCGAGGAGTCAGTGAGCGAGCGAGCGAGCCAGTGAGCGAGCGAGGAGTCAGTGAGCGAGCGAGCGAGCCAGTGAGCGAGCGAGGAGTCAGTGAGTGAGCGAGGAGTCAGTGAGTGAGCGAGGAGTCAGTGAGTGAGCGAGGAGTCAGTGAGTGAGCGAGGAGTCAGTGAGTGAGCAAGTGAGCGAGTGAGTCAGTGAGTGAGCGAGGAGTCAGTGAGTGAGCGAGGAGTCAGTGAGTGAGCGAGTGAGTCAGTGAGTGAGCGAGGAGTCAGTGAGTGAGCGAGTGAGCGAGGAGTCAGTGAGTGAGCGAGGAGTCAGTGAGTGAGCGAGGAGTCAGTGAGTGAGCGAGGAGTCAGTGAGTGAGCGAGGAGTCAGTGAGTGAGTGAGTGAGCGAGTGAGTCAGTGAGTGAGCGAGGAGTCAGTGAGTGAGCGAGTGAGCGAGGAGTCAGTGAGTGAGCGAGGAGTCAGTGAGTGAGCGAGGAGTCAGTGAGTGAGCGAGGAGTCAGTGAGTGAGCGAGGAGTCAGTGAGTGAGCGAGGAGTCAGTGAGTGAGCGAGGAGTCAGTGAGTCAGTGAGCGAGTCAGTGAGTGAGCGAGTGAGTCAGTGAGCGAGCGAGCCAGTGAGTGAGTCAGTGAGTGAGCGAGTCAGTGAGTGAGTGAGCGAGCGAGTCAGTGAGTGAGAGAGTCAGTGAGTGAGCGAGTCAGTGAGTGAGTGAGCGAGTCAGTGAGTGAGTCAGTGAGTGAGTGAGTGAGCCAGTGAGTGAGCGAGTCAGTGAGTGAGTGAGCGAGTCAGTGAGTGAGCGAGCGAGTCAGTGAGTGAGCGAGCGAGCGAGCGAGTCAGTGAGTGAGCGAGTCAGTGAGTGAGCGAGTCAGTGAGCGAGCGAGTCAGTGAGCGAGCGAGTCAGTGAGTGAGTGAGTCAGTGAGTGAGTCAGTGAGTGAGTGAGTCAGTGAGTCAGTGAGTGAGTGAGTCAGTGAGTCAGTGACCAAGTCAGTGAGTGAGTCAGTGACCGAGTCAGTGACCGAGTCAGTGACCGAGTCAGTGACCGAGTCAGTGAGTGAGTGAGCGAGTGAGTGAGCGAGTCAGTGAGCGAGTCAGTGAGCGAGTCAGTGAGTGAGTGAGTCAGTGAGTGAGTCAGTCAGTGAGTGAGTCAGTAAGTGAGAGTGTGAGTGAGTGAGTGAGAGTGTGAGTGAGTGAGAGTGTGAGTGAGTGAGTGAGAGAGAGTGAGAGAGTGTGAGTGAGTGAGTGAGTGTGTGAGTGAGAGTGTGAGCGAGGAGTCAGTGAGTGAGTGAGAGTGTGAGTGAGTGAGTGAGTGAGAGTGTGAGCGAGGAGTCAGTGAGTGAGTGAGAGTGTGAGTGAGTGAGTGAGAGTGTGAGCGAGGAGTCAGTGAGTGAGTCAGTGAGCGAGGAGTCAGTGAGTGAGCGAGGAGTCAGTGAGTGAGTCAGTGAGCGAGGAGTCAGTGAGTGAGCGAGGAGTCAGTGAGTGAGTCAGTGAGCGAGGAGTCAGTGAGTGAGCGAGGAGTCAGTGAGTGAGTTAGTGAGCGAGGAGTCAGTGAGCGAGCGAGGAGTCAGTGAGTGAGTCAGTGAGCGAGGAGTCAGTGAGTGAGCGAGGAGTCAGTGAGTGAGTCAGTGAGCGAGGAGTCAGTGAGTGAGCGAGGAGTCAGTGAGTGAGTCAGTCAGTGAGCGAGGAGTCAGCGAGTGAGTCAGTGAGCGAGGAGTCAGTGAGTAGGCGAGGAGTCAGTGAGTGAGTGAGCGAGGAGTCAGTCAGTGAGCGAGGAGTCAGTCAGTGAGCAAGGAGTCAGTCAGTGAGCGAGGAGTCAGTGAGCGAGCGAGCGAGCCAGTGAGCGAGCGAGGAGTCAGTGAGCGAGCGAGCGAGCCAGTGAGCGAGCGAGGAGTCAGTGAGTGAGCGAGGAGTCAGTGAGTGAGCGAGGAGTCAGTGAGTGAGCGAGGAGTCAGTGAGTGAGCGAGGAGTCAGTGAGTGAGCAAGTGAGCGAGTGAGTCAGTGAGTGAGCGAGGAGTCAGTGAGTGAGCGAGAAGTCAGTGAGTGAGCGAGTGAGTCAGTGAGTGAGCGAGGAGTCAGTGAGTGAGCGAGTGAGCGAGGAGTCAGTGAGTGAGCGAGGAGTCAGTGAGTGAGCGAGGAGTCAGTGAGTGAGCGAGGAGTCAGTGAGTGAGCGAGGAGTCAGTGAGTGAGTGAGTGAGCGAGTGAGTCAGTGAGTGAGCGAGGAGTCAGTGAGTGAGTCAGTCAGTGAGCGAGGAGTCAGCGAGTGAGTCAGTGAGCGAGGAGTCAGTGAGTAGGCGAGGAGTCAGTGAGTGAGTGAGCGAGGAGTCAGTCAGTGAGCGAGGAGTCAGTCAGTGAGCGAGGAGTCAGTGAGTGAGCAAGTGAGCGAGTGAGTCAGTGAGTGAGCGAGGAGTCAGTGAGTGAGCGAGGAGTCAGTGAGTGAGCGAGTGAGTCAGTGAGTGAGCGAGGAGTCAGTGAGTGAGCGAGTGAGCGAGGAGTCAGTGAGTGAGCGAGGAGTCAGTGAGTGAGCGAGGAGTCAGTGAGTGAGCGAGGAGTCAGTGAGTGAGCGAGGAGTCAGTGAGTGAGTGAGTGAGCGAGTGAGTCAGTGAGTGAGCGAGGAGTCAGTGAGTGAGTCAGTCAGTGAGCGAGGAGTCAGCGAGTGAGTCAGTGAGCGAGGAGTCAGTGAGTAGGCGAGGAGTCAGTGAGTGAGTGAGCGAGGAGTCAGTCAGTGAGCGAGGAGTCAGTCAGTGAGCGAGGAGTCAGTCAGTGAGCGAGGAGTCAGTGAGCGAGCGAGCGAGCCAGTGAGCGAGCGAGGAGTCAGTGAGCGAGCGAGCGAGCCAGTGAGCGAGCGAGGAGTCAGTGAGTGAGCGAGGAGTCAGTGAGTGAGCGAGGAGTCAGTGAGTGAGCGAGGAGTCAGTGAGTGAGCGAGGAGTCAGTGAGTGAGCAAGTGAGCGAGTGAGTCAGTGAGTGAGCGAGGAGTCAGTGAGTGAGCGAGGAGTCAGTGAGTGAGCGAGTGAGTCAGTGAGTGAGCGAGGAGTCAGTGAGTGAGCGAGTGAGCGAGGAGTCAGTGAGTGAGCGAGGAGTCAGTGAGTGAGCGAGGAGTCAGTGAGTGAGCGAGGAGTCAGTGAGTGAGTGAGTGAGCGAGTGAGTCAGTGAGTGAGCGAGGAGTCAGTGAGTGAGCGAGTGAGCGAGGAGTCAGTGAGTGAGCGAGGAGTCAGTGAGTGAGTCAGTGAGCGAGGAGTCAGTGAGTGAGCGAGGAGTCAGTGAGTGAGTCAGTGAGCGAGGAGTCAGTGAGTGAGCGAGGAGTCAGTGAGTGAGTCAGTGAGCGAGGAGTCAGTGAGCGAGCGAGGAGTCAGTGAGTGAGTCAGTGAGCGAGGAGTCAGTGAGTGAGCGAGGAGTCAGTGAGTGAGTCAGTGAGCGAGGAGTCAGTGAGTGAGCGAGGAGTCAGTGAGTGAGTCAGTCAGTGAGCGAGGAGTCAGCGAGTGAGTCAGTGAGCGAGGAGTCAGTGAGTAGGCGAGGAGTCAGTGAGTGAGTGAGCGAGGAGTCAGTCAGTGAGCGAGGAGTCAGTCAGTGAGCGAGGAGTCAGTCAGTGAGCGAGGAGTCAGTGAGCGAGCGAGCGAGCCAGTGAGCGAGCGAGGAGTCAGTGAGCGAGCGAGCGAGCCAGTGAGCGAGCGAGGAGTCAGTGAGTGAGCGAGGAGTCAGTGAGTGAGCGAGGAGTCAGTGAGTGAGCGAGGAGTCAGTGAGTGAGCAAGTGAGCGAGTGAGTCAGTGAGTGAGCGAGGAGTCAGTGAGTGAGCGAGAAGTCAGTGAGTGAGCGAGTGAGTCAGTGAGTGAGCGAGGAGTCAGTGAGTGAGCGAGTGAGCGAGGAGTCAGTGAGTGAGCGAGGAGTCAGTGAGTGAGCGAGGAGTCAGTGAGTGAGCGAGGAGTCAGTGAGTGAGCGAGGAGTCAGTGAGTGAGTGAGTGAGCGAGTGAGTCAGTGAGTGAGCGAGGAGTCAGTGAGTGAGTCAGTCAGTGAGCGAGGAGTCAGCGAGTGAGTCAGTGAGCGAGGAGTCAGTGAGTAGGCGAGGAGTCAGTGAGTGAGTGAGCGAGGAGTCAGTCAGTGAGCGAGGAGTCAGTCAGTGAGCGAGGAGTCAGTGAGTGAGCAAGTGAGCGAGTGAGTCAGTGAGTGAGCGAGGAGTCAGTGAGTGAGCGAGGAGTCAGTGAGTGAGCGAGTGAGTCAGTGAGTGAGCGAGGAGTCAGTGAGTGAGCGAGTGAGCGAGGAGTCAGTGAGTGAGCGAGGAGTCAGTGAGTGAGCGAGGAGTCAGTGAGTGAGCGAGGAGTCAGTGAGTGAGCGAGGAGTCAGTGAGTGAGTGAGTGAGCGAGTGAGTCAGTGAGTGAGCGAGGAGTCAGTGAGTGAGTCAGTCAGTGAGCGAGGAGTCAGCGAGTGAGTCAGTGAGCGAGGAGTCAGTGAGTAGGCGAGGAGTCAGTGAGTGAGTGAGCGAGGAGTCAGTCAGTGAGCGAGGAGTCAGTCAGTGAGCGAGGAGTCAGTCAGTGAGCGAGGAGTCAGTGAGCGAGCGAGCGAGCCAGTGAGCGAGCGAGGAGTCAGTGAGCGAGCGAGCGAGCCAGTGAGCGAGCGAGGAGTCAGTGAGTGAGCGAGGAGTCAGTGAGTGAGCGAGGAGTCAGTGAGTGAGCGAGGAGTCAGTGAGTGAGCAAGTGAGCGAGTGAGTCAGTGAGTGAGCGAGGAGTCAGTGAGTGAGCGAGGAGTCAGTGAGTGAGCGAGTGAGTCAGTGAGTGAGCGAGGAGTCAGTGAGTGAGCGAGTGAGCGAGGAGTCAGTGAGTGAGCGAGGAGTCAGTGAGTGAGCGAGGAGTCAGTGAGTGAGCGAGGAGTCAGTGAGTGAGTGAGTGAGCGAGTGAGTCAGTGAGTGAGCGAGGAGTCAGTGAGTGAGCGAGTGAGCGAGGAGTCAGTGAGTGAGCGAGGAGTCAGTGAGTGAGCGAGGAGTCAGTGAGTGAGCGAGGAGTCAGTGAGTGAGCGAGGAGTCAGTGAGTGAGCGAGGAGTCAGTGAGTGAGCGAGGAGTCAGTGAGTCAGTGAGCGAGTCAGTGAGTGAGCGAGTGAGTCAGTGAGCGAGCGAGCCAGTGAGTGAGTCAGTGAGTGAGCGAGTCAGTGAGTGAGTGAGCGAGCGAGTCAGTGAGTGAGAGAGTCAGTGAGTGAGCGAGTCAGTGAGTGAGTGAGCGAGTCAGTGAGTGAGTCAGTGAGTGAGTGAGTGAGCCAGTGAGTGAGCGAGTCAGTGAGTGAGTGAGCGAGTCAGTGAGTGAGCGAGCGAGTCAGTGAGTGAGCGAGCGAGCGAGTCAGTGAGTGAGCGAGTCAGTGAGCGAGCGAGTCAGTGAGCGAGCGAGTCAGTGAGTGAGTGAGTCAGTGAGTGAGTCAGTGAGTGAGTGAGTCAGTGAGTCAGTGAGTGAGTGAGTCAGTGAGTCAGTGACCGAGTCAGTGAGTGAGTCAGTGACCGAGTCAGTGACCGAGTCAGTGACCGAGTCAGTGACCGAGTCAGTGAGTGAGTGAGCGAGTCAGTGAGCGAGTCAGTGAGCGAGTCAGTGAGTGAGTGAGTCAGTGAGTGAGTCAGTCAGTGAGTGAGTCAGTAAGTGAGAGTGTGAGTGAGTGAGTGAGAGTGTGAGTGAGTGAGAGTGTGAGTGAGTGAGTGAGAGAGAGTGAGAGAGTGTGAGTGAGTGAGTGAGTGTGTGAGTGAGAGTGTGAGCGAGGAGTCAGTGAGTGAGTGAGAGTGTGAGTGAGTGAGTGAGAGTGTGAGCGAGGAGTCAGTGAGTGAGTGAGAGTGTGAGTGAGTGAGTGAGAGTGTGAGCGAGGAGTCAGTGAGTGATTCAGTGAGCGAGGAGTCAGTGAGTGAGCGAGGAGTCAGTGAGTGAGTCAGTGAGCGAGGAGTCAGTGAGTGAGCGAGGAGTCAGTGAGTGAGTCAGTGAGCGAGGAGTCAGTGAGTGAGCGAGGAGTCAGTGAGTGAGTCAGTGAGCGAGGAGTCAGTGAGCGAGCGAGGAGTCAGTGAGTGAGTCAGTGAGCGAGGAGTCAGTGAGTGAGCGAGGAGTCAGTGAGTGAGTCAGTGAGCGAGGAGTCAGTGAGTGAGCGAGGAGTCAGTGAGTGAGTCAGTCAGTGAGCGAGGAGTCAGCGAGTGAGTCAGTGAGCGAGGAGTCAGTGAGTAGGCGAGGAGTCAGTGAGTGAGTGAGCGAGGAGTCAGTCAGTGAGCGAGGAGTCAGTCAGTGAGCGAGGAGTCAGTCAGTGAGCGAGGAGTCAGTCAGTGAGCGAGGAGTCAGTGAGTGAGCGAGGAGTCAGTGAGTGAGCGAGGAGTCAGTGAGTGAGCGAGGAGTCAGTGAGTGAGCGAGGAGTCAGTGAGTGAGCGAGGAGTCAGTGAGTGAGCGAGTGAGTCAGTGAGTGAGCGAGCGAGTCAGTGAGTGAGCGAGGAGTCAGTGAGTGAGTCAGTGAGCGAGGAGTCAGTGAGTGAGCGAGGAGTCAGTGAGTGAGTCAGTGAGCGAGGAGTCAGTGAGTGAGCGAGGAGTCAGTGAGTGAGCGAGTGAGTCAGTGAGCGAGCGAGCGAGCCAGTGAGCGAGCGAGGAGTCAGTGAGCGAGCGAGCGAGCCAGTGAGCGAGCGAGGAGTCAGTGAGTGAGCGAGGAGTCAGTGAGTGAGCAAGTGAGCGAGTGAGTCAGTGAGTGAGCGAGGAGTCAGTGAGTGAGCGAGTGAGCGAGTGAGTCAGTGAGTGAGCGAGGAGTCAGTGAGTGAGCGAGTGAGCGAGGAGTCAGTGAGTGAGCGAGGAGTCAGTGAGTGAGCGAGGAGTCAGTGAGTGAGCGAGGAGTCAGTGAGTGAGCGAGGAGTCAGTGAGTCAGTGAGCGAGTCAGTAAGTGAGCGAGTGAGTCAGTGAGCGAGCGAGCCAGTGAGTGAGTCAGTGAGTGAGCGAGTCAGTGAGTGAGTGAGCGAGCGAGTCAGTGAGTGAGCGAGTCAGTGAGTGAGTGAGCGAGTCAGTGAGTGAGCGAGTCAGTGAGTGAGCGAGGAGTCAGTGAGTGAGCGAGGAGTCAGTGAGTGAGCGAGGAGTCAGTGAGTGAGCGAGGAGTCAGTGAGTGAGCGAGGAGTCAGTGAGTGAGCGAGGAGTCAGTGAGTGAGCGAGGAGTCAGTGAGTGAGCGAGGAGTCAGTGAGTGAGCGAGTGAGTCAGTGAGTGAGCGAGCGAGTCAGTGAGTGAGCGAGGAGTCAGTGAGTGAGTCAGTGAGCGAGGAGTCAGTGAGTGAGCGAGGAGTCAGTGAGTGAGTCAGTGAGCGAGGAGTCAGTGAGTGAGCGAGGAGTCAGTGAGTGAGCGAGTGAGCGAGGAGTCAGTGAGTGAGCGAGGAGTCAGTGAGTGAGCGAGGAGTCAGTGAGTGAGCGAGGAGTCAGTGAGTGAGCGAGGAGTCAGTGAGTGAGCGAGGAGTCAGTGAGTGAGCGAGGAGTCAGTGAGTGAGCGAGTGAGTCAGTGAGTGAGCGAGCGAGTCAGTGAGTGAGCGAGGAGTCAGTGAGTGAGTCAGTGAGCGAGGAGTCAGTGAGTGAGCGAGGAGTCAGTGAGTGAGTCAGTGAGCGAGGAGTCAGTGAGTGAGCGAGGAGTCAGTGAGTGAGCGAGTGAGTCAGTGAGCGAGCGAGCGAGCCAGTGAGCGAGCGAGGAGTCAGTGAGCGAGCGAGCGAGCCAGTGAGCGAGCGAGGAGTCAGTGAGCGAGCGAGGAGTCAGTGAGCGAGCGAGGAGTCAGTGAGCGAGCGAGGAGTCAGTGAGTGAGCGAGGAGTCAGTGAGTGAGCAAGTGAGCGAGTGAGTCAGTGAGTGAGCGAGGAGTCAGTGAGTGAGCGAGTGAGCGAGTGAGTCAGTGAGTGAGCGAGGAGTCAGTGAGTGAGCGAGTGAGCGAGGAGTCAGTGAGTGAGCGAGGAGTCAGTGAGTGAGCGAGGAGTCAGTGAGTGAGCGAGGAGTCAGTGAGTGAGCGAGTAGTCAGTGAGTCAGTGAGCGAGTCAGTAAGTGAGCGAGTGAGTCAGTGAGCGAGCGAGCCAGTGAGTGAGTCAGTGAGTGAGTGAGTGAGCGAGCGAGTCAGTGAGTGAGTGAGCGAGTCAGTGAGTGAGCGAGTCAGTGAGTGAGTGAGTGAGCCAGTGAGTGAGCGAGTCAGTGAGTAAGTGAGCGAGTCAGTGAGTGAGTGAGCGAGTCAGTGAGTGAGCGAGCGAGTCAGTGAGTGAGCGAGCGAGCGAGTCAGTGAGTGAGTGAGCGAGTCAGTGAGCGAGCGAGTCAGTGAGCGAGCGAGTCAGTGAGCGAGCGAGTCAGTGAGCGAGCGAGTCAGTGAGTGAGTCAGTGACCGAGTCAGTGACCGAGTCAGTGACCGAGTCAGTGAGTGACCGAGTCAGTGAGTGAGTCAGTGAGCGAGTGAGTCAGTGAGCGAGTGAGTCAGTGAGCGAGTGAGTCAGTGAGCGAGTGAGTCAGTGAGCGAGTGAGTCAGTGAGCGAGTGAGTCAGTGAGCGAGTGAGTCAGTGAGTCAGTAAGCGAGTCAGTGAGCGAGTCAGTGAGCGAGTGAGTCAGTGAGCGAGTGAGTCAGTGAGCGAGTGAGTCAGTGAGCGAGTGAGTCAGTGAGTCAGTGAGTCAGTGAGTGAGTCAGTGAGCGAGTCAGTGAGTTGAGTCAGTGAGCGAGTCAGTGAGTGAGCGAGTCAGTGAGTCAGTGAGCGAGTCAGTGAGCGAGTCAGTGAGCGAGTCAGTGAGCGAGTCAGTGAGCGAGTCAGTGAGTGAGCGAGTCAGTGAGCGAGTGAGTCAGTGAGCGAGTCAGAGAGTCAGTGAGCGAGTCAGAGAGTCAGTGAGCGAGTCAGAGAGTCAGTGAGCGAGTCAGAGAGTCAGTGAGCGAGTCAGTGAGCGAGTCAGAGAGTCAGTGAGCGAGTCAGTGAGCGAGTCAGTGAGCGAGTCAGTGAGCGAGTCAGTGAGCTAGTCAGTGAGCGAGTCAGTGAGTGAGTCAGTCAGTGAGCGAGTCAGTGAGCGAGTGAGTCAGTGAGCGAGTCAGAGAGTCAGTGAGCGAGTCAGAGAGTCAGTGAGCGAGTCAGAGAGTCAGTGAGCGAGTCAGAGAGTCAGTGAGCGAGTCAGAGAGTCAGTGAGCGAGTCAGTGAGCGAGTCAGAGAGTCAGTGAGCGAGTCAGTGAGCGAGTCAGTGAGCGAGTCAGTGAGCAAGTCAGTGAGCTAGTCAGTGAGCGAGTCAGTCAGTGAGCGAGTCAGTGAGCGAGTGAGTCAGTGAGCGAGTCAGAGAGTCAGTGAGCGAGTCAGAGAGTCAGTGAGCGAGTCAGAGAGTCAGTGAGCGAGTCAGTGAGCGAGTCAGAGAGTCAGTGAGCGAGTCAGAGAGTCAGTGAGCGAGTCAGTGAGCGAGTCAGTGAGCGAGTCAGTGAGCGAGTCAGTGAGCGAGTCAGTGAGCGAGTCAGTGAGCGAGTCAGTGAGCAAGCGAGTCAGTGAGTCAGTGAGCGAGTCAGTGAGTCAGTGAGCGAGTCAGTGAGCGAGTCAGTGAGCGAGTGAGTCAGTGAGCGAGTGAGTCAGTGAGCGAGTCAGAGAGTCAGTGAGCGAGTCAGAGAGTCAGTGAGCGAGTCAGAGAGTCAGTGAGCGAGTCAGAGAGTCAGTGAGCGAGTCTGTGAGCGAGTCAGAGAGTCAGTGAGCGAGTCAGTGAGCGAGTCAGTGAGCGAGTCAGTGAGCGAGTGGCATTTCTAGAAGCACAATGTAGAAACATTGTGCTGTGTCTCCCACAAGGCCGGGGCGCGGTATCAGCTCAAGATGCACTGACATCCAGGCTGCAGCGGGGTAAAACCTCAAGTGTTTTCATATTTCCTAAAGGTAAAAAATACCCAAGGAACAGAAAACCGCGTTCTAAGAACAAAGGGACAGGTCACTGGAAAGATGGGGGGGGGGGGGGTTCCAGCCTTTGACAGGCTGAGGAGATGACCGACAGCTGACTTCACCCACTGGGGAGTCAAGGGTTAACCCTTGACCGGCTGTTCATAAGGAACTGATGGTCTTGGGGAAAGCACTGCCAGGGGCATATCTGAGTAATATGGCGCCTATGGCAAACAGTAAATTTGCGCCCCCCCCCCCCCCCCCCCCATTACTAGTTTAAAGTGTCCCTGTAACATAAATTGAATAGCCATGGTCCCCTATATTTTAGATTTAAGTAGCCATGTGCCTCAAAATTAAATAGTCTGGCTGCATGCTGAGGTGGGTGGGGGCAGCATCTGGCTGCTTGCTGGGGTGGGTGGCAGCATCTGGCTGGGGCGGGTGGCAGCATCTGACTGGGGCGTGTGGCAGCATATGGCTGGGGCGGGTGGCAGCATCTGGCTGGGGCGGGTGGCAGCATCTGGCTGGGGCGGGTGGATGGATGGATGGCAGAATCTGGCTGGGGTGCATGGATGGATGGCAGAATCTGGCTGGGGTGGATGGAAGGCAGAATCTGGCTGGGGTGGATGGATGGATGGATGGATGGCAGAATCTGGCTGGGGTGGATGGATGGCAGAATCTGGCTGGGATGGATGGATGGCAGAATCTGGCTGGGTTGGATGGATGGATGGATGGCAGCATCTGGCTGGGGTGGATGGCAGCATCTGGCTGGGGTGGATGGGTGGAAGAATCTGGCTCGGGGTGGATGGATGGCAGAATCTGGACGGGGTGGATGGATGAATGGCAGAATCTGGCTGGGGTGGATGGGTGGATGGATGGCAGAATCTGGATGGGTGGATGGATAGCAGAATCTGGCTAGTGTGGGGTAGGTACTCAGTGTTTCCGCACTCATTGCCCCACCAAGTGTAGCACAGAAGTTCAGTGACCAGCAGATCTACATCTCTCCACTTCCTGCAGCCACTCTGTAATCATCCAGCTGGGTCTGTTCAGAGAAGCAGGAAGACCAGCCAGGCGATTGTAGAGCAGCTGTGGAGGGGGAGAGATGTCGATCTGCCTGTCACTGACTTTCTGTGTTATCCTGTGTGGTGGGGAAATGACTGCTGATATGTTTACTGTCCCCAGCAGCTGAGGAGGGAGGGAGAGCGAGCAGGCAATACGGAGCTGCAGGATTCCCCAGCAGAGAAGCCCTGAGCAGCCATCACTGATCTTCCGTGCTCGGTAGTGATGGGTCGTTCGCGAACGAGCCGGCTCTAAGTTTTAAAAGAGCCGATGCCTCAGCCGCCCCACACAGCTCTGCTTTGCTGTGTAATAAAGGGCGCTGAGGCATGCTGGGAGATGTAGTCCTGTAGTTGCAGCTTGTAGGAGTGTATGGGGCGGAGCAGAGCAGTAGCAGGAGGGATTGCCCCAGTCAGCGAAGCAGTCTGGAGTTGTCATGGAGACGGGGGCGGGGCTTTTACTCAGATTCTGAGTGGTGTCCAGTGATATTTAATGAAGAGCCGATTGAGAGCCGTAAGAGCCGGCTCTTTAATGGGAGCCGATTCAGAAGAGCCGATTCTCTGAGAAGAGCCAGAATTCCCATCACTAGTGCTCGGGCAGGGTTGATGGCTGCAGGACCTGAGCTAATACCGTCACTGATACAGATGAAGGGAAGGGGGAGGGAAGCTGTAATGTGCTCTGTCCCCTCTTTATTTACACAGCGTGAGTGGAGGGCAGAAGCGAGCTTTCACAGCACAGGGAGGAGGAAGAGGGAACTGCGCCCCCCTAGTAGCTGGAAGGAGGCGGCGCCCAGGGCATTAGCCACGCCTGCACGTCTGTAGATACGCCTCTGAGCACTGCCCCTTTCTCCTAGTAACTCCTACTTCTATTCACTTCTAACTTCTTGCAACTTCCAGCATCTGTATGCTGCATTTAGCCAAGTGCTGTCTTAGCACAACGTAGCACAGATGTTCGTAAGGTAAAGCCTGGTCGATTCACAATTAATGGACCAAGAGCATGAAGCGCTTAAGATTACTTACTACAGATTGATTGCTTCGCTGAGGTAATGAACATGTAATGAAGATTGCTGATGAACACACCTGTATATCTGTTTTGCTGAATAAACTCCTTAAAGGGAACCAGAGATGAAAAAAAATAAAGATTTTATACATACCTGGGGCTTCCTCCAGCCCCATACGCTCTGATTGATCCCACGCCGCCGTCCTCTGCTGCTCGCAGCCTCGGGAACCGGATCCCCGCTGTTCCGTCAGTCGGAGCCAGTCTAAGCGTAAGGGAAGTGCACTGTTTGCATATCTCTGCTGCAGCCGCTGGAGGGATTTGTAGAGGGCGCACTTCTCCTGCGTAGCTGGCTCCGATGATGGGAGCCGGTTCTCGTAGATGCGGGCAGCGGTGGATGGCGGCGTGGGATCGATCTGTGCGTATGGGGCTGGAGAAAGCCCCAGGTATGTATAACAGCTTTTTCATTTTCCCATTGTACATCTCCGGTTCCCTTTAACCATTTCCCCTCCCCCGGAATGAGTAACTATGTCCCTGCAAAATGCCATAACTCTGCAGTGGTGTAGCTACTACGTCCCTCCCGCCGCCAACGCCCCCCCCCCCCGCGCTCGGTACCACCGCTCATTACCACCAATTGCCCGCTGTTAGATCAATGAATAGGAAAAACAAATCCCATTCATTGATCTAATTCCCTGTGTGTATGGCTGCAACCGTCCATACAGACGGCTCTGCCATTCATGAATCCTGTACGCCTAGTGCGTCCGTTTCCGTACAAAAACGGTACGGAGCTGAAGTCACCACTGAGGACATCTTGTGGCCAAATTGTAATACTACATCCACTTTTTTTCAGTCGATTATTATTATTATTATTATTATTATTATTATTATTATTATTAGACCTCCCACACTCCCCTAAAGTTACCATTTTTTTAATTATTTTTAATTAAAACAAAAACAAAACAAAAAAACTTTGTTACCTTAGGGACTGAACTTTTTTAATATGTATACAAAAACTGTATACTACAATTACTTTATAACTTATGGGCTTGTAATTCGCGATAGACGCAAAACTTAAAAAAAGCACCTTTATTTCCAAATGAAATATTGGCAACATACATTGTACTAGGGAAACATTTTAAACATTGCAATAACCAATACAAACGGGCAAATAAACCGTGTGGGTTTTAATTACGGTAGCCTGTTTTATTTTTAAAATATAATGTACAAAAACTGAGAAATAATTATTTTCTTCAATTTTTTTCTTATTATTCTTATTAAAACTGAGTTAGAATAAATTCTTAGCAAAAAGTACCCCCCAAAGAAAGCCTAATCAGTGGCGAAAAAAACAAGATAGATTGTTTCGTTGTGATAAGTAGTAATAAAGTTATAGGTGAATGAATGGAAGGAGCGCTGACGGGTGAAAAATGCTGTTTTTTTGAGAGGAAAAATCCTTCGAGATGAAAAAGTTAAACTTTGAAGACGTCTAACAGTTCTATCTCCAGTGCTGTTGCTGTGAGGAGTGTCAAGTTATCACACGTTCTGCAATATGGTGGCAAACAAAGGTGTAGTGTTGTTGCCCATCAATCAACAAATATGTATTACAATGTTCTGTTAGGGCTTGTTCACTCTTAGAGCGTTTTCAGGTTTGTTTGTTTTTTTACGCACCGGCGATTTTGAAAATCGCCCTAAAAGCCCTTGTGCAATAATTCCCTATGAGATTGTTCACATTTGAGCGGTTTGTTTGAAATCCGCTCCAAGAAGCGCTGCCTGTACCATTTTGGGGAGGCGGGGTGATTTGCCTATAATAAAAAAAAAACAAAAAAAAAACAAAGCGCTTGAAAAAGGGCTTTGTATAGTGAGCGCTTCTATGAATAAATACATTGTATATATTAATTTCTGGGTGAAAGCGTTCCACTTCCTGTCTGATGTCCAGAAGTGGAAAAAAATTGCTCTGCAAAAGTTTAGAAAAGCACTTAGAAGGCGTAGGGAAATCGCAAAAAAATTGTTCAGTGCTTTCAAGCACTGGCGATTTATAGTGTGAACATAGCCTATATTCTTAATACTTGTTAAAAATGGTCAATTAGGGTTTGTTCACACTACCAGAGCTTTTCTAAGAGTTTGTGATTTTAAAAGCTCTTGCTAATTTTATCCTATGTGAGTGTTCACATTGGAGTGATGTGATTTTGTAAAAATCCCCCATAGGATTGCATTGGCAAGAGCTTTAAAAATCTCTTGTAGTGTGAATGGGCCCTAAGGGCTTGTTCACACTACAAAATGCTTTTTAAGCGCTAGTGATTTTGAAAAGCTCTTGCTAATGTGATGCTATTGTTACAAAATCACATCGCTCCAGTAAGAACACATACATAGGATTTTAATTAGCAAGAGCTTTAAAATCTCAAACCGCTTAGAAAAGCTCTTGTAGTGTGAACAAGCAATAAAAGCACCATTTACAATACAGATAGGTCTTCTGGAGCATTAAAAAGGGAAACGTCATCCATGTTGCAGTTTTTGAGTGAAATCTAAAAATATAGCTCTAGATCTGCCCAGCAGTAGAAAAATATGGAAGCAAATAAAATAAACACATGAATAACATTCTATAAGACTTGGACAAAGTCTGAAGCGGATACCTACACAATCCATGCTTGCGTGCAATATAGCGCAGGATAGTATTACTCTGTGTCAGTTTAACATCTCCATCTATCAGGTATGGCAGCTGCAAAACAACATCAACGTTAGCATCTAATGTCAGTTACAGAATTTACAAAACAGACTTTAAGGCTTAGGAAACAGATTAACCACTTCGGGACCACAGTCTTTTCGCCCCTTAAGGACCAGAGCCTTTTTCTCCATTCAGACCACTGCAGCTTTCACGGTTTATTGCTCGGTCATACAACCTACCACCTAAATGAATTTTACCTCCTTTTCTTGTCACTAATACAGCTTTCTTTTGATGCTATTTGATTGCTGCTGCGAGTTTTACTTTTTATTATATTCATCAAAAAAGACATGAATTTTGTCAAAAAAATGACTTTTTTAACTTTCTGTGCTGACATTTTTCAAATAAAGTAAAATTTCCTATACATTTGAGCGCGAAAGTTATTCTGCTACATGTCTTTGATAAAAAAAAAAACATTCAGTGTATATTTATTGGATTGGGTAAAAGTTATAGCGTTTACAAACTATGGTGCCAAAAGTGAATTTTCCCATTTTCAAGCATCTCTGACTTTTCTGCGCACCTGTCATGTTTCATGAGGGGCTAAAATTCCAGGATAGTACAAATACCCCCCAAATGACCCCATTTTGGAAAGAAGACATCCCAAAGTATTCAGTGAGAGGCATGGTGAGTTCATAGAAGATTTTATTTTTTGTCACAAGTTAGCGGAAAATGACAGTTTGTGACAAAAAAAAAAAAAAAAAAAAAGTTTCCATTTCTTCTAACTTGCGACAAAAAAAAATGAAATCTGCCACGGACTCACTATGCTCCTCTCTGAATACCTTGAAGTGTCTACTTTCCAGAATGGGGTCATTTGTGGGGTGTGTTTACTGTCCTGGCATTTGGGGGGTGCCTAATTGTAAGCACCCCTGTAAAGCCTAAAGATGCTCATTGGACTTTGGGCCCCTTAGCGCAGTTAGGCCGCAAAAAAGTGCCACACATGTGGTATTGCCGTACTCAGGAAAAGTAGTATAATGTGTTTTGGGGTGTATTTTTACACATACACATGCTGGGTGGGAGAAATATCTCCGTAAATGACAATTTTTTTATTTTTTTTACACACAATTGTCTATTTATAGAGATATTTCTCCCACTCAGCATGGGTATGTGGAAAAATACACCCCAAAACACATTATACTACTTCTCCTGAGTACGGCGATACCACATGTGTGGCACTTTTTTGCACCCTAACTGCGCTAAGGGGCCCAAAGTCCAATGAGTACCTTTAGGATTTCACAGGTCATTTTGAGAAATTTCGTTTCAAGACTACTCCTCACGGTTTAGGGCCCCTAAAATGCCAGGACAGTATAGGAACCCCACAAATTACCCCATTTTAGAAAGAAGACACCCCAAGGTATTCCGTTAGATGTATGGTGAGTTCATAGAAGATTTTTTTTTTTTGTCACAAGTTAGCGGAAATTGATTTTAATTGTTTTTTTTCACAAAGTGTCATTTTCCGCTAACTTGTGACAAAAAATAAAATCTTCTATGAACTCGCCATTCTCCTAACGGAATACCTTGGGGTGTCTTCTTTCTAAAATGGAGTCATTTGTGGGGTTCCTATACTGCCCTGGCATTTTAGGGGCCCTAAACCGTGAGGAGTAGTCTTGAAACCAAATGTGGCAAAATGACCTGTGAAATCCTAAAGGTACTCATTGGACTTTGGGCCCCTTAGCGCACTTAGGGTGCAAAAAAGTGCCACACATGTGGTACCGCCGTACTCAGGAGAAGTAGTATAATGTGTTTTGGGGTGTATTTTTACACATACCCATGCTGGGTGGGAGAAATATCTCTGTAAATGACAATTATTTGATTTTTTTTACACACAATTGTCCATTTACAGAGAGATTTCTCCCACCCAGCATGGGTATGTATAAAAATACACCCCAAAACACATTATACTACTTCTTCTGAGTACGGCGATACCACATGTGTGACACTTTTTTGCAACCTAGGTGCGCTAAGGGGCCTAACGTCCTATTCACAGGTCATTTTGAGGCATTTGGATTCTAGACTACTCCTCACGGTTTAGGGCCCCTAAAATGCCAGGGCAGTATAGGAACCCCACAAGTGACCCCATTTTAGAAAGAAGACACCCCAAGGTATTCTGTTAGGAGTATGGTGAGTTCATAGAAGATTTTTTTTTTGTCACAAGTTAGCGGAAAATGACACTTTGTGAAAAAAAAAACAATACATATCAATTTCCGCTAACTTGTGACAAAAAATAAAATCTTCTATGAACTCATCATACACCTAAAAGAATACCTTGGGGTGTCTTCTTTCTAAAATGGGGTCACTTGTGGGGTTCCTATACTGCCCTGGCATTTTAGGGGCCCTAAACCGTGAGGAGTAGTCTTGAACCCAAATGTCTCAAAATGACCTGTGAAATCCTAAAGGTACTCATTGGACTTTGGGCCCCTTAGCACAGTTAGGCTGCAAAAAAGTGTCACACATGTGGTATCGCCGTACTCAGAAGAAGTAGTATAATGTGTTTTGTGGTGTATTTTTACATATAACCATGCTGGGTGGGAGAAATATCTCTGTAAATGACACATTTTTTTATTTGTTTTACACACAATTGTCCATTTACAGAGAGATTTCTCCCACCCAGCATGGGTATGTGTAAAAATACACCACAAAACACATTATACTACTTCTCCTGAGTATGGCGATACCACATGTGTGACACTTTTTTGCAGCCTAGGTGCGCTAAGGGGCCCAACGTCCTATTCACAGGTCATTTTGAGGCATTTGTTTTCTAGACTACTCCTCACGGTTTAGGGCCCCTAAAATGCCAGGGCAGTATAGGAACCCCACAAGTGACCCCATTTTAGAAAGAAGACACCCCAAGGTATTCCGTTAGGGGTATGGTGAGTTCATAGAAGATTTTATTTTTTCTCACAAGTTAGTGAAAAATGACACTTTGTGAAAAAAACAATAACAATCCAATTTCCGCTAACTTTTGACAAAAAATAAAATATTCTATGAACTCATCATACACCTAACAGAATACCTTGGGGTGTCTTCTTTCTAAAATGGGGTCACTTGTGGGGTTCCTATACTGCCCTGGCATTTTACGGGCCCAAAACTGTGAGTAGTCTGGAAACCAAATTTCTCAAAATGACTGTTCAGGGGTATAAGCATCTGCAAATTTTGATGACAGGTGGTCTATGAGGGGGCAAATTTTGTGGAATCGGTCATAAGCAGGGTGGCCTCTTAGATGACAGGATGTATTGGGCCTGATCTGATGGATAGGAGTGCTAGGGGGGTGACAGGAGGTGATTGATGGGTGTCTCAGGGGGCGGTTAGAGGGGAAAATAGATGCAATCAATGCACTGGGGAGGTGATCGGAAGGGGGTCTGAGGGGGATCTGAGGGTTTGGCCGAGTGATCAGGAGCCCACACGGGGCAAATTAGGGCCTGATCTGATGGGTAGGTGTGCTAGGGGGTGACAGGAGGTGATTGATGGGTGTCTCAAGGTGTGATTAGAGGGGGGAAATAGATGCAAGCAATGCACTGGCGAGGTGATCAGGGCTGGGGTCTGAGGGCGTTCTGAGGTGTGGGCGGGTGATTGGGTGCCCGCAAGGGGCAGATTAGGGTCTAATCTGATGGGTAACAGTGACAGGTGGTGATAGGGGGTGATTGATGGGTAATTAGTGGGTGTTTAGAGGAGAGAATAGATGTAAACAATGGATTTGGGAGGTGATCTGATGTCGGATCTGCGGGCGATCTATTGGTGTGGGTGGGTGATCAGATTGCCCTCAAGGGGCAGGGTAGGGGCTGATCGATGGGTGGCACCGACAGGGGGTGATTGATGGGTGGCAGTGACAGGGGGTGATTGATGGGTGATTGACAGGTAATCAGTGGGTTATTACAGGGGAGAACAGATGTAAATATTGCACGGGCGAATTGATAAGGGGGGGGGGTCTGAGGGCAATCTGAGCGTGTGGGCAGGTGATTGGGTGCCCGCAAGGGGCAGATTAGGGTCTAATCTCATGGGTAACAGTGACAGGTGGTGATAGGGGGTGATTGATGGGTAATTAGTGGGTGTTTAGAGGAGAGAATAGATGTAAACAATGGATTTGGGAGGTGATCTGATGTCGGATCTGCGGGCGATCTATTGGTGTGGGGGGGTGATCAGATTGCCCGCAAGGGGCAGATCAGGGGCTGATTGATGGGTGGCAGTGACAGGGGGTGATTGACGGGTGATTGACAGGTGATTGACAGGTGATTGACAGGTGATTGACAGGTGATCAGGGGGGATAGATGCATACAGTACACGGGGGGGGGGGTCTGGGGGGGGGTCTGGGGAGAATCTGAGGGGTGGGGGGGTGATCAGGAGGGAGTAGGGGGCAGATTAGGGACTTAAAAAAAAAATAGCGTTGACAGATAGTGACAGGGAGTGATTGATGGGTGATTAGGGGGGTGACTGGGTGCAAACAGTGGTCTGGGGGGTGGGCAGGGGGGGGGTCTGAGGGGTGCTGTGGGCGATCAGGGGGCAGGGGGGGGAAATCAGTGTGCTTGGGTGCAGACTAGGGTGGCTGCAGCCTGCCCTGGTGGTCCCTCGGACACTGGGACCACCAGGGCAGGAGGCAGCCAGTATAATAGGCTTTGTATACATTACAAAGCCTATTATACACTGTTGCAGCGGCGATCCGGATGCCAGTAACCCGCCGGCGCTTCCGAACGGCCGGCGGGTTACGGCGAACGGGGGGCGGAGCCAGTCCCCGGCGGCTGATCGCGTCACGAATGACGCGATCGCCGCATAGCCACTCCCGCAGCCGCCCCCGCCGATGGGCGTATTGCGGTCGTTTGGGACCGGTCTTTGCCGCCGCCCATCGGCTGGGGGCGGTCGTTAAGTGGTTAAACTTAAACCTAAAGGCATTAAATCCGAAATCAATGTTCTATTGCAGGGTGTTACATATTTAAAAAGGATCCTAACAAGGCAAATCAAACATTAAAAAAAAAAAAAAAAACACACAAGCTTACTTTTTTCCTAATAGGTTTTTTTCTCCCCATGCCCCCAGGCTCTATAAACGTACGCAGACACAAAAGAGAAGTGACATGGCATGCTGCATCAGCAGAATTTGTTGAAGAATCTACTCAGGGGATGCAAGATGGCCCCTGCCATCAAGAGAATGCTTGTTTACTATATAAAATTAAATTGAATGAAAACAAGGACACTAAAATAGTGATGGCCCGAACGTGAACTTTATGCGAGTCCGACCCGCCTCCTATACTACATCATTGGGCTAAACGTTGACCCTCTACATCCTAGGTTCTCAACGTGTGGTACGTGTACCCCAGGGGGTACTTCTGATGGTTCCAGGGGGTACTCGGGCTTGATATACTTAACCAAGAACAAATTTAAGAGTTTTACAAAAATGATAAATCTTATTTAAACACCAAATTAGTGTTTTAGCTAATTAAAAGCAATAGTAAATGCTTGTAAATTGTTTAGACCCAATTATCATGTACTACAATTTAACCCATTCAGGTTCCGTCGTTTTCCCTTGAGAAATGTTCACCTCCCATTCATTAGCCTATAACTTTATCACTACTTATCACAATGAACTGATCTATATCTTGTTTTTTCCGCCACCAATTAGGCTTTCTTTGGGGGGTACATTTTGCTAAGAGCCACTTTACTGTAAATGCATTTTAACAGGAAGAATAAGAAAAAAAAAACGGAAATATCATTTCTCAGTTTTCAGCCATTATAGTTTTAAAATAATACATGCGTCCATAATTAAAACTCACGTTTTGTATTTGCCTATATGTCCCGGTTATTACACAGTTAAAATTATGTCCCTATCACAATGTATGGCGACAATATTTTATTTGGAAATAAAGGTGCATTTTTTCCGTTTTGCATCCATCACTATTAACAAGTTTAAAATAAAAAAAAAAATAGAAATATTTCATCCTTACATTGATATTTAACAAGTTTAGACCCTTAGGTAAATATTTACGTTTTTTTTTTCCAATTGTAATGGTTTTTTTTTTATATTAAAAATTTTATTTGGGTATTTTTGGGAGGGTGGGATGTAAAGTATAGTTTTATAATGTAATTGTGTGTTATGTTTATTTTTTTTTTATTTTAGTTGTAGTTTTACTTTTTAGCCACAAGATGGCGGCCATGAGTTTGTTTACATGACGTCACTCTAAGCGTAACTCACGCTTAGAGTGACTCATCGGGAAGGGAACGGCCAGAAAAGGCGCAGCTTCCGAGAGAAGCTGCCGCTTTTTCAGCGGGGGAGAGGAATCAGTGATCGGGCACCATAGCCCGATACATTGATTCCTTGGCTACCGAATCCGCGGCCGGGAGTGCGCGTGCACGCGCGCGATCGGCCGCGGGAGTGCGCGGTAGCGCGCATGGTTCCTGGACGTAGTTTCTACGTCCAGGAACCAAAAAAGGTTAATATATATTTGCCAAGGGGTACTTGTGATAATGTTTACTATGCTAGGGGGTACTTGGTGAGTACAGGGTGTTAAAAGGGGTACATACCAATAAAATGTTGAGAAACACTGCTCTACATCAGTGTCAGCAGACAAATAGCAGCCATTCAGGCTGCACTCTCTCCTGGAGGCCCCTCCCCTCCTTTACAAAAGGCAGCAGCGTTAGCCATTTTCTCACTCTGCGTGCTGCTGTGTTAGTAAGAGAAGTGAAAGAGGTTGCTGCAGAGATGGGGAAAGCTTAGTTTGGCTTGTTAGCTAGCTCCTTGCAGATATGTATTGCAAAAAAGCACCATAAAACAGCCCTTTTGAGAGCTAATGTTCTTGTGACTTTTTTTGTGTGTGGCCCGCTGACACCTGCATATACAGCCCTGTCTGTCACAGCTGGCCCTTGCTAATTGCTCTACTGTGTCAGGCCCAGCACATTCAGTGCCTACCTTTTCACTGCACCTGTGTGTGTGTGTGTGTGTGTGTGTGTGTGTGTGTGTGTGTGTGTGTGTGTGTGTGTGTGTGTGTGTGTGTGTGTGTGTGTGTCAACTGCACATTTGTAATACCAGCCCGTGCATACCTTTCACTACACCTGTATAACAGCACAGTTTTATATACCAGTCGCTGCATACCTGTTCACTGTACCTGTGTGTGTGTGTGTGTGACAGCTGCACATTGTATTGTAATACCAGTCACTGCATACCTTTCACTGCACATTGTATTAATCAAGGCAGTGCATATCTTTCACTTCATCCCCCTCTCCCCCAATATGGACAAAACAGGCAGAGGCAGGCCACCCAGCAGGTCCATGCTGTCATGATTTAGTGTCGGCCCTGGACCAAAGTACAGTGTTCAGAAGGCGCGTGCCATCAACCCCTAAGATTGTCAGGAATAGTTGACCATTTAACACAGAACACCTCATCTTCCACACGGAACCATGCACATCTTCCTCCTCCTGCTCTGATTCTGGCACCCCACTTAACATTCAGTCGGCAGCCACCAAAGTGCCATCATCACAGGGCTCAGCGGTGTGGAAATTTTTTTGTGTGTCTGCCTCAGATGAGAGCAATGCAATCTGTACTCTCTGCCACTGAAAATTGAGCCGTGGAAAGACCAAGACCTGCGTAGGGACAAATTCCTTACGAAGGCACATGATGACAAACCACAAACTGCAATTGGATGACCACCTGAGGGAAAGCAGCACACAAAAGCAAAGCCACACACCACAGTGGAAGATACCAGGCCGCAATTATTTCTCAAAAAAGCAATACCCAAACTGTACTGTGATGTTAAAAGGCAAGTGGTGTCATCTCTGGCACACAGCGTTGGGTCAAGGGTCCATCTGACCACGTGGTCTGCAAAGCACGGTCAGGCCTGCCCAAAGACGAAGTCAGTCCCCACACACAGCATCTCTGCCTGCATGCCGTGTGACTGCCTGCCCCCAAGACTAAGTCGGTCCCCAGTCCCCCACAGAGCATCTTTACCTGCAGGCCTCTTCTCCGCCACCACCAACTCCAGGTGGATTCCTGAATTTAAGGCCACTAACAAATTTATTTCTGGTGCGTGTACATGCCTGCTTAATTTTTCTGGCTGCACTGCGGCTGCAACAACAAAACAAAAGGCATGTACATGTGTCAATTCCCCTTCGTGATCGTTACCTTGCCACGGTGAAGGGGCTTGCGTATCACAATGAAGCAATGACCGGCTATAGGAGTGTGTTGGGAGGCACACCTGACCCAAGATAAGGTCATTGCTTCATTGTGGACAGACTAAATGCGATCAGCTGGACAGTCACTGTTCTGTAATTGAGCTATCTCAGCCCTGCGATCATATGGGCTTGAAGACCGCCATCGCCTGCACTCTCACCATCATGCGCACCAGTCCAGCATGGCCATCACTACACAAACAGCTGCTTGCGGTGCATTACACAGTGAGTTTGGTCTGTCAGTGTGTGAAGCAGTACACCAATTACACTACCTGATTGGTGTATACACACGCAAGATGTTTTAAAGCACTTTATGCCTCAAATTTAGCATGCAATGTGATTTCTGCCCTTAAAGAGACTCTAAAGCGAGAATAGATCTCGCTTCAGAGCTCATAGTTAGCAGGGGCCCCTGCTAAAACGCCGCTATCCTGTGGCTAAACGGTGGTCCCTTCACCCTCAAACCCACCCCCACAAAACTTGGTCAACTTGGTCGTAAATTTTCTCTTCCTGGAGGCAGGGCTAACGGCTGCAGCCCTGCCTCTCAGCGCGTCTTTCAGACGTGCATCGCCGCCTCTCCCCCGCCCCTCTCAGTGAAGGAAGACACATGGGTGGGGGAGAGGCGGCGGTTAGGCCTGCCCCAATGCGGAAGCACTCCCCGGCTGTACGGAGGGGATTTGGGGGTGTAGGAACCCCCGTTAAGCCACGGGATAGCGGCGTTTTAGCAGGGGCACACATGCCCCTGCTATCTATGAGGTCTCGCTTCAGACTCTTTAAAATCCTGCTCTGCGACAAATCTGTAATTTTTCCTGGGACTTTTGGCATGTACCCCACTCCGCCATGCCCCCCTCTAGGTGTTAGACCCCTTGAAACATCTTTTCCATCACTTTTGTGGCCAGAATTAGTGTTTGAAGTTTTCAAAGTTCGCCTGCCCATTGAAGTCTACTGCGGTTCGCAAAGTTTGCGCGAACCTGAACTTTTGCAGAAGTTCACGGTCAAGGTTTGCAAACCTAAAATTGGAGGTTCAAGCCATGTCTACACTGCATCTGTTATGCAAGTAGAGCAAGTATTTACCTATTACATATGTATTTTTTGGGTGGGGCATTTTATAGCTAATAGTTTCTCTTTAAGCCACTAAAGACCACCTCTGCAGAGAATCTTGTGTGTGCACAGCAGCCACGGACCCTCGGATGCATTGGCGAGAGATTAGACTGTATGGTTCTCCCTTCTTACCCAGTCGTGGGCCACTTGTCACTCCGCACCCTCCATAGTAAAAGAAGGCATCTCTAGCCTGGAGGCAAGTAACATGTCTGTACAGCATGGGTCCTAAACTGTTGCAAAGGGCTCGATTCCCCATCCCTGCCAACCAACAGTAGTCTCATGCGTGTACTTCACATAAGATTATGGAATGGCAGAGACTGCACTGAATAAAGCCACCTGAACTTTTGTAGGACAATTCGATACAATAATTCCAAACTCCAATTCTTTAGAAAGGAGTCACTTACATTTGGAAAATCCAAGCCAAGCATGTCTTTCACATCCAGCCACTGACTCTTGTCATAATCAGGAGCTGTGGAAACAGAATGGTTATAAAATGATGAAACAATAAAGTTATAGCTTGTGCATGTCTGATACAATTTAGAATAAAAGGTTCACAAACCGTGCAGAAAATGGAAAATAATTTTGCTTGGCAGCATTAGACCTTTTACAGGCTGCCTGAAGGGCCAGATTTCCACAAGCTACTCAATGACATTTAGGACTGGTTCATACTACACGAACTTTAGCACTAGTGATTTGTAAAGCTCTTGCTAATGCAATGCTATATGTGATCTTTTATAAAGTTACATCGTTCAGGTGATAACGCACACGTAGCATTAGATTTTCAAATCACAAGCATAAAAAAAAAAAAAAAAAAAAAAAAAAAAAAAGCTTTCGCAGTGTGAACCAGCGCTTAGTAAAACACAAAAAAGGTATGCTGATCATAAGGACGCCAACATTAACTTGTAATCTGAAATCCTCCAAATCTCAGCATTTGGTATGCCACAATTCATGGGGGCAGAACAAGTTTCCCATCGAGCCCATGAAATCCATTCTAGCATTCTAAAGTAGCAGATGCACTGCAATAGATAAGCGAGACTTAGGGCTGGTGCACACCAAGAGCCCTTCTGAGCACCTTTTAAAACTCTTTCGCATTAAAAAGTTAAAGTATTTGAATGGGATGGAGCACACCAGAGCGATGTGCTTTTTTCCCCCCAAACGCAAATGCGGGTCCTGCAGCATTTTTGCTGATTTCAGAGTCATATCAGCCTCAAGTTTAAGTATAGGAAAGTGGAAAATTGCTAGATCAGAGTGATTACAGTCAGTGGCGTACCTAGGGCATTTGACACCCGGTGCTAGGTATTGAAAGACCCCCCCCCCCCCCCTCCAGGTACACCACCTGCGCGCCGCGGCGAAAAAATGGGCGTGGCTATGACCGGATGGGGCGGAGCTAATTTAAAAGTGCACCCAAGTTTTAGTCAACCTTTCTCCAGAAAATTCACATCATTGCGCAGCTTTTCTCCAGAAAATACACAAAATGTCAGAAGCTTTCAACATAAAATACACGTAATGCGAGAACATTTCACCAGACATTGCACGTTATGTGAGCAGATTTCACAAGAAAATACATTCAATCATGTCGGCAGATTTGACCAGAAAAAAATCATTCAATCTTGCGGCACATTTGACCAGAACATACACAATGTCAGCACCAGATTTCACCACAAAATACACAATATCGGTAGTTAAACTGACAACAAAATACACAATGACGGTAGTTAAACTGACCACAAAATACACAATGTCGGTAGCAGATCTGACCACAAAATACACAATATCGGTAGCAGATTTGAGTGTTGGCAAGCTGATAGCCTGGTGGGTAGGTGGTGAAGGGTGAGCAGCCTGATTGCCTAGTGGGTAGATGGGCAGCCTGCTGGGTAGCAGTGGTGGGTAGGGGGGCAGCAGTGTTGGGTAGGTGGGCAGCCTGCTGGGTAGCCTGGTGGGTAGGTGGGCAGCCTGGTGGGTAGGTGGGCAGCAGTGGTGGGTAGGTGGGCAGCCTGCTGGGTAGCCTGGTGGGTAGGTGGGCAGCCTGCTGGGTAGCCTGGTGGGTAGGTGGGCAGCAGTGGTGGGTAGGTGGGTAGCAGTGGTGCATAGGTGGGTAGGTGGGCAGCAGTGGTGGGTAGCCTGGTGGGTAGATGGGCAGCCTGCTGGGTAGCAATGGTGGGTAGGTTGGGCAGCAGTAGTGGGTAGGTGGGCAGCAGAGGTGAGTAGCCTGCTGGGTAGGTGGGCAGCAGTGGTGGGTAGGTGGGCAGCAGTGGTGGGTAGCCTGCTGGGTAGCCTGGTGGGTAGGTGGGCAGCAGTGGTGGGTAGGTGGGCAGCAGCGGTGGGTAGGTGGGCAGCAGCGGTGGGTAGCCTGCTGGGTAGCCTGGTGGGTAGGTGGGCAGCAGCAGTGGGTAGGTGGGCAGCAGCGGTGGGTAGCCTGGTGGGTAGGTGGGCAGCAGTGGTGGGTAGGTGGGCAGCAGCGGTGGGTAGGTGGGCAGCAGCGGTGGGTGGCCGGGCCGGTGCACCTGTAAAAGAAAAAAAAAAAAACATTCACTTACCTGCAGATGAAACCTCTCTTCCGAATCCCAGGCAGCCTCTCTCTCCGCAGCTCCTCTTGAATGTCCCGCGCCGTCTCCTGCTGCGTCATCAGTGCAGGCAGCCATCTTGCCGTCTATTTTTGTCTCCAGTGCGGGCGTCGGCGGCCATCTTCCCGTAGCCCTGCTCGGGTAAACTGAGGGCGGCTATCAGCCGCCCTGTCAGTGTCCGTTGCCGGCAATCGTGGAGGGGAAGCGCCGAAGGAGGGGACCCAGGTGAGGGAGATGTGGGGGGGTATTTCCCCCCTCCCCGCCGACGCTGCCACCCCTCCTTCAGCGCTGCTTCCCCTCCTGTGTCATCAAGGCTTCTGGGGAGGCCTTGATGACACCCCCCCCTGGAGCTGACACCCGGAGCGGAGCGCTCCTGGCCGCCCCATGGTAGGGACGCCACTGGTTACAGTGGAGCTTCTGTACAAAAAAAACCCACACCAAAACGTTAGAAAAGTCGCTATGCACATGCCTAGAAACACAAAAAACAAACAAAAAATCAAAAAACAAAATCTACACTTCAAAAGTGCTGGAGCGTTTGCTTTTATGCTAGAGCTTTTTGGTGTGCACGGGCCCAGAGGCTCACATGGAGGCGGCCAATATCATTGACCTGCACACTGGAACTCAGCACTGCCACTGCAGATTCCAAGATGCACAAAGAATTATTTTCTGAGTATGCTTAGGGCCAGTGCCAAAAAGAGGACACCCAGAGGATGCGATTAGAATATAATTTTTCTCCAAGGCACCTTCATCTAGATCTGCCTTTAGATACTGATGCAGCTGTGGGTCCACCCTGCAGCCAAGTGACCTTGCGCTCTGACAGTAAGTGGGGAGTTTGGGTACTTTCACACTATGCATCACATTGTGTGTTGCAATGCATATGGGGAAGCATACAGTACACAGAAGTATGCTTCATTGCAACTAAACATACACACACTGTCAATCTAATGGAATCCACCACAATAGTTGTGAACGTACCATTACAATATAATTTATGATGCAATATGAAAGTACCCTTAAAATACACCTAAAGTGAGAGGTTTGTGGAGGCTGTCATACTTCCTTTTAAGCAATGCCAGTTGCTTGGCAGTCCTGCTAATCTATTTGGCTGCAGTAGTGTCTGAATCACACCACATGCAGCTAATCTTGTCAGATCTGACAAAATTGTCAGAAACACCTGATCTGCTGCATGCTTGTTCAGGGTTTATGGCTAAAAGTATTAGAGGCAGAGGATCAGCAGAGCTGCCAGGCAACTGATATTGTTTAACCACTTGCCGACCGCGCACTCATAACGCGCGTCGGCAAAGTGGCAGCTGCAGGACCAGCGACGCAGTACGATGGCGGCTCGCAGGCTAAATGTAAACACAAGCGGAAATAGTCCGCTTTGTTTACATTGTACGGCGCTGCTGCGCAGCAGCGCCGTAAGTCAGATCGGGGACAGCCTGTCACTGGCTGCACAGGACGGATAGCGTCCTGTGCAGCCCCGATCTCCGGGGGGGAGCAGGTAGGAGAGGGAGTGGGGAATTTCGCCGCGGAGGGGGGCTTTGAGGTGCCCCCCCCCCGCCAGCCACACGCAGGCAGGAGAGATCGGACCCCCCCAGCACATCATCCCCCTAGTGGGGAAAAAAGGGGGGCAATCTGATCTCTCTGCCTGCTACCTGATCTGTGCTGGGGGCTGCAGAGCCCACCCAGCACAGATCACTAAACACAGCGCTGGTCCTTAAGGGGGGGTAAAGGGTGGGTCATCAAGTGGTTAAAAGGGGGAAAATAAGATACAAACACACACACACACACACGTGTTCAAAATTATTCAACCCCCAATGAAATTAAGTGTTTTGGCCAGTTTGAAATGGATTTTGATCATTTCAGTCATCTTGTTTACAATTAAATCAAAGAGGCACTTGTAAGTCAGACAAATGTAACATTTATAATGAATTAACCACAAAATGTATTTTCTGTGCTCACATCATTATCAGTTTTATTCAACACCCAAGTGACATTCATTCTTAGTACAACATCCTTTTCCAGCTTTTAAACGTGAAGCATAGCTTGACACAAGTGTCTTGCAGCGATCTACAGGTATCGTAGCCCATTCTTCATGGGCAAAAGCCTCCAGTTCAGTCACATTCTTAGGCTTGCGCGCTGACACTGCTCTCTTTAAATCCCACCAGAGGTTCTCAATCGGATTTAAGTCTGGTGACTGCGATGGCCACTCCAAAAAATTCCAGCCTTTAATCTACAACCATGCTCTAGTGCAGTGATGGCTAATCTTGGCACTCCAGCTGTGGTGGAACAACAAATCCCATGAGGCATTGCAATACTCTGAGAGCTCGAAGAAAACCTCGGGGAAGCAGAGGCATGATGGGATTTGTAGTTTTGTCACAGCTGGAGTGCCAAGGTTAGCCATCACTGCTCTAGTGGACTTGGAGGTACGCTTGGGATCATTGTCCGGTTGAAAGGTCCAACGTCTCCCAAGTCTCAGGTTTGTGATGGACTGCATCACATTTTCATCCAATATCTCCTGGTACGGAAGAGAATTCATGGTACCGTTCCCACGCTGAAGCTTCCCTGTACCTGCAGAAGCAAAACAGCCCCAAAGCATGATTGACCCCCCCCCCCCCCCCCACCACCACCACCACCCCGCCATGCTTCACAGTAGGCAAGGTGTTCCTTTCTTCATATGCCTTGTTCTTCCACCTCCAAACATAGTGTTGATCCATGGGCCCACATCAGTTCTAATTTTGTTCCATCAGTCCACAGAACACTACCACAAAAGTTTTGGGATAGTGTATATATGTAGAGCTCCGATTTCCTGTGTGCCCGCTGCTCCCCTCTCTATTGTAATCCCCCACCCTGCCAAAGCTGCATAATTGTGCACCTATGCAAGGACACCCATAACTGGCTACCAATGCCAATGAGATTGTAGTGTTGTGCCACTCTTCACACGCGATTACATATTTCCAGCAATCTTGAATAGAAAGCCTTTGATTGTTATAAATACATATCCAAGGTTTATTTGTTTACAAACAGTGAAGGTAGGACAGTTCAGCCCAACCCATTCTCAGTTCTGACTGGCCATCTGTATGTCTATGGGCTTGGCGTACCTGACGTAGGTAATTGGGCGTTACATGCCCGAGTATCAGATTGGCTGAACGCATACAGCTACAGACTTCTGAGTGGCGGCAGCATAAGGGTTGGTCCTGTCCATGGAGAGGTCGGGGCCAATCATGCAGCTGGAAGGCGGTAACTAGAGATGGCCCAAACCTCCGATGTTTGGTTCACGAACTTCCGCAAAAAGTTCGGTTCGCTCGAACCGCAATAGACTTCAATGGGGAGGCGAACTTTAAAAACTAGAAAAATTTATGCTGGCCACAAAAGTTATGGAAAAGATGTTTCAAGGGGTCTAACACCTGGAGGGGGGGCATGGCGGAGTGGGATACACGCCAAAAGTCCTGGGGAAAAATCTGCTTAAACCACAAAGCAGCGTTTTAAGGGCAGAAAATACATTGAATGCTAAATTGCCGGCCTAAAGTGCTTTAACCCTCTTGCCGGTCCAATTCCCGCGGCAAGGGGGCAGCCTCCGGCGATCAGAGTAAGCAGGAAATCCCGTTCAGAACGGGATTTCCTGCTGGGCTTCCCCAGTCGCCATGGCGACGGGGCGGGATGACGTCACCGACGTCATGGACGTCAGAGGGAATCCCAATCCACCCCTCAACGCTGCCTGGCACCGATTGGCCAGGCTGCGCTCGGGTCTGGGGGGGCGGGTAGCGGCGAGTCGGCGGGTAGCGGCGGCGATCGCGTACCACACGCAGCTAGCAAAGTGCTAGCTGCGTGTAGGAAAAAAAAATTGAAAATCAGCGCAGCGGGGCCTGAGAAATCCTCCTACGCAGGTTACCCCGAGCTGAGCTCGGGATAACCGGCAAGGAGGTTAAAACATCTTGCATGTGTATACATATATCAGGGAGTGTAATTCGAGTACTGCTTCACTGTGTAACACACCGAAAACAGCTGTTTGCATAGTGACGGCCGTGCTGGACTGGTGCACACCATGGCGAGATTGCTCTTCCTCACTCAGTGATGTCAGGTAATGTCTGACTGCCTTATCAACTGTCAATGGTTCTTTCTCGAACATAGTTAAAGCTTATATCTATTTTTTTATATTACTTTTTCTGCTGGCTGTTCACTGCCTGCAACAAGAATCTGTTATGGAGGGCAAGTCTGCCACCCATTCAAGTGAAAGGCGTTGGTGGAGGGTGGATCTGGAAGCGCTAAGTCGTGGCGTTGGACTAAAGAATGTCCGCATGTCCGATATCACCATGAGATCGCTGGAGCGTCCTGTCCTTGCCTGCGTGGTCTTGGGAGGAGGATTACTGGCAGTGGTACCTTTATTGCGTTGTGCTGTGACATCACCCTTAAAAAAAAATGCATTGTAAAGCATAGTTGACAGCTTGTTCTGCATGTGCTGCATCCTTTCTGACTTCTGGCAAGTTGGTAACATGTCCGCCACGTTGTGCCTAAACCGAGGGTCTAGTAGTGTGGCGACCCAGTACAGCTCATTCCCCTTGAGTTTTTTTTTATACGGGGGTCCCTCAACAGGCTGGACAGCATGAAAGACGCCAGGTACCGGACAGGCACAGTGACAATGCGTGCGCTCACGTAGGTGGGTGGGTGCACAGTGAACAACAGGTAAGTATATGCAGTGATGGGTAATGTGCACACCACACACACACACACACACACACACACACACACACACACACACACACACACACACACACACACACACACACACACACACACTGTTGGGCCTGGCAGTGGCACACACCCAGTATGAGTTATCAAGGGTGTCTATGCAACACAAGTGTCAGTGGGTCACAAAATAAATAAATAAATAAATAAATAAAATAATAATAATTAAAAAAAAAAAAAATACAAGAACAGCTCTCAAAAGAGCTGTTGTGGGGTGCTATTTTAGCAATAAGAATCAGCAAGGAGCAAGCCTACAAGAGCCTAACTAATCTTTCCCTATGAGAGAGTCTACAGCAGTTGTCTCTTCTCTATTTACTGCAGGCACACGAGTGAGTAGAATGGTCGGCGGTGCCTGCCTTTTATAAGGGGGGGGGGGAGTGGGTGGCTCCAGGAGGGAGTGTGGCCTGACTGGCTACAATGTGCCTGCTGACTGTGATGTAGAGGGTCAAAGTTGACCCTAATGATGCATTATGGGGGGGGGAACCGAACTTCTACTAAAGCTTGCGGTTCTCCACGATCGCGAACCACGGAAGTTCACCGGGAACCGTTCGCCAGGGAACCGTTCAGGTCATCTCTAGCGGTGACATACTCATGCAGGCGGAAGTGGCTGTTAAAGAATATTACACCACATATCTTGGGTACCACTTCTATGTCAGCGGTTTTACACAGACATTGCTGCACTTAGATATAAGTCTGATATACTTTATTGTGGTGGCATTCTACTGGGTGGATAATAGGGAAGAATGTGCGAGTATAGTTACTTGCTTTTGGATTGGCACAAACATGCTGACTGACGCTGGGAGGACCCAATCTTAAACAGGTAGATTGGGGAGGGGGGGGAATTTGACTAGGATGATGTCACACCCCACCCATCCCTTCTTACAGCACTATGAAATGGACAACAGTCGACACTCAGGGCCCGTTCACACCTTAGCGGGAATCACCCGATTCCCGCTCACGGCAAACCGCTAGCGGTTCTGCAAGAACCGCTACACAATGTAGCGAGTGGCAGTGTTCTCATGCAGCGGTTTGCCGGCGACGAGCGTTCCGCGATTTGCAATCGTGATTAGTGTGCATAGCACGCTAAACGCGATCGCTCCAAAACCGCCGCAGTGTCCAGTGATTTTTCGCGGTAATCACCGGCGTTCTGCGATTTTAAGTGTGAACGGGCCCTAAGGGTTGGCTGTTGATTTGGCCAACAGGCTACTATGATGTGAATGCTTATGGTATCATAAATATGGCACTTTAGCACTAGGCACTTTCGTACCACTGGCAATGCTCCCCACTGAGGGGGTGAAACCTGTAGTGTTTTTTTTTATGTAAGGGGGGGGGGGGTTTGGAACAGGGTGTATAGTTTGCATGACAGTGTGAATTGAGGAGGCATCCTAGAGCTATGCTGGAATGCTCACCGGATGAAATCAGATTTAATTCAATTCAATTAAAAGCACATGAGCGGGTGTGCGAGAGGGGGTTAAACTTACCCAGCAGGCATCTTCTTTAACCCGTCCCCCGCTGAGTTCTAAGCTGTGACACATGACTACTATACTTCCTGCAACTCGGAAGGAGGAAGGGTTTGTAATCACGTGACCGCGGCTTGGAACGCAGAGTGGGACGGGTTAAAGAAGATGCCTACTGGGTAAGTTTAACCTCCTCTCGCACACCTGCTCGGGTGCTTTAATTACCTGGATGGAATCCGAATGAAACTCATTCGGATTTCATCCGATGTACATCCCTGGCTCTATGTAGCTGGGATTATTGGTTCATACCCACTGTTAATTCACACAAAAAAAAAAACAAAAAAAAAAAAACGACAACTATCAAAGAAAAGGCCATTCTGTAAAGCCCACATACTTCTAGGCCTCGATTCATAAAAGTGCTGTCGGGAAGGTAACGTCGAGTGGGGAAACACCGCTGTCGGTATTTCCGCCTTCAGGGTGGTAATTCATAAAAATGTTGCTACTTGTGACAGGCGTGCGGAGATATTCCGCTGTAGGCAGGCGTTAGGCTGTCGGTAGGCATGCGGAAACAGGAGAAGCAGGCGGAATCCCTCCGTGCGGTGTTCTCTGTGCAGCTGCTTGGGAGGTCTGTCCCATTCACTGCACTGTATTCCGCACGCTTCTCGCCACATCAGAGGTAGCGGTAATACCCGTCCGCATACCGCTACCTCTAATCTTTATGAATTGACATTTGTTACTTTTGCTATGATAATCACCGCGCAAGGCGGTGATTGATCACTCTGCTCGCGAATGTCGGCTTTTCATGCGGAAAAAGCCTTTATGAATACAGATTTTGCTGTGTGGTCGGTAAAGTGAGCAGTTTTCAGCATTTCCGAATGCGGGAATGCTTTATGAATCGAGGCCCTAGATCTTTTAGTCCATAACAATAGGAGACCTTTCCTGTGTCTTTTGACAGCCTATGTCAGGGGTGCCTCTAGTCATTTGTCACTCCAGGCGAGAAAACCTATGGCGCCCCCCCCCCCCCCCAGGAAAATAATCATAATGCAGCAGTGTTTCATCAGAAAATAGTAATTATCGTAATTCAGAATCGTAATTCACCAGAAAATAATCGTAATGTGGCAGTGTTTTACCAGAAAATACAGAAAATATTTGTAAGGTGGCAGCGTTTCACCAGAAAATACACTTATTGCAGCAGCATTTCACCAGAAATTAATCATAGGGCAGCAGCGTTTCACCAGAAAATAATCGTAATGGGGCAGCGTTGTCAGAAAATAATCGTAATGCGGAAGCGTTTCACCAGAAAATACACGTAATCCGAGCAGAGGGAACGAGTAGAGAGGGAGAGGCAGCATAAGATGTAAGAGGGGGGTAGAGGAACAGAGAGGGGGAGGGATAGACAGCATAAGATGGAAGAGGGTGCAGAGAAACAGAGGGGAGAGGGAGAGACAGCATAAGATGGAAGAGAGTGCAGAGGAACAGAGAGGGGTAGAGACAGCATAAGATGGAAGAGGGGGCAGAGGAACAGAGAGGGGTGAGGGAGAGACAGCACTAAAGCACAGGTTTACAGCTTTACCAGCCTACAGCCTAACCAGCTTTCAAAGAAAACTCTAGTATCAAAAGAGCAGGGCACATTCTAGCAGTTATAACAGTACTGGGAGTCTGCACACAGGACAGGAAGTGTTCTTAGCAGCCTGCCTGCATACCTTCCCTTCTGCCTGTGCATGCAGCTTATCATCTCTGGAGTAATGATGGGTTGTTCGCGAACTAACTCTTAGAGCCGGCTCTTTGCTGCGAACGACAAGAGCCGGTTCTCAGTTTTGAAAGAGCCGATGCCTCAGCCGCCCCACAGAGCTCTGCAATAAAGGGCGCTGAGGCATGTTGGGAGATGTAGTCCTCCTCTTGCAGCTTGTAGGAGTGTATGGGGCGGAGCAGAGCAGTAGAAGGAGGGATTGCCCCAGTCAGAGAAGCAGTTTGGAATTGTCATGGAGACGGGGGCGGGGCTTTTACTCCGATTCTGAGTGGTGTTTAGTGATATTTAATGAAGAGCCGATTCAGAGCCGTAAGAGCCGGCTCTTTAAAGGGAGCCGATTCAGAAGAGCCGATTCTCTGAAAAGAGCAGGAATTCCCATCACTACTCTGGAGCAGAAACTTCCCTTCTCCCGGGCTGTGTTGCTGTCTTGTGCGGGGGCGGGGCTCCAACACGGACACATCACATTCTTCTCCCTGTGACTGCATCTGTCCCCTGGCTGTCTCGCTCCAGTGTCTGTGTGCAGCCAGTGACACAGGTGGGGGGGTCAGACTGTCGGGGGCATAAGCTGGCTGGCCGCTGGCTCCTGGTTTGACTGGCGTGGGGCGGAGTTAAAGGCTGGGCCACACGAGGTAAACACTTTACCTGTGTGGCTACTGAGAAGAAGGGGCACGGCTTTAAAGAAGGAGCCTGGCAGAAAAGAGCAGTATTGATTGCTCTATTGGCTGGGGAGAAGTGGAGGTGGAGGCACTGCTGAGCACATGGTAGCGTGCCGAGCACCAGGGACTGAGTCGGAAAAAAAAAAAAAAGGTCACGGTAGCAGAGGCGGGGGAATGCGCCTCACCACCTCATGGCGCCCCAGGCAACCGCCTATACTTGCCTGGTGGGTGAGACACCCCTGGCCTATGTGGAGCAATGCCTCCTAGATCAGGTACCCGCTTTCTGTGTTGGCGAAATTGCAGGACTGTATCATGCCACTACCCTGTCATTATTCACAGAGGAATAATTTAGGCCTCTTTTCCACTGACAGTTTAACTGTGTACTCAGCAAGCAGTTGTCAGGCAGCAGCAAGCAGCTGTGAGAGTTTGAGAGGCATTTCACGGCCCATCAGCTGCCTGTGTGAATGAGGTCTAAGGGCTAGAACCCACAAGGGCGATTTTCCGAGCATTTAGTGAGCGTTACAAAACGCTCAGCTAATGTAAGCGGATGGGTCAAGTTCCACTGTAGCGTTTGTGAATCCTAAAATCGCAAACGCAAGACATGCAGCATTTTTGGAGCGTTAGCGCTTTAATGTTAAGTATGTAAGCGCTGCACAATCGCTGTGCAAACGCAATGGCGCTCGTTTTGTGAGCGTTTTCAAAATTCAGAAAGTACCCAGAAGGCTTACAGCTTCCCAGAATGCTATAAGATAAGGTTTCTGTTTCCTGTTGACGGCTTGTGGTACAACGGAAGTGCGACAGAGCTGCAGGCTGTGTGGAAAGTGGCTTCTTCAGGGCAATGTCTCGGAAAAAATGGTTTACAACGGAGGATGTCATCTCCAAAGTGCAGCCACATGAAGTCCTGTACAAGAAAACGAACAGAGACTACAAAGTGAACCAGCTAGCCAACGAATTATGGGCAAAAATAGCAAAGGAGCTGTATGAGGAGGCTAGATTGACATGGAATATGCTGTCACCCAAACTTCAGGATACAAAAAGTGAGTACCCTTTGTATGTATAAATGATGTCAAGAGTGTGTGTGTGTGTGTGTGTGTGTGTGTGTGTGTGTGTGTGTGTGTGTGCGTGCGTGCGTGCGTGCGTGCGTGCGTGCGTGCGTGCGTGCGTGCGTGCGTGCGTGCGTGTGTACACACACACACACACAATATCGATTGGTGATGTTACATTGCCTTCTTTTTGGATGCTGTGTGATGTTGTAATGGAGCTGGTGGAAGTTATTCATGCACAATGATGTCCTCTTTGTCCCGCACACAATTATGTAGGACACATGCAGCCTTTACAATTGTCACAGCATTTGCAGTGTTATAATTGTTGTCCTGCCCAGTCGATACTGGTAGTGCAATGACACATATGTATGTACAGTAGCTAGAAACCTGTCAAAAATTAACATATTTTAATACTGTTTTTATATTATTTTACAGTACAACAAGTGAAAACTCGCTGGAAGTCCATAAAGGATAACTTTAGAAGGGAGCTGCTGGAAGAGAAAGTGGAAAGCAAAAGTGGTTTGGGGGCATCCAATAGGACAAAATATAGCTTCACTGCAGAACTAGCATTCTTAAGACCATGTATGGAATTGGAGGAGTAAGTAATTTATAATTGTTTTTGACTATTCTCAACATCCATTCACTTTCTGTACAGGCCAACACACACATCTCTCAACACATTTCTTGTTCACACTTGCAATACTTAACAACCTTTGTCCTTCCATAGGACACAAGATAACATGCCGGCTGATCCTGTGGTGACAGTTGATGACGAAGATGCAGAAGAAGACAGGGGAAACACTACTGTATCTTTATTAAGCACCTCAGACATACCAAGTGATGATATGTCTCATAGTAGCAGTGCTACTGTATTGTCTCCTGCGCCTCCTACTACCTCCACTACAAAACAGACAAAACAAATAAGCAGAGGAAGGCGACAAGGTGGAGGTGGCAGATCACAAAGCAGTTTTGAAAGTGGTGTATTAAGTTCTATGCAGGAAGCTGTAGGTGTTTTACATCATGCTAGCTGCGATCACTACAATTTTGCAGTAAGTCTTGTCCCATACATGGAAAAAGTACCAGAGGATAGAATTTTAGATCTCAGACAGGCGATCATAGATCTAGTTAAAAAAGCTATCAAAACTACACCCTCTACCTCTGCTGAACAATCACAGAGCTCTTCTTCATCCTCAACACCCTCACCATCCCCTCCAGTGGCAATTCCACCATATCACAAGCAAGCACCATATGGCACCTGTCCATACCATCACAGCTATTATCCGCCTGAAAATGAGTATGCCTACCAAAATTATCCATATAGGCCCCCAAGCAACATGGCCTATTTCCCCCCTTACCAAGGACAACCAACCAATAATGAGCCAACCCAAGAACCACTGTTATATACCGATATTGCACCAAGAAGGCCTCAACCAACAAGTGACAATACTGCCCCAAAAGCACCATGTTTTATGGATTTGCTATCACGAGATGAAAATTAGTTATGTGTGAGGAGTTTGACACAATCACTATGTGTTTACAATGTTATTGCTTTGGCCTTCATGGGCATACATATGACGCCCATGACTTTTTTTGGGGGATGTTACTGTTCTATTATTTATTAATATAACATTGTAATACCAATCAATACTGTACATATGACATCTGGACAATAATTAGTGTCTTGAAAACCATGGTTATAAAAAAATAACATATGTTAACGTACATATTGGTACACAAAACAATGTTTGACATGGAAGGACAACTGAAGTGAGAGGGATATGGAGGCTGCCATTTTTATTGCAAACTAATCAATGCCAGTTGCTAATAATCTGCCTGTAACACTATTAACCATAGCCCATAAACACACAAACAGCATATCATGGGTTGATGACCTTAATATCAGACTTCAGTACAGTAGCTGCATGGTTGTTTCTTGTGTTATTCAGATACTACTGCTGCAGGGCTGCCAGACAACTGGTATTGATTACAACAAAATAAATATGGCAGCCTCCGTATACCTCTCACTTAACTTCACCTTTATTACTGTTGCAATGTTAAACAGATATGTGAAAACAATCTTTCTTTCTATTATGCATGAACAATCGATATGAACAACAATTACTACTTTATGCAAGCATGCAAGTAAACATGCATGTTATACTTCCTGTAAGGCCACAAACTGCTGGTTTGTTTACAACGTTTCTTGTACAGTTGTTACAGTAAACTGAACTCCTGTTTTAGTGATTGTGTTAGTTGACATGACATTAAAAAGAAGAATAACATATTGGCCTGTTTTATTTTTGGCGTGTATTTACAGCTAAATTATAAGATATATTGATGACATATATTGAGTAACCATTGTCAAGTGTGTTTATTCCATTAGTTACATTATGTCATTTCTCACATGGTGACATTTTCACTGCTGGTAGGTGATGTTGCTAATCCTTTTTTGTTTGCACATTGCAAAGGAGATTAACCACTTCCCGACCGCCTAACGCACAGAGGCGGCCGGGAAGTGGAGCCCTGAAGGACCGGCTCACCCACAGAGGCGGCGGTCCTTCTAAGGGCATGGGCGGAGCGATCGCGTCATCCGTGACGCGACCCTCCGCCCGGGATCGTTACTCGGGCATTTTGTCTCCGCTCGCCGGCCACTTAGCAGAGCCGGCGAGCGGAGGAATCCGCATAATTGCCCAATCAGGGAGTATAAGGCACTTTGTTAGGTAAACAAAGTGCCTTATACGTGCTTCCTCCTCGCCTCGTGGTCTCATTGTTGCAGAGACCACTAGCGAGGAGGAAGCACATTGTAAGTAGTCAGCACACATATTTTTTTTGCCCACAGAGTCCCTGATCTCCCACCCCAGGCCTCATACCCCCCCTGATCACCCCAGCAGACCCCTGCCCAGCACCCTTGCAAAACCCCCACCCCCCCACCTGCCACTAACTAGCGACGCTGCCCTTTAGTTTAGGTCCCTAACTGCCACCTAATCACCCCTGATCCCCCCCCCCTACCTTTAGATCACCCCCAGACCCCATCCCAGACTACCCCCCTGTATACTGTATACATCTGTATACAGCTACCTTATCCCCTGATCCCCCTCTGATCCCCCTCTGATCACCTGTCTATCACCTGTCCATCACCTGTCCATCACCCCTCAGCTCCCCACCCATCAGAGCAGACCCTAACTGCCCCGCGGGGGTAACCGATCACCTGCCCAGGCCCTCGATTGCCCTCATACCCCCCTTCTGATTACATCCCCTGCTCTTTGTTTACATCTGTCCTCCCCAGCGATCACTAACTGATCTGCGATCAGTAACCCCCTGTGTCTGCCTCTCATCAGATCAGGACTCAGTCTGCCCCGTGCAGGCTCCTGATCAACCCCCCACCCCCTCAAATCGCCCTCAGACCCCCCCCTAATCACCGTCCAAGTGCATTGTATTTGACTGTGCTGCACTTGTATTCGATTGTGCTGCGCTTGTATTCGATTGTGCTGTAATTGTATTTGATTGTCCCGTGATCGGCTTCGATTGCCCCGTGATTGATTGCCTGAGACCCCACTTCCCACCACACCCAACCCCACCCTCCCCCCCACCACACCCAACCCCCCCCCCCCACCTTCCGAGTGCATCAGATTCGATTGTGCTGTAATTGTATTTGATTGTCCCGTGATCGACTTCGATTGCCCCGTGATTGTTTGATTGCCTGAGACCCCACTTCCCGCCACACCCAATCCCACCCTCCCCCCATCACCTTCCGAGTGCATCAGATTTGCTTGTGCTGTGATTGGAGTCGATTGTGCTGTAATTGTATTTGATTGTCCCGTGATCGACTTCGATTGCCCCGTGATTGTTTGATTGCCTGAGACCCCACTTCCCACCACACCCAACCCCCCCCTCCCCCCCCCACCACACCCAACCCCACCCTCCCCCCACCACCACCTTCCGAGTGCATCAGATTTGCTTGTGCAGTGATTGGAGTCGATTGTGCTGTAATTGTATTTGATTGTCCCGTGATCGACTTCGATTGCCCCGTGATTGTTTGATTGCCTGAGACCCCACTTCCCACCACACCCAACCCCACCCTCCCCACCACTCCCAACCCCACCCTCCCCCCCCACCACACCCAACCCCCCCCCCCCCACCACCACCACCCCCCCCCCCCCCCCCCCACCACCTTCCGAGTGCATCAGATTTGCTTGTGCTGTGATTGGAGTCAATTGTGCTGTAATTGTATTTGATTGTCCCGTGATCGACTTCGATTGCCCCGTGATTGTTTGATTGCCTGAGACCCCACTTCCCGCCACACCCAATCCCACCCTCCCCCCATCACCTTCCGAGTGCATCAGATTTGATTGTGCTGTGATTGGATTCGATTGTGCTGTAATTGTATTTGATTGTCCCGTGATTGTTTGATTGCCTCTGAGACCCCACTTCCCACCAACCCCAATACCTCTCAAATACTCCCTTTTTGCTAGGTAGGTGCTCTTTTTTTCTGGGTAGTCTCGGAGGAAAACCCCATAAATTTAGTAATCCACAATGGCAAGAAGGGGGCTTTCTGATGACGAGGTATACAGGTACATGGACCAGTCGGATGAGTTCTTTTGGGAAGAATCATCCGTCGAATCTTCCGGGTCCGAATTTGAACCTGTAGAAAGCAGTGGTTCCTTGACCGAAAGTGATGACGAGGCTATGGTCCTGGCTAGAGCCAGGCATACCAGACCCCAAGTCGTTAGACCGCAGGTGGCGCAGGATCCGCCTCAAGGGCAGCAGGGTGGTGCTAGCGCTGATGATAGTTTTCTTGGTGAGGCAGGCACCAGCAGCGCAGCATCTCCTGGACTTAGTGCCAGTGCTTCCGTAGACCCTGGCGAAGTGGTGAGCGTCAGCATGGAAGTTGAAACTGGTACGGTGGCAAGTGCAGTAGTACCCCCATCGCAGCCAACCAAGAAGAAGACGGGCCCGTAGTACCCATAGACTCCCAGAGGTGCTGGCACAACCAGATTGGCAATCCCCTGATTCCGCCGCACCCGTAGTGCCCCCTTTCACCGCCCAGTCTGGAGTCCAGGTGGCGACAGCTCATCTAGGAACGGCCCTAGACTTTTTGCAGCTGTTCATCACCCAGGTTCTCCTGGACTTAATTGTGGTTGAGACCAACCTTAAAGCCACACTATTCATCACCGAGCACCCGGAGAGCATGTATGCCCAGCCTTTCGGGTGGAAACCAGTCCAAGTTTCCGACATTAAAATCTTTTTGGCCCTTATCCTTCACTTGGGACTAATGAAACAGAATGTACTGCGGTCGTATTGGTCTACGAACCCAGTAAATCATGTTCCCTTGTACCCTGCTGCCATGTCCAGGACACGATTTGAGTCCATCCTGCGCTTCCTGCACTTCAACGACGACAAAACCTGTCATGAAAAGGGCCACCCTGCTTATGACCGGCTCCACAAAATTCGGCCCCTCATAGACCACCTGTCATCAACATTTGCAGATGCTTATATCCCTGAACAGAACATCTGCGTAGACGAGTCCCTCTTACGCTTTACCGGGCGCCTTGGCATCAAACAGTACATCCCAAGCAAGCGCGCCCGGTATGGGGTGAAACTGTATAAGCTCTGTGAAAGGGCCAAAGGCTATACATGTCGTTTTAGGGTCTATGAGGGAAAAGACTAAAAATTGGAGCCGGTCGGATGCCCTGACTACCTGGGGAGCAGTGGAAAGGTTGTGTGGGACTTGGTGTCACCCTTGTTCCAGAAGGGGTACCATCTTTTTGTGGACAATTATTACACAAGTGTGGCCCTCTTTCAGCACTTAAAGTTAGAAGGAATCCGATGCTGTGGCACTGCGCGGCCTAGTCGCCAGGGCTTCCCCCAACGGCTCGTTACCACCAGACTTGAACGGGGGCAGAGGGCCGCCTTGCGTACTGAAGACCTGCTCGCGGTGAAATGGAGGGACAAGAGGGACGTTTACTTTCTGTCCACCATTCACACAGACACGACAGTCCAAATTCAACGGGCAACTAAGGTCATTGAAAAGCCCCTTGTCGTCCACGAATATAATGTCAACATGGGAGGGGTGGACTTCAATGACCAGAGGTTAGCGCCCTATTTAATTTCCCGGAAAACAAGACGCTGGTATAAGAAAGTGTCTTTTTATCTGATTCAATTGGCATATTACAACAGCTTTGTTCTCTACAGTAAGGCTGGGAGAACTGGATCTTTCCTTCAATTTCAGGAACAGATCGTTCTGGACATCCTGTATCCAGGAGGTGCCAGGCCCGCGTACGTTAAAAAGGGGCGCTGGGAAAAAAGGGCGCGGGGTCTTAAACGATAAGCATGGATAACGTTTAAAAATGTATTGTACTGTATTTCGTTTAAAATTAATGTTTTATAAAGTTATAAATCATTAAATAATGTGCATTAAATCGGCAATTGTAAAAACGTTAATCTTTCGTTTAAATAGTGAAATGGGACTTCCGGTTCCGGCGCCCGGATGGTGGAGGTGTGAGAGACTAGCTCCGCACGGCGAGTCTCCCTCTTAGGCTGAAAAGCACGGCAAGCACCCCCGCTCCGCTCAGCACAGCTGCAGGATACAGCCCCGATTTCAGCGCCGCTATTCCCCCGGCTGATGGACCGCTATTTGCTGCGGTCAGCGCCTCGGAAAATTCACACCACGGAGGAGGAGGCGGGTAAGATGGCTGCCGAAGCAGCACAGGCATCACAGGCTCCAGTGACGCAGCAGCACTCCCCGGAGTGGGAAGCCTCCTCACAGCACGCTGCAGACTGGGATACGGAGGAGACCTCCTCTCAACAATTCACAGGTGAGGGTGGAGGGCTGCCCCTGGACTATAAGAAATTGGCCACAGAAGTAGCAAGGCAGCTGGCACCAGAGTTACAGGCCACGCTGCAAGCTACACTAGACAGCTCCATCCAGGCCATACACAATAAGCTACAGGCCCACAGCCAGAGACTTGACCAAGCAGAGCATAGAGTCCAAGCTCTAGAGGACGAAGGGGCTAAGGTGGGAAAGAACTATGACAAGCTTTTGGAGGAAAATAAACAGTTTCGGGATAAATTGCAGGATCTAGAAAATCGGTCACGCCGAAACAACCTTAGAGTGGTGGGGGTGCCAGAAACGATTGCAGTGACAGCATTACGAGAGCTATGCATGGTTACAATACCAAAGATGCTGGGATACAAAAGAGCCCTAAAAGTGGAACGAGCCCACAGAGTTGGCCCCCCACGAGCGGAGTCGGACAATCGCCCACCACGCTTGGTCCTGGCCAGGTACTTGGACTTCGCAGAAAAAACTGATTTACTGAAAGCGTTCCGTGATCTGGGAAGGCCGATTGATTACCAGGGAGCAAAGATACGCCTGTTTAATGATTATTCAGTAGAGGTTTCCAAAAAGCGCCAATCATTCAACGCTGCATGCGCAAAATGTGTGGAGAAGAAATGGAAATTTGCGTTACAATATCCAGCCATATTGCGGGTTACGGATGACTCTAATACTACACATACATTTAACTCTCCAGCTAAGGCGTTATCGTTTTTGAATGATAGTCCAGAAACAAGTGCCGATTGATAGCTTTAGCACTGTTCATTCTTTTCTGTTTAATTTCATTTTTTCTAATTTTAGACAGCAGGGGGTGCTGTTGTATAAGAAGAGAACTGTGTATAGCTCAGCCAATGCAAGCAAATGGTTTTTAGTCATATTGGTCTAAATGGCTGAAGTGTATTGTATTTAATCAATGCTATGTTGTTCTCTAGGTACAATTTATATCTAAAAGCCTAAAATAAGGGGGAGATTTGACTTTGGAGCTCGGAGGGGAGGTAGACATCCGGGAAAAAAGTGAAGTCACGAGCATAAGCATGAATCTTGTTGGTTGTTTTATTTTCATGTTTTTTTCTTTATGTTGGTCGCTTTTCCTTGAAAAATATGCTAAAACATTCCTTAAGGGTTTCAAGACTGAAAAAGCGAAGGGGTTAGCTTTAAGGGGGAGTCAGGGGATTCAGGGGGGATTAGTCATCTCTGGTAGCCGCAATTATAAGTCATCTAACTTATACGATAGTAACAAGATGTGTAATATCTCAATATTAAGCTGATGTCTTTGTTTATTACATCTTGGAATGTGAAGGGGCTCCGTTCCCCGGGCAAACGATCTATGATATTGCGACATTTGAAAAAGCTTAGATCGGATATTGCCTTCCTGCAGGAATGTCACCTATCAGAGGAACAGTTTAAATATATGAGGAAGTCATGGGTGGGCCAGGTATATGGGTCTCCGGCCCGAGGTCGCAAAGCGGGGGTTCTCATTTTGTTACATAAAAATCTGCAAGGGGAAGTTCTTAATGTATCTACAGATAAGGAAGGTCGCTGGGTGAACCTGCAATTAAAGCTAGCAGGAGAAACTATTACACTGTTCAATGTTTATGCACCTACAGAGGAAGATAAATCTTTTTTTGGCTCATTGCTGACAGCCACATTATCATCTGGCTCTGGGAAGATCATTCAAGGCGGGGATTTTAATGCGCTAGCTAATCTACGGGAGGATAGATCCCCAAAATCTCATCCTAGCCCCTTAACACTATCTAAATCCATCATATTCCAGGACTATTTACAATCAGCTGGCCTAAACGATAGTTGGAGGTTACTTCACCCTGATGGAGAGGAATTTACTTTTCACTCTGCACCTCATAATACTTGGACAAGACTGGATTATTTTTTGGTCTCCCCTCAAGTGATGCCACAAATCGTTAAAGCAAATATCATGGATCTAATTATATCAGATCATGCACCCATCCAAATTGAATATTCTCCAATAGTTCCCAGGGGTACAGATATTATTTGGAAGTTTCCTTCATATTTATATGAAGATGAGGGGTTCTCCCAACTATTGTTAAATTGGTGGTGGGAATACAAAGAGGACAATAAAAAACATGTCAAAGACATTTTCTTGTTCTGGGAAGCAGCAAAACCAACTATTAGGGGCAAAATTATCAGTTATGTAGCAGGGAAACACAAGCAATCCCATGAAGCATATACTAAATCACTGGCCGAGCTACGCTTAGCTCATAAATTATACCTTGACAATCCCTCCCCAGAGTCCAGGATGAATTGGTTGAAAGCAAAATCGATCACAGATGCAAATCTCAAAACTAGAGAGATGTATGTTAAATCATACAAAGACCTATATTATTACAAGTTTGGTAATAAAATGGGTAACCTCCTGTCCAGATTAGCTAAGCCGATGTTTAAACCTACAGTGATAACGTCTCTGCGCTCTCCCTCAGGCCATATATTAAACAACCCGAAAGAAATAAATTCTAGCTTTCGGGATTTTTATAGGGCTCTATACTCAAATCAATCTATAAACAAATCTTTAGACGGTCAGACCTGGTTGTCCAAGATCTCATTACCTAGCTTATCCGAAGACGATTTAACAGACCTGAATGCACCTATTACAGAGGGGGAGATTAGCGAGGCAATTAAACAACTAAAAAATAGGAAATCCCCAGGCCCAGACGGGTTCACTCCCGAATTTTTTAAGCTCCTACGCCAAGAAGTGGTTCCATATTTAAAGACTCTATTTGACAAGATCCTGAAGGAGGGAAAGTATCCAACTTCCGCGAACGTGGCCTATATTAAGCTCCTACTTAAGCCTGGCAAAGACCCCACATTACCGGGATCTTACCGACCGATTTCATTAATCAATCAGGATTTAAAATTACTTTCCAAAATTATGGCAGATCGATTAGCAGAAATTCTACCTAAATTGATAAACCCAAATCAGGTCGGATTTGTTCGAAATCGGTCGGCGGTAGCAAACATACGTAAATTACTCTTGGTTCAGGATCACGTGAAGGCCTACCCCAGGTCATGCAGAAACTATGCAATTCTTTTAATAGATGCCGAAAAGGCCTTTGATAACGTGAACTGGGGTTGGCTAACGCTGGTCCTTGACAAAATGGGATTTAAAGGCCCGATATGTCGATTAATTACGGCTATGCATACAAACCCGGGGGCACGAATATATACTCCCGGCTTTCTGTCTGAAAATATAATTTTGGAAAAAGGGACTCGCCAGGGATGCCCGCTGTCCCCATTATTGTTCAACCTGGCGTTAGAACCGCTGGCAAGAATACTAGAAATGGAAAACAAGGGAGTGGATGTTGGTGGTAGCTGGGTATCACAGGCCATGTTCGCGGATGATGTCTTATTGTTCATGAGTGACCCCAAGGTACAACTCCCCCAAGTATTGAATATAATTAATGAGGTAGGAAGCTCTAGTGGCTTTAGAATTAACATCTCAAAATGTCAATTAATGTTCTTATCCTCAATGGCTCCAGTAATGAGTAAAGGCCAACTTCCGGTGGAAGTTTGCAACCAGGTTACCTATTTGGGCATAAAATTTCACAGAGACACTGGCCAACTTTATGCTCTAAATTATCAACCTCTCATTTCGGACATAAAAAGACAGCTACAGGGTTGGAATTCTCTACCAATTAATCTTATGGGAAGGGCAGCCCTTATTAAATCAGTGAGTTTTGGAAGACTACTCTACCCTCTACAAACACTACCCTTACTACTGAAACATTCAGATATAAAACAAATAAACAGAGCTTTTTCAGATTTTCTCTGGAGGCGAGGCAAAGTAAGGATAGCATTATCAAAGCTTCACCTTCCAAAAGATTGGGGAGGATTAGCATTACCAAATATTCGGTGGTACAACTTAGCGTGCCTTACGCGTAATATAAGAGACTGGATAAATGGAACTAGCTACTATTCTAATTTTACTTTAGAAACAGCCTTCGCAGAACCCTGGGAATTGACTGGGTTACTTCATACCCCACTAAAAGACTTCCCCGATAAAACAAAATCTAGCAGAATAATTAAAGACACGGTGGTGGCATGGAAAGAAATATGCAAGCTATTTCATGTATCCAACCGGGTGTCTAAATATATGCCCCTATGGGGTTTACCGGGGTTTCAAGCTAGTATTGCCCACGGGGGTTTTCTTGAATGGCAAAAAAAAGGAATAAAAAGACTCGGAGATCTCATTGATCTGAGAGAAGGCAAACTTATGTCCTTTTTAGGAATTCGGTCAAAATACGATATTCCTAAACATCACTTCCTGTTTTATGGGCAAGTGCAGTCCTATGTCCGAGATAAGGGGGGTAAATCCCCATCATTATATTCCTTGAATGATTTTGATAAATTTATATCTCCACACACTAATAAACTATCCCTCTCTACACTACAAACAAGTTTACAACAAATTCGTATCATAAACAAGGCCTTTCACAATCTGTCTCGTTGGTCGGGAGATATTCCAGGGGAAGACATAGAAAAAAAAATTCTTGAAGGATACCGCACGTCCTATAAATTAATACCAGGAGAGAACTGGAGGGAATCACAACTAAAACTTATACATAGGGCCAAATATGCATTCAATATAAAATACAAAAACCCTCCAGCACACTATTCTCCAGAATGTCCAAAATGTGCTCTTGCAGAGGCGGATCTATTTCACTGTCTTTGGACTTGTCCAGCGATATCAGCCTATTGGAACAAAGTAGCAAATTATATTGACACAATTAGCAAATTCAAACCAGAAGTAAATCCATTGCTGATGTTATTCCACTACAATCCAACAAGAAGTCTTTCCTCGGAAACTCTCTCGACAACTAATGTAAATATCTCTAACTTGGCCCATGTAATGATAATGGCCGCCCGTAAGGTGATCTTTAATAAGTGGATCTATTCTAGCGCTCCCACGGTGTGGGATGTCAAAGAGGAACTTATACAGCTGCTGAAAATGGACAGGTTAGAAGCTATGACACACAAGGATAAAAAAACAAAAACATTTTTTAAAACCTGGAAACAATATATTATAAAGACCTTTTCCAAACGAGAAATAATCGAGATGGTATCACCGTTTAAAGACACAAAGTGGTATTTAACGGAACAAATGTCCGGCACACTAGGGAAGTTAGAAGCAACATAAGCAAATAGGAGAAAGAGGATAACCAGAGATGACAGGGGTAGGGGGGGGGAAGGGATGAAGAGGGAGGGAAAGGGGGGGAAAAAAAAAGTAGTTCAATGGTGTATTCCTTGTTGGTTCAATGTGTTGTATTATTGGAAATTTACTTAAGCTTCCATTATTGTACAAACATTATACTTTCAAGAGCAAGAAGTTATTTTGTATCCCTTCTGTTTTATATATAACACTTTGTAACCTTATATTCATATTTAAATGCATTGTTGAACACTGAGAAAATTCAAATAAAATTTGTTTGAAAAAAAAATAAATAGTGAAATGTATAATAACGTTTAAAAAAAAATTACTAAGTAACCCTCCCTGTACCTACCCCTAACCCCTAGACCCCCCTGTTAGTGCCTAAACCTAAGACCCCCCTGTTGGTGCCTAAACCTAAGACCCCCTGTTGGTGCCTAAACCTAAGACCCCCCTGTTGGTGCCTAAACCTAAGACCCCCCTGTTGGTGCCTAAACCTAAGACCCCCCTGTTGGTGCCTAAACCTAAGACCCCCCCTGTTGGTGCCTAAACCTAAGACCCCCCTGTTGGTGCCTAAACCTAAGACCCCCCTGTGATAAGGATTAATAACGTTTCAAAAACATATTGTGCGGTTTTTTCGTTTAAAAATAATGTAAAAAAAATAAAATTGTACTGTTTTTCGTTTAAAAATAATGTTTGAAAAAAATATTGTACTGTTTTTCGTTTAAAAATAATATTAAAAAATGTATAAATCATTAAATAATGTGTAATCATGAGAAGCAGTAATAAAACATTAAGTCTCCGGGCGCCGCTTTTAAAACGTTATTTTTCTCCGGCGCCCTTTTTTCCTATCAGGCGCCCATTAAACGATATTTATTATGGGAGTGAATGGCGGTGCCCGATTTGTCCACTAGCCTCCTGCGCCCTTTTTTACTGTTACCGCCAGGCCCCCCCCCCCCCCCAGATGCAACTAGCCGACTGCATGGAAGGCATTACGCCTATCAGCTTCCGTGTGCCCCAGGTCAACGCATCCGAAGAAAACGTTGCCGTGTCTGCAGCAGGGCTGGAACAAGGACTGACACCGTTTATTATTGTCCCCGCTGTCCTGACCAGCCTGGCCTATGTGTAGGGCCGTGTTTTGAGAGGTACCACGAGCAGGTACACTATTAGAACCTAGGGAACTCCAGACACAGGAGTAGGCACACACTCAGTGGTCTTTCGCACATTGTCGCAGGGAGAGGAGAGGTAAGCTTGAAAACCAAACGGGTAAGCATAAAAGTGGCAAGAAGGATCGGTTTCCATGCTTGATATTGCTGATCTGTCCTGGGTTGGCGATATAAGGCGGCATGTTTGAATTTCCCTTGAGTGTGGACACCCCCGGTTTATATGTGATTTGGGCCTATGATGATGCTTTAATGCCACACAGAGTCATCTCTATTGGCAGGCATATTGCTGTATCCTACAGGCATAATGCTGTATACTAAAGTTCTGAGGCCCAGTCACATAAGTTGGTGGCTCACCCTGAGTGCAGGGGTGGCACGGGGTGTCTCTCTCCTGAGGTTATCACTGCCATTGATGTGGAGGAAGATCTGCCATTGATGTGGAGCAAGGTATGTTTGCCGTTCATTTTTCCTTTCAGCCCAGAGTGCATTACCCGTATACCCAATATAAGGAGTATAGCAGAAACTCCTAATACTGGCCATACATGTAATGATTGCAGAGACCCTAAAATGCCAGGACAGACTTCACAAATGACCCCATTTTGGAAAGAGGACACCCTAAAGTATTATGTGAGGTGAGTTCATAAAAGATTTTAGTTTTTGTCACAAGTTAGCAGAATTTTTTTTTTATTTTTTTTTCTAACAAAGTGTCATTTTCCGTTTACTTGTGACAAAAAATAAGATTTTCAATGACCTCACCATTACCCTCATGGAATACCTTGTTGTGTATTCTTTCCAAAATGGGGTCATTTGTGGGGTTTGTTAACTGTCCTGGCAAGTGGGCGGGGTGCTAAATTGTGAGCACCCCTGTAAAGCCTAAAGGTACTCATTGGACTCTGGGCCCCTTAGCACAGTTAGGGTGCAAAAAAGTGCCACACATGTAGTATTGCCGTACTCGGGAGAAGTAGTACAATGTGTTTTGGGGTGTATTTTTACACATACCCACGCTGGGTGGGAGAAATACCTCTGTAAATGACAATCTTTTGATTTTTTTTACACACAATTGTCCATTTACAGAGTTATTTCTCCCACCCAGCATGGGTATGTGTAAAAATACACCCCAAAACACATTGTACTACTTCTCCCGAGTACGGCAATACCACATGTGTGGCACTTTTTTGCACCCTAACTGCGCTAAAGGGCCCAAAGTCCAATGAGTACCTTTAGGATTTCACAGGTCATTTTGCGGAATTTGATTTCCAGACTACTCCTCACGGTTTAGGGCCCCTAAAATGCCAGGGCAGTATAGGAACCCCACAAATGACCCCATTTTAGAAAGAAGACACCCCAAGGTATTCCGTTAGGAGTATGGTGAGTTCATAGAAGATTTTATTTTTTGTCACAAGTTAGTGGAAAATGACACTTTGTGAAAAAAACAATAAAAATCAATTTTCCGCTAACTTGTGACAAAAAATAAAATCTTCTATGAACTCACCATACTCCTAACGGAATACCTTGGGGTGTCTTCTTTCTAAAATGGGGTCATTTGTGGGGTTCCTATACTGCCCTGGCATTTTAGGGGCCCTAAACCGTGAGGAGTAGTCTGGAAATCAAATTCCGCAAAATGACCTGTGAAATCCTAAAGGTACTCATTGGACTTTGGGCCCTTTAGCGCAGTTAGGGTGCAAAAAAGTGCCACACATGTGGTATTGCCGTACTCGGGAGAAGTAGTACAATGTGTTTTGGGGTGTATTTTTACACATACCCATGCTGGGTGGGAGAAATACCTCTGTAAATGGACAATTGTGTGTAAAAAAATCAAAAGATTGTCATTTACAGAGGTATTTCTCCCACCCAGCATGGGTATGTGTAAAAATACACCCCAAAACACATTGTACTACTTCTCCCGAGTACGGCGATACCACATGTGGCACTTTTTTGCACCCTAACTGCGCTAAAGGGCCCAAAGTCCAATGAGTACCTTTAGGATTTCACAGGTCATTTTGCGGAATTTGATTTCCAGACTACTCCTCACGGTTTAGGGCCCCTAAAATGCCAGGGCAGTATAGGAACCCCACAAATGACCCCATTTTAGAAAGAAGACACCCCAAGGTATTCCGTTAGGAGTATGGTGAGTTCATAGAAGATTTTATTTTTTGTCACAAGTTAGTGGAAAATGACACTTTGTGAAAAAAACAATAAAAATCAATTTTCCGCTAACTTGTGACAAAAAATAAAATCTTCTATGAACTCACCATACTCCTAACGGAATACCTTGGGGTGTCTTCTTTCTAAAATGGGGTCATTTGTGGGGTTCCTATACTGCCCTGGCATTTTAGGGGCCCTAAACCGTGAGGAGTAGTCTGGAAATCAAATTCCGCAAAATGACCTGTGAAATCCTAAAGGTACTCATTGGACTTTGGGCCCTTTAGCGCAGTTAGGGTGCAAAAAAGTGCCACATGTGGTATCGCCGTACTCGGGAGAAGTAGTACAATGTGTTTTGGGGTGTATTTTTACACATACCCATGCTGGGTGGGAGAAATACCTCTGTAAATGACAATCTTTTGATTTTTTTACACACAATTGTCCATTTACAGAGGTATTTCTCCCACCCAGCATGGGTATGTGTAAAAATACACCCCAAAACACATTGTACTACTTCTCCCGAGTACGGCAATACCACATGTGTGGCACTTTTTTGCACCCTAACTGCGCTAAAGGGCCCAAAGTCCAATGAGTACCTTTAGGATTTCACAGGTCATTTTGCGGAATTTGATTTCCAGACTACTCCTCACGGTTTAGGGCCCCTAAAATGCCAGGGCAGTATAGGAACCCCACAAATGACCCCATTTTAGAAAGAAGACACCCCAAGGTATTCCGTTAGGAGTATGGTGAGTTCATAGAAGATTTTATTTTTTGTCACAAGTTAGTGGAAAATGACACTTTGTGAAAAAAACAATAAAAATCAATTTTCCGCTAACTTGTGACAAAAAATAAAATCTTCTATGAACTCACCATACTCCTAACGGAATACCTTGGGATGTCTTCTTTCTAAAATGGGGTCATTTGTGGGGTTCCTATACTGCCCTGGCATTTTAGGGCCCCTAAACCGTGAGGAGTAGTCTGGAAATCAAATTCCGCAAAATGACCTGTGAAATCCTAAAGGTACTCATTGGACTTTGGGCCCTTTAGCACAGTTAGGGTGCAAAAAAGTGCCACACATGTGGTATCGCCGTACTCGGGAGAAGTAGTACAATGTGTTTTGGGGTGTATTTTTACACATACCCATGCTGGGTGGGAGAAATACCTCTGTAAATGGACAATTATGTGTAAAAAAAATTAAAAAAATTGTCATTTACAGAGATATTTCTCCCACCCAGCATGGGTATGTGTAAAAATACACCCCAAAACACATTATACTACTTCTCCTGAGTACGGCAATACCACATGTGTGCACTTTTTTGCAGCCTAACTGCGCTAAGGGGTCCAAAGTCCAATGAGCACCTTTAGGCTTTACAGGGGTGCTTACAATTTAGCACCCCCCAAAATGTCAGGACAGTAAACACACCCCACAAATGACCCCATTTTGGAAAGTAGACCCTTCAAGGTATTCAGAGAGGGGCATGGTGAGTCTGTGGCAGATTTCATTTTTTTTTTTGGTGCAAGTTAGAAGAAATGGAAACTTTTTTTTTTTTTTTTTTTTGTCTCACAAAGTGTCATTTTCCGCTTACTTGTGACAAAAAATAATATCTTCTATGAACTCACTATGCCTCTCAGTGAATACTTTGGGATGTCTTCTTTCCAAAATGGGGTCATTTGGGGGGTATTTATACTATCCTGGAATTCTAGCCCCTCATGAAACATGACAGGGGGTCAGAAAAGTCATAGATGCTTGAAAATGGGAAAATTCACTTTTTGCACCATAGTTTGTAAACGCCATAACTTTTACCCAAACCAATAAATATACGCTGAATGGGGTTTTTTTTTATCAAAAACATGTTTGTCCACATTTTTCGCGCTGCATGTATACAGAAATTTTACTTTATTTGAAAACTGTCAGCACAGAAAGTTAAAAAAATCATTTTTTTGCCAAAATTCATGTCTTTTTTGCTGAATATAATAAAAAGTAAACATCGCAGGAGCAATCAAATAGCACCAAAAGAAAGCTTTATTAGTGACAAGAAAAGGAGCCAAAATTCATTTAGGTGGTAGGTTGTATGAGCGAGCAATAAACCGTGAAAGCTGCAGCGGTCTGAATGGAAAAAAAGTGGCCGGTCCTTAAGGGGTAGAAAGCCCTAGGTCCTCAAGTGGTTAAACAGCTATTGCCCACAATACAGCAAGGTTGACATACAGTAACCTTCACAAAGTAGCTACTTTTCTTGCTTCTTGAGGGAGGGGTTTCAACACAATATCAGCCACAATATCAGCCATACAGCTCCCCCTGATGGTCTGTTTGTGAAAAGGAATAGATTTCACATGTAAAGGGAGGTATCAGCTACTGATTGGGATAAAGTACTATTCTTGGTCTGTGTTTCTCTTTAAATCTTGGCCCAAACTGACAAAATTTGAAAGAACCAATGAAATAGCAAAACGCTTTGCTACAATCGCTAATCGCAAACGCTGACAAAACGCTCATCATTTTGCAAAAAACGTTCTAAAAAACGCCGGAAAACGCTTCAGTTATCGCTGGTAAAACGCGCATACCAAATGCTAGCGCTTGCGATTAGCGATTGCGTTGTGCAGTGGGTTCCAGCCCTTAGGGCGTTTTGTGATTTGAAAAGCTCTTGCTAATGTTATCCTATGTGTGTGCTCACTTGAGCGATGTCTTTTTGTAAAAATCCCCAACAGCATTGCGTTAGCAAGAGCTTTCAAAATCTCTAGCGTTTAAAAAGCTTGTGTGTGAATCAGTCCTTACTGTTTGTTTCTGACACACACACACACACACACACACACACACACACAACTGGGACAAGGTCCTTCAGCACCCAAGGCTGAGACACCAAAGTGCGCCCCTCCATCCCTCCTCCCCAGCCGTCACACACTGATTGCTACTAGACTAAGAGGCGCCCCAGGGCCCCCAACCTCCCCAATACCTTAATCTCTAGTTATCTGACTTGCAGTTACTGCCATGTATCCCCTTTTCCTAGGCCTCTTTTCCACGGACAGCTGATAGGCAGTGAAATTCCTCACAAACTCTCACAACTGCTTGCTGCTGTCTGGTAACTGCTCACTGCTGCCTGGTAACTGCTTGCTGAGCACACAGTTCAACTGCCCGTGGAAAAGAGGCCTTAATTTAGTCTTCTCCATACAAGGTTAATTACTGTGTATCTGATCATTGAGGCCTCTTTTCCACAGACAGTTGAATTGTGTGCTCAGCAAGATGTTACCAGGCAGCAGTGAGCAGTTGTGAGAGTTTGAAAGGCATTTCACTGGGTACTTATCCGTTAGCCGGGCGCATCCGGCAGGTGGCGCTAATTACTATTCCCCCTCCAGGCGGCCATGGATAGTAGGGAAAGATGTAACTCTGGTGGAGTTTTGTCGCCACCTGCCGGATGCGCATGGCTAACAGATAAGTACCTTTCACTGCTTATCAACGGTCCGTGGAAAAGAGGCCTAAGTGCGAATCACATTTTTAGCAAATGACCCTGATCAAGCATGCAGATCAGATATTTAACTGTAGGCCGACTGGATTAGCCACATTTTTGTTTCAGATGAGTAATGCAGACACTGCTGCAGCCAAAGATAAGCAGGAATGTCAGCCAACTGGTACTGTTTAATTCACATTCCATGTTTGTAACCCCTTAAGGTTCCTGACATTTTTGACACTTTAGTGGTGTCACTTTGACACAGCAGTAACTTTTTAATGATATAGATATAGATAGTTTTTTTCAGTACAACAAAGACTTTCTTTTTCACAAATTTTATAGTCATTTTATGGAGAAAATTAGAAACAATTGCCGAAAATACACATTTTATCGTTTTTCACCCTTCCCAATTACACAACTCAGCAAAGTTATTGCTAAACGTACAGCATGCAGCACTTTCTGAATATTGCTACACGTTACACACAACGCAACGTGTGCACTGTGAATGTTGCACAGACTTTGTATTGATGTGCGTTAGTCTGCGTTATACTTTTTTATAACGTGCAGCTTTAACGTCCCACTGTGAAAAAGGCCTTTCGTGCGTTTGTAAACCGCCGCATGTCGCGTCTGGGATCGGCTACTGCCTACAAACGCTTGGCTGGAGGTGATGCAATTGCCTATGAAAGCTTGCTAATGCTACGCTATCGTTTGGCAAGCGTTTGGGGAGTGTCTTGGAGGACTGGAAGTGGCCCATAATGCCTTGAGGTGTTACAGGAAGTGCGCAGTTGGAGTTTGTTGGGACAGTGCACAACATGGCTGAGGAGATTGATCCTGTTGCTCTCATTGACCAGGTGGAGCGGCGGCCAGAACTTTGGGATGTCGCATTAGATGATTACCATAATGTTTACAAGAAGAACCGAGCATGGGAAAGTGTGGCGACGTTCTTTTATGAGAAGTATGAATCATTTGATACGCGGAGGAAAGCACGCATATGTAAGTGGTTTTTTTTACTGTAATATCTCTGGCTGTACTTGTTGTATGGTAGTGTGTGTGTGTGTGTGTGTGTGTGTGTGTGTGTGTGTGTGTGTGTGTGTGTGTGTGTGTGTGTGTAGTGTGTGTGTGTGTCTATGTGTGTGTGTGTGTGTATGTGTGTGTGTGTGTGTGGTGACGGTGTGTGTGTGTGTGGTGACGGTGTGTGTGTGTGTGTGGTGACGGTGTGTGTGTGTGTGGTGACGGTGTGTGTGTAGTGTGTGTGTAGGGGGGGGGGGTTGTTTTATTTTGTTGTTTTTTGACACTGTTTTTTGTTTTTTTGTTTTTTGTTGTTCATGTAGTGAAAATGTTAAAAGTCAAATGGAAAAGTCTGCGTGATCGTTTCAAGAAAGATCATGATAAAAGCAAAGAGGAGAGAAGTGGCCAAGGTTTGAAGAAATATCGATTCCACCCTATGTACCAGTCACTCATGTTTCTTGTTCCATCGCTAGAGAAAAGAGTGTAAGTATATAAAAGTCCTGTGGTGATAATATGTCCAGTATAATGTTGTGAGCGCATGTAATTTTCATTTGCAAAAACATAATGTTTTACAGTAAATATTTTTGATTCTGGTATTATTGTATGGATTCTTCCACAGTGGCTAACATGTGCATGGTTATGATCCTACTCAATCATTTTTTAATATTTGTATGCCATCAATGTCATTCATCATTGTAATTTCCATATTACATTTTTCATTCATCATTCTCCATTCTTCATTTTCATTCTTCATTCTCATTCTCCATTTTCATTCTTCATTCTCCAGTCTCCATTCTCATTCTTCAGTCTCATTCTTCAGTCTCATTCTTCAGTCTCATTCTTCAGTCTCCATTCTTCATTCTTCAGTCTCCATTCTCCATTCTTCAGTCTCCATTCTTCAGTCTCCATTCTCCATTCTTCAGTCTCCATTCTCCATTCTTCAGTCTCCATTCTCCATTCTCCATTCTTTAGTCTCATTCTTCAGTCTCATTCTTCAGTCTCATTCTTCATTCTCCATTCTTCAGTCTCATTCTTCATTCTCCATTCTTCATTCTCCATTCTCCATTCTTCATTCTCCATTCTTCATTCTCCATTCTTCATTTTCATTCTCCATTCTTCAGTCTCATTCTTCATTCTCCATTCTTCAGTCTCATTCTTCATTCTCCATTCTTCAGTCTCATTCTTCAGTCTCATTCTTCATTCTCCATTCTTAATTCTCCATTCTTCATTCTCCATTCTCCATTCTCCATTCTTCTCCCTCATTCCTCTTCCACAGACCTCATTAATGTATATCCCTGGTAGCCAGATATGTGATATTCAAGAGAAATATTTTGCTCTTATACTTTGTTGTAGTACTTCTGTCAATGTAGAAGATGATGATGATGACGAAGAACCACACCTTGCTTCAGCCAATGACTCAAAAGAGTGTGCAGGTGACACAAACACACACACAGGGCAGACAGTGATGTTGAATTGTTGAGCAATGGGAAACAGTCGTCCTCTGTGGCACAAACATCAAAGCCAATTGGGAAAGTTGGTCGCCCACGACGTCGTAAATTGGTTGAGGAAGATACAGAAATTCTGGATGCCCTTAGTACTATGCGTTCAGACCTAATAGAGACTAATAATGATGCAGATAAAGATGATCCAATTTTGGATTTTCTAAAATCCCTTGCTCCTGACATAAAACTTGTGCCAGCTGAGAAAATGACAAAGTTGAAAGTTGAGATAATGAATGTGATTTTGTCTGCTCAAAAAGATAAAACACAGTGACCAGGGTTCTTGTGATGGAATTTTTGACACACCATTGAGTATTGTGTCAACTCACGCAAAACCCTTCAATAGTGCCTCATTATCAATGCATGCATCATCCAATTCACAAGCTCACAGCAATAATGACAAAGGCCCCAGCCACATGCCCTTTACTACTCTCAGTTCTACTTCGACTCACTCATCTTCAACATTGTCACATTCTTTGGGTAAACACCAGTACTTGCCTCAACAAACTCCAACTTTGCTGCCACAATACTCATTGCCATATCATCATTCCAACAAGCAGACATACAACAACAGCACAACAAACAACACCACCTCCTTGCAAAATATGCCTTCCTTTTCAATTCCATCTTTGGCCTCAACTTCAACATCGTATAGGTTTGTCAAAAGCACACAGAACACATCATATGTTGCGGATCTAGAGGATGTCCATGGCCACTCCCAGCCCCTATTTGATGATGTGCCACACACTAGTCACAGCACTTTAGAGGCAGTGGGATCTAGCTTGCAGACTTTGTCTGCTGCCTCTTCTGCTTTTCAGTAAAATGTGAACAATGTTCATGCTATACTTGTGATGATGGTAACATCACAATGTTCCTATGTTTATAGTTAGAATCTAATTATGAAGGTTATGGTTTTGTTTTATTGTCTGTTATGGCAGATGTTTTTTGTTGAATGCTTTAGCCTTCCGAACTTGGAGGACAACAAAAGAGGGAGGGATATGGTGCCAGACATATACATTTTATTTCAAATAATACCAGCTGACTGTGTCTACTGGTTATCCTCAGCCTCAAACAGTGTAAGGCCTCGTTTTGTGTGGTTTTTTGGTAAATGTTCTTTATGCTGTAATGATGACATTACTGGTGTTTTTCTAAAAAATGATGTGCTGTAATTCAAGTGCTATACTGTAAAATGCCAAAGATATGTCTGACTCCATATTGGACACATTTCTGTTGTCCTTTCCTCTTGGGTACCATGTGTTTGTAGGTTACCAACAACACAAACACATGTATAAATGGCGCACAATAATGTTATATACATGATGTGTTGGGTGGAGAGGGTGTAAGTATAATTACTGATATGTCCAATAGTGCTGTGTAAGTGATGTTATGCAATGTTGGAATCCTAGATCTTTGATAGTTGCGTGTCTCTCTCTCTCTCTCTCAGTATACACGTCTCTCTCTTTGTCTTTCTCTCTGTCTCTGTCTCTGTCTCTGTCTCTCTCTCTCTCTCTCTCTCTCGAGAGAGAGAGAGAGAGAGAGAGAGAGAGAGAGAGAGAGAGAGAGAGAGAGAAAGAGAAAGAGAGAGAGAGAGAGAGAGAGAGAGAGAGAGAAAGAGAGAGATGTATGGAGAGAGAGAGAGAGAGAGAGAGAGAGAGAGAGAGAGAGAGAGAGAGAAAGGTGTTTTAATAGCAGTATTACAATGCCACATTATATTAATATGGTTTTTTTGGAAACAGCTTCCATAAAGCTAACAATGTTCATATGTAGGAGTACTCCAGCACAAACTTACATATTTCAAATGACAAATATTTAAATTGTGATGGAATATTCTCACGCAACGTTACGGCATTACAATAAACATTCCAAGCCCTTCTACATGGTGCAAATGGTGAGATGCAATTATACATTTGCATGTTCTAAGGATCTGGTGTAATCAAGGATGTCACTACATACAACATCCTTCCTCATCCTGCCATATGTATCCACGAACATACATGTATTGGACATGACTTGTGCACAAACACATAACCAAAGACATTATGATGTCAATAATGTTGTTGTTATTACTTGACTTCAAGGGCCACTATAAAAAACAAACACAAAGAATACAATACATGTAAACACATACAGCTAAGAAGTGTATATGTTTCGGACTGCCATTGTAAAACAATGGCAGTTATTGAAGCTTACTGTCACTTTCAGTAGGATGTCTAAATATGACATTATTGATGTTTGACTACTTCATATCTGCATAAGGCTTAATAACAAGGATTGGGGTATTTGTAAACACAGAGTCCATGACAAGGATATAGATAAAGTTACAGACGGATCACCTACCTGTTTTGCTAAATTTTTGATATTTGCCCAGAGCAACTGGCAAGCACTATGTGCTTTACCATAACCAAATTACACACACACCATCCCCCATAAGGATATGCACAAGGGCTAAACATGTCGATTAGATCCAATTTCTACAAACCTAGTGGAAGTGACAGCAGCATACTTTACAAAAGCATTGATGCCTAATATGTCAATGAAACATATTCACTTCTTATTTGTGTGTGTTTATGTTATGTAGCAGAAAGATGCTTTCCATGACAGTGGTCCTAGAATATTCTACGTTATGTTTACAATTTTGGCACTGTGGTGAAAAACATACATATTATTCTTGTGAGGTTTGCACATAAGAAACCTAAACTTATGTTGTTGCGTTGCCTTGTTAGCCAACATAAAGCGATGTTGTCACATTTGTGATTGTGTTGACATTTATGTTTAATTAGCAGATACTCCTTTATTTCATTATTATTTGATACTCTAGTTCTATCAGGAAAAAAAGAACATGTACATGTTTGATTGTAGTACATTCAAACATATAGCACTATAGTTATGTGAGTTTACAGTACAATAACTAAGAACATCCACTGCCCAGTCAGTACATTAAACACTTATTTGTGCACAGGGTTTTTATTACATATAGCATGTCAAGACAACTCCAGATGATAGTGATATGGACAGTTCACAAAGGAAGTCGGCACACCATCTCTTCATGTATGGGTGCTTGACGAAGTCACCTGGGCAATGACACATCCATTCAATCCAAGTAGCAAAGATCATCAGCACACCAATCTCCAATGCACATACTTTCTATTGTGGCAGTTTCCACACGATACACCAACAATTGTTTTGGGGGCCACACGGGGTCCCCCTTTATCAAGGCATGTGGTTAACGTAACCACATGCCTTGATAAAGGGGGACCCCGTGTGGCCCCCGAAACAATTGTTGGTGTATCGTGTGGAAACTGCCACAATAGAAAGTATGTGCATTGGAGATTGGTGTGCTGATGATCTTTGCTACTTGGATAGTGATATGGAGGCTGGCATATTTGATTCATTTGCACACATAGCAGTTGGCTGCCACTTATGCTGAATCTGTTTACATATTATTTTGATGTAACCTCAGACTATGGCCATGCATGCAGCAGATCATGTGTCATTAGTAATTTATTATGTTTGATCATGAAGTAGTCATATGATTGGTCGAGGCTTCGACTCACACACATGACTACTGCATGAATATCAACATGACTGGCAGGCAACTGCAATAGTTTGAAATGACAACAATGCGTTAGCCTTTATATCCCTCTCACCTGTGGTATCCTTGTAGATTACAAGTGTGATCAATATGGTGATGGACATAATAAGGTTATGTCTTGCTCTAAATTACATGCCAGGTGTATGTAATGTGACCTTATACATTTTTTTTCCCCACAATGTATGTCGGCTGGAAACAGAAGTGACGTTGTTGGGTGCATTACAGTCTGATTGTACATATAAACAAACATGCAGATGATGTAGTGTGTATGGCATTCTTGTCAGATCTACATTACTACATTATCTGCATGCGTGTTGAGGGGTTCGGGGGACAAATGATTCTACGAAGAATCTTAGCTGCATAGTAAAGATAATGGTATTGCGTAATAACACATTGAGAGGGCTTCCGACATATGTCTGACTTTGCAATAGTTACTTCAACTCAAACATCAGTGATTACGCAATATACTTGCCAATATTACAGCGTCACATTACACCCAAAAAAGGATATGTAATGCTAATACAGTAAAAATGATGTTCTTGTTATGATAATAGATTTGCGTAAGTTTGAAATGCACTTAATAAAGTTTACGATATCACCGACTGGTCTTTGCAGATGTACATGTCCATATAGGTAACTTGACACCATTGTGCAATACTTCCATTCTTGCAGACATATCCAATCACAGTATGTACTGATGTACTGATATGAATGTAGACAGGCAATAAATGTGTACATCTTACATGTAATGTCATGTACATTACTGACAATGGGTGCATCAATGCTGTTCAAACTTTTATTTGTATGTTATCACAATATGTTGATGTTATGATCTGATATGTAGGTCAACCAAGTGCTTGTTACACTAATAAAAATGTCACAATCATCATGAGTTTGTATTTTTGAATTAGACATGTACTCAAATAATCTTTGTTGTATAGTTCCTATGAAACATGCACACATTTTTTATTATAAAACTGTTGAGGAAGAATCTTTGTTTACTATGAACATTGAGGTTTTCTATGAAGTATAAATATGTTGAAATATGTGTATCTCGATTTCACTACCCATTCTCACTCTCTCCCCCTCTCTACTCTTTTTAATTCGCTCTCTTTCTGTACTATCTCTCACAAACAAAGAGAGAAGCAGAATGAAAGAGACCAACAGGATGTGTAGAATATAATCCAAAGGAAATAAAGGCCAAATTAAATGCTAGTGACATGTTGGCTGCCATATTTGTTGCACTGTAAACAATACCAATTGTTTGGACGAAATGCATAGCAATTGGGTTACAATAGTGTAGGAATCACACCACAAACAAGCATGCAGCTAATGTAGTGACATCATACAATAATGTCATACACACATGAGTATGAGATGTATGGTTGTTCAGGATATATGGATATAAATGTTTGTGGATGAGGATCAACAAGATAGGCAGGCAAATGGGATGGATTATAAGGTAGACAAATTTTCAGCCAACACATTTCGGTAACTACATTTGGCATGACATTGAAATGTTACGAAGTTTGGACCTGTTGACAATGAAACCAATTGATTATATGCAAAGTCACAGTACATTTGACACAATGAGATCACGAATGCCTTTATTAACAACTTACAAGAAAAGCAGCTCTGCTTGAAACAAATAGAACACAAAATGATGGAATGAGTAATAAAGAAAAAACAATACTAATGGGTGACAAACAGACCATCTTGTGACATAAAAAAATGCTGCAAACTTGTCACGCACATTAGCTGCCTGGACATTGCCACGGACTGCATGACCAGCAAGATCCGGAAGAGTATCCACCTCCAACAGGTCTTCTGCACGAGGATCCTTGGTGCGCAGGTAATTATGCAACACACATATTGCTTTGATGACAAAGTCAACATTGTCAGGCTTCAGCTTAGTACACGCCATTTGTTAGCTAAAATGCCAAATGTACACTCCACATATCTGCGAGCCATTGTGAGCCTAAAGTTGAAAAGCCGTTTTCTGTCATTTAAATCGCGTTTGGGAAACTGTTTTAGTAAGTTGACATGGAGGCCAAAAGCCTCATCACCCACTAGCACATGTGGTAGTGCTTCTCCTCCTTCAACAAGGGGCCTTGGCTCTGGAATGTCAAACTGTTGGCTATATAACCTTCGTCCCATTGGTGACAACCGAAACACATTTGCATCTGCTGTGCTCCCATAAGCACCAACGTCGATGGCCAAAAACTTATAAGTAGTATCGGCAATGGCCATTAAAACAACAGAAAAGATTTTTTCATAATTATAATACAAGGAGCCACTGTTGGGTGGCACCTGAATTTGTAGATGTTTTCCATCCAGTGCGCCAATGCAATTAGGGAATTGAGCATTCTGCCGGAAACCTTCCGCTGCTTCTCTCCACATCTGCATTGTAGGTTGAGGCATAAATAATGGCTGCAGAACATTCCATATTGCCTTGCACGTCTCATGTACGATGCCTTGAATGGTAGAAATGCCTAGTAAAAAATGATAGTGCAAGGAAGTAAACAAATTCCCTGTGGCAAGATATCTGAAAAACATAACATCAAACAAATGACAATTACCTTCTTGGATAGTACATACAAACAGTCATACAAATATTTCTATTATTACCTGAGGGTCAGTAGAAGACGTTGTGCAGGACATATTGTTCGCATGTTGGTTTTCTGATGAGCAATATGAGGTGTCAACAAAACCAATAGTTCATCAAAAGTAGGAATTGACATTCTAGTAAAATTAAAAAAAAAATTCCGGATTCCTGCGCAAGTCTTCATATAAGACTTTGAAGGCTCCCTTCTTATCCCTCATGGATAACATCGGATGTACCCAAAATCGCCTATTACTCAAAACCCTTTGCCTTCTACGACGTAAAAGGACCCTCAGGGCAAGAATGTGGCAATGCAATAATAGCAGACGAGTACGCCTATTCATCCTAACAAAATTTTAGCCAAATCTTGTGCAGCAAAATTCTAGGTAGGCACAAACAGGAAGTAATCTTCAATGTTCTGTGCGTTTTCACCTCCTTTTGTAGGTGAAGTTCCAAAATCAACACCATTTTTGATCTTTTACTTCCTAGATCAGATCAACATTTCCTGTTATGACAACCAATTTCACTTCCAAGTTAAGGTAAACACTTCCAGGTTACTGCCTAAACATGACTTCCTGGTAAAGTGGGACATTTCCTGTTTGCAAAAGTAAAATTTTTGCAAATTGAAGGTGTTCTCCTTTAAAAAAAACGCTTTGTAAACGCAATACACGCGTTAACGCAGCGTTTAACACCCAACCGCTAACGCATCACAAACGCTCACTAAACGCCTATCATGAACGCCAATTAACGCTTACTAACTCACATAAAAAAACTTGAGCTGCTTCCATAAGTGTTTACGTAGCAGTAAACGCAATGCTCAACTACAGCCCGTGTGAAAGAGGCCTTAGTGTATAAAGAGGTTTTGGTTTTGCAGGGGTTACCAAGAGATTAATAGGCTGGGGGTTAAAACCTAACTGGATATAAATAAAGAAATTGAATGATGCCAAAAATTTTAAAACTTGAAAATAATATGTTTTTGCCTAACTTTAGTGAAGGATTGTTGGCATTTGCTAGCAGCAATCACTTTACCATAAGACACACACCGTGGCGGTTTTTAATGGTGGTTGTAGATTCTACGTCCTAAAACCTACAGCAGCACTAATTAGGCTGTAGAATCTGCGTACTAAAAAGTTAATCATTAAGGGTCCTTTAATACTGCACTGTGTGATTTGAAAGAATCCCACCACAGTTGAACAGCATGTTATAGCCACGGTGTGACTGAAGCACATAGAGACATAAACATGTGACTTCTGTAAGTCGCAGGGTAATGGACTGCAGCTTGTGCGTTACTGCTGCAGTGCCTGGAGCGCTTCTGTCGCATCGCAGGCAGTGTGGTATGTCTCAGACTTTAATGGCTACTTTGATGAGCCATGGCGCGAGAGAACCGTGACGCATGCAGCAAGGGTAAAAGGGGCCCAAAAAGAAACAAACATAGCAGCCACAATATGCTTCTAACTTCAGGCATACTTGTCTGGAAGAAGTTAAAGGCATGGAGCACAAGTCTTTTCATGTACAAAATCAGTGTCAACATAGTCATGTGCTGAGAGCCAGTTACCCCATATTTTTTTCAAACTTACTAGTGGAACCTCTGTGGGCATTGATAACTTTTAGAAGCTTTAGGGAGTTAAAAAGATTTTATACATACCTGGGGCTTCCTCCAGCCCCAGCTGCTACGATCACTCCCATGCCGCTGCCCGCAGCTTCGGGAACTGGGTCCCGTCACTGACGTCAGTCGCGGGCAGCTTCGCAGGAAAAGTGCGCTCTTTGTGTATCTCGCCAGCAGCTGCTGAAAAGATACGTAGAGGGCGCACTTCTTACACCAAACTGGCTCCGACTAACGAAGTGCGGGGACCCAGTTCCCAAATCTGTGGGCAGCGGAGGACGGTGGCGTGGGAGCGAATGGGGCTTGAGGAAGCCCCAGATATGTATAAAATCTTTACAGCTGTGGTACACTTTAACATTGTCAGATACTTCAGATGCAAATAATTCTGAACTGAGGCAGCGTTATGCAAGTGTATGCAGCTTGAAAACAGACCAATCAAACCCAGTTCTGCACCACATTAAAGCTGAATAAATTTGCATTAAACATTTGAGTAATTCTGTATCAGGCAGCAGCGAGCAGTTGCTAGTAGTGATGCTCATCTGGATTGCGGATATCCGACCATTTTTACGCTATACGGATCGGATTATGGATTTCTCTAGAAATCCAGTTAGCTAGCTGCGGATATTTGGCCACATAACCCGGATATCCGCAGATATCCGGAATACTGTAATTAAGGAGATGACGTTCTGGAGCCAGAGGGCTCCTGGCAGAAGCCCTAGCAACCAATCACAAAGGGGAACCCTGGCCAGCCCCACCTGACCTCATTGAGCCAATCAGAGGGCTCCCAGCCTAAACCCTGGCACCCAATCACAGAAAGGAACACTGGCCAGCTCCCCTGTATAATAAGGAGGGCTGCCATGATGAGACATATAGGCTATCATTCATAAAGGTGCAGTCGGTAGTGCGGGAAAACACTGCTTTTTTCCGCAAGAGGTACTTAAGACTTCTGGGTGGTCATTCATAAAAAAATTGCCTGTTGCGATACAAGTGTGGAGGTTTTCTGGAGGAAGCTTGCGGTAGCGTGGCGGAAGACATGCGAAAACATAAAAGCTGCCCAATTCCCTCCGTGTGCTGCTCTGTCTGATGCTGCTTGGGAGGTCCGTCCCATTCATTTACAAGTAATCCGCCCGCCTATCGCTACTGTCAAGCAAGCGGTATCTTCCGTCCACATACCACTTGCTCTAATCTTTATGAATGGACGTGTTTGTTACTTTTTCTAGATAAATCTAGAAAAACTCCGCACAAGGCGGAAATGTATCGATCTGCACGGGAACGGCAGCCTTTCATGAGGAAAGAGCCTTTATGAATGGGGATTTTGCTGAGTGTTCGGTAAAGTCAGCGGTATTAAAGGGGTTCTTTCGCGAAAAAAGTAGGCAGTTAAAAAATGTGACAGATGACAGGTTTTGGGCCAGTCCATCTTTTTAAGGGGGATTCTCAGAGCTTTGTTTTCAACAGAATTTCCTGAACAGCAGTTGCAAAATCTAACTGACATAATAGTGTGCAAGTGATTAGGGAGGCCGGCGGGTATCTTGCTATTTTGGCAGTGAAACTGCTGTTTAGGAAATGCTGTTGAAAACAAAGAAAGCCCTGAGAATCCCCCTTAAGCTGGCCACTAACTGTCCAATTTCTAGCGAAAAATCGTTCGAGCGATCAGAAATTCTGATCGGATTGGTTGTAAATAATCTCCATTGGTGGACACAATCGATTATGAACGAGTGAAAAAAGTGTCGCCCGAATGAATTTGTCGAACGAAAATTTGGATTTTCTTGGTGGTCGTGATAGATAGGAAGCAATGATTGGTTAGTTGATGGTGTAGTGAACCATTTTTCGTCCGATCAGAATTTCTGATCGCTCAAACGATTTTTCGCTAGAAATTGGACCGTTAGTGGCCAGCTTTAAAAAGATGTAATTTTCTTCTCCTAAACATGCAACTCAGTGCACAAAAAAGAAAATTTGGATTCTCTCAGTGGAATGATAAAATGTACACTTTATTCAAATGGATGATTTAAAAACATATGAGAACACTCACATCTAGAGGGTCCTACTCCAGTAGGAACCCTCCTGGCAATAAGCGCTTCCCACTCCGTGTGGTACTCAAAATACTAGCGATCAATTTCTCTGGGAAGAGAGCGGGCAACGCTGCATTGATCGCTAGTATTTTGAGTACCACACGGAGTGGGAAGCGCTTATTGCCAGGAGGGTTCCTACTGGAGTAGGACCCTCTAGATGTGAGTGTTCTCATATGTTTTTAAATCATCCATTTGAATAAAGTGTACATTTTATCATTCCACTGAGAGAATCCAAATTTTCTTTTTTGTGCACTGAGTTGCATGTTTAGGAGAAGAAAATTACATTCATTGGGATCTCTGGAGGTGGAACCATACTGTCCAAGGGTGTCTATTACAGCGCTGCTGCTTTTTTGTGATATATCTACTGTTCTGGAGGCTGGGGATTCACCTCTACAGCGGCTGCAGTGTGTATCCTTGTGAAGAGATTACTGACTGGTATCACGTGAGGCGCCTCTATTACAATATTGACAGCTTTAAAAAGATGGACTGGCCCAAAACCTGTCATCTGTCACATCTTTTAACTGCCTACTTTTTTCGCAAAAGAACCCCTTTAAGCATTTCCGCATGCGGAAATGCTTTATGAATGATAGCCATAGTCTTAGCTTGCGGAATGCTCACTGAGAGACATGCTCCAGTGCTGGTGGCCTACCAAGGGCTGTACACAGTTATAAACCTAATGCTGTTCAGTGATTAACCCCTTCACTACTATCACTACACTATTGTTAAATCGTTAATTAGCTTGATGGATGTCATTCTATGACAGTCAGAGTGTGTGCTGCAGGCAGCTGCTAGGTGTCTGTGTGTGTGATGTGCACAGGCCTGCTGCCAGCTATTAGCCTTAAGGCTCATACACACATCAGACCATAGTCTTTGGAAAATGAAAGATCAGACCAATTTTACCCCCTTCCATGTAGTATGAGAGCCATACCTACACAGTCTATTCTATGGTGCTGAACTCCCCATCAGACAGAAATCTTTGCAAGATGCTGCACACAAAGATTCTGTAGACATTCAAAAGATCAGTCTCTGCAAAATATCTGTTCCTGCAAAAGACCCGTTCCTGCAAAATGCATTCATAGTCTATGATATCTGCAGATCATCATACACACATTGTTTAACAGACATTCATCTGCAGATCAGATCCACCAGGATGGATTTTCAGATCTGCAGATGATTGATCTGCAGATGAATGTCAGTTAAACAAGGTGTGTATGATGATCTGCAGATCTTATAGACTATAAATGCAATTTGCAGGAACGGATCGTTGGCAGGAACAGATCTTTTGCAGATACTGATCTTTTGTGTCTGTACAGCATCTGTGTGTGCAGCATTGTGTCTGTACAGCATCTGTGTGTGCAGCATCTTGCAAAGATTTTTTTTCTGATGTGGAATTCAGCTCCATAGAAAATACTGTGTAGGTATGGCTCTCATACTACATGGAAGGGGGTCAAATTGGTCTGTGATCTTTCATTTTCAAAAGACTATGGTCTGATGTGTGTATGTGGCCTTAGGTATAGGTTAGGTTAGGGATTAGGTGAAAGGATTACTGTGTTATTGTGTAGTTAGTACTGTAGTACTGCAGTCAGTGTGCTAGTAGTTGTTAGAGTAGTAGTAGTACTAATGTGTTAGATTTCTACAGAACTGCTGTGCTGTGAGCAGTGCCAGTGTGAAAGTTAGTGTGCACTAGTGTCTTCTCCTCAGCTGTCTGACTGTCACTCAGCACGGGTCACGTGACAAGTGCCACATGGCAAGTGCAAATTGCCACGTGCCACATGGCAAGTGCAAATTGCCACAGGCCACGTCCAGCATGCTCCTGGCACAAATTACACCTGCTGCATTGCCCTGCTCCTGCTGTTTGTGCAGCTCCCCCCACCAGGCCAGGGTGCCACTGATACCACATATATTTAACCCAAAACACAATTGCTGCGTAATTTTTTGGAGGTGTCTTGGCTGATAAAGGTCATGCCCCAGTTGTGCAGTTGGACTTTGGACACAATGGGCTCTATTCTCAAAGACTTCCCACATGCGGTAAAGTGCATGCGGGAAGTTACCGACCAAAACACCGCCACATTGAAATTCTCAAAATGTTCCGCATGTTTTTTCCGCATGCGGAAAAAGTGTGGTAAAAGTGTGGGATTCATGCGGAAAAATTTCCGCAAAAGTCGGTATTTTCCGCAATAAAAGATCAATTCTCAAAAATGTTCAGGCGCATCATTTCGTCGTTAATTACCGATTTTTTTATCACCTACAAGTAGTAGGTGATATATTCCGCATCCCATTGACTTTAATGAAGTCTGGAGGTTTAAGGGCTGTGCTTGCTGGACTTTAACTTTTTTTTTTTTAAACACTTAAAAGTTTGGTCTTTGAGAATAGAGCCCAATGGGCTCTATTCTCAAAGACCAAACTTTTCCGCAAAATTTTACCGCTATACTTCCGCCAGCGGTAAACTCCGCATTTTTTCAGCATTCTCTAACATTTTCCGCATGCGGAAAAAAAAGATGCGGAAACAGCCATTATTCATGCGGGAATCATGCGGTAAAAAGGTCGCATGAAAAAGTGTTTAAAAAAAAAAAAGTTAAAGTCCAGCAAGCACAGCCCTTAAACCTCCAGACTTCATTAAAGTCAATGGGATGCGGAATATATCACCTACTACTTGGTAATTAACGACGAAATGATGCACCTGAACATTGAGAATTGATCTTTTATTGCGGAAAATACCGACTTTTGGGGAAATGTTTCCGCATGAATTCCGCACTTTTACCACACTTTCCGCATGCGGAAAAAACATGCGGAACATTGAGAATTTCAATGTGGCGGTGTTTTGGTCGGTAACTTCCCGCATGCACTTTACCGCATGCGGGAAGTCTTTGAGAATAGAGCCCAATGTGGGCTGCATGACCGCTGTCTGGAATCTAGGCCTAATGTTAAAGTGGACCCAAATTAAAAATACAAGATTTCAGAAATAAAATCTATTTTCTAAATTGTAATAATAAATAGCAGCCTTTTTTCAGCTGCATGATGACAAATATAAAATATTTGACATTTATTGGAGGAACTCCTGCCTTCCTTTCAAATTGCCGGGATTTTTCCGGCAAACTGGTGGAGTAGATGGTGTCTGGCAATGGAGGAATTGCTAATGGCTGCCCCCAGTATAACCCAAGTTATGAAAAGGGAAGGTTGAAAAGCATGCACTGAAATGATCACAGGTTTGAAGGAGTGTTTATTTAGCTTTGTATGTGTCAGAGTGGTGCAACTAAATATTTTTAATTAAAAAAATGTTTGGTTTGGGTCCGCTTTAATTGACAGTTTTTTTGTTTGTTTTTTTCTTGGGGGGGGGGGTATTTTAATTCCCCATCTCATCAATTAGTGTTCCCCTTTCAAAATTAATGATGCCTCATTTACCCTAAGGGCCTTTTTCCACTAGGATGCGATATGCGATTTGCTTCTGATCGCAAATCGCAAGGTACATTAAACTAATGGAAACTGCAGCAGCAATTTCCATTAGTGCGATCCGATTGCGATGCGATTTTGGTCAAAGCGCAATCGTTGTCCTGCCGCGTTTTGTATGCGATTGAGCTGGACTATAATGAGTATAGTAGCTCAATCGCAATATGGAAATTGAAACGCGATTGCGATTGGAATCGCGATCGCATTTCATAGTGGAAAAGAGCCCTAAAACCGAATTCAAAGGGCACTTCCGGTTTTTCTATCCGGATATCCGAATCCACCCGGATAGCCCGGATAATGAGTTCGGATATCCGCATGAACGCGGATATCTGATCGGATTCGGATATCAATTCGGATTTTAAAAAGGGATATCCGAGCACCCCTGGTTGCCAGGCAGCAGCAAGCAGCTGTGAGAGTTTCAGAGGTATTTCACTGCTTATCAACTGCTCGTGGAAAAGAGGCCTGAATGAGGACATGCCCGAGTTTTATGCTGCACATGCCCAGTAAAAAGGAAGTGAGCATGTAAAGGGCGGCACTGGGCATGCACGGCTCAGAACACATGCAGGCCAAGTTCAAAAGCCCTTATTCAAGGCCCCAAACACTATCAAAACAGGATACTGGGTGAAATCCAAACATGATGATCAGCAGTGCTTTGCACCAGTTTATCTATAGGGATCCTTTTCACTTCAGGCTAGCTTTCTTAACAAATGATCAATCCATCAATTATCTTTTATTAAAGATCTAATTATACCTGAGAAAAACAAAAAGGATATTTATTTAGCCTCGGTTTGTACTATAACTATCAGGCCTCTTGCACACTGCACGCAATTCCGATTCCGATTTTTAATCAGTTTTTACATCCGATTCTGATTTGCAGTTTGCTCCCTGCACACTGCAAATCTGAATCGGATGTAAAAACTGATTAAAAAGCGGAATCTGAATCGGAATCGCGTGCAGTGTGCAAGAGGCCTTAAAATGTTTCAGATGATATCTGTACTCACCCTCCCCTGTGACATAGTGCTTATCTTCATAGGGAGTCTCTGTGTATTCCAGCAGCAAACGGATGGGGTATGCCATCTTAACATAGGGAAAGAGAAGATTGAACAATTACACAGCTGCAGAATTGTTCCCTGTGATAATCCTATCAAATTGATTCCTCACCCCACGGATGTCCCAATAGCCAAGAATCATCATCTTGCTCAGCTCACAGCAGGCAGAAAGCAGAACTCAAATGCTGACTTTCAGGTCTAGCCTAAGCTAAATATTTGAAACCTGGGTTTCAAGCTAATAAGCACCAGCCTTCAGTGAAGGCCTTTTATCCACCACAGTGCCACCCCCCCTTCCTCTGCTGCCCAGAAAACTGGAAAGGCCAGTAATGTGCAGAGCTGTATTCTTCTGCATTCTTCCACTTAACTCCTTCTGCTCTGACTAGAATACAATGGGCTCTATTCACCTCTATGCACATATTCCATGTGCGGTAACTCTTTTTTGGGTGAAAATTACCTCAAGTGATAATTCACTAAAAATAGTGAAAATAGTGAGTATTCACTAAAAATGTACCAAGTGTGATAAATGTTTGATAAAAGTGCGGTAAAACAGGTGATAAAACAGTCAGTAATATGTACGGAAATAAAGCTTTTTTGACCACTGTAGGGCAGTCCATATACTTGCCAAACATTACACAGAGACGACCCAGGAAAGCCTGTCACATTTACAGTGGGACCTCAACTCTTGCACAGGAAAGAAGGAAAACATATAGAAATGCACCCTGTATCTATATAACTTAGCCTGTCTAATTCCCCCTCATCTGAGAATAATCACAACTGTAATTTTAGCTCTCAGCTGTGCCAGTTTGCTGCCTCAGCAGAGCAGCTAATGTGTAAACACAGGATGTTAACCCTATGTCGGCTTCCATGAAAGCAGGAAGTACATACACTGGAGATTTTTTGCTGGATTTGTATCAGCTGTAACAAAGAAATGTTTTTTTTTAAGGCTGCTTTCACAGTGAGACGTTACAGGCGCACGTTAAAGCAGCCTGTAACGCTCCCCAACGCACAGCAATGTAACTGCAATGGGCTGTTCATAGTGCCCACGTTGCGTTACATTGTAACGCTGCACGTCAATCTTGGAGTGCAGCATGCTATAGCGTTAGAGCGGCTTTGCCGCGTTAGCCTGCTTGCACAGGAGCAGCTTAACGCGGCTCTTTGCTAACGTCCTCTGCCACCACCACCATGCGTTGTGTTAGGTGCACGTTATGCAAACTTAACATAGCACCTAACGCAACGTCTTAGTGCGAAAGAAGCCTAAAGGTAATTATGCTGTTGCTTATCTTTTAGAGCAGAGAGGAATTTCCTCCTTGGCATCTATTAAATCATCTAAAAGACTGTACGAGGTCTGAAAGTGCGCCTTGAGATTAGACACACTCCTCTTTTCTGCCTTCTATGTAAAATTGACATAAACTCGAGCAAACAAAGCTCAAAAGTCTCCATCCTGAAGGCCAAAAGCAGAGAAGTGAAAATTATCACTTACCATTTGTAGGTGATAAAAAAATCGTTAATTAACACCAACTTTTCAATTGAGAATCTAAAACTCGAGATAAATTTTGAGGTAATTACCACACTTTTACCTCAATTTTACCGCATGAGGTAATTTAGGGAGAAAAAAAATGGTGAATTTGAAAATGGAGATATTTTGGTCGGTGTTTATCACTACCTAATTTAACTCATGCAGTAACTCTTTGGGCTCTATTCATAAAAAATTTGTGGCGAAAATACTCGTGGAGGGAAAATACCGCATCGGTATTTTAGACTTCTGGGTGGTCATTCATAAAAATGTTGGCAGCTGCGATAGTAGAGCGGAGATCTCCCGCTGAAGGTTGTCGGTAAGCTGTCGGAAGGCATGCGGAAACACTTCAGCCGGCAGAGTCCCTCCGTGCGCTGCTCTCTCTGGGAGGTCTGTCCCATTCACTTGTATGTAATCCGCAGGCTTCTCGCTACATCCGAGGAAGCGGTATTTCCCGTCCACATACCGCTTCCTCTAATCTTTATGAATGGACATTTTGTTACTTGTTTCTAGATAAATCTAGAAAAACACCGCAGAAGGCGGAAATTTCTCGCTCTGCTGGGGGATTGTAGATTTTCATGCGGGAACAGCTTTTATGAACGCCCACTTTGCTAAATGGTCGGGAAAGTCCGCTGTTTTGAGCGGAAAACTTGCGGTAAAGTTTTATGAATAGAGCCCATTGAGAATAGAGCCCAATGGGCTCTATTCACAAAACCATGTGCGGTAACTCTTTTTTGGGTGAAAATTTACCTCCAGTGATAATTCACTAAAAATAGTGAAAATAGAGAACATTCACTAAAAATGTAGCAAGTGTGATAAATGTTTGATAAAAGTGCGGTAAAACAGGTGATAAACAGGTGATAAAACAGGTGATAAAACTGTCAGTAATGGCCTCGATTCATAAAGCATTCCCGCATTCGGAAATGCTGAAAACTGCTCACTTTACCGACCACACAGCAAAATCTGTATTCATAAAGGCTTTTTCCGCATGAAAAGCCGACATTCGCGAGCAGAGTGATCAATCACCGCCTTGCGCGGTGATTATCATAGCAAAAGTAACAAATGTCAATTCATAAAGATTAGAGGTAGCGGTATGTGGACGGGTATTACCGCTACCTCTGATGTGGCGAGAAGCGTGCGGAATACAGTGCAGTGAATGGGACAGACCTCCCAAGCAGCTGCAGAGAGAACACCGCACGGAGGGATTCCGCCTGCTTCTCCTGTTTCCGCATGTCTCCCGACAGCCTAACGCCTGCCTACAGCGGAATATCTCCGCACGCCTGTCACAAGTAGCAAAATTTTTATGAATTACCACCCTGAAGGCGGAAATACCGACAGCGGTGTTTCCCCGCTCGACGTTACCTTCCCGACAGCACTTTTATGAATCGAGGCCTATATGTACGGAAATAAAGCTTTTTTGACCACTGTAGGTCAGCCCATATGCTTGTCACCCATTACACAGAGACGACCCAGGAAAGCCTGTCACATGTAAAGTGGGACCTCAACTTTTGCGCAGGATAGAATGAAAACATTTATAAATGCACCCCGTATGTATATGATTTAGCCTGTCTAATTCCCCCTCATCTGTGAGTAATCCCAACTGTAATTTGAGCTCTCAGCTGTGCCAGCTTGCTGCCTCAGCAGAGCAGCTAATGTGCAAACACAGAATGTTAACCCTATGTCTGCTTCCATGAAAACAGGAAGTACATACACTGGAGATTTTTTATTAGATTTGTATCAGCTGTATCAAAAATGTTTTTCTTTAAAGGTTATTATGCTGTTGCTTATCTTTTAGAGCAGAGAGGAATTTCTCCTCTGCATCTATAAAATCATCTAAGAGACTGTACGAGGTCTGAAAGTGCGCCTTGAGATTAGACACACTAGTCTTTTCTGCCTTCTATGTAAAACTGACATAAACTCGAGCAAAGAAAGCTCAAAAGGCTCCATCCTGAAGGTCAAAAGCAGAGAAGTGATAATTATCACCTACTATTTGTAGGTGATAAAAAAATCCTTAAATAACACCAACTTTTCAATTGAGAATCTCAAATTGGAGATACATTTTGAGGTAATTACCACACTTTTACCTCACTTTTACCGCATGAGGTAATTTAGGGGGAAAAAATTGTGAATTTGAAAATGGAGATATTTTGGTCGGTATTTATCACTACCTAATTTAACTCATGCGGTAACTCATTGAGAATAGAGCCCAATGAGTTACCGCTTTGCTTGCTCGAGTTTATGTCAATTTTACATGGAAGGCAGAAAAGACGAGTGTTTCTAATCTCAAGGCGCACTTTCAGACCTCGTACAGTCTTTTAGATGATTTAATAGATGCCGAGGAGGAAATTCCTCTTTGCTCTAAAAGATAAGAAACATCATAATTACCTTTAAAGAAAAAAATTTCTTTGTAACAGCTGGTACAAATCCAGCAAAAAATCTCCAGTGTATGTACTTCCTGTTTTCATGGAAGCAGACATAGGGTTAACATCCTGTGTTTAGTGTTGGGCGAACATCTAGATGTTCGGGTTCGGGCCGAACAGGCCGAACATGGCCGCGATGTTCGGGTGTTCGACCCGAACTCCGAACATAATGGAAGTCAATGGGGACCCGAACTTTTGTGGTTTGTAAAGCCTCCTTACATGCTACATACCCCAAATTTGCAGGGTATGTGCACCTTGGGAGTGGGTACAAGAGGAAAAAAAAATTAGCAAAAAGAGCTTATAGTTTTTGAGAAAATCGATTTTAAAGTTTCAAAGGGAAAACTGTCTTTTAAATGCGGGAAATGTCTGTTTTCTTTGCACAGGTAACATGTTTTTTGTCGGCATGCAGTCATAAATGTAATACATATAAGAGGTTCCAGGAAAAGGGACCGGTAACGCTAACCCAGCAGCAGCACACGTGATGGAACAGGAGGAGGGTGGCGCAGGAGGAGAAGAAGGCCACGCTTTGTGAGACACAACAACCCCGGCCTTGCATGAGGGCAAGAAGCGTGCGGATAGCAGGCTTTGTACCGCCATGCAGTCATAAATGTAATAAAGATAAGTGGTTCAATAAACAGGGACCACGCGGCAACGCTAACCCAGCAGCAGCAGACGTGATGGAACAGGAGCAGGCGCAGGAGGAGAAGGCCACGCTTTGTGAGACACAACAACCCAGGCCTTGCATGAGGGCAAGAAGCGTGCGGATAGCAGGCTTTGTACCGCCATGCAGTCATAAATGTAATAAAGATAAGTGGTTCAATAAACAGGGACCACGCGGCAACGCTAACCCAGCAGCAGCAGACGTGATGGAACAGGAGCAGGCGCAGGAGGAGAAGGCCACGCTTTGTGAGACACAACAACCCAGGCCTTGCATGAGGGCAAGAAGCGTGCGGATAGCAGGCTTTGTACGGCCATGCAGTCATAAATGTAATAAAGATAAGTGGTTCAATAAACAGGGACCACGCGGCAACGCTAACCCAGCAGCAGCAGACGTGATGGAACAGGAGGAGGCGCAGGAGGAGAAGGCCACGCTTTGTGAGACACAACAACCCAGGCCTTGCATGAGGGCAAGAAGCGTGCGGATAGCATGCTTTGTACCGCCATGCAGTCATAAATGTAATAAAGATAAGTGGTTCAATAAACAGGGACCACGCGGCAACGCTAACCCAGCAGCAGCAGACGTGATGGAACAGGAGCAGGCGCAGGAGGAGAAGGCCACGCTTTGTGAGACACAACAACCCAGGCCTTGCATGTGGACAAAAAGCGTGCGGATATAGCAGCAATGCTTTTTGCCGCCATGCAGTCATAAATGTAATACAGATGAGAGGTTCAATAAACAGGGCCCGGAAACGCAACACCATCCCAGATGTTCATTGGTCATGTTACTTGGTTGGGGTCCTGGAGTGTTGCGTAGTCATTTCCAATCCAGGATTGATTCATTTTAATTTGAGTCAGACGGTCTGCATTGTCTGTAGAGAGGCGGATACGCCGATCTGTGACGATGCCTCCGGCAGCACTGAAACAGCGTTCCGACATAACGCTGGCTGCCGGGCAAGCCAGCACCTCTATTGCGTACATTGCCAGTTCGTGCCAGGTGTCTAGCTTCGATACCCAATAGTTGAAGGGTGCAGATGGATGGTTCGACACAGCTACGCCATCTGACATGTAGTCCTTGACCATCTTCTCCAGGCGATCGGTGTTGGAGGTGGATCTGCACGCTTGCTGTTCAGTGGGCTGCGGCTGCATGGGTGTCAGAAAATTTTCCCACTCCAAGGACACTGCCGATACCATTCCCTTTTGGGTACTAGCTGCGGCTTGCGTTGTTTGCTGCCCTCCTGGTCGTCCTGGGTTTGCGGAAGTCAGTCTGTCTGCGTACAACTGGCTAGAGGAGGGGGAGGATGTCAATCTCCTCTCTAAAGTCTCCACAAGGGCCTGCTGGTATTCTTCCATTTTGACCTGTCTGACTCTTTCTTCAAGCAGTTTTGGAACATTGTGTTTGTACCGTGGATCCAGAAGGGTATAAACCCAGTAATTGGTGTTGTCCAGAATGCGCACAATGCGTGGGTCACGTTCAATGCAGTCTAGCATGAATTGAGCCATGTGTGCCAGAGTCCTACCAGAATCCTCATCATCCTCTTGTGAGCGTTGTGATAGTTGTTGTGATGCATCATAGTCGTCACCTTCCTCCTGGTCTGCTTCTGCTGACCATTCGCGTTGAATTGTGGAAGTCCAACGTGCACCGCTCTGGCCCTCGTCAGTGGTGGCATGAAATTCCTGCTCCAACTCCAGCTGTTCCTCCTCCTCTTCTTCGTCATAGCTGCTGGGGCCAGCGTTCCCTGAGGCGGATGGCCTGATGTTGGTACCATCACGCTGATCGTTTTCTCCTTCAGATTCCCCCAGTTGCATCATGACAGCTGTTTCCTTGATTTTTAACATCGACCTCTTCAGTAAACACAGCAGTGGTATGGTAATGCTGACTGAAGAGTTGTCACTGCTCACAAGCAACGTGGATTGCTCAAAATTTTGGAGGACTTGGCAGAGGTCCAACATGTTGGCCCAATCGGATCCACAGAAGCTTGGCAGCTGGCCGGATGCGCCTCGGTACTGCGCCGTCATGTACTGGACCACTGCACTCTTCTGCTCGCAAAAGCGGGCTAGCATGTGCAGCGTAGAATTCCAGCGCGTAGGGACATCACACAGCAAGCGATGGTGGGGGAGATTGAAGCGCTCCTGCATCTTGGCGAGTGCCCCCGAAGCAGTACTGGAATTTCTACAATGTTTGGACACTCGACGCACCTTCAACAGCAGATCGGGCACGCCTGGGTATGTCCTCAGGAACCGCTGAACTACTAGGTTCATCACGTGCGCCAGGCAAGGGATGTGTGTCAGCTTAGCCAACCTTAAAGCGCGAATGAGATTACTCCCATTATCACACACAACCATGCCCGGTTTCAGGTCCAGCGGTGCCAGCCACAAATCCGTCTGTTCCTTTATTCCCCTCCAAATTTCCTCCCCTGTGTGCTGCTTATCCCCAAGGCAGATTAGCTTCAGCAACGCTTGTTGACGCATGCCAACAGCTGTGCTGCACTGCTTCCACGATCCTACTGCTGCTGGGTTAGCGTTTCCGGATGAGGTACAGCTTTGAGATGCGTTGGAGGAGAAGGAGTCAGAGAGGTAGGTGCTGCTGTTATCCAGTGGGAGGGACGGCGGTGCAGCTGTTTGTGGCGTGGGCAACACCCGTGCCGTAGCAGGTGAGGAATCGCTGCCAGGCTCCACAAGGTTCACCCAGTGCGCGGTAAGGGAGATGTATCGACCCTGGCCGAACGCACTCGTCCAGGTGTCAGTGGTGAGGTGAACCTTGCAGGCAACGGCATTCTTCAAGCTTCGGGTTATTTTGCTGACCACGTGCTCATGCAACTCAGGCACTGCAGAGCGTGCAAAGTGGTAGCGGCTGGGAACCACGTAACGTGGGATGGCCACTGACATCATGCCCTTGAAGCTGTTTGTCTCCACCAATCGATATGGCAGCATTTCGCAGGCCAGAAGCTTGGCTATGCTGGCTGTTACTGCCACGGCCCGGGGGTCATTTGCTGGCAATTTCCTCTTGCGCTCAAACATCTCCGACACAGACAACTGAACCGTAGCGCTGCACACGGAAGGGCTGTTGGTTGTTGTGTTTGATGAACACTGGGAGACCTCAAGAGCACTACTCCGGAAAGTGACAGTGTCAGCGTCGTCTGATGTTTGTGAATGTTGTGAACCACGCAATGGCTGGGCTACTGCTGCTGCTGAGGCGGGTCTGGTGAACCCAAGGGAGGCAGTGTTGTTTCTGGTACCCTGTCCTGACGCGTTTGCCCAAAGAGTGGGATGTTTGGATAGCATGTGACGGCTCATGCTGGTGGTGGAGAGGTTGTTAATATTTTTCCCCCTGCTCAGGCGGGTCTTGCACACCTTGCAAATCGCCATGGTAACATCCTCAGTGCAGTCTTCAAAGAAAGCCCAGACTTTGGAGCACCTGCCTCCTTGCTGGCGATTTCTGTTTGCTCCTCTTTTGCCTCTCACTTGAACTTCCACGCTTGTGGTGCCTGAAATTGCGCGCCGCCTACCTTGTGGCACAAGGCGAACTCGTGCAGCAGTGTGTTCTTCAACAGACTCATCTGTGCTGCTGCTACGACGGCGATGTTCTCGTTCACAAACAAAATCTGGGTCTCTGTCCACATTGTCCATACCCTCCTCTTCCATCTCCTCAAACTCGTCATATGTCATTGTGGGCCACCGCCGTGGAGTAGAGCTCCCCACAACAACCTCTGCGCAGCACACTCCAACGTCGTCTTCCAGATCTTGTCGGCCGACCTCCTGCAATTGCAACCCCTCCTGCCCAAATTGCTCTGGGATTTGGGTTTCCGAGTCCTCTTCGGACTCGCCTCGTATTTCAGTGCGCGGTGCATTTCCCACAGTTAACGGTTGTGAATCCAGGCACAACATTTCTGGCTGTTCCTCCATTGACCTTTGAAAGGTGGAAGTTTGTTGGGCTGGGAATAGCTCCTGCGAATACCCCATTGTGTCCTGAGGTAATTCATCGGACTGGTTATCTGGCAGTTGTGTGCGTGGTGTCGCTGCCGGTTGTGTCAGCTTTGTGCCCACTGGCTCCTTGTAACTGGCTGAGGACTCGGACCTCGTGCGTGATGTGCTGGTGCTGCTTAACCCACTGCTGGACGCTTGAGAGGTCATCCAAGTAATTATCTGGTCCTGTTCTTTTGGATTTGTGAGGGTTGTTGTCCTGGACAACATGGGCGGTATTGAGTGGGTTTTCTTGGGTGCTCCCCTGTGGCCTGTACGTGAACCGTCAGGGGAAACACCTCTTCCCTTGCCCCTCCCTCTTTCACCGGATTTCTTCCTCATTTCACTTATCCTTACAGTACACGCTGACTGGCAGCAGTACAGTGGCAGTACAGAAATGCTATACAGTACCACTATTCCCAGCAGCGACACAGAGCACAATGCTATACAGTGACGGGTGAGCGGTGTACCACTATTCCCAGCAGACACAGAACAGTACACAGAATGCTATATAGTGTGGCTGAACGAGCGGTGTACTACTGTTCCCAGCAGACACAGAACAGTGAACAGAATGCTATATAGTGTGGCTGAGCGAGCGGTGTACCACTATTCCCAGCAGACACAGAACAGTGAACAGAATGCTATATAGTGTGGCTGAACGAGCGGTGTACTACTGTTCCCAGCAGACACAGAACAGTACACAGAATGCTATATAGTGTGGCTGAACGAGCGGTGTACTACTGTTCCCAGCAGACACAGAACAGTACACAGAATGCTATATAGTGTGGCTGAACGAGCGGTGTACTACTGTTCCCAGCAGACACAGAACAGTGAACAGAATGCTATATAGTGTGGCTGAGCGAGCGGTGTACCACTATTCCCAGCAGACACAGAACAGTGAACAGAATGCTATATAGTGTGGCTGAGCGAGCGGTGTACCACTATTCCCAGCAGACACAGAACAGTGAACAGAATGCTATATAGTGTGGCTGAACGAGCGGTGTACTACTGTTCCCAGCAGACACAGAACAGTACACAGAATGCTATATAGTGTGGCTGAACGAGCGGTGTACTACTGTTCCCAGCAGACACAGAACAGTACACAGAATGCTATATAGTGTGGCTGAACGAGCGGTGTACTACTGTTCCCAGCAGACACAGAACAGTGAACAGAATGCTATATAGTGTGGCTGAGCGAGCGGTGTACCACTATTCCCAGCAGACACAGAACAGTGAACAGAATGCTATATAGTGTGGCTGAGCGAGCGGTGTACCACTATTCCCAGCAGACACAGAACAGTGAACAGAATGCTATATAGTGTGGCTGAGCGAGCGGTGTACCACTATTCCCAGCAGACACAGAACAGTACACAGAATGCTATATAGTGTGGCTGAACGAGCGGTGTACTACTGTTCCCAGCAGACACAGAACAGTACACAGAATGCTATATAGTGTGGCTGAACGAGCGGTGTACTACTGTTCCCAGCAGACACAGAACAGTACACAGAATGCTATATAGTGTGGCTGAACGAGCGGTGTACTACTGTTCCCAGCAGACACAGAACAGTACACAGAATGCTATATAGTGTGGCTGAACGAGCGGTGTACTACTGTTCCCAGCAGACACAGAACAGTACACAGAATGCTATATAGTGTGGCTGAACGAGCGGTGTACTACTGTTCCCAGCAGACACAGAACAGTGAACAGAATGCTATATAGTGTGGCTGAGCGAGCGGTGTACCACTATTCCCAGCAGACACAGAACAGTGAACAGAATGCTATATAGTGTGGCTGAACGAGCGGTGTACTACTGTTCCCAGCAGACACAGAACAGTACACAGAATGCTATATAGTGTGGCTGAACGAGCGGTGTACTACTGTTCCCAGCAGACACAGAACAGTACACAGAATGCTATATAGTGTGGCTGAACGAGCGGTGTACTACTGTTCCCAGCAGACACAGAACAGTGAACAGAATGCTATATAGTGTGGCTGAGCGAGCGGTGTACCACTATTCCCAGCAGACACAGAACAGTGAACAGAATGCTATATAGTGTGGCTGAGCGAGCGGTGTACCACTATTCCCAGCAGACACAGAACAGTGAACAGAATGCTATATAGTGTGGCTGAGCGAGCGGTGTACCACTATTCCCAGCAGACACAGAACAGTAAACAGAATGCTATATAGTGTGGCTGAGCGAGCGGTGTACCACTATTCCCAGCAGACACAGAACAGTGAACAGAATGCTATATAGTGTGGCTGAGCGAGCGGTGTACCACTATTCCCAGCAGACACAGAACAGTGAACAGAATGCTATATAGTGTGGCTGAGCGAGCGGTGTACCACTATTCCCAGCAGACACAGAACAGTGAACAGAATGCTATATAGTGTGGCTGAGCGAGCGGTGTACTACTGTTCCCAGCAGACACAGAACAGTACACAGAATGCTATATAGTGTGGCTGAACGAGCGGTGTACTACTGTTCCCAGCAGACACAGAACAGTACACAGAATGCTATATAGTGTGGCTGAACGAGCGGTGTACCACTATTCCAAGCAGACACAGAACAGTGAACAGAATGCTATATAGTGTGGCTGAGCGAGCGGTGTACCACTATTCCCAGCAGACACAGAGTGGCAGTAAACAGAATGCTATATAGTGTGGCTGAGCGAGGTACACAGAGTGGCAGTAAACAGAATGCTATATAGTGTGGCTGAGCAAGCGGTGTACTACTATTCCCAGCAGACACAGAGTGGCAGTAAACAGAATGCTATATAGTGTGGCTGAGCGAGGTACACAGAGTGGCAGTAAACAGAATGCTGAGCGAGCGGTGTACTACTATTCCCAGCAGCGACACACAATGACTGGGGGGGACCCTGGCTAGCGTGGCTGGAGCGCGAACTACCCTGCCTGCCTACCCAAAGCTAAACCCACAGACAAATGGCGGAGATATGACGTGGTTCGGGTATTTATTTACCCGAACCACGTGACAGTTCGGCCAATCAGAGCGCGTTCGGGTCCGAACCACGTGACCCGTTCGGCCAATCACAGCGCTAGCCGAACGTTCGGGGAACGTTCGGCCATGCGCTCTTAGTTCGGCCATATGGCCGAACGGTTTGGCCGAGCACCGTCAGGTGTTCGGCCGAACTCGAACATCACCCGAACAGGGTGATGTTCTGCAGAACCCGAACAGTGGCGAACACTGTTCGCCCAACACTACCTGTGTTTAGGGCTCGTTTCCACCATAGCGAATCCGCATGCGGCGACGAGATGCGGATTCGCTTGTTACACTGAAGTGGCCGGGGCTGTTTCCACATGTGCGGCGTGCGGGAGCGATTTGGCGGCGGGCCAAATCTGCACGACGGGACCCACCGAATTCGCCGCTAATGTATTTAATAGTAAAAACGCATGCGTTTGTTACATGCGTTTTTACCCGCGATTTCGCGTGCGATTTCGCACCTTTTTCAATGTTATTTTGCCCTGGCAGTGTCATGGTTAATTTCGCATGGCACCCTGCCATGCGAAATCGCACGCGAAATCGCGGGTAAAAACGCATGCGGAAACGCATCCGCATGCGTTTTTACAAGCGTCGGAATGCCGGCGAAATCGCGTCGCAACAGTGGAAACGAGCCCTAACACATTAGCTGCTCTGCTGAGGAAGCCAGCTGGCACAGCTGAGAGCTAAAATTACAGTTATTATTATTATTGATTTATAAAACGCCAACATATTCCGTGGCGCTGTACAAAGTAGGAAACAAACATGGGGTACATAATAATACAGACAATGCTATACACCAAAATACAAGATACATAATTAGTGACAAAATACAAAGAATGATACAAAAGCAAATTATAGAATTGGTAATGACAGTGATAAAAGTAACATGATGAATAAAATGTATGATGGTTACCAAGACACAAAAGGGGAGAGAACCCTGCCCTTGCAAGCTTGCAATCTAAAGGGAATGGGGGGGGGGACAGGAGGAGGGGTAGTATGCAGCAAATATATAGAGGCAGTGTGTTTTAGGACACCTAGTAGGAGTGCAATTTGGTCTTAGGACAAAGGGCTGTGGCTTAAGGTAGCGCATATGCTTGTCGGAACAAGTGTGTTTTTAGAGAGCGTTTAAAGGCAACAAAGGTTGGCGAGTGACGGATGTGTTGTGGGAGGGCATTCCAGAGGAGGGGTGAAGCGCGTGCGAAATCTTGTAAACGTGAATGTGAGGAGGTGATTCTAGAGGAGGACAACAGAAGATCATGTGCCGATCTGAGATTGCGATTGGGTTTGTATCTGGAAATTAGTGAGGATATGTACCGAGGAGAGAGATTGTGGAGAGCTTTGTAGGTTAGGGTTAGGAGTTTGAACTGAATCCTCTGGTTAATTTGCAGCCAGTGAAGAGCTTGACAAAGAGGATCAGCAGAGGAAGATCGAGAAGAAAGATGAATGAGACGAGCAGCTGAGTTCAGTACCGACTGGAGCGGGGCCAGTCTGTTAGAAGGTAGTCCACAGAGTAGTATGTTGCAGTAGTCCAGACGAGAAATTATGTGAGCATGTATTAACATTTTAGTTGTGTCTTGAGTGAGAAAAGGACAGATGCGAGATATGTTTTTGAGTTGGAGAAAGCAGGAGCTGGTTATGGAGTGAACATGAGGAATAAAAGAGAGAGATGAGTCGAATATTACCCCCAAGCACCGAGCTTTGGGAACTGAAGTTATGGGAGTGTTATTAACATTTATTGTTACTTCAGGCAGGGAGGTGGACAGAGACGGTGGAAAAATTATTAGTTCAGTTTTACTCATATTAAGTTTTAGGAAGCGAGAGGACATGAAGGAGGATATAGCAGACAAGCAGTCAGGAACACGTTTAAAGGGAACCTTAACTGGCGAGCAAAAAAAAATTCACTTACCTGGGGGCTTTCCCAAGCCTCCCGCAGCCGTCCGGTGCCCGCGCCGGTCCTTCGGTGCCCTCCGGTCTCCCTCCGCCGCTAAGTTTCGTTTTCGGACGACTGCCAGTCGTCCTCGGGCCTCTTCCGCACTCCTCGTCGTAAACTGCAGTAAAGCGCGTCCGCATGACGCCGAACGCGTCATGTGCATGACGCCAAACGCGTCATGCGGCGCGCTTTACTGCAGTTTACGACGAGGAATGCGGAAGTGGCCCGAGGACGACTGGCAGTCGTCCGAAAACGAAACTTAGCGGCGGAGGGAGACCGGAGGGCACCGAAGGACCGGCGCGGGCACCGGACGGCTGCGGGAGGCTTGGGAAAGCCCCCAGGTAAGTGAATTTTTTTTTGCTCGCCAGTTAAGGTTCCCTTTAACCTCCTTGGCGGTAACCCGTTCGGGGTAAGCCGCGCAGGAGGTTTTCTCCGGCCCTGCTGGGCCGATTTGTTTAATTTTTTTTTTGCTGCACGCAGCTAGCACTTCGCTAGCTGCATCAGCACACCGATCGCCGCCGCCCTGCGCTCGATCGCCGCTATCCGTCGCGCCGCGCCCCCCCCCCCCCCCAGACCCCGTGCGCTGCCTGGCCAATAAGTGCCAGGCAGCATTGAGGGGTGGATCGGGACTCCCAATGACGTCCTGACGTCGGTGACGTCGGTGACGTCGGTGACGTCATCCCGCCCCGTCATGGTGACGGGGGAAGCCCTCCAGGAAATCCCATTCTTTGAACGGGATTTCCTGATCGGAGATCGCCGAAGGCGATCGAAGAGGGCGGGGGGATGCCGCTGAGAAGCGGCTATCATGCAGCGAGCCCTGGGCTCGCTACATGATATAAGGAAAAAAAAAACTGCTGCGCTGCCTCCTGGCGGAATTTTTTATACCGCCAGGGGGGTTAAGGAGGGAGTTAAGATCTGGGGCAGAGAGGTACAGTTGTGTATCATCTGCATAGAGGTGGTATTGAAACCCGAATGAGTTGATTAAATCACCAAGACCGTGCATGTAGATGGAAAAGAGGAGAGGACCAAGGACAGAGCCTTGGGGAACCCCGACAGACAAAGCATGAGGAGAAGGCCCTTTATTCCTACATTTGAAAGTATTTGTAGGAGTAAGGTGTGGTCGACAGTATCAAATGCTGATGACAGGTCAAGAAGGATGAGTATGGAAAATTGACTTTTGGATTTAGCTGTAAGAAGGTCATTGGCCACTTTGGTAAGGGCTGTTTCCATGGAGTGGTTAGAGCGAAAGCCAGACTGGAACTGATCAAGTAGGGAGTTAGCAGATAAATAATGGCTTAATTCTGCATGTATATGGTGTTCAAGTAGTTTGGATGCAAATAGGAGAAGTGATACTGGGCGGTAGTTGGCGAGTGTGGTAGGATCTAGAGATGGTTTTTTAAGTAGTGGTGTCACAACAGCCTTTTTGAGCTGCGACGGAAAGATGCCAGTGGAGAGGGACAGGTTAAATAGCATTGTTAGTGCAGGCAAGAGAGATGAGGATAGCTGAGGAATGAAATGGGAGGGAATAGGATCCAAAGAACAGGTGGTTAGATTAGCTTTGGCAATTACAGAGGAGAGAGAGTGTTCAGAGAGTGGAGAGAAGGCAGTTAGAGCACAGTCAATGAGAGGTGTGGAGGTGGGATTTGAGGGCTGCGTGGAGAATTCACTTCTGATTTTGTCAATTTTATCAGTTAAGTATATTGCAAATTCTTCAGCTGATAAGCAAGATGAAGGAGGAGGAGGAGGGGGATGGAGAACGGAGTTGAAGGTGCTAAACAAGCGTTTTGGATTGTGTAAATGGGCGGATATTAGGGAAGAAAAATAGGACTTTTTTGCCACAGAGAGTGCATTTCTGAAGTTGTTCAAGGCAATTTTATATGAGATGAAGTCCTCACTTGTGTTACTTTTCCTCCAGCGCCGTTCAGCTGCTCTAGAGCATCTTTTTAACTGTTTAGTGGTTTTGGTCATCCAGGGTTGGCGACAGACACGGTGAGGGTGAGCATTGACGAGGGGGGTGAAGTCATCCATGACTTTTGTAATGGAGCTGTTGTAGTGTATAGCAGCCGAGTCTGGGTCAGTGAAGAATTGTGTGAGGAGAGGTGCCAGGGCATAAGAGACAGATTGCATGTCTAGATTGCGATAGTTTCTGCGAATATGTGAGCGTGCTTGTACCAGTTTGGTAGGAAAAGAGGAGGAGAGAGATAAGCTAAGTAGGTTATGGTCAGAGAGTGGTAGTGGATCATTAGTAAAGTCAGAGACAGAACATAGACGAGTGAATACGAGGTCAAGCGTATGGCCATTAGTGTGGGTTGAGGTAGAGGACCACTGAGACAAGCCATAGGAGGAAGTGAGTGATAGATAGTGTGATTATTCACAGATGAGGGGGAATTAGACAGGCTAAATTATATAGATACAGGGGGCATTTCTATATGTTTTCCTGCTGTCCTGGGCAAGAGTTGAGGTCCCACTTTAAATGTGACAGGCTTTCCTGGGTCGTCCCTGTGTAATGGGTGGCAAGTATATGGGCTGCCCTACAGTGTTCAAAAAAGCTTTATTTACGTACATATTACTGACAGTTTTATCACCTGTTTTATCACCTGTTTTACCGCATTGTTATCAAACATTTATTACACTTGGTACATTTTTTGTGAATACTCACTATTTTCACTATTTTTAGTGAATTATCACTGGAGGTAATTTTTTACCCAAAAAAAGAGTTACCCATGTGCGGTAACTCTTTTTTGGGCAAAAAATTACCTCCAGTGATAATTCACTAAAAATAGTGAAAATACTGAGTATTCACTAAAAATGTACCAAGTGTGATAAATGTTTGATAAAAGTGCGGTAAAACAGTCAGTAATATGTACGGAAATAAAGCTTTTTTGACCACTGTAGGGCAGCCCAAATACTTGCCACCCATTACACAGAGACGACCCAGGAAATCAGACTGTACAAGGTCTGAAAGTGCGCCTTGAGATTAGACACACTCGTCTTTTCTGCCTTCTATGTAAAATTGACATAAACTCGAGCAAACAAAGCTCAAAAGGCTCCATCCTGAAGGCCAAACGCAGAGAGGAGAAAATTATCACCTACCATTTGTAGGTGATAAAAAAAATCCTTAATAAACACCAACTTTTCAATCTCAAATTGGAGGTAAATTTTGAGGTAATTACCACACTTTTACCTCACTTTTACCGCATGAGGTAATTTAGGGAGAGAAAAAAATGTGAATTTGAAAATGGAGATATTTTGGTCGGTGTTTATCACTACCTAATTTAACTCATGCGGTAACTCATTGAGAATAAAGCCCAATTATTGGGCTCTATTCATAAAACATTTGTGGTAAAAAAAAATTGTGGAGGGAAAATACCGCATCGGTATTTTAGACTTCTAGGTGGTCATTCCTAAAAATGTTGCCAGCTGCGATAGCAGTGCGGAGATTTCCCGCTGTAGGCTGTCGGTAGCGTTGCGGGAACACACAAGCTGGCAGAGTCCCTCCGTGCGCTGCTCTCTCTGCTGCTGCTTGGGAGGTCTGTCCCATTCAGTTACATGGTCTCCGCGTGCTTATCGCTACATCCGAGGAAGCGGTATTTCCCGTCCGCATACCGCTTCATCTAATATTTATGAATTGACATTCTGTTACTTTTTCTAGATAAATCTAGAAAATCACCGCACAAGGCGGAAATGTATCGCTCTGCTGGGGAATTGTATCTTTTCATGTGGAAACAGCTTTTATGAATAAACACTTGGTCGGGAAAGTCAGCAGTTTTGAGCATTACCGCGTGCAGGAATGCTTTATGAATAGAGGCCATTGGGCTCTATTCACAATCACACATGCAGTAAGGCTACTTTCACAGTGGGACGTCACAGGCGCACATTAGAGCAGCCTGTAACGCAGCCCAACGCACAGTAATGAAAAATCAATGGGCTGTTCACAGTGCCCACGTTGCGTTACATTGTAACGCTGCACGTTCTGGGAAAGTGCAGCATGCTCTGTGTTATACTGGGCTTTAGCTGCGTTAGACTGCTTGCACATGCTCAGTGACTAGCCATATGGCTAATTAATATTCACTGCACTGTGGTGACGTAACCTGGACTCATAGTGTTGTCCAGATCATGAATGAATCGTTCCTTTGATCCGGATCTTTTTTGTGAGTAGAATCATCCGGATCATCCCAATGAACGATTCGGTTCACAGTGGATGTCTGTCTGGAAGAAACAGGAACATACAGAATGTACAGTGCAGGGAATTTTTTTTTATTAAACCATGACTCAAAAAGCATACAACAGAAATAAATAAAATTACAAGTATGCCATCCACGAAAAACTCAGATCTTACAAGAAATCTTCAAATAACAGACGTATATATGGCATAATCATACTTTCAGTATAACAGGAAACGCATCATAAAGAAAACAAAGTATCGCTGATACCTATCGACCACTGCTCAGGAAGTGTCACTCACACACACTCATACTAACAAGGCAACCAGACCAAAAGGGAAATAAAAACACATAACATGAACCATCCCCCAAAAAGGACAAAGACAACACCAACACTACAACAGCCATACCCACAAGAAAAAAAAATAATAAAAATAAAGGAAAAATACAACATACAACATACACCACCACCAAAAATTGAAGAAGACAACACCTACACTACACCCATCATACCTACATTCACACAGTTGGGACTTTTACGCCCAATATAAGTTCAGTCCTGAAGATACACAAGACTAAAGATAATACACAAGACAAGACTAAAAGAAAAAAAAAACAAAGACAGGACAAAACCTCACCTACAAGTAAAAGGAAGCACAAAGGGATACTCCCCTTGTGCCTGCGGCCAGACTTCAAAATGACGGCAAAAAAGCAAAAATCTAAGGTGCAAGAGAAAGATGACAGAAAGCATACACCCAGGAGAGAAATCCACCAGGTCAAGGAGGCTTGATGTTCTGCCATGCCAGAACCCAAGCCCCTCTCCCCAGTTTCTTCCTCTCCAAGAACCGAATGGTCCCCACCTCACCCAGAATGTTGTGAACCACCACCTGGACGGGTAAGTCTTTCTTTCTAATAGCTAAGTCACAACGTGCCAACCATGCGTGCCTCCTAACAACCAAGCTGACAATGTATAACGTCCACAAATTAAAACCCCGGCGTTGATTGAAACTTCCGTACGCCCACTCAGCATAACTAAGATGCTCCAGAAATGGGATACCTAGAGCCCCTCCCACCTGTTTGTACACCTCCATGTTGAAGGGGCATGACATCAGGAAGTGGTCCATGTCCTCCTCAACAGTGCACCCCTGTCGAGGACAAACACGTTCCGCCACATCCCGACACTTCATGTTCCCCCCAACGTAAAGTTTGCCATGGAAGGTTGGAAGGTAAGCCAGGCGATGTCCCACAATTTGTTCAGAACCTGCGGCGAATTAAGCAAACGCAAGTGTTATAAATCACCTTTTGCTCCGGCACCAGCAAACTCATCAGCAAGAGTTGCAAACACAACTCATCACAGCAAGCAGGAGATAGACTTTCTTAGGCGTCTTCAAAGTTTGATGGAGTTTATTAATTACACAGATATACAGATACTCATCTCTACATGTCGTTACAGCTTAGCGAAGCAATCGTTCTTTAAGTCCATTTGCATTACAAGCTCTTGACTAACCTTCCTCCTGAATGTTAGTCAGGTGATCTTCTTTCTATACTAAGTTACATCATCTAGACTACCTATGTACAGCATACATCATATCAGAACAGAAATGGATTATATAAAGGTTTAAGCCAGCAGGGACAGGTAGCAAGACAGGGTAACAGTAAAAAAGGGCGCAGGTTAAGGAAGTTGCCTGTTAAGAGACTGCCATGATCCTGACACACTAGATGAGAGATGACCAGAAAACGTTCCTGAGTTGTGAGAGCCTCAGTGAGGCAGATTCGAGCTGGTTTACTGCACTTCAATGCTTCAGGCTACATGAATCTATGCTTTGCCCTTGCCCCTTGTGACCTGCATGTGCTTTCACTGGCTTGCTAAGCCCCATGTGGGTTTTTACATCTCCTTGTTTGGAACTTTTGCTGAACTCTGGCATGCTGCACTTATAGACAGTCCCCTGCTATATAGTGGATGAGTGATGGGATCCCGGGTGTGACTGATGTGACATAAGGGTAAGGTGTATGAGTGAGCCCAGCCGGATGCGCTTGTTTACATCAGCAGTGAAGTATGATTTTAAAGTAACATTTTGGTGTTCATGCAGTGATGTTTTTCATGCTTTAAAGGGAAGGTTCAGGGAAACGTTTAAAAAAATAAAAATCCATATCCACTTACCTGGGGCTTCCTCCAGCCCGTGGCAGGCAGGAGGTGCCCTCGCCGCCGCTCCAGAGGCTTCCGGTCGTCTTCGGTGGCCTGCGCAGTACAGCCCGGAGGACGTCCGATGACGTCAGCGCACCCGCGTGGGACGTAGAATAGCCCGTCCTTGGAGCGCAGAAGAGCCCGACCTGGCAGCCGGCCTGGTCGGGTCGGCCACCGAAGACGACCGGAAGCCTCTGGAGCGGCGGCGAGGGCACCTCCTGCCTGCCACGGGCTGGAGGAAGCCCCAGGAAAGTGGATATGGATTTTTATTTTTTTAAACGTTTCCCTGAACCTTCCCTTTAATAAAACTTTTTCTACTGAATGTGAAGCAGGGTCTGTCCTCATAGATTGTTCTTTCCGATCTCAGGAATCTCGTTGTTCTCCAAACTCGGATTGGCATCTGGAACCTTTCGCTTATCCGACTGACATCTCTGTCTCGGCTGCCAGCACCTCAGCTCTCTTGCTTCCATATTGCCAAACTCCTGAAATCAAAATACAAACAAATCAATTCTTATTAATGATTTGGGATTCGCCCTGCGACTTGTACTCTGTACACTTTAAATTGATCAATATATACCGTAATTGATCTCGTTGCTTTCTAGCTCTCATGAACTCTGTTTACTCTTTTTGGTAGATTGGAGTTAAACTTCTCTCCCCTACCTAAGTACTATCCTAAGTACTTACCTGTTTAAAATATGCTCCCGCGGACTTCACCTTTGGAAGCTCTCACCTCATTGCAAGCTCTCACCACACCCCCCCTTCTGTACATACGCGGCCGTCGCATGCACAGAGTCCAGATGCCACACACCTGTTGCTGCTTTGCTGGTGAGCCTGCAATGCTCTTGCTCATTTTCACATTTACTTACCTAGAACTTCATTGCGATACCAGCTCTGCTAGAAGTCCTGTGTGTCGTACCCTTTGACCACTGTTTGCCGTGCTACTACCCCCAGACTACAAAAAAAATGGCTGCCTCCCTGTAGGAAGGAGCACTTTGCATTTAAACTACACAGGGTGCAGGGCTAAGCATTCCAGTGTCAAATGCCTGTATGCAGATCCCTGAATGCCCACTTGGTAGGTAGTCATATGGCAAACACTGCACTGATACACTGTCACTCTGTAAATGGCAATTCCTTCATCCTTATAATTGCCCCATGAACTGCTGCCAGTTCTTGTTCTTTGTGCTACACTTGGTAGGAGCTGTAAAAAAAAAAGTGACCAATCAGTGGACGAGAAAACGCACAAACAGCCCCAGCCCCGCATTGACCTCTTTGTCAAGCTCTGGACCTGTCCACGACAAAAACCGGAAAAAACATTACTGCTCTGCAGCCGCGGCGACGGATACCTGGATTGGTCAGCTCCCTTTTATTTCCCAACTCTGGCACCCCCTGATGCACTGTCCCCCCTTTTACTCTCTTGGGAACTCATGCTGCACCACCCGTTAAGGTGCCTCACTTAAAGGAATAATCCCATAAGTAACCCAGTACAGATACTTCCCTGATCTGCGCTGCGCTTGCAAATCACTCCCTGGGAAATATCTGACTTCTACGTGTCTCCATGCCCCTAGCTGGGAAACACTTCCTATCCGTGACCATGCTAGTCTCACAGCAACTGCTTGGTGTACATATTCTGGCGTTCCTTTCACTGGACCCAGACTCTGGGGAAATACTCCGGGATCCGAGATACTCAGTAGAGTGTCTCATTATCTCTACCATCCCTTCCTCTCAGCTGCTCTGCCCGTTGCCGTGAGCACAGCCTGACGTGACGTGGATCCCCCAGCCCCTCCTCCCCCCCTGCCATGATGTGTGGGGGCCATGACTCGTGGAGGTGGGCCCTCCTCAATGCCGCCATTTTGAGTCCAGGACTGCCAGCTAAGATGGCTGCTATGCAATCTCCCCTAGCAACCTCTTAATCCTATACACATTAGGAAAAAAAATCAACCAGAACAAACATTTTATGTCTAATTACACACAGCATAATTACACATTGCAGAACATCAGCATTCCGCTACATACAGTCTTGGATGCCTGCAAAAAAGACACATACAAAACAAATAGCACAGCAGTTTGTGAAGTTTCGTATCTCCTCCTCAGAAAAAAACACAAATCATCTTGGACATGCAGACGGAGAAAAAAAACATGCACTCAACCCCGTGCACCCAAACCTACGCTCTGCAATCCGTGTATACAAAAAACCACAGGACACTGAACTGAAACCAGCTCTACTAGAAGTCCTGTACAGCTCTCTAAACTCCGCTGTCCACTGACAACTAACTAGCCTCGCAGCCCAGAAACATAACAAAAAACACACAAACAATTAATACAGCTGGCCTCTCTAGCTTCTCTCTACCCAGACTTCTCTCTCCCTCTCTTCATCTCTCTGGCCTCTCTCACTCCTGTTTATTAACTGAAACCTGCAGACTGTCGCCCCCCGCCTTAACTGCCGTGGGGGCTCCCATACCTCTGGCATCCCTCCCAGACTATCACTGTTAAACAAGGGAGAGAAGAAAAAAAAATCACTTGTATGCAGCCTCAACTGAACCTGCTACTAACAGAACGCGAGGAAAAAAAAACAGAGGAAGATAACACGCTAGTAATGCACACCGCTGAGGAAAAAACACTGTTAACATCTGTCCAGCACTAGGAAACATGCCAGTGTATAGACCAACATGTATATACCCACTATTTCAGCCGTAACATGCAACACAGGAACATTAAATCACAAGAAATATTCCCCTCCCCCCTTTCGGGGGAAGGAATCCTCACCTGCACATTAAAGCACAGAAACTATGACCAAATCACTATGTCAAATCACATGTACGCTGCCCACGCTGGCGCTGAACAGCTACTGTCAGCCCTGCCAGCCCCTCCTCCCCCTCCCCTACAACCCCCCGGGAGGGAGAAAAGAGTCCGCAGCTGCACATAACACAGAATGCATTATCAACACCTTGTACAACTCCAAATACAATAAAAATAATGCAATATAACAACGTAAACCACACTTGCCTTGTTCAGCGGACTTCTTTCGCTTGCCAATTCGATCAGCCGTAGCAACTTTCCCACGAAACTGATTGGACACACCTGGAGCTCCTGAGCGAGCCCCCCTCCACTCGGTGGATTGGTTTCTCGTGCGGCAGCTGCCAGCCGGCCTCGGAGCGCTCCCACAACTCGCGATCCTGTTTAGGCTTTTAACTGCATGTGCACCTGCAGCTTAATTTTAACGTCCAAGAGTTTTGCCGCTGATTTCCTCAAACTGCAGCCCGTGTACTGGCTCACACACACCACTTATCAGCTTGATAAGCTTTCCAGTCCGCGTCTACTCCGCTTGTTTCGCTATGGAATGTCTTGAAAACGTCGGCCCCTGGCCCTTGTCTGCCTGTTCCACTAGACAGTGAAGGGTTTTGGCACCACTGTTATAAATCACCTTTTGCTCTGGCACCAGCAAACTCATCAGCAAGAGTTGCAAACACTACTCATCACCGCAAGCAGGAGATAGACTTTCTTAGGCGTCTTCAAAGTTTGATGGAGTTTATTAATTACACAGATATACAGATACTCATCTCTACATATCATTACAGCTTAGCGAAGCAATCGTTCTTTAAGTCCATTTGCATTACAAGCTCTTGTGTGTCACAAGAGGTAGCGCTCACGGTATGCGATCAACCCACCCTGATAAATTAGGGACTCGACAGAATACCCTTACATGCAAACCAGGATTAAGAACATTACAACCATAAAAATTACAATCCTCTCAAATGCAAAAAAGACCAATTAAGTCCTCTTAGGTCTCAGTAGATATCATTAATGTCCAATATATTCCTTGATATGCTAAAAAACTGGACCATATGAATATGATCCTATGCAGTTGAAAGTCCAAGTTTTCAGGACCTAAAATCTACTAAGCTTATATTAGACATTAAACCAGGCTAGAATCAACATATAGGTCTAGTGAACGACAGTCTTCACATATAAATCCCTCAGGACCATATGGGTGTGCTCCTATGCGATTGAAAGTCCAAGTTTCCAGGACCTAAAATCTACTCAGCTTAAATTAAACATTAAAACAGGCTAGAATCAACATATAAATCGAGTGAAAAACAGTCTTCGCATAAATTCCCTCAGGAGCGGCAGTCATTGGCTTCCAGCAGTATCAAAACAGGTCACCTCCACCAGCACCCTTTGTGTGCCACTCACCCCTGTCCTAGACCAACCAATGGTCTATATGAGCCTTGGGACCGTTCCCGGGTCGTCCCCCACCACTCCAGCAACACAGTGTCCACCAATAGATGATAGATGATAATCTTCATATGATGAGTACCTCAGTAAGAAAAAGCTCCCATAGCATAATACTGTTAAAAACTATTTATTTATAAAAAGCAATTGCACTCACATGGTCTTCAGTTAAAATCAGCGTTTGAGTAATTTATAACACGGGCTCTCCCCCGTATGGTGGCCAGGCTGGCAGGCTTCTATCAGTGTTCCCCCTCCGTTTCCGCCGCGCGCACGGAAAAACGCTGGGATGGATACCACATGTGCCTCCTCGCCTCTGCTCACACTCAGGCTAGTTCCCACTTCCACATCAGACTCCGCCCGATCGATTTCGTCACTCAGTGACTCATCAGGGGCATGGAGCCTGATGCCTATCGTGGGATTATATAGGCCAAAACCGGCCCCACTATACACACCCCCCTCCTCACATGCAAACTATCCATACTGCATTATTTCCCTTCCTGCTTCCTCACATGCAAACTATCCAAACTCCATTGCTTCCCTTTCTACTGCCATCTAGAGGTTTCAAGTGGCATAAGCTCCCAAAAAAACTCCATACATAGCCGCATTATCCAGCCTGCAAGTCTGCCGCCATCTAGGGGTTACATTTAACATTGCATCCCACAAACATTCAACATTGAGAAAAAAATTATTACTCATCTATTGACCTATTTTTACACATAACCCATTTCCTTCCTCTGCAAGGTTACCAATTGTATGCATATTAACAATACCCATGTGCGTCCATTCATCCCCGCTCCACCTCCCCATAAATCTCCCTAACTTAATTTTCAATCCTCACCTCCCTAAACTAGGTCCCTCAGATCAATTCGACCCATTAGTTTTACCCACTTCCAGATTTAATTTTGTGGAGCAGGAGTAAATGGACACACATTTACAGATAGGTTATAGTTTCCATGCCCTATACACCCCCCACCATCAGAAATTCCCTCCATGGCTTTTGTATATATGTAAAACCCACATTCCTTACCCAAATACATGGGAGTCCATGTTGGCCATACCAGCCTGGTGCTAGTCCAGGTTTCTGTCGGGATGCATGCACACACATCACACCCCTACTCCCCTAGAAAACATACCAGGTCTATGTCTATATTAAGACCGTCCGGTCTCAAGGTGCCCATCCTATGTATCCATCGGGTCTCCTCCTGTGAGACTCTCTTTACTTTATTACATCCCCTCCAGTTGGGAATAATTTTTTGGAGCCCACAAAAAGATAAATCATTGGGATTACAATCATGGTGGCTCCCAAAATGGGCTGAGACACCATGATTGGGGTATCCCTTTTTGATATTACGCACGTGCTCCCCCATCCTCTCCTTGAGAGTACGGGTAGTCCTACCTACATACTGCCATCCACATTTACACCAGGCAAGGTATATGACAAACCTATCATTGCAGGTGATAAACTCCTGAATTTTGAACCTCCTTCCATTACTGAATGATACCACACTGTTTGTTTTGACACCATTGGCCTCCCTACAAGCTACACATCCTCTACATGGGAAAAAACCTGCTGTCTGCCACCCCTGCATTCGCGGGACCTTTTTAGGTTCCACACAACTGGGTGCCAGAATCTGTTTCAGGTTCTGGGCTTTCCTATAAATGAACTTTGGTTGGGTTGGAATTAGGCTCCTAAGTGTCAAATCCGTTTCCAGGATCCCCCAATGTTGTTTAATTATATTTTGGAGTTGTTTATATTGAGTGTTATATCCCGTGATAAAGGCCAGTTCAAACTCACCCGTGCCATTTTTCACTGGCTTCTCCTCCAGGAGCGTCTGTCTATTCAGAGTCCCTACTCTCGCAATCTCCTCATCCAACTGTTTTTCCCCATAGCCTTTCTCCACAAATCTATTTTTGAGGGTTTCCGCTTGCCTGTAATATTCCCCTATGCTTGAGCAATTCCGCTTCATCCTGAGAAACTGCCCCCTTGGTATCCCTCTAATCCACGCCGGATGGTGGCAGCTATCAGTTGATATATACCCATTCCTGTCTGTATCTTTGAAATAAGTTCTGGTCCCCATCACATTATCCTCTCTCATGATTTCTAGATCTAAAAACTGGATTTTATCAATACCATATTGCATGGTGAGGGAAATTCCCAAATCATTTTGGTTCAGTTTAGTCACATATTGTTCCAAATGTTCCTGTCCACCCCCCCATACAAAAAACAGGTCATCAATGAATCTTCGCCATAGCCTCACCGGGCCCCCCTCCCCTAACACTGTTTGTTCCCACTTTCCCATAAACAAATTTGCGAGGCTCGGAGCATAGCTCGCCCCCATGGCGCATCCTTTCGTCTGGCTATAAAAGTTTCCCCCATGCCAGAAGTAATTCCTTTCCAAAGCAAATTTAAATAACCTCAATAAATACTCTCTCTGATCATCTTTTATTTTTCCTTCCATCCTAAAAAAGAAATCAACTGCCTCCAACCCCAACTCATGTTTGATGTTAGTATACAGCGAGGATACATCCATTGTAACCATTATTTCTTCCCCTCTCAATTCCTTCCCCTCTATAATTTGGAGCATGTGCTTGGTATCCTTAAGTATATTAGGAAGTTTTTCCACCATGGGTTTTAAAAACTCATCCAAATATTGTCCCAATCTGTGGGTGACCGACCCTATCCCACTAACTATGGGCCTTCCTGGGGGATCAGTTTTGTTCTTATGCATTTTGGGGACCTGATATATGACAGGTATTCGGGGAACATCCGGAACAATATATTTGAACTCCTCATCCGTGACAAACCCCCTATCCATCCCCTCCCTAAGTATCTCTCTCAATTCTGCCATATACTTACCTGTAGGGTCTCCCTTCAATCGTGTATAGGCCTCTGTATCCCCTACCAACCTATCCAATTCATTTTTATACTGTAATTTACTTAAAACCACCACCCCTCCCCCCTTATCTGCCGGCCTAACCACCAGATTTTTACTCTCCAGCATCTCCTTCGCCACCTCCCTGGTATTTCCATTTTTTTGTTGTTCTGGGATATTATTCATATCCCTAATCACCATATTTTTGAAAACCTCAATTGCATTATAGTTAGTGTCCTGTGGATTGAACGTGGATTTGGTGCGCAAATTGGTATGTGTATATCTATCTGGTTCCTTTTGTCCAGAATTTCGATTGGGACGGCCAGCAAAATACTTTTTTAAATGAAGTTTTCGTGCGAACTTATTAATGTCAATATACGTGGTAAATTTATCCATACCCTGCCTCGGTGCATACTTCAGGCCCTTATCTAGCATGGCCAGCTCTCTAGTGCTCAAGGCTGTACCACTAATATTAAACACCCCTTCCCCCCTCACTGCCTCATCCTTTTTGCTCCTCTTCCCCCCCCCCCTTGTGCCTCGTCTGGCTCTCTTTTTCCATAAGGCCCCTGTTGCGGTACATATCCTGCCATTTCCTGTCTCCATTCTCTCTCCCCATACCTCGGTGCCATCTCTAAAAAAGGTTCCATCTGCCTTTGCTGTCTTATAGGGTCATAACGGTTAAATGTCGGCACATTAAACTGATTCTGAAAGTCATTTCTATACCCCCTCCCCTGCCCTCTATCTGACATTCGACTATATCCCCTGTTTTGTCCCCACCCACGATTAGCATTTCCCCAACCCCCTCTCCTTTCCTCACCCAAATGTCCGTGATTCATCCCCTGTTCCCCTCCTTGTGCATACATAGTCCTAGGGGCTGGTCTATGCTCAATGTGTTGAGTGTGTAGTTCTTCCATAGGTGCATTTTGTTTCTGCTGTTTCATTTCCTCCACCTTCGCTAGAAGTTCTGCTGCTTTTTTCTCCTCTTTCTTCTTAATTTGCCATCTATATGTTTCCTTTTTCCTGGTAGCATCTGCATCCCTTTGGAATTTTTTCTGTTTCTCTACTCTAATATCTGCTTGGGTTTTTTCCAATATCTCACCCAATCTTTTGGATCTACTTTTATATTCCTCAGAATTATTAATAGGGGTCATTTTAGTTTTAATTTCCTCTATTTCCCCTCCCAGCCTGGTTAATCTTTTTGTCTTCCGTTTTATCAATAATTTCACTAAGCCCTGCCCGCACTTATCAAAGTACTCCTCCCATTCTTTATCATTTTCCTCATCATCCTCCCCATCATTAGCCATCATATCCCACCTTAATCTTTTCGGTATAATACCCTCTTTGTCATACTTAGTAAGTGCGGCCAGGTCCCACCATGTGTTTTGTTCCTTCATCATCACTGTCTGAAGTTTCTTAAACTCTTGTTCCATAGTTCCTCCTATCTCCCCCCCATCTACAAATACTTCATCCAGGTTTACAATCCTACGTGCTCTTTGCTCAAACGCATCCATTCTGTAAGAGCAGGCAATTTCAAACACAATGCCACCCCAATACTCTCAGAATGATTCTAGATTCTCCCCTATATTATAGTCACCCACCTGGAGGATAAATTCAAACAATTGTTAAAACTAGTTCGCTCCTCTTAAGCATAAATCTATTTGAAACAAGAGGTCAGCGCTCACAGTTTAACCCCCAACCCTCTATCACCTGTTCGCCTCCTCTTAAGAGTAAAAAATGTGTGTCACAAGAGGTAGCGCTCACGGTATGCGATCAACCCACCCTGATAAATTAGGGACTCGACAGAATACCCTTACATGCAAACCAGGATTAAGAACATTACAACCATAAAAATTACAATCCTCTCAAATGCAAAAAAGACCAATTAAGTCCTCTTAGGTCTCAGTAGATATCATTAATGTCCAATATATTCCTTGATATGCTAAAAAACTGGACCATATGAATATGATCCTATGCAGTTGAAAGTCCAAGTTTTCAGGACCTAAAATCTACTAAGCTTATATTAGACATTAAACCAGGCTAGAATCAACATATAGGTCTAGTGAACGACAGTCTTCACATATAAATCCCTCAGGACCATATGGGTGTGCTCCTATGCGATTGAAAGTCCAAGTTTCCAGGACCTAAAATCTACTCAGCTTAAATTAAACATTAAAACAGGCTAGAATCAACATATAAATCGAGTGAAAAACAGTCTTCGCATAAATTCCCTCAGGAGCGGCAGTCATTGGCTTCCAGCAGTATCAAAACAGGTCACCTCCACCAGCACCCTTTGTGTGCCACTCACCCCTGTCCTAGACCAACCAATGGTCTATATGAGCCTTGGGACCGTTCCCGGGTCGTCCCCCACCACTCCAGCAACACAGTGTCCACCAATAGATGATAGATGATAATCTTCATATGATGAGTACCTCAGTAAGAAAAAGCTCCCATAGCATAATACTGTTAAAAACTATTTATTTATAAAAAGCAATTGCACTCACATGGTCTTCAGTTAAAATCAGCGTTTGAGTAATTTATAACACGGGCTCTCCCCCGTATGGTGGCCAGGCTGGCAGGCTTCTATCAGTGTTCCCCCTCCGTTTCCGCCGCGCGCACGGAAAAACGCTGGGATGGATACCACATGTGCCTCCTCGCCTCTGCTCACACTCAGGCTAGTTCCCACTTCCACATCAGACTCCGCCCGATCGATTTCGTCACTCAGTGACTCATCAGGGGCATGGAGCCTGATGCCTATCGTGGGATTATATAGGCCAAAACCGGCCCCACTATACACACCCCCCTCCTCACATGCAAACTATCCATACTGCATTATTTCCCTTCCTGCTTCCTCACATGCAAACTATCCAAACTCCATTGCTTCCCTTTCTACTGCCATCTAGAGGTTTCCTAGAGTTTGGATAGTTTGCATGTGAGGAAGCAGGAAGGGAAATAATGCAGTATGGATAGTTTGCATGTGAGGAGGGGGGTGTGTATAGTGGGGCCGGTTTTGGCCTATATAATCCCACGATAGGCATCAGGCTCCATGCCCCTGATGAGTCACTGAGTGACGAAATCGATCGGGCGGAGTCTGATGTGGAAGTGGGAACTAGCCTGAGTGTGAGCAGAGGCGAGGAGGCACATGTGGTATCCATCCCAGCGTTTTTCCGTGCGCGCGGCGGAAACGGAGGGGGAACACTGATAGAAGCCTGCCAGCCTGGCCACCATACGGGGGAGAGCCCGTGTTATAAATTACTCAAACGCTGATTTTAACTGAAGACCATGTGAGTGCAATTGCTTTTTATAAATAAATAGTTTTTAACAGTATTATGCTATGGGAGCTTTTTCTTACTGAGGTACTCATCATATGAAGATTATCATCTATCATCTATTGGTGGACACTGTGTTGCTGGAGTGGTGGGGGACGACCCGGGAACGGTCCCAAGGCTCATATAGACCATTGGTTGGTCTAGGACAGGGGTGAGTGGCACACAAAGGGTGCTGGTGGAGGTGACCTGTTTTGATACTGCTGGAAGCCAATGACTGCCGCTCCTGAGGGAATTTATGCGAAGACTGTTTTTCACTCGATTTATATGTTGATTCTAGCCTGTTTTAATGTTTAATTTAAGCTGAGTAGATTTTAGGTCCTGGAAACTTGGACTTTCAATCGCATAGGAGCACACCCATATGGTCCTGAGGGATTTATATGTGAAGACTGTCGTTCACTAGACCTATATGTTGATTCTAGCCTGGTTTAATGTCTAATATAAGCTTAGTAGATTTTAGGTCCTGAAAACTTGGACTTTCAACTGCATAGGATCATATTCATATGGTCCAGTTTTTTAGCATATCAAGGAATATATTGGACATTAATGATATCTACTGAGACCTAAGAGGACTTAATTGGTCTTTTTTGCATTTGAGAGGATTGTAATTTTTATGGTTGTAATGTTCTTAATCCTGGTTTGCATGTAAGGGTATTCTGTCGAGTCCCTAATTTATCAGGGTGGGTTGATCGCATACCGTGAGCGCTACCTCTTGTGACACACATTTTTTACTCTTAAGAGGAGGCGAACAGGTGATAGAGGGTTGGGGGTTAAACTGTGAGCGCTGACCTCTTGTTTGAAATAGATTTATGCTTAAGAGGAGCGAACTAGTTTTAACAATTGTTTGAATTTATCCTCCAGGTGGGTGACTATAATATAGGGGAGAATCTAGAATCATTCTGAGAGTATTGGGGTGGCATTGTGTTTGAAATTGCCTGCTCTTACAGAATGGATGCGTTTGAGCAAAGAGCACGTAGGATTGTAAACCTGGATGAAGTATTTGTAGATGGGGGGGAGATAGGAGGAACTATGGAACAAGAGTTTAAGAAACTTCAGACAGTGATGATGAAGGAACAAAACACATGGTGGGACCTGGCCGCACTTACTAAGTATGACAAAGAGGGTATTATACCGAAAAGATTAAGGTGGGATATGATGGCTAATGATGGGGAGGATGATGAGGAAAATGATAAAGAATGGGAGGAGTACTTTGATAAGTGCGGGCAGGGCTTAGTGAAATTATTGATAAAACGGAAGACAAAAAGATTAACCAGGCTGGGAGGGGAAATAGAGGAAATTAAAACTAAAATGACCCCTATTAATAATTCTGAGGAATATAAAAGTAGATCCAAAAGATTGGGTGAGATATTGGAAAAAACCCAAGCAGATATTAGAGTAGAGAAACAGAAAAAATTCCAAAGGGATGCAGATGCTACCAGGAAAAAGGAAACATATAGATGGCAAATTAAGAAGAAAGAGGAGAAAAAAGCAGCAGAACTTCTAGCGAAGGTGGAGGAAATGAAACAGCAGAAACAAAATGCACCTATGGAAGAACTACACACTCAACACATTGAGCATAGACCAGCCCCTAGGACTATGTATGCACAAGGAGGGGAACAGGGGATGAATCACGGACATTTGGGTGAGGAAAGGAGAGGGGGTTGGGGAAATGCTAATCGTGGGTGGGGACAAAACAGGGGATATAGTCGAATGTCAGATAGAGGGCAGGGGAGGGGGTATAGAAATGACTTTCAGAATCAGTTTAATGTGCCGACATTTAACCGTTATGACCCTATAAGACAGCAAAGGCAGATGGAACCTTTTTTAGAGATGGCACCGAGGTATGGGGAGAGAGAATGGAGACAGGAAATGGCAGGATATGTACCGCAACAGGGGCCTTATGGAAAAAGAGAGCCAGACGAGGCACAAGGGGGGGGGGGAAGAGGAGCAAAAAGGATGAGGCAGTGAGGGGGGAAGGGGTGTTTAATATTAGTGGTACAGCCTTGAGCACTAGAGAGCTGGCCATGCTAGATAAGGGCCTGAAGTATGCACCGAGGCAGGGTATGGATAAATTTACCACGTATATTGACATTAATAAGTTCGCACGAAAACTTCATTTAAAAAAGTATTTTGCTGGCCGTCCCAATCGAAATTCTGGACAAAAGGAACCAGATAGATATACACATACCAATTTGCGCACCAAATCCACGTTCAATCCACAGGACACTAACTATAATGCAATTGAGGTTTTCAAAAATATGGTGATTAGGGATATGAATAATATCCCAGAACAACAAAAAAATGGAAATACCAGGGAGGTGGCGAAGGAGATGCTGGAGAGTAAAAATCTGGTGGTTAGGCCGGCAGATAAGGGGGGAGGGGTGGTGGTTTTAAGTAAATTACAGTATAAAAATGAATTGGATAGGTTGGTAGGGGATACAGAGGCCTATACACGATTGAAGGGAGACCCTACAGGTAAGTATATGGCAGAATTGAGAGAGATACTTAGGGAGGGGATGGATAGGGGGTTTGTCACGGATGAGGAGTTCAAATATATTGTTCCGGATGTTCCCCGAATACCTGTCATATATCAGGTCCCCAAAATGCATAAGAACAAAACTGATCCCCCAGGAAGGCCCATAGTTAGTGGGATAGGGTCGGTCACCCACAGATTGGGACAATATTTGGATGAGTTTTTAAAACCCATGGTGGAAAAACTTCCTAATATACTTAAGGATACCAAGCACATGCTCCAAATTATAGAGGGGAAGGAATTGAGAGGGGAAGAAATAATGGTTACAATGGATGTATCCTCGCTGTATACTAACATCAAACATGAGTTGGGGTTGGAGGCAGTTGATTTCTTTTTTAGGATGGAAGGAAAAATAAAAGATGATCAGAGAGAGTATTTATTGAGGTTATTTAAATTTGCTTTGGAAAGGAATTACTTCTGGCATGGGGGAAACTTTTATAGCCAGACGAAAGGATGCGCCATGGGGGCGAGCTATGCTCCGAGCCTCGCAAATTTGTTTATGGGAAAGTGGGAACAAACAGTGTTAGGGGAGGGGGGCCCGGTGAGGCTATGGCGAAGATTCATTGATGACCTGTTTTTTGTATGGGGGGGTGGACAGGAACATTTGGAACAATATGTGACTAAACTGAACCAAAATGATTTGGGAATTTCCCTCACCATGCAATATGGTATTGATAAAATCCAGTTTTTAGATCTAGAAATCATGAGAGAGGATAATGTGATGGGGACCAGAACTTATTTCAAAGATACAGACAGGAATGGGTATATATCAACTGATAGCTGCCACCATCCGGCGTGGATTAGAGGGATACCAAGGGGGCAGTTTCTCAGGATGAAGCGGAATTGCTCAAGCATAGGGGAATATTACAGGCAAGCGGAAACCCTCAAAAATAGATTTGTGGAGAAAGGCTATGGGGAAAAACAGTTGGATGAGGAGATTGCGAGAGTAGGGACTCTGAATAGACAGACGCTCCTGGAGGAGAAGCCAGTGAAAAATGGCACGGGTGAGTTTGAACTGGCCTTTATCACGGGATATAACACTCAATATAAACAACTCCAAAATATAATTAAACAACATTGGGGGATCCTGGAAACGGATTTGACACTTAGGAGCCTAATTCCAACCCAACCAAAGTTCATTTATAGGAAAGCCCAGAACCTGAAACAGATTCTGGCACCCAGTTGTGTGGAACCTAAAAAGGTCCCGCGAATGCAGGGGTGGCAGACAGCAGGTTTTTTCCCATGTAGAGGATGTGTAGCTTGTAGGGAGGCCAATGGTGTCAAAACAAACAGTGTGGTATCATTCAGTAATGGAAGGAGGTTCAAAATTCAGGAGTTTATCACCTGCAATGATAGGTTTGTCATATACCTTGCCTGGTGTAAATGTGGATGGCAGTATGTAGGTAGGACTACCCGTACTCTCAAGGAGAGGATGGGGGAGCACGTGCGTAATATCAAAAAGGGATACCCCAATCATGGTGTCTCAGCCCATTTTGGGAGCCACCATGATTGTAATCCCAATGATTTATCTTTTTGTGGGCTCCAAAAAATTATTCCCAACTGGAGGGGATGTAATAAAGTAAAGAGAGTCTCACAGGAGGAGACCCGATGGATACATAGGATGGGCACCTTGAGACCGGACGGTCTTAATATAGACATAGACCTGGTATGTTTTCTAGGGGAGTAGGGGTGTGATGTGTGTGCATGCATCCCGACAGAAACCTGGACTAGCACCAGGCTGGTATGGCCAACATGGACTCCCATGTATTTGGGTAAGGAATGTGGGTTTTACATATATACAAAAGCCATGGAGGGAATTTCTGATGGTGGGGGGTGTATAGGGCATGGAAACTATAACCTATCTGTAAATGTGTGTCCATTTACTCCTGCTCCACAAAATTAAATCTGGAAGTGGGTAAAACTAATGGGTCGAATTGATCTGAGGGACCTAGTTTAGGGAGGTGAGGATTGAAAATTAAGTTAGGGAGATTTATGGGGAGGTGGAGCGGGGATGAATGGACGCACATGGGTATTGTTAATATGCATACAATTGGTAACCTTGCAGAGGAAGGAAATGGGTTATGTGTAAAAATAGGTCAATAGATGAGTAATAATTTTTTTCTCAATGTTGAATGTTTGTGGGATGCAATGTTAAATGTAACCCCTAGATGGCGGCAGACTTGCAGGCTGGATAATGCGGCTATGTATGGAGTTTTTTTGGGAGCTTATGCCACTTGAAACCTCTAGATGGCAGTAGAAAGGGAAGCAATGGAGTTTGGATAGTTTGCATGTGAGGAAGCAGGAAGGGAAATAATGCAGTATGGATAGTTTGCATGTGAGGAGGGGGGTGTGTATAGTGGGGCCGGTTTTGGCCTATATAATCCCACGATAGGCATCAGGCTCCATGCCCCTGATGAGTCACTGAGTGACGAAATCGATCGGGCGGAGTCTGATGTGGAAGTGGGAACTAGCCTGAGTGTGAGCAGAGGCGAGGAGGCACATGTGGTATCCATCCCAGCGTTTTTCCGTGCGCGCGGCGGAAACGGAGGGGGAACACTGATAGAAGCCTGCCAGCCTGGCCACCATACGGGGGAGAGCCCGTGTTATAAATTACTCAAACGCTGATTTTAACTGAAGACCATGTGAGTGCAATTGCTTTTTATAAATAAATAGTTTTTAACAGTATTATGCTATGGGAGCTTTTTCTTACTGAGGTACTCATCATATGAAGATTATCATCTATCATCTATTGGTGGACACTGTGTTGCTGGAGTGGTGGGGGACGACCCGGGAACGGTCCCAAGGCTCATATAGACCATTGGTTGGTCTAGGACAGGGGTGAGTGGCACACAAAGGGTGCTGGTGGAGGTGACCTGTTTTGATACTGCTGGAAGCCAATGACTGCCGCTCCTGAGGGAATTTATGCGAAGACTGTTTTTCACTCGATTTATATGTTGATTCTAGCCTGTTTTAATGTTTAATTTAAGCTGAGTAGATTTTAGGTCCTGGAAACTTGGACTTTCAATCGCATAGGAGCACACCCATATGGTCCTGAGGGATTTATATGTGAAGACTGTCGTTCACTAGACCTATATGTTGATTCTAGCCTGGTTTAATGTCTAATATAAGCTTAGTAGATTTTAGGTCCTGAAAACTTGGACTTTCAACTGCATAGGATCATATTCATATGGTCCAGTTTTTTAGCATATCAAGGAATATATTGGACATTAATGATATCTACTGAGACCTAAGAGGACTTAATTGGTCTTTTTTGCATTTGAGAGGATTGTAATTTTTATGGTTGTAATGTTCTTAATCCTGGTTTGCATGTAAGGGTATTCTGTCGAGTCCCTAATTTATCAGGGTGGGTTGATCGCATACCGTGAGCGCTACCTCTTGTGACACACATTTTTTACTCTTAAGAGGAGGCGAACAGGTGATAGAGGGTTGGGGGTTAAACTGTGAGCGCTGACCTCTTGTTTGAAATAGAATTACAAGCTCTTGACTAACCTTCCTCCTGAATGTTAGCCAGGTGATCTTCTTTCTATACTAAGATACATCATCTATGTACAGCATCTGAGCCATCTATGATTGGTTCAGATCCCTTGTGATGTCAGGACACACACCTACTCGATTAATATTCTATAAGATATTTTGCCCTAGTCGCAGGAATGTTATGTTTTATAAATATGGCACATGTTGATTGTTCCCGTAGTCCATTTGTCTGGGGCAGTGTAGGCCTAAGACCTTGGACTAGGAACATCTTCTCAGTATCTGCTTGTATCATCTGCTTCAAGCAGACCCTGAGATGCTTCTGCCTGCATCACGAAAACCTCTATTTAAAGGTCTACTCTGCGAACAAGCCTTTTACCTAAAACTCAGTCCAAATAACTGAGGCCTACTTAAATTATAACAGATGCCAGTTATAGCTGAAAAGAAAACTGATGTGCAAGGTAATGTCCATGTTTCCCTATGGCTCAAGTGGAAGACGTTACAGTTTAACAATGTGTTGACCTGGAAGCTGTTACTGGGTCATTGCGATTTTAGCAACTTTTACAAGTTTTTTTACAAAAATCTTTTACAAAAATCTCTATAAGCAATCCCATAATCAGAGCCTGGAGACCAACCCTCCTCCCTGGTTCGACTCATTATCCTTACCGGCACTGTCGGATGAGGACCTGCTATTTCTAAATGCATCCATTACCCCAGAAGAAGTTAGTGCCACAATTAAATCTTTGACAAATAAAAAGGCCCCAGGACCAGACGGGCTTATCCCGGAATTTTACAAAATGCTGAGAGAGTAACTAGCGCCATATCTTTCCTCTCTGTTTAATAAAATCTTGAAAGAAGGGCAGTATCCCTTGTCAGCAAACATGGCCTACATCAAATTGATCCCCAAACAGGGTAAGGGCCCTTTGGATCCAGGATCCTACTGTCCCATTTCATTAATAAACCAGGATCTCAGAATCTTATCAAAAATAATAGCTGACAGACTTGCAGACCTACTCCCTAAAGTGGTGAGCCCTAACCAGGTGGGTTTTATGCAACATCGATCTGCCATAGCTAATATTCGCAAGGTGCTGATAGCTCAGGACCATGTTAGAGCTTACCCCAAATCATGCAATACTTATGCTTTACTGATGATTGACGCCGAGAAGGCATTTGACAATGTTAATTGGGGCTGGATGGAGAAAATCCTAGACAAAATGAATATTCAGGGGGAGTTAGAAGATTAATGGAGGCAATGCATACTAATCCGAAGTATATACCCCGGGATTCCTCTTTGAGGAATTTGCATTGGTAAAAGGAAGTAGGCAAGGCTGTCCTTTATCTCCTTTGTTATTCAACTTAGCGCTGGAACCTTTGACTCAGTTGCTAGACAGGGGTGTACCTGGAATAGACATAGGGGATGCTATGATTTCTCAGGCCATGTACGATATCCTTTTATTTTTAAGAAATCCAGAGTCACAACTTGAGAAGGTATTTGAAATTAAACAGGAGGTAGGAACAATAAGTGGATATAAGGTAACATGTCCAAATGCGAGCTACTATATTTATCCCCCTGCGCGCCTAAACACACCTTATCCCACCTCCCTGTTAAAGTTAGCCCGGTGATCACATGTTTAGGCATAAAAATGCATAAAGATCCTAATACGTTGTATTCCCTAAATTATAACCCACTGATTAAAGATCTAAAACGCCAACTAATTAATTGAGAGAATTTACCAATTAATCTTCCGGGAAGGGTGGCCTTATTTAAATCAGTCACTTTCTGTAGATTGCTATACCCTCTTCACACTATCCCATTGTTGCTGAAACATGAGGACATAAAAGAATGGGGCCCTGAGTAGGTTCCTGTGAAGGAACAAAAAGTCGAGGATAGCCTTTTCCAAACTAACACTTCCCAGGGTGTTTGTACGATCCCAGATGTCCGACGCTATAATCTGGCCTGCCTGGCTAGGCACGTAAGAGATTGGCTGAATAAGACCAGTAACCATTCAAATTACTCTCTGGAGGCGTCTTTCTCTAATCCGTGGTCGCTGTCTGGTCTCCTCCACACTCCGCAGAAACATATGCCCCCAAAACTTAAAAATAGTAATGTCATAAAAGACACTGTGATTGGCGGCCTGGAGAGCTCTCAGGAAAATGTTTTCAGCTCCTCAACAAATTTCAAAGTATATGCCACTATGGGGCCTGCCTGGCTTCCCTGCTAGTCTGGCTCATGGGGGCTTCTTGTCTTGGATGGATAGAGGTGTTGAGTGTTTGGGACAGCTCTGTGACCTGCGCAGGGGTAGACTTCTGACCTTTCATGAGGTTAGGACTAAATTTACCATTTTTTGTATTATGGTCAATTACAATCCGTTGTACGCAGTAAAATCAGGGATATCTTGTCTATAGCAACACTGAATCCCTTTGATAAATTCATTTCCCCCCATGTCTCTCACTTATCACTATCCGAGATCCATATTAGACTTCAAGAGATTGCTCTAGAGGCCAAAGCACAAAACAACCTTTCCAAATGGAAAAAAGATATTCCAATTGAAAATGTGGAGGGAAAGATATTGGAGGGATACAGCATGGTTCACAAAATTGTACCAGGGGAAACCTGGAGGGAATTGCAGCTCAAATTAATTAATAAAGCCAAATTTGCTTTTAATATAAAGTATCAGTCCCCTCCTGCACACTATTCTCCGAGATTCCCCAAGTGCTCCCTGCAAAATGCTGATCTGTTTCACTGTCTGTGGTCTTGTCCAGCAATTGTGAAATTTTGGTACAATGTCCTACTATACATAAAGCAAGTATCTAATTTTCAATTAAATCTATGCTCGCTTATGCTCTTCTTCAACTATGATGATTCCAAAAAACTAGATCCTGCTGTAAAAGATAAACCTGTTCCAAGTAAACTATAGCATTTGATTATTATCATAGCTTCACGTAAGGTTATATTTAACAAATGGATCTATCCAAGTGTCCCTATTGTATGGGATGTACAAGAGGAGCTATTCCATCTTTTCAATCAGGACAAGCTCGAGGCAATCATACATAAATACAAGAAAACAGTGAGTTTTTTCAAAAAGTGGAAAAGTTTTATTCTTGCATGTTTCACAGACACTGAGACCAATGCATTAATGGAACACTTCAAGTATACCAAATGGTATCTTCTGAAGCATTTGCAGGGTTCTTTGGGACATCTTAATATCACATAACAGATACATTGGCTTTAAACTTGCTGTTATGCTGGGCATACACGGCTCGTTTTATATTATCAATCGAGCCGCTGATGGCTCGATTGATAATATCCGACGTGTCCGATCACCACGCCGGATTTATACCACGCTCGATCCCTGCGGGCGGACAATAGAAGAAATTAAGTGCAGATAAGGTAGTGCCCGCAGGGACGAGCGGGAATCGATGCACGTGCGGGCGAGCGGTGACGCGCCGGCATAGAGCCGCTGGCTCAATTCCGGCGCATTATCTCACCGTGTATGCCCAGCATTAGAGATGACAGAAGGGGGGGGGGGAGTAGGGGATAAGGGGGGAGGCAGGAGATAGAGATGTTAAAAACTGTCTAATTAAGGAACAAACACCTGTTTACAATGTTTAAGGCTTAAAGCCAATGGGAACTGTTTTTTTTTTTTTTAAAGTCAGATAACTTACCTAAGGAGAGGGAAGGCTCTGGGTCCTAATGAGCCTTCCCTCTCCTCTCCCGGAGCCCTCGGTGCATCGCTGTCCCCGGGAGCAGTATTTGACTAAATTGGTCAAATACTGCTCTACCCGCCAGGTGAAGGTGACGTTGGAAAGTCTTTGGAAGCCTGAGTCCATCTGAAAACAGGCCGCTCCATACTGCGCATGTGCGAGCGCCCTCTCTCGCACACTCGTGTGTGCGCAGTATTGAGCCACCTGTCTTCGGAGAACTCTGCTCCCAAAGACTTCCAATGTCCCCCGTAGTGGGGGATTTAAATGGGGGAACCAGCGCTGCACCGTGGGCACCGGGAGAGAAGAGGGAAGGCTCATTAGGACTTCATTAGGCCTTCCCTCTTCTTAGGTAAATATCTGGCTTTTTATTTTAACAGCAGTTCCCATTGGCTTTAACCTCTTGACGACCAGCTAACGCCGATTGGCATAAACTGGTCGTCTGCGGGTTACCATGGAAACGGCCGCTCAATCGAGCGGCCTTTCCATGTCAGTTCACGGAGGGTGTCTCCGGGAACAGCCGGAGAGACGCCGATCGCGGCTCGCCGGCAAAATGTAAACATGTGGGGAAGAAATCCCCGCTGTTTACATCATACGGCGCTGCTGCGCAGCAGCGCCGTAGGGCAGATCGGCGATCCCCGGCCTCTGATTGGCCGGGGATCACCGGCATCTGATAGGCGGAAGCCTATCCTTCAATGCCCAGGACGGAACTCCGTCCTGCGCATTACGGAGAGAGGGAGGGAGGGAGGTAAGGAGGCAGAGGACGGAAATGGCTGCGGAGGGGGGCTTTGAGGAGCCCCCCCCCCCCCGCAAAACGCAGATGGCCGGCGGCGATCAGACCCCCCGGCAGGACATCCCCCTAGTGGGGAAAAAAGGGGGGAAGTCTGATCGCCCTGGCATAATACTGATCTGTGCTGCGGGCTGGAGAGCCCACGCAGCACAGATCAGGCAAATCACCCCTGGTTGGCAAGTGGTTAATGCAATGCATATCCTAGTAATGACTCTGTTCAAACCTTGTACATAATATCTCCTGTCTGATGGGAAATAAAATAAAAATTTGTTTAAAAAAAAATGGAGGACGGAGAATTCCATCGATCACAGTGTACAAACAGGACACAGGAGAGGAGAGAAAGACATTGAGGAGTAGACTACACAGGAGGTAAGTATGACCTGTGTATGTTTATTTTGACTTTTTATTTTCAGTTCAGGTTTGCTTAAAGAAACAGCAAGGTGGCCTGAGCAGGATATAATTCCGTCACTAATTGCCCCTATACTGCATGACAGCTAGACCAGTTCAAAACCATCAAGATCTACCAAGCATATATTAGGTTTAAATACATTAAAGGCACATACAGTATCAATAAAATACCTTTTGTGCCCATAGGCTCTGTAGCATTAATTTAGCTATATTATAATTAGTTATAAATGGCATGCTTGGTCAGTGTAAGAAACAGTCATATGAACAACGAGTCAGATTCTGAGTAACACCACCATCTGCTGGTTAAAGTGGTAATGCCATCACATATTTTTCCTCTAAAACATTGAACACAGTAAAGATAACTGAGAAACAGATGAGATAATGTTCTTTGATGACCCTCAATCTCTCTCAACTGCTTGCTGCTGCCTGGTAACTTCTCACTGCAGCCTGATAACTGCTCACTGCTGCCTGGTAACTGCTTGCTGAGCACACGGTTCAACTGCCTGTGGAAAAGAGGCATAAAGCCTGGTACACACTTTTAACTATGATTGGCCAATCACTGACCAATTTTACCACGTTCATGTAGTATGAGGATTAACCTACAAAATCTGCTCACAGTATTCACTATCTGTCAATATCTGTTGACCCTCATACTACTTGGAGGAGGTAAAATTGGTCAGTGATTGGCCAATCATAATAGAAAGTGTGTACCAGGCTTAAAGCATGAGTTGTAACCCTTAAAAACCAGTCACATGGTTTAGCTGGTATTTTTTAGCTGTTATAGATGACATTTGATGACAATACCACTTCAAAATCCAAATCCAGCCTACACTTGTATTTTACTGGATAGCATGGAAAACGGGGTTTATCCTTTCTTATTTTTCATTGGTGCCTATATCACTATTGGCACAATGTCCCTCATTCCCTGTTCAGGAATAGTAGGCAAGGGAATGTCAGGACTTTGCTTATTCACATATTGGCAAAGCTGTAGAAAGTTTTACTTGTTTTGCTCAGTTCCTCCCTTAATCTTGAGCTCTCTCAGAATCAAGGTTCTAATCCTAATCTGGAGTTGGCCACTGCGCGCTATGTCACAAATATGTAGTGCGCATGCACAGAGTTCATGCAAGTACAGGCTTCACCGGGCAGCGCCTGCACAGTGCTTACCGACCATCCCGACCCAGAAGTAGCTTTGGGGAGACATTACACCGTAATGGAGGGGGGGGGGGGAGAACTAGGGAGGGCATGAGGAGAGCCTCATACACATGCCTGCTTCCCCTGTTTTTTAATTTTTACATGGGCTAAGGCAGGGTTGTTTCTTGGGCAGTGCGGGCAGGGCGACTGCCCGGGCGCAGTCTGGCAAGTAGAAAAATGGGGGCACAGGCAGAAGGACATAACTGCTAGGGAGCTGGTGACGTGCTGTGCAGCCAAACGGAAGAAGAAAGAACATTAACAATGCGACCACCTTTGTTTATTCCTCCTGGACTGCCTGTGTCAGACGTGAAGTCATCATTACGTCACCACCGCATGATGACACCTGATGTCCTATAGCAGTACTGCAGGTGCCCATGGAGGAGTCGGAGCAGTGCGCAGCACCCATGGAGAGGAGTTGGCTTTCCGGGCTCTCTTGGCCTGTTTGTTTTCCTGGTCCCTGTTTCCTTCTGGATGAGCAGCTGGTCACTAGTAAGTAGGCAGATATACTTGTGACTTGTGGCAGTGCGACTGCCCCTAAAGAGTAAGGGTTCGTGTGAGTCCACGGTGGTGGGGGAGACAGGGGCGCAATTTTTACACCCTCGCCCTGGGTGCAATTTAGCCTAGAAACTGCCCTAGTTTCCTTTTAGTCCATGACAACCAAATTGTTTTTTTTTTCTTTAGTTTGCTTGTTTTTTTTTTTGTGTCAGTGTCGCTATTGGAACCAGCAGCGTAACTAGGAGCTACCAGGCCCCCCTGCAGAGATTCTGACCGTCCCGACGCCCCCTCCCGGGTGCTTGCTCTGGGGCGTTTTGAGGGGCTGAGGGGCCTCAGTATGAGGGGAAAGCCATGGCCATTGGCCACACTCGGCGGGGAGGGGGGGAGGCCCCCCCACTCCCTTACCTCGGGCTCTCCCCTCTGCACTCCCCTCCAGCTTCAATAAGTGTGTGTGCAGGCGGTGGGCAGCGGCAGATATACATACCTTCCTTGTGTTCCACTGCAGATGTTCCTCGATGTAGTGTCTGACGCTACTTCATGGCTTTTTGGTGGTGTGGTGCAGCCCCAGGGCGTAAGTGACACCCATGAGAATATATATCTTATTGCTTCTATACAGCGCGTCTTGGGAGTCCGTTAAAAATGGCGCCAGTTATCGTAGTTAAAAAACGGCGCCCCATAGAGAACCACTATCGCTAGTTATTTTTCATTTTTGACAGCTAAAAAACGGCGCCGGCTTTAAAAACGATATTTATCGTTTATATTTATATTTCTATTGCTCCCAAACGATATTTTTCGTTTTAACCCTTGCTTTGCTGCAGTTTGGAAAATATCTGCCCGCCGGCTTTAATGTTTAATAGCAAAGCCCCCTTAAAAGCTAAAAACACCAAATTTGCAGGGAATGTTAAGAAGAAAATTGAACACAAGAGGTAAAAACTTTTTTGCAAAAAGACCTTATAGTTTTTGCGAAAATCGATTTTGAATATTTGTCTTCTGACCGTGGGAAAATTAAACGCCCGCCGACTTTAGCGGTTAATAGCAAAGCCCCTTTAAATGCCAGAAACACCAAATGTGTAGGGAATGTTAAGAAGAATAGTGGGAACACGAAGAAAAAAAATTGTTCAAAAAGACCTTATAGTTTTTGAGAAAATCAATTTTAAATCTTCAAAGAGGAAAATGTATCTATTTAAATCGCACAATGACATTTCTGTCGCAGAAACAATTCCCGCCGACTTTAGCAGTCAATAGCAAAGTCCCCTTAAATCCTAGCAACACCAAATTTGCAGGATATGTTCAAAAGATACTGGGAAACAATATTTAAAAAAAATTTAAAAAATTTTAGAAAAAAATGACGTGGGGTCCCCCCTCCCGAGCCTCTGTAACCCCTTGTCTCCCATGCAGGCTGGGATAGCCAGAATGCGGAGCCCCGGCCGACTGGGGCTTCGCACCCTAAGCTATACCAGCCCGCATGGTCCATGGTATGGGGGGTCTTCGGGGGGGAGGGGCGGCCAAGTACATGGGAGACAAGGGGTTACAGAGGCTCGGGAAGGGGGACCCCACGTCGTTTTTTTGCCAGCATAGGTGAGGGTGACAGGTGTGAGAGAGGCAGGGAGGGCAGCGGCAGCTAGCGCTAATGCGTCTATATAGACGCACTCTCAGCTATACTTAGTATAGCTGAGAACAAAAAGCATCTTTAAATTTTGGCTCCAAGGCTCCCCATTGGTCTGTTAAAGAGTAACTGTTAGCCCCCAAAGTGAAATTTAAATCTCTATAGCAATGTTTTATTTAGTATTTCAGTGAGCCAAAAAGCCAATGCAGAACTTAAAAATCAATGTAATTTTTATACTATGTAGCCTTTTGGACAAGCTCCGGACGCAAAGCCGCATATCAGATACTGCTTCAGCATGCAGAGCATGCCTATGTCTGCCCGACCCTCTCTCCCCCAGGTGCCGATCTATTCTCACATCAAACAGTTGACCGCTCTGACACGGAGAGAGCGGGAGCACTTACAGCGCCGCCACCGCAGAGCAGCCACCGCCAAGTCACTCTCACATGTGACTCGGCGGCTGCTCTGCGGTGGCGGCGCTGTAAGTGCTCTCGCTCTCTCCGTGTCAGAGCGGTCAACTGTTTGATGTGAGAATAGATCGGCACCTGGGGGAGAGAGGGGTCGAGCAGACATAGGCATGCTCTGCATGCTGAAGCAGTATCTGATATGCGGCTTTGCGTCCGGAGCTTGTCCAAAAGGCTACATAGTATAAAAATGACATTGATTTTTAAGTTCTGCATTGGCTTTTTGGCTCACTGAAATACTAAATAAAACATTGCTATAGAGATTTAAATTTCACTTTGGGGGCTAACAGTTACTCTTTAAGGAACCAATGGGGACCATTGGAGCTAAAATTTAAAGATGCTTTTTGCTCTTAGCTATACTTAGTATAGCTGAGAGCCAGTGGTGGACACAGCCAGCAGTGGGGCCCTGTGCAAAATAGTAATTGTGGGCCCCCCGCGGCAAAAAAATGGGCGTGGCTATAACCTGCGTCAAAAATGGGCGTGGATAGAACCTGCGGTGCGTAGCGCCGCAGCAAAAAATGGGCGTGGCAATGACCGGATAAGGGCGGAGCTAACTGTAATTTAAAGTGATCCTGGGGTGAGAGTGATATGGAGGCTGCCATATTTATTTCCTTTTAAACAATACTAGTTGCCTGGCAGCCCTGCTGATCTATTTGGCTGCAGTAATAAACTGAGTTACACCAGCAACAAGCATGCAGCTTAATCTTCTCAGTTCTGACAATATTGTCAGAAACCCATGACCTGCTGCATGCTTGTTCAGGGTCTAGGTAGCCTGGTGGGTGAGTGGGTAAGTAGGTAGCCTGGTGGGTAGGTAGGTAGCCTGGTGGGTAGGTAGGCAGTTTGGTGGGTGGGTAGGTAGGTAGCCCTTAGCCGGGTGGGTAGGTAGCCTGGTGGGTGGGTGGGTAGGTGGGTGGGTAGGTAGCCGGGTGGTTAAGTATCCTGGTGGGTGGGTTGGTAACTAGCCCGGTAGGTAAGTAGGTAGCCGGGTGGGTGGGTGGTTAGGTAGCCAGCCCTGTGCAAAATAGTGGGGCCCTGTGCAAAATAGTAATTGTGGGTCCCCCGCGGCAAAAAAATGGGCGTGGCTATAACCTGCATCAAAAATGGGCGTGGATAGAACCTGCGGTGCGTAGCCCCGCAGCAAAAAATGGGCGTGGCAATGACCGGATAAGGGCGGAGCTAACTGTAATTTAAAGTGATCCTGGGGTGAGAGTGATATGGAGGCTGCCATATTTATTTCCTTTTAAACAATACTAGTTGCCTGGCAGCCCTGCTGATCTATTTGGCTGCAGTAATAAACTGAGTTACACCAGCAACAAGCATGCAGCTTAATCTTCTCAGTTCTGACAATATTGTCAGAAACCCATGACCTGCTGCATGCTTGTTCAGGGTCTATGGTTGAAAGAATAAGAGGCAGAGGACCAGCACGGCAGCCAGGCAACTGGTATTGCTTAAAAGGAGAGAAATATGGCAGCCTCAATATTATTCTCACTTCAGGTTCCCTTGAAAAGTGCAACGCAAAGACAGTGGGCCAAAGTTTTGGTGACCCTTTCCCCAGAAAATTCATATAATTGTGCAGGTTTTCTCAAGAAAATACATTCAATCATGTCTGCAGATTTGCCCAGAAAATACATTCAATCATATCTGCAGATTTGCCCAGAAAATACATTCAATCATGTCGGCAGATATGCCCAGAAAATACGTGCAATCATGTCGGCAGATATGCCCAGAAAATACGTGCAATCATGTCGGCAGATATGCCCAGAAAATACGTGCAATCATGTCGGCAGATATGCCCAGAAAATACGTGCAATCATGTCGGCAGATATGCCCAGAAAATACGTGCAATCATGTCGGCAGATATGCCCAGAAAATACGTGCAATCATGTCGGCAGATATGCCCAGAAAATACGTACAATCATGTCGGCAGATATGCCCTGAAAATACATGCAATCATTTCGGCAGATATGCCCAGAAAATACATTCAATCATTTCGGCAGATATGCCCAGAAAATACGTGCAATCATGTCGGCAGATATGCCCAGAAAATACGTGCAATCATGTCGGCAGATATGCCCAGAAAATACGTGCAATCATGTCGGCAGATATGCCCAGAAAATACGTGCAATCATGTCGGCAGATATGCCCAGAAAATACGTGCAATCATGTCGGCAGATATGCCCAGAAAATACGTGCAATCATGTCGGCAGATATGCCCAGAAAATACGTGCAATAATGTCGGCAGATTTGCCCAGAAAACACATACAATCATGTCGGCAAATTTGCCCATAACATACATGCAATCGTGGCAGACCTGCCCAGAACATACACGCAATCATGTGGCAGACCTGCCCAGAACATACACCTGCTAATATAAATAATAAAAAAAAACATTTACTCACCTGCAGCAGCAGACCTCCTGTCCCAGCCTCCATCCGGTGCGCAGCTCCCATGGGTGGTTAGGTGGATAGGTAGCCTGGTGGGTGAGTGGGTAAGTAGGTAGCCTGGTGGGTAGGTAGGTAGCCTGGTGGGTAGGTAGGCAGTTTGGTGGGTGGGTAGGTAGGTAGCCCTTAGCCGGGTGGGTAGGTAGCCTGGTGGGTGGGTAGGTGGGTGGGTAGGTAGCCGGGTGGTTAGGTATCCTGGTGGGTGGGTTGGTAACTAGCCCGGTAGGTAAGTAGGTAGCCGGGTGGGTGGGTGGTTAGGTAGGTAGCCGGGTGGGTGGGTAGATAGCCTGGTGGGTGGGTAGGTAGCCAGGTGGGTGTGTAGGTAGGTAGCCTGGTGAGTCTTTAGGTAGGTAGCCTGCTGGGTTGGTAGGTAGCCGGGTGGGTAGGTAGACGGGTGGGTGGGTAGGTAGGTAGTCTGGTTAGTTGGTAAGTAGCCGGGTGGGTGGTTAGGTAGCTGGGTAGGTAGCCGGATGGGTGTGTAGGTAGCCGGGTGGGTAGGTAGCCGGGTGGGTGGTTAGGTAGCCGGGTAGGTAGCCGGGTGGGTGGTTAGGTAGCCGGGTAGGTAGCCGGGTGGGTGGTTAGGTAGCCGGGTGGGTAGGTAGCTGGGTTGGTGGTTAGGTAGCCGGGTAGGTAGCCGGGTGGGTGGTTAGGTAGCCGGGTAGGTAGCCGGGTGGTTGTGTAGCCAGGTGGGTAGGTAGCCGGGTGGGTGGTTAGGTAGCCGGGTAGGTAGTCGGGTGGGTGTGTAGGTAGCCGGGTGGGTAGGTAGCCGGGTGGGTGGTTAGGTAGCCGGGTGGGTAGGTAGACGGCAGGGTGGTTAAGTAGCCGGGTAGGTAGCCGGGTGGGTAGGTAGCCGGGTGGGTGGTTAGGTAGCTGGGTAGGTAGGGGGGTGGGTGTGTAGGTAGCCGGGTGGGTAGGTAGCCGGGTGGGTGGTTAGGTAGCCGGGTGGGTGGGTAGGTAGGTAGCCTGGTGGGTCTTTAGGTAGGTAGCCTGGTGGGTTGGTAGGTAGCCGGGTGGGTAGGTAGCCGGGTGGGTAGGTAGGTAGGTAGTCTGGTGGGTGGGTAGGTAGCCGGGTGGGTGGTTAGGTAGCCGGGTAGGTAGCCGGGTGGGTGGTTAGGTAGCCGGGTGTGTAGGTAGCCGGGTGGGTGGTTAGGTAGCCGGGTAGGTAGCCGGGTAGGTAGCTGGGTGGGTAGGTAGCCGGGTGGGTGGGTAGCCGGGTGGGTGGGTAGGTAGCCGGGTAGGTAGACGGGTGGGTAGGTAGCCAGGTGGGTGGTTAGGTAGCCGGGTGGGTGGGTAGCCGGGTGGGTGGTTAGGTAGCCGGGTGGGTAGGTAGCCGGGTGGGTGGTTAGGTAGCCGGGTGGGTAGGTAGCCGGGTGGGTGGTTAGGTAGCCGGGTGGGTAGGTAGCCAGGTGGGTGGTTAGGTAGCCGGGTAGGTAGCCGGGTGGGTAGGTAGCCGGCAGGGTGGTTAGGTAGCCGGGTAGGTAGCCGGGTGGGTGTGTAGGTAGCCGGGTGGGTAGGTAGCTGGGTGGGTGGTTAGGTAGCCGGGTAGGTAGCCGGGTGGGTAGGTAGCCGGGAGGGTGGTTAGGTAGCCGGGTAGGTAGCCGAGTGCGTGGTTAGGTAGCCGGGTGGGTGGTTAGGTAGCCGGGTAGGTGGGTAGCTATCCGGGTGGGGGGCCCGACTCCTATCCTCCCTCCCTCACCTCAGGGGGCCCCCCTCCCGGTATGCGTGGCAGGAGAGCGGAAAATACAGGAAGTCTCCGGGGCTCCAGCAGACGCTAGAGGCTCAGCCGCTTGGTCTCCGATATGTCTCCGGGTTGGAGACATATCGGAGACCAAGCGGCTGAGCCGCCCTCTAGCGTCTGCTGGAGCCCCGGAGACTTCCTGTATTTTCCGCTCTCCCGCCGCATGAGGGGGGCCCCGAGGTGAGGGGGGAGGACAGGAGTCAGGGCCCCCCCAGGTTAAAAAAAATAAAAAATAAAAAGTAAAATTAAAAAAAAAACAGCAATACTTAATGGGCCCCTTAAGCAACGGAACTTAAGGGGCCCTCGTGCGGCGGCACGGCCTGCACGGCCGTATGTCCGCCACTGCTGAGAGCAGTGCGGCGGAGGCGGCGGGTGTGGCGTCGGGGCGGCGGAGATCTTCAATCAAGATGTATCCGAAGATCGCAAGATAGAGGATACTGTCGAGGGACCTGATTGGCGTGGAATTTTTTTTGTAAAGGTACAGGTAAGTATTTGTGGTTAATTTAGAACATTAAAAGACTTTTTTCGTTGTTGCGTTTTTATTTCATTTAACCCTTTGTGGAAATGGATAAGGGGCACTTTGTACCCCTATACTGATTTCTCCTGGGAGGGGGGTGGGCATCTGGGAGTCCCCTTCTTAAAGGGGACTCCCAGATGCCACCATGAACCCCCCCCCTCCAGGGAGTCGTCGCCCCCGCCTTCACCTGGGGCAAGGGAGGCGGGGAAGAGCCCCTTGTCCATGGATTGGACAAGGGCTCCAGGGGGGAGGGGAAGGCTTGGCCGCCCCTCCCCCCCGAAGCCCCCCCATACCATGGACCATGCGGGCTGGTATAGCTCAGGGTGCGAAGCCCCAGTCGGCCGGGGCTCCGCATTCTGGCTATCCCAGCCTGCATGAGACACAAGGGGTTACAGAGGCTCGGGAGGGGGGACCCCACGTCATTTTTTTCAAAAAATTTCCCACACTCTGAACATAAAAATTTAAATTTAAAAAAAAATAAATAACATTTTTCAATTTTTTTTTTAAATATTGTTTCCCAGTATCTTTTGAACATATCCTGCAAATTTGGTGTTGCTAGGATTTAAGGGGACTTTGCTATTAACTGCTAAAGTCGGTGGGAAATGTCATTGTGCGATTTAAATAGATACATTTTCCTCTTTAAAGATTTAAAATTGATTTTCTCAAAAACTATAAGGTCTTTTTGAACAATTTTTTTTTCTTCGTGTTCCCACTATTCTTCTTAACATTCCCTACACATTTGGTGTTTCTGGCAATTAAAGGGGCTTTGCTATTAACCGCTAAAGTCGGCGGGCGTTTAATTTTCCCACGGTCAGAAGAAGAATATTCAAAATCGATTTTCTCAAAAACTATAAGGTCTTTTTGAAAAAAAAAAATTCGTCTTGTTCACAATTTTCTTCTTAACATTCCCTGCAAATTTGGTGTTTTTAGCTTTTAAGGGGGCTTTGCTATTAAACATTAAAGCCGGCGGGCAGATATTTTCCAAACAGCAGCAAAGCAGGGGTTAAAACGGTAAATATCGTTCAGGCAGGACAAAAAAAAAGTTTTAAAATGATAAATTTCGTTCAAAAGGTCTGCACTATTTTAACTTTTAAAACGATAAATATCGTTTTAAACATATATCGGGCAGAAGGGGGCGCCATTTTTTTGCCGGTGCCATTTTTCACTAGACGCCAAGTCTTGAACTTACTAATGGAGAGGACACCATGCAAAAGGTGTGGCTTTGCATTCACTGCATGATTGTAGGCTGTGGGCTGTGTAGGATTATTAGAAGTTTTGTAGGTCAGTCTGTCCTCTTCTCCTCTTCACTACAGATGAGCAGTGATGCTCATCTGAGCTAAGATATCCAAGGTACTCGGATATCCTAGCTCTTTTTTCACTATTTGAGCTCGAATACCGAACTTGAATAGTATTAGCTATCCGGGCTGTGCTATCCGAGCGTACTCGGATAGCAAGCAGCTATCCGGAGATATCCTAGCTACCCGAGCTCGGATAGCATCACGAGCTCGGATAGCGTCACAACAGACGTCACCTCGAGTCCTCACAAGCAAATCAGAGGGCTCCCAGCCCTCTGACTGCAGCCAATCACAGAGGGGGAGCCTGGCCAAGAGCCTGGCCAAGCCCCCCTCTATAAATAGCGGACGCCATCTTGCCTCACTCGTCCTGCTTGCGACTTACTGACTGATAGTACTGAGAAAACTGCTCCAGTGCTTTTTGTCTGTGTGCAAGTGCATTTCTATTGTTCTAAACCAAGCGTTTTTACACTCCAACACTTGATCTTCAACTGTACTGCTTTGTATTGTAGATAGATTGTATTTTAGGCAGTTTAGTTTGTGTGATTACTAGGGACTAGGGAGGGAGACTGTCACTGGTGCTGCTGCAGGCCTGCAGCAAGCAGCTAGGCCCTGTGCCTAGGCAAGGCAGCCTGCCCTGCTCTGTGCTCTAGTTACCTTACCTGTGCTCTCACCTGTCCTACTCTACTCCTGTACTACTACTACTTCTGTGTTAGATAGATTTGTACTATTTTGTAGTTAGCAAGGCCCAGCTTTACTGCTATACCTGTCCTGCTGTATCTGCTCTCTGTAATCTAGTCACACCTGTTCTATTATTTAGCTAGATTCTTCTATTGTTTAGTTAGTAGTACTGTATAGTGTACTGTACTCTAGTCTGTGTATAGGGACCGTCCGTCACCGCGTTACCTAGGGTCTTTGTGTGCGCAGTGCACATCTGCACTCTCAGCACCCTCTCGTTAGTGCTACACCCGTCCTATTGTTTATATATTACTTCTATTGTGTATTCGCTGAATTGTACTGTAGTCTGTGTATAGGGACACCGTCAGTCAGCGTCAGCTAGGGTCTTTGTGTGCGCAGTGCACACTCTCCCCTTAGCGCTACACCGATCTCTGCTGTAGAGTACACCTGTCCGTCACCTCACACACCCACCACCACCAGTCCCACCCCATTAAAGTACCCCACTTGTTCCACCCGCCTTTACATACATACGTGTTTTTTTTTTCATTTGTATAATCATAAAAATATACGATGTCTGGCACTGGCAGCTGCGGTTTGGGCAGGGGCAGCAAGGGCAGCAAGGGCATCCCCAAGAGAGGAGGTCGTGGGCGTGGCAGCCGTGCCACCACCACCATGCGCAGTTCTACGTCTGCACCAGTGGCTATTCCGCCATTAGCCACTGGCCGTGGACGCCTTGGCTGCCCAACAGCTGGGAGTCACGCTGCAGAGACACAGCAGCAGCAGCGTGTGGCGCAGATGTTCCTCCCACCGCCAGGTCGTAGCCGTCCTATTGAGGAGAAGGACGCAGATGCTGTGGTGGAACTGATGGTGGATGAGCAGGCCACCATTAGCTCTGGAACCGAGTCCTCCACCCCTGCCACCACTCCTGTTCACAAGAGCAGCAGCAGCCGCCCAGCACTGCCTGGGGGGGAGGAGGAGGAGTGCAGTTCTCCAGCCCCAGTGGGCAACACCAGCACCCTGTCACTCAGCAGCACCTTCATGTTATCCCCAAGCACAGCGGGGCTATGGAGTGCTGTTGCGGCAGAATTGGAGGAGGAAGGAATGCTGATGGGCACTTTGGGGGATGATGCTTTGGACAGTCAGACAGTGGTGACTGTCCATCCGCCCATGCATGCAGAAGGGGAGTTTGGGGGATCCCAGCAGGACATGTTTGCGGAGGGGGAGGATGATGATGACAGGGTGAAGGACAGAGACTGGGTGCCAGGTCCTTGGGAGTGGGGATGTCATCAACTCTGAGGAGGAGGAGGAGGCTGTGGGCCTTGCTAGAAGGATCAGCATCGCAGGCATGGGCAGAATCACAAGTGAGCAGGCCAGACAGCATGCTGATCAGGAGACGAGTTCTGCTAGTGCCACCACCAGCCGCACCAAGAACCCCCCCAACCACCACAGGGAGACCAGCGGCAGCAGCACCTTCCAGCCGAAGGGGCAACTTCACCTCCCCAATATGGAATTTTTTCACCCTGCCATATTTGGAGTGCAAGTATGCCACCTGCAACCAGTGCCGCAAGCAGCTCAGCAGAGGGAAGGAGCCCTCTGCGTTTGGCACCACCTCACTGGTCAACCATCTTGCAGGGAAACCCTTTCACGAGCATGAGGAGTTCGTGAAGTTGAAGGAAGCTGGCAGTGGCAGACCCGCCACCACTGTGAAGCCGTCGGCAGCAGCCACCCGCCCTCCTCCACCTCCTCCAGCAGCACCAGCAGGAGTGCGTCAGCAACGCACTGCTCCTCCTCCCTCTGCAACTCCTGCCGCCGACACTGAGGCCTGTTCTGGCAGCCAGTCCTCAGTGGTCTCCTCTGCTCCCTCCACTGATTCCCGTGCCAGCAAAAGGCGTCGCCAGACCCTGCTCAGCGACACCTTCCAGGGGGTGGTCAGGGTTCTGCCTCCCAGCAGCCGTCGCATGCGTCAGCTGGCACGGACCATGTGCTCCCAGCTCCTGCCTTATTCCCTTGTGCAGGAGGAGAGTGACATGCGTGCGCTCCTGATGTGTGCAGCCCCCGATTGGCCAATCCCCAGCCGACATTTTTTCTCACGCACGGCCATCCCTGCACTTCACCGCTCTGTGATGGCCAATGTCGGGAGAGGGCTGGATCACGCGGTGGGTCAACGGGTCCACGTCACCATGGACTCGTGGAGCAGCCGTTTTGGGACAGGCCGCAATCTGTCCTTCACCGCGCATTGGGTCAGCTTGGTGGAAGGGGGTGAGGAGGTGGGAGCAGCATCGGGCACTGTCAGAGCAGCAGCACCAACAACGCAGTGGGTGGTGCCACCAGGCAGGGTCAGCGGAACAGCAGCAGGTTTCTCTGATCTGCTTCCATCCTCCGGCACACCAGCCCAAACCCCCCGCCTCAGCAGCAGCGTGAAGCCCTGCCACTGCCAAGCGCTGCTGGAATTGGTCAGCCTGGGGAAGACCAAACTGACGGCGAACCACGTCCTGGCCAAACTCCAAGAGCAGGAGAGGAATTGGCTGACCCCAGGAATCTCGTGTTTCTCCAAGCTTAGATTGGCATCTGGAACCTTTCGCTTATCCGACTGACATCTCCATCTTTGCTGCCAGCACTGCAGCTGTCTCGATTCCATATTGCCCAACTCCTGAAATCAAAATACAAACAAATGAATTCTTATTAATGATTTGGGATTCGCCCTGCGGCTTGTACTCTTTACACTTTAAATTGATCAATATATATCTTAGTTGATCTCGTTGCTTTATGGTTCTCATGAACTCTGTTTACTCTTATTGGTAGATTGGAGTTAAACTTCACCCCCCTACCTCAGGACTATCCTCAGTACTTACCTGTTTAAAATATGCTCCCGTGGACTTCACCTTTGGAAGCTCTCTTCACCTTTGGAAGCTCTCACCTCATTGCAGCTCCTTCCACATCCCCCCCTATCTGTCCATGCGCGGCCGTCACATGCACAGATTACGGATGCCACACCTGTTGCTGCTTTGCAGGTGAGCCTGCAATGCTCTTACTCATTTTCGCATTAACTTATCTAGAACTTCATCGCGATACCAGCTCTGCTAGAAGTTCTGTGTGTTGTACCCTCTGATCAATGTTTGCCCTGCCACTACCTAAACTACACAAAAAAAATGGCTGCCTCCCTGTAGGAAGGAGCATTTAACACTTAAACTACACAGGGTGCAGGGCTAAGCATACCAGCGTCACATGCCTGTATGCAGATCCCCGAATGCCCACGTGGTAGGTAGTCCTATGGCAAACACCGTACTGATACACTGTCACTCTGTACATGGCAATTCTTTCATTTGTATAATTGCCCCATGAACTGCTGTCAGTTGTTGTTCTTTGTGCTACAATTGATAGGAGCTGGAAAAAACATTTGACCAATCAGTGGACGAAAAAACGCACAAAAAACAGCCCCAGCCCAGCATAGACCTCTTAGTCAAGCTCTGGCCCTGTCCACGACAAAAAACGGAAAAAAACGTTACCGCTCTGCAGCAGCGGCGACGGAAACCCGGATTGGTCAACTCCCTTTTTCCCAACTCCGGCACCCCCTTGCTGCACTGTTGGGAACTCATGCTGCAACACCCATTAAGGTGCCCCACTTACAGGAATAATCCCATAAGCAACTCAGTACAGACCCATTCCTGATCTGCGCTGTTCATTGTCTCCCTGCACCCAGCTGGGAAACATTTCCTATCCGTGACCATGCTAGTCTTACAGTAATAGCTTGGTGCACATATTCTGGCACTCCTTTCCATGGACCCAGGGAAAACTTCTGGGGAAATACTTTGAGAACCGAGACACTCAGTAGAATGTCTCTGTATTTCTACCCCCCTCCCTTTCAGCTGCTCTGCCCGGAGCCGCGAGCACAGCCTGACGTGACGTGGATCCCCCAGCCCCCCCTCCCCCCTGCCATGACGTGTGGGGGCCATGACTCTTGGGGGCGGGCCCTCTCCACTGCCGCCATTTTGAGTCCTGGACTGCCAGCTAAGATGGCTGCTATCAATCTCCCGTAGCAACCCCTTAATCCTATACACATTAGGAGAGAAACAAAAGCAACCGAACAAACATGTTATGCATAGTCACACAGCATCTATAAACAGTGCAGAGAAAAAGACACAAAATAAAAAAAAATCAGCATTTCGCCACATACATTCCTGGATGTCCGTAAAAACCTGAGGAGAAATCCTTTTTCCCAGCTGTTTCCCAGCTATCACCCCGGGACATGGAAAACTCCCTCTCTACACTAATCATCTGCAGCTTATCTCAGCCATAACTCAGAACTACGAAAGCGCGCAGCATAACTCTAAACCACATTAACAGCTAGTACTTCTGAGACGAACAACAGACGAGCTGGCTAAACAACATTAAACAGATGCTGACATTTAGCAACCTTTTAGCAGCACTGACTGGAAATGCGAGAAACTTGCAGAACATCTCACAAACAGAAAGAACGCGCCAGAGTACAGTCGCACTTCACCCATTATCTCAGCTGTAGCTATAACTTACTTTTACAGCGACCCAGAGGCATGGCTGTGTATTCCTGTCTCCCATTCGCTTTCCTCTTCTCTCACCCTTCCCTCTCCCCCTCATCCAATGCTAACAGACTGAACCATCTGCAACACAGGAACATTGAATCCTAAGAAACAATCAAAGCGCATAAACTCTGAAAACAGCACTATGTATTTACACCCCTCCCACCACGCACAGGAGAGATGAGAAGCCCGCAGCCTCCACACTGCAATTAACACATTATCCTCTCCTTGTTATAACACCAAATACAACACAGATAACACCATATAACAACGTAAATCATACGTGCCTGATCTGCAGACTCTTCGCAATTCATCAGCATTCCGCAACGGTTCTCCCACGAAACTGAATGGACACCGGAATTTCCTGTGGGGGCTCTCTCTCCCCCCACAGCGGATCGACCTCTCGCAGCACGTTGCCAGCTGGCCACAGAGGATTCCGTCCGATCCATCTTTAGGCTGGTAACTGCAGTGCACAATGCAGTCACAGTGTAAAGTCCAAGAGTTTCGCCGCTGATTTTCTCGAATTGCTGCCGTGTGCTTGGCTCCCGCACACTCTCCACACCACTTATCAGTATCTGCTTGATAAGCTTTACAGTCCGCGTCCGTCTATTCCGCTTGTTTTGCTGTGGAATATCTTGAAAACACCTTCGGCCCCCGACCCCTGTCTGCTGGTACTGCTAGACAGTGTTCAATTAGGGTTTAAATCGGCACCATTGTTATAAACTGTTCTATATCACCTTGCTTCGACACCACCGTCTCACAGATTGTGAGATCACTTGACTCTCCACACAGCAAGCAGGAGATAGACTTTCTCAGGCTTCTTCAATGTTTACGTTATTTATTCAAGTCACAGAAATACAGATAGATACAGTACATCATATCCTGGCCATGCCAATCTTCATGTTGCGTTACAAGCTCTTGATTAGACTTCCTGCTGAAGTCAATCAGGCACTTCTTGCTAACCTACGTTTCACTAAACTACCTATGTACAGCATACATTATATCAGATTACAGAAAGGAAGAACATACTTAGAGGTCCCAGTCAGCCTTGCTAGCTAGTGCGAGAGTAAGGAGCAGAATGCCCTCTCCATTGCTCACTCCGGATTTAATACCGACTAGGAAAGAGTTAAATATAACATCATCTTCGCCATCCCCTATATCAGTCTATTGGTGGACCCACTTGTGGTGTCATCATACACACCTACTTGATTAATAATCAATGAGGCTTCTGACCTATATGCAGGAATGTGGATATTTACAAAACATGGCTGATGTTTATTGTTCCATGCCCAGGTCAGGGAGACCTGCGGCCGTGTTCAGAGAACAGCTTCTTGGTATGTTCTAGTTCTGCTGACAGAACTGCAGATTTTCTCTCTAAAAGAAAATCCCCTTAAAGGGCAGGTCTGCTCATCAAGCCTTTTTGACTAACTCAGTCCAAATAACTGAGGCCTACTTAAATTATAACATCCGGGTTGAAAACTGTGCTGTCCCAATTGTGTATTGGACACAATGTGGGCTTCACGACCGCTGTCTGGAACCTCATGCTGTTAATTTACGGCCCTGGAACCACAGCTAGGACCCTGGGCCTACTATGTCTCGCTGCCTGCCCTCCTGCCTACTACCAAATGCCAGTCTGCCACACACTTATCCTCCTCACGCTGCCTGCTGTTATATTTCCTCCTGCTGTCTGTGTCTCCTCTCCACTGCCAGGGAACACATTACAAGGTGCTGCTGCCCATGCGCCACCAGCTATTACGCTCAACAATAGCTGCACTATTTTGTAAAAAAAAAAATTGTAATTAATTTAGAGGTGTCCGGGTTGAAAACTGTGCTGTCCCAATTGTGTATTGGACACATCGTGGGCTTCACGACCGCTGTCTGGAACCTCATGCTGTTCATTTACGGCCCTGGAACCACCGCTAGGACCCAGGGCCTACTATGTCTCGCTGCCTGCCCTCCTGCCTGCTGCCAAATGCCAGTCTGCCACACACACTCATCCTCCTCACGTTGCCTGCTGCTGTATTGCCTCCTGCTGTCTGTGTGTTTCCACTGCCAGGGAAAACATTACAAGGTGCTGCTGCCCATGCGCAACCAGCTATTACGCTCAACAATAGCTGCATTATTTTGAAAAAAAAATGAAATTAATTTAGAGGTGTCCGGGTTGAAAACTGTGCTGTCCCAATTGTGTATTGGACACAATGTGGGCTTCACGACCGCTGTCTGGAACCTCATGCTGTTTATTTACGGCCCTGGAACCACCGCTAGAACCCAGGGCCTACTATGTCTCGCTGCCTGCCCTCCTGCCTGCTGCCAAATGCCAGTCTGCCACACACTTATCCTCCTCACGCTGCCTGCTGTTATATTTCCTCCTGCTGTCTGTGTCTCCTCTCCACTGCCAGGGAAAACATTACAAGGTGCTGCTGCCCATGCGCCACCAGCTATTACGCTCAACAATAGCTGCATTATTTTGTAAAAAAAAAAATTGTAATTAATTTAGAGGTGTCCGGGTTGAAAACTGTGCTGTCCCAATTGTGTATTGGACACAATGTGGGCTTCACGACCGCTGTCTGGAACCTCATGCTGTTCATTTACGGCCCTGGAACCACCGCTAGGACCCAGGGCCTACTATGTCTCGCTGCCTGCCCTCCTGCCTGCTGCCAAATGCCAGTCTGCCACACACACTCATCCTCCTCACGCTGTCTGCTGCTGTATTGCCTCCTGCTGTCTGTGTGTTTCCACTGCCAGGGAACACATTACAAGGTGCTGCTGCCCATGCGCAACCAGCTATTACGCTCAACAATAGCTGCATTATTATTTTTTTTTTTTATTCTTTATTTATCCAACAATAAATATTTCCCATCATCTTACAAAAAGAGACAAAGAGATACCAGTACAACATCTTATACATATACTCCTAGAAGTGTGTCTACCCCCCCCTCCCCTTCCCCAAATCTGACCCACCTCCACTGTTCCCAGGGCAGTACTTCTTCTCTCACCTCTTCCTACACCAATTCTTATTAGCCCTAACTCCTTCCTAACCTTTCTCCCATCTTGGGGAAGAAGCCCTTTCCTTCTCCTCAGTTTACAACCCCCTCTAAGAGACACTGGTACAAGATTTAGAACCACCACCCAGAGATTTAGATCACACCCAGTGTAGTGAATAGATACCCACCGGTCCCACCTGTCTTTCTCTTCATGCTGACCAAGATTTATACATAATGGCCTCAGCCCCGGAACTCCACCGTGTGCCACCTCCACCAACCGCCCGGCCACCAGCAGATACCTACGAGCCCAGGCCTATGTCTCCCTGCCCATAGGCGCGCCTCCCATCCCCCTCTGGACACTATATCTTACCCTTCTCGTATTCTTCTGTTTCTCTGAATTCTAACCATTTATCCCACCCCCGATTTTCTTTTCCCTTAATTATACTTGAAAGTTCTTCCATCTGATAAGTTTGGTCTATTTCTGTAAACCATTCCCTTATGGTGGGGGCCTGTTGACACTTCCAGTTTCTTGCAATTAGAATTCGAGCTGCATTAATTAAGTGCATCCCCAATGACCCTCTATACTCTTTAATCCCTTTTTCCACCAGATGTAGCAAGTATACCTCCGGGCCTGACTGAACTGGTATTCCAGCCAGTTCCCATATATATTTCTTTACCTTCTCCCAATATCCAGCGAGGCCTTCACATGTCCACCAGATATGCAGCAACTCTCCTCTTTCCTTACCACACCTCCAGCACATTGGGCTTGCCCCCCTCATCTTGTTTAATCTAACTGGCGTATAATACCACCTCATTACTAACTTATACCCAGATTCCTGTATTCTAGTGGACATCGAGGCCTTGTGTGTCATCCTCAGAATTCTTTCCCATTGGGTGCTCTCCCAGTTCCTCCCCATGCCCCCCTCCCACTTTATTTTGTACTTTAGAGTATGGTCTTCCTCTTCCTCCAATATTTTATAAATTTTTGCTAATGTTCCCTTTGTCGGTCCCTCCATCAGACAGAGCCTCTCAAACTGAGTCAGTTCCCTTGAAAGTGTCTCCCTCGTGCCCAATGTGAGAAGGAAATGTCTAAATTGATACATACTCCACCTATCTATCTGCATCACCTGAAGTTGTTCTGCTATTTCCCTTTCATCCAACCATCTACCTTTTCTAATCATGGAGCAAATCTGTAGGCTTCTTCCCATCCTCCATTCTCTGTAACCTCCTTTAAGGCACCCCGGTGGGAATCTGTTATTTCCCAACAATGGCATGAGGGGAGAGGGGCTCATAGAAATCTCCCTCCTACTACTTACCTTCTTAAAAGTCTTCAGGGTATTTTCTACCAGTGTACCTGGCATTCGGTAATCCTCCAATACATATGGGAGCCAGGGGGCTTCCCTCAGTTCACCCTCCACAAATTCCTTTTCCACCCCCACCCACTGTTTAGAGGCTTCATTTCTGTTCCAATCAACCACCCTTGTACAGACAGCCGCCTGATAATATCTTATGGGATCCGGTACCTCAAGACCCCCTTTATCTTTTGACTGTGAGATAAATGCAAATTTCAACCTAGCCCTTCTATTCTGCCATATAAATTTTGTAAACATCCTTCTTAATTCATCCAGGTAGCTCCTGGGTAGAGGAACAGGGAGGGCCTGGAAGACATATAACAGCCTCGGCATAATATTCATTTTAAGCACATTAATCCTTCCAAACCAGGAAAGTTTCAGTTTAACCCATCTTTCTAGATCTTTTTTCAGAATATTGAGCAATGGATAGTAATTTAATCTAATATTCTCCTGCGTATTTCTCGCCAGTTTTATACCTAGGTAATTTAAGGAGTCTTTCATCCATCTAAATGGAAAATTTGTTTTTATTTGTTCTACTTCCTCCTCCTTCAACCCCATACTCATCGCCTCACATTTATCCCAGTTAATCTTAAAATTTGCAATCCTCCCATATTCCGTAAATGCCTTCATTAAGTTTGGCAGAGCTATTCTGGGATTTGTCAGATAGAACAACAAGTCGTCCGCGTATGCAGCGATCTTATGCTCTGTCAGACCTATTTTTACTCCTGTAATATCTGTGTTATTGCGGATTGTTCTCAGGAAAGGCTCCAGGGTTAGGGCAAATACCAGGGGGGATAACGGGCAACCCTGCCGGGTTCCATTTGTTATTTCCAGGGGGCTAGACAATATTCCGTTTACTTTGACTCTGGCCGTTAAATCTTTATACATAGATGCTATCCAGGCTCTCATGTTTTCACCCAAGCCTATATGTTCCAACACCACCTTAATATATCCCCACCTGACCCTGTCAAATGCTTTTTCCGCATCTGTAGATAGCAAGACAACAGGGCCAGGTGAGGATCCAATCCACTGAATCACATCTACCGACCTCACGGTGTTATCCCTTGCCTCCCTCCCCTGTATAAATCCCACCTGGTCATAATGCACCAACTCCTTTAATACTGGGTTTATCCTATTTGCTAAGATTTTTGCTAGCACCTTTAGATCTATGTTGAGTAAGGATATGGGCCTATATCCCGCGCAGGATGCCAAATCCTTCCCCTCCTTTGGAATCACCGAGATATGTGACACCAGGGATTCCCGGCCCAGTCTGCCCTCACAGTTATCCTTTGCCTTAATGGCCTTTAATGCCCTCACCCAGTACGGCTTCAGGATTTCTCCAAATCTCCTATAATATTCAAGGGTGTATCCGTCCGGGCCTGGGGCCTTCCCCCCTGGCATTTGCCCCAGTGCTCTATCCAATTCCTCCACAGATATTTCTCTTTCCATATTATCTGCATCCATAGGATGTATTTTTCCCATGCCAGAGGCTGTCACATAGTCCTGCATGCCCTCCCTGCTCCCCAATTCACCCTCTTCCATCCCATACAGTTTAGCATAGTATTTATGGAACATCCTGCATAAGGACTCATTCCTATAATGCTTCTGCCCTTTATTATCGCACAGAAATGGAATGTAATTCGCCGTCTGTTGCTGCTTTAGCTGTCTCGCCAGCATCCTACTTCCCTTGTTTCCAAACTCATAGACATTTCTTTTACATCTAGTTGCTGCAAATTTTGCTTTTGAGAATAGCAGATTCTTAAGTTTTTCTCTTTCTCTTATCAGGTCTGTCCGTACATTTTCTGCTAACGTTTTTTTATGCTGTCCCTCCAGCCTTGTTATTTCTGCCAGGCACCCTGCTATTTCCCCTTCCCTCGCTTTCTTTATTCTACTCCCCTCTCTTATCAGGATTCCCCTCATTACCACCTTATGGGCCTCCCACACCACTATCGGCGATATCTCACCTCTGGCGTTCTCCTCGAAGTAATGTTTCATCTCCTCCTCGAGCATCCACACCCTTTCCTCTTTTCTCAACAATGATTCATTTAACTTCCAATTCCATGGGCCCCTCTCCCTTAGTCTAAATCCCACCTTGATACTGATCGGGGAGTGGTCTGATATTACCGATGATTCAATTCTTGTCTCAATTTCTTCTGATAATAAATTATGCGAGACCAAGAAGTAATCCAATCTCGAATATGATTTATGCGGGGGCGAATAATATGTATAATCCCTTGATGTGGGGTGTTGGATCCGCCAGATGTCCACTAATTGGCGCTTACTTAATTCCCTCCTGACTCTTTGATGGGCTCCTCTGGTGAGGGATGACTTCCCCGTGGAAGTATCTACCTGGGGGTCCATTACAAAATTTAGGTCCCCTGCCACCACTATTGTACCCTCTGCAAATTCATCTAGTTTATTCAAAAACTGATCCATAAATCCCACCTGTCCCGTATTTGGCGCGTATATTACCCCTAACGTCATCCTTCTGTCATTAAATACCCCCTTTATTATTAGATATCTTCCCTGTGTGTCTTTACTTATTTCGATCTCCTCTTGACGTATACTATTTGCTAGTACTATTGCTACTCCTCTACTTTTAGCTTCCGTATTGTTACTATAGTATGCGATCGGGTACCTTCTATCGGTAATCCCTGGATGTTGCTCCCCTCTCAGGTGTGTTTCCTGCAAGAAAGCAACGTGGATTTGTTGTTTATGGAGACTCTGGAGTAATATAGCTCTCTTTTCTGGGATATTCAGCCCATGGACATTCTGGGAGACCATATTAATTTGTGTCATCTTTTTTGTTTGTCTACTCTTCTTTTATGGACCGGTGGGGAATTTCCGAAACAGTGCCAAAATAGTGAAAGAAAGAAAGAGAAAAAGAAAAGAACACCAAAAGAAAAGTTTAAAACAGCCAGCCTTCCCTGCCTACTCTCGTTTAGTGGACGTCGTCCACTCTCCCTTCTACCGGGGTGTATGAAAATCCTTCTATTTTGAGGGTTTTTCTCCCCTCCACTTTCCAGGGCTCTCAGCCCTTTAAGAGGCTGAAGACGGTACATCACCACACGTAAGGCGCCCCCCCACCCCCCCCCCCCCCACCAGACGGATCATCTCCTCTTTGCCTTCCCTGCTGTTACCTACACAATACGCCTCCCCCTACTTTTCCCCTATTCCTCCTCACTCCTATTCCTAACCTCCTCCTCCTCCCCCACACTACTCACTCCAACCCTCCCTAGTGCTGGGCTATTATATATGGTTCCAGGGAGATGGGTCTGAAAAATTTCCACTTTTTTTTTTTTTTTTCCCCCACATATTATGGTCCTCTTAATCATTATAACTTTCCCCTTTAACCACCCCTACTGGTACTATCCACCTTTTGCAATTTCAAACAACAGCTCTTCACCCCCCCCCCCCACCCCCCACATCAATGCACATCACCTCCCAGATTCTTATCCTTAAAAAGAGCACTCAAAAACACACACAGTGTATTTTCCCTTTTTCCCTTTTGGAGTATATATCAGTCCCCCCCCCCCTAAACCTAACCACACCCCATGTGTCACTCTATATCCCCCATTTCCTCCCCATTACCCCCTCCTAACAGGACCTTCTACATCCCCTAACATACACTTTAGGGTTTTAGTTAACCACCTCTCTACTTTAATCGTGTGTATTCACCTTTTCAATCCTTACAACCACCCTGTACGATCTGTGGCAATCCACCCCGCGGTTCTAATCACCTCACACATTGCTCCCCTGCCCCCCCATTTCTGCACCCATACCCCCCCTCCGCTGTCCTATACACTTTTATCCTAAGCTTAGGGCCTTGTTAGCACACCACTTAACTTTAACCACCTCTATTTCATTGTATCTTCACCTGTTGTGTGTTATTACCTATCCTTAGATCGCTCCGCTCTCCCTCCCCCCCCCCCTCTACCCCCTGGTTTTCAGGCTGGGCGAGGGGGGCACCTGTGGTGCGCCCCCCGTCCACCCCTACAGACCAAGGTATAATTGTATGAATATATTTCACACCCATTCACATCCCATATACCTCCATTGTGTCTTCACATATTATGTGTAAATACATACCATTATATCACACCACTCCCCTTCCCCCCCCCTGGTTTTCAGGCTGGGCAAGGGGGGCACCGCGGTGCACCCCCTGTCCACCCCTACCGACCGCCTCCCTCCCCCACCCCCAGACCCCCCCCCCTACCAAACATAATTTGTCTACATGTATTTCACACCCACTCACAACCTATATACCTCCCTTGTATCTTCCCATATTGTGTGTAATTACATGGCATTATATCACACCACTCTCCCTCTCCACCCCCTGGTTTCCAGGCTGGACGAGGGGGGCACCCAGGTGCGCCCCCCGTCCACCCCTACTAACCACCTCCCCCACTCCCCCCTCCCCTGCAACCCGCCCCTCAAAACCTGGTTGTGTACATCAGTTTTACACCCAAACATATCCTAGATACATTTCTCTTCCCCTCCCATCCCCCCCCCCAGTCCGTAGCACTTTCAACCCATCCCTCGGTTGGAGATATTACTTAATGTGGAGGTTAGTACTCCTTAGGCATATAATGTTCAGTTCAGCAGTATAGAAATGTTGTCGAATAACTTTCAGCTTCGGCGGCCTAGCCGCGTCTTACCCAACATTATCCCCTCCATGTCCCAGTCAGGAAGCTCAACCGCTGCAATATCAAATGTTCTGAAAAGTTCGGGCAGGTCCTCAGGCTTTCTAAGAGTAAACGCAAGAGCTCCCCTTTTAATTTGCAGAGAAAATGGGTACCCCCATCTATAGATCGCTCCTTCCCTCTGTAGCACCTGAATCAGGGGTTTGAGGGCTCTCCTCTGTTGAAGCGTTGACGTTGCCAGATCTTGAAAAAGTTGTAGCGATTTGCCTTCAAATTCTATTTCTGGATGTTTCCACGCTGCTGTCATAATTGCTTCTTTTTCCGTGTAGTAGTGTAGGCGACAAATCACATCCCTATCTTTTTCCCCTGTTCTTGGGTTTAATCCCAACGCCCGATGAATTCTGTCAATAACAATCGCTTGATCTTCCGGCCTTTTCAAGATCCTATTAAAGATAATCTGAGCAGTTTGACGCAGCCTCTCTCCTCCTATGGATTCCTGCAGCCCCCGGATCCTGATGTTTGAGCGTCTGGAGCGATTTTGCATATCTTCTAGTTGGGTGTACACCACCCTATTAATTAATTTTTGATTATTTCTTTCTTGCTGTAGCTCCATCAGCGTAGTTTTCACCCTAGAGAGCTCCTGCTCTAGTGCCTCCGCCCGTGCAGTTAACACTCCCACCTCTTCTCTTAATGTGTTCACCTCTACACGTGTGGCGGCTAATATTTTTTCCGTCTGATCACTTAAGTCCTGTTTTGTAGGCAACATTTGTAGGTATGCCCACATTTCTTCTAGGCTAGTGGATTTTCTGTTTATGTCAGGTTGAGGTGGGCTCTCCTGGGCTGTTCTACTTGTCTTTGCTGCTGTTCTTTCGTGCGGGCTACCAGTGTTTGCCGGGGTAAAAAAGTCTGCTGCACCCCTCTGTGGTGTCTTAGTCCCGGTACCTGTTGCCCCCACGTTCCCCGTTTCAGTGCCCTTTTTCTTTGTGCCCCCTGCCATCTCAGGGTGTTCAGCGCGGCCTTTAATATACTTCAGTGTGATCTCTGCAAGCTGACAGACACTTTTAGGTTCACAAGAACAGCTAAAGCTTAATACAGCACGTCACACTTGCTCCCACTGCTGCCAGACCATGCGTCACTTCAGGTTCCAGCCCTACCACTCAACCTGCTATCATATTTTATGTGGAGACTTCGCAGTACAAGGGGGGCAGGGGGGGCAACCGTCTCACCTTCACAGCCTGCTTTCAAATTTCCGTCCTCTCACAACTCCAGGCTGACAGGATCGCTCAGCGTGACACAGATGGACGTGGGCAACTCTCCGGGGTCACTCTACTCTCTTCACCCCCTCTCAGTCAAGTCCTCCTGGCCCTTCCTCCCTCAGCCTGCTCGAGGGGAAACTCTTCGCCTCCTCCGCCTTGCCTCCACTTCCGCCGGGCAATCTTGGCGCACTCAGCGCACTCCTGACTCAGAGCCTACGGCGTCCAGCCGCTTTCCGCTCCACTCCGCCAGCTGTCGCCGCCCGCTCCGGCTCCCTTCCGAGCCGCGGTGGCCGCCTCTCCTATCGCACCCCCGGGCGTCTGGTTCCTCTACAGGGCCAGCTCCACAAACGCCTTAGCTCCGTCTCGTGGTGGGAAAGCGGCGCGGACGAACCTACGTCATGACGTCCGCTCCTCCTCCCATCTCCTGTCCATCATAGAATTTTTTTAATGTCAGAAGTATTCCTAGCTGCATTATTTTGAAAAAAAATTGTAATTAATTTAGAGGTGTCCGGGTTGAAAACTGTGCTGTCCCAATTGTGTATTGGACACAATGTGGGCTTCACGACTGCTGTCTGGAACCTCATGCTGTTTATTTACGGCCCTGGAACCACCGCTAGGACCCAGGGCCTACTATGTCTCGCTGCCTGCCCTCCTGCCTGCTGCCAAATGCCAGTCTGCCACACACTTATCCTCCTCACACTGCCTGCTGTTATATTTCCTCCTGCTGTCTGTGTCTCCTCTCCACTGCCAGGGAACACATTACAAGGTGCTGCTGCCCATGCGCCACCAGCTATTACGCTCAACAATAGCTGCCTCCTGCCTGCATCAATTTGAAAAAAAAAATTGTACTTAATTTAGAGGTGTCCAAGACACATAATATAATGATAGAGAAGAAGATGATATAGAAGAAGAAGATATAGAAGAAGAAGAAGAAGATATAGTAGAAGAAGAAGAAGAAGAAAAAGATATAGAAGAAGAAGAAGAAGATATAGAAGAAGAAAAAGAAGATATAGAAGAAGAAGAAGAAGATATAGAAGAAGAAGAAGAAGAAGAAGATATATATTTTGGACACACCTTCTTATGCCAACACTTTTCGTGAAGTTAGTTTACTATTTTATACCTTTTTTATAACTACTACATCACCACATTATCGCTTGATGTTTTTCTTCATAAAAAAGGTGGTTTCATGCATAATTGACCTCCAATACAAGTTTTAAAAGCTATTTAAGGCCAGCTCGAATATTTTACTCGAATACAGACTCGGATAGTGACGTCGGATATCCGAGGTCGAATCGGATATTCGATTAACTCGAATATCAAACTTCAAGTGAATTCGGATAGTTTACTATCCGAATTCGACCAAACTCGAATAGGATAATGAGGTATCCGAGCAACACTGCAGATGAGCACTGTGCTGAACCATTCCTCCGTATGGCTCCCGGTATGTGTCACATGGCATGCATTGGGAGCTGTATGGAGGTATTCTGCAGCACAGCACATGGGTGTAGTGAAGAAGTGGAGAGAGCGTACTGACCCTGGAGCACAGCGATTGCTCTGTCACCCCTGCCTCCATACTGACTGACAGCTCTCTATGTCTAGGAAGGAATCATGGGTGGGGAGTAGTGGGGGATATGAGGAGGCAGGAGGTATTTTCTGGTTTATTTTTCAAAACTGCAATACATTTTCATACATAATTATTTTGAAGTTTAATTCCATTTACAAACATGTATTTGTGCACCAAGAAGGTTAATATTATTAAAAATGACCTTTACATTTAGATTTGTAGTCATCTATCCATTCTTAAAGCTCACTGTAAACGCCAACTGCACCTGTTTCCTAGTCTGGAATCTGAACTCTGCATTTCAATCCAAACAGTCCAGGTATCCACGTATTTCCTCTTTCTGTATGAGTAATAACCTGCACAAAGGCAGAGGTCTTGTAATTTTTCAACACATGCACTAATTCACCACTTCCCTACTAATGGGTTTTTCCTCTTGACCAGAGCAATTTTCACCTGTCAGCACTCCTCCCATTAATTTGCCAATAACTTTATAGCTACTTATCACAATGAAATGATCTATATTGTGTGTATTTTCCCACCAATTAGGCTTTCTTTGGGTGGTACATTTTGCAAATGATTATTTTATTGTAAATGCATTTTAATGGCAATATTAAGAAAACAATTGAAACATTTTCATTATTTCTCAGTTTTCGGCCATTATAGTTTAAAAAAAAAAATTCTACTATGGATAAAAAACACTAATTTTATTTGCCCATTTGTCCCTGTTATTGCAACATTTAAAATATTTACCTAGCAATGTATGGTGCCAATATTTTATTTGGAAATAAAGGTGCTTTTTTCAGTTTTGCTTCCATCACTAATTAAAAGCCCATACTTTCAACAATAACAGTAATATACCCTCAGGACATACATATTTAAAAAAAAAGTTCAGTCCCTTAAGTAACTGTTTATGTATTTTTTAATTGTCCTTTGTTTTTTAATATGCAAATGTTTTTTTTGGGGGGGGGGCTAACTATGGGAGAGTGAGAGTGATAAGGGGTTAATTTTAATGGTTTGTGTTATTTTTATGAAATAAAATGTATGTGGGTGTAATTTTACATTGTGAGCACAAGATGTCCTCACACAGTTTATTCCTGTGTATTAATCGTACACGAACAGTAAGTAATGTTTGTAAGTGTAATTCATTTGTTACAATCACTGCAGGCATCTCGTTGATGCCAGTGATCAGTGACAGGAACACTTAGATTGGTGAATGGGAACTGTGTTCCCATTCACTGATCTGTGGACTAATGGGCAGTGCCCTTTTATAGCTGAGATTTTTTTTCGGCTATAAAAGGGCACTGAATATAACCGAGATTTTTTTCCGGCTATATACTGTAAATGCGGCTACAAGATCGGTTATAGCAGCAGATGACTAAATTAGGCTACAGAAGTTAATTTGGTTATATCAACTAATTTGGTTATATCAGTTCAAAATAACACATATGTTTGAAGTGAAATGCGGCAAAGATTGGCCACCTCCATGAGGGATTAAGGATTAAGGTTAGGCACCTTCAAGGAAGGGGGGGGGGGTTAGGATTAGGCATCACAGTGAGAGGGTCTCAGGGTTAAAGAGAACCCAAAGTGGGTTTGAAGAATAATATCTGCATACAGAGGCTGGATCTACCTATACAGCCCAGCCTCTGTTGCTATCCCAAACCACCCTAAGGTCCCCCTGCACTCTGCAATCCCTCATGAATCACAGCCACGCTGCTGACAAACAGCTTGTCAGAGCTGGCAGGGTTTATCTCTATAGTGTCAGTCTGCTGCTCTCCCCGCCTCCTGCAGAACTCCGGTCCCCGCCTGCATCCCTTCCCTCCCTGCTGATTGGAGGGAAGGGATGGGGCAGGGACCGGAGCTATGCAGGCGGCGGGGGAGCAGCTGAGACTGACACTACAGATGTAAACACAGCCTCACAGCACAGCTGTGATTTATGAGAGATTGCAGAGTGCAGGGGGACCTTAGTGGGGTTTGGGATAGCAACAGAGGCTGGGCTGTATAGGCAGATCCAGCCTCTGTATGCAGATAACATTCTTTAAACACACCTCGGGTTCTCTTTAAGCATCACCAAAGGGGTTCTTAGGTTTAGGCACCACCGGCGGGGGGGGGGGACTTAGGGTGGTCTTAGGGTTAAGGACCACCAGGGGGGACGTAGGGTTAGGCACCAATATGGGGGGTTTTAGGGTTAGGCACCACCAGGGGGGATCTTAGGGTTAGGCACCAACATGGGGGTCTTAGGGTTAGGTACCACCAGGGGGATGTCTTAGGGTTAGGCACCACTAGAGGGGGTCTCAGAGTTTGGCAGTACCAGGGGCGGTCTTAAGGTTAGGCACCACCAGAGGCGTCTAAGGGTTAGGCACCACCAGGGGGGGTCTATGGTTAGGCATTACCAGAGGAGGGGTCTTAGGGTTAGACACCCCCACAGGAGGGTTCTATGTGAGAACATGGAGAAATTAGGTCGTAGTAATCACTTTTCTTGGCTATATCACTTTTCTCGGCTATATCACTTTTCTCAGCTATATCCAGCTCCCTTTTTTAACCCCAAAATAAAAATCTTGGCTATGTCAGCCACCCTTTTATAGCCGAACATATATCTCCACTATATCCAGCACCCTTTTATAGGCCAAGAAAATCTCAGATATAACCAGTGCCCTTTTATGGGCAAAAATATAAATACATTTCAGCTATATCCAGCACCCTTTATAGCCAAAATCTTGGCTATATCAGGCACCCTTTTATACAGTAGTCAGGGACGGATCTAGGGGGGGGTCGAGCGGGTCTCTTACCCCAGGCGCAGTTTGTTGAATTCTTAAAAAGGCGTCAAAACTGGATAGGGAAAGGCAGTTTAGGCGCCAAAACCTGACCTTTACGCACCAAAACCTGACCTTTAGGCACCAAAGCTGGATGAGGAATGGCAGTTTAGGTGCCAAAACCTGACCTTTAGGCACCAAAACTGGATGGGGAATGTCAGTTTAGGCGCCAAAACCTGACCTTGCCCCAGGCGCAATTTGGTCTAGATCCGTCCCTGACAGTAGTTGAAAGAAGTCTCGGCTATATCCAGCACCCCCGTCTGTAGCCTAAAAAAAATCTCGGCTATAACCAGTGCCCTTTTTTAGGCAAAAAAATTTCGGCTATATCCAGCAGCCTTTTATAGCCGAAATCTCAGCTATATCAGATGCCCTTTTTTCTAGAGGCCCTTTTCAAATGAATGCATGCAATTTTAAATAATTTGCGGCAATAATCCTAGCAATTTCTAGAGCTGAAGTGATTATTTCTTTACTAAAAAGGAATTTCTATTAAATGTGTCTAAACTTGCTCTTTAGGCTGGTTTCACAGTTGTAGCGGTATGATCGTCCTGCAGCAGGACAGTCGCACTGCACCACTGCTATGTGCATATAGCAGTTGAGTGTGCCGACAGGTAAAATATGCATATAATTATGTATTTATATAGGGCCGACATCTTCCACAGTGCTGCACAGAGAGTATAGACTTGTCACTCACTGTCCCTCAGAGGAGCTCACACTCTAGTCCCTACCATAGTCATATGTCTATGTATGTATTGTGTAGTGTAGTTTATTGTAATCTAGGGCCAATTTAGAGGGAAGCCAATTAATTTATCGGTATGTTTTGGGGATGTGGGAGGAAACCAGAGTGCCCAGAGGAAACCCACACAGACACAGGGAGAACATACAAACTCCTTGCAGATGTTGACCTGGTTGGGAGTCGAACCGGGGACCCAGCGCTGCAAGTCGAGAGCGCTAACCACCATGCACATAGGAATGCACCATGCACAAGCTGGATAGGAAATACATCACTGGTTTACCTCTGCGCCTGCATGCCACAGCTGCAATAGTTTATTTACACTTACCGCATTGCCATGTGTCGCCATAAACTTGCATTGCGGAAATGCACTGCCAAGTTTGCAGTGGGCTTGTAGCGATTTCACTTCTTCTGCTACACCGCATAGCGTCGCAATAGTATGCATAGACTTACATTGCCCTAGTGACGAGCTACAGCGAGAGAGAGTACAGCGATACATGGCGATGTTGTAAGTATGAAAGTAGCCTCAAGTAGCCTCAAGGTCTTTGAAATGACTGAAGATATAAAGTGGATGGAACTTTAATAGAATTCACCAGCAGATGGCGCTACAACTCAAATACACAGCAGCAGTTTGTTTATATAACAAATTCTATTACATCCTTTGTAGCTGTTTAATGGTTAAGATTAAGGGATCCTTTGTTATAAAAATGTATTTCTTAAATGTTTGCTTCTACTACATTCAAATTTGCTTAAACACCTGCAGACTGAATGTTTTGGGGTATTTATGGGCTTGATAGCTCTGCATGCTGTACATATTGAAAGGGGGGGGGGTGATGTTTATGCATATTTGTTTCATTTTTGGGTTTTATCTTTTTTTAATTTCTAATTTTCTGCATTAGGCAAATAATACTCTTACTGAAATGGCATGCTTTTCCTTGCATCCAAAATCACATGGCAATGTAAGTCAATCATACAATGCGATTTCAGATGCAGGGAAAAACCAAGCAGCCTGCAGGATAAAATTGCACACCACATGTGAGTCCTGTAGGTGAAGTTCAGCGGCCATCAGGTGATCGTGGGTGGCGCATGTTAAAAACTGCATTATAAATTTAAAAAATCATGTTCCTTGCCTTAGTAAAGAAATTACTACATAAAGTATTTCAAATAGTAATTGCTTAATTGTTGAAGCTTACAACAATGCAAAACATTTTCTTTGTATACACACACACCTGAAGTAAGCATGTTGTGGTCAAATTGTATTCAGATCACCTGATCTGATTACTCATCCTGCATTTCTAGATAAAAGTATTAGAGCACACAAGCAAACAGCATTTCCTAAAAGGAAGAGATACTCTAAGGATCCACCACCTGGCAAGATGGTGCCTCAACCCCACGCTGCTGAACACTATGCGACGGAGGAATCTTTACAGTACAAATGGAAGGAGGACCCAGTAAAATGCAGTCGTAGTTCCATGCTTTTGTATGTCCGTTGCTCTGCCTCTGACACACGAGACCAGGGTTTGAATCTTGGCTCTGCTTGTTCAGTAAGCCAACACCTATTCAGTAGGAGACCATGGGCTAGACTCCCTAACTCTGCAACAGCCTATAGAGCGCGTCCTAGTGGCTGCATCTCTGGAGCTTTGAGTCCACCAGGAGAAAATCACGATATAAATGTTCTGTATCTGTCTGTAATTGGGTTCATTATGTATCATATAGGTTGCCAGTGATATGGTATATGGGAAGATCACTTGGAGGATGCAGTGATGGCCTGAGATGATAGATAGCAGACCAAATGACTATTTGTGGCTGTGAAAATATGCTCATGGAATCAGGGGGCGTAACTAGAAATCACTGCTCCCCCCTCCCCCCCCCCACGAAAATCTGGATCCCCTTCCCCGGGCCTGCTCAGGGCAGTTTTGAGGGATGGGGAGGTGAGGGAGTGGGGGTGGCCCCCCTCTTTGCCGATGTGGGAGCCAATGCTCTCCCCTTGTGCTGCGACCCCTCATGCCCCCAAAAACAGCCCTGAGCAGGCCCCAGAGGTGTCACAGCCCCCCCCCCCCCCAAGCGGGTGCAGGGGCTGCGGCCCCTATTGTTATGCCACTGCATGGAATGTGAAAAGACTTAGGCCCCCTATAAAGCGAGCACAGGTATTAAAAGTATTTGAAAAAATTGCATACAGATGTGGCCTAACTTCAAGATACCCAGGGGTGGGTATCTCATAGTGTTATGTCAGCTGCAAATGGGAAGAAAGTAGATGTGATTAATATGATTAGCAAATGAGTTCAGGAGTAAATTGAACTTTCATTTAGTGATGAGGAGGGCAGACGCATGGCAGTCCAGTTGCATTTTCCGAGTGATCTCAAGCATGGAATGTTAGTGGTTAGCTGCACACCTTTGGTGGGTGCACGACTGTCCCATCCTGGAGTAGATCAAGCGAACAACAAAAGTATTGTACCTGCCCGGCAAACCAAGTGGAAAGATCAAATCCTTTCATTGTATTATTAATGCAGAAGCCAACAGTTGTTTTGGGGGCCCTTGTGGGTCCACTTTGTCAAAGCAGAATAAACAATACAGTGTATGAAACTATATTGTTCATTCTGCCTGGACAAATGAGGCCTTCTATATTGCTCACGCAATAAAATGATTTGACCTTTGCGCTTGGTGTGCAGACTATACTTTTGCTGATTCTGGGTGATCTCCTCACCAGGGCCGTGCAGAGGATCCACGTGCGCCCCCCACCCTCCTCGTTTCTGGCTAGGGGGTATTGGTTGTCATGTGGGTGCTGAATGCAGATGCTGGGTGCCATGTGGGTTCTGGGTGTGAGTGCAGAGTGTCATGTGGGTTCTGGCTATAGGTGGGTATCGAGTGTCATGCGGGTGTTGATTGCAAGTACTTAGTGCCATGTGAGATCTGGGTGCATGTACTGGATGTCATGTGGGTGCTGGGTGCAGGTACTGGGTGTGACATTGGTGTGAATACTTGGCGTCATGCCTGTACTGGGTGGTGGCTATGGGTGGGCTTTGGACATCACATGGGTTTTAAATGCAGATACTTTTGGTGCGGGTACGGGTTAAGTGGGTGCTTGGTGCAGATGTGGAGGCTGTGTGTAGGTGTGAGTATCGGAGGCAAAGTTAGGCCTGAGTGCAGGTACTTGAGGTCATGTGAGCGTGAGGACTGGGTGCCAGCTATGGGGGGAAGGGGTGGATGTTGGGAGAAGTAGAGGTCAGTGTGGGTTCTGTAGGAAGGGGAAGTCATTGGGGGTGCTGGGGGAGGGAGAGGTCAGTTTAGGTGCTGGAGGAGGTCACTATGGGTGCTGCTGGGGACAGGAAGTGTACTTCTGGGGACAAGAAGGGTTCTGCTGGGGGAGGGAAAAGTCAATGTAGGTGCTGGGGGTGGTAGGGATCAGTGTGGGTGCAGGGGGAGGCAGGATGACTGCAGTGCTAATGCTGGGGAGGGAGAGGTCAGTATGGGTCCTAGGTGGAGGGAGAGGTCCCTGTGGGTGCAAGGTTGAGGGAGAGGTCAGTGCTGTCAGAGAGACACTATCTTACCTGCTTCCACACAGCTGTGGGGATGGTTACTTTAGCATTCCTATATGGCACCTCTTTACTCCAAAGTGTCCCAGATGGGGAGGAGCTTCTTGTGGGTGTGGGTGGGGCTTCCCACAGGAGGAGGTGGAGCTTATCGCAACCAGAGGTGGAGCTTTGTTTTTCCAGCCAAACAGGCCATTTTATGGGAATTTAAAGAGGGGGAGGGGTGCTTGGGCACCCAGAGATCCCTATCTGCATGTGCCTGCTCCTCACTATATACAGTATAATGTATATGGTCCAAACTAGATCATAAATCGCAGGTGTTTTTATAAATTGCATAACAGACTTATGCAAAAAAATCCAAACAAAGTTATCATAGAAGAGGATTGGAATGAGCTAATGAGTGTATCAGCAGATAAGAAAATAGAGGGGGTGAGGATGAGGAAGGCGAGTTTGTAACAAACCAGGTAATTTGCTTCTGCAAAGTGTTTGAAACTGACGGATGCATAGAGATTTCTTCATCCATGTAACAGGGAATTCACCTACAACTGCCTCCCCATTTCTCATTTTCCTTTATAGATTATCTCATCTTAGGTCAAACTAAAGTTCCTAAACTGCAGTCAGCCACCATAGCAGACCTACTAATCTCCAACCACGCACCGATGGCAACAAACATTTTGGAACAATCCCCTGGGGGAATGGATGACATATGGAGATTTCAAAATTCATTACATGGTGATGAGGAGTTTAACTTGAAATTCCAGGCTTTGGGGCTGGATATAGTTTTGATAATGCAGCTCATGCTGTGAGCCCCGTTTTATACCGACTAAAAAGAGAACAACGAATAAAGCATACACAACAGCTATATTGCAGGTGCTCTAATATTATTAAGCATATCAAACCTTGCCATCCACTGCCACGACAACTGCTTGGCTGAAAAGTAAAGCAAATGCTGATGGTTTAAAATCAGACAAATCCAGCCACACAAAAGCACTATTTCTTTAATATAAAAATAAATCAGGGACATTTTTAGCATCTACTCGAAGGAAAAATCTGCTCAACTGGAAATTTTAAAAGGGTCCATCCTTTATTGAAAGACGGTCATGGACAGAGACATCATGTTCACGCTTATCAGAGCTAACATCTGTAAAGTCCTTGCCTCTCTGGAGCATGTTAAATCTTAATGATAAGTACAGACACTCTGCTGCCCTGACATCAGATGCAGAACAAGCATTTCATGCTGTAAACTGGAGATGGATGGAATTAAAGGATTGTGTATTTAGGCTATAGTGTATGGTAAGCCTCTGCACTCAGTGTGGGGATGAGTGCAGAGGCTTACCGCTCCTCCCAATCACTTCTGTGATGCTCTGTTCCCCTGCAAAAGGCCCCATTAGCGCCTGGGACTTGGCTGAGTTTTTAACCTGCATGTACTTGGCTGTGCTTGCGCAGTATGTCCAATCCAACCTGCTTGTGACCTTTACACCTGCTCTCCCGGCGCATGGGCACCCATCCAGACTGCTGTACAAGCGGGTGGAGAGCAAAACAGTACCTCCAGGTTAAGTCTCAGCCAAGTCTAAGCCGCTAACAGAACCTTTTGCAGGGGAACAGAGTATCACAGGAGTGATTGGGAGAAGCGGTAAGCCTCTGCACTCATCCCCACACATCTCTATAGCCTCCATTTACATATACCATTTCATCTCTGGTACCCTTTAACGCTCCATAAGATGGGCTTTTTGGATTCATTTTTGAATCTGGTGAAACGAATGTATCATATACCAGAAGCAAGAATTCACTTATCTTAAATGTCAACATATAAAGACAACAAAGACTCATGGGACATTTGCTTTTAGCTAACCCAAGAGTGGTGATTGAGAGTATAATCAGGTATTATCAATGAAAAGATCATAGGTATACTGGGATAGATTTACAATCATTAATGAAAGTACTATAATGTCAATATGATATTACAGGTGATACACAGCTGAGATGATGAAACGTGCACATGGGCCTAGAGTATATCTAAAGGTAATTGCACTATGGGGTACATGAATATGTCATTATTAAGTTAACAAAGGAGGCACGTAAGTTGGGATACTATACTTATTCTTGCTGAAAAAAAAGGTTTCTAGATTGATATTTGCATGCGCACTTCTCATAATTTGAGTGTGGGATAGGAGGGCTAGTGTTTTCCAGTTAGCCAAAAAGAGTTGTCTTGTTGCGAAGACAATATGTGAAACTGCTAATCTATTCTTGAAGGGGATAATATCCATATTAAAGGAATACTATTGATTCACATATTTTTTTCAATTGACACAGGAATTGTTTGGAAAGTGCTGCTAAGTACTGGTGTATACATTTTAGTAGCAACTTCTTTGTTTACTGTTAGCAAAATACATTCAAAGTTTACTGACGCCAAAACTGATGGGTGACTGAGCCATGATGAGAGAGGAAATTCCCCTCACACTTGATCAGTTAACTCTATGTGTAACTCTGTGTGTGACAGAGAGAGACAGGACACAGGAGCTGCAGCTGTTGGGAGCTCTGTTTCTGACTGAAATGTCTGAAGAGAGCAGAGGAAATGTAACTAATTGTCACAGCTTTTTCATATTGTTTTTGCTTTCAGAGTTTGATATGTTTGATATTTGCTTTCTGTAGTCTGATATGCAACTCTGGCTGTGCATTGAAGCAGACACCCCTTCTGTAATTGATTTGTCCCAATATAGCTAAATCCTACCCTCAATAAATTACAGCTTTTGCCTCTGATATTTAACATGAAAAGTAGGAAAATGTTTACACAGCTACTTAGACATTATTTGCACACTGTCATTTTAGAACACTTGGGTATCGATAGTATTCCTTTAAGATGTAGAAGGGCTAAGGTTGGGTCTGGCTGGGTTTGTTGTCCAATAATATTACTAATAATATGAAACACATCTATCAAAACATTTAGGGCTTAAGGACAACTCCATAGAATATAAAAAAGTGCGCCAAACTGCGTACAATTCCTACAAAAATATGAGGAGTGATTACTCATAAATGTTGCTAGTCTGTGTGGCGTGAAATACCATTTGGTGCCATTTAATTCCTAAGTGCCATTTATTACAAAGTGCTTTGCAACAACTTTCCAAGAATTTACCAAGAATTGTAGTACTGCTATATCTACAAGCTGCTTCTTGCATCACCTAACCTGCATTATTTTCATCTTCCTCATCAGGTATGCTTGCTGATTCCTTGCAAAAGTCTGCCTTACAATTTGGGACTGCAATCGTTATCTTCCCGTTTAATTGGTATGTTTGCTGATTCCTTGCAAAAGTCTGCCTTACAATTTGGGACTGCAATCGTTATCTTCCCGTTTAATTGGTATGCTTGCTGATTCCTTGCAAAAGTCTGCCTTACAATTTGGGACTGCAATCGTTATCTTCCCGTTTAATTGGTATGCTTGCTGATTCCTTGCAAAAGTCTGCCTTACAATTTGGGACTGCAATCGTTATCTTCCCGTTTAATTGGTATGCTTGCTGCATACATTGCTACTAAGATTGTTTAATATAAATTTAAGTAGTTCAGCAGTGTTTGTAAATTCCCATATTACATCCTGTGAATCCTTGTGTTCCAGCCCAGTGACCACCAACTATTTATTACAGGCCTGTTTTTTGGTAGCCACTCCCATCCCCAGCTGAACTGTTTTCTCTATTTCTAATTGAGAATCACTTCCATTTCAGCCATGGCAGCTATCATACCTATTTAAACACTGCAAGAAGGTCACTTGTGGCCTAGGTCATTTGGTGCCATTTAATTCCTAAGTGCCATTTATTACAAAGTGCTTTGCAACAACTTACCAAGAATTTACCAAGAATTCACCCAGGAATTCAAACAGGAATCAACAGCCAAAGGACTCTGCTGGAAACTACTACTCTGCATCCACAACTGCCTCCAATGCTGTTGCTCAAAATGCCACTGCTGGACATATGTTGCACTACCAAGTAGACTCTTTATGTACACAGGTTTGCTTGCACTAACTGCATACTCATATAAACTGTTTAGGAGTTGGAAATTTCCTGCTGCTAATCATTGACACTTACCATGTTTACTGCACTTTTTCTTATGTTCTGCCTGTCTGCAAACATCTACAAGTTGCATTGCAATATGCATCCTCCCAGTGTACCTCACTCCATATTCATTTCATCTGCTCTGCTCTGCTCACCTTACTCAGCTTCTCATGAACTGTTAGCTCTCCTGAAATCTCTCTCTCCCTCCAGCAGCTCAAAAACCTCACAAACATTTAAATCCCATTCACATTTGCTTACTCTCTCCCTCCTACTTGCTGCTGGTGATATATCGCCTAACCCTGGGCCACAGCCTGCTGCCAGACAAGCATCCCCTGCTGACCCGCTTCACAGCTCTCTGTCCACAAATAACTTCAACACCCATCCTCGCCCCAACCTCATTTCCATCCATCCCACTCACAAGCACATGCTCCCCCTACCCTGCGGTCTCTGGAATGCCAGATCCGTCCGCAATAAACTTACAGAGGTCCACAACCTCTTCCTCTCCAAATCCCTCACCATCCTCGCACTCACTGAGACATGGCTCACCCCCTCTGACTCTGCCGCAGAGACTGCCCTCTCATACGGGGGGCTTCACCTCAGTCACACCCCCAGACCAGACAACAGGACCGGGGGAGGGGTGGGTCTGCTCCTCTCCCCATCCTGCACATTCCGTGTCCTCACTCCACCTTCCTCCCTACAATTCACATCATTTGAGGCCCACACTATCCGCCTCTACAATCCCCTCCCAGCCATTGTTGCAGTCTTATACCGCCCTCCGGGCTCCACACGACAATTTCTCGACAACCTTGCCTCCTGGCTCCCACACATCCTCTCCTCTGACCTCCCCACCATCATCCTCGGGGATTTCAATATACCCATCAATGAACCCAAGAACTCTGTTGCGACCCGGCTACTCACCATAGCCAACTCACATGGCCTAGTACAACACACCAACGCCCCCACTCACACTGCACGTCACACTCTCGACCTTATATTCACTAAATCCACCACCATTGCAGACCTCGACATCGCACCATTTCCACCCTCAGACCATTACCTTCTCGCCTTCAACCTTCTCACGGAAGGCACCTCCAAACTACCCGCCCACCCACCTGGTCGATGGCAGCGAGACCTACGCAAGCTCAACCCTGGCGTCCTTGCTGACTCCCTCCATGGCCTATCCTCCACTCTCCCCACCCTAACCTGTCCTAATCTTGCTGCAGCTCAGTATCACCAAATTCTCTCATCAGCCCTAGAGAAAGCTGCTCCACCAATATTCCGCCGCAACCGACCCCCTAACCCCCAGCCCTGGCGCACTACCCATACTCGCAACCTCCAGAGGGAAACACGCGCCACTGAACGAAAATGGCGGAAAACTCTACTAAACCAGGATTTCCTACAGTACAAGACTAACCTGCAGCAGTTCCACACTGCCCTTGCTCATGCGAAGCAGGAATACTTTACCAAGCTCATCGGAGCACAAGCTTCCAATCCCCGGCGTCTTTTTAGCACCTTCAACTCCCTGCTTAAACCCACCCCCCCACCTTCTGTTTCCTCCCTCTCTGCCACAGATTTAGCCACCCACTTCACCAACAAAATAGTCTCCATCCGTCAGGAAATATCCAATCTTCAATCTTCACCTCCCACCTGCTCACAACCTACTCCTTCTCCACCCTATCCTCCCCTCACCTCCTTCACTCCTACTACCACTGAGGAGGTCAACCACCTACTGCAGACTTCCCATACCACTACCTCCCCCCTTGACCCTATCCCTTCTGATCTACTTCAGCCTCACTTCACGGATCTGGCCCCAGTCCTCACTACCATGTTCAACCTCTCCCTATCCACAGGCACCTTCCCCTCAGACTTCAAGCAGGCCACTGTACTGCCTCTGCTCAAGAAACCCTCCCTCGACCCCTCGCTACCCTCCAACTACCGCCCGATCTCCCTCCTCCCCTTCACCTCAAAACTCCTTGAGCGTCTGGTTCACAAACGCCTGACCCAGTACCTCAATGCCAACTCACTACTAGACCCACTGCAATCTGGATTTCGGCAAGCCCACTCAACCGAAACGGCTCTCACCAAAGTGGTCAATGACCTTGCCTTAGCTAAAGCTGAAGGTAAATACACCATTCTCCTCCTCCTTGACCTTTCAGCAGCTTTTGATACAGTAGATCATCCCCTACTCCTCCAGTCCCTCCAATCCATGGGCATTCACGATCTCGCCCTGACCTGGCTTTCATCCTACCTCTCCAACCGCTCCTTCACGACCTCCTTCAATGAGTCCTCGTCCACCCCCAACCACCTCTCAGTGGGAGTCCCCCAAGGCTCGGTCCTTGGCCCCCTACTGTTCTCCCTATACACATCCTCCATTGGCAAGGTTATCCCCTCCATGGGTTTTAACTATCATCTGTATGCAGATGACACCCAAATCTATCTCCACACCCCTGACATATCCACCACTACCATGGACAAGGTCTCCTCCTGCCTATCTGCCATCTCCTCCTGGATGTCGGCTAGGTTCCTAAAACTAAATCTAGACAAAACGGAATTTATGATCTTCCCACCCCGGTCATCCCTGGACCTCCCAGATGTGCAGGTCACTGTTAACCACACTACTATTCACCCTACCTCTCAAGCCCGCTGTCTGGGTGTCACCCTGGACTCCGCACTCTCCTTCACTCCCCACATCCAAAACCTCACAAAGTCCTGCAACTTCCACCTTCGTAACATCTGTAAGATTCGCCCTTTCCTGACCCCTGCCACCACCAAACTCCTCATCCATTCCCTCATAATTTCCCGCCTCGACTACTGCAATGCCCTTCTGTCTGGACTCCCTAAGACCCGAATAGCCCCACTGCAGTCCATCATGAATGCGGCTGCCAGAATTATCCACTCCTCCCATCGCTCCACCAGGGCGGCTCCCCTCCGTGAATCCCTCCACTGGCTTCCTATCCAGTCCAGAATCAGATTCAAGATATTGTGTCTGACCTACAAATCCATCCACAAAACCTGTCCAACCTACATTTCTGATCTTACTCAGAGATACACACCAAGCCGCTCACTCCGCTCCTCCAATGAACTTCGCCTGACCGTCCCCCGCATCACCCAGTCCCATGCACGCCTCCAAGACTTCTCAAGAGCCGCTCCGACACTATGGAACTCCCTACCTCCACCCATTAGGGCAGCCCCCTCCTTCAACACCTTCAAGAAGGCCCTCAAAACTCACCTTTTCACTCTTGCCTACCACCCCTCACAATTGCTCTAAACCCACAGCCGAACTCTGGTCCCCTACCTCTCGTGTCCCTACCTCTCCCTCTAGATTGTAAGCCTTTGGGCAGGGTCCTCACTCCTTTTGTGTCCTACCTGATCATGCACCTCTATTACTGTGCACCCATGCTATGCATTTGAGTGAACCTAACTTGCCTAACTCCATGCTCCCATCCAGTGACTGACTAAGCATTACCTTGTACTCATACTGTGCTGTGTGATCTGGTTTTCTTGCATTCCTGTATTGTCATATTGCTGTTTGTCACCCCTAAATATTGTCTGTAACCTAAATTAATGTCCAGCGCTGCGTAATATGTTGGCGCTTTATAAATACAACAAATAAATAAATAAATAAATACATTTATGAAATATTTTCAGAAAGGTTTCTAGGTGTGTAACACAATGCAAATATATTTTTATGTGCAAAGCTGCTTTTGAGAAGTCAGAGATTGTAAGGTGGAATTGTAAATCTTGAGACCGTTGATATATAATATATTTGTTGAGATTTTTATTACAGTGCGAAGTGCTAATCAGATTATTGTCCCAGGATGAGGTACCACCCTTTAATTTATTAGGTAGTTTTAAATAAGCTTTAAGATGACTAGGCAGTGTTGGTAATGAGTTCTCTTTGTTAGAGAATTTTTTTTTAATCTGGAGGTAAGTATAGTATTCTGATTTTGGCAGTGAATAGTGTTTAACCCCCTTGCCGTTTCAATTATTGCGCAGCACTTTAAAAAAAAAAATTCTTAAATCAAGTAGCTAGCCTAACGCTAGCTACATGATAGCCGCTGAGCAGCGGCATCCCCCCACCCCCTCCGATCGCCTCCGGCGATATGCGCAAGCAGGAAATCCCATTCAGAACGGGATTTCCTGCTTGGCTTCCCCCGTCATGATCGTGATGACGTCGTGACGTCAGAGGGAGTCCCAATCCACCCCTCAGCGCTGCTTGGCACTAATTGGCCAGACTGCACAAGGGGTCTGGGGGGGGGGGGGCGCAGCGGGTAGCGGCGAATCGGCAGCGGCGATCAAGTTATGCACGCAGCTATGCAAAGTGCTAGCTGCGTGCAAGAAAAAAAAATTGTGAAAATCGGCCCGGCGGGGCCTGAGAAATCCTGCTGCGCGGGTTACCCCGAGCTCAGCTCGGTATAACCGGCAAGGAGGTTAACTAGGGCTTGATATTTTTGGCCACAGAGGCACTCGATACTATTGGCTACAGCTGTCCTGGCACTGTATTGGCCTGAGGAAGCGGGCTTGCACCCGCAAAATGCTTTGCTTGTGCATAATAAACCTTGTTTGTCGCATGTGACTGTTATTACTGAGGTAAGCCACCTCACTTATTTATATTTTATTGGTTTCTAACCTAATTTTACCCCTACCTGGGCGCCTCTTTAACTCTGTTGTATGCTTCATACCCCCCTTTCCTTTAAGATTGGAGTGGTCCCCTCTGTTTATGCATGGTGAACGCCATTGCGATATTCAGTTGGCATTTTTCCAGTCCCATTGGGACACCCCAAGTGGAGTCGGGCTCATTGTCTCCACCGGTCTCAAGTGATTGGTTGGTTGCCCCCTCCTGCAACCCCCCTTTGTAAGTAGTTTTGTTTATTCTTTAATACCACATTTGAGCTATTAACGTACTACACTATCTGGGCTCCCGTTATCTCTGTGTCATTTTTCTCCCTAGTGTGTTTGGATACCCCAACTCCTTACATTATCTATAAAGAGGTTATTGATATATTCCTTTTTTACCTTTCTCCACTGCTTCAGATTCATATTTTTAATGTCAAGAGAAGGAGAACTGAATAGGGGATATTTAGAGGTACATCGTTTCAATTTTTTTTCAGTATAAAATGTTTTCCAAGTATCTAGTGTAATTTGGGTAGTGGGGGAAAGGCATACCATTGCCTGATCTATCTTAACCACTTGATGACCCAGCCTTTACCCCCCCTTAAGGACCAGCGCTGTTTTAGCTGATCTGTGCTGGGTGGGCTCTACAGCCCCCAGCACAGATCAAACACCAGGCAGAGCGACCAGATCGCTCCCCTTTTTTCCCCACTTTAGGGATGATGTGCTGGGGAGGGTCTGATCGCTCCTACCTGCGTGTGGCTGGCAGGGGGGGGGCACCTCAAAGCCCCCTCCACCGCAGGATTCCCCCTCTCCCTCTCCTCCCTCCCTTCCCTGGAGATCAGAGGCTGCACAGGAACGGATCTGTCCTGTGCAGCCTCTAACAGGCTCCTGTCTGTCATGTGACAGCGATCCCCGGCCGCTGATTGGCCGGGGATCGCTGATCTAGTACGACGCTGCTACTGTTAGCAGCGTTGTACAAATGTAAACAAAGCGGATTATTTCCGCTTGTGTTTACATTTAGCCTGCGAGCCGCGATCGGCGGCCCGTAGGCTATTCACGGAGACCCCCGCCGTGAATTGACAGGAAGCAGCCGCTCGCGCGAGCGGCTGCTTCCTGATTAATTAGCCTGCAGCCGGCGACGCAGAACTGCGTCGCTGGTCCTGCAGCTGCCACTTTGCCGACGCGCGTTATGAGTGCGCGATCGGCAAGTGGTTAAAAGGAAGGGGGGATATGGCTGGATTTCTACTTTATATTAAGACATGTTCAAGTGAACCCAAGGGGAGAGTAATATGGAGGCTGCCATATTTGTTTCCTTTTAAACAATACCAGTTGCCTGGCAGTCATGCTGATCTGTTTGGCTGCAGTAGTGCCTGAAGTACACCAGAAACAAGCATGCATCTAATCTTGTCAGAGCTGACAATATTGTCAGAAACATTTGATGTGCATATTCTTGGTCAGGGTCTATGGCTAAAAGTATGATAGGCAGAGGATCAGCAGGAAAGCCAGACAACTGCTTTTGCTTAAAATAAAATAAATACGGCAGCCTCTACATCACCTCTCACCTCGTGTTCACTCTAAGGACCGTTACCACTAGTCTGTTAAATAATTGGGTACTCACTGTTGTTAGTGAATATAAGGGTTAAAGCTGTGTGTCTATTAACAAATGGTGCTATCTAGATATTTGCAGTGTTGCACTAATCGAGCATAAACCAGGGTTAATATTCAACAAGTGAACTGGAATTGTTTGCAGTACCTAAGACCTGGGAGATGTAGACAGTACAAGTGAGGATAAGTAAAATATCCTGCCAGTCTGTAAAGAAGGTAGAGAACACTTGCTAATAATGGGGATGTTAGAAAAATGAGAGGACACCTATGTAGTGTGCTCCTAGCTGGTACAGGAGAAAGAGATGGATGGACTCCTCTGTGCATGTGACATGGAGGACAGGCATTGCTTAGTGCAGCCATGTAGTGACGCAGTGACTGATCACTGAGAGGAGGTGACAAGTGCCCTGCTACATTATGACTGTCATTAGCATCATTATGTAAACACCTATGAGAGTATGTCCTGGGCAAAGGACAAAAGGAGTGTCACTTGGAAAGAACAAGAAGTTGGTCAGCCTATTAACCACAGATCTCATGTCTATTAACAACATACATTCTTCACTCAAGGCAGCCATTTTCTTCAAGATCTCAATACATTCTGCATTGACTATCGCAGAGTGGATGGACCTCTGATTCACCATAAACAGCTAGGAACAACTCAGAAGGTAATTTCATTACTGCGTTGAGCAGGACTCTGTTTAGCACTTTTAGAGGGAATATGTCATGGTAACAATACCTGACCTTTGATAGAATTACCAGTAGATGAAATAGTGATTTCTAGTAACTAAACTACATGGGGTTCAGAGAGTATTGCTGAAAGTTGGGTCCTCTGATCAGTTTAGTATTAATTATTATTATTATTATTATTATGCGCTTATAGCGCACTGACACTTTCAGCCGCACTAATGTATGTCTCTAGGTTTCCCTCAAAGGTGCTCATATCCTAATGCCCCTGCCATGATCTAGGCCCAGTTCTGGGAAAAAATACAATTTACCTTCCAGTATGTTTTTGTGGAGAGTGCCACCTGAGACTTGCGTTATCTAGCTGCCATGCTAAGCTTTTAGTATGCGTGCCACGCCTGTCATAGGCACAGAGGTAGTTTAAACACCATTAAGCGGTGTAGAATCTGAATACCTGATCTGTATACTTGTTCTGGGTCAGGGATTTACAATCTCAGAAGCTGAGGATCACCATGACAGCCAGACAACAAGCATTTGTATTAGAATTTGGCCAGCAAAATGACACTTGTCACGCTGCAATGGATCCACTTCTGTGCAGTTCACGATAATCCCAGGCCAGGTAAATGCGTTTCCCCATAAAGCCTATGCGGAAGTGCATCTGCCCCAGGCTCCAGCCAGATCACCGTCGATCATCAGAACGGACATTTTACTGGCCGGGCATGATCCGGAAGTAAAAGGGAACACATCCTTACAGATACCAGACGTCGTCACTGGTCAGTCAATCCCTAATCTAAATGGCAGTTAACTATATACTATACATACTTGTACAATGTACATTAACCACATACGTACAGTGGTCTCTGTCCCCTTAAGGACCAGAGACCGCTGGTACAGAAACGGCGGAGTCCCGACAGAATACCGACGAATTGCCGCACATACCCGTTGCAACCGCCGTCACCTCCGCACGTCGGGATCCTGGGCCACCACTCTGCTGTCTCTATGATGGCAGAGTTCCTGTGAGCCGGTCAGTAGCCACTTTCAAAACAGGGTGTAGATTTCAATTAGCTTGGTCCTTAAGTAAATTACTGCTATTGATGGGATATGAACTCCCACATGACCTGTCCCAGCACAAACTAACAATGTTTGAGCTCAAACATCATTTATGTACATTTCAAAGTGTATACCTCATTGGTTTCCTGTGGCTCTCTGCGCATAATTAAAACACACATTGTTTAACTGAAATAAATAGGGGAAAGCCCATAGCACGACCTCGGCTGCAATCAATCTTGCATCATTTACTTGAAATGAACCATGGCCATTCTGTGAAATGTCTGGTGAACATTTTCTTTTATTATTAGTGTTTACATATGCACATGTGGTTTGAGTAAAATATGGAACTTAGAAAAAAACAGTGCAGCCCTTTCCTCCCTAAAGCCTCTCTGGCGTCTTGATCAGTTGTACAGGTTGGGTTGCCAGGATGGAGGAGACCATGATTATGAAGCATTGCCCCCTGACCAACACAAACCTCGTGTTTATAAATAAATAAAAAGCTTATATACATTTTGTAAAAGGTGTGAATAAATGAATATTGAGGCTTGTTCTGCTCACTTTGTAATAGGTGATCACAGGCCCGGATTTATATCACAGGAGCCTATGGGCAAAGAGGTCCTGGCACCTTACACCTCACCCTCCATGAACCTACAACCCCCCGCCAAACCACATTTGTGCTGGCTGGCCCAGCAGTTGCTTCTCCCTCACTTCCCTTGCCCATCATAGCTACATGTGCCCCTTAGCATAAGGTAGCCAGAAGTACCCTCTGTACTAGGTAGCTAGTGATGCCCCCCACTGAAGGTAAATCTCTTCAGTGGAATGTAGAGAGCAGGGTGAGTAACCTCTCATTTAAGCTTTGCTTGGGACTCTGCATAGGGAAGGAGGAAGAGAGGTGCTCAGGGAAGGGAGTGAGACGCCTTTCCATCATCAGGGGCCTGTAGGCATTAGCCTACAGTGCCTTATGGTAGATCCAGCCCTGGGTGATCAGATAGAAAAATATGGAGTCTGTGTGTTTTACCTGCAGCATCAGTAGAGAGAAGCAATTATTAAATAAAAAATAAAATCCTCCTGTTGTCTACAAAATGCTTTTCCTTCAAATGGCTAAAGCTACAACAATTTTCAGATCTGGAGCAATGGCTTCTATCTGTCACTCAGTATTACAGTTGTTCTCATATACTGCACACAGAGTAAGGCAAGTCTAGCCTTCCTGTAGCTTGTATAACAAGGAGGATGAGTAAGTAATGGTTGAATAATGAGGCTTCCTGCATATGACATCAGACTTTGCAATAAGACTCAGTTGGCTGATGGAACTGATAAAAAGTTCATATACATGAAGTGCGCTAGGCAGAATTAACTTATGAAGGAATTCAAAGAACAATTTCCACTGAATTCTTTCTTAGGCGGAATTGAAGATAGCTACTCAGAATCAATACCATGGAATGTGCTTGCTCATCCCTAGAGGACGACAGTGGAGACAAATCAGATGTATATGAAAGTGGCCATAGTTAATATGTGTTGCATAGGGAAGGAGAGGAGGAGAAAGCTAGAGGGCAACCTGAACAGAAGACATTGAGGGTAGGGCAGATATGTCCAGGGCCAAATTTCTGGAAAGGTCCCAAAGGGACAGCTGGACATAAAAGAGGGGCGGCTGAACAGGGAAGATAAGGATATAAATTGAAAAAGAATGCTGGGAATGGGGTGCAAACATGGAAAAAAAGGGGTGCTGCTGTCCAAGAGAGCTGTGCATCAAAGAGATGTGCTGTAGTACAAGGATAGTGCACATGGAATCGGGATGCTGCACATGCTGGGGGGGGGGGGCTGTACATGGAGGAAAAGTAACAAGAAACCTGGCCTAGGGGTGCTAAAAGTATACATTTAGCCTTGGGTATGTCACCAGAGCCCATTCTATATTATACCACATGCCTGGCTGAGGTTTTTGGATATTCATACAGCACTAGATAAACAGTATTACTTTTGTATATATATATATATATATATATATATATATATATATATATATATATATATATATATATATTCGATATGGCATTAGATAGTATATTAGATATAGTAACCTGGAGGAACAACTCGCAGTCTTGATTTGGAAATTCAGACAGTACCAGAGACAGAGCATAAATGTCACTTAGTCAGGAAAGTACATTTTCTAAAAGGAAGCCCTCCATGGCACCTTCTATATTCCTCTAATTTCAGGTTTCTGTTAACAACAGTATACTGAGCTCTGATTATGTGTTTTTGACTTCAGTCTCTACTTTAATATCTACTGTGTTTTTTTTAATCTTGTTCATATTTACAATGGCCTTAGTTCCAAAGCAGTTAATCTCTTTTAATATCATGGCTCACCATACTTGTTAGCTAGTGTCATTTGTGGTACTGAACCATATGGTTTGTGAACAACTCAATCATATTTTTAGCTCTTGGCGACTGTTAAAGAGGTGCGATATTAACTGTGTTGATAACAAAAGGATAGAGTACAGCCCGTAATACTTTATTTACTCTGTGACACATAAAAGTGTGTGACTATTGAAGTTGAACAGCTCCACTATTAGGGCCTATTTCCACTGGGTGCTGCGTCTGTTTTTCTGAATCGGAGAGAACACCTGTGCTGCTGCAAAGCCGCAGCCAAATCGCTATAGCTGTTCCATGCACGGCTGGGTGGGGATTTGGATGCGGCCTACAGAAAACTATTGCAGACGCTATTTTTTGTTTTGGACTGCATGTGATTTCGGATGCAGCCTATTGATTTCAATAGGCTGCAATACCGCATCAAAAATCATATATGGAAAATGGCCGCAATCTGGGGCTAGTGGAAATAGGTGCTTAGGGCTATGGTAACATTAGCTGCAGTTTCACTGGGAAATGGGAGAAGACTTGAGAATATCTGAGAGAGTTTTTTAAAATATTAAGCAATACAAATAATATACAATAGGTACACTTATTGAGCACTGTTAGAAATATGTACACCTGCTTATTCATGCTGTTACTTAATCAAACAATCGTGTAGCAGCAGTACAATGCATTAATTAATTCAAATCATAACATAATTGCTGGTGGCAGACTGCTGAATACTAAGGAAAGTATGTATGTGTGTAAGTGTGTGTGTGTGTGGGGGGGGGGGGGGGGAGGGGGTTAGGGAGGGGATTGCAACTTAAGGTAAAACTATTTTTGATACTGTAATATGTACTGTATACTCTAATTGAATTCTACCAGAAATAATTGCCCCTAGGGTGTGTTAAATAAATACTAACCAATAGTAACCATCATGTAACAATCTATGGAGAATCTCTAGATCAGCATTAGGCTGCAGTACCTCTGTTACACAGTTGCATCACCTAGAGTACCCAAAGATAGTTTTTTGTTCAGGGTACTCTGGACAGCTACTGTTCTTCTAACTTCTGATTTCATAAGTTAGCGCAGCAGCAACACAATTGATGGACACCAGTTAAGCTACATATAGACATGCAATTTCTATCACCCAGCAAGTCGGTTATTGCCAAATACCTTACAAACTGGTTGCTAGCCTGCAGTCTAGCACCGTATTTGTTGCTATGAAGGGAGGGGTGGAGGGACAACGAGTAGACATGACGTAGCAGCTAGGAGAACGCCAGCGCATACCACTAAGGCTGCATCTGAAATGACCACGAGCTCAGTGTGCAGCACCTATATAGACTCTCTGCACACTTCGCATTCAATTCAGATGCAAATCATATGCAAATCTGCTACTACTTATCATGCAAACAGGAAACTCAGGAGGAGGGGCTGGGAGCAGCTAACCTGACAGTTACATAGTTACAAAGTTAAGGAAAGGTGGGGGGGGGGGGGAGGCTGCGCATCCCTAAACACATGTTGCAATTGAATGGTTAATCGCACAGGCATACACCGCCTCTGCCAGACTGAAAAATGCATGCCCTGCATCCAAGACAAGTGCTAACATTTATTAAACTAGGAGGTACTTTAGCTTCCAATATGGTTTGCATGCAAAGTATATTATACTAGACACTTGCGCCATGGTGAGGCAGACCTCCGGGCAAGTGACCTAACCTAAATTTAAAACCTCGGGAGCAGCTAAGCAAGAAAAATGTGTAACTTACATTTGGTAGAACAGCGAGGAGAACGCCAGCGCATACCACTAAGGCTGCATCTGAAATGACCACCAGCTCAGTGTGCAGCACCTATATAGACTCTCTGCACACTTCGCATTCAATTCAGATGCAAATCATATGCAAATCTGCTACTACTTATCATGCAAACAGGAAACTCAGGAGGAGGGGCTGGGAGCAGCTAACCTGACAGTTACATAGTTACAAAGTTAAGGAAAGGTGGGGGGGGGGAAAGGCTGTGCATCCCTAAACACATGTTGCAATTGAATGGTTAATCGCACAGGCATACACCGCCTCTGCCAGACTGAAAAATGCATGCCCTGCATCCAAGACAAGTGCTGTGAGAAAACGCAGAAAAGCCGCCGCTGGTGCTCAGAGCAAGGCGGCTGATTCCACGTCCAACATGGCAGGTTGCGCGCGTGGGCCTGCATTTGCTAGCATGACTAAACACAGAGAAACCGCCGCATGTCCTGAGAACAAGGCGGCGGATTCCGCGTCCGATGCGGCGGTTTGAACGCATAGGCCTACATCTGGCAGTATGGCTGAACGCGGTGGAACCGCCGCATGCTCTGATAGCGGTGCGGCTGGTTCCGCGTCCAGCACAGCGGATGGTTTACAACACAGGTCTGGTGTGGCTGGGACTGAAAGTCCACACAGGTTCAGAAGGACGCGCGCGCGCGCTGAGAGGCAGAGCTTTTATGACAGCCAGGAGGGAGTCAGCTAACCAAGCCGGTCAGCTAACAATTCCACCACTTTCCATTGGTCCAGCACTTAGGGGAGGCGCTGGAGAGCGCCTTGCTATATATACTGCTGGTATATATACTGCTGGTGCTGGTCATTCTCTGGTTGTCTGCCGTTGCGATCACTATGTGGAAGCACTCAGACCTTTTTGTCAGATTCTGTGTTATTCCTTAGACCAGTTCCCGGGTGTTGATGACCAAGGACCTCACACCCCAGATTAGGAATTCTGTATATCATTTGTGTTATTCTTTAGACCAGTTCCAGGGTGTTGATGATCACGGACCTCACACCCCAGATTAGGAATACTGTATACTATCTGTGTTATAACTTCAAACTAGTTCCGGGGTGTTGATGACTATGGAGCTCACACCCAAGACTAGGAATTAGCTTTACCATCCTGTTATTACTTCAGACTAGTTCCAGGGTGTTGATGATCAAGGAGCTCACACCTTTAGACTAGACAATTGTTGATTATTTGTTATGACCTTCTGCTTTCCTGACCTCTCTTCTGATCTCTGATTTGGTACTTCGCTATATCTGATACTCCGTTGCCAAACCTTGCTTGCCTTAGGATTACGTATCAGTCTCTTTCCTCTGTATCTGATCTGTCTGTCTGTTGCCGACCTGGTTTGTCTGACCTCGAGAACTATCTCCTCTGTTTAAAGATAGTTCACAGATCTGTCAGTGACACTCCACCATTGGTGTCACTCACACTCTGATCCTTCCCACTCTCAGCCTGACTCCTCCCCTTGGGGAGCCTCAGGCCATTGGAAGGAGCTGGTTCTTTGGGCAGTATCTCTTACTGCCTTGCACCCTCTTTACGGGGGCCCTCCTCAAAGTATTACTGTTGCACCAAACACTCATATTACTCAGGTGTCCAGAGGTTAGAGATATATCTGATTATCGGTGATACTGCAGATCATCAATAATCGGGTATATATCTGTATTCTCAGTGATACTGCAGATCACCGGTAATCAGATCCTCTCTGTGTTACACCGATCGTTACAAGTGCTAACATTTATTAAACTTGGAGGTACTTTAGCTTCCAATATGGTTTGCATGCAAAGTATATTATACTAGACACTTGCGCCACGGTGAGGCAGACCTCCGGGCAAGTGACCTAACCTAAATTTAAAACCTCGGGAGCAGCTAAGCAAGAAAAATGTGTAACTTACATTTGGTAGAACAGCGAGGAGAATGCCAGCGCATACCACTAAGGCTGCATCTGAAATGACCACCAGCTCAGTGTGCAGCACCTATATAGACTCTCTGCACACTTCGCATTCAGTGTGCAGAGAGTCTATATAGGAGCTGGTGGTCATTTCAGATGCAGCCTTAGTGGTATGCGCTGGCGTTCTCCCCGCTGTTCTACCAAATGTAAGTTACACATTTTTCTTGCTTAGCTGCTCCCGAGGTTTTAAATTTAGGTTAGGTCACTTGCCCGGAGGTCTGCCTCACCGTGGCGCAAGTGTCTAGTATAATATACTTTGCATGCAAACCATATTGGAAGCTAAAGTACCTCCTAGTTTAATAAATGTTAGCACTTGTCTTGGATGCAGGGTATGCATTTTTCAGTCTGGCAGAGGCGGTGTATGCCTGTGCGATTAAACATTCAATTGCAACATGTGTTTAGGGATGCGCAGCCTTCGCCCCCCCCCCCCCACTTTCCTTAATGACGTAGCAGCTACCCGCAGGCAGGGGGAGTGGGAAGAACAACCTGTGCAGCATTGACTTTTGACATCAGAGTTACCCCTCTGTTGCCCCTGCCTGCACCCAAGCTGAACCTTGTCTTACACTGACCAAATACTCATCTTTCTCTCATCCAATCTTTTTAAGTAGGCACTCTGCCTGCGAGCCTTCCAGCCTTCCATTCTTCCATACACTTTCTGCCTGGTTGTGCTACACACATCTTGCTATCTTCCTCTTAGCTAGCGTTTCATGCTTCCACTGCCCAATAGTTTTAACTCAATCCTCAATCACAGCCCTCCATATGGTATGGTCCATCATTCAAATATACATTTGAATTAGTCTCTGAATGGTTTACTCTTTTTGACTCTGAATCTCATTATTTGTTGTTTTCTGAACGTTATCCCATACCGCTACTTGAATGGTAGCCATTATTGTTCCCAGTGGCGTAGCTAATGAGCTGTGGGCCCCGATGTAAGTTTTACAATGAGGCCCCCCCAAGCACTCTATACATAACAATTGATACGGCGTACCAAAACCTGCCAGTGGCAACTACAGTGTCAGAGGTGCAAGAAGGGGATGGGGAACAGTGTGTTAGTGATCACTACTATTCAAAGTATCTATAGAAGTGATTATTACCAGCACAGGATCAATAGAGAGCTAATACTGTAGTTGAGGGAGGCCCTTCGGGGCCCCTCTGTCCCAAGGGCCCTGATGCGGTGGCTACCTCTGCACCCCCTATTGCTACGCCCCTGCTTGTTCCTGTACACTCTGCCACTTGCCCTACTATACAACAAAAGACTTAAATCCAGGGCATTGAGGATTGCAAATGATCCCTCACACCCAGGCCACCGCTACTTCAGCATTCTTCCCTTGGGCCGGAGGCTACGAGCCATCTCCACTAAGACCACGAGACACAGGAACTCGTTTTTCCCCTCGGCAGTCAGCCTCCTAAACTCCCTCCACATGCTGCCATCAAGCAAGCTCTAACGAACAGTGAGGCCGGCGGCGCTACGGCTGAACAGCCGACCAGCCCACAGGACTAACTATTAGACATCTCAGCAACACACTGGGAATGTGATGTGTATTACAATGTAATGTTAATCTGATGCCTGTTGTGTGTCTCTCTCTATGTATTCTTTCTGAGCTATTGTATTGTGCCAAAAACAATTCCGGGCATGACCCCTCATGCTTGGCGAAAAATAAAATTCTGATTCTGATAATACTCTTGGTTACAGCTCTTTGAAGCTACATTGTCTTCCCCCAAATTAACCTCTCTGATGCCTTATTTGGCTTCACTCCAAATGAATCATTGAGTACTCCCAGAAGACAGCTGGTTCCTGGTATGGGTGACCCAGAACAGATCAAGCAACGTTTCAACTAAGTATTAACTTCTGACATCTAAGTTATGCCTGAGTTTAGCGTGAAGAAAGCTTGAGAAAGGAGCTTCAACTTCCTGAAAGTCTGGATACAAGCCTCTCCCAATACATATCTCTCTGATGACTACAATTACCATGGAAGTCTGTTTGCACAACTGCTGCTTCATTCCCCTGAAAGGTCACTTACGTCTATTGCAAAGCATATGGAACTGTGAAGTACTACAGTCAACTGCTACAAAGATTCTTATCTTCTGTACCTACTTGTCTGCCTTAAATCCTCCCTCCCGCTTCCCTTTCTTATGTGCTTGCTTCACATCCATCCACAACCTTTTACTGTAACATTAAGAGGGAGAAGAGGCGCCCTGGTTGTATAAAAGCTTCTAAAAACAGTTTAAAATGAAAAAGATAATGAGGTGTCTTACCTCAATGATGAAATCTTTGGAAGTTACAAAAGATTTTTATTTAGCACAGGCAACGCGTTTCGCAGGTCTGAGCCTGCTTCCTCAGGCCAATAACAGTGCCTATAACAGCAAGGAGGACTCCTCAGTATGAAACAAATATATACATTGCATGGATAAATACATACAGTGGGATGCGAAAGTTGGGGAAACCTTGTTAATCATCATGATTTTCCTGTACAAATCATTGGTTGTTGCGATAAAAAATGTCAGTTAAATATATCATATAGGAGACACACACAGTGATATTTGAGAAGTGGAATGAAGTTTATTGGATTTACAGAAAGTGTTCAATAATTGTTCAATCAACATTAGGCAGGTGCATAAATTTGGACACCACAAAAAATAAATAAAATCAATATTTAGTAGATCTTACTTTTTCAGAAATTACAGCCTCTGTAGGTTCGAATGAGAGTCTGGATTCTGGTTGAAGTTTTTTTGGACCATTCCTCTTTACAAAACATACCTAGTTCATTCAGGTTTGATAGCTTCCGAGCATGGACAGCTCTCTTTAACTCACTCCACAGATTTCAATTATATTCAGGTCTGGGGACTGAGATGGCCATTCAAGAAAGTTGTACTAGTTCCTTTGCATGAATGCCTTATTGGATTTTGAGCAGTGTTTAGGGTCATTGTCTTGTTAAAAGATCCAACCCCGACGCAGATTCAGCTTTGTCACCAATTCCTACACATTGGTGTCCAGAATCTGCTGATACTGAATGAAATCCAAGCATCCCTCAACTTTGACAAGATTCCCAGTCCTTGCACTGGCCACACAGCAGGATTGAACCACCACCATATTTTACAGTAGGTAACAGGTGTTTTTCTTGGAATGCTGTGTTATTTTTCCTCCATGCATAATGCCCAAATAACTAAATTTTAGTTTCACCAGTCCACAGCACCTTATTCCAAAATTAAGCTGGCTTGTCGAAATGTGCTTTAGCATAATTCAAGCGGCTCTATTTGTGCGGTGGGCGGAGAAAAGGCTTCCTCTGCATTACTCTTGCATACAAGGGGCTTGATTCACTAAACCATGATAACTCATATCACGGACGTTTTTGCGTGCATTTTCACGTTAGCTCGCAAAAACATGGTTTTCATGCGAAAAATAACACGCAATTGCGCACGTAAATTTGCAATCGTGCGCAAACGCAAAAATGTGCTCAAAAAAGGCCATGATATGAGTTATCACAGTTTAGTGAATCAAGCCCAACATCTCCTTGTGTAAAGTGCGCCAAATGGTTGAACGATGCACAGTGACTCCATCTGCAGCAAAATGATGTTGTAGGTCTTTGGTTCTGGTCTGTGGGTTGACTCTGACTGTTCTCACCATTCGCCGCTTCTGTCTATCCGAGATTTTTCTTGGTCTGCTACTTCAAGCCTTAACTTGAACTGAGCCTGAGGTCTTCCATTTCCTCAATATGTTCCCAACTGTGGAAACAGGCAGCTGAAATCTCTGAGACAGCTTTCTGTATTCTTCCCCAAACCATGATGGTGAACAATTTTTGTCTTCAGGTCATTTGAGAGTTGTTTTGAGACCCCATGTTGCTCCTCTTCAGAGAACATTAAAAGAGGAGAGAAACTTACAATTGACCCCCTTAAATACTCATAATTGGATTTACCTGTCTATGAAGGTCAGGGGTCACTGAGCTTACGAAGCCAATTTGATTTCAAATAAATAGTTATAAAGGTTTTGGAATCAATAAAATGACAACAGTGCCCACATTTATGCACCTGCCTAATTTTGTTTAAAGGAGTTATCAGGCAATAGTAAGTAAAATAAGGGCTACTTACCCGGGGCTTCGTCCAGCCCCAAGCTCCCAGCATGTCCCTCGCCGCAGCTCTGCGGTGAGCCGTTCGCTGCCGCTGCCTCTCGGTCCCCGGCGATGACGTCAGGCCGACCTGGAGGTTGGCCTGTACTGCGACCTGCGTGAGCAGAGCTGTCAATCACCACCACGTGGACCGGAGCGTACAGCGCAGGCACAGTAGTTCTGCGCCTGCGCGCAGTATGCTCCGGTCCACGTGGCGGTGATTGACAGTGCCGATTGCGCATGCGCAGTACAGGCCGACCACCAGGTCGGCCTGACGTCATCGCCAGGGACCGAGAGGCAGCGGTGGCGAACTGTTTACTGCAGAGCTGCAGCGAGGGACATGCTGGGAGCTTGGGGCTGGACGAAGTCCTGGGTAAGTAGCCCTTTTTTTACTTACTATTGCCTGATAACTCCTTTAAACAATTATTGCACACTTTCTATAAATCCAATAATCTTCATTTCACTTCTCAAATATCACTGTGTGTGTCTCCTATATGATATATTTAACTGACATTTTTTATCATAAAAAAACAATGATTTATACAGGAAAATCATGACAATTAACAAGGTTTCCCAAACTTTTGCATCCCACTGTAAGTAATTATAAATAGTAAATATTGGCGAACATCTGTCTCCGTTTTTTTCTTCAAGAGAGCAACCACTTCCGGGTCCCTCCAGGACCACCCCGAGTGGAGTCGGGTTCATGGTCTCCACCTGCTTCCTGTGGTTGGTTGCTCCTTGTAACCCTCCTTTGTGAGTAGCATTCTTTACATAGTTACATAGTTATTTTGGTTGAAAAAAGACATACGTCCATCGAGTTCAACCAGTATAAAGTACAACACCAGCCTACATCACATATCTCTGTTGATCCAGAGGAAGGCGAAAAAACCCTTACAAGGCATGGTCCAATTAGCCCCTAAAGGGGAAAATTCCTTCCTGACTCCAGATGGCAATCAGATAAAATTCCTGGATCAACATCATTAGGCATTACCTAGTAATTGTAGCCATGGATGTCTTTCAACGCAAGGAAAGCATCTAAGCCCCCTTTAAATGCAGGTATAGAGTTTGCCATAACGACTTCCTGTGGCAATGCATTCCACATCTTAATCACTCTTACTGTAAAGAACCCTTTCCTAAATAAATGGCTAAAACGTTTTTCCTCCATGCGCAGATCATGTCCTCTAGTCCTTTGAGAAGGCCTAGGGACAAAAAGCTCATCCGCCAAGCTATTATATTGCCCTCTGATGTATTTATACATGTTAATTAGATCCCCTCTAAGGCGTCTTTTCTCTAGACTAAATAAACCCAGTTTATCTAACCTTTCTTGATAAGTGAGACCTTCCATCCCACGTATCAATTTTGTTGCTCGTCTCTGCACCTGCTCTAAAACTGCAATATCTTTTTTGTAATGTGGTGCCCAGAACTGAATTCCATATTCCAGATGTGGCCTTACTAGAGAGTTAAACAGGGGCAATATTATGCTAGCATCTCGAGTTTTTATTTCCCTTTTAATGCATCCCAAAATTTTGTTAGCTTTAGCTGCAGCTGCTTGGCATTGAGTACGATTATTTAACTTGTTGTCAATGAGTACTCCTAAGTCCTTCTCCAAGTTTGATGTCCCCAACTGTATCCCATTTATTTTGTATGGTGCTAGACCATTAGTACGTCCAAAATGCATGACCTTACATTTGTCAACATTGAATTTCATCTGCCATGTATGTGCCCATATAGCCATCCTATCCAGATCCTGTTGCAATATGACACTATCTTCCTGAGAGTTGATGATTCTGCACAATTTTGTATCATCTGCAAAAATAGCAACATTGCTCACTACTGCATCTACTAGGTCATTAATAAATAAATTGAAGAGCACTGGACCCAGAACAGACCCCTGTGGGACCCCACTGCTAACAGTCTCCCATTTTGAGTATGATCCATTGACCACAACTCTTTGTTTTCTGTCCATTAGCCAGTTCCCTATCCATGAACACAGACTCTTCCCCAGTCCTTGCATCCTCAACTCTTGCACCAGACTTTTGTGGGGAACAGTGTCGAAGGCCTTTGCAAAGTCCAAGTATATCACATCTACAGCATTCCCAATATCCATATTAGCATTCACTACTTCATAAAAGCTGAGCATGTTAGTCAAACAGGACCTGTCTTTAGTAAACCCATGTTGATGCTGAGAAATAAGATTATTTTCTACTATGAAGTCATGTATAGTATCTCTTAGTAATCCCTCAAATAGTTTGCATACAACTGATGTTAAGCTTACAGGTCTATAATTTCCTGGATCTGATTTTTTTGCCCTTCTTAAATAATGGGGAAACGTGGGCTGTACGCCAATCCACTGGGACTCTGCCAGTTGCAAGAGAGTCACAAAAGATAAGATAAAAGGGTTTATCTATAACTGAACTTAATTCCCTTAGGACCCGAGGATGCATGCCATCCGGGCCAGGTGCCTTGTCTATTTTTAATTTATTTAGTCTTGCCTTCACTTCTTCCTGCGTTAAGTATTTAATATTACAGTTAGAAGATTGAGACTCTTCCGCCTCTGTAGTTTGCAACAGTGCTGTTTCTTTTGTGAAGACAGAAGCAAAGAAAGCATTTAATAACTCTGCCTTACCTTGGTCATCCACCATTGAGTTCCCACTAGTGTTGGGCGAACAGTGTTCGCCACTGTTCGGGTTCTGCAGAACATCACCCTGTTCGGGTGATGTTCGAGTTCGGCCGAACACCTGATGGTGCTCGGCCAAACCGTTCGGCCGCATGGCCGAACTAAGAGCGCTGTGATTGGCCGAACGGGTCACGTGGTTCGGACCCGAATGCGCTCTGATTGGCCGAACGGTCACGTGGTTCGGGTAAATAAATACCCGAACCACGTCATATCTCCGCCATTTCTCTGTGGGTTTAGCTTTGGTTAGGCAGGCAGGGTAGTTCGCGCTCCAGCCATGCTAGCCAGGGTCCCCCCAGTCATTGTGTGTCGCTGCTGGGAACAGTAGTACACCGCTCGCTCAGCCACACTATATATAGCATTGTTTACTGCCACTGTGTACCTCGCTCAGCCACACTATATATAGCATTGTGTTTACTGCCACTCTGTGTACACCGCTCAGCCAGACTATATAGCATTGTGTTTACTGCCACTCTGTGTACACGGCTCAGCCAGACTATATAGCATTGTGTGTACTGCCACTCTGTGTACACGGCTCAGCCAGACTATATAGCATTGTGTGTACTGCCACTCTGTGTACACGGCTCAGCCAGACTATATAGCATTGTGTGTACTGCCACTCTGTGTATACGGCTCAGCCTGACTATATAGCATTGTGTGTACTGCCACTCTGTGTACACCGCTCAGCCAGACTATATAGCATTGTGTGTACTGCCACTCTGTGTACACCGCTCAGCCACACTATATAGCATTGTGTGTACTGCCACTCTGTGTACACCGCTCAGCCAGACTATATAGCATTGTGTTTACTGCCACTCTGCGTACACCGCTCAGCCACACTATATAGCATTGTTTACTGCCACTCTGTGTACACCGCTCAGCCAGACTATATAGCATTGTGTGTACTGCCACTCTGTGTACACCGCTCAGCCAGACTATATAGCATTGTTTACTGCCACTCTGTGTACACCGCTCAGCCAGACTATATAGCATTGTGTGTACTGCCACTCTGTGTACACCGCTCAGCCAGACTATATAGCATTGTGTGTACTGCCACTCTGTGTACACCGCTCAGCCAGACTATATAGCATTGTGTTTACTGCCACTCTGTGTACACCGCTCAGCCACACTATATAGCATTGCGTACTCTGCCAGTCAGTGTGTATATTGCTGGGATCAGTAATACTCCACTCACCGCCAACCACTATATGAGCTCACCATGAGTTCCTCAGAGACCTCCGCTGTGAGCAGCACTCCCAACAACAGCAACAGCCAACGCCCCACGCAAGCTATAACATCCACCCCAGCAGCCAGTGGTCAGCAGCAGCCCTCCCCGGAGGAGAACGTTGTGTCCATCGGTCCGTCGCCAGAGCGATTAATGAGGGCTGCCATTGAGGAGATGATGGGGCCTGATGTGGAGGAGGAGGTCTGGCTCAGGCCAGCATCCCAAGTTAATGTTGAGGACGATGAGGGGTCTGTGTCTGGGGATGTTGGGGTGGCAGAGGTGGTGGGTGGGTCAGACTCAGGAGAAGAGTTGTATGATGAGGATGATGATCGGGACCATCTGTATGTGCCTCAGAGTCCGACCCCGGAAAACATGTTGTATCGTGTGTTTAGGTACTAAAATCTGCGTTCCCAGTAGTGTTGGGCGAACAGTGTTCGCCACTGTTCGGGTTCTGCAGAACATCACCCCGTTCGGGGTGACTTTATAGCAGACTATATAGCATTGTGTTTACTGCCACTCTGTGTCTGCTGGGAACAGTAGTACACCGCTCACCCGCCACTGTATAGCATTGTGCTCTGTGTCGCTGCTGGCAATAGTGGTACACCGCTCACCCACCACTGTATAGCATTTCTGTACTGCCACTGTACTGCTGCCAGTCAGCGTGTACTTTAAGGATAAGTGAAATGAGGAAGAAATCCGGTGAAAGAGGGAGGGGCAAGGGAAGAGGTGTTTCCCCTGACGGTTCACGTACAGGCCACAGGGGAGCACCCAAGAAAACCCACTCAATACCGCCCATGTTGTCCAGGACAACCACCCTCACAGATCCAAAAGAACAGGACCAGATAATTACTTGGATGACCTCTCAAGCGTCCAGCAGTGGGTTAAGCAGCACCAGCACATCACGCACGAGGTCCGAGTCCTCAGCCAGTTACAAGGATCCAGTGGGCACAAAGCTGACACAACCGGCAGCGACACCACGCACACAACTGCCAGATAACCAGACGACGTTGGAGTGAGCTGCGCAGAGGTTGTTCTGGGGAGCTCTACTCCACGGCGGCGGTCCTCCACAATGACATATGACGAGTTTGAGGAGATGGAAGAGGAGGGTATGGACAATGTGGACATAGACCCAGATTTTGTTTGTGAACGAGAACATCGCCGTCGTAGCAGCAGCACAGATGAGCACAGTGCTCCAAAGTCTGGGCTTTCTTTGAAGACTGCACTGAGGATGTTACCATGGCGATTTGCAAGGTGTGGAAGACCCGCCTGAGCAGGGGGAAAAGTATTAACAACCTCTCCACCACCAGCATGAGCCGCCACATGCTATCCAAACATCCCACTCTGTGGGCAAACGCGGCAGGACAGGGTACCACCAGCAACACTGCCTCCCTTGGGTTCACCAGACTCACCACCAGACCCGCCTCAGCAGCAGCAGTAGCCCAGCCATTGCGTGGTTCACAACATTCACAAACATCAGACGACGCTGACACTGTCACTTTCCGGAGTAGTGCTCTTGAGGTCTCCCAGTGTTCATCAAACACAACAACCAACAGCCCTTCGGTGTGCAGCCCTACGGTTCAGTTGTCTGTCTCGGAGATGTTTGAGCGCAAGAGGAAATTGCCAGCAAATGACCCCCGGGCCGTGGCAGTAACAGCCAGCATAGCCAAGCTTCTGGCCTGCGAAATGCTGCCATATCGAGTGGTGGAGACAAACAGCTTCAAGGGCATGATGTCAGTGGCCATCCCACGTTACGTGGTTCCCAGCCGCTACCACTTTGCGCGCCCTGCAAGGTTCACCTCACCACTGACACCTGGACGAGTGCGTTCGGCCAGGGTCGATACATCTCCCTTACCGCGCACTGGGTGAACCTTGTGGAGCCTGGCAGCGATTCCTCACCTGCTACGGCGCGGGTGTTGCCCACGCTGCAAACAGCTGCACCGCCGTCCCTCCCACTGGATAACAACAGCAGCACCTACCTCTCTGACTCCTTCTCCTCCAACGCATCTCAAAGCTGTACCTCATCCGGAAACGCTAACCCAGCACCAGCAGCAGTAGGATCGTGGAAGCAATGCAGCACAGCTGTTGGCATGCGTCAGCAAGCGTTGCTGAAGCTGATCTGCCTTGGGGATAAGCAGCACACAGGGGAGGAAATTTGGAGGGGAATAAAGGAACAGACGGATTTGTGGCTGGCACCGCTGGACCTGAAACCGGGCATGAAGCTAGACACCTGGCACGAACTGGCAATGTACGCAATAGAGGTGCTGGCTTGCCCGGCAGCCAGCGTTATGTCGGAACGCTGTTTCAGTGCTGCCGGAGGCATCGTCACAGATCGGCGTATCCGCCTCTCCACAGAAAATGCAGACCGTCTGACTCAAATTAAAATGAATCAATCCTGGATTGGAAACGACTACGCAACACTCCAGGACCCCAACCAAGTAACATGACCAATGAACATCTGGGATGGTTTAGCGTTTCCGGTCCCTGTTTATTGAACCTCTCATCTGTATTACATTTATGACTGCATGGCGGCAAAAAGCATTGCTGCTATATCCGCACGCTTTTTGTCCTCATGCAAGGCCTGTGTTGTTGTGTCTCAAAAAGCATGGCCTTCTCCTCCTGCGCCTGCTCCTGTTCCATCACGTGTGCTGCTGCTGCTGGGTTAGCGTTGCCGGTCCCTGTTTATGGAACCTCTTATCTTTATTACATGTATGACTGCATGGCGGTACAAAGCATGCTATCCGCACGCTTCTTGTCCTTATGCAAGGCCTGTGTTGTTGTGTCTCAAAAAGCGTGGCCTTCTCCTCCTGCGCCTCCTCCTGTTCCATCACGTCTGCTGCTGCTGCTGCTGCTGCTGGGTTAGCATTGCCGGTGACGGTCCCTGTTTATGGAACCTCTTATCTTTATTACATTTATGACTGCATGGCGGTAAAAAGCATGCTATCCGCACGCTTCTTGTCCTCATGCAAGGCCTGGGTTGTTGTGTCTCACAAAGCGTGGCCTTCTCCTCCTGCGCCTCCTCCTGCTCCATCACGTCTGCTGCTGCTGGGTTAGCGTTGCCGCGTGGTCCCTGTTTATTGAACCACTTATCTTTATTACATTTATGACTGCATGGCGGTAAAAAGCATGCTATCCGCACGCTTCTTGTCCTCATGCAAGGCCTGGGTTGTTGTGTCTCAAAGCGTGGCCTTCTCCTCCTGCGCCTCCTCCTGTTCCATCACGTCTGCTGCTGCTGGGTTAGCGTTGCCGGCGCGTGGTCCCTGTTTATTGAACCTCTTATCTTTATTACATTTATGACTGCATGGCGGTAAAAAGCATGCTATCCGCACGCTTCTTGTCCTCATGCAAGGCCTGGGTTGTTGTGTCTCACAAAGCGTGGCCTTCTCCTCCTGCTTCTCCTCCTCCTGTTCCATCACGTGTGCTGCTGCTGGTGCTGGGTTAGCGTCACCGGTCCCTTTTCCTGGAACCTCTTCTCTGTATTACATGTATGACTGCATGGCGACAAAAAGCATGTTACCTGTGCAAAGAAACATGATATTTTCCACATTTAAAAGACAGTTTTTCCTTTGAAACTTTACAATCAATTTTCTCAAAAACTATAAGCTCTTTTTCAAATATTTTTTTCCTCTTGTACCCACTCCCAAGGTGCACATACCCTGCAAATTTGGGGTATGTAGCATGTAAGGAAGCTTTACAAAGCACGAAAGTTCGGGTCCCCATATACTTCCATTATGTTCGGAGTTCGGCGCGAACACCCGAACATCGCGGCGATGTTCGGTGAACGTTCGCGAACCCGAACATCTAGGTGTTCGCCCAACACTAGTTCCCACCCTCATCCTTTAGGAGTCCTATACAGTCAACCTTTCTTTTTTTAGATTTAATGTACTTGTAAAACTTTTTTGGGTTAGATTTGATATCCTTAGCGATTTGTTTTTCAGCTTCAATCTTTGCCTGCCTAATTTCTTTTTTACAATTTTTATTGCACTCCTTACAATTGCTTAGTGCAGCCTCGGTCCCCTCCTGTTTTAAGACCTTATAGGCATTTTTTTTCCCTCTTCATTTTATCTTTAACCTTTCTATTCATCCATAGAGGCCTTTTTTTATTCCTAGATATTTTGTTTCCATATGGGATATACATAATACCATATTGATTGAGTATCAGTTTAAAAGCTTGCCATTTCCCTTCAGTGTCTTCCCCTTGTAGTACATTATCCCAGTTCACCAAACTTAGTGCCTGCCTAATTTGATTGAACTTTGCTTTTCTACAATTCATAGTTTTAGTGGTCCCGCTGCCCCGTGGCCTATCAGTCACCAGATCAAACGTTATCATGTTGTGATCACTATTTCCCAAATGTTCTTGAACCTGCACATTTGATACATTATCTGGTCTATTAGAAATGATCAGATCCAGTAACGCATTCCCCCTAGTTGGTTCAGTTACCATTTGAGTCAAGTAATTGTCCTGTAGTGCTGCCAGAAATCTGCTGCTTTTACCAGAATGGGTAGCCTCAATACTCCAGTCAATGTCTGGAAAGTTGAAGTCGCCCATAATTATAACCTCATTTTTACTTGCAGCTTTTTCAATCTGCTGTAGTAATCGCAGTTCTGCAGCTTCATTAATAAGAGGTGGCCTGTAGCATACCCCAATAAGCAATTGGCAACTTCTTCTTACTATTTTTCACAGCTATCATTGACATACTGCACTACTGGGCTCCCGTCTTTTTGTCTCATGTGCTTTTACTACAGGATGCTACGACACCCCTACCTCATTCCTTTTCCTGTAACAGGTTATTAATATCCTGTCCCTCACTAAAACCTGGCTTTCCCCTCAGTCTCCACTCCTGCTTCTGTACTCTCCTTTGGGGGGCCTGCATCCGTGGCGTAGCAATAGAGGTAGCAGATGTAGCAACTGCATCGGGGCCCTTGGGCCAAAGGGGCCCCATGGTACCCTTCCTAAACCAAAGCATAAGCTGTTTATTGGTCCTGTGCTGGTAATAATCACTTCTATAGATGCTTTAAATAGTAGTAATCATTAGCAAACTGTTCCCCATCCCCTTCTTGCACCTCTGATACTGTAGTTGCCAATGGCAGGTTTTGTTGTACCGTATCAATTGTTACGTATAGAGTGCTTGGGGGGCCCAATGTAAAACTTGCACTGGGGCCCATAGCTCCATAGCTATGCCACTGGCCTGCATTATATGATGATGTAACTCTCCACCCCTTCTCTAACATCTAAAAAGTATTCCCTATCTCTTCCTTTCTCTCATCTTCGCTTCATGACTACTATAGTATGCTACTGTACATGCTAGTAGGTTTTTTTTTTTACCCTTTTTACCCTTCCCATTGTAATTACAGCTATCTATCAACCTACTGAAGCTCAGTGGCCTTACTTCTGGGCCACTAAGCCTCTTGGCTCCTACACATTCTCTCCTATGACCTGCTCAGTCTAATTGTTGGTGACTTCAATAGCCCTACCAATACCCTACCTGCTAAATGGCTCTCCATTACTGGTTCTGTTGATCTAATACAGGACATACACAGTAACACCTTGCTGGATACAATCTCAATTTTTCTTGTCTTCTTTCAACTTGCACACTAATGCTGGATCCACACCATACAATTTTTCGGCCAGAATCGAACGATTTTTTGAGCGATTTCCATTAGTTTCTATAAAAATTGCTCAAAAAAAAAAATCGCTAAAAAAATCGTTCGATGCTGAGATCGGACATGCTGGTAAAAATCGATCGGCCAGGTAAATTGGCCGAAAAATTGTATGGTGTGGATACGGCATAACCCCCCTCAGCAACTCAGTGTTTCCCTTCTCTGTTCAGGGCTTTTACCTCTGACTCTGTACATCTTACCTTACTTCAAAACCCTACACTCTGTCAGTAATGGTGACATTGCTTTATTCTGCTTCACTTTATATTTACCTGAGTTCTCATTCCAGATCTTCTGCAGTGTTAACTTTCCCTCTCCAAGGTCCCTCTCTAAAGGTGTTTCCCACGCCCTCCAAGCCTCAGGCCTGTGAACTTCTCTCTTTACAGCTCCTCCTTTGGCACACCCATTTCCTTCTTCAGCACACAATACCATCTCTATGTAGATGAAACTTATATGTATCTGTCTTCTTCTGACATCCCTCACTCTGTTGTAAGTAAAGTTTTGTTCTGGCTGTCATTGTGGATGGTGTACAGGCACTTGAAACTCAGTTTCAATCAAAGTGAAAAACCCACCACCTTTCCTTCCCCTTCAAAACCTCCCCAGACATCTCTCTAGTTGTAAATAAACCCTACCCCAAGGGCAGCCTGTATTCTTGTCACCTTTGACCTGCCTTAGGTCCTGCCACATTCCCCTTTGATATATTTCCATAATTTACCCCTTCATATACCAAGAGACTACCAAACTCCTGCTACACGCTGTCATTATCTCTCACCTTGAATACAACAACAGGCTCTTATCTGAATTCCACTAACTAGACTCTAAATAATGGTGCGGATGAAGCTTTTAGTACTCATCATCCGACACACCTCTCTGCAAATTTCCTTAGGATCAAATCCTACGGTGCTTTGCATTCAGATTATTCCACTGCTCCTGTTCTACTTACATCTCTGATCTTATACATGAATGAACCCTAAATCATCACACTTTTTGAATGAAGTAATAACGACTTCCTCAAAATTCATATGTCACATTAAGGCAAGCTTTTGAGAGTGGTTTAGTCATGTTTGCAGTTTGACCAGGTGAAGATGAGAGTCAGCAAACTAATGTTACATGAGTCAATTAATGCTATAATCTCTGAGAGACTGGCCTTATTTTAGAATGTGTGGAACCCTTGTATAGAGCAAGTGGGATCTTTGGCCTGACTCATTTGCACTTCTCCAAGTTTTCAAATAAGATACTGTATGTTTATTTGTCTCAGAACAAAACAAAATGTGAATTTCTTTTTACTATGTAGCTACCACAGTAGATATGATTAAATTTACAGCTCTAAACCTCTTACTGATGAGTTTTGCTTTAGTACATCTCTCAATGGGAAATTCTCTAATTTTTTTTTATTTTTTTTTTTTCAAAAGCACTTACCGGAATATATAGAGAGATGCCAGCTGGTCTGCCTACTTTTGTATGCACTATTCCAACAGCTGGACTGTGCCTCTACAATCACCCATGAAGAGGTGGACTATTCCAACTCCAAAATCAGCAAAGGTGTCTATACATCTAGCAACGTATGGGCATATCGATCAAGAGACAGATTCTCTCTCTGTTCCAATCTGATCGGAGAGAGATCTGTTGGCTGCCCATACACTACAGACCGATTCCGGATTGTTTTCAGCACAAAATCTCTTGGGAATCGGCCTTCATGGTGCTGCCTCCTCCTCTGCTCCCCCAAATTTAAATGTGCCCCTCCTGGTGTTTGTGCATTAAAATCTCACCTGTTCCAGATGCCGCTAGTATCCAGCTGCTCCTGCATTCGCATCCCACGTGGCTGCCGCATATTGCATGGGGCGTGTGTAATGTCAAGTTGTTATATCCTTTTGGTCTATAATTGTGGGAGATGTGATGCAGTTGCAACGAATCCTTCAGTAATCCAGAGCCCAAATTGTGGAAAGATTTAAATGTTAATTAGTCATTCTTGAAGAGGATGCTCTATTTTATGGGTAGCCAGTAAAGTGAGTGAGAATCGGTCTTATGTGGCCGTGGGGGGTTGATTTGTTAACAGTCTTGCAAGGTCATTCTACACTAATTTCAGACGGTGCTGGTCTTTATTTGGAAGGTCCCTGTATAGAGAGCATTGCAATAGTCTAGCTGTGATGTGATGAAGGCATGAACTAGGGTTGGAAGATCCACTGGAGGTATTAGGTGCTTCTTTTTGTGATGTTCCTTAGGTAAAAAAAGGAGTATTTCCCTACAGCTGAGATTTGATTCCTAAAGTTTAATTCTCCATCAATCAGTACAACTAAGTTGTGAACAAAGTCTGAGCTATTCAGGTCAGAACTCCCTATCCCTAGTGGTACTGATTGAGACAGGAGCTGCTTTGCTGTCAGTCGCTAACCTTCCATAACAAGAACCTCAATTTTTTCCCGCATTTAATTTTAACCAGTTGTCATTCATCCAGTCATGTAGCTCAACTAAGCACATGTTTAATTTTGCAGTAGGGTCTGTGACACCAGGTTTACAGTACATGTAAACACCTAATTTATTTTATAATCATTCTATTGGGCAAATGTAGAGTGAACCCTTCAATAGAGAAATATGGTGGGCATTGTAGAATTCTTGACATCCTGCTGACGTTTTAAGCTTTTTCTTCTAGTATAGAGATCATCTGGTGCAGTATTTCTTAACATTATTACAAAATGTAGGCCATTTGTGAAAGAGGGTCACTATTGAGTACCCCCTGTTGTGAACAACAGCATCCCAAGTTCCTCTTGACTGATATATTTATTAAGTGTATTCAGAATTTGTATTATAAATGCTTTTCAAACATTTCTTTATTAATATTTTTATTTCTATAGCAACAACATACAAAAAATAATGGGGACTAGCATAGGTACATGAGCATTTCAACATACTATACAATCAGAGCACCCAGTGACACAACTACAGATACATATAATTTATGTGTAGTTTGATTTTGATTTCAATTATGGATTAGCTTATGATTTACTTTATGATCTAAATTAGCTATAATACTTACCGTATTTATGTTTATATATTATTGAGTTGGATTTGTTTTTAATCCCCACGCACAATTTAATAGACTATTACAAGTTCAAGCGCCCTCTAAACCCATCCCAAGTAACCCCAGGGGGACATGTGCCATGTGTTAAAGGACCACAGTCGTGAAAATCTTAAAATGTAAAATATATGTAAAAACATACAAATAAGAAGTAGGTGTCTTCCAGAGTAAAATGATCCATAAATTATTTTTCTCTTATGTTGCTGTCATTTACAGTAGGTAGTAGAAATCTGACATTACGACAGGTTTTGGGCTAGTCCATCTTTCCATAGGGGATTCACAGCATAGCCTTTATTCTTTATAAAGACACTTCTTGAAAAAGATTTATACAAAAATGCTGGCCCTACTCTGTGCTCGCTGCACACTTCTTTAGCAGTTGGATGGAGAAACTGCCATTCACTAAGTGCATTTGAAAATAAAGAAAACCCTAAGAATCCCCCATGAGTTTGTGGGCTAGTCCTAAACCTGTCAGTTCTGTCGGATTTCCACTACTCGCTGTAAGTGACAGCAACATAGGAGAAAAGTAATTTATGGCTCATTTTACTTTGGAAGAAACATACTTCTTATAGGTATAAGTTTACATATATTTTAAATTTTAAGATTTTGGTGACAGTGGTCCTTTAAGAACCCAGGCTGCAGTGGATCACTGTAGAACTAACTGGTGGTATAGCTGCATGCCAGACAGCCTTGCCAACCCTGCCACCTGGATGCTGATATTGACAGAATTCTTCTGAGCTATAGCAGGTTCCTGAATTTGAATGGTGATCTTGGTGTGGAAGTCCAGCCACATCTCCTCCATGAGATTGTTGCCTGGCCTTTACATTGGTACAGAAGTTGTTCTATGAATAAGGAGAAAGTATGACTTACACAGGAGGGACATGGCCCATTCTACTAGTTAAATCATGTGGACTGGTGGTGTTGCATAGTGGTCTTAATAAATTATTCATTTAATTAAGATGTAAGCCCGACGAAGGCTGCAAGGTCGAAAGCTTGCTTATTCTTATTCATTTTTAGTTATCCAATAAATTGTATCATCCTGATTTAAAACTTCTTGCTTTTACTGATGGCTAACACAGTACAATACCCTACTGCTACTACTTCATTTAATTAAATGTCTGTTTACTTTTTATTGGGTATCAAACACTAAAACTACAGTTATGCATTTTTTGTGTGCTTTTAGCGAATAACTTCATAACATTCTAAGAAAATACACATATAGGCACACATAGCTAAATATATTGCGATCTCCCATTCCCCTGTTGTAACTAAGCAACCAGAAAACAATCATTTAAGAACCTAGCTATATAGAAAATTATAAATCTATGAGATCTTTTGGTTAAAATTGCAACCAAAATATAATGTGATATATAGGCATCACAGTATGACGATATTACCGCATAAGCAGTAGACAGCCATACATAGCATAGCTATAGCAAAAACACACACGGAATACTTTGACAGAGCATTTGTTTGTGTCATGCAGGCATCAATAATGGCAATCCTATTTATACGCAAGCGTAGATAGCAGCCCAGTGACGTGTGTAGTACGCAGATATCTTGCTCAACTTATCACTAGGATCCATGTTGACATCAGCCATAAAGTTATAAGCAAGGAATTTTCTGCAGAAACTCATGGGGCACTGCTCTACATGGGGCACTGATCTACAAGAACCTCCTACACCTGATTCAAGTCCAAAAATCGCCAGCATTAAGTGCAAATTGTTAAAATCATGTTTCAATTAACAATCAAAGATTCAATTAACACAGCACTGCAAATATTACGTCTCCTGGCAGTGTGGTAAAGAAAATCTTTTTTTCTTTAGCCTAAATTTTGTATTAATTAGTTGGTTAGATGTGGGCAAGTATTGTATAACATCAAAATAAAGTGCAGAAAAGTGCAAAACCTAATAAGACTCAAAGTGAATCACTTTTCTATTTTTCTCAACTTTTTTTTTTTATTAAATTAAAAATAAAAATAAAAAAAAGTAGCTCCCAAAGCCTTTTAATGCCTTTTCCTCAATGCCTGCTGGTTTTGACAGAATGGCTGAGCTGGACATTAAGTTTAGGTGCTCTAATCACTTTCGTGGCCACAGTGTATAAAATTGAGCACCTAGGCATGCAGACTACTTCTACAAATGTGTGAAAGAACGGGTCACTCTCAGAAGCTCAGTCAGTGAATTCCATGTGGTACCATGATACAATGCCACCTGTGCAAAATGTCCATTTATGGGATTTCCTAACTAAATATTCCACAATCAATTGTTAGTTGTATTATAACAAAGTGGAAGCAATTTGGAAAACAGCAACTCGGCCACAAAATAATAAGCCACATAAAATCACAGCACAGGGTCAGCACATCCTGAGGCACACATTGCCCTCAATTCACTAAGCTTATCTCCTGTCTTTAATAACTTTCTAGAGTGATCACCATGGTGATGAGGCATGTCTTATTCAGGAAACATTTTACTTCAGGCAAACCTAAAGTTAACTCTTCTGTCTTTAAAGAGACACTGAAGCGAGAATAAATCTCGCTTCAGAGCTTATATTCAGCAGGGGCATGTGTGCCCCTGCTAAAACGCCGCTATCCCACGGCTAAACGGGGGTCCCTTACCTCCCAAATCTCCCCCTGCAAAATCCGCAACCAACTTGGTCGTAGATTTTGCTGCTGTTGAGGCGGGGCTAATGGCTGCAGCCCTGCCTCTCAGCGCTGTTTCAGCCGCCCCTCTCATCGAAGGAAGACTGAGAGGGGCGGGGGAGAGGCGGAGATACGCGCTGATAGACGCGCATGGAGGCAGGGCTGCGGCCATTAGCCCTGCCTCACCAGGAAGAGATCCCCGGGACTCCACGAGGGGATTTGGGAGGTAAGGGACCCCCGTTTAGCCGCGGGATAGCGGCGTTTTAGCAGGGGCACACATGCCCCTGCTGAATATAAGCTCTGAAGCGAGATTTATTCTCGCTTCAGAGTCTCTTTACCTCTTTGAGTTAAAGACAGGCTGTTTATTAACTGCGTGTGAAAATAACTACAGAGGAGGTAAATTAACTACAGAGGAGGTAACTTAAGGAATGAAGAGATAAGATAACTGTCTTACTGTGTGGTGGTACGTTTTCTCTTGCCTTATTATCTCCAGCATGATCTTAGTGAATTGTGCAGAAGTCACCAACTTTCTGCAGTTAAAAGCTACAGACCTCTAAACTTCATATAACCTTCAGATTAACTCAAGAACAGTGGCGTAGCAATAGGGGCTGCAGAGGTAGCGACCGCATCGGGGGCCTTGGGTCAGAAGGGCCCTGAGGAGCACATCCTCAACCACAGTATTAGCTCTCTATTGGTCCTATGCTGGTCATTTTCACTTCTATAGTTGCTTCTATTAGTAGTAATCATTAACAAACTGTTCCCCATCCCCTCCTTGCACTTCTGACACTGTGGTTGTCCTTTGCAGGTTTTGGTGCGCCGTATTAATTGTTATGTATAGAGCGCTTTGGGGACCCAATGTAAACCTTACACCGGGGCCCATAGCTCCTTAGCTGCGCCACTGCTCTAGAACAGCCCACAGAGAGTTTGGTGGAATTGTTTTCCACAGAAGAGCAGCTGCATTTCAGCCTTAAATCACCAAGTGCAATAGGCCCTTTCAGTTCCAGTTAAAGGGGATCTGAATGCTTCAAGATACCAAGACTTTTTGGACAATTTCATGTTCTTAACTTTGTGGAAACAGTTTGTGGTTGGCCCCTTCTTTTCCATACACGATGGGGCACCAGTGCCCAAAGCAAGGCCCATTAAGACATGGATAAGTGTACTTGGTGTGGAGGGCCTTGACAGTCCTGCACAGAACCCTGACCTAACCTGATAGAGCACCTCTGGAGTGACTAGAAGGCAAAAACTGTGAGCTAGATCAGATCAGTGCCTGACCTCACACATACTCTTCAGGAAGAATAGCTAAAGATTCCCATAAAACACTCCTAAATCATGTGGAAAGCTTTCCCGGAAGAGTTTGAGCTGTTACAGCTGCAAAGGGTGGGCCAACTCCGTATTAAAGGCTGTTGATTGAGAATGAGATGTCATTAAACTTAATGTGTGTATTAAGACAGGCATCATAATACTTCTGAGAATATAGGGGTTTTTTATTTCTTATTAATGGTGAATTTTATAATGATTTTCATTCTTTTTCAGGTCCAAGATTACTAAATATGGATGATTACCTGAATGCTATAGAGTAAGTAACTTATTTTGAAGGGCTATATCATAGTTTAGCAACCAATAAGATTTCTGTTACTAATTTTTACGATAATTATAATTGTGAATTGAAAAATAAAATGAGTATTATTGTTGCCATATTCCTCATTGCTCCATAGACAACAGTTTTTTTCTCAAAGCTTAACAAAACCAAAAACTGATCAAAGTATATTCCCAAAGCATTCATGTTGAACTATAAGTACTGATTTAAATAACAACTAAAGTTAGAGGGATATGGAGGTTGCCATATTTATTTCCTTTGAACCACTACCCACCTGCCCGTAGTTTTAAAACATCCTGTTGGTCCCTCTTAAAGGACCACAGGACGTTTTAAAAAATCCTCCACAGCTGCCACTACCATCCACGAATGTGCATTCCCCCAGCCACGGGTAACAGTTGAAACCCACAGAGCCATGATTGGTGTAAAGGAAGAAGTCTTCCCTGAACCAATCAAAGTGCCCGTAAGGAAAAGATCATGGCTTCAATGAGAAGACAATGAGCTTTGCTGTAACAGCACTGTCTCTGTGCTCGTTCTAAGCACAGAGAATGAGTGTGAGTGGTAAAAAAAAAAATACAAATATAAGTAAAACCTTTATTTCCAAAATATTGTCGCCATACATTGGACTAGGAACATAATTTACATGTTGTAATAACCAGGAAAAACGGGCAGATTTATTCACAGTAGCATGTTTTATTTTAAAACTATAATAGCCAAAAACTGAGAAATAATGTTTTTTTTTTTTAATTTTTGTTCATTATTAGTATTATTCTTGTTAAAATGCATTTATAATAAATTCATTCCTCGCACAATGTACCACCCAAAGAAACCCTAACTGGTGGACAAAAAAACAAGATATAGATCATTTTGTTGTGACAAGTAGTGATAAAGTTATTGGCGAATGAAAGGTAGGAGCGCTGACAGGTGAAAATTGCCCTGGTCCGTTATGGTAAAAACCCTTGGGGATGAAGTGGTTAAACAATACCAGTTGCCTGGCAGCCCGGTTGATATATTTGGCTGCAGTAGTGTCTGAATCACACCAAAAACAAGCATGTAGCTAATCTTGTCAGATCTGACAAACAACAATGTCAGGAACACCTGATCTGCATATGCTTGTTCAGGGTCTATGGCTAATTGTATTAGAGGCAGAGGATCAGCAGGACTGTCAGGCAACTGGCATTGTTTAAAACAAAATAAATATGGCAGCCTCCATATCCCTATTGTTACAGTTATCCTTTAAATAATAATAATAAAAAAAAACATTTTATAGCTCTGCTTGTCGGCAGCTATGTATTTATCCTTACTAGATTAAGACCTTTATTGCCTGGTTAGTTTCCTTTCAGCAGATTGAGATCTCACAACTGCTAACCACCATTTTCCTGCGATACATAAGTTCCCCTCCCTTATGCAAATACATGATTTCTTCTGTGATATAAAGATGCTGGAAAATATAATCTTGCATCTATCATTCTTCCTACATCGGGTGTCACATGGTCACTGATGATTAAAACACCAACCGTCTGAATTTAATGAAGAAAAGAATCAAGATTTACTGCAGTTCTAAGCACATTTTCAAAAGCTTTTTAGTGAGTGGAATTGCATAAATTGTAGAATGTCAGTTGTAACATATCATTACATATCACTTGTTATTTAAGTTAATATAAAACAAGGATGAAATTAAAAATGTAGAGATAGATAACATTAAAGGAACAAAGAACAGCCAAGTAACAGTATGAGTGACATCTTTTACATTTGTCTAGGAATGATGTATCAAACAAATAATATCTACTGTTCTTAAGTCCAAAGAAGAAAATAAAAAGCACAAACACTGGTCCACATGACAGCCCAGGGGCCCCAGGTCTCTCTCACTCACTGGGGCCCCCAAACCACCATGCAACACCTAGAGGGAAGTGTGGGCAAGCCCTGGACCTCTCACCTCCAGGGAACTCACCCCACCACCTCTAAACTGAATGCCAACTGCAAACAAACACAATTGCTAACTTCCAGCTAGAGCAATATCCTGCCTCTATCCGGCCAGCAGATGCCAGTCAGCCAATCAGGTGCACTGTCATACACCCTTTGCCTGCTGTACCAAATCTAGCAGGAATTACATAAATTAGCATTCAGGTGGGAGGCTTCGGTTGGATGCAATCGTGAAATGCATCGTTTACAGGGACGCCCCGTGTAGGCACATCTCCCACACGGTCCTCTCCCTAACCACTCACCTGTCAACCGCATCCTAGAAGCTGCAAAAAAGAAATTTAAAATCACAAACACTGGTCCACATGACAGCCCAGGGGCCCCAGGTCTCTCTCACTCACTGGGGCCCCCAAACCACCATGCGACACCTAGAGGGAAGTGTGGGCAAGCCCTGGACCTCTCACCTCCAGAGAACTCACCCCACCACCTCTAAACTGAATGCCAACTGCAACAAACACAATTGCTAACTTCCAGGCAGAGCAATATCCTGCCTCTATCTGGCCAGCAGACGCCAGTCAGCCAATCAGGTGTACTGTCATACACCCTTTGCCTGCTGTACCAAATCTAGCAGGAATTACATAAATTAGCATTCAGGTGGGAGGCTTCGATTGGATGCAATCGTGGATTGCATCGTTTACAGGGACGCCCCGTGTAGGCACATCTCCCACACGGTCCCCTCCCTAACCACTCACCTGTCAACCGCATCCTAGAAGCTGCAAAAAAGAAATTAAAATTAAAAACACAAAAGATAAAGTATAAAAAGAAACTTGTTGTGCCCAATTACAGAATTAATATCTATGACAGAATACAAAAATATTCATATCCTTATAAGTCAGCAAAACGTTCACCTAATGTACGAGTTATTTCACAGGAGAAAAAATTGGGCAGGCACTCATGGATAAAACTGTTGTCATTTATTGCCATTCCATGCACGTAGCAAAAAGCTGCAAATCATCAACCATCAAAATCACTTCTATGCGTTAAGCAAACGTGACAAAAAACTGTCCATAGGCATTGGAAAGCTAGCACAGAGCCAAGCCAAGAAACATGCGAGGAGCAAGAGATGAGCAGTGCAGGCAATACTTGCGTTATTGTAGACGTGCAGTAGCAGGCATGAGTGTGGACAGAAGCGTGGGTGCGCTCAGGGATGCTCCAGGTTTGCTGCCCTTACAGCCGTTTCACCCTTACTTGCTTAGGGCCTCATCAGAGGAACAAGATAGCACGCCTAGGGTCCCAGTAGTGTGGACCGAGCGGGTCCCTCCTGTCCGTCCGCGTTGCGCACCTCGTTGGCTTCTAGTGACCGACTAATGTACGAGTTGTGTCCTTCATTAACTTGTTATACTATCATTTGTTCAAGAGAATATCTCTCTTCCATAATTCCCATGTTGTTCGAATCTAGCCATTTTGTTGTGAAGGTTAGCAAAAATCCTTTTGTAATCTTGGTAAGTGTTAATTATTTATATGATTTCTTCTATTGTGGGTGACCTGGAGTCTTTCCAGTGTCTGGCTATTGCCACCTTAGTTGCTAAGGTAATATTTTTATAATGATTTTTCGGTGCATTGGAGGGAATAATTCTAATCCTCAAAGGTCAAAGAGAGCCAGGCCAGGGTATATTTTTATTGGTTTTTTTTTATAGTAGAACTTATTAGATGGAATGTTTTATACCAGGTCTTTTTACCATATGGACAGTCCTACCAAATGTGGATTAGCGAGCCTACCTTTGGCAGTTTCCCCAGCATTTGTCTGAGCGGCTGAGAGAATGAGAATAACTTTTTGGTGTAAAGTACCACCTATATATTAGTTTATGGTTCATTTCTTTGTGGTTAACACATTGGGTAGTGTTCAATAGTGAGTGTATAGCCTTCAGATACTGTGCGTCTGTGTATTTAGTTTTCAGATCTCTTTCCCATTTGTGGATGAACCAGGATTTATTGAATTTATTGCTTCATAGGATATTATACTGTATATAATAGAGATTCCTTTAATGTGTTTAAACTGGAGATTCAGTAGCCTCAGAATATCTTTATATATTTGAAAAGGTATTAAATTGGATTTCTGTAAAAATTTTGAAGTCTTAAAGGGATACTTAAGTGTGAGATAAAAAACGACTTTTACTCACCTGGGGCTCCCCTCAGCCCCCTGCAGCTGAACGGTGCCCTCGCCATGTCTCTCCGATGCGCCTGGTCTCGGCGGCGGCCACTTCCAGTTTGTCCGTCACCGGCCGACAGGCTGGGAACGCAGCTGATTATCCGCGTCCCCGGCCGCAATAGCATTATAGAGGGCGCTATTGCGGCCGGGCACGCGGATAATCAGCCACGTTCCCAGCCTGACGGCCGGTAATGGCCAAACCGGAACTGGCCGCCGGCAAGACCAGGCACATCGGAGGGACACGGCGAGAGCACCGTTCAGCTGCAGGGGGCTGAGGGGAGCCCCACGTGAGTAAAAGTCATTTTTTATCTCACACTTAAGTTTCCCTTTAAGTAATTAAATTGTTCATTTTGTAGAGATTGATGTGAGGCAGATATGCTTTGAAAAGATTTCAGGTTCTTGTTTTCGTATAGTTGATGGGTGGTTTTAACTCCTGACTTCAACCATAGGTTTATTTTAAAGTCTGGAATCAAAGAGTTAATACATTGCAATGGGAAACAGGCAAGGTTGTCTAATATATCGCCTTTGGGTACATTTTCCTTGCTTTTATGGTAGTCTTATCTGCCAGTAAGAAGGGAGGAGTGTATGGTATGTTCGCTAAGAGTCTAATTATGCTATAAATGAACAACTGTCCATCTATTTGTTTTTCTATTGCTCCCCAGCGTGTATCACATGACCTCGTGAAAAGTATACGAGATTGGTCTAATATCGTTGCTAAATAGTATGTCTGAAAGTCAGGGATACCCATTCCTCCTTTGGAGGTATGTGTGGATATGATTCTTCTATTCAATTTTGGATGTTTACTAGGCCAAATAAATGTAGTTATAATTGAATTGAGTTTGTTAAAGAAGGTTTTTGGGACTGATACAATCACTGTTCTGAATAAGTATATTTCTATGGGGAATCGCCCTTTTGACCAGGGCTGACCATGAGATAAAATTTTCTATATTCGTTACATAATTTTTCTACTTTAGTTAGTGTAGGAGGGTAGTTTTTGGTGTATAAAAGTTTACTAGGAGCAATTAAAGAGGAACTCCAGTGAAAATAATATAATAAAAAAAAGTGCTTAATTTTTACAATACTTATGTATATATTATTTAGTCAGTGTTTGCCCATTGTAAAATCTTTTAAATCCCTGATTTACATTCTGACATTTATTACATGGTGTCATTTTTACTGTTGGCAGGTGATGTAGCTGCTGCTGCATGCTTTTTTTGGCATTTGGAAACAGCTGTAAACAGCTATTTCCCACAATGCAACAAGGTTCACAGACAGGAAACTGCCAGGAGTACCACAGTCCTCAGAGTTTCTTGTGGGAGGGGTTTCACCACAATATCAGTCATACAGGGCCCCCTGATGGTCTATTTGTGAAAAGGAATAGATTTCTCATGTAAAAGGGGGTATCAGCTACTGATTGGGATAAAGTTCAATTCTTGGTCGGAGTTTCTCTTTAAGTTCATACCAAGATATGGGACTGATGATTTATTATATGGAAACAAGAGTTTCAACTTTCTGTAGAGTTCGTCGTTTATATTTATTCCAATAACTGCGATTTGGTGTAATTAAATTTGTAGTAAGAGATTCTAGTGAATTGTTCTAGGGTTTTATGCATCTCAGTAAGGGATTTTTCTACATTGGAGATAGAAATAATGACATCGTCTGCATAGAGTCCTATTGTATGGATTGTTGATTTGTGTGGGATTCCTGGTATATTGGTGTTTGGTCTTAAGGGTTCAGCAAGGGGTTCTATTAGAAGGTTGAAGATGAGATGGGAGAGTGGGCACCCCTGTCTCATCCCATTTGTTATGTTAAATAGGTCTGATGACATTCCGGATGTATATAATGTAGCAGACGAAGAGCTATATAGAGCCATAATAGCAGTTGAGAAGGCTTCAAGTAGGCTGTATTCTTTTAAGGTGGGATCTAGGTAGCTCCAATTTATTCTATTGAATGTCTTCTCTGCATCTAGAGTGAAGAGCAGAGAAGACCTTCCAGAATGTTCTACTAGTTGAATAAGATTAATTACTCTTTTGTGGTGTGTGAGGCTTGTCTGCCTTTGATAAAGCCAACTTGATCTTGCCCAATTAAGTAGGGAATGAAGTTCCCCAGTCAGAATTTTAGTGTACACTTTTATGTCTGTAATTAGGAGTGAAATTGGTCTAAAATTACTAGTTATGTATGGATCTTTTTGGGGATGGTTACTATAGTTGCTTGTAGCATCTCTACAGCAGAGTTAATTGGCTAATCATGCAACATTGCTCATGTAAATATGCATTTGCTTTTGCATGCCAAAATATGCAGGGTCTAAAACTAATACCACAAAGCGGTTGCCCTGCAGGGATTATGTCATGCTGCATTAGCACTATCCAGGAGCACCACAGGGAGGCTCCCCAATGCCCCCGTACAACCAGGGAGCCATGGGGTTCCAAGCCCTCTCACTGCTCAGACACCACACAGTGGCACTCTGGAGGGGGAGGCTGGGAGGTGCAGGCGACCTCTCCAAGCGTGGCCAGCGCCGGGAAGAGCCGCTCACACCCACCTCCCAAAATTTAAAAACAGGCACTTACCTTTACGTCCATTGCGTTCTGCTACATGAGCACGACTTGGGAGCAACACATGAGAAAGGAGTGAAGCATAGGCCACCCACAGCTTTGGAGCTAAGGGCTGGCTTTCACGCAACACACTCAAGGCGGGGGGGGGGGGGAGGACAGGCGCAGACAGCCTGCTCCAGGGCTCTCTCCACCTACAACACGCCATCCACCACCTGCCTCCAAAGGGAAAGAATGTGGAAACACTACAGCAGAGAATTTTATGTGTGCATCAAACACCAAGTTAAACCTGACACATGTGGCTTTGCAAATTTGGCCTAATTGGCTAATCACGAGACATTGCTCATGCAAATATGCAATTGCTTTCGAATGCCAAAATATGCAGGGTCTAAAACTAATACTACAAATCGGTTGCCATGCAGGGATTAGTTCATGCTGCATTAGCACTATCCAGGAGCGCCATGAGGAGGCTCCCCAATGCCCCCATACAACCAGGGAGCCACGGGGTTCCAAGCCCTTGTAGCATTTCTTTTGGAGCGAGGCCAGAAGATTTTATGGCGTTATATAGTTTGTCCATATATGGGAGGAGTTGGTGGGTGAAAAGTGTGTAATATTCATTAATTAGGCCATCTGGACCAGGCAATTAATTTTGTTCTATGGATTTGATTGCTTTTAGAATTTCTGTAGGTGAGATCGGGGTTGATTATAACTCTAAATCTTCTTGTTTTACTTTAGGTAAGTTAATTTTCTTTAAAAAAGTTTGTATAATTTCTGGGGTAGGTTGAGGAAAGTCCCTAGCATCTTTCAGATTGTATAGTTATGCATAGTATTCTGCAAAACGGTTGGCTATTGCTTTTGGATCTATTATTTTAGTTTTCTGATCTTTACCCCAAATCCGTGACAAGTTAGCTCGTCTTTGTTTAGTTTTAACCTGATTGGCCAGTAGAGCCCCTGCTCTGTTACCTTGTGCATAGAAATTATCTTTTATTCTAAAAAGATTGTGTTCATATTTGTACAAGTAGAATGTCTGCAGCTCGTTTCTGGCTTTTTATAAATTTGGTTCTGCATAGTTGGATTAGTCTTATGATTTTTTTTTTCACAGTCATGAACTTATTTTAGTAGGTTTTGGTGTTTTATTGTTCTTAATTTTTTTTATTTTACCCTGTAACGAGCTGCAGGCACCTCTGATAAAAGCTTTGTGTGTCACCCAAAGAAGCTGAGTATTTATGTCTGGAGTAGCATTTAGTTTGAAAAACTCGGTTAGTTCTCTCTTAATTTGTTCTTTTGCATCAGGATAGTTAAGTAGTGAATTGTTGAGTCTCCAAAGGGGAAGATGGTTCTTTTTGTTGCTCTCGAGTATATCTATAATCAGAGGGAGAAGGTCTGACCATGTTATTAACCCAGTTTTCGATTGTGAGATATTTATCTGATAGAGCTAGATCTATGCGAGAGTATGATTGATGGATGTATGAAAAATAAGTATAGTCTCTTTCTAATGCATATTGGCTGCGCCATATATCATATAGGTTTTCCCCATCTATGTGCTTTTTAAGAGCAATAGATTGCTTTCTTTTTTTGAGAATGTTGCTATTTTAAGAGTGTTGTGGGGGTGGGAGCCAGTTTATGTGGGCTGGGAGCCGGAGCTTCACTGAGCAGCATCTATCTCACTGCGCGAGCAAGCCACGCTCCCTAGAGCAGGTATTTTGTCCATCACTTTGCTTCTTTATACTGTCTATATTCTGACTGCTATTAAACTTTGCCTTGCTCAGTATTGGATTTAGTTTTTAGCCTGAAACAAAGGTATGAATGTCTGTTACTTTGGCCTTGATTCATTAAGCAGCGCAGCTTAATGTGAGGGAGCGCTCGTTAGCAGGAAGAGTGGCCGCTATGCTCGCCTTACATAGCATGTCTACAGAGCATGCCTTCCTTAGTTACGCTCCTTGCTTACATAGCAATGCGCGTAACTTTAAATGAGGGTGGTCCTGTGAAGCATCACGGCCACGATACTTCACTAGTGGCCGCTACTATGTTGATTAACATAGTTATAGTAACTATGTTAATTAACATAGTAGTGGCCGCTAGTGAAGTATTGCAGTCGCAATACTTTACAGGACCAACCGCATTTAAAGAGGAATTTCAGCCTAAACAAACATACTGTCATTACATTACATTAGTTATGTTAATTAAAATAGATAGGTAATATAATCTCTTACCCACCCTGTTTTAGTAGAACAGGCTAATGTTTGTGATTTCATGGGGGCACCCATCTTTTGCATGGTGGCAGCCATCTTTTTGGTTGAAAGTAGGTGACAGGGAGCATGAGACACAGTTCCAACTGTCCTGTGTCCTGATCACTCCTCCCAGCTGTGCGCACTAGGCCTCAAATCTCACATTCAAAATAAAAAAAAATAAAAAAAATTGCACCAAAACAGCAGAAGGAGAACAACAACATCAGAAATCCCATCATGCTTTGCACAGCATCAGGGGAAAAATGCCAGTTTTTTTCTGTGCAGCTAAACATGAGGCTTGGGTAAGAAAAACAAAGTTCTGATGTGGGGAAACACCAAGCCTTTTTAGTGCTGCTGAGTAGATTTTTGTCTGGAGGTTCACTTTAAGGTTACGCACGTTGCTATGTAAGCAACGTGCGTAACTAATGAAGGCACGCTCCTTACATAGCAGCCACTCTTCTTGTTAACGAGCATTCCTTCTGGGCTGCTTTAGCAGTGCAACTTAATGAATCAAGGTCTTTGTGAATAATTTACTGTGTGCTTTTGAATTTCTGTCCCTATTCAGTGGAGTACTAGAACAGCATGGAGAGCTATCCATTTCCAGAAATGTCTCCAGCAGGCCAAGTGCAAAAAGTATCTATGGTATGTTGAAATATACATCACAAATGTATTTTCTTTATTTTTAATTGTTGCAGAACGTGTTACAGACTATCACCACTCAAAACGAAGTTTTCTTTCTCCATTAAGTATTATTTGTAGTACATACTATATAATCAATTACTACTGCTTCCTTACATCACTTCTTCCTTACATCTCTCAGACTCCTGGGGTGAGATAGCACTTCAGTTCTCTCTTGCTAGATTCCTAAGCCACAATTTATACGTAATTTATTAGAGTTAAACGGTTACAAAGGTTAAAATGAAACATTTACAACTAGTTAATGGTCTTACAAACTGCAGGAATTTTTCACTAGAAGTAAAAAAGGAGGCTGATCATGGGTGTCCGTAGAAAATTTTCCAGGGGGGGTAAAAAGGGGGGGGAGTGGCGTGGTGCGCGTAGCGTAGCCATGCCGAAAAATGGGTGTGGTCATGGACCAGAATGTGAGTGTGGTCACGGGTGGAGACAAATTTACATGAACTTAGCAATGGTGGGACATTAGATTAGGGCAGTGGTGGCGAACCTTTTGGAGACCGAGTGCCCAAACTGCAACCCAAAAGTCACTTATTTATCACAAAGTGCCAACAGCAATTTAAACTAAATCCAAACTTTTAACTCATACATGAACATTATGGAAAATCCAAGTTGAAAATAAAATGTGAAGCTAAACAATTTCATCCATCCTACTAATGAAAAATGTATTCATTTTTTTTAGAAACTCCCAGTTTTATTTTCTGTTTTAAAAAGCTAAAAAAGTAGGTTTAATGCTATTATCTCATATGATGATGATTCAGCTTTTTCCATAGTCTCACAGTTAGCAATCATGTGACCTCCAACAAGAAAAATTCAGCAATTATGAAGCCCCCAACAAGACAAATTCAGCAATCATGAGGCCCCCAACAAGACAAATTCAGCAATCTTGAGGCCCCCAACAAATCATGAGGCCCCCAACAAGACAAATTCAGCAATCATGATGCGCCCAACAAGACAAATTCAGTAATCATGAGGCCCCCAACAAGACAAATTCAGCAATCATGAGGCCCCAACAAGACAAATTCAGCAGTCATGAGGCACATAAATAGACAGCATTTCACATAAACAGGCAGAATTACCCCTTAATATGGTAGACACCTCTCACCTGGCTTCTGAATTCTCCTCTACTGGCTGCTGTGCCTGGCTGGCCTGGCAATACTGTTTTTGGCTGGATTGGGGATGATGTGTGGGCTGAAAGGCCTGGCGGTGATGCTGTGGCCGGGCTGGTGGTGATGCAGTGGCTGGGCTGACGGTGATGTGGTGGCTGGGCTGGCGGTGATGCTGGGCTGTGCTTGGCTGGTTGAAGTAAATGCTGGCCTGACTGGTGGTGATGCTGTGGCCTTTTTGACAGTGATTCTGGGCTGGTTGGCTGGTGGTGATGCTGGGCTGGCTGGCCTGGATAGTTTAGGTAGTGACAGGTGCCCCCTAGTTTAGGTAGTGCCAGGAGCCCCCCAGTTTAGGTAGTGACAGGGTCCCCCAGTTTAGGTAGCGACAGGTGCCCCCCAGTTCAGTTAGTGTCAGGTACCCCCCAGTTTAGGTAGTGACAGGAGCCCCCCAGTGTATGTAGTGACAGGAGCCCCAAGTTTAGGTAGTGACAGGTGCCCCCCAGTTCAGATAGTGACAGGAGCCCCCGAGTTCAGTTAGTGACAGGAACCCCCAGTTTAGGTATGACAGGAGCCACCCAGTGTATGTAGTGACAGGAGCCCCTAGTTTAGGTAGTGACAGGGCTCCCCAGTTCAGGTAGTGACAGGTGCCCCCCAGTTCAGGTAGTGACAGGTGCCCCCCAGTATAGATAGCCAGGTCTATAGGTGTCCCCAGTTTAGATAGCCAGATCTATAGGTGTCCCCAGTGGCAGTGGAGAGAGAAGAGAAGCGGGGAAGGGTGGATGTCTCCTACCCCTTTCCCTCACCTTGGGGCTCCCCCTCTCTCTCGCTCCCCCCTTTAGAATTAAGTGATGCAGTAGGCAGCTGCGGGACCGGGACACTTACTCTATTCTGCGTCCCGGCTTGAGTGAGCTCTCTGTATCTGTGGGTCGCTGCGCTGGTCTGGACTAGACCAGAGCAGCGGCGCACAGATACAGAGAGCTCACTCGCGCCGGGACAGAGAATAGAGTAAGTGTCCCGCCGCTGCCTGCCGCATCACTTAATTCTAAAGGGGGGAGCAAGAGATCGGGGGAGCCCCAAGGTGAGGGAAAAGGGGGGGAGACGTACATTCTGTAATGTCCTGAATGATGCTGCTTGGCTGAAGTAGAAATATGCACAGTGCTGGCCTGACTGCTTGATGTTTTGAGGCTCAATGTTCAGCAAAACCCATGTTTTTTTTAGCTAGCCCCACCCATGAGATACAAGCTACCCACTGCCTAATGGGGCTCCCTGTGCAATATGCAAGGTTTGCCACATTCCATAAGGCAGTCATAGCAGTGAGGGACCACCTCCTACCTATTCCCCCTCTCTCCCTCCCTGTGTTTGATGTCCCTTGGGTCGCTGTTTCAAATCTATGCTAGGGGTTTGGAGTTGAACAGTCTCTCTGCATTTGATGTCCCTAAGGAGAGCGCTGTAAAAACAACGCCAGAGATTTGGTTGCAGCCATCACCACCATAGGCCATAATAGGAATTACGGCTATAGCGGCACTGAGTAAGTAATTTGGGCGCCGTCAAAAGACGGAGGACAAATCACTATAAAAACATTAATTTAATTAATTTAAACACATGTAATTTAGCCGCCAGCAATAACTGGCAGCCGAATTAGATCTTGCCCCTCTATCCATGTGACCTTGAGGGGGAATAGTAATTAGCGCCACCGGGTCTTGGGCAGGAGTAGGGTTAGACATTTTTTGGCTTTACCTTGCACCCAAATCTCCCGGTGGCATCATTATATGTACACTCTTAAGGTGCCTGTTTCAAATTTTAGCCAGCAATTTGGAGTTTGTATATTCTCTTTGTATTTATGTGGGTGTTTCCTAAACACTCCATTTTCTTTCCACTTCTCCAAAACATACGGATACTGTATGTTACGGTAATTGCTTCCCTCAATTATGACTATGGTAGGGATTAGATTGTGAGCTCCTCTGAGGACAGTCATTGACAAGACAATATACTCTGTAAAGTGCTGTAGAAGATGTAAGTGCTATATAAATACACAATAATAATATCCACTGAGAGGATGAGAATAACATTTAAAGTCACATAAACACATTTGTGGTAGAGAAATAAATACAGTTGAGTCTTGGTTATACAGCACCAATGGGGATCGGCTGATAAGTGTGCTTCCTGGTTGCTTGAGACTCAATGTTAAAAATAGGCCTAGCTAATACAGTACCATACAGCACCATACCCCACTCTATATACATACCATGAACTGTACATACCATGAACTCTGTATTACATGTTAAAATACAGTAATTGAAACTATTATTAACCTTGGGGGAGCCGTGGAACTCATTGTTTAACCTCTAGCCGACCGCGTCACGATGATGGGCATGGCCGCGGCGGCAGCTCCAGGACCGCCTACGCCGAAGTCCTAGGCTCTGTAATGCAGGAGATCGCACCCAAGCTGCGCGCACATCTCCTGCTTGGTGGGCGGAGTGGAGTTCTGCCTTCAGTCTCCGAGCGGCTACTGCCGCTCGGGAGACTGTTAGACGGCGTAATCGCCGTCTAAATACTGGTACTGCGCTGCGATCAGCAGCAGCGCTGTACTGGGGACAGCCGTGTGACACGGCTGTCCTCTCCTGAGGCTGAGGAGTGATGGGCTGTCATAGGCTAAAGCCTATGATAGCTGATCACGCTGATTGGCTGGCAGGGGGAGGGAGGGAGCAGGGCTGCAAAAAAAAACCAAAAAACAATAGTAATTGTTATTAAAAAAAAAAGTTAACAAATATTGATTTAAAAAAAATAAACACAGGGGGGGCGATCAGACCCAACCAACAGACAGCTCTGGTGGGGAGAAAAGGGGGGGGGGGAATCACTTGTGTGCTGTTTCCTGTGGCCCTGCAGCTTGGCCTTAAAGCTGCAGTGGCCAATTTAATGAAAAAGTGCCTGGTCTTTAGGGGGGTTTAACACTGCGGTCCTCAAGTGGTTAAGCACAGCAGAGCCTACAAAAAGCCTAAAAAGTTGGCCTTAACCACTGTGAGTATTGCTGGCGATTTGTTCTGGTTGGCTGAGACTGCTGTTTAGATGAGATCTGGATAACCGGTACTCAACTGTATATGTATAAAGGTCTGTACATCAGTCCTGAAACAGGACAAATAAAGAGGGAAGAGAGACAGGGGATTTTAATTCCAAAGGAGGGACTGTCACTGCAAAAAGGGTACATTTGGGAGTTTTTAATCACATACAGTAATTTTGATAGTATTGTGTAAATACAGTATAAATAGTTTTTGAAGTGGATGCAGACATTGGTATTACCAATAATTCAGGCAGGTGCATTTTTAGGCATAGGCATTCCAGGCCACTGCCTATTGTGCCATTGCCCCTGATTAAACCCTGCTCCCAAACTAAGCCCCATCTCAAATTAAGCCATGTCTATTGCCTACCGAATGAAGCTACGCCCCCACAGATGTTTTTGCCTTCTTCTGTCCCACTTTCTGCCTCCTTCTGTCCCCAGTTGTGCCTCCTTCTGCCACCTTCAGTCCCCCTGTGCCACTCACCTGTTCCTCCCTGTGTGTCTCTCTGTCCCCCTGTGCCACCTCCGCCCTCCAGTGCATCCAGAGATGGATTAAGGTGAAATGGTGGTCTAGGCAATCAACGACTTTGGGCCACCTAGCTTTTTGGTAAGATTTGTTGGGGATTAGCATAAACCGGGCCCTAGACTCTCTCCAGGCCCTAGGCACCTGCCTAAGTTGCCTTGTGGGTGATCCGGCTCTGTGTGCATCCTGCTGTGCCTCCTTCTGTCCCACTGTACCTCCTTCTGTCCCACTTTGTGTCTCTTTGTGTCCCCTTGTCCCACTATCTGTTCCCATCCCCCTCCTGCGCTTCCCCAGAACAGTGTGTAAATGCAGAGTATAGTGCAGCAAAAGCTATGCTATAACCGCCCCTCTGTAGTCCAGTGCTGTGCCTGTGCGACCATCCTGTCTGGCTTCTGCTCCTTCTACTGCTGGCCCTTACTCTCCTCATGTCGCATGTAATCACACTACATGCTGTAGGAGAGGCTGGGCACTAGGGCGTGTGGTGAGCGGACAGGCGGAAGCACAGCACTGGACTCCATTGGAGAGGTGAGAGCACAGCGTCTGCTGCATTGTACTCTGCATTTACACACTAAGCAGGGATAGTGCACGAAGGGGTTGTGCAACAAAATGCGACAGGATCGGCGGGTTGTTTGTAACTTAGGGGCTCCCTGTATTATGCATCCACCCTATACAGCACATGGTTTATATTCTCTCGTGTGTGTTTTGGTTGTTTGTTTGTTTGTTTTTTGGGGGGTTTCTTGCCTGGAGTGACAAAAAGGTTAGAAATTCAGGTTGGATAACAATATGTTAACTTATATTGCTTTATTCTAATCGCATTGCAGAGCAGAGGAAACAGTATGCCCAGTCGTTATCCAGCGTCAACAGCAGCTTCAATCACAGAGTAGAGGTAAGAGCATTTTTTGTATTTTCATGTTTACTTTACAGAGCTTATGATAAATGGAAAAGCAGTGTATTTTCAGTCATTTTATGTTATAACTGGAACATTCACTTGAACTGAAATTTTGACTGTGACAACTGACTTCTTTATATGATAACTATTCAATATCCCCTCCTTTGTATAATCAATGGCATTTTGCATGTTACTAGGTGACTTCTGCTAATACGCACCTTCTATGTATTATGGAAATCATTAAGCATCATGGGCCATATGCAATTCACTTTTTCACCTGAGTTTTCTCCTGATTGATATTTTCAAATTTGTCAATTAAATGCCTTTTAAATTACCAAAAAGCAAAAAAATATTAAAAAAAATATTGATAGAACTTTTTCACCTACTTTGTGGTACTTTTTCTATTGCAACGTGCTGAAAAGTTAATCTAAATAGAAGATGAAAAATTATCTCCTAGGAGAAAAATCAGGAGAAAAGGTTAATTGCATAAGGCCCAATGAGTTTATCAAGCAAGGAAAGCAGATTAGTATGGACTGGAATAGGGTGCAGATTAGGGCAGTTTCTAGGCTAAATTGCACCCAGGGCGAGGGTGTAAAATAGATCTGCCTACTTACTAGTGACCAGCCACTCATCCAGGAGGAAGCAGGGATCATGAAAACACACGGGTGAAGAGAGCCCGGAAAAAAGACTCCTCCATGGGCGCCGCACACTGACAGCCTGCAGTACCGCTACAGGACATCAGGTGTCATCAAGCGGTGGTGACATGATGATGACTTGACATCGGATGCAGGCAGCCCAGGAGGAGTCAAGAAAGTTGATCACGCTGGTAATCTGCTTTCTTCTTCCATTTGGCTGCACCGCGCGCTTCCCTAGCGGTTATGTCCTTCTGCCTGCGCCCCCCCTTCTTCTACTTGCTGGACTGCACCCAGGGTGATCGCCCTGCCCAAGAAACGGCCTGGTGCTGATAAGCCTATCCAGATACAAAGTCCTGTTCAAGTGGACCAACTCACAAAAAATTAAATTCACTATATCCTAAAAATTACCAATGTACCGACGAATAAAAATGGCTACGTACTCTGGATATTATCAGTCTTTTTTTTCAGGTGCAGAGTGATTTCAGTGTTTAATTTGTTATTACAGCACTTGTTGACGTGTGACTTAGGGAATGACTTGCGAAGAATCGAGGACTGTCTTAAACACCTTCAGTTGCTGCATGCAGAGGGAAAGGTGTGGGGCCAGGACCTGATTCTTCAAATACAAAATGGGGATCTGCTTTTAACTGACATGGAGTCACGGGTAAGATGTTCAAATTTTAATTTGCATTTTTTATACTAACTAATATTAGTAGTTATCTTTTGCCGTTGTGCCTGTTAAATTCTAGGGATGTAGGCGAACCCTTATGGGCCGCTACTACTTTCGGGTCGCTATGACCCGGAGTAGTACGGCTGCGCTGGGCCGGCGGTGCTCGTCTTTGATTGCGCGCCTGTTGCCGGCCACTCTCTGCGCATGAGCTTGACGTCACTCATGACGTCACGCACATGCGCAGAAAGTGCCCGGCAACAGGCGTGCGATCAAGGACACGCACTGCCGGCCCAGCGCATCCGTACTACTCCGGGTCATAGCGACCCGGAAGTAGTACACGGTGAGGTGTTCGCCAGCAAACGGTTCCCGAACTGTTCACCGACATCTCTATTAAATACCTGCTCGAATTGTCATTCTGTGTTATTGGCCGAATAATGATTCTTGATAATCACTTCAATGTTTATCCACTACTTGTCCTGGACGATGGAGTAACTTTGTGTGTGATGTCTATATTCTTTTAGTGATGACTTGTACTTGCATCGGTTTGTGCCACTTTCGTTTTGTTCTCTGGCTTTTTCAATAAACTTTTATTATTAAAAAAAAGATGTACACATTTGGTTCATTATGTTATTCCCCTTTACAATACAGATTTAATAGTATATCTGATGCAGGGGAGTTGCTAGCCCCAAAGATCAGTGGCACGTGCCCCGGATCTGGGGTGCCCTGGATGTCCCCAGGCAGCGGGCAAACACAGAAGGAAGGGAGCACCGATGAAAAGGAAAAAATGCAAAAAATGCGTGCCACAGTCCCACCTCAGTGCCTCTTGGGGTGCACAACTACACTATAAACAAAGGCTGAGGTCATATTTATGATTTAAACCTCCTACACTACAAGTCCCCAATCTTCTGATCCAGAATGCCTCTTTTTTGAGTAAGGCATTCTGGATCAGAAGCGAACGAGCAATGATGTCGCTACAAGCATTATAGGAACGCTTTTCTTCTCATAAATCCAATATACAAAATCCTACTTGCTCGTCGTCTATTGCGGAGCACTTCCACACACCTCGACATTCCATCTCGCAGCTGAAAATTATTGCCATTGATGGGGCCGCTGACAATTGGAGGGGTGGTGATAGGGACAGATACTTACTCAAAAAAGAGGCATTCTGGATCACAAAATTGGGGACTTGTGGTGTAGGAGGTTTAAATCGTGAATATGACCTCAGCTTTTGTATATAGTCTATTTATGTAGCTTTAGACTCTTTTGTGGCCATGTCACTTCAATGATTAAGTGTATTTGTTCCCTTTGTTTCTTAGGTCTTTGCTTTTATGTGACCTGACAGCGGATCTGGTAGGAGTAGCTCACTGTGTCCTTTGTATAAGTGGCTATATTTTGAGTGGCTAATGATACATGGGCCTCAATTCACTAAGCTTTATCAAACACTTTATCAAACGTTTGATAATTTATTTCATGGGTAAAATCTAATTTTGAATTCTCTAAGGTTTTATATATTTATTGAATGTTTTATCGATAAACCGTTCAATACATCTATAACACCATAGTGAATTCAAAATTAGATTTTACCCATGAGGTAAATTATCAAACATTTGATAAAGTGTTTGATAAAGCTTAGTGAATTGAGGCCAATGTGGGTAGAAAACCAATAATATTATCATTGTGCTTGTTTTCACTGTCCCGCCTTGTCTACATCTTAGTGCACGTAGATAGGCTGGCCACATGATTTTGGATTTGTGTGCCAGGCTGTATGCACGCTTATTGGCCGGCCGCAATGTTTACTACATGCGCGCCAGTCTTTACGCCTGCTGATTGGTTGGCGGTATTGTTTATTTATCATGAGTGGATGATGTGTAGACCCGCCTATTGCACGCCCCTTGGTGACGTCACTCCGCACATGTGTCTTGCGCTCCAATACAGGGGGCGACGCACGTGAGCAGGTGGGCGTGTCGGGTTTATGACACGCAAGGAAAGAGCCGCGGCTGGTTGGCCTGAACTGCTCTGTCCCATTGGCCGCTTGTTAGGCATTATGGGTTAAGGGGTGTGGCCAACACCGATGGATTAGCGTGCTTTTCATGATGGGCATGGCGTGGAACATGTGAGTACAACACGAACATGGTTATTTGCATATTAGGACATCAGTCTCCTCTCAGGTCCGCTTCAGGACTCCTCCCACTAACGGAGGTGTATTTAAAGGTGTATGGATTCACATTTAATTGGCTATGAGCAGTTTGAGAAAGGGTTTTAACCTGAAACAGCAGTCTGTCACTGCTGCCACTTTGATGCAATAAAGAGCTAATAAATACGTCCAGCGGTGCCAGTCCTTCTGTTTTTGCCCAGGCAGCAAGCGGCAGTACTTCCCTCCGGCCGCTTGGTCTCCAGTTTCTGCAGACATCTTCTCTTTTGGGCTTCTCCCCCCAGTGTCTGAGAATGAATCAGACGCTAGAGCTCATAGCATCTGATTCCCGGATGCTAGGGGGATAATCACCAGCTACAAAGGATGTCTCCAGACTTGGAGAGCAGATGGAGTAGATGAGTTCCAACTTCTTCCTGCTGTGCTACTCTGCTGATGGGAGGAACAGTGAGGACACACGCAACGATACATGCTCCCTATGGAGGCTCCAGGCACCACAGCTTCCAGCATGTCACTACAACACCCAGCATGCCTCAAAGAGATACCACAGTGCCTAGCATGGCACCACACAGCACCCAGCATGCACCATATGTTTAAGTGACACTGCCTATTTATGTTATATGCAGGGGCGGCGCCAGGGGGATGCTTTGGGTGCTTAAGCACCCCCTGAAATTCTCCAACCACCCTATTAGCACCCCCCAGCGTGAAATGACTTTCGGCGTCTAATAGACGCCGTGTCAGTTCACTGGCACTAGCAGCCCGTAGCTCCGGCAGCGGCAGAGCAGGGCTACGGTAAAATGGCGTCCAAAGCCCTGCTCTGAAGACTTCGAGTCTGCAATGCAGGGCTTCGGGCACCATCATCCCGTAGCCCTGCGGGAATTTCAGTTGCTGGCTGCAGAGGATCGTGGGAGCTGTGCGCCGGACGGGGTCGGGACAGGAGGTCTGCTGCAGCCAGGTGAGTAAATGAATTTTTTTTATGTATTAGCAGGTGTATTTGCTGGGCAAGTCTGCCACATGATTGAAGTGTTTTCTTGGCAAGTCTGCCACATGGTTGAACGTATTTTCTGGTCAAATCTGCCGACATGATTGAACTAGTTTCTGATCAAATCTGCTACACGATTGCTCGTATTTTCTGGTCAAATCTGCCACATGATTGAACTTGTTTTTTTGGTCAAATCTGCCACATGATTGAACGTGTTTTTTTTGGTCAAATCTGCCAACATGATTGAATGTGTTTTCTGGTCAAATCTGCCACATGGTTGAACGTATTTTCTGGTCAAATCTGCCGACATGATTGAACGTATTTTCTGGGCAAATCTGCTCACATTACGTGTATTTTCTTGAGAAAACCTGCACAATTATGTGAATTTTCTGGGGAAAGGGTCACCAAAACTTGGGCCCACTGTCTTTGCATTGCACTTTTAAAGGGAACCCGAGGTGAGAATAATATTGAGGCTGCCATATTTATCTCCTTTTAAGCAATACCAGTTTCGTGGCTGCCGTGCTGGTCATCTGCCTCTAATTCTTTCAACCATAGACCCTGAACAAGCATGCAGCAGGTCAGGGGTTTCTGACAATATTGTCAGAACTGACAAGATTAGCTGCATGCTTGTTTCTGGTGTAATTCAGTTCACTACTGCAGCCAAATAGATCAGCAGGGCTGCCAGGCAACTAGTATTGTTTAAAAGGAAATAAATATGGCAGCCTCCATATCACTCTCACCTCGGGTTCACCTTAATTTACAGTTAGCTCTGCCCTTATCCGATCATGGCCACACCCATTTTCCCTCTATAGCCACACCCATTTGTTTGCCAATTTTTTGCCATTTTTTGTCATCAGCTACCCCAGAATTTGGTCCAGCACCCGCATAGCACCCCCGCCCCCCCCCCCCCCCCCCCAAAAAATCCTGGAGCCGCCACTGGTTATATGCTACATTTTATTTTTTTTCTGTATTGATATAGATCTCTATAATAATGTCAGAAAACACCTGATATGCTGCATGCTTGTTCAGAGTCTATGGCTAAATGTATTAGAGGCAGAGGATCAGCAGGAGAGCCAGGCAATGCAGATTATTGAAAAGGAAATACATATGCCAACCTCCATATCCCTCTCCTTACAGTTGTCCTTTTATGAAATATGCAGATCGTTTGATTTTGTGTCATTCATTACAGGATAACTTGGAAAATATCGCCCTGCAAAATGTAGCAAGTTGCCGCCCAGAGATGGGGCAGCGCAACTACAATTCCCTTCTTATACTTACTGTGGAGAACCAAAGGAAAACAAGTGTTATGCTTTTCCAGTGTGAAGAACAACCAGTAAGTGTTTTCACTTAATATTGCACTTCCATTATTAAGTGTACAAGACATGGTTTACATGACGGGGTCTCTCTGTTTTCAGGCCACCATTGTACACCGAAATTTGGACAAAGCTTTGAGACAATTCAAGGAACACCAGAACCAAAAAGATAGTATAAGGTATACCCTTTATCTCCTTGCCCTCCCATGTATTACGCAGACCAAATATTTATCTTCTCTTCACTGTATTTCCTGCCTATGTGCAGCAAGATGGCCACAAATGTGTAGGTTTTAGCTTGTGTTTAGACATATTGCATTGCAAGTTTTTCCCATGCTAGGTAAATGCATAAAAGACATAAAAGCTGATAATGACAATTAATTGCTAATAACACAGCAATGAAGTGCACAGCAGAAGGAAAATGTGCATTCTTGAAGAACAGGGTTTTTACCCCTAAACTATAATAGTGTGTTCCTCAGAATGTAAATGGGAATTGTGTCATACCTAACAACACAATTAGGCATACCCCCCCCCCCCCCCTCATATACATAGCAACATATTCCCTTTAACAACAAAAAATAGGCAGCAAATACCCCAAACAACATAATAATGCAGCCGGTACCTGCAAACAAAATTAGGCAGCATTTCTCCTCACAACAATAAACACGCAGACCGTCCCCAAAACATAATTAGGCAGCGTCACCGCAAACATAAGTAAGCAGTGTTTCCTCAAAATATAATCAGGCATTGTCCCATAACCATAATTATAAGCAGCGTGACGCTTACATTAAGCAGTGTGCTTCCAAAAATAACCAGACAGTATGCCCCCCAAAAGATAATCATAGTGTCTCCAGATGGTAACTGTAAATAAAATAAAACTCCATACTCACCCTTCCATCCAGGGGCGCCTCTAGCCTTCTTGTCACTCCAGGCAAGAAATCCTGTGGCGCCCCCCCCCATAAAAATAAAACAAAAATCATATACATTATAGAACACTTCACACATGATATGAGCCATCAGAGAAGGATAACTATGAAACGGGGCCCTGGGCAAGATAACACTTTGCCCTCCACTGATGGTCACCTGGCTCATTTAGTTAGATTTGGTGGGGGCTAGCAACCACCAGGCCCCTAAACTCTCTCTAGACCCTAGGCAGCTGCCTAAGTTTACCTTGTGGATGATCAGCATTGTATGCCATACAGCACATGCTGCCAGTATGCACCTCAAATAAATACAACACCCACACTACAAGTTCCAATGTCAGTCACATTGCAAGATTGGATTATCAAGCAAGACATTCTTCCTTTCAGAATAATTTTTCACAAACATTATGAGATATGCAGATATGTTACCACCTGTTGGGGTAGGACTGGAGTGGGTATATCATGACATTGAAGGGCTGATATGGTAAGGTGGTTTAAGGCACAGTGTACACCGAGCGGTTTTAGCAGCGATCCGCCAACCACATCTGTCTGTGAAAACGCTTGGCTAATGTATTTCAATGGGATGATGCACACCAGCGGTTTGAGGTTTTTAGCAAACCGCAAACGTGCCTCCTGCTGCACATTTGCTGTTTGCAGAAGCGATTCTGCCTCAATGTAAAGTATAGGAAAAATGCTAACCGCTCTGAAAAAACGCTAGATCAGAGCAGTTTTCCAGGCGTTTTTGCTACAGAAGCTGTTCAGTAACAGCTTTTACTGTAACAAGATTTGTAATCTGCTTCACATAAACGCTCAGCATGTTTAGAAAATGTCTCTAAACATGCCTAGAATCGCTCTGAAATCTGCTCCAAAAAACGCTAGCGTTTTGAGGATCTGCTAGCGGTTTTGGTGTGCACTGGGCCTAATGGTTTGATTCATAATCCATTCTGGAGATAAGCACAGTGTGTTTGTAGTGTAAGTGATACAAGAGAAAAGAAGTAGAATGGAGGGAGGAAGGGTAGTAGAGGGTCAGAATTGATGACATGGATGAGCAGATATCTATGAGTAGAATAGAGGCTCAGTGGGTAGCACTACTGCATTTTAGTGCTGAGTCCTAGGCTTGAACATTAGCCAGGGCAAAATCTGCATGGAGTTTCTGTCTTCAGACACTTCAGACATTTCCTGCATCCTAAAAAACATACTAATAAGTCAACTGGTTTACCCCAAAACAATCCTATATTGAAAATATTAGACTATAACTGTGGTAGGGATTAGATTGTGAGCTCCTCTGAGGACAGTCAGTGACATGACTCTGTAAAGTGCTGCAGGAGATGTCAGTGCTATATAAATACATAATAATAATATGGTAGGACATTATTCTATAACTACGGTAGGGTTAGATTGTGAGCTACTCTGAGGACAGTCAGTGACATGACTATGTACTCTGTAATGTGCTGCAGAAGATGCCAATGCTATATAAATACATAATAATAATATGGTAGGACATTAAGCCTCATCTACACGGGTAGATGAGGCTCCGATGATCCTTATCAATCGAGCCGCTGATGCGGCTCGATTGATAAGATCCGACAGGACGGATCTTGCTTCCGCCGATTCCCTGCTCGCTCCCCGCTAGGGGACAATGGCAGGGAATCGAGCAGAAGAAAAGCGGCGCCGGCGGGGACGAGCGGGCACGAGCGGGGAATCGAATGCGGCGCACGCGCGGCGAGCGGGGACGCGGCGGGTACGCGCAGGAGGCGATCCGGCGGCTAATCGAGCCGCCGGATCGCTACAACCTCTTATGGTGTAGACGGGGCTTTAGACTATGACTATGGTTGGATTAGATTGTGAGCTACTCTGAGGACAGTCAGAGACATGACTATGTACTCTGTAAAGTGCTGCAGAATGTCAGTGTCATATGAATACATAATAATAATATGGTAGGACATTACAGTTTGACTATAGTAGGGATTAAATTGTAAGCTCCAGTGAGCAGTCAGTGACATGACTATGTACTCTGTAAAGTGCTGAAGATGTCAGTGCTACATAAATACACAATAATAGTTCCAAATGCTACTGGCTCCTCTGAAGAGTGCTCAGACTAGTGTACATAGTTGTGCACATTGTTCCCCAAGTAGCAGTTGTTTGGTCAGAGAGACAGTGGGAGATTGAGCATGAGCAGAGGGTGAGAGCGAGCAAAGTTAAGCTCCACACTCACCACAGTGACTGCAACAACACAGGAAGATGGATCCAGCGAGGTGTCCCCTCATGACAAGCGTCCAGCGATTCATCTTCCTGCCAGCGGGTATGCGAGATGTCACGTGACATTACAGGACGGGCGCGAACGAGAAGTCAAGCGACCGCAGTACTTTACGGGGTGTCGTCAAGGATCTTAAAGATCCGGTCCTCAGTGACGGTCACTTTTCACCACACAACGCTAAGGGATGTCACGACATCGTGTAAATGACTACTTGTCGCTCAAAAAAAAAAAAATGAATGGACATCGTGAAAATCGTTGGAAAAATCGTGAGGTGGGTACATAGCATTAGAGAGAGGGCAAACAGACAGCATTAATGGAAATACATTATTATGCCATCTTCAATTATAAGTAGTGATGGATGTAATTACACACATTGCTTACATGTCCATTATCATTGTTTGAGCTTTAGATGCTGCCCTCCTATTCACTCTCTCACAATGAAAGACAAAACCTGCAACCCCCACTGTGTCCATTACACACTTCAAACACTGTCCTTGGGAACTCAGGGAGAAGTGCAAGCTGTGTGTCCCAGTCAGAGGGAGAGAGCATCAGATGATCCTACCGCTCCATAGCTAGTCATGGCTGGAGAGCGTCCTGACATCTAGACATGCAGGACATTCTAGCAGAGCACACAGGCTGTCTGCAGAGTTTACTGTTTGTTTGTTTGTCTTGCTCGCTCTGCAGACTCAGTAACATTTGGGGGTAAGGCGCTGTCACCTCTGTACACTGAATAGTGAGGGACTGTCTCCAATCTTTCTATGAATCCTTATTAGATGCATTCCTAAAAACACTTGTGAGAGTAGAACAGAGTAACCAGGCAGCTCAGGGTGACCCAAACTACTAGGAATGTATAGGGGGATAAAAGGAACCAAAAAGCCCTCCTACTAAAAAAGCAAAGCTAGGTGTAATTGCCTTCTTAAAACAGAGAGTAGAAAACTTTCTCTACATACCCTTAAACGGCAGTCAGTCACTCAGGCTCAGAAAGGTGGGGGCAGAGAACAGTTATAAACCAGACACCTTCTTCTTAGGGAGTATCTATAAATCTGAACTCTGAATGATTCTTTATCCCTGACTTAGCAGAATGCTATTTGTGAAAAGAGCAGAGTATCCAAGCAGCGCAGGGTGACCCAAGCTACTAGGAATGTATAGGGAGATAAAAGTTACCAAAATGCCCTCTTACTAAAAAAGCAAAGCTTGGTGTAATTTGCCTTCTTTATTTCTCTCCAGTCCCTTACAACGGTCTTTCAGGACAGGAATTTTTATTTCCCCTTGGACTGACAGTAATTTATTGCGCCTTCCCCATCAAAGCCCGCTCCAAGCCGCTGCCTGGGTGGTCAGTAGGTTAAGGCGCCCCTGCTTCCATCCAGCTCCTGTTGCCCAGCTCCGTGTCCTATAATGAGACTAGGTTTTATACCACAGCAAATATAATTCTGCATCATTTTGGTCTGTCAGACAGCTTCAGCGAGTAGATCACATGCTGTACTGATTCCTGTCTGGCCACCTACATAGTGGATGCTAAAGTGAGGAAAAATGGAGGCATTGCTGCTAGGGATTTGGAGCACAGTCCTGAATCTTCATCTTTGCCAAATCAGTGTTAGAGATGATCATTCAGCACCACAGAATATGTTGGCACTTTATAAATCAATAGTAATAATAATAATAACAATAATCATTTGTGTTCATCTTAGACAAAAAAAATCTACTGCCATCACAGCTATCCAATGATTTCAGTTACTAATCTGTTGTGGCAGATTAATAAACAACACAAAGAGTGTAGTTGTCTACTATTAATGTCCCCACCAAAAAGAACTGCTTGACATCGCCCTTCTCTTTCCATAGAACAAAACAGGTTGATTGGCAGTAGCATACTTTGTCAATAAACAATAGTTTTGGGTGACAACTACTAGGTGTCTGTACAAGGGTTGAGGTTGGAAATCATTGGAAAATACAAGTGATAATGCATACCTGACCTGGATTACTTAAATAATTTTCTGCTAGCAACCATTTTCAGGTGGCATGCCCAAAATGGTGCAAGAACAGACAAATCTGTCTGAGCTTTGGTGCTATAAGCATCCTGAACTGAGTACATCGGCACCATGAACCACTTCCCGACCTTTCCATAAATCTCTGCAGATGGCAGGGATACCTCAGAGTGCCTGGAAGTAGATATGAAAGAGCAACAAAACACTTAGTCCGTTGTCAGCTCACACACCGAGCATCATCTTCCAACCGGTCACATGCTCCCATAGCATACAGACAGGTCAGATACAGTCTTCATGAACATCAACGGCGGAGAAGCAGGATGCCACAGCCATAATGGCAGCCATAAAGGACTGCCAAACAACCCTGACCTCCAAAAATGGATCATCTGGAGATGGAGAGGAGTCTCTTCAGGCAGGACATGGAAGAAGTCCACACAAAGTTTTCAGAGACTGAGCACCATATTCGTAAGGTAGAAGACACTAATGTCACATCACAGGTTTGTTTTAAATATGTGCCCTCAGAGTGTCAGTAGACAGGAAGCATGTCTACAGACCTGAGTGTAGTAGGATAGGTTAGCAATAGCTTCAAGGCCAAGCAAACCTGAATTGAAAATAAACTAATGAGATAAATAATTGTATGTGTAGTACTGTTCCATAAACACTACCTAAAGCAGAGCCATCAAAAAGATCAGCCTACTGCCCTAACCTCTGTTATATGCTGTCATACCCGTTTACCCTTCAGCCATTCATCCTGTATCAAATAGCAGATACCACAAACACATGAGCTTCCCAGTACCTTGATGTGGGAAATGTAGCTATAGCACATGTGTATGTTCATACTAGGTGATTTTTCTCTGTGGCAGTTTTGTCACTTCTGCTCTGTCATTTGTCTAACCCTGACCCTCATCCGTAACAAAAACTCCTTTTCTGATACCAAAAATTTGGCAACAGAATTACCTCCGCAAAGCCAAAATGATTGATGAGTGTAATAACCATGTACCTGCACCAGGGGTCCCCAAACTTTTTCGGTCAAGGTCCGGGTCAACATACTTCAGACTGCTGGGGGACCGCAACATACATAAAACGTTGAAAACCATTACAATGAATCTAAGTATTGATTTCCCCCAATCAAGGAGAACTCCCATCAGTGCATAAAGGGAATGTCTTTGTGCACCAGACAGTGAAGCATACCCAGGTGACAACCTGCCATCCAGTTGGACAGCAGTGTCACCTAATGCAGAAGTGGATTGGAAACCAGCGAATTACTGCTAGTTGGCTTCTACAGTATGTAAATGGATGGTGCCAGCCCTACTATTCTAAATGTGGGCCGTCGATATTTAAAGGTGCAGTGGGCCACATCTATAAGTTATACATTTTGTGTTTGGGGCCAGTGAAAATGCCTTAGGGAGCCGCATTCGGCCCGCGGGCCGTGGTTTGAGGACCACTGACCTACACCAATAACATCTAAAAAAGAAATGAGGGACAGCGCATACAACAACATGTTGGAAATGTTAAAGCAGGTGACGAGACAAGCCCTTTGGGCTTACATTATAAGTTGTACCATGATAAGAATCCTGGCTGCCTGAAGTTTAAAGGCATTGTTAAAATGCAGATTGCCACCAGGGGAGGGGATCTGGACAGAAGATTACGCCAAATGGAATCCAGTTGGATCTTTAGATTGAATACTGTTATACCTGAGGGGTTGAATACGGATCTACCATTAGCACCTTTTTTACCAACTTAAATTTGTGCTTGGTGTGAGTGAGAAGTGTCCTTGATGGTGTTATGTTGCTGTGCTTCACTTCTGTAGCTTAGGTAGAATTAGGTTGTGTCCCCTTTATTAATTCTGGTGATATATCCCTTAATGATGTGAACTAAAATTACTTGGGGGACGATGCCTCAATAATAAATATGATCATGCAAGTTCCTTTAATTAGACTAGCTAGGCTGATAATTGTAGCACTTGAAGTCTATGTGTACGCTTGGACTTACACACAATATGACTGTACGGGGTCCCTACATGGGGAAAGTGTCTTCCTTATAATGAAGAACCAATCGGCTCTGCCGTGGGAGTGATCATGACGTAAAGAAGGAGGTACTGAGAGACTCTAAAAGGAACTAGACGGTGCTGCTCACATGACCGTCTGACGAAGCCCGGATAGGTGGGCGATGCTAGTCATGGCTAGTGAGCAGCGTGGTGACGTCATGGCTGCACACACTCATAACAGCGTGGAACTGGACGCCAATAGTGGCGGTGGTGGCGGCGGCGATAGCAGATGACAAGTGGGGATAGTCTTTTCAGCTCAAGCATGGCAGAGAGGATGCCGTCCAAGTGCCTATCATCGCGGTGGTTGCCCTGTTGAGATGGTGAGAGCCCTCCGAGGTACCATGGAGCACTGACAGGAGGTGGTGAGAGCCCTCTTGTGTACGCTGTTGTTTGTGTGCCTGCTTGCTTCGCTTATGCTTCAAGCCCCCTGGCCGCCTGCTTTTGCTGAATTGAACTGTATCTCAGTTGGTGATTTACTGAGCAGTTGGATACAGGACTGTGAGCTGTATTGATTGTCCAGCATATCGTATGAAGAGCTGTCACTGAATTACACCTCCCAGCAGACCTCCTGACCAAAGGATTTATGATGATGGTGTCCATCACTCCCGGGAGTTATAGGGACGGTTTGTGTGGGTGTGCGTGATGTGTGCAGTCTGTGTGACACATGCCGGCTGTGTATTCGGTACAATATACACCATAGGCTGCTCTTTTAGTGGGTTTATAGGGGGTTTTGCATGCAATTTTCAATAAATAGTGATTGTTATTTGAGACTTCAGTGGATTCATTGGGATCTGTGGTGAATTGCTACCACTGTGAGGCTCTCCTGGTTTCGGGGTTATTACAATCCATATATATTGCCTAGCGCTTGGTGTCGTTTGTTTTGGTGGATAGCATGGTGGAGTAGTGGTTAGCACTGATGCCTTGTAGCGCTGGGTCCCTGGTTCAAATCTCAGCCAGGGCACAGAGTTTCCTTCGGCACTCCAGTTTCCCAAAATCCCAAAAGGATAATTTAATACCATACAATAACATTTGTAAAGCGCCTTTCTCCCATAAGACTCAAAGTCTCAGATCAATACATAGTTAATGGGTGCCCCAGGATGACATCATTGCTGGAACGTCTGGAGATTGCTGTATGAGGAGGTATAAGAAGTGGTGAACATATACAGTATGTATCAAGGGGCAGAACCCTGATGAGAGGACTAGGAATAAAGAATGCCAGGCCATCACAGCATCCAGTACAGGTATGTTAGAAAACAAAGGCGTGACAGTAAAGTATGCATAGGAATTTTTATTGCATTGATTCTGCTTGATGACAGCATGGTAACTCACATAATTATCACTTAACATTTCAGTTCTGATAAGAGTGTCTTTTGCAGAAATAAACTCCAAAGCATCATGATTCAGAATGATATACCTGAACGTAGTCCCTCACCACTGACCAGTGTAGGAAGGGAGAGTCCTGTGTTGTCACGAATGAGCAGAGAAACACCACAAGGTAAGCATTAATAAAGGGTAAGTCTATTCATAGAAAAGAAACAGTACAGCTTTCAGGGTGATTAGACTACAATCCAAAAGCCTATTAATACATAGAGGCAGATTCACTAGCCAGTAGTAGAATGTACCTGGGCAGACAATGCATGTACATTTTACTGGCGTCTATGCAAAGCACATATAATGGGTTTTGCACAAATAGCGCAACTCACATTGTGTACACAACGCGTCTGTTGTTTGTAAAACATGTGTTAAGCTATTTGCACCTGAACATGCAGCATTTAATGCTGGTTAGTGAATCTGCTTCATAGTTTGTTTCAAAATTAACATTTGTTCAATGACAAGTGTGGACTAATTAGCTTTACAGGGGAAGTACTGTAGTTCCTTCCTAAAGAGCACACAGTGTCCGTGCGTTTGCAATACTGTGCATGCGCGGCATGCCGGCGGACCTGGGACAGCAGAGATTGGGTACAGGGGGCGGGCGCATGCGTGCGGGGTGGAGTGAGTGAGGCCATTGGAGGGAGAGAGGCAGTGCGGGGGTAGCGGCCAAAGCCTAGCGCCGTTTTTTAACGGACGGGCTTATTTCTAGTGCAGGCATAAAAAATAAATGTACATATTAAGTTCTCCAGATCCTTCTCAGAACTGTCCAGGTGTACATCCAACATGCACTAATAATTGGAGTTGGCTGTGTGAGGTAGAAATGTGGAGAGGAGTCAATTTACTGCTGCACTTAAAACAACTCTGAAGTGATATTTATTGCTGGATAGATATTGGTGACAGGACTGTACACTTGGAAGCTTTACAATTCTCTTAGTGATGTCAGCACTGTAAATAAAGGCTCCATTGAGCCCAAGTGTGTCCCTGCATTTAACTGAACGTCGTTGCAGTGGTATGCAACAATGGGCGTGATGCACAAATAACCGGTACATTTTCTTACTGGTACTTACGTCAGGGAAGCAGCACGTGTTACACTATTAGCGCAATGTGGGTAACCGGGGCAGCTCCCATGACATTAGTACTGAGGCTGTTCCCTTGGTACTATGTTTACCCAAAATTAAAACATCCCCAAAAAGTAAGCCCTAGCAGGATTTTTGAGCATGCTCGAAATATAAGCACTACCCCAAAAGTAAGCCCTAGCAGTAATAAAGTTAAAAAGGATGGCAACTTGTAATATTACTGGAGCCGATGATCTTGAGGGCAGGTCCATGGTTCCATCATTGCTCCAATCACCCAATAACGGAACCATGGTCCTGCCTGCGAGACCATAGGCTCCAGTAGAAATGAGTTGCCATACTTCTTACCCATAGGCTGAAGCTCAGGGACACAGTGGCAACAGGATGTAGGTGGACATCGGAGGACACGGAGTACAATGCAGCATGGAGCTGGGTATAAGAGGAGGGTGTAGGGGGACATCAGAGGACACGGGGACACCAAGAGGACATGTGGGACACAAAGGTCAGCACATGCTCACTCCCAAGCAGCGCCTGGCTATTTAAATGGTCTGCAGGGTAAAGCCTGTCAGCAGATTTAGAAGCACTGCAAGTGCACCTGCACCTGTAGTACCAGATCTAGCAAGGGCTGAACCAATTAAACTTTCTCCTGTCCTAAAAAGAGACATCATTTACACATAATAATGCAATTATGTGATTAGTAGGGGCAATAAATGCAAGTAATGTTTTGTCCCCTACTAGCCACTGCTATGTGACTTGGGAGCTATATTACTCATGAGGTGCTCTAAGCTACCAAACATGGCTAAGCAATACAGGCAGGGTCACAAGGGGTCATACCACCTGGGGCCACCATCCACAAGCTACACCCAAAGAAGTGGGAGCAGCGCAGGCAGCCCCTCAAGCACTGGCGGAACTTCCATTGGGCGGCAAGAGCGGCCCGTACCAGGTGCCTAGTCCTGCAGGGGTGCCGCCTGCGGCCCCCCATCTGCTGATTCTCCATGGCCCCCTTTTTGAAATACTCACATGGCGCAACCGATCCAGCGCGGAACCTCACCGATCTCCTTCAGGCCGCTCAGCTCCAGTCACCAGTTACTTCTGTCCGCGCTGACGACATGAGAGACAGGCCTGAAGTAACCATGGCAACAGGACGCTAAGCTCTCCTGCTTTAGTGTCCCGTCACCAGGGTTACTGCCGGCCTGCATCTCTCATGTCATTAGCGTGGACAGAAGTGACTGGAGCTGAGCATCCTGCAGGATATATGTAAACAAGAATACCAAGAGCCCAAGATAGTGTAGTGAGTATTGGTAAATGGGTTTATGAAATGAGTACAAAAATTATACTCACAAACCAGGGTTACCTTCAGGCAATCACTGTATAAGCAAGTGAGGAGATTATCATGTCCTCACTCAGGATTAACCCTCTGGGCGATACAATTATATCGCCCAGGAGGTGGCGCAGCACTATTTTTTAAATTTTTTAAATCATGTAGCGAGCCCAGGGCTCGCTACATGATAGCCGCAGCGCAGCGGCATCCCCCCACCCACTCCGATCGCCTTCGGCGATCAGAGTAAGCAGGAAATCCCGTTCAGAACGGGATTTCCTGCTGGGCTTCCCTGGTCGCCATGGCGATGGGGCGGGATGACGTCACCGACGTCATGGACGTCGTGACGTCGTAGGGAGTTCCGATCCACCCCTCAGCGCTGCCTGGCACTGATTGGCCAGGCTGCGCAAGGGGTTGGGGAGGGGGGGGCTGCGCGGAACGGCGGGTAGCGGCGGATCGGCGGCGAGCGGCGGCGATCGGAAGTTACACGCAGCTAGCAAAGTGCTAGCTGCGTGTAACAAAAAAAAAATTATGCAAATCGGCCCAGCGGGGCCTGAGAAATCCTCCTGCGCGACATACCCCGAGCTCAGCTCGGGATTATCGCTCAGGAGGTTAAGAAGTCGCTCTCTGTAGACAGGAAGAAAAAGGGGTATCCCCCTCCACCAGGGGTGGGTATCAATTATAACGTAATGAAGAACAGAGGCGCCAAAATGAATAAAATCAGCTATTAAAAAGTTAAAAAGTGCTTAGGAGGCAGTGGTGAACTTATCTCCTGCAAGCAGACACAAGAAACTGTATTCAAGACAAATTAAATTTATTAGTACGCTCCAGGGGGGTTTACGCAACGCGTTTTGCAGGCTTAAACCCGCTTCATCAGGCAATAGATAATTGAAGTACACAACTGGAGACAAAAGGCACAGATTGGTTTATATTAGAACCAAACAATACACAAAAATGCTTATGCACCAACGCCTTATATGTTATGTATGTATGTATGGATTTAGTTCTAATATACACCAATCTGTGTCTTTTGTCTCCAGTTGTGTACTCCAATTATCTATTGCCTGATGAAGTGGGTTTAAGCCCGCGAAATGCATTGCGAAAACCCCCCTGCAGTGTACCAATAAATTTAATTTGTCTTGAATACACAGTTTCTTGTGTCTTGTGCAAGCAGCAGGAGGTAAGTCCACCACTGCCTCCTAAGCACTTTTTAACTTTTTAATAGCTGATTTTTGGCACCTCTGTTCTTCTTTACGTTACAGTCCTGCAGGAGATTGGCGAGGTTCAGTGCTGGATCGATGTGCCACGTGAATATTGCAGAAAGGGGGCCACGGAGGCGGAGTACAGGGAAGGGGACAGGGTGGCACAGGTGGTGGAACAGGGTTTACTGACTGGATGCAGGAGGACCTAGAGATAGCACAGGGGGGACATAAGGGGCACGTAGGGATAGGAGGTGGCACAAGGGGAAATGGAGCACAGAGGGATAAGAGGTGGCACAGGGGGACAAGAGGAGGCACAGGGGGAAAAAAGGGTACAGGGGACAAGAGATGGCTCAGAGGGAACAGAGGGGACACCAGGGGACGAGGTGGCACAGGGGAAAAATAGGGGACACAGAGTGACAAGGGGTGGCACAGGGGGAACAGAGGCGCACAAGAGGTGGCACAGAGGGACACAAAGTGGCACAGGGGACATAGGGGACACATTGGGACAAGAGGTGGCACAAGAGAAGGCACAGGGGGATCACAGGGGACCAGAGGTGGCACAAGGAACACAGGGGGATGAGGTGGCACAGGGGGAACATAGGGACACAGTGACAAGAGGTGGCACAGGGGGAACAGAAGAGCACAAGAGGAGGCAAAGGGAGTACATAGGGGATACATTGGGACAAGAGGTGGCACAGGAGGGACAGAGCATACACGGGTCAAGAGGTGGCATGGGGGAACAGAGGGGACACAGGGGTATGAGGTGGCACAGGGGGAGCATAGGGGACACAGAGTGACAAGAGGCGGCACAGGGGGAACAGAGGAGCACAAGAGGTGGCAAAGGGGGACAAGAGGTGGCACAGGGGGTACATGGGGACACATTGGGGCACAATAGGAGGCACATTTAGACAAAAGGTGGCAAAGAGGAGGCACAGGGGGAAAAGAGGGTACACAGGGACAAGAGGGGGAACAGAGGGGACACAGGGGCCGAAGTGGCACAGGGTAACATAGGAGACACAGAGTGACAAGAGGTGGCACAGGGGAAACAGAGAGCACTATTTATCAAAGTTGGCCCTCCTTCATGTAGTTAGAAACAAAAAAGCCTGTGTTTTGAGAGGAAACTTGGACGTTGGGGGGGGGGGGGAGGGGTCTGTCTTCAAATAATTAGCACCAGGTGTCAAATACTCTAGGTACGCCACTGCCCCTAAGTGCCTTCACCACCAGGGAAATGATTAAAAAAACTACTCCTCAAAAATCACTCCCAAGCAATGCCTGACTTTTAAAATGGTCTATAGAGTACAGAGTAGTTGTGGGTGGTTTCCCTAGTAGTGAAACCCCCAGTGTATTGTAATAAAAATCACTTTAGATACACTTTGAATTGTACAGAAAGCAATTTTTGGGTGGCTAACCTCTCGAGGTACGATAAACCACCATATTTCTGATTGGTGTTTCCCAAACAGACCAGTTTTATAAGATATTAGTCAACAAATAAGTCTTCTTCATATGCTGCAAATGTTTTATTTGAATGTAGATCTTAAATAACTGTGGTAATAATCTGTGTTGTAGATTCACCAGTTTCGCAGAGGAGATTTGAACCTGGAACTGTAACTTTCCAGCCACCCCCGGACAATAACTCAAAAGCAGAGATAGCACGGGATATTGTAGGTCTAACTTATTTGATATTATTACAACTTCTTTATTACAACTACTGTCTACTTGTGTAGTCTCATGTGCTTGAACATGCCCTTAGCCTTTTCTGTTCTATTTGTGTACAATGAGTCCACTCACTTACACACTAGCCAGAGTAGCCTCCCAGAAGAGGTAGCAAGAGGGGCCCCAGTGTAGGTAGCCAAAAGTAGTCTCCCTAATATAGGTAGCTAAAGATATCCTCCAGTATTAGGTAGCCCCCCAGTAAGGGTAGTAATAGGGGCCCCCAGTGTAAGTAGCCCAAAATATCCCCCAGTATAGGTAGCTAGGGGTACACCCCCCCTCCACTCCTCAGTAGCCCTCCTGTATGGGTAGCCAGTGAGGCCCCCAGTACAGGCAGCCTGAAGTAGCCCCCCCCCCCAGTATAGGTTTCTATAGGTACCCACCAGTACTGGGTAGCACCCAAGTATGGATAGCCAGAGGGGACCCTATTATAGGTAGCCTGAAGTGCACCCCAGTATAAGTAGCCAGATTAGTATAGGCAGCCCCACAGTATATGTAGCAAGAAGGACCCCCAGTGTTGGCAGCCTGAAGTAGTCTCCCAGTATAGGTAGCAAGAAAGGCCTCCAGTGCAAGGAGCCAGATTAGCCCCCCAGTATAGGTATCCCCACAGCAGGGCCGGATTTACTATAAGGCATTGTAGGCACTTGCTCAAACTACTAAAGCTACTAAAACAGTCAATTTGACAGCCAGAGATCTTAACGTCATATTTTTTTTTTTACAAAAAAGAAAAAAATAACAGAAAGCCTTAAATTACACTTTTCCCAATGATGATCAACACCTTTCTTAAGTAATTAGTTTTTGTGTTGCTATATTACATTGCTGTTTCATATTTATATTTTTAATTTTTACATCAGGAGGTTTTAAATCATGTTCTTTCGGATATTGAAAAATTTGTTGGAAATCTGGATTCAAGTAAAAAGAAAAAAAAAGGTGCGTGAACTAAATATGAATTGTAAGCAAGAATGATGTTGATAATCTGTAGGGTCGTCTGTTTCTTATGTTTTCCTTTTTTCTGTGTCAAAAGGAAAGGCCATTTCAGAATCAGACTTTCTTGATTGCCTTCAGAAGATAAAATATGCTTTTAATTTATTGGTGAGTATCAGATGTTGTGTGCATTTCCCTCTTCAGGTACATACCTGCCTACTGTATATCTTTTTCCCCAGGAAGTTATGCTGCACAGTAAGGCTTTAGTAAAAGTGCTCTTTTCTGAGTAGCAGGATATAGATATACTGTGGGAAGAAACATAGGTTCACAAATCTGCCCTCGCCATCCTGAAGTTATGCTGATTTCACCAACAGAGTATTTTAAGGAGGAATACAAAAACATGGTAATCTATCACCTTGCAGCAGGGCCAGGATGACACAGAGGCAGAAGAGGCTCCGGCCTCTGAGCGGCAGGTCATCTGGTCAGAAATTGGGCGCTTTCAAAGGCATTTCATTCCACAGATGGTCCAGAAAAAACACACTTTTTTTTTTACCCTGTCCTGAGAGACACAAGTAAGGGAGGGAGAGAAAAAGCTCTCTGCACAGTGGTTCTAAAGACTGTATCTGATAAGGAGTCATACAGAGTTTTGTAAGGTAAGATTTGTAGACAGTTCCTAGCACACCAGTAAGGGCGCTCAGCTGGTCTGCAAGTTTGTTTGTGTTTTTAACTCTTCTTCACTGACTTCTGTCAGTGACATCATTCAGCTGCTCCCCCAGGAAACCAGCCCAGTCATGCATGGCTGGCTGATGGAGAATGGAATTCTAACAGAAAGAGAAAGGTATGTGTGGTGTGTGTGTATGTGAGAGAGCAGCCCTGCGCCCCTTCCTCCATCCTGAACATGTACTCTGGAAGTCAGGGAGACAGGCTGTAAATGTCCTCTTATGCGCTCACTATATAATCTCTGCCATAGTCATAGCCTAATGTCCTACCATATTATTATTGTGAATTTATATAGCACTGACATCTTCTGCAGCACTTTACAGAGTACATAGTCATGTCACTGGCTGTCCTCAGAGGGGCTCACACTCTAATCCTACCATAGTCCTAGTCTAGTGTCCTACCATATTATGCATTTATATAGCACTGTCATCTTCTGCAGCACTTTACAGAGTACATAGGCATGTCACTGACCCCAGAGGAGCTCATAGTATAATCCCTACCATATTTATAGACTAATATTTTCACTATAGGAATGGTATGGGGGGAAACCAGTAGACTTATTAGTATGTTTTGAAGATGTAGGAGAATATGAAGTGTCTAAATAAAATCTGGGGGCACCTGGCTTCCTAAATTGGGGGAACCTATACCTGGCTTCCTATATTGGGGGCCCCTATACCTGGATACCTAAAAACCCATAGCAACAAAAAGATGTCAAGTGATCTCTACTACTGATGATTACTGTATGTGTGCCAAATGCAGTCCTATGGAGCAGCTTACTATATACACCACTCCGTAAAGAGGAACATTAACCACTTAAGGACTGCAGTCATAAATCCCCTTAAGGACCAGAGCCTTTTTTTCCATTCAGACCACTGCAGCTTTCACGGTTTATTGCTCGGTCATACAACCTACCACCTAAATGAATTTTACCTCCTTTTCTTCTCTCTAATATAGCTTTCTTTTGATGCTATTTGATTGCTCCTGTGATTTTTACTTTTTATTATATTCATCAAAAAAGACATGAATTTTGGCAAAAAAATGATTTTTTTAACTTTCTGTGCTGACATTTTTCAAATAAAGTAAAATTTCTGTATACATGCAGCGCGAAAAATATGGACAAACATGTTTTTGATTAAAAAAAACCCATTCAGTGTATATTTATTGGTTTGGGTAAAAGTTATAGCGTTTACAAACTATGGTGCAAAAAGTGAATTTTGCCATTTTGAAGCATCTCCGACTTTTCTGACCCCCTGTCATGTTTCATGAGGGGCTAAAATTCCAGGATAGTATAAATATCCCCCAAATGACCCCATTTTGGGAAGAAGACATCCCAAAGTATTCACTGAGAGGCATGGTGAGTTCATAGAAGATTTTATTTTTTGTCACAAGTTAGCGGAAAATGACATTTTGTGACAAAAAAAAAGGGAAAAAAAAAATTCCATTTCTTCTAACTTGCGACAAAAAAAAATGAAATCTGCCACGGACTCACTATGCTCCTCTCTGAATACCTTGAAGTGTCTACTTTCCAAAATGGGGTCATTTATGGGGTGTGTTTACTGTCCTGGCATTTTGGGGGGTGCTAAATTGTAAGCACCCCTGTAAAGCCTAAAGGTGCTCATTGCACTTAGGGCCCCTTAGCGCAGTTAGGCTGCAAAAAAGTGCCACACATGTGGTATCGCCGTACTCAGGAGAAGTAGTATAATGTGTTTTGGGGTGTATTTTTACACATACCCATGCTGGGTGGGAGAAATATCTCTGTAAATCACAATTTTTTGATTTTTTTACACACAATTGTCCATTTACAGAGATATTTCTCCCACTCAGCATGGGTATGTGTAAAAATACACCCCGAAACACATCATACTACTTCTCCTGAGTACGGCGATACCACATGTGTGGCACTTTTTTGCACCCCAACTGCGCTAAGGGGCCCAAAGTCCAATGAGTACCTTTAGGATTTCACAGGTCATTTTACGACATTTGGTTTCAAGACTACTCCTCACGGTTTAGGGCCCCTAAAATCCCAGGGAAGTATAGGAACCCCACAAGTGACCCCATTTTAGAAAGAAGACACCCAAAGGTATTCCGTTAGGAGTATGGTGAGTTCATAGAAGATTTTATTTTTTTGTCACAAGTTAGCGGAAATTGATTTTAATTGTTTTTTTTCACAAAGTGTCATTTTCCGCTAAGTTGTGACAAAAAATAAAATCTTCTATGAACTCACCATACTCCTAACTGAATACCTTGGGATGTCTTCTTTCTAAAATGGGGTCACTAGTGGGGTTCCTATACTGCCCTGGGATTTTAGGGGCCCTAAACCGTGAGGAGTAGTCTTGAAACCAAATGTCGCAAAATGACCTGTGAAATCTTAAAGGTACTCATTGGACTTTGGGCCCCTTAGCGCAGTTAAGGTGCAAAAAAGTGCCACACATGAGGTATCCCCGTACTCAGGAGAAGTAGTATAATTTGTTTTGCGGTGTATTTTTACACATACCCATGCTGGGTGGGAGAAATATCTCTGTAAATGGACAATTGTGTGTAAAAAAATTAAAAAATTGTGATTTACAGAGATATTTCTCCCACCCAGCATGGGTATGTGTAAAAATACACCCCAAAACACATTATACTACTTCTCCTGAGTACGGCGATACCACATGTGTGGCACTTTTTTGCACCCCAACTGCGCTAAGGGGCCCAAAGTCCAATGAGTACCTTTAGGATTTCACAGGTCATTTTGCGAAATTTGGTTTCAAGACTACTCCTCACGGTTTAGGGCCCCTAAAATGCCAGGGCAGTATAGGAACCCCACAAGTGACCCCATTTTAGAAAGAAGACACCCCAAGGTATTCAGTTAGGAGTATGGTGAGTTCATAGAAGATTTTATTTTTTGTCACAAGTTAGCGGAAAATGACACTTTGTGAAAAAAAACAATTAAAATCAATTTCCGCTAACTTGTGACAAAAAAATAAAATCTTCTATGAACTCACCATACTCCTAACTAAATACCTTGGGGTGTCTCCTTTCTAAAATGGGGTCACTTGTGGGGTTCCTATACTGCCCTGGGATTTTAGGGGCCCTAAACCGTGAGGAGTAGTCTTGAAACCAAATGTCGCAAAATGACCTGTGAAATCTTAAAGGTACTCATTGGACTTTGGGCCCCTTAGCGCAGTTAAGGTGCAAAAAAGTGCCACACATGAGGTATCCCCGTACTCAGGAGAAGTAGTATAATTTGTTTTGCGGTGTATTTCTACACATACCCATGCTGGGTGGGAGAAATATCTCTGTAAATGGACAATTGTGTGTAAAAAAATTAAAAAATTGTGATTTACAGAGATATTTCTCCCACCCAGCACGGGTATGTGTAAAAATACACCCCAAAACACATTATACTACTTCTCCTAAGTACGGCGATACCACATGTGTGGCACTTTTTTGCACCCCAACTGCGCTAAGGGGCCCAAAGTCCAATGAGTACCTTTAGGATTTCACAGGTCATTTTGCGAAATTTGGTTTCAAGACTACTCCTCACGGTTTAGGGCCCCTAAAATGCCAGGGCAGTATAGGAACCCCACAAGTGACCCCATTTTAGAAAGAAGACACCCCAAGGTATTCAGTTAGGAGTATGGTGAGTTCATAGAAGATTTTATTTTTTGTCACAAGTTAGCGGAAAATGACACTTTGTGAAAAAAAACAATTAAAATCAATTTCCGCTAACTTGTGACAAAAAAATAAAATCTTCTATGAACTCACCATACTCCTAACTAAATACCTTGGGGTGTCTCCTTTCTAAAATGGGGTCACTTGTGGGGTTCCTATACTGCCCTGGGATTTTAGGGGCCCTAAACCGTGAGGAGTAGTCTTGAAACCAAATGTCGCAAAATGACCTGTGAAATCTTAAAGGTACTCATTGGACTTTGGGCCCCGTAGCGCAGTTAAGGTGCAAAAAAGTGCCACACATGAGGTATCCCCGTACTCAGGAGAAGTAGTATAATTTGTTTTGCTGTGTATTTCTACACATACCCATGCTGGGTGGGAGAAATATCTCTGTAAATGGACAATTGTGTGTAAAAAAATTAAAAAATTGTGATTTACAGAGATATTTCTCCCACCCAGCACGGGTATGTGTAAAAATACACCCCAAAACACATTATACTACTTCTCCTAAGTACGGCGATACCACATGTGTGGCACTTTTTTGCACCCCAACTGCGCTAAGGGGCCCAAAGTCCAATGAGTACCTTTAGGATTTCACAGGTCATTTTGCGAAATTTGGTTTCAAGACTACTCCTCACGGTTTAGGGCCCCTAAAATGCCAGGGCAGTATAGGAACCCCACAAGTGACCCCATTTTAGAAAGAAGACACCCCAAGGTATTCAGTTAGGAGTATGGTGAGTTCATAGAAGATTTTATTTTTTGTCACAAGTTAGCGGAAAATGACACTTTGTGAAAAAAAACAATTAAAATCAATTTCCGCTAACTTGTGACAAAAAAATAAAATCTTCTATGAACTCACCATACTCCTAAGTAAATACCTTGGGGTGTCTCCTTTCTAAAATGGGGTCACTTGTGGGGTTCCTATACTGCCCTGGGATTTTAGGGGCCCTAAACCGTGAGGAGTAGTCTTGAAACCAAATGTCGCAAAATGACCTGTGAAATCTTAAAGGTACTCATTGGACTTTGGGCCCCTTAGCGCAGTTGGGGTGCAAAAAAGTGCCACACATGAGGTATTCCCGTACTCAGGAGAAGTAGTATAATTTGTTTTGCGGTGTATTTTTACACATACCCATGCTGGGTGGGAGAAATATCTCTGTAAATGGACAATTGTGTGTAAAAAAATTAAAAAATTGTGATTTACAGAGATATTTCTCCCACCCAGCATGGGTATGTGTAAAAATACACCCCAAAACACATTATACTACTTCTCCTGAGTACAGCGATACCTCATGTGTGACACTTTTTTAGCAGCCTAGTTGCGCAAAGGGGCCCAAAGTCCAATGAGCACCTTTAGGCTTTACAGGGGTGCTCACAATTTAGCAACCCCCCCCACATGCCAGGACCGTGAACAAAGCCCACAAATGACCCCATTTTGGAAAGAAGACACCCCAAGGTATTCCATGAGGGGCATGGTGAGCTCATAGAAAAAAAATTTTTTTGTCATAAGTGAGCGGAAAATGACATTTTGTGAAAAAAAACATACAACAATTTCTGCTAACTTGTGACAAAAAAATAAAATATTCTATGAACTCACCATGCACCTCACGTAATACTTTGGGGTGTCCTCTTTCCAAAATGGCATCATTCGTGGGGTCTGTCCTGGCATTTTAGGGTCTCTGCAATCATTACATGTATGGCCAGTATTAGGAGTTTCTGCTATACTCCTTATTTTGGGCATACGGGTACTGCACTCTGGGCTGAAAGGAAAAATGACAGTCAATCAATCAATCAATGTGGATGAAAAAATATCTGCCAAAAAAATGTGAAAAAAAAGAGGGGAAGGCGTCTGCCAGGACATAGGAGCTGCCACCCAAAAACGTCCACCCACTCAGCTCGTATGCCCTGGCAAAGCCGATTTATCCATTCACACCGATCGATGTGGATGAACAAATCATTGCCAGAGTTCTTTTTTGATACAAAGTGCTTGCCAAAGCATAGGAGCTCCAACACCACCCCTCAGCTCATATGCCTCGGCAAACGTATCTTTTTTACTGCAGAGGAGAAATCTCGTCCTGCAGCGCTGCATGCACCGACTTGTGTGTAATCTGACAGACACACAATGCTTCTGTCAGGATGCACCATCAGTGCTGCAGCTGGTTGGTCGGTCGGTCGGTCCACCTGGAAGGGTAAAGGATGGAAAAAAGAGAGAAAAACACACACAAAAAAAACAAGCAAGCAGCAAAGCAATAACTTCATTAACATCAACTTTTATAAACTTTAATGAACATTTTTAACCCAAACATTAACATTGGGAACCAAACATTAACTTTTTTGCTTACCTGTTTTTTTTATTTGTTTTTTTTTTTCTTACCTTTCTGAGGACAAACCTCTCGTCCCCCATGGGACAATATGCAAAGTGCAAATCGCACAGAGATGTGGCGAAGTACATTATGCACTTTGTCCCAAGTGAAAGGAGAGGTTTCTGGCAGCACTGTGTATTAGGGTCTCTGGAAACCTGATGTCTGGGTTCACACTGCATATTGGCGTATCCGGTGGGTCGCGCGCACCGCATCGCCCCAAACAGACCTTCAGAGAATACCGCTAGAGTAGCATTCGACAGTAATCGCATTCGGCCTAGTAAGTAACTGCGTCGCCGTAGACTAACATGACTTCCGGGCCGACCCAAATTGCCACAGAAGCCACCCAGTAACGTAGGCAGTAGGCATGCACTAGCGTTAAGTCAAGCACTTCCGGCGTAGGGGGGGGACCGCAAAGTGTGACTTTCGCTAGGCAATTTTCCCTAACGCATCACACCAGTGTGAAATAGCACAGAGACCCTTGTGTGCCTACTGCTATGTTTGGAGTTCCCTACTCTCTAAAAGTGTATCTGCTCATGATACCTCTGGAAACACTCCCCTAGGCATAGACCAGGCTGGTCAGGACACATGGGACAGTAAACAGAGGTGTCACGCCTTGTTCCAGCCCTGCTGCAGACACGACAACGTTTTCTTGGGGTGCGTTGATTTGGGCCACACGGAATGGGAAAGGCGTAGTGCCTTTCATGCAGCCGGCTAACTGCATTTTGGGGTTGGGCCACGGCACCTCCTGGATACAGGAGTTCCATAACGATGTCTTCCTGGAATTTAAGGAACGCTCCAGTTCTCCCAGCCTTACTGTAGAGAACAAAGCTGTTGTAAATACCCAATTGAATTAGATAAACAGACACTTTTTTATACCAGCGTCTGGTTTTGCGGGAAACTAAATAGGGCCCTAACATCTGGTCATTGAAGTCCACCCCTCCCATGTAAGCATTATAGTCGTGGACGGCGAGAGGTTTTTCAGTGACCTCAGTTGCCCGTTGAATTTGGACTGTCGTGTCTGTGTGAATGGTGGACAGAAGGTAAACGTCCCTCTTGTCCTTCCATTTCACCGCGAGCAGGTCATCTGTACACAAGGCAGCCCTCTCCCCCCGTGCAAGCCGGGTACTAACGAGCCGTTGGGGGAAGCCCCGGCGACTAGGCCGCACGGTGCCACAGCAGCGGATCCCTTCTATCTTTAAATGCTGATAGAGGGCCACACTTGTGTAGAAGTTGTCCACATAAAGATGGTACCCCTCCTGGAACAAAGGTGACACCAAGTCCCACACAATCTTGCCACTGCTCCCCAGGTAGTCAGGGCATCCGACCGGCTCCAATTTTGAGTCTTTTCCCTCATAGACCCTAAAACCATAAGTATAGCCTGTGGCCCTTTCACAGAGCTTATACAGTTTCACCCCATACCGGGCGCGCTTGCTTGGGATGTACTGTTTGATGCCAAGGCGCCCGGTAAAATGTATGAGGGACTCGTCTACACAAATGTGCTGTTCAGGGGTATAAGCATCTGCAAATTTTGATGACATGTGGTCTATGAGGGGCCGAATTTTGTGGAGCCGGTCATAAGCAGGGTGGTCACTCCGATGACAGGTTGTGTTGTCATTGAAGTGCAGGAAGCGCAGGATCATCTCAAACCGTGTCCTGGACATGATAGCAGAGAACATGGGCAGGTGATATATTGGGCGCGTAGACCAATAAGACCGCAATACATTCAATTTGACTAGACCCATGTTAAGGAGAAGGCCCAAAAAAGTTTTAAGTTCGGAAACTTGGAGTGGTTTCCACCGGTAAGCCTGGGAATAGTACTTATTCGGGTTGTCGGTGATGTATTGTGTGGCATAACGGTTGGTCTCAGCCACAATTAAGTCGTAGAGATCCTCGGTGAAGAACAGATGAAAAAAGTCTAGGGCCGTTACTAGATTATCTGTCTCCACCTGGACTCCAGACTGGGCGGTGAAAGGGGGCAGTACGGGTGCGGCGGAACCAGGGGATTGCCAATTGGGATTTGCCAGCACCTCTGGAAGACTATGGGTAGTACGGGCCCGTTTTCTTGGTGGCTGCGACTCGGGTCTTAATGCACGTGCCACCGAACCAGTTTCAACTTCCCTTCTGGTGCTCACCACTTCACCAGGGTCTACGGAAGTACTGGTGCCAGGTCCAGGAGATGCTGCGCTGCTGGTGTATGCCTCACCATGAAACCTCAGACCAGCGCTAGCACCACTCTGCTGCCCTTGAGGCAGATCCTGCGCCACCTGCGGTCCAGTGACATGGGGTGTGGTACGCCTGGCTCTAGCCGGGACCTCAACCTCGTTATCGCTATCGGTCAGCGAGCCACTGCTGTCCACAGGTTCGTACTCTGACCCAGAAGATTCGTCGGATGAGATGTCCCAATCGTCCTCATCCGACTGGGCCATGTACCTGAGAACCTCATCATCGGAATACCCCTTTCTTGCCATGGTGGGCTGCTAAATTTAGGGGGTATTCCTCTGAGACTACCCAGGAAAAAGAGCACCTACCTAGCAAAAGGGAGTACTTGCGGAGCAGAAAGCTGTGGTCACTGAGTTTTGGAAAAAAAAAATCAAAACTGATCTTTACAGTGCCACAGCTATTGTACAGTGTTTTTTGCAGTGATCAGAAAAAAAATTCTGTCACTGCGGTGGGGCAGGCTGAACGCAAGTGCAGGCGAACGATCAGGCCTGATCGGCAAACACTGCGTTTTTAGTGGATCCTAATGACCCCAATATAGATCTGTGTGCGATCAGTAATGATCACTTACAGATACTATATAGTACCAATGCTGATTAGCGACAGTGATGACGCTAATCAGCGACTAATTAGTGACTGTGGTGCGGTGGGCTGAGCGCTAACTGACACTAACACAGGGGCCTAGCTAACTGGCCTAACTGTTAACACTAGTGATACTAAAAACACTATTTTTAGATCACTAGGATAGTGACCGGGGGGGGGGGGGGGGGGGAATCAGGGGGCAATCAGACAGCAATGGGGGCAATCAGAAACAATCACAGACAATCAGAGGGCAATCAAGGCAATTACAACACAATTAGAGCCAATAAGAGTGATTAGAGGGCAATCACAGCCAGTCAGCGCAATCAAAGCCAATCGCGGGGCAATCGAAGCCAATCACAATACAATCGAAAACCAATCACGGGACAATCGAAGCCAATCACGGGACAATCGAAGCCAATCACGGGACAATCGAAGCCAATCACAGCACAATCGAAGCCAATCACGGGACAATCGAAGCCAATCACGGGACAATCGAAGCCAATCACGGGACAATCGAAGCCAATCACAGCACAATCGAAGCCAATCACAGGACAATCAAAAACCAATCACGGGACAATCTAAGTCAGTCACAGGGCAATTGAGACAATTGGAGCCAATCAAAGCACAATCAAGCGTTACAGACAGGAGATTAGATATACACAATGGCAGGGGGGTGATCTAGGGCAGGGTGGAGTGATCAGAGGGAGATATAAGGGCAGGGGGGAGGGTGATCAGGAGCCTGCAGTGACAGGTGGTGACGGGGTGATTGATAGGTAATTACAGAGGAGAAAATAAGCAAGCAATGCACTGGCGGGGGGTCTGTGGGCGATCTGAGGGTTCGGGTGGGTGATTGGGTGCCCGCAAGGGGCAGATTAGGGTCTAATCTGATGGGTAGCAGTGACAGGGGGTGACGGGGTGATTGATAGGTGATCAGAAGGTAATTACAGGGTAGAATATATGCAAGCAATGCACTGGCAAGTTGATCAGAGGGGGTCTCAGGGCAATCTGAGGGGGTGGGCGGGTGATTGGGTGCCCAAAAGGGGCAGATTAGGGACTGATCTGATGGGTAGCAGTGACAGGTAGTGACAGGGGGTGATTGATGGGTGATCAGTAGGTGTTTAGAGGAGAGAAAAGATGTAAACAATGCACTTGGTAGGTGTTATGAGGGTGGGCCTGTGGGCGATCTGAGCGTGTGGGTGGGTGATCAGATGCCCGCAAAGGGCAGGTTAGGGTCTAATCTGATGGGTGGCAGTGACAGGTGATGACAGGGGGTGATCGATGGGTGATTGACAGGTGATTGACAGGTGATTACAGAGAATAGCTGTATACAGTACAGGGGGGGGGGGAGGTCTGGGGGGGGGTCTGGGGAGGATCTGAGGGTGTGGGGGGGTGATCAGGCGCCCCCAGGGGGAAGTTTAGGACCTGATCTAAAAGATAGCGTTGACAGTTAGTGACAGGGGGTGATTGATAGGTGATTAGGGGGGTGATTGGGTGCAAACAGTGCTGTCAGGGGGTGGGCAGGGGGGGGTCTGATGGGTGCTGTGGGCGATTAGTGTGCAGGGGGGGCAGGATCAGTGTGCTGGCATTTGGACTCACAGTGCTGCCTTCCTCTCTGGTGGTCGATCGAGCGCTGTGACCACCAGGGAGGAGGCAGCGTGTATAATACGCTTTGTTTACCTAACAAAGCGTATTATACACTTTCAATTGGCCATTTCAAAAAGTTGCAACCCGCCGGCGCTGCTGATTGGCCGGCGGGTTGACGTCACATGTGGGCGGAGCCTAATGCCGGCGATGCGCGCGCAGTCCGCGCGCGCGATCGCCCGCAATCCCCTCCCCCAGGACCCGACGCCATTCTGCGTTACGTGGTCCTGGGGCTGCCACTTTGCCGCCGCCAATATGAAGTAGGCGGTCGGCAAGTGGTTAATAAGGAAAGACTGGCCACGAATCCACGTCAGTGACAGTTGTAGCCGATGGGTGGTGGTGGGGGGGCACACTTTGGCAGCTCAGCCTCTGTTGGTGGTGGACCTTGTCCCGGCCCTGCCTCGCAGGTGGTCCACACAGTAAAGTTCAAGACATATGCTGTACAACTTTACAGTTAACATATCAGAAAGAAATAAGGGAAAAAGTTTAAGTCTATTGTATCAAATTATAGATAATATGACACCATAGGAGGTAGAAAGTCAGCCATGAATTCTGAAAGTACAGTTTGAAGGCAAGGCAATAATGCTAATTGTATCTCCATAGATCACCATTATATTTTTAGTAGTAGAGCAGATATGAGAGGCCAGCTGCATCAGCATAATCCATCCAGGGGGACCATGTTTTGTCAAACTGATCCATGCAGTCTTCAATCACCATCACCATTCACTCACATGTCATAACATGGCGTATTTAGCAATTACCAGGTCCAGATGAGAGTCTTTCCATTTAGAAGCTAAATACAATTTGATTGCATTTGATTACACGTTTACCACATGTGCAATAATGTGCCCTGTTGCCCACATTGCTGTAAACAATGATCTGGTGTTGAGGGATAAAGCTTGGCCAGCTTAACAGGCATCAGCGCCCTATGGAACAGTTAAATATTTGTTTCCAGTAAAAGCTTCCTTTCATGATAGACTGGAAACAGTGGCTCCACTTTTTGTTTGAAATGGACAGGCCTATATCTCCCTGCCAGGCAGCCAGCATAAGAGTCATATTCTGGGTCGTGCAGCTATCAAGTAACTCATTCAGGTATGATATAATGGCCTCAATTCACTAAGCAGTTTAGACTAGTCTAATGATGGTTTTTAGTCTACTAATGGTTTTGTGTAATGTTTTAGACCTGTTTTAGACCTGGTCTAAAACATTCAGTGGTCGGTAAAGCAGGGGAAATGATCACAAGATGCAATTCACAAAGGCAAAGAAGGAGTAACCACGCCCACTTTTTCTGACAAGGATTAAACCAGCTGATTTCTGTCAGTCATAGCTACTCATTTGTGAATTGCATCTTTTGATCAGTTACCCTGCTTTACCGACCTAATTACCACATGTTTTAGACCAGGTCTAAAAACAGGTCTAAAATTTTTGGTAATTGTTAGTAAATTCCCTTTTGATGCAACTGATTTACACCAAACCATCAGTAGACTGAAAACCATCAATAGACTAGTCTAAACTGTTTAGTGAATTGAGGCCATAATGCCCCCTTCCAATGGAGAATTAGTACACCAAGACTCAAAATAAGTGGGTGTGAGCTCCTTTTAGTAACAGCTAGTGTCACAAACTATTCCCTGTGCTCTGTAATGCACTGTAGAAGATGCTAATAAATGCATAATAATAACAAATACTTTTATTAGGCTATTTGTAATAGCATTTGCCTCACCAAAGTGGTTTTTTATGATGCCTTGTTCATGTATTAGTATTGATTTATAAAGCACCAGCATGGTGGCACTGTACAACAGAAAAAAATGTATAACAATAAAAAATAAACAATACAGTTACAGTTACGGTAACAGTACAAGACAATGGTGGATTACAGCATATGCAGTGAACAAATCAGTTACAGATTTGTATGCAATGGTGGAAGATATACACACTGCACAGCATTAGGAGACAAAAGGGAAAGAGAACCCTAGCGTTTCGACCTTACAATTATAGTTCAACAATGTGTGGTTTGAATGAGAGAGTCAAGTCAAGTATTACACCTGGGCAGCACGCCTGGGGGACAGGGGTGATTGAAGTAACATCAGCAAAAATTGTGATGTGGGCAGGGGCATTGAATTATGGGGTGGAAAATAACCATTTCAGATTTATTCATGTTGAGTTTTACAAAATGGGAGGGCATGGAGGAGGAGATAGCATTGAAACAGTCAGGAACACAAACTGTTAGAGTGACCCGGTCAGGAGCTGAAAGGTAGATTTGGGTATAATCAGCATATAGATGATATTGAAAGCCAAAGGAACTGATGTGCTGACCAAGACCATAAGTGTAGATATAGAAAAGGAGAGGTCTGAGGACTGAGTCTTGGGGAACTCCAACAGTGAGAGGTCGTGGAGAGGAGGTGGTGCCAGAATGAGTGACTCTATAGGTCCTATCTGTGAGATAAGAGGAAAGCCAGGAGAGAGCAAGACCCTGAATGCCAATAGATGAGAGGATTTGGAGAAGGAGAGGTGTCAAAAGTGTAAGAGAGATGTAGGAGGATGATTTCATTCATTTATTACTTTGAGTAGGGCAGTTTTGGTTGAGTGGCCTTATTAGAGGTAATCGAACAGAGAATGAGCGGTGAGGTGACAGACTAAGTCTGAGTAAAGCTGGTGCTCACAGGGCCGGGCCGAGGCAGAGGCTGGAGAGGCTCCAGCCTCAGGGCGCATTGTAGGAGGGGGTGCACAATTCATTCAGCTGTCATTCCCAATTGTGTTTGAAGCAGAAAGAAATAAGAAAAGGGGATACATGACAGGGACTTCAAGCCAGATAACTAGAGATTAAGGTGTTGGGGAGGTTGGGGGTCCTGGGACACCTATTAGTCTAATAGCAATCAGTGTGACGGCTGGGGTGGGAGGGATGGAGGGGTGCACTTTGGTGTCTCAGCCTCGGGTGCTGGAATACCTTGTCCCGGCTCTGGGTGCTCAAGTAGTTTGGAAGAAAAGTAGAGTAGAGATAAAGGACAGTAGTTGTTGAAGTCTCTATTGATGACTGAGGGAATGTCAGTGGACAGGAAGAGGGGAAGCCATGCTGAGCAATGATGGATATAACTTCTTAGGCTACACAAAGGACAGGCAGACTAGTCTGTGCTATACTGAACTCTGCTCATGAACCAAAGAGCAGAGAACCTTTTATTTTATCACTATGACAGAGCAAGAACAGGAACACACATAAAAGTAACACTGCCATCTAGTGGCCATGCAGTATACTAGTTGTCACGGATGGTTGCGGGGCCGCAGGCGCGTCCTGGAACCGCCCGTGAAGAAAAAACGATCGCACTCGATTCCCTGCATCGATTGCGCTTCAAATCGATACAATCTGGGTTGAGTGTGTAGTGGGAGCTGGAGTCCTTTTCTTAGCAGAGAGAGCACCATCCTAAAGGCTGGATGGCTCTTTTGATATGCTAATGAGCCTGGGCACAGAGAGTCCCTGGCTTCAAGCTGTGCTGATGGCCCATCCATCAGGTATAAGGTGACACCTAGCTGATCTCACATTCAGATGTTAATTGAAGGAGCCAACAGGGCCTTTCAAAAAAAGGAGATCCCAAGAGCAGACACAGCTGGACTCCAGTCAGGCTGACTCCAGCCTTAGCAGGAAGAAATGAATGTACTATATCAGTGGTGCTCAACCTTTTTTGGCCCGAGGGCCGAACTTCAAATTAAGAAAAATCTTGAGGGCCGGAACACATGCATACAAAATTTCGATGTAAAACGTTTAACGTTTTTCTAGTAACAGTTAACATGGTGTTGGAAATGGAAAGAAAACGACAATATAAGAATTGTTGTACTCACCATTTGATGCACATTTTCTTAATGAGAAGTTTGTGGCTGTTTGGGTGTATGCACAGGGCAGATTAATGCAGCAATGGTATCAGAGTGGCCTGTAGTGTGCTCTCTGAGGAGGCTGTCAGCTCTGCTGAGGAGGAACAGAGGCCTAATTACCCACACATGGCCTGTAGTGTGCTAGCTGAGGAGGCTGTCAGCTCTGCTGAGGAGCAACAGAGGCCTAATTACCCACACGTGGCCTGTAGTGTGCTGGCTGAGGAGGCTGTCAGCTCTGCTGAGGAGGAACAGAGGCCTAATTACCCACACGTGGCCTATAGTGTGCTGGCTGAGGAGGCTGTCAGCTCTGTGTGGGGCTGAGGAGGCTGTCAGCTCTGTGTGGGGCTGAGGAGGCTGTCAGCTCTGTGTGGGGCTGAGGAGGCTGTCAGCTCTGTGTGGGGCTGAGGAGGCTGTCAGCTCTGTGTGGGGCTGAGGAGGCTGTCAGCTCTGTGTGGGGCTGAGGGGGCTGTCAGCTCTGTGTGGGGCTGAGGGGGCTGTCAGCTCTGTGTGGGGCTGAGGGGGCTGTCAGCTCTGTGTGGGGCTGAGGAGGCTGTCAGCTCTGTGTGGGGCTGAGGGGGCTGTCAGCTCTGTGTGGGGCTGAGGAGGCTGTCAGCTCTGTGTGGGGCTGAGGAGGCTGTCAGCTCTGTGTGGGGCTGAGGAGGCTGTCAGCTCTGTGTGGGGCTGAGGGGGCTGTCAGCTCTGTGTGGGGCTGAGGGGGCTGTCAGCTCTGTGTGGGGCTGAGGGGGCTGTCAGCTCTGTGTGGGGCTGAGGGGGCTGTCAGCTCTGTGTGGGGCTGAGGGGGCTGTCAGCTCTGTGTGGGGCTGAGGGGGCTGTCAGCTCTGTGTGGGGCTGACGGGGCTGTCAGCTCTGTGTGGGGCTGAGGAGGCTGTCAGCTCTGTGTGGGGCTGAGGAGGCTGTCAGCTCTGTGTGGGGCTGAGGAGGCTGTCAGCTCTGTGTGGGGCTGAGGGGGCTGTCAGCTCTGTGTGGGGCTGAGGGGGCTGTCACAGCGTGTGCCCCGGTGTCTGCCTGTGGTGTCCTGCGGAGGAGGAGAGGATCGGGTGGTATTGCGTAGTATGGCACTCGGCGGGACGTGCATACACCAGCGTGTGCTCGTATTCAGCCCCGGGTGGTGCTGGGATAGTTAGAAAGCCTCGCTCATTGGTTACTGCAGGAACCTTGCTCCAATAGGAATTAGGCTGATTCCTATTGGAGGAAGGTTCCTGCAGTAACCAATGAGCGAGGCTTTCTGACTCTCCCAGCACTACCCGGGGCTGAATACGAGCACACGCTGGTGTATGCGCGTCCCGCCGAGTGCCGATACTACGCAATACCGCAATACCACCCGATCCTTTCCCTCTCCGCAGGCAGACACCGCGCGGGCCACAGAAACTGGCTTCGCGGGCCACGAATGGCCCGCGGGCCGTAGGTTGGGCACGGCTGTACTATATAATCTTTTGCCCATTTACAGAATACAATAAATAGGGTGGTTATGAGAGCGGTATCATTGGATCCATAGGGTCATGCTGGATCTCTTGATACCAGTCGAGAGGGGCCCGGGGCCCCTACAACCCAGGTATGAATCTACCCAGGACCCTGATCTGCTGCACTAGCCATGTCGGATATCATATTAATCTGCATTTTCCTCCAAGTATGAAGCTGTTACCCCCCTAAATGTAACATGTATGGTTCAGGAGTTACAGCAATTCATAAGTTTAGCTCTAAAATCTCTCAGAGGGAATGAACTGTCATTTGCTGGTAGCTCAGAGGGGGCTGGCACTGCCACACCCCCAAACCAGCTTCATCAAAAGCACAGAGCCAGCAGGCGGGCTCAATTCCTCCCTTTACCATCTTCATGACACACGGCCACTATGAGGAACAAGTGGTGGCCATCTTGACAGAGCTGAAACAAAGGACATCCTCCATTTTGTTTGGATTTTAAATCTTGCTGAACTTTACTCTGAAACAAAGAACTCTAAGAACTTGAAACCGTTTTGCTTGAACTGATGATTTTCCCACAAAAAGGACATCTTTCCAGGAACTAAGTATTTTTCTCCCTTCTTTTATTTTTTATACTGGCTATTACCGTCTTAATAATTGTGATTTTAATAATTGTCTGTATATATTAATTATTTATATTGTGTGAATAAAAGACTTCCTCCAAGTCATTCACTGTTCCGCTACCCTGCTTATCAGCACACACAGAACTGATCCCGGGTCTCTGAAGATACGCTACTGTTTGTTTGTTGTTGGCTAGACAGAATACCGTGTGTTTAACCGTTTTATTCGCAGGACTAGTCAGTCAGTTAGTGGGCTCCACGGTCCCATGGTAACCGCGGTGGTGGCAGTTTACTCTGAACCAGTAGGTGACGTTGTAATTACCCGTGTCTCACAGGCTCCCTTCTGAGTTGTCTGCGGCTAATTCTTAACGGTTCCTGCGCATTGACTGCGACCAGAGTTCGCACGATCTGTGCGCTGGCACCGTTTAGAAGGCTAAGTGCGGTCAGCCACTAGGGCTCCTGTGACAGTGTTAGGCAGCGGTTGGGACCTGTGTTGTGCTGAAAGTATCTGCGATAGCGCTAGCGCTATCGAGAAACGAACTAATTCGTTGGTGTAGCTGGAAGGCAATATATTTTTTATATATACAGAGAGACTGTGTAGCCAGTACCCCTCCCCAAAAGTTTTATTTTATTTGGCGTGGAAATGTCCGGGAACTACAAGAAAATGTGCCTGGCGGACCTGCAAAATCTTTGCCAAGAGAGAGGCATTGATGTCGGCCGCAAGAAACAAGGGGACCTGGTAACGGAATTGTTTCAATGGGATACCCAGCAACTGCAGGAGCTGGATGTGTCTGCTGAGGTAGACGCTGACCCATCTGACTCAAGGCAAGGGGAACCAGAGACTGAGACTCCTGACCGTACAGAGGTTGTGCATCCTGAGGGCCCTGCATCAACAGTTACGCAGGAGAATGTCAGTGTGGACCCTAACCCCAGAGTTTCTGAAAGTACTCGCCTGGAACCGGCCAGTACTGGACTGTCTGTTTGTACTGATCCGCTAATGCAGCAGGCATTACAAAAGCTGATGGACACTGACCTGGACAAGTACCTGCAGTACATGCGTGAAGAGCGCCAAATGCGGGAGGAACGGGAGTGGCAAGCTGCTGCTGCTGCTGCTGCTGAACGCCACGCGGAGAGGGATGCCGCTGAGCGAGAACAGGAGCGCCAACGACAGCATGAGCTAAACATGGCAAAAGTGCAACAGGCCAGCCGGAGTTCACCGCCCAGTCTCCCTGCTGAAGGAGCTGCACCACCCGTAAGTGCAAAATTTAAATTTGCTAATATTGAAAAAGACACAGACATTGACTTGTTTTTGCGGTCTTTTGAAAAAGCGTGCCGTCAGTATCGTCTGTCCCAAGACCAGTGGGCCAGACATCTGACACCTTTGCTGCGCTACAAAGCGCTTGATGCCTTTGCAGAATTGCCTGCGGAGAAGGATAATGATTATGCTGCTATAAAAGACGCTATAATTACTAAGTACCAGCTGACGCCAGAAGCCTATCGGAAAAAGTTCAGGGCCTGGCAGAAAAAGTCTTCTGATTCGTACCGAGATGTGGCCAGCAGCTTGCTCACCACACTACGGCAGTGGACTCTAGGCCTCACCAAAGGGTCTTATGGCGTCCTGGAGGACTTGATAGTCCTCGAACAATTTCTGAACATTTGCCCTGCTGATGTACGCCAGTTTGTGCTAGAACGCAGGCCGGCTTCAGCCACTGTCGCTGCAGACCTTGCTGAGACTTTTGCAACTACCCGGGTGGCTGATACACGCAGAACTGTCCCATCCAGCTGGAGAGGAGGTCAGCCCAATACCTCGGCAGACCCTCCTGCCCCTGTGAGCCGTCCGCCATAGAGGCCACCCAGCGCAGCTGCTGCACCCAGGCCTGCAGCGCCTGGAGAGGTCACCTGTCACTACTGCCGCCAGCCCGGACACATGAAATTCGACTGTCCGGAGCGGAGACAGACACCACCAGCACCTGGATCCTCTGCATCACCTGTACCTCACCCACAGCAGAGGCAACCCGCCAGCGAACCACAGCCTGGATCATCAGATTTTGTCCTGTTTGCTCGCGGAAAGGAAATCCGCGACCGAACCGACCAGCAGCAACTTGTTAGAGTGAACGGCAAAGTTGTCACCGGATTTCGAGACACCGGAGCTGACATCACGTTAGTTCACTCACATCTTGTGCCGAAGGAGAGCATCAGCTCCAGCCGATCCCTTGCCCTTACTGGAGTAGAGGGCACCCTTTTTCACATAGCCCACGCGACAGTGAAGCTGGATTGGGGATTAGGGATCCACGAAAGGGTTGTTGGGGTCATGAAGGATCTCCCAGTCCCTGTGTTGCTGGGGACTGATTTGGGCAAGCTTGTGTCCTACTATGAACCTGCCACGACTGCCTTGTCGCTCACGGAAGGAGACGGACTCTCCACCCACCACCAGGTACTTTATACACTTGGGGGAGCACCAGGGGGAGGCGGGTTGAATGTGCCCAGTTCAAGGGTACCAGGTTCAATAGTGCCTGCTTCCAAGGTTTGATGTACAGACTGTCTGCTGTGATGATGCTGTAACTGTACCTGAGTTTACTGTACAACCTGTCTGTAATGAAAAAATGTCTATACCTGTCAATGTCATTACTGCATGCAATGATGATTTGAGTAATGTCCGTCTGTGCCATTCTGACAGTGTACCTGTGCTAGCAGTACCGCGCAGCTGCACTGCTCAGAACCCGAGCTCAGAACAGGTGGAGGGGGTTCCGGCCTCCTCCCCCTCCTCTGACCGCAGGGATGAGACCTTTCAGCCGCTGGCCTCGTGTGACATGAGCCAATTGGCTGAAACTGACAGCGCCGTATTCTCAGCCGCACTACAAAGTGACCCAAGCCTGGAGGTGCTCAGGCAGCAAGCCGCTGAGCCCCTCGCAGACGGGGCCGCTTTCAAGGTGTACTGGGAAGGTGGGAGACTGTACAGTGAGTCTGTACAGCCCCCTACAGGTAGATCCCACGCGAATACCAAATGGCTTGTGGTCCCGAGTGCGTTCAGGGGACATGTGCTGAAATCCGCACATGGTAATCCTCTGACAGGGCACTCGGGTGTCCGCAAGACACTTGCCGGTATTCGGAACCAGTTTTATTGGCCCCGAATGAACAGGGATGTAGCAAACTACTGCAGGGCATGTGCCGTCTGTCAGGAGCTGGGAAGGTCCAGGGATTCCCGCGGGGTTCCCTTAGGTCCACAGCCACTTAGCAGGGGAACCCTGCGTGGGCTGGCTGTTGACCTAACCAACCCACTGCCCGTTGTCAGCAGTCCCGGCGGACACCACGTCCGACTGCAGTGGCGCAAACGCCCTGTCCAGAACGGTCCATGTCGGGTCAACCCTGAGGGTAGCAGACCGCGACCGGTCCAGGGGAACCGAGCCCCGGGCTCCAATAGGTTTTCCCGCCGTACCGGCAACTCGAGGCCCGTCAGCCAGGTTAGCGGCGCCGCCACACATCTTGCGGAGGTGTGGCTAAGCCGCAGACAAGGGGGAGGGCTGTCACGGACGGTTGCGGGGCCGCAGGCGCGTCCTGGAACCGCCCGTGAAGAAAAAACGATCGCACTCGATTCCCTGCATCGATTGCGCTTCAAATCGATACAATCTGGGTTGAGTGTGTAGTGGGAGCTGGAGTCCTTTTCTTAGCAGAGAGAGCACCGTCCTAAAGGCTGGATGGCTCTTTTGATATGCTAATGAGCCTGGGCACAGAGAGTCCCTGGTGACACCTAGCTGATCTCACATTCAGATGTTAATTGAAGGAGCCAACAGGGCCTTTCAAAAAAAGGAGACACAGCTGGACTCCAGTCAGGCTGACTCCAGCCTTAGCAGGAAGAAATGAATGTACTATATAATCTTTTGCCCATTTACAGAATACAATAAATAGGGTGGTTATGAGAGCGGTATCATTGGATCCGTAGGGTCATGCTGGATCTCTTGATACCAGTCGAGAGGGGCCCGGGGCCCCTACAACCCAGGTATGAATCTACCCAGGACCCTGATCTGCTGCACTAGCCATGTCGGATTTTCCTCCAAGTATGAAGCTGTTACCCCCCTAAATGTAACATGTATGGTTCAGGAGTTACAGCAATTCATAAGTTTAGCTCTAAAATCTCTCAGAGGGAATGAACTGTCATGTGCTGGTAGCTCAGAGGGGGCTGGCACTGCCACACCCCCAAACCAGCTTCATCAAAAGCACAGAGCCAGCAGGCGGGCTCAATTCCTCCCTTTACCATCTTCATGACACACGGCCACTATGAGGAACAAGTGGTGGCCATCTTGACAGAGCTGAAACAAAGGACATCCTCCATTTTGTTTGGATTTTAAATCTTGCTGAACTTTACTCTGAAACAAAGAACTCTAAGAACTTGAAACCGTTTTGCTTGAACTGATGATTTTCCCACAAAAAGGACATCTTTCCAGGAACTAAGTATTTTTCTCCCTTCTTTTATGTTTTATACTGGCTATTACCGTCTTAATAATTGTGATTTTAATAATTGTCTGTATATATTAATTATTTATATTGTGTGAATAAAAGACTTCCTCCAAGTCATTCACTGTTCCGCTACCCTGCTTATCAGCACACACAGAACTGATCCCGGGTCTCTGAAGATACGCTACTGTTTGTTTGTTGTTGGCTAGACAGAATACCGTGTGTTTAACCGTTTTATTCACAGGACTAGTCAGTCAGTTAGTGGGCTCCACGGTCCCATGGTAACCGCGGTGGTGGCAGTTTACTCTGAACCAGTAGGTGACGTTGTAATTACCCGTGTCTCACAAGCTCCCTTCTGAGTTGTCTGCGGCTAATTCTTAACGGTTCCTGCGCATTGACTGCCACCAGAGTTCGCACGATCTGTGCGCTGGCACCGTTTAGAAGGCTAAGTGCGGTCAGCCACTAGGGCTCCTGTGACACTAGTCATAAAGTAGTTGTTGGATATACAATACATTCCTTGTATGCTAACAAGAAATGGCCTAAGAAAAGATTGGCTGGACCAGGGGGACGATAGATTACAGCTATTTGAAAGTGAAAGGGGGAATAGATTTGGATTGAGTGGACTTTGAAGGATGAAGAACACAAGGCAGGGGAAGGAGAAGGGGGATGAACAGTGTTGGGAAAGAATAATGACTACACCTCCACCATATTTATTACCAGGTCTGAGTAGGGTGTGTGGCTGAACTCTATGCCTCCATATGAGAGGTGTCTAAGGAAAGCAGCCATGTTTCAGTTATACCAAAAAGGTGAGGCCATGTGAGATAAAAAGGCAATGAATATGCTCCAGATTGTGACATACAGAGCAGGCATGTAACAGTGTGAATACTTTGTTACTCAAACAGAATAAGATCGGATATGATACGAAAGGAGCTAAGTCCCCACTAATTCAGGGAGAACATTAAAGCTGTTGAACAGTAATTACAGATCACATAACCACATTTAAAAATTAGGTAGTTAGAGAAACCTTGTTAGAAAGAGTGAAACTTTGTGCAAATTCATCATTTTACTAACTATACAGTAGGCAACCGTAGTAATCATTTACCAAGCAAAATAGAAAAAGGTGCGGAATTATGGATTATAAATAACACTATATAAATAATATACACCTGCAACATAGATGTGTGAAAGTTATTGCAAGATTAATAAATGACCCTCAAAGTATTCCTTTACCATTGAGCCACCAGGTGATATGTTAAAGTGCTATATGTTGTACAATAACTAATATACAGTTTTTTACTGCCAGGCAAAAGTACAAGAACATATGTCCAAGCCCTCAGCTACTGACCTTGTCCACATGCTGCTAAATATACTTCCTAAGGTGAGCTACCTAACTTTCAAAGAAATTTGTATGTGCATTTATATCAGGCTTATAGTGAGAGATCATTAAAGCTATCATGGCTGACCTTATTCGGAAAATGTTAGTTAACTGGATGTCATGGTTATCCTTTGCTGTAATACCAGAACCGGATGAAGGCTAAATGGGGCCCTAAGCAAAGTAACTGATTTCCCCCCCCCCCCTCCCTCATGTCGTAATAGAATCAGAAGCTGCAGCTGCACAGCAACATGCCGCACACACCGGGGCAGCTGAGCTACTGGTTGCTATGGGCAACAGCCCGCTTTCCTCTGTGGGTGCACAATGCAGGGAGTAGCAGCGGCAAAATGCAGAGTGAGAGATGAATGGCTGGGACATTTGCACTCAGGGGCTGGGGCACCCCTGTGATAAGGGCGCCAGATATCACAGCAGCAGCACTTTCCCCCTGAATCTCCAGCCTGGCAATAGCAGAAAGCTCTGGACACCGCCAAACCGGAAGCAGTTCCCCAGACAGAATTACATAACCACCCCCACCACCGAACAACCGATTTCCTCCCAAACTAGACAGCCACCATGCAGCCTCCATCCCAGTGAATACTATAGTCCAGCAGAGAAGGCAGCCACAGCGGGGGAGAATGACAGCACCAGATGACTCACATTCACCTATTGCGATCCAAGCAATAGAGGTCCCGTCATCCGGAGTCCATCTGTCTCCTCTAGAGTGCTGCCGATCTGTTACTACTACTATTACTACTTCCTACTTCCTGTCTGATCTGAGAATCAGGAAATTCAGAGTGAGCGGCTGCACTGTAGAAGAGACAAATGGGTTTCAGATGACAGGATCTCTATCGCTTGGATCATGGATAGGTGAGTGAGCATTTGCCATCTGCTGCTATCATTCTTGCTGCAGCTGTGGTTCTCTGTGGGAAGGGAGGGAGGAGTGGGCAGCGGCATAGTGCACAGTAGCAGGAGGGGGACCTAGGAGGAGAGCCTGGCTCTAAAGACAATCAGCAGTGCACGGCATCATTTGACAAGACAAGACAAATAACATTTATATCGCGCTTTTCTTCTGGCGGACTCAGAGCGCCAGAGCTGCAGCCACTAGGACGCACCCTATAGGCAGTAGCAGTGTTAGAGAGACTTGCCTAAGGTCTCCTACTGAATAGGTGCTGGCTTACTGAACAGGCAGAGCCGAGCTTCGAACACTGGTCTCCTGTGTCAGAGGCAGAGCCCTTAAAGGGACTCCGAGCAGTGCCTGTGGGTATGTCTTTAAAGGAACACTGTAGGGGGGTCAGGGGAAAATGAGTTAAAGTTACCCGGGGCTTCTAATGGTCCCCCACAGACATCCTGTGCCCGCGCAGCCACTCCCCAATGCTCCGGCCCCGCCTCTGGTTCACTTCTGGAATTTCAGACTCTAAAGTCTGAAAACCACTGCTGCTGCGTTGCCGTGTCCTCACTCTTGCTGATGGTACCAGGAGCGTACTGCGCAGGCCCAGTATGGTCTGTGCCGTGCTCTCCTGGTGACATCAGGGGAAGAGAGGACACGGCAACGCAGGCGCAGTGGTTTTTAGACTTTAAAGTCTGAAATTCCAGAAGTGAACCAGAGGCGGGGCCGGAGCATTGGGTAGTGGCTGCACGGGCACAGGATGCCTGCGGGGAACAATTAGAAGCCCCAGGTAAGTTCAACTCATTTTCCTCTGACCCCCCTACAGAGTCCTTTTAAGCATACCCACAACTAATTAATTACATCCTCACACCTACCAGCATGATGTTTGTAGTTATATCCCCCTGGGTTCCTTATATTTCATTGCATTGTACTGAATCGAGCTGCCGACCTTGGAGAAAAGTCGTCCTGTGTAATACAATGTAACTATGGAAAGATGCATTTCATTTTGAAGCTCTCTTTCTCCTCTTTCCAATGATAGATAAACTGCCTTTTAGTTTTCGCTATTTTCACAATCGAAATTGCAGTGGCCGCGATTTGGATCACGAAAATATCGAAAACTAAAAGGCATAGGGTGGTGGTTTATATATCATTGGAAAGAGGAGAAAGAGAGCTTTAAAATGATATGCATCTTTCCATAGTTACTGCACTGCTCAGAGTCCCTTTAACCATTATACCATCCAGCCACTGCTGACTGGATGGCAAGGGCTGGTTTATGTGCTGATGGGGCCCCTTTGACTCTGAATGGGGCCCCAAGCGACTGCTTTTGTTGCCTGGTCGGTAATCCGGCCCTGTGTAATACTTAACACTTTCTGACCCATATGCAATTCTCTTTTTCTCTTAGGAGATAATTTTCTTCTTCTCTTTAAAATAACTTTTCAGCATTTTACAATTGAAAGTACCTAAAAGTTGGTGAAAAAGTACTATCCAAATTAGTTCAAGTATTTTCTTGCTTGCTGGGGGTTAACATTGCATTTTATGACACAATGTGAAAATATCACTTAGGAGAAAACTCAGGAGAAGAAGAGAATTGCATATGGGCATCTGTGTTACTGCTGCAGAGGTTTGCAGATCAGGTGTTCAGGCTTCACTCTGCTTTACTCTTGTAAAGATTTTTTTTGCAGCTGTGAAACTAGTGAAGTGAAAAACTCAGCAAGACAAATGGGCAATTAACATTTTTTTATTCACAATAGCAACTTTTATAATCTGCTGGTAGAAGTTCACTTTAAACCTAAGTTCACATTACTGTCAACTCTTTTACAGATATTGGCCAAATGTCCCAGGAAGGACATGCCCAGTTCTGTTCTGTCACCATTTCTTACACAAAAGGCTTTACTACTGATGAGCGCTTGTGTGACTGATAAAGAAAGAAAACTCTGGGAAAGTCTGGGTGAAGCATGGTTAAGAACAAGGTACTAACAGCTGAAGTGGAACTAGGAGGTTTCTATTGAATGAGACTCAAGTGTTGGGTTACTAACCTGGAAAACAGTAGAGGGCCCTTGAAAAAACATCGATATCAACTTGCCTTCTGAAAATAGAAGGTAGAAGATATTTGCAATTATCCAGGTTTAGAGTGGGGCCGAACCTCCGATTTTAGGTTTGCGAACCGGGTTCGCGAACTTCCGCATAAGGTTCGGTTTGCGTAAAAGTTCGCAAACCGCAATAGACTTCAATGGGGATGCGAACTTTGAAAAAAAAAATTATGCTGGCCACAAAAGTGATGGAAAAGATGTTTCAAGGGGTCTAACACCTAGACCCCCAGGTGGAGGAGTGGGATACATGCCAAAAGTCCCCGGTAAAAATCTGGATTTGACGCAAAGCAGCGTTTTAAGGGCAGAAATCACATTGAATGCTAAATGACAGGCCTAAAGTGCTTTAAAACATCTTGCATGTGTATACATCAATCAGGTAGTGTAATTAAGGTACTGCTTCACACTGACACACCAAACTCACCGTGTAACGCACCGCAAACAGCTGTTTGTGTAGTGACGGCCGTGCTGGACTGGTGCGCACCATGGCGAGAACAGGCATGCAGTGGCGGGTTCACTGAACAGAACAGGTATGCAGTGGCGGGTTCACTGAACAGAACAGGTATACAGTGGCGGGTTCACAGAACAGGTATGCAGTGGCAGGTTCACTGAACAGGTATGCAGTGGTGGGTTCACTGAACAGAACAGGTATACAGAACAGGTTCACTGAACAGAACAGGTATGCAGTGGCGGGTTCACTGAACAGAACAGGTATGCAGTGGCAGGTTCACTGAACAGGTATACAGTGGCGGGTTCACTGAACACAACAGGTATGCAGTGGTGGGTTCACAGAACAGGTATGCAGTGGCAGGTTCACTGAACAGGTATGCAGTGGTGGGTTCACTGAACAGGTATGCAGTGGTGGGTTCACTGAACAGGTATGCAGTTGTGGGTTCACTGAACAGGTATGCAGTGGTGGGTTCACAGTACAGGTATGCAGTGGTGGGTTCACAGAACAGGTATGCAGCCAGGAACAAGCTAAGCCTAACTAATATTTCCCTATGAGAGACAGTCTGCAGCAGCTCGCCCTACTCTCACTAACGCAGGCACACGAGTGAGCGTAATGGCCGCCGCTGCCTGCCTTTTATTAGGGGGGGAGTGGCTCCAGGGGCTAGTGTAGCCTAATTGGCTACACTGGGCCTGCTGACTGTGATGTAGAGGGTCAAAGTTGACCCTCATGGTGCATTATGGGGCGAACCGAACTTCTGCAAAAGTTCGCCTGCGGGACGCGAACGCGAACCACTGAAGTTCACATGGAACCGTTCGCAGGCGAACCGTTCGGCCCAACTCTATCCAGGTTTATGCGAGCACAAAGGAACTTCCATGATGCATCATTTCTGAATATACAAGTGATCCAGAGAACCTTGTTGGGAGTTTTTAAATATTAGCATAATAAAGTACAAATAATAATATTATATGTACAAACTATGACACATGAGGATGAGAGGAGTCTGCCCAGTTTGCCATACATTCTAAGAGTATAAAGGGAAATATAGTATTTAGTATGAAGGGCAGATGGAGCTATTGGTCATTGGAGATGATTGAGAGAGAGGCGGATAGCTAGGCTGCTTTGAAGGATGGGGGGTTTAAGGTTTTTTTTTTTTTTAATGTGTTATAGGTAGAAGCAAGTCTAATATGCGTTGCTAGCCTATGCAAGGTTAGTGACACGTTCTGTGGCAAGGAGGCTAGAGAAGGCCTAACAGCGTGGTGCTGGTGGGGTGGGTAAGAGAACAATAGGCTTGGCCAACCCTCAGCCTAAATGATCCACCAGTTCTGATCTCTCACCAATGCATAGGGAGCAGAGGTAAGATAGGAGGCTAACATACACATGCGAGATTTTTGGCAGAGGCCAAGCGCCAGCACTGATTTTTTTTATTTTGTGCTTCAACACTAGTGATAGTTGAAATTGAATCAGGCCTCCATGCGTCTATGAAATCACTCCTGGTTTCCCTTAAAGGGACTCAGAGACAGGACTCAGAGACGAATAACATAATAGATTTATACATACTTGGAGCTTCCTCCAGCCCCACCTGCATGGATTGCTCCCACGCCACCATCCTTCCCTGCCTCTATCGCCGGTACAGGGTACTGTAACTTCCACGGGCGCGACCAGTTTTTCCGCATGCACAGGGACTCCCTCCATCTTGTCGCCACCTGTTTTACGCATGCGGCCGAAGTGAGACCCGCTACTTGAGAAGGCTGAGGATGGTGGCGTGGGAGCGATGCATGCGGATGGGGCTGAAGGAAGCCCCAGGTATGTATAAATCTATTATGTTGTTCATCTCTGAGTCTCTTTAAGTCTTAGCTTCAGTTTGCTCAGGACAGGTCAGGATGGGACAATATCTGCGCCCCCTCCATTTTTCATGGAATTGACATGCACTTTAGGCAGATACTGTAGACGCCTACATGTTTATTGAAACGTTGTTCATATTTATGGTCATGGTCAAACTGGGGAAAGGATCCTATGTCTGTAAAGTCATGCCTGGCATTCCTTAGCCATCTCTGCTTAGGGATTTTTTTTTCCTGATGATTGCTCTTGCTTACCACAGTATAGGAGCCAGCAGGGGATATTGCTTGCCTCTCTTTCCTCTCATCCTGAATGGAATGACGCCTTCCACACATACATGCTTATTGCTTACAAATGTTCTTATAAAGAGTCACTACAGAAAACCTAAGAAATGACATCTCCTATGAATAGGCATCCAATATGAGGGCTTCAGGTGGCTGAAGACTAAAGGTGCGTACACACGTCGGACTAACACAAGCTACCAGTCGTCAGACCCGCCCGCGGGGGCGGACGTTCTGACGACAGTTTCCGTATGTGTACAGTCTGTCGGCCGGCTGATAAGGCTGGTTTTGACTGATCCGCTCGGCAGATCAGTCAAAAACAGCCTTATCAGCCGGCCGACAGACTGTAGACTCGCGGAAACTGTCGTCAGAACGTCCGCCCCGCGGGCGGGTCTGACAACTGGTAGCTTGTAGTAAAGTGATTGTTCACAGCGCAGGTATATTCTTCCTTTAAGGTTTCACCACTCCACCACCTTGGCGCACTCAAAGTGCAGTTAAAGCAGACAGGATGCTCTCAGTGGAAATTGTCACGTTCGATTTATTTCTGAATAAAAGGGCAAATACAGGCAAAATGAGGTAGGCACTTACTTCCAGAGGGCCCTAATCCACTTAGGACCCACCCCTGGCATGCAACACTTCCCACTCCTTGTGGTACTAAGACCTCAGTGAACGATCCTGTATCCGTGCTGCCCGCTCTTGTCCCGACTAGTTTTGGCTGCTGCCGTGACGAGCTGTGGACTTGTACACTCAATTTGGTCAAGTGCTTTATGTGCCGGTCCTTTTCACAAGATACAGGAGTACACATGAGTACATACAGGTCTTCACTTGGGAAACAGTAAATTTGAGGCAAGTGGACAAAAAGGGCGCCGCCATTCACTCCCATAATAAATATCGTTTAATGGGCGCCCAACAGGAAAAAAGGGCGCCGGAGAAAAATAACGTTTTACAAGCGGCGCCCAGAGATTTTTAATGTTTTATAACTGCTTCTCATGATTACACATTATTTAATGATTTATAATTTTTTAAACATTATTTTTAAACGAAAAACAGCACAATATTTTTTCAAATGTTATTAATGCTTATCACAGGGGGGTCTTAGGTTTAGGCACCACCAGGGGGTCTTAGGTTTAGGCACCACCAGGGAGGTCTTAGGTTTAGGCACCACCAGGGGGGTCTTAGGGTTAGGCACCACCAGGGGGGTCTTAGGGTTAGGCACCAACAGGGGGGTCTTAGGGTTAGGCACCACCTGAAAGGTCTTAGGGTTAGGCACCACCTGGGGGGTCTTAGGGTTAGGCACCACCAGGGGGGTCTTAGGTTTAGGCACCACCAGGGAGGTCTTAGGGTTAGGCACCACCTGGGGGGTCTTAGGGTTAGGCACCACCTGGGGGGTCTTAGGTTTAGGCACCACCAGGGGGTTCTTAGATTTATTCACCACCAGGGGGGTCTAGGGGTTAGAGGTAGGTACAGGGAGGGTTCTGTATGAGAGTAGGGTTAGGTATAGCTTTAGTAAAATTCTTATTAATCTTTTATAAAACTTTATTATACATTTCACTTTTTAAACAGGGAAGATTAACGTTTTTACAATTGCCGATTTCATACACATTATTTAATGATTTATAACTTTATAAAACATTATTTTTAAACGAAATTTAGCACAATTTTTTTTAAACGTTATTTATGCTTATCATTTAAAACCCTGCGCCCTTTTTTCCTGACGCCCTTTTTAAACTATTATGAATTAATTTTACAGATGCAGTACATGCACAAATGAAGGCGTACGTTAAAAAATACGCCTTCATTTGTGCATGTACTGCATCTGTAAAATGAATTCATAATAGTTTCTATTGCCATTTAAATCTATTTTGCTTATTTCTGCTCTCCAGATGTATAGTTCAGAAAACAGTTATCCTATAGCTACACTAAAGGTTTGTATTTTATTGTATTTTTTTTACAGAGCTGACTGGCCCAATGCTAAGACAGTACCAGCCTATGTACCAGTATTCTCTGATGGATGGGTTCCCCCAGACATAGCTACAGTAAATGGACAACCACAGGTAGATCTATAATAAAGTATTAGGTGTCAGATATATATGGTTGTGCAACTCCATATTGACAGTCTTTAGCTACTACAGTACAGACAAGTTATATAAGGGACTGACATAATTGAACAATCATGCAATAAGTCATTCATGTTATTTGTTGGACGTTGCATTGTATAGTGAAATGACATAACCAATATCCTGGGATCTTTGTTTAGCTGACAGACCAGTATTGTCTATTCTTAATCATATCAAAAGCACGCACCGTGGTGTGTTAGGCTAATTTCACTCCAGGACGTTGTGTTAGAGGGGGCGTTAAGGTCGCATAACGTCCCCCTAACTCAACGCCTGGTGGTGCTGGATCTGGACGTCAGAGTGAGCCGCGTTGTGCAGCTCACTCTGGCGTCAGTGATGCCGTGATGCGCACTCTTGTGCACATGCGGCATCACGTGGTCCCGCCGGCCAATCGCCGCACAGAGCGGCTGCTCCAGGAAGTAAACACTGCACGTCATAACGTGCAGTGCATATTAATTAGCCATGTGCCTGGCCGCTCTCCGCTCCTCCCCAACATTACTGAGCATGTGCAAGCAGTCTAACGCGGCTCAGCCGCGTCCAAAGTACTGCATGCAGTACGTTGTCTTGTGACGCAGCGTTACAATGTAACGCAACGTCCGCACTGTGAACAGCCCCATTGATTTTTCAGTACTGTGCGGTGGGCTGCGTTACAGGCTGCTCTAACGTGCGCCTGTAACGTCCCACTGTGAAACCAGCCTAACCACACCATTATTACATGTAGCAGCACATCCATAATTATCTATGGTATATAACCTGGCTTTTAGTTTATGGTGAAATTGTGGGCTTCCCATTTCCCATCAGATTTTTAAGTTGGTGAAAAGTATATCTTGCCACTACCTAACATCTACATTTTTGTTTGAAGGGGTATTAGATATTAAGTGTATTTGACCAATACTCTGTTTTCCTCTTTCAGCTTATAGTCTACAAATAAGCTAAAGCATATGAATACTGCATGTAAAATATGAATAATTATGCTGAAAACATGTTTCAAAATGTATTTTACAACAATTCCTAGGTTCAACAAAATCTTCAGAACTCGCACGATCAAAGGTATGTATATCTAGATATTAAAATAAATGTTTGTTAATCTCTATTATGAAATGCGTTGGCAAACCTATAAATCTAAAATGCACAGTTGTTGTTAGAGTAAAAATCTATTTAAAGAGGATCTGTACTCTAAAATTCTTACAATAAAAAGCATTCCATTCTATTCATTATGTTCTCCTGGGCCCCTCTGTGCTGTTTCTGCCACTCCCTGCTGTGATCCTGGCTCATAATTGCCAGTTTTAGGCAGTGTTTACAAACAAGACATGGCTGCTAACAGCATGTGATAGGCTGAGAGGAGCTCAGTCTGTGACTCACACAGAGCCTGCAGGGGCCGTGAAGAGGGTGTGTATAGCTTCTATCCAATCACAAGCAGCACAGCACATTCCTGCCTGAGTGCCTGAGCCCGACAAAGCCGTCAGAAAAAAGAAGATTAGATTATATAACAGATATAACACAGCCACCTTGCAACTAGGAAAGGCTGCAGTAAGACAGACCACATTAGAACAGGTATAGGAACTTATAGGATAGAAGAAATAAGGCTGAACATTTTGTTACAGAGTCTCTTTAAGAAGTCCAGTGATATACAGGGATTTACAGTAAAAGGGATCTTCAGTCTGTATCTCCTCCTAAAGAAAGGTGAGATAGGATTAAGTAAAGCTTCTAATGTGTATGCACACCTAAATGCCACAAACGTTATAATGTAAATTTAATGTTGGTAGTGCAATATTAAAACAGTGATATTGAGACTGGTATATAATACATACAAAGTATACCAGAAACATTCACCAATGTTCTGAGGACTAGGAGACCTTGCAACAAAGTACAGGCACAAGGGAAGGAGAGGCTCTAGAAAAACCCAACGTTTCGGGGGAACACTACCTCTTTTCTGGGAGAAAGTAGTGTCACAGGGCCCCTGGTGGCCGGAGCGCACAATGTCTTCCAATCGGTTTCAGCACACAGACCATGCAATCTGTGTTCGCAATCGGTGTGCTGAAACCGCTGGGAATTTGGCAGCAGACTGACTAGAAGGGAGCCTGTGAGTTACAGTAATACAAATTACACACTATTTCAGGGTATAACTGCCATCACCTCTGTTACCATGGGACAGAGGAACCCACTGACTGGCTGACTCTAGACCTGCAAATAGAAAACAGTTAAACACACTTTATTTTATCTAGCTATCAACCATAGTAGCGACTCTTCAGAAGCCAGGGTTCAGTTTGTGCGGCTGAATAGCAGGGTAGCTTAACAAATAAATGACGTTAGCGTTGTTTATTAAAAATGCAATATAAATAATTAATGTATACAGAAAATCGTTAAAATCAACAATTATAGAGACAAATAATAGCCAGTATGAAAATAAAAATGGAAGAAAATATGTACACTTAAGGTCAGGTGAAATATGTTCTTTCTGGGAAAAGAAAAGCTAAGTCCTTGGTTTCAGAGTGGAGGACTCAGTGTCAAAGTCCAAACAAGCCGGATGCCAGCATGTCCTCAAGCTGGCAAGGGTGTAATCAGGATGATGTTTCAAAGTGGAGGACATTGATTTTGGGTCCTCTGCCATTTTTATACCCCTGATCCAGTAGGAGGGAGTGAGGGCGGGAATCACACACCCCCTTAGAACATGAGATGAGTCCTCCCCTTCTCCTGGGGACCAAAAATCATATCTAACCATATATGGGCTCTATCTCACAGAACCGTACAGGTCAGGGCAGATTTAATAACATTTTCCGGTCAATCTGCATTTATCCAGCACAATGATACCAAACACGAGGGATAGGACCCCGGTGGTATCACCAGGTCACTTTTGACCTGCCTAACTGACAGCCCATAACTCCGAATGTTCTGAGACCTTATCAGTACCAGCGCCAGGCAAGGTCCAACACACTCTGTGAGTTTGGAGGGCCTGGCAGCCTTCCAACACAGGAAATATGACAAATATAGCAGTTTATAGATTATTATAGACATCTAGGAGTTACAGCAGGTCAGTTCTAGGTGAAGGGCTCAATGTGGTGTCTTTGAAGCTAAGAAAGCAGAGCTACATGTCGGCTCCCCTGCTGAGATCAGGGTCGAGGAGTCTCACTCTCTCTCCGTTAAATTGTTTCTGTCAGGCTACTTATCTGACTTCATCTGATGGATGGGCCCTTAGCACAGCTGGGTGCCTGGGACACTTTCCTGCTGAAGGCTTCCTGCCATTTGGTAAAAGGAAAGCAAACTGTCTTTTAAAAGAAGGAATGTCATTCTGATCGCTGCAATGACTGCGCAAATCTAACCAGGAAGCAATCAGAAAATCGACTGCGCGAATCTGCCTGACTCACCTGCGCTCCTCACGGCTATTCCGTGACAAGTAGAAATTTGGGGTCCCTTATTATTATCTATATACAAAGAAGACCTGTGACAAGATAGTTTTTTTTATCCCACACATTTATATGGAGATAGGTGGAATCTTTCCTTCAGCATATTTCCTTCAGTTGTGTGGTCATCTTCGGACTTTCATGTGACTTGTGTTTCATGTAGACAAATGGGAAAACAAAAGTTTTGATACAGGTGTGGATCTGCTTAGTTGTCTCAATCTTTAGAACAATTTCCCCGTTTCTACTTTATCTTTTCCCATTTTATTTTCTTTATAGATCTGACAGGCCCAGTTCCAGTGCACCAGAATTCCAAGATAGGTGGATTCCCCCAGAAAGAACGCCACCAAATGGACAAACTCCGGTATACATACATTTTGATGCTAGATGTCAGATCTATCTTCATCATCTAATGTACAGTTCTGGGTAATATATCGGTGTGTAAAGTCTCGTTCACACGAATGAGAAATGTCGTCTCTCGGGTGACATTGTATTGCTGAGTCTGACACTGTACAGCTTGCAGGCTAGTGATGTGTTCTGTTGCTATGCGGGAGGGCAGAGGACCAACGGAGTGGTGTGGTTGTGATGTCATGAGGTGGGCAGAGTGAGTGGTAAACAAATCTATCTGCTGGCAGTTGACAGATCAACCAAATTGATCAGCATTGCTGATCGCTGACCGAGGCATGCTAGATTCTTGGCAAGGAGGTCGTTATTTGCAGCTTTGGAGAAGTTTTATCCAGCATGTGTACAAAGCTTTGCCCTACAGTTCTCTTTAATGTTTGTATTTTTACTACAATAAATTATGATTACATTTTGAAGCGGTGCGGAGTTCTACAATATTTTTACAAAGCTTTACAAAAATGTTAAAGGGAACCTGAAGTGAGAGGAATATGGAGGCTGCCATCTTCATTCCCTTTTTAAACAATACCAGATACCTGGCTGTTATACTGTGCTTTTGGCAGTGGCGTAGCTAGAAACCTCTGGGCCCCGATGCAGAATCTGGATGTGGGCCCCCCCCCCCTCCCGGCAACAACAGCCCCCCCCCTCTCGCAACACCCAAAGCACACACATATCCAAATCCCCATAGCTGTGCATGGCATGGCTATATCAATTCAGCTTTGTAGCAGCATGGGTGCCACGTTCAATTTGCAAACATACGCAGCACCCAGAGGAAATAGGGCAATTAGTAGCAAGATGCCCGTCTGAAGGAAAATAATCGTTATGTGCGCAGCATTCACCCGATAATAATTATTATGTGCGCAGCATTCACCAGAAAATCGTTATGTGCGCAGCATTCACCAGAAAATAATAGTTATGTGCGCAGCGTTCACCAGATAATAATTGTTATGTGCGCAGCATTCACCAGAAAATTGTTATGTGCGCAGCATTCACCAGAAAATAATCGTTATGTGCGCAGCATTCACCAGAAAATAATCGCAATGTGGGAGCATTCACCAGAAAATAATCACAATGTGAGAGCATTCACCAGAAAATAATTGCAATATGGGGAGCAGTCACCAGAAAATAATCGTTATGTGCGCAGCATTCACCAGAAAATAAACGCAATGTGGGAGAATTCACCAGAAAATAAACGCAATGTGGGGGCATTCACCAGAAAATAAATGCAATGTGGGGGCATTCCACAGAAAATAAACGCAATGTGGGGGCATTCACCAGAAAATAATCGTTAAGTGGGGGCAGTCACCAGAAAATAATCGTTATGTGGGGACAGTCACCAGAAAATAATCGTTATGTGGGGACAGTCACCAGAAAATAATCGTTATGTGGGGGCAGTCACCAGAAAATAATCGTTATGTGGGGGCAGTCACCAGAAAATAATCGTTATGTGGGGACAGTCACCAGAAAATAATCGTTATGTGGGGACAGTCACCAGAAAATAATTGTTATGTGGGGAGCAGTCACCAGATAATAATCGCTATGTGGGGAGCAGTCACCAGATAATAATCGCTATGTGGTGGCATTCACCAGAAAATAATTGTTATGTGGGGGCAGTCACCAGAAAATAATTGTTATGTGGGGGCAGTCACCAGAAAAGAATCGTTATGTGGGGGCAGTCACCAGAAAAGAATCGTTATGTGGGGGCAGTCACCAGAAAAGAATAGTTATGTGGGGGCAGTCACCAGAAAAGAATCGTTATGTGGGGGCAGTCACCAGAAAAGAATCGTTATGTGGGAGCAGTCACTAGAAAAGAATCGTTATGTGGGGGCACTCACCAGAAAAGAATCGTTATGTGGGGACAGTCACCAGAAAATAATCGTTATGTGGGGCAGTCACCAGAAAATAATCGTTATGTGGGGGCAGTCACCAGAAAATAATCGCTATGTGGGGGCAGTCACCAGAAAATAATCATTATGTGGGGGCAGTCACCAGAAAATAATCGTTATGTGGGGCAGTCACCAGAAAATAATCGTTATGTGGGGGCAGTCACCAGAAAATAATCGCTATGTGGGGGCAGTCACCAGAAAATAATCATTATGTGGGGGCAGTCACCAGAAAATAATCGTTATGTGGGGGAAGTCACCAGAAAATAATCGTTATGTGGGGGCAGTCACCAGAAAATAATCGTTATGTGGGGACAGTCACCAGAAAATAATCGCTATGTGGGGGCAGTCACCAGAAAATAATCGTTATGTGGGGACAGTCACCAGAAAATAATCGTTATGTGGGGACAGTCAGTCACCAGAAAATAAACCTGTACAAATAAAAAAAATTCACTCACCTGGCCAGCCTCTGACGTGAGCTCCCCAACGTGCAACCAGCCTCCCTCCTGCAGCTCCTCCAGCGACGATCCTGCAGCGGAGCAGCCAGTTTCTCCCTCGCTGACAGGCAGAGTGCAGGGCTACGGCAAGATGGCGCCCGAAGCCCTGTACTGGAGACACAAATAGTCTCTAGTGCAGGGCTTTGGCAGCCATCTTGCCGTAGCCCTGCACTCTGCCTCCGGAAGAAACTGGCTGCTCCGCTGCAGAATCCTGCTCTGCCTCCGGGAGCCAGTTTCAACACCTGGGGGGTCCAGGCCCCCGGGCCCCTCCCCCGCCTCTTTAGGAGGCGGGCCTGGTCGCCACGGCGACCCCTGCGACCTCGGGCCCTACGCCCATGGCTTTTAGCCTTATTTGTTCTTGAGCCACACATCTGCAAAAAGCATGCAACCAGTGGAGCTGCTTATTTTGAGCCAGTAACTTAACCACTTGAGGACCACAGTCTTTTCGCCCCTTAAGGACCAGAGCCTTTTTCTCCATTCAGACCACTGCAGCTTTCACGGTTTAATGCTCGGTCATACAACCTTCCACCTAAATGAATTTTACCTCCTTTTCTTGTCACTAATACAGCTTTCTTTTGATGCTATTTGATTGCTGCTGCGAGTTTTACTTTTTATTATATTCATCAAAAAAGACATGAATTTTGTCAAAAAAATGACTTTTTTAACTTTCTGTGCTGACATTTTTCAAATAAAGTAAAATTTCCTATACACTTGAGCGCGAAAGTTATTCTGCTACATGTCTTTGATAAAAAAAAAAACCATTCAGTGTATATTTATTGGATTGGGTAAAAGTTATAGCGTTTACAAACTATGGTGCCAAAAGTGAATTTTCCCATTTTCAAGCATCTCTGACTTTTCTGCGCACCTGTCAGGTTTCATGAGGGGCTAAAATTCCAGGATAGTACAAATACCCGCCAAATGACCCCATTTTGGAAAGAAGACATCCCAAAGTATTCAGTGAGAGGCATGGTGAGTTCATAGAAGATTTTATTTTTTGTCACAAGTTAGCGGAAAATGACACTTTGTGAAAAAAAAAAAAAAAAGTTTCCATTTCTTCTAACTTGCGACAAAAAAAAAATGAAATCTGCCACGGACTCACTATGCTCCTCTCTGAATACCTTGAAGTGTCTACTTTCCAAAATGGGGTCATTTGTGGGGTGTGTTCACTGTCCTGGCATTTTGGGGGGTGCCTAATTGTAAGCACCCCTGTAAACCTAAAGATGCTCATTGGACTTTGGGCCCCTTAGCGCAGTTAGGCTGCAAAAAAGTGCCACACATGTGGTATTGCCGTACTCAGAAAAAGTAGTATAATGTGTTTTGGGGTGTATTTTTACACATACCCATGCTGGGTGGGAGAAATATCTCCGTAAATGACAATTTTTTTATTTTGTTTACACACAATTGTCTATTTATAGAGATATTCTATGGGCCTGATCTGATGGATAGGAGTGCTAGGGGGGGTGACAGGAGGTGATTGATGGGTGTCTCAGGGGGCGGTTAGAGGGGAAAATAGATGCAATCAATGCACTGGGGAGGTGATCGGAAGGGGGTCTGAGGGGGATCTGAGGGTTTGGCCGAGTGATCAGGAGCCCACACGGGGCAAATTAGGGCCTGATCTGATGGGTAAGTGTGCTAGGGGGTGACAGGAGGTGATTGATGGGTGTCTCAAGGTGTGATTAGAGGGGGGAAATAGATGCAAGCAATGCACTGGCGAGGTGATCAGGGCTGGGGTCTGAGGGCGTTCTGAGGTGTGGGCGGGTGATTGGGTGCCCGCAAGGGGCAGATTTGATGGGTAACAGTGACAGGTGGTGGTAGGGGGTGATTGATGGGTGATTGATGGGTAATTAGTGGGTGTTTAGAGGAGAGAAGAGATGTAAACACTGCACTTGGGAGGTGATCTGATGTCGGATCTGCGGGCGATCTATTGGTGTGGGTGGGTGATCAGATTGCCCGCAAGGGTCAGGTTAGGGGCTGATTGATGGGTGGCAGTAACAGGGGGTGATTGATGGGTGGCAGTGACAGGGGGTGATTGATGGGTGATTGACAGGTGATCAGTGGCTTATTACAGGGAATAACAGATGTAAATATTGCACTGGCGAATTGATAAGGGGGGGTCTGAGGGCAATCTGAGCGTGTGGGTGGGTGATTGGGTGCCCGCAAGGGCCAGATTAGGGTCTAATCTGATGGGTAACAGTGACAGGTGGTGATAGGGGGTGATTGATGGGTAATTAGTGGGTGTTTAAAAGAGAGAAGAGATGTAAACACTGCACTTGGGGGGTGATCTAATGTCGGATCTGCGGGCGATCTATTGGTGTGGGTGGGTGATCAGATTGCCCGCAAGGGTCAGGTTAGGGGCTGATTGATGGGTGGCAGTAACAGGGGGTGATTGATGGGTGGCAGTGACAGGGGGTGATTGATGGGTGATTGACAGGTGATAAGTGGGTTATTACAGGGAATAACAGATGTAAATATTGCACGGGCGAATTGATAAGGTGGGGGGGGTCTGAGGGCAATCTGAGCGTGTGGGCGGGTGATTGGGTGCCCGCAAGGGGCAGATTAGGGTCTAATCTGATGGGTAACAGTGACAGGTGGTGATAGGGGGTGATTGATGGGTAATTAGTGGGTGTTTAGAGGAGAGAATAGATGTAAACAATGGATTTGGGAGGTGATCTGATGTCGGATCTGCGGGCGATCTATTGGAGTGGGTGGGTGATCAGATTGCCCGCAAGGGGCAGGTTAGGGGCTGATTGATGGGTGGCAGTGACAGGGGGTGATTGACGGGTGATTGACGGGTGATTGACAGGTGATTGACAGGTGATTGACAGGTGATCAGGGGGGATAGATGCATACAGTACACGGGGGGGGGGGTCTGGGGGGGGTCTGGGGAGAATCTGAGGGGTGGGGGGGTGATCAGGAGGGAGTAGGGGGCAGATTAGGGACTAAAAAAAAAAATAGCGTTGACAGATAGTGACAGGGAGTGATTGATGGGTGATTAGGGGGGTGACTGGGTGCAAACAGTGGTCTGGGGGGTGGGCAGGGGGGGGTCTGAGGGGTGCTGTGGGCGATCAGAGGGCAGGGGGGGGGAAATCAGTGTGCTTGGGTGCAGACTAGGGTGGCTGCAGCCTGCCCTGGTGGTCCCTCGGACACTGGGACCACCAGGGCAGGAGGCAGCCAGTATAATAGGCTTTGTATACATTACAAAGCCTATTATACACAGTACACGCGTCGATCCGGGTGCTAGTAACCCGCCGGCGCTTCCGAACGGCCGGCGGGTTACAGCGAACGGGGGGCGGAGCCAGTCCCCGGCGGCTGATCGCGTCACGAATGACGCGATCGCCGCATAGCCACTCCCGCAGCCGCCCCCGCCGATGGGCGTATTGCGGTCGTTTGGGCCCGGACTTTGCCGCCGCCCATCGGCTGGGGGCGGTCGTGAAGTGGTTAAAGTATTAGAAGCAGAGCATCAGCAGAGAAGTCAGGCAATTGGCATCATTTTTAGAGAATAAAAAATGGCAGCCTCCATATTCCTCTCACTTCAAGTTCCCTTTAAGGCCTCTTTTCCACGGACTGTTGATAGGCAGTGAAATGTCTCTCAAACTCTCACAACTGTTTGCAGCTGCCTGGTAACTGCTTGTTTCTGCCTGGTAACTACTTGCTGAGCACACAGCTCAAAACAGTGGAAAATAGGCCTAACAGAGGTAATGTATTCCTTGATTCCATAATGATTCTCTGCAGTACAAAAAAGATCTTCATGCAAATATTTCAGTAAATCACAAGTGAGATTGTTCATTTGATCATTAATATTAAAGGTTAAATCAGCAACTATTATTTTTTTGTTTATATATTATGGTCGCCTGATTAAAATGTAATGGTTACTCAGGTCATACCTTTTCCTAATTTGAACAGTTTTAACTAAACTAACGCCATCAGGGTTCCACCCCTGCACTGATCACTGTAACAATACAGGCAGGTAATTTATTTTCATGTAAAATGCAAAAAAAAAACCATGGAATTTAACCCTGTAACTGCTAAGCAAAGCACAGATTTTCACTGAAACAGTCTGGCAAGGTAACAGGTACTAGGCATAACATTAGGCTTGGTTCATACGGAATCTGATGCCTTGTGCATGCAACACATTGTAAGGGATTTCAGAATTGGGGTCTCGAGGCAATGTATGCATCATAGCTAGTTACCTGTCATTGGTAATGAGGGCATAACATGTGCAGTGTTTGGTAGCACTCAGTTCAGCTCACTTTATTACAACTGAACCCAATGCAACACGGACTCAACACATCCATGTGAATGGGTCCATTGTGGGACCATTGCAGTGCATTGCTGTGCAATTATAACTTACATTATAACGCATCGCAACGCGCTAAATGTTAATGCACCCTAACAGTCAACACTTGCAGTTTCTCACAAAATACTTGACAGCTAGTAGAGATGGTCAATGAAATGCTAATAATTTGACTTCACATGCATATTTACTGCAAATTGTATGTAGCTTGCAATTTTTCCAGTGAAAATTAGCATGACATTCATTTGATTGGCCCAATACCAAGCTGCATACAATTTACATTCATTTTGCATGCAAACCAAAATTTTCAGCATCTCATTTATTATATCTATTAGCTAGTATAATTTAAGATTGCCTTAAACCTCATATGCATATACTAGGACTGCTGCCCGACAGTGATCAGGACTTGATCCCTCGGGCGACAGTGCAGGGCCGAGGTTGTAAAGATGCGTCTCTAGCCTCCAGGCTTGCAATGCGTTCTGTTGCTATGTGGGTGGGGAGTGTTACAGAGCAGGCGGGGTGAGTGGGAAGAACAATGCTCTCATCCAACATTCGGCCTGCCAGGTGGATTGTTCACTGACGCGCTGAGGGGAATCACTAACTGTACACAAGCTAGATTCTGGCCACAGGCGGGTGTAATCAGCTGCCTTGGACAACTTTCATTTAGCATGTGAAAAAGACTTGCACTTGTATATAAGAGACCCATTTCCTTTCAGCATTCAGACCCTTTTCCTCTCACACAATATGATCCTTGAGGCTGGGAGCACAATTTGCAGACTTACATTCATTTTTCAAGAGTACAGCCCTGGAAACGCATGCAATTCTGCAGTCTGCTAAGAGCCTAAAGTAAAATGATATACATACTATGTAAATTATACATAGAAATATTGAAAAGATATTGTAATATTTACTTTTCATCAACCCACAGGTTCAACAAAGTGTTCAGACACCACCCCTTCAAAGGTGAGAAGCTGTAAATATTTACATAATTAAAAAATAAAGAAATAAATTCCTAAAAATGAAATAATAAGCGCAAAAGGAGCATTTGACCATGGTAAGTAAGCATAAACAGTTATGTTTAAGAAAAACCACTGTGTAAAAATGAAGCCAGTGCACCTAAAATGCTAATTATCCATATGTAAAAGCTATTGCTTATCATTAGTGTGCAGCAAATACTGCTTAGCTAGTTTCCCCAGAATTACACCCCCAGGTGGAATGCAGAGATATATCAGAGAGGGAACCCTGGAGTTTCACCTTTTTATTTGTGTTAAACATGAACTGGTAGAGGACCATTAGCTTCCCTATTAATTCATTTTATGCTGTTTGTTGCAATTTATGCTAAACTCCACCTCAGCATTCTGGCTTCCCCTGCCCTCTTGGTGGCAAGTATTCCAGTAAGCAGAAAACGATTTCATAACAGGGAGGTGAATGTGTGGAGATCCCAGGATTCATGCCATTCATAATGACACATGGCATTTTCTACTTTACAATTGGGAAAGCCTAGATTTATTTCATAAAACAATTTCAGGGCAGCAATCATTCGCACTGCATAATTACTAACTCTACAGCAGTCCCAGCATTCTCAGCACACCCCAGCCAATGCTGCAGTGTTCCTTTTCCCATATCATGTATAGACTATTTTTTAAACGTCCACTTCAGGTCTACTCGATCAATTATAGTATTATGATTAGAGAGGCTTGAACATCTCTCCAGATCCCATGTGTTTCAGGCAATGACTAAAAATTCCTGTAAATGTTTCCAGTCGTGAAAACCATGTTATATATGTAGATTTAATATGAATGTAGCCAAGTAAGTAGCAGACTAAATGAATAGAGGGTTACTGAAGAAATGTACAATAATTAAAACAGAAGACAGTGGCGTATCTAGGGAATTTGACACCCTGTGCTGATTATTTACAGACACCCTCCTTCACTCCCCTTCAAACCCCCCCCCCCCCCCCCAAAAAAAACGAAACATTTTTTTTCGACGGGAGGGTTGACGGGTTGGGATGGCGAGTGTGTTGCTGCAAATTTCAGAAGATTTTGGAAGAAAAGGAGTCATCAGGATGTGGATGTAGCTAACCGTTATGAAACTCTGTACTTTATACAGTGCTGCAGAAGATGTCAGTGCTTCTATAAATACAGAATAATAATATGGTAGGATATTAGACTATGACGATGGTATGATTAAATTGTGAGGTCCTCTGAGGACAGTCAGAAAATGGGGACATACGAAAGACGGGGTGCATAGGAGGAAGGGGGGATAAAGAGGTAGAGACACAAGACAGAAAGCCTGGTGGGAGAGGAGAAATGTCAGGAAGACCTCTCACAAGGACTGCAGACAACACCAGTGCTGTTTGGCAGGGACATGCTGTTAAAAGAAGCCACTAAAATCTGAAAAGAGGAAAGGGTCATGGGGAAGACAACAGGCTGGGAGGGGAGCTGGGAAAAGAGATAAGATTACCTGCAATCAAGCTAATCTAAATTGCCTGGAACTTTCTTCTCTGCTCACTACAGAAGTCAGCTAACAGCACCTTTATCACTTGCTTCTGCAACAGCTGACTGCCCTGCATTATTGATTAATCTGATCAGGATAAATAATCAATAGTCCAGGGCACTCTGGTATTACAGCAGCCAGTGCACATGGCTACTAATGACAGGCAACTTCTGAAGCACTAAACTCATCCTGCCACCTCTCCCTGTGAATGTCCCAGCTGCAGTACAACAATCATTCTCTCTACTCACCCTGCTGCTCTGCACATTCACTCACTGCAGGCTGTGTGTAAAGAGCGAGGAGACACATTGCTCATGGGACATGAAGGGGGAGGGATGCTACATCTAGTTCAGGAAGTAGTACAGTCCCCTGCACTGCCTGCTGCTATTTTCCCGAATGTTGCCCAAACTATGAAAAAAGGTCCCAGGTGGAAGAACACAATGACTGAGCACCACAGCAACACCCCTAGCAATGGCTACACCCGGTGCTGTGAGCACCTGCAGCCATGGCCGGATTTCTGGCAAGGCCTCTTAGGCCATGGCCCAGGGCACAAGATAAACAAGGGGCGACCTGCAGAAAGTGGGCATTATTTGCAAGTGTCCAAACAAATGAAAGGGGTCAGGATAACTTCACTATTAGTACCAGCTGGCATCTGCCTGTGCTGTTCTACATGCAGCTGCAGTCCATTAACCAAACAGTGTGTGCCTAGCAAAAAGCCAGACCTTGTCCAATGACATAGCAGCAGCTGCAGGCAGTTACAGAAGGCCGGGTCTCACGCACTTGGCATGGGGGATTAAAGGACCAGGGGCAGCACCAGCAAATAGTACAGAATACAGAAGGCAGCCTCTCACAGTACCCATTTCTTAATTATTGATTGGCCAGCGCTGTTACCCTGGAGACAGCAGTGGGTACAGGACTTACTTTTATGTGTTGTTGACCCCACCCAATGTCCAATTGTGAGCCACTTTTGACTATGTATGTGTGGTAGATTGCTCCCACCACACCCATCACCTGTAGATCGCTTGATTGACCGGTTCCCCTGTGTGACGTGATTGATTCACTTCACGTTGCCATGGAGACCTCAACACTAGCCGCAATAGTGGACACCAGCGGCCCAAAATTTTTTGGGGGTGTGTGTGTGTGGAGAGAGGTGGTAGGATACGGTTTCAGTTGGGGCGGCTGGTAATAGTCGGCCTTGGGCGGTAAGAAGTACAAATCCGGCCCTGCCTGCAGCCCTATGGTAGGTATGACACTGACAGGAGACAAACGATGAGAGGCCTAATGTGGCCAATACTGGTGTTGAGATGGAGCCATATTACACATATGAAACCTCCAGACTAGTTTTGTAAGTATCTGTATATTAAAAAAGTCCCCTGTTCGGATTAAAGATCTATTTGGTAGGTAACATGTTCCCCCAAATAATATAATTAGACAGCATAAAATTACAATAACATAGTTAGGCGCATGACTTTCAAAGAACATAATTAGGCAGCATAACACCAGAGACTCTTGTACTATGACTGGGCAACATGTCTCCACCCAGCCTCGGGCCCCTGCTTTACATATGCTTCTTCCCTCCCCCAACTTGCTGCCTTTATCACTCGGGTTGCTACTCATTTGGCTCCCAGCCTGGCTGCACATTGTGAATAAGTGCCCTTATACAGCGTTTTTACTCTGTACTAGATTCCCTATGGTCATGATGCTTCATTATGTTATATGTGGTCACTGGGCCTCAGACTTTATTTGTTGCATTTGCAAATTTTATTTTTTACGATTTATCGCCTACCTCATCCATATTCAATTTTATGAACTAGAGATGAATAGGTGCTTCTGTAAATTACTATACCGGCTCAGTTTGCCCTACGTCAGCAGACTTGTAGTTCACAGGAAACTAGATTTCTGACTGTGACTGCATCCCTTAGAGCAGTGATCTGCAAACTTGGTTCTCCAGCTGTTAAGGAACTACAAGTCCCACCAATGCATTGCAGGAGTCTGACAGCCAGTCATGATTCATAAAGGCAAATGCATTGTGGGACTTGTAGTTCCTTAACAGCTGGATAGTCAAGTTTGCATACCACTGCATTAGAGAGTAAGGAGGCCAATTTTGTGATCTTTAACTCTGTGAATTTGTGTACAGCTGTAGGTAAGCACAGCTATAACCCAGACTTCTAACTTACAAAATGCAATGGCAAAAGTAGTAGTTGTAATTGACAGTAAAAAATGCATGTTCTAGAATGTATCTTCAACTTTGGATAGTTATGCTGTAGGAATCTGATGGAGTTCATGATTGTCTTATATACAGACACTTTCAACCAGAGCACATGACGGTTCTCTCTGATTTTGAAGCCAGGAATGAACGTGAGCTTTCAGTGAGGAAAGGAGACAGAGTGACGGTAACATTTTAATGTGTCTTTTGCATGCACCCTTTATACAGTGCATTTTATGGCTCTTCTTATATCATTAATATTAGCTATTACAGCATTTGGATGGACTGTCAGAAGGTTTAATGAGATGAACAAAATGATTAATTTTTGTTTACTTATTTTCTATAACTCCATAACTTCCTAGACCCAAGAGAAACTTTGCAGAGTACAGTAAACAAATCACACCACCCTGTCTCTCAAAGAAGCTCACAATCTAATATGCTTGTATTCAGGATACATAATCATAGTTCAGGGCACTCTGGTATTATAGCAGCCAGTGCACATGGCTACTAATGACAGGCAACTTCTGAAGCACTAAACGCATCCTGCCACCTCTCCCTGTGAATGTCCCAGCTGCAGTACAGCAATCATTCTCTCCACTCACCCTGCTGCACACTCACTCACTGCAGGCTGTGTGTAGAGAGTGAGGAGACACATTGCCCACTGGACAGGAAGGGGGAGGGGTGCTACATCTATTGCAGGAAGCAGTACAGTAGTACACCACGCTGTCTCTCAAAGAAGCTCACAATCTAATATGCTTGCAACGCTCTTGAGGCAGTTGCTGTGGCAGCCAGTTAGTCAGTGATGTTTTGGGTATGTGTGAAGAAGCGAAAGTTCCAATAGGAAATCCATATGGACACAGGAAGAACACACATTCTCCAAGCAAAAGCTGTCCATGGTGGGGTCCAGAACTCTCGAGCTGCAAAGTGACGGTGCTAAGCATTTCCTTCCCATTGTTTAATGTACTGGGAACTCAAATTACCATTCTACAGATGACTTAAGGCCGGATTTGGGAACAATCTGTATTCCATTGAAACTAAACATTAGGGCCTCGTTTCCACTTTCTGTAAATTCTGGACAGATGCCAGAAGCAACGCATGTGAAATTTGCATTAGATGTAAAAGGTAGTTGAAATTATTGGGCTGTTTCCACATGAGGGTAAAAAAAATTGTGCTTGCAGCAGGAATTCGAATAATGTGTGTGTTCCTGCATAGGGAACATTTGGAGTTGCGCACTAAGGCTTTTGTCATGGAGGGAGTGGTGTATAGTATGTGAGGTAACTGTAGCCTGCACACTTTGTAAAGCAGGATGTTTGGCTGCAGATTAGAATGTTGTAGTTCTGACAGCTATTATAATCTTTGTACTAAGAGTGATGATTTCCATCTATGTTTACATTATTTTTTCCTGGTGAAATCATTTCATAAATATGAAGACTTAAATCTAGAAATGATGAACAAAACATTTTCCTAAACTTGCAACAAGAAAACAAGAGAGAACACTGATAGCCCAATATAGTGCAGTATGTACTGGATTGATGTGGGTAATGAGAGACAAGTATGTAAAGTTATACTCACAAACATGGGTTACCACTAAGGCAACCACTGTAGATGCAGGTGGGGAGATTAGACCTGTCCCCACTCAGGATTAAGAATCCACTCTCTGCAGATCTGGAAACAAGGGATTAGCACCCTTCCACCATTGGTAGACTTGTACAATGTGGAAATGAACAGAGGCGCCAAAAGGAAAAAACTCTAAAACTTAAAAAAAAAACAGGGGAGGCAGTGGTGGACTTACCTCCTCCAAGCAGACACAAAAACAGGTTGATATTATATTAACAAGCAAATTTATTTATATATACACTCCAAAGGGTCAAAGCAACGCGTTTCGCAGGTGAGATGCTAGGCTGAGTCATAGACACTTGCTGCTATATGCTGCATCCCCTATTGCCTGATGAAGCAGGGCCACACCTACGACATTTTCATATTTTCCTAAACTGCCTGATTTCCCCTGGGCCAGGAGAGCAAGAAATAGAGCTAACGGAAGCTGGCAGTTATTGGGCAGTTAGCTGGCAAATAGCTAATTAACCTGCAGCTGAAGCCTTGATGCTTTGATTGGCTGAATGTATTTCTCTCCCGGGGTCAGTCCCATGATTATCTTTTCTAACACAAGATGCTTCAGATTTGACCTAATGCATTTTTTTTTAATTATCAGACATTTTTACACACATTTGCCTTTTTTAAAGGTGGCCACTAACTGTCCAATCTCTAGCAAAAAAATCGTTCGGGCAATCAGATAATTGTGATCAGATTGGTTGTAAATAATCTTGATGGGCACAGTTGATTACAAACAATTATAAAAAAGTCGTCCAATTGTTTTTTTTTCAACCCAAAATTTGGATTTTCTTGTCGGTTGTGATAGATAGGAAGCAAAGATTGGTTTGTTGATGGTGTATTGAACAATGTATTCACTTCTGATCAGAGTTATCTGATCGATCAAATGATTTTTCACTAGAAATTGGATTGTTAGTGGCCATCTTAAACCTCATAAAGATGCTATACGGACTTGCCTGAGAAGGCCATTCGGGGTTGTCTTGGTCAAGAATCTTGTGTGTGTACAGATGCCATCCTTGGTAGATTATAGATCTGGCACCCTAGATCTCTAAGCAACAACGACAAATGATCAAACTAGAAGCTGCTACATTGTGTATCCTGCTGTTGCCCCTCTCCATAGAAACAGTACACATCCCTCGGGTATACCTGAGCAACATGTCTCTATAGCGCTAATTAGCTGCAGTGTTCCACTAAGGGCTGAGCTTGATCCTTCCTGGCGGAATTAATTGTGTGTTTGTGTACACACATTAACCCTCTCTACTCCATTCCACAACCCAATCTATGTTACTCATCTAGCTCTTTGTGCTACTCATCAAGCAAATGCTGTTACAAAAATATAGAGTGCTAGTTAAAAGGCCGCGACCTATGTGCGCACGTTCATGACCCGCCAATGCGAGTACAGCCATGATGTGCACGAACGCATGTGCACACACCTTCCTCATCCTGGGCTCATCCTCCACGCTGTGTGAAGTCTGTCCGCATGCTGCATTCCGCAGGCACAACGCGCAGACACAGGAGGACGCAACGACAGGGCTATTATTACATAGGACTGTGCATAGTACATAACCTTTCTTTGGTTGAAAAATATGGAAAAATATGGAAAGAAGAAAAAAAAAATCTGTTACACAACTGTAACCGCCCAAATGTGATTTTAAATTCCTAGGATTTTCTAGTACAGGCACAGCAGGAGAAAAAAGCTGACTAGCTGACTGTAAATCCCCCACAGGGGTCTGGCTGGGAAGATGTAGGCGTCATCAACATAACTTGGCACAGTGCTGCAGCTGAGTAGTAAAATGATTGTAGGAAGCCCATTATAACAGTTTCTGAAAGAAATCATTCCAGAGCATCCTATTCTGGCTTACTAACAACATGCATAGCTAACATATGTAGTGCTCCTGTCTTATCTGTGTCCTGCAAAAGCTATTTTAAGCATGACCTGGATAAGACCCATAGGTTCCCCCTCCCCTGTAAACACCAGGCTGCGACAATTGTTTGGAATACCAAGGCCACAGCTTTTATTAACATTATTTGCTGGTTACATTCCATACTTAAAGTGTTAGTATACAATAATCAATTTCTTACTAAAACAACAACTATTTTCCCATAACCAGCTTTCCTTTTCTTCTTATCTCGTTGAAGAGTCCCCTGACAAGGCCGCCATCACCAAAGTAGCCGCAAGCCATGTTCCATCTCAGCTCTGCGGGTAACTTTATTCCGTCCTTGTTGTACTTATGTCTCCAAGTCGGCCTTGCAAAGGACCCGCCATGCTGTGACGAAAGAGACCTCTCCCCTGCTACATTCTTAAGCCTGCCTGCTTCAGACGGGCGGGAGGGTGGGTGTTGCTCTGCTGGTTGCTTGAGGTGAAAAGGAAGTCCCTTTGTCTGATTTGTAATTATCAAAGGCTAGCAGATTCCTGCCCGCCTTCGTTTGACACCTTGACCTGAACTGACCAATCGGGATGCCTGGGGTCACCTTTCTCCCATCCAGGTCATGTGCTCCTGTGGCCTAGTCCAGCTCTGGAGCTCTCTTGACCTGGATAAGACCCATAGGTTCCCCCTCCCCTGTAAACACCAGGCTGCGACAATTGTTTGGAATACCAAGGCCACAGCTTTTATTAACATTATTTGCTGGTTACATTCCATACTTAAAGTGTTAGTATACAATAATCAATTTCTTACTAAAACAACAACTATTTTCCCATAACCAGCTTTCCTTTTCTTCTTATCTCGTTGAAGAGTCCCCTGACAAGGCCGCCATCACCAAAGTAGCCGCAAGCCATGTTCCATCTCAGCTCTGCGGGTAACTTTATTCCGTCCTTGTTGTACTTATGTCTCCAAGTCGGCCTTGCAAAGGACCCGCCACAGCATTCTGGGAGTTGACCCTCAACCCCGAATGCCCTGCCACACGCTGAGGGCGGCTTACCGGGCCTCCCTCAGCCCAAGTAGGAACACATCGTACCGATGCCACAATTTTTGTAATCCACATATTGCCATAGTAGTGGCAAGCAATGATTTGTATCAGTTCTGCGGGTAACCATCACCGCACATTTTCCAATAGCATGTCGCCGCAAGCCATGATCCATCCTAGCTCTGCGGGTAAACATCTACACACATTCTATATCGCATGCTGCCATAGCAGCCGCGAGCCACGATCCATCCTAGTTCTCGGGCAACCATCACTACCATTTCTTAACAGCAGGTAACTTTTCCAAAACTAAAGTAACCACCTGGATCTTGTCCAGGGCCCATGCCGCTTCCATAGCTGCCTTCAGCCCCTCAGGAAGACGTTGCCCTGAATTTAGGGTCATGAGCTGTACCCATTTCGTTGATATTTTCCTATTCCCACCAATAACTTGTTATGGCTTGTTTACCTGACCTCATGATGTGTTAACCTTGTGTGCTCGCATTTTGGGGGACCCACCCAGGACCATTACTGGCCAACACCACCAGTATTTTATACAGGAACATTTGGGGGGGGGGCGCCCCCCCATGTCATAATAACACGCTCCGTAGCTGGAATGTAATTACTGTATGCACACAATATAATGCTAACTATTTTCCCAAAAGCCTCGATCATTAGAATGGTAAAAGAACACGCTCTGGCCTTGACCTGTCCTAAGCTCTCCCCAAGGATTGTGCCATATGACTTGTATACCATGGGTGTCTGATACCACTTCTGTCTATTAACCAATGCTATGCGCACAGGGTCTGAATTGCTCTTCCATTGTCTTATCCATCAGATTTTGCCACAGGGCCTTATTTTGTAATTTACCGCTCTTTTAAATGTTAACTTTCCGAATTGGTAGCATTTACTATGTACTTTCTTTGGTAGGGTTTATTGTCCATGTGCTCCCTCGCAGTGCGTATGGAAAACATGAGCTAATAATGAGGTCTTCACTTACTATGCTTTATCAATAGTGAATTTCGGGTATTTAACCCCTGTTTTGCAATGTGGTCTTCATGATATCCAATAGAATTTTCTTTTAAAATCGTATTGGTTTTTCAGGTTAGATTTAATGTAGTTTCCAATGTGTACGACCATATAATGCCACCTATGGGATATGTTTAACAGGCTGTAGGGGATTTTGTCGCTCCAATGTGCGCAAGCATATAGTGCAACCCATGGAATATGTTTTACAGACTATGGGGAATGTAGTAGCTCCAATGCGTAGAGGCATATCCTGCAGCCTACGGAATATGCTTAACAGACTATGGGGAGTGTTGTAGCTCCAATGCGTAGAGGCATATCATGCAGCCTACGGAATATGCTTAACAGACTATGGGGAGTGTTGTAGCTCCAATGCGTAGAGGCATATCCTGCAGCCTACGGAATATGCTTAACAGACTATGGGGAGTGTTGTAGCTCCAATGCGTAGAGGCATATCCTGCAGCCTACGGAATATGCTTAACAGACTATGGGGAGTGTTGCAGCTCTAATGCGTAGAGGCATATCCTGCAGCCTACGGAATATGCTTAACAGACTATGGGGAGTGTTGCAGCTCTAATGCGTAGAGGCATTTCATGCAGCCTACGGAATATGTTTAACAGACTCTGGGGAATGTTGCAGCTTCAATGCGCACAAGCATATATATACTGTACATATATATGTATTCTGCCCTGATACGAAGGCATCGCTATGCCTGTAGTAAGACAAATCCATGTTGTGAATTCCCTTTTTCTTACAGTTGTAGTGATTATTGTCTATGTCCTTTCCCTGCTGTGAGTTACAGGTGGGAAAACAAGAGAGAATAATTAGGCCTCAGCCTAACTGCGCTTTATTTGTAATGAGAATCAGGCTTAATAACGCTGCTTGGCAATGTGGTCTCAATACTACCACGGAGAATACATTTTTACAATTCTAGAGTTTGTCAGGTTGGATTTGCTGCAAGCTGTAATATATGGAAGCCCAACATGTATCCAGTGTGATATGTCTAACCGACTCTGAGGTCATAATAACTACTTAGTTTAATATAGAATAACATACGCCTCGCATTGGGCACGCACATAGCGGCCTATACAGATTATAAAGGGTACTTCATGCTAATTGTGCCGGTCCCTACAAGGAGCCATCTCATAGAATGCCTTATGCCTATCCGAATATTACGACTCGATTCCCTCGGAGGGAAACCTGAGTAGTTCACTAATAATCCTGTTCGCTGTAGGTATAACATCAGCGGTCACGCAATATCCTCCTCCTGCAGTGACTGGCCCTATATCTAGCAACTTATTGCACTGTGTACTAGGTTGGCGCTTTATACATACAATACATAATAAGAATAATGAAAATAATATAGTGTCTGCAGCATTATGCTAAGTGCTTAACCACTTCCCGACCGCCCACTACACAGGGGCGGCGGGGAAGTGGAGCCCTGCAGGACGGCCTCACCCACAGAGGCGGCGGTCCATTTAAGGGCATGGGCGGAGCGATCGCGTCATCCGTGACGCGATCCTCCGCCGGCGCCTGTCACCGTTCGCTCGCCGCAACATCCCGCCGGCTATACGGAAGCGCCGGCGGGATGTTAACCCCGCGATCGCCGCATACAAAGTGTATAATACACTTTGTAATGTTTACAAAGTGTATTATACATGCTGCCTCCTGCCCTGGTGGTCCCAGTGTCCGAGGGACCACCAGGGCAGGCTGCAGCCACCCTAGTCTGCACCCAAGCACACTGATTTCTCCCCCCCCTGCCCCAGATCGCCCACAGCACCCATCAGACCCCCCCCTGCCCACCCCCCAGACCCCTGTTTGCACCCAATCACCCCCCTAATCACCCATCAATCACTCCCTGTCACTATCTGTCAACGCTATTTTTTTTTTATCCCCCCCCCCCTGCTCCCTGCCCCCTCCTGATCACCCCCCACCCCTCAGATTCTCCCCAGACCCCCCCCCCCAGACCACCCCCCCCTGTTTACTGTATGCATCTATCCCCCTGATCACCTGTCAATCACCTGTCAATCACCTGTCAATCACCCGTCAATCACCCATCAATCACCCGTCAATCACCCCCTGTCACTGCCACCCATCAATCAGCCCCTAACCTGCCCCTTGCGGGCAATCTGATCACCCCCCCACACCAATAGATCGCCCACAGATCCGACATCAGATCACCTCCCAAATCCATTGTTTACATCTATTCTCTCCTCTAAACACCCACTAATTACCCATCAATCACCCATCAATCACCCCCTATCACCACTTGTCACTTTTACCTATCAGATCAGACCCTAATCTGCCCCTTGCGGGCACCCAATCACCCGCCCACACGCTCAGATTGCCCTCTGACCCCCCCTTATCAATTCACCAGTGCATTAATTACATCTGTTCTTCCCTGTAATAACCCACTGATCACCTGTCAATCACCTGCCAATCACCTATCACCCATCAATCACCCCCTGTCACCCCCTGTCACTGCCACCCATCAATCAGCCCCTAACCTGCCCCTTGCGGGCAATCTGATCACCCACCCACACCATTAGATCGCCCGCAAACCCGCCGTCAGATTACCTCCCAAATGTATCGTTTACATCTGTTATCTTCTCTAAACACCCACTAATTACCCATCAATCACCCCCTATCACCACCTGTCACTGTTACCTATCAGATCAGACCCTAATCTGCCCCTTGCGGGCACCCAATCACCCGCCCACACGCTCAGATTGCCCTCAGACCCCCCCCCCCCTTATCAATTCGCCAGTGCATTAATTACATCTGTCCTTCCCTGTAATAACCCACTGATCACCTGTCAATCACCTGCCAATCACCTATCACCCATCAATCACCCCCTGTCACTGCCACCCAACAATCAGCCCCTAACCTGCCCCTTGCGGGCAATCTGATCACCCACCCACACCAATAGATCGCCCGCAGATCCGACATCAGATCACCACCCAAGCGCAGTGTTTCCATCTATTCTCTCCTCTAAACACCCACTAATTACCCATCAATCACTCCCTATCACCACCTGTCACTGTTACCTATCAGATCAGACCCTAATCTGCCCCTTGCGGGCACCCAATCGCCCGCCTACACGCTCAGATTGCCCTCAGACCCCCCCTTATCAATTCGCCAGTGCAATATTTACATCTGTTCTCCCCTGTAATAACCCACTGATTACCTGTCAATCACCTATCAATCACCCATCAATCACCCCCTGTCACTGCCACCCATCAATCACCCCCTGTCACTGCCACCCATCAATCACCCCCTGTCACTGCCACCCATCAATCAGCCCCTAACCTGCCCCTTGCGGGCAAACTGATCACCCACCCACACCAATAGATCGCCCGCAGATCCGACATCAGATCACCACCCAAGCGCAGTGTTTCCATCTATTCTCTACCCTAAACACCCACTAATTACCCATCAATCACCCCCTGTCACTGCTACCTATCAGATTAGACCCCTATCTGCCCCTAGGGCACTCAATCACCCGCCCACACCCTCAGAATGCCCTCAGACCCCAGCCCTGATCACCTCGCCAGTGCATTGCTTGCATCCATTCCCCCCTCTAATCACACCTTGAGACACCCATCAATCACCTCCTGTCACCCCCTAGCACACCTACCCATCAGATCAGGCCCCAATTTGCCCCGTGTGGGCTCCTGATCACTCGGCCAAACCCTCAGACCCCCTTCCGATCACCTCCCCAGTGCATGGATTGCATCTATTTTCCCCTCTAACCACCCCCTGAGACACCCATCAATCACCTCCTGTCACCCCCCTAGCACTCCTATCCATCAGATCAGGCCTAATACAACCTGTCATCTAAAAGGCCACCCTGCTTATGACCGGTTCCACAAAATTCGCCCCCTCATAGACCACCTGTCATCAAAATTTGCAGATGCTTATACCCCTGAACAGTCATTTTGAGACATTTGGTTTCCAGACTACTCACGGTTTTGGGCCTGTAAAATGCCAGGGCGGTATAGGAACCCCACAAGTGACCCCATTTTAGAAAAAAAAGACACCCCAAGGTATTATGTTAGGTGTATGACGAGTTCATAGAAGATTTAATTTTTTGTCAAAAGTTAGCGGAAATTAATTTTTATTGGTTTTTTTTCACAAAGTGTCATTTTTCACTAACTTGTGACAAAAAATAAAATCTTCTATGAACTCGCCATACACCTAACGGAATACCTTGGGGTGTCTTCTTTCTAAAATGGGGTCACTTGTGGGGTTCCTATACTGCCCTGGCATTTTAGGGGCCCTAAACCGCGAGGAGTAGTCTAGAAAACAAATGCTTCAAAATGACCTGTGAATAGGACGTTGGGCCCCTTAGCGCACCTAGGCTGCAAAAAAGTGTCACACATGTGGTACCGCCGTACTCAGGAAAAGTAGTATAATGTGTTTTGGGGTGTATTTTTACACATACCCATGCTGGGTGGGAGAAATTTCTATGTAAATGGACAATTGTGTGTAAAAAAATCAAACAATTGTCATTTACAGAGATATTTCTCCCACTTAGCATGGGTATGTGTAAAAATACACCCCAAAACGCATTATACTACTTCTCCTGAGTACAGCGGTACCACATGTGTGGCACTTTTTTACACCCTAAGTACGCTAAGGGGCCCAAAGTCCAATGAGTACCTTTAGGATTTCACAGGTCATTTTGCGACATTTGGTTTCAAGACTACTCCTCACGGTTTAGGGCCCCTAAAATGCCAGGGCAGTATAGGAACCCCACAAATGACCCCATTCTAGAAAGAAGACACCCAAAGGTATTCCGTACGGAGTATGGTGAGTTCATAGAAGATTTTATTTTTTGTCACAAGTTAGCGGAAAATGACACTTTGTGAAAAAAAACTATTAAAATCAATTTCCGCTAACTTGTGACAAAAAAATAAAAACTTCTATGAACTCACCATACTCCTAACGGAATACCTTGGGGTGTCTTCTTTCTAAAATGGGGTCATTAGTGGGGTTCCTATACTGCCCTGGCATTTTAGGGGCCCTAAACCGTGAGGAGTAGTCTTGAAACAAAAATGACCTGTGAAATCCTAAAGGTACTCATTGGACTTTGGGCCCCTTAGTGCAGTTAGGGTGCAAAAAAGTGCCACACATGTGGTATCGCCGTACTCGGGAGAAGTAGTACAATGTGTTTTGGGGTGTATTTTTACACATACCCATGCTGGGTGGGAGAAATACCTCTGTAAATGACAATCTTTTGATTTTTTTTACACACAATTGTCCATTTACAGAGGTATTTCTCCCACCCAGCATGGGTATGTGTAAAAATACACCCCAAAACACATTGTACTACTTCTCCCGAGTATGGCGATACCACATGTGTGGCACTTTTTTGCACCCTAACTGCGCTAAAGGGCCCAAAGTCCAATGAGTACCTTTAGGATTTCACAGGTCATTTTGCGACATTTGGTTTCAAGACTACTCCTCACGGTTTAGGGCCCCTAAAATGCCAGGGCAGTATAGGAACCCCACAAATGACCCCATTTTAGAAAGAAGACACCCCAAGGTATTCCGTTAGGAGTATGGTGAGTTCATAGAAGATTTTATTTTTTGTCAAAAGTTAGCGGAAATTGATTTTAATTGTGTTTTTTCACAAAGTGTCATTTTCCGCTAACTTGTGACAAAAAATAAAATCTTCTATGAACTCGCCATACTACTAACGGAATACCTTGGGGTGTCTTCTTTCTAAAATGGGGTCATTTGTGGGGTTCCTATACTGCCCTGGCATTTTAGGGGCCCTAAACCGTGAGGAGTAGTCTTGAAACGAAATTTCTCAAAATGACCTGTGAAATCCTAAAGGTACTCATTGGACTTTGGGCCCTTTAGCGCAGTTAGGGTGCAAAAAAGTGCCACACATGTGGTATCGCCGTACTCAGGAGAAGTAGTATAATGTGTTTTGTGGTGTATTTTTACACATACCCATGCTGAGTGGGAGAAATATCTCTGTAAATGGACAATTGTGTGTAAAAAAAATTAACAAATTGTCATTTACAGAGATATTTCTCCCACCCAGCATGGGTATGTGTAAAAATACACCCCAAAACACATTATACTACTTCTCCTGAGTACGGCAATACCACATGTGTGGCACTTTTTTGCAGCCTAACTGCGCTAAGGGGTCCAAAGTCCAATGAGCACCTTTAGGCTTTACAGGGGTGCTTACAATTTAGCACCCCCCAAAATGTCAGGACAGTAAACACACCCCACAAATGATCCCATTTTGGAAAGTAGACCCTTCAAGGTATTCAGAGAGGGGCATGGTGAGTCCGTGGCAGATTTCATTTTTTTTTGTCGCAAGTTAGAAGAAATGGAAACTTTTTTTTTTTTTTTTTTTCCTCACAAAGTGTCATTTTCCGCTTACTTGTGACAAAAAATAATATCTTCTATGAACTCACTATGCCTCTCAGTGAATACTTTGGGATGTCTTCTTTCCAAAATGGGGTCATTTGGGGGGTATTTATACTATCCTGGAATTCTAGCCCCTCATGAAACATGACAGGGGGTCAGAAAAGTCAGAGATGCTTGAAAATGGGAAAATTCACTTTTGGCACCATAGTTTGTAAACGCTATAACTTTTACCCAAACCAATAAATATACACTGAATGGTTTTTTTTTTATCAAAAACATGTTTGTCCACATTTTTCGCGCTGCATGTATACAGAAATTTTACTTTATTTGAAAACTGTCAGCACAGAAAGTTAAAAAAATCATTTTTTTGCCAAAATTCATGTCTTTTTTGATGAATATAATAAAAAGTAAAAATCGCAGGAGCAATCAAATAGCATCAAAAGAAAGCTTTATTAGTGACAAGAAAAGGAGCCAAAATTCATTTAGGTGGTAGGTTGTATGAGCGAGCAATAAACCGTGAAAGCTGCAGTGGTCTGAATGGAAAAAAAGTGGCCGGTCCTTAAGGGGGGTAAAGCCCTAGGTCCTCAAGTGGTTAAAATTGCCCCTAAAGGATGCCAATTTTAGTGACTTGTTTAAGCATAGTTTTAACTCCTTCCCACATTCTCTAACTGGTCCTGATGCCCCCTAGTGTTTTCTCTTGTACCATGGTGATAGGTCAGACTGTCTGACTATCAGCCTTTTTTCTTCCCTATCTCTGTTATTACAGACCAGGAATGCTAGCAGAAAGGGAGGGGGAGGGGGATGGAGGTGATATCTGGCTTAAGCCAAACCAAATTGCTGACCATATGCCTCCTCCCCCACCCTGTGCTTACAAAAGTTTCTGAAAGCCCCTATGCGTCTTATGTCTTAAAACTTGCTATAATTTCGTTATCATGTTATGTTTGTCACTGTAATGCTTCCAATTCAATCTTATGTATGAGTGCTTATTTGTCAATCAATGCTTTGTATATTCTGTCCCATGTTTGTTTCTTACTTAGGAGGCACAATAGAATGAAGCTCTGTGACCCGTATGCACAAGACAAATAACATGTATAATGTGCTTTTCTCTTGGTGGACTCCAAGCATTTCTAAGCTGCAGCCGTCAAAGGGCGCTCCCTAAAAATTAGCGGTGTTAGGCACTGATGCTGCGCAATATTGCTATTTGTTAAGCCAACATGTTACACCAAACCCCCCCTTCCCTTCTCATGCTGTCCTAAAGTAAATGGTATATAAAGTTTGGTATATTTTATAATTGCCTCAAAGGGAAACTAAACTGAGCATGACATGAAGTCCCCCCCCCCCCCCCCCCAAACACCAGCTACCTGACCCTCCTGCCGATAATGTGTCACTAATACTTTCAGCCACAGTCCTTCCTCACGCATGCAGATCAGGTGCTCCGTCTGAAGCCAGACTGGAATAGCAGCATGTCTGTCTCAGGTGTGCGATGCAGACACTACTGCAGCCCAAAAGATCGGCAGGACTGCCAAGCAACCAGCCCTGCCCGACAGTGGCGTAGCTAGGGAGCTGTGGGCCCCGATGCAAGTTTTACAATGGGGCCCCCCTAGCACTCTGTACATAACAATTGATACAGCGCACCAAAACCTGCCAATGGCAACTGCAGTGTCAGTGGTGCAAGAAGGGGATGGGGAACTGTCTTTTAATGATTACCACTATTCAAAGTATCTATAGAAGTGACTATTATGAGCACAGGACCAATAGAGAGCTAATACTGTAGTTGAGGGAGGGCCCTTCGGGGCCCCTCTGGCCCAAGGGCCCCGATGCGGTCGCAACCTCTGCAACCCCTATTGCTACGCCCCTGCTGCCCAAAAGGAAACATCCAGATTTCGGCCTTTTATCTCTCACTGCCAGGTGTGAATATATATATATATATATATATATATAAATATATATATATATAATTTTTTTTTTTTTTTTATTCATTTATTAATTATTTTTTTTTTCTCTTTGCCCCACCGTGTAATTCCCTTAACATTCAAAACATGGGAAGGACATACCAACACCATGCATCAGAGGCGATTCCCCGGAAATACTGGGTCTGCAGCATCGTGCTAAAATGCATTTGCGTAGAAACAAATTGCAGCAACCCAGATACTATTTACCAACTTGCCTGGCGTATTTTGGGTAACTAAAAATCACTGGCTCCCACCCGATGCAGACGGGCCCGATCACGGGCTTCAATCCTGGACCCTCAGAGTAGCAGTCTGATGTTAAACCGACTGCGCTATCCGATGCTAGCGCTGCTTGGGTTTGAGACTCCTGACCTTTCTGTGAGATTCCCCGCTAATCCCTTCCTCCTGGGCCTTGTTCTGCATCCCTGCTAGCATTTCCCTCTTATTTAGTAGCAGATTCGCCTGCTCTAACCTAAGGAGCCAGCTGGGCATATTTTGGAAAATATACCTGTTATCGTCTTCTGCGGTGATCTCCTCACCTGAGTCTGCCGCCATAGGCGCCTCTGATCCTGTTCCTGGTGACCCTCTACCCCTAGCATTTTGCTCCAGGGGGCGTCCGCTGTGCTGCTTCAGAGTCTGGTGCAGCTGCGGTAGTAAAAAAGTGCCGCCACCCCTTCCACACATCCAAGAGCCTGCGGTCTCCCCTGTGCGGGGTGGCTGCTGTGAGGCCGGGCCTCCCACGGTTCCATTGTCTCCTGCCTTGCGTGTACGATTCCTCTTGACTTCTGCATCTCCGAGCACTGACCCTAGGGGAGCCTGCCACGTCTCCATTCAACCCGCTTTGAGTTCTTTTACATGTGCGTGTGCTCTTGCCAGCACGGCCCCGGTTGGAACCTGCCTTAGCTGTTACTTCGCCTCCGCTGCCCCGGGAACATGTAGTTCCTCCCCTTTGGGTCCCTTGCTTATTCTTCCATCCGGCTTCTCCTTGCCCTGCCTTAGCTGTTAGCCTGTCCCCCCCCCCCACCTCTCTCCCTCGGGTGCTTACCAGTGGGTATGCTGGATGGGTGAACCCCGGCTGCTGGGACCCCTGCATGTGTGGGTGGGGCGCAGGTTGTAGTGGGGGGTGTCGGCCAGGGGGGGGGGGGGTCAATCTGGTGCTGGCTGCTTCTGGGCCTCGGCTAACCTGACCCCCCCACTTTGGAGACTGGATGCGGGAGGGCCCCTGGTGGGGCGGTGGTGGATAGCCCCCAATTTGCATTCTATTATGTGTGCCCCGGGGCCTCAACTCCCCGCTGCTCAGCAACGCCCTGTAGCGGCGGCTGGGTTGCTGCAGCAGCTGGTCGTCGCTGGATTGGTGGCGATCAGCGGACCGGCGGCCATTTTCTTGAGGCCGCTGGGCGCCGCCATCTTGCCGTGGGCATTTTGATGTTCGGCGGCCATTTTCTGGAGGCCGCCGGGCGCCATGCTTTTTGGGGCCTGTGCGCTGCCCGGGAGGGGGTGTAGCCAGGGCGGGAAGCCCAAAGATCGGCGGTTTTGAGCCGCGGAGGGTAGGGAGCTGTCGCTGCAAGCTGCTGGCCGGGGATGGAGGACCCTAATTGGGGGTGCCTGGAGCTGGACCCCGTCGGGCGGCCGGGGGGGGGGGGGGCCCGATCGCTCCCTTGTTGTGGAACTTGCCGGGCGCCCGGGCCTGCGGGGAAGTGGTAAGTGGAAGGGCTGGGACCTGGCCCAGCCTTTAGATTCTTCGGCGAGCAGAGACCTTATCCTCTCCAGCGGTGCTAAACAGGGTGGGGGAGGGCGGTTAAAAACTGTATGCCCCAAGAGGAAGGATGGATGGATATCCGGCTGGAGGGGAAGGCTGCCAGGGCGGGTGGATGTTGTGCCAGGGGTAGAATCACTACCAGGCACGGGCTCCAGCGATGAGGCCTGGGACAAAGGAATGGGCTTAGCTGGTAGGGCCTGCAGTCAGGCCTGGCCCAGGGGGAGGATGGATGAGGGGAGGAAAGATAAAGGGGTCGCTTGGGGCTGGGAAGATTGGCGCTAAGGAAGCTGGAATAAGGGGAGAAGCTGACCTTAGTGGATTTTGAGAAGGATGCGTGCGTGTCTGCCTGTCCCAGGGCCTTTATCAGCTGCTGCTGCTGATCTCCTGTGTAGGTGTTGCTCTGCTGGTTGCTTGAGGTGAAAAGGAAGTCCCTTTGTCTGATTTGTAATTATCAAAGGCTAGCAGATTCCTGCCCGCCTTCGTTTGACACCTTGACCTGAACTGACCAATCGGGATGCCTGGGGTCACCTTTCTCCCATCCAGGTCATGTGCTCCTGTGGCCTAGTCCAGCTCTGGAGCTCTCTTGGCTTTAGCTACATCTGCACCTTGTTATGAGCTATGTGCTATGCTGAACTACAGCCATGGCCAGAAGTTTTGAGAATGGCACAAATACTGTTTTTTTTTTACTGCTGTTTCAGTTTTTATAATGCCAATTTGCATATACTCCGATATGTTATGAAGAGTGAACAGATGAATTGCAAGGTCCTTCTGTGCCATGAAAATGAAGTTAATCCCCAAAAAACAATTGCACTGCATTTCAACCCTGCCACAAAAGGACCTCCTGATGTAATTTCAGCAATCTTCCCATTAACACAGGTGTGAGTGTTGATGAGCACTAAGGGCAAGTTCACACTACAAAGCAAATTTCAAATTTTGCGCCGTGATTAGCGTTGTGATTCCTGCTCAACAGAATGCGATTCACATAGTAATCGCCACCAAAGGGATGTTTATAGAAAACGTTTGTGAATTATGTAAATCGTAAATGCTGCAGAGAGAATTATCCCATAGAGATACATTAGCAATAGCGCTTTGCTCAAGCGCTGAAAAGCACCCAAGTGTAAACCAGCCCTTAGCTGGAGACCATTGTTGTCATGCTGATTGAGTTACAACAGCAGACTGGATGTTTTAAAAAGAGAGTAATGCTTGAAACCATTGTTCTTCATATGTTATCCATGGCTACCTGCAAGCAAACGTGTAAAGTCATCATTGCATTGCATAAAAAGGGCTTCTCAGTCAAGGGTATTGCTGCTACTAAGATTGCACCTAAATCAACCATTTATCGGATTATCAAGAATTTCAAGGACAAAAGGTTCAAATGTTGTAAGGAAGGCTTCAGGGTGCCCAAGAAAGTCCAGCAAGCACCAAGACTATCTCTGAAAGATGATTCAGCTGCGGGATCAGGATGCCACTAGAAGAGAGCTTTTTCAGGAATGGCAGCAAGTAGGTGTGAGTGAATCTGTACACACAGTGAGGCAAAGTATTTTGGAGGATGGCTTGGTGTCAAGAAGGGCAGCAAAGAAGTCACTTCTGCACAAGAAAAACATCAGGGACAGACTACATATTGTTCTGCAAAGTACAGGGATTGGACTACTGAGGACTGGGGTAAAGTCATTTTCTCAGATGAAGCCTTTTTTTTTTTTTTAAGATATTATCTTTTTATTACATTTTCATAGAATTATGATAAACAGACATCATACAGAAGCCACATACAATGCATAATACAGGACGTTGTACAGAAGGTAGCCAACTAATGATCCAACAAAACCAAAGTCACAGTGTTCAACAGAAGTTGGATCAGAAACGAAACAAAGAACAAATGACATAAAATATATGATCTGAATAAAGTTCAGGCAATAAAACTATATCAAAAGAGCAACCAAACACATGCACTGGCGCACCGAAGGGGGTATTCTGGGTGTCTGGAACACCCCCGCCCCCCCGCGACCAGAAGGATATGTGTGCGGCGCTGTGGGGGGCCTCGGTTGCTGCTGGCGGCGGGCGTAAGGCAGAGCTGCGGGGAGAGAAGACTTTGCACTTACGGTGCCTGGATCCTGCGCAGCTTCCATGTACTTCTTGTCCCGGCGTCTGTTGCTATGGTAACAGCACCCCCTGTGATGACGTACCGCATGTCATCACAGGGGGAGCTCTTACCGATGCCACGCGCGCCGGGACAAGCAGTAGATAGAAGCTGCGTGCAGGATGAAGGAAAGTAAGTGGAAACTCCTCTCCCCCCCCCCCCCCCCCCGCCTACCTATCTAACCTATACTGGGGCATATACATATCTAACCTATACTGGGGAATATACCTATCTAACCTATACTGGGGCATATACCTATCTAAGCTATACTGAGGGGCATATACCTATCTAATCTATACTGGGGGGCATATACCTATCTAATCTATACTGGGGGGCATATACCTATCTAATCTATACTGGGGAGCATATACCTATCTAACCTATACTGGGGGACATATACCTATCTAACCTATACTGGGGCATATACCTATCTAACCTATACTGGGGAGTATACCTATCTAACCTATACTGGGGGAATATACCTATCCAAGCTATACTGAGGGGCATATACCTATCCAAATCCAAATCCAAAAAAGCTTTATTGGCAGGACCAAATACATTTAGCATTGCCAAAGCAAAACAAAACAAAACATTAACATGGGGGGGGGGGGGGGGGTTGTGGGAATAAGGGAAGGATATAGGGAGTTGGGGTATATAGTCCATAGGTGTGTTGATGATGTAAGGGACAGCATGGGGGACTGGGATATACAGTCCATAGGGGGGTATTGGGGGAGAATACAGTCCATGTGGTATCATGTTCCTCTCAGTTGGTGGCAGGCTGTGACATATCGGGCAGCTATTTGCACGGTTGTTTCCTCCTCCCCCAGTAGGATGTAGAGTTTCCGCTCCTCATCTGTGGAGGTAAAATCCTGGATGTGGGCGGAGAGTCTCTGGAAGTGGGCGGTCCTCACAGGTGCATATTTGCTGCAGTGTAGCAGGAAGTGGGCCTCATCCTCCAAGACCTCCTGGTCGCATTGTCTGCACAGTCTCTCCTCCCGGGGCTTCCATGTCTGTCTGTGCCGCCCTGTCTCTATCTCCAGGCTGTGGGCACTCAGACGGTACAAACTCAAGACCTGTCTGTCTTTGTGGTGATGTAGCCTCCCCAGATATGGAGCCATTGTGTACTCCCTCTGTAGTGATTGATAGACAGTGAGTTTTTTGGAATTCTTTATGTCACTTCTCCATTCCTCTATGTATCGTTCCTTGCCGCTTTCTATAATCTGTTTTATTTGGGCTTTTGTCAGCCTATCTAAGCTATACTGAGGGGCATATACCTATCTAATCTATACTGGGGCATATACCTATCTAACCTATACTGGGGCATATACCTATCTAATCTATACTGGGGCATATACCTAGCTAATCTATACTGGGGCATATACCTATCTAACCTATACTGGGGTATATACCTAGCTAATCTATACTGGGGCATATACCTATCTAACCTATACTGGGGCATATACCTATCTAACCTATACTGGGGGGCATATACCTATCTAATCTATACTGGGGGCATATACCTATCTAATCTATACTGGGGGGCATATACCTATCTAACCTATACTGGAGCCATATACCTATCTAACCTATACTGGAGCCATATACCTATCTCACCTATACTGGAGGCATATACCTATCTAACCTATACTGGGGCATATACCTATCTAATCTATACTGGGGGGCATATACCTATCTAATCTATACTGGGGGGCATATACCTATCTAACCTATACTGGGGGACATATACCTATCTAACCTATACTGGGGCATATATGTAACGATCCGCTCGGCTGCCTGCGCAGGCAGGCAGCCTTTTGATCATTATTCAGGTCTGCATGCTGCAGGACTCTGGAAAGAAGGCCTTCTGTCAGTTTTGCAGCTTGTGCTTGCTGAGGAATTTGCATACGTTGTCATGCAAATTGCCTGGCCACATTCATTGGAGGCGTGTACTATAAGTACTATGTGTGTCCCACAATGCTTCGCTGCTCATAGAGGTTTGTTCCTGCTGGACTCACCTGGAGTGTCAGCCACTGCTATCTTAGTATAGTTAATTCCTGGGGGTTGCTTTAGGCTCCCCTTCTAGCTCAGTCAGGTTGTATTATCTGTATTGCCTGTTCTGTCTTGTCTTGCTTGTTTGCCATTGTCCTGTCCCTATGGTGGTGGACAGGAAATGGTTCTGATCTCCGTTCTTGGAGTATAGCTGGTGCAGCGGTTGCTATCAGCTATCTCTTCTGTTCTGTCTCCTGGGATCGCGCTAGCTACTTTTTGCTAGCGCCGGGGATCCTTCTGCTCTGTCTTGTCTGTCGCGATTGCGCTGTCACCAGCGGCGGTTGATAGCGAATCGTTCTGTCTTGTTTGGATCGCACTGGCCTCTAGCGGTAGCGGTTGTGGATCCTTCTGATCTGTGTTCCTGCTCGGATCACACTTGCTCTGGCGGAAGAGCGGTGGATCCTCTCTGCCTAGTTTCTGTTTTCGTGTGTCTGTCTTGTCTGTTGCGACCGCTTGCTGAAGGCTCGGTGAGGTAACCGTTAAGCAAGCGTCGCGTCCTCTGTTTCATGTTTGTCTGTCTATGGTTAGTTAGGCGTGCTTGTCTCTGTTGTGCTTATCACGTGGAGACCGCGCATAAACCGCGTGCACTGTTGCGAATGAGTGCGGTGTTCGCGGTTAGCTAGCGTTTATTATTTTCCGTATCTCCTCATTGTATTATTTGCTGTGCCTTTGCTAACCTCGTATTCTGTTCTGTTCTGCCTTGTGTCTCGTCTGGCGATCGCACCTCTCGCGATCGCGTTCCTATTTCGTATCTGCTGTTGTGTGTGCGCGGTCGCAGGGTGGCGACTAGATTGGCGCACACACATACAACCTATCCCTTTGCTCAATCTCATTCGCAATCGCCTCTCTTGCGATTGCGTTCTGCGCTTCGTACAAATTCCTGTCTGGCGTTTGTGGAGGTACAGAGGATTGGTTCCTCTGCACTCCCCAGCGCCATCTGCCGACAGGAATTTTCCCTCTACTGGTGCTTGCACCAAAAGCTGGGTTCTAGTATCTTGACACGCTTGTGGAGGACCTCCGCAGTGTCAGCGCACATCTTTGTGCGCTGAACACGGAGATATCCCACAATCGTTACATTATGAGCAGCCCAACCCAAAACCCCAGTGTAGAGGGAATTTCTGATTTGTACGATTTTGCTGAGTATGGTTCCTGTGTCTTTAAGAGTTTCAAAATATTAAATTCAGAGACGAAAGAGGATTTTCTCTCTGAATGCGTAAAATTTTGTCTGAATCCTACTTTTCAAATTACTGATCCGTCCACGTCTGCTCTCCAATTAGCTTATGTGCTTTTGAAAGATGATCTGTTTGTATGGGCTCATGAAATCTTGCAAGACAATTCTTGGAATGATAATCTATATCAGTTTCTTACATTTACATTCTCCTACTGGTTTGAGTTGCCTTGCTTGCCACCTGCCCTGCATGAGTGTGTAGTTGCTAATGAGTAGTGTTGGGCGAACATCTAGATGTTCGGGTTCGGGCCGAACAGGCCGAACATGGCCGCGATGTTCGGGTGTTCGACCCGAACTCCGAACATAATGGAAGTCAATGGGGACCCGAACTTTTGTGCTTTGTAAAGCCTCCTTATATGCTACATACCCCAAATTTACAGGGTATGTGCACCTTGGGAGTGGGTACAAGAGGAAAAAATTTTTTAGCAAAAAGAGCTTATAGTTTTTGAGAAAATCGATTTTAAAGTTTCAAAGGGAAAACTGTCTTTTAAATGCGGGAAATGTCTGTTTTCTTTGCACAGGTAACATGCTTTTTGTCGGCATGCAGTCATAAATGTAATACATATAAGAGGTTCCAGGAAAAGGGACCGGTAATGCTAACCCAGCAGCAGCACACGTGATGGAACAGGAGGAGGGTGGCGCAGGAGGAGAAGGCCACGCTTTGAGACACAACAACCCAGGCCTTGCATGAGGACAAGAAGCGTGCGGATAGCATGCTTTGTACCACCATGCAGTCATAAATGTAATAAAGATAAGTGGTTCAATAAACAGGGACCACGCGGCAACGCTAACCCAGCAGCAGCACACGTGATGGAACAGGAGGAGGCGCAGGAGGAGAAGGCCACGCTTTGTGAGACACAACAACCCAGGCCTTGCATGAGGACAAAAAGCGTGCGGATAGCATGCTTTGTACCGCCATGTAGTCATAAATGTAATAAAGATAAGAGGTTCAATAAACAGGGACCACGCGGCAACGGTAACCCAGCAGCAGCAGCAGCACACGTGATGGAACAGGAGGAGGCGCAGGAGGAGAAGGCCACGCTTTGTGAGACACAACAACCCAGGCCTTGCATGAGGACAAAAAGCGTGCGGATATAGCAGCAATGCTTTTTGCCGCCATGCAGTCATAAATGTAATACAGATGAGAGGTTCAATAAACAGGGACCGGAAACGCTAAACCATCCCAGATGTTCATCGGTCATGTTACTTGGTTGGGGTCCAGGAGTGTTGCGTAGTCGTTTCCAATCCAGGATTGATTCATTTTAATTTGAGTCAGACGGTCTGCATTTTCTGTGGAGAGGCGGATACGCCGATCTGTGATGATGCCTCCGGCAGCACTGAAACAGCGTTCCGACATAACGCTGGCTGCCGGGCAAGCCAGCACCTCTATTGCGTACATTGCCAGTTCGTGCCAGGTGTCTAGCTTCATGCCCGGTTTCAGGTCCAGCGGTGCCAGCCACAAATCCGTCTGTTCCTTTATTCCCCTCCAAATTTCCTCCCCTGTGTGCTGCTTATCCCCAAGGCAGATCAGCTTCAGCAACGCTTGCTGACGCATGCCAACAGCTGTGCTGCACTGCTTCCACGATCCTACTGCTGCTGGTGCTGGGTTAGCATTTCCGGATGAGGTACAGCTTTGAGATGCGTTGGAGGAGAAGGAGTCAGAGAGGTAGGTGCTGCTGTTGTTATCCAGCTGTTTGCGGCGTGGGCAACACCCGCGCCGTAGCAGGTGAGGAATCGCTGCCAGGCTCCACAAGGTTCACCCAGTGCGCGGTAAGGGAGATGTATCGACCCTGGCCGAACGCACTCGTCCAGGTGTCAGTGGTGAGGTGAACCTTGCAGGCAACGGCATTCTTCAAGCTTCGGGTTATTTAGCTGACCACGTGCTCATGCAACTCAGGCACTGCAGAGCGCGCAAAGTGGTAGCGGCTGGGAACCACGTAACGTGGGATGGCCACTGACATCATGCCCTTGAAGCTGTTTGTCTCCACCACTCGATATGGCAGCATTTCGCAGGCCAGAAGCTTGGCTATGCTGGCTGGCTGTTACTGCCACGGCCCGGGGGTCATTTGCTGGCAGTTTCCTCTTGTGCTCAAACATCTCAGAAACAGACAACTCAACCGTAGCGCTGCACACCGAAGGGCTGTTGGTTGTTGTGTTTGATGAACACTGGGAGACCTCAAGAGCACTAGTCCGGAAAGTGACAGTGTCAGCATCGTCTGATGTTTGTGAATGTTGTGAACCACGCAATGGCTGGGCTACTGCTGCTGCTGAGGCGGGTCTGGTGGTGAGTCTGGTGAACCCAAGGGAGGCAGTGTTGCTGGTGGTACCCTGTCCTGCCGCGTTTGCCCACAGAGTGGGATGTTTGGATAGAATGTGGCGGCTCATGCTGGTGGTGGAGAGGTTGTTAATACTTTTCCCCCTGCTCAGGCGGGTCTTGCACACCTTGCAAATCGCCATGGTAACATCCTCAGTGCAGTCTTCAAAGAAAGCCCAGACTTTAACTGGCTGAGGACTCGGACCTCGTGCGTGATGTGCTGGTGCTGCTTAACCCACTGCTGGACGCTTGAGAGGTCATCCAAGTAATTATCTGGTCCTGTTCTTTTGGATCTGTGAGGGTTGTTGTCCTGGACAACATGGGCAGTATTGAGTGGGTTTTCTTGGGTGCTCCCCTGTGGCCTGTACGTGAACCGTCAGGGGAAACACCTCTTCCCTTGCCCCTCCCTCTTTCACCGGATTTCTTCCTCATTTCACTTATCCTTAAAGTACACGCTGACTGGCAGCAGTACAGTGGCAGTACAGAAATGCTATACAGTGGTGGGTGAGCGGTGTACCACTATTGTCAGCAGTGACACAGAGCACAATGCTATACAGTGGCGGGTGAGCGGTGTACTACTGTTCCCAGCAGACACAGAGTGGAAGTAAACACAATGCTATATAGTGTGGCTGAGCCGTGTACACAGAGTGGCATTAAACACAATGCTATATAGTCTGCTATATAGTCACCCCGAACAGGGTGATGTTCTGCAGAACCCAAACAGTGGCAAACACTGTTCGCCCAACACTACTGGGAGGGAACGCAGATTTTAGTACCTAAACACACGATACAACATGTTTTCCGGGGTCGGACTCTGAGGCACATACAGATGGTCCCGATCATCATCCTCATCATACAACTCTTCTCCTGAGTCTGACCCACCCACCACCTCTGCCACCCCAACATCCCCAGACACAGACCCCTCATCGTCCTCAACATTAACTTGGGATGCTGGCCTGAGCCAGACCTCCTCCTCCACATCAGGCCCCATCATCTCCTCAATGGCAGCCCTCATTAATCGCTCTGGCGACGGACTGATGGACACAACGTTCTCCTCCGGGGAGGGCTGCTGCTGACCACTGGCTGCTGGGGTGGATGTTATAGCTTGCGTGGGGCGTTGGCTGTTGCTGTTGTTGGGAGTGCTGCTCACAGCGGAGGTCTCTGGGGAACTCATGTTGAGCTCATATAGTGGTTGACGGTGAGTGGAGTATTACTGATCCCAGCAATATACACACTGACTGGCAGAGTACGCAATGCTATATAGTGTGGCTGAGCGGTGTACACAGAGTGGCAGTAAACACAATGCTATATAGTCTGGCTGAGCGAGCGGTGTACTACTGTTCCCAGCAGAATCAGAGTGGCAGTAAACAATGGTATATAGTCTGGCTGAGCGGTGTACACAGAGTGTCAGTAAACAATGGTATATAGTCTGGCTGAGCGAGCGGTGTACTACTGTTCCCAGCAGACACAGAACAGTAAACAGAATGCTATATAGTGTGGCTGAGCGAGCGGTGTACCACTATTCCCAGCAGACACAGAACAGTAAACAGAATGCTATATAGTGTGGCTGAGCGAGCGGTGTACCACTATTCCCAGCAGACACAGAACAGTGAACAGAATGCTATATAGTGTGGCTGAGCGAGCGGTGTACCACTATTCCCAGCAGACACAGAACAGTGAACAGAATGCTATATAGTGTGGCTGAGCGAGCGGTGTACTACTGTTCCCAGCAGACACAGAACAGTACACAGAATGCTATATAGTGTGGCTGAACGAGCGGTGTACTACTGTTCCCAGCAGACACAGAACAGTACACAGAATGCTATATAGTGTGGCTGAACGAGCGGTGTACCACTATTCCAAGCAGACACAGAACAGTGAACAGAATGCTATATAGTGTGGCTGAGCGAGCGGTGTACCACTATTCCCAGCAGACACAGAGTGGCAGTAAACAGAATGCTATATAGTGTGGCTGAGCGAGGTACACAGAGTGGCAGTAAACAGAATGCTGAGCGAGCGGTGTACTACTATTCCCAGCAGCGACACACAATGACTGGGGGGGACCCTGGCTAGCGTGGCTGGAGCGCGAACTACCCTGCCTGCCTACCCAAAGCTAAACCCACAGACAAATGGCGGAGATATGACGTGGTTCGGGTATTTATTTACCCGAACCACGTGACAGTTCGGCCAATCAGAGCGCGTTCGGGTCCGAACCACGTGACCCGTTCGGCCAATCACAGCGCTAGCCGAACGTTCGGGGAACGTTCGGCCATGCGCTCTTAGTTCGGCCATATGGCCGAACGGTTTGGCCGAGCACCGTCAGGTGTTCGGCCGAACTCGAACATCACCCGAACAGGGTGATGTTCTGCAGAACCCGAACAGTGGCGAACACTGTTCGCCCAACACTACTAATGAGTCAGCTGCTCTACCTACTTCATGCAAAACCATTCAGTTTGAAAATGAATGCAGTAACTATTCCCCTGTGTCTAAACAGCAGCCACCTAAAGCAGCAAGGACTAAAAGCAGGAAAAAAAGGAAGACTTCTCAGCTGAAAAATCCGTTGCCCATAGCAATTACAAATAAAAAAATTGTTTCTGTAAAGTCTGAAATTTCTCAGTCTCAGGTTTCATTACCCCAAGAAAGGGCATTTGTGGATCCTTTGATAGGCAGAATTATTTTCTATATTAAAGGAGTGAGAAAGTCTTTGCATGTTCCTGACCCCAACCCTTATGAGGGTTTCTTGGAAACCGAGTTGTTTGAACCCCCATTTGCTCCAGGGGATATTGGAGCATTAATTGAGGAGTTCGAGATTGATTGGAAGGCGTTTTGCGATTTTTACATCGCAAAAAGCGCAGAGATTCTTTATGCTTGTCTTGATTCGGTGTACGCTTTGATTGACTCTGATGAGTGTGACGAATGTTTTGTGAATCCGGTGACTTATGTGTGGCAGACGATTTTGGATGAATTGCACACACACCAATCAATTGAGTTCAATAAAGAGACATCGTTATCGGATGATTGTTCCTGCCTTTCTGGGGTAAAGCATGTGAGTCTAGATATTGTGCGACCTGACATGAATGGGTGCACTACTGTGGTTGATTCCTGTGCGAATCTTGAAAGATTCTCTCCTGATTGCGTGAAGTTTGAATCTATGCGATGTAATGCCTGTTTCTCAGATGTTCCTGCAGATTGTGATCAACATGAATGTGCTAGTTTTCTCAAAGAGATGTGGGATCCCTTGTCATCTAAGAACAGATCTTTAAGATCTTCCATCTATGATCCTGCTATGGGAAAAATTCCTAAACTATGCAGCATCAAAAGTGAAATTAATATGCCTAATAAAGTTTATTCTGTTGATGTCGCTATTTCTTCTGCAGATGAGTCTCTGTCTCACCCTGTTCACACCTGTAAGGGCCCGTTGCCTGGGGACAATTGCTCCAGTGTTTCGACCCTAGATGCCTTGCAGTCTGCTCCGCAGATCGCGGAGATTTGCGCTATGGAAGCGTCAGTTTCACAACCTAAAGCGATCTTGGATTCGCAGGTTTTGCGTTCTGGCTCCTCGGATTTGACATTGTTAGCCGAATCTAAGAGTGAGACAGCGCTTCGGTTTTGCGAATCTGACTCTGAAACATCTTTGCTGGGTCCAGAGAAAGTTTCTCTGAGCCTGCCCTGTACCATGAATAATAATATGATGTCCAATCACACTGACATTTGTGAGTCCCTTTCTTGTTCTGAGGAAAGTGCTGATTCTGCACCCTGTACTCTGGATGAGTTAAGATGGCCTTGTTTAGAGTCTCCTGCAGTGTCCCTAGAGGCTCGTCTAGGTATTGCCACTATACTCACCTGTTTTTCTGCAGTTTTGGAGTTACAAGCTAGTTTGACTGCCACACAGAATTCTGGGTACAGTGAGAATGAAGTTAGGGAGTCAGTGTGTGTTCCAGTAAATATACCTGTTTATTCCCCTCATGAGGATGAGATCCAGTCTCAGGTTATGGTGGAACCATTCCTGGGACATCTGCCCTGTCCACAAAATAAAGTTCCAGTTTTGCCCTGTAACATGGATAATTCAGAATCCTTCCGAGAAAACTTGAAAAATGATGTTCCTGAGGTCTTGTTTGATGTTCTGGAGGTCTCCGAGTTCCTCCCAAAGGGTGCAGAACTTGTAGGAGATGTCTTCTGCCCCCCAAGTCCTTCTGAGGTGTTACCCTCTTCCGTAGGCATTGCTGCCTTGCTGGCTACCTTTCCAGCTCTGATGGAGCTTCACTCATATGTAGTCAATGATGATATTATTGTCACAGAAATTTCTGAATTTGTATCCGAGTCTTCTTGTGAAAGTCCAGTGCCTGTGACCTCCACTCATGATGATTCTCTGTCCGGTACTGGTTTTGGTCTTGTCGTGCCGGACTCTGAGGTTGGCAGTTCCCCGACATGTACTGAGGTGTCTCCTGTGCTGGTGTACCCCAGTGTGCTCTGTGACCCAGAAAGCCCAAGTGTGCCTCGGTTACCAGCGTACTCAGATGCTTCCTCGGTGGAGACATGCTCTGATTTAGCCTGCCTGCTTGCATGCCCAGAAGTGGTCCCTGAAAGTCTTGATCTTGATGGGTGTCCTCGTAATTCTGAATCCGGAATTGTCATTGGTTCCATGGGGGTTCTTGGTAATTCTCCATGTGAGCCTGGTGATTGTTCTGCCCTCTTGGGATCTCTGTGGAGCTTCAAAAGGTTCTGGGAGATTCCGGGAGAGATTTTGCTTGGTCCCCTGGATAAGATCAACGGTGGCTTTTGTGTTGTAAGGGACACTTCGAACAGGTATTGTGGCAGGTTTGGTATTTTCGGACGCTCCTTGGAAGGTGGTGGGTATTGTCTGGAGGGTGTCGATGGCTTTTTCTCTGGTATCCACAGTCCTGATGGGTGTTACGCTAAGACTGGTAGTACTGATGGGCATGTTTCGGTGGCTTCTGTTTCCGATGAGGTCGGTTTCGGGTGGACTGACTCTGGAATTGGACCTTGTCGGGCTGCCCCGACCTTCATGAGTCTTCAGTTAGAGTTTTTTGGTAACGCCAGTTTTGAAAGACGTCTGGAATTCGTCCCTAGAGGGGGGGGTACTGTAACGATCCGCTCGGCTGCCTGCGCAGGCAGGCAGCCTTTTGATCATTATTCAGGTCTGCATGCTGCAGGACTCTGGAAAGAAGGCCTTCTGTCAGTTTTGCAGCTTGTGCTTGCTGAGGAATTTGCATACGTTGTCATGCAAATTGCCTGGCCACATTCATTGGAGGCGTGTACTATAAGTACTATGTGTGTCCCACAATGCTTCGCTGCTCATAGAGGTTTGTTCCTGCTGGACTCACCTGGAGTGTCAGCCACTGCTATCTTAGTATAGTTAATTCCTGGGGGTTGCTTTAGGCTCCCCTTCTAGCTCAGTCAGGTTGTATTATCTGTATTGCCTGTTCTGTCTTGTCTTGCTTGTTTGCCATTGTCCTGTCCCTATGGTGGTGGACAGGAAATGGTTCTGATCTCCGTTCTTGGAGTATAGCTGGTGCAGCGGTTGCTATCAGCTATCTCTTCTGTTCTGTCTCCTGGGATCGCGCTAGCTACTTTTTGCTAGCGCCGGGGATCCTTCTGCTCTGTCTTGTCTGTCGCGATTGCGCTGTCACCAGCGGCGGTTGATAGCGAATCGTTCTGTCTTGTTTGGATCGCACTGGCCTCTAGCGGTAGCGGTTGTGGATCCTTCTGATCTGTGTTCCTGCTCGGATCACACTTGCTCTGGCGGAAGAGCGGTGGATCCTCTCTGCCTAGTTTCTGTTTTCGTGTGTCTGTCTTGTCTGTTGCGACCGCTTGCTGAAGGCTCGGTGAGGTAACCGTTAAGCAAGCGTCGCGTCCTCTGTTTCATGTTTGTCTGTCTATGGTTAGTTAGGCGTGCTTGTCTCTGTTGTGCTTATCACGTGGAGACCGCGCATAAACCGCGTGCACTGTTGCGAATGAGTGCGGTGTTCGCGGTTAGCTAGCGTTTATTATTTTCCGTATCTCCTCATTGTATTATTTGCTGTGCCTTTGCTAACCTCGTATTCTGTTCTGTTCTGCCTTGTGTCTCGTCTGGCGATCGCACCTCTCGCGATCGCGTTCCTATTTCGTATCTGCTGTTGTGTGTGCGCGGTCGCAGGGTGGCGACTAGATTGGCGCACACACATACAACCTATCCCTTTGCTCAATCTCATTCGCAATCGCCTCTCTTGCGATTGCGTTCTGCGCTTCGTACAAATTCCTGTCTGGCGTTTGTGGAGGTACAGAGGATTGGTTCCTCTGCACTCCCCAGCGCCATCTGCCGACAGGAATTTTCCCTCTACTGGTGCTTGCACCAAAAGCTGGGTTCTAGTATCTTGACACGCTTGTGGAGGACCTCCGCAGTGTCAGCGCACATCTTTGTGCGCTGAACACGGAGATATCCCACAATCGTTACAATATACCTATCTAACCTATACTGGGGAGTATACCTATCTAGCCTATACTGGGGAATATACCTATCTAACCTATACTGGGGCATATACCTATCCAAGCTATACTGAGGGGCATATACCTATCTAAGCTATACTGAGGGGCATATACCTATCTAATCTATACTGGGGCATATACCTATCTAACCTATACTGGGGCATATACCTATCTAATCTATACTGGGGCATATACCTAGCTAATCTATACTGGGGCATATACCTATCTAACCTATACTGGGGTATATACCTAGCTAATCTATACTGGGGCATGTACCTAGCTAATCTATACTGGGGCATATACCTATCTAACCTATACTGGGGGGCATATACCTATCTAATCTATACTGGGGGCATATACCTATCTAATCTATACTGGGGGGCATATACCTATCTAACCTATACTGGAGCCATATACCTATCTAACCTATACTGGAGCCATATACCTATCTCACCTATACTGGAGGCATATACCTATCTAACCTATACTGGGGCATATACCTATCTAATCTATACTGGGGGGCATATACCTATCTAATCTATACTGGGGGGCATATACCTATCTAACCTATACTGGGGGACATATACCTATCTAATCTATACTGGGGGGCATATACCTATCTAACCTATACTGGGGGACATATACCTATCTAACCTATACTGGGGCATATACCTATCTAACCTATACTGGGGAGTATACCTATCTAACCTATACTGGGGAATATACCTATCTAACCTATACTGGGGCATATACCTATCCAAGCTATACTGAGGGGCATATACCTATCTAAGCTATACTGAGGGGCATATACCTAGCTAATCTATACTGGGGCATATACCTATCTAACCTATACTGGGGCATATTTCTATCTAATCTATACTGGGGCATATACCTAGCTAATCTATACTGGGGCATATACCTATCTAACCTATACTGGGGCATGTACCTAGCTAATCTATACTGGGGCATGTACCTAGCTAATCTATACTGGGGCATATACCTATCTAACCTATACTGGGGGGCATATACCTATCTAATCTATACTGGGGGCATGTACCTATCTAACCTATACTGGGGGGCATATACCTATCTAACCTATACTGGAGCCATATACCTATCTAACCTATACTGGAGCCATATACCTATCTAACCTATACTGGAGCCATATACCTATCTAACCTATACTGGAGCCATATACCTATCTAACCTATACTGGAGGCATATACCTATCTAACCTCTACTGGGGGATATATACCTATCTAATCTATACTGGGGGGTATATACCTATCTAACCTATACTGGAGCCATATACCTATCTAACCTATACTGGAGCCATATACCTATCTAACCTATACTGGAGGCATATACCTATCTAACCTATACTGGAGCCATATACCTATCTAACCTATACTGGAGGCATATACCTAGCTAATCTATACTGGGGCATATACCTAGCTAATCTATACCGGGGCATATACCTATCTAACCTATACTGGAGCCATATACCTATCTAACCTATACTGGAGCCATATACTTATCTAACCTATACTGGAGCCATATACCTATCTAACCTATACTGGAGGCATATACCTATCTAACCTATACTGGGGCATATACCTATCTAATCTATACTGGGGGGCATATACCTATCTAATCTATACTGGGGGGCATATACCTATCTAACCTATACTGGGGGACATATACCTATCTAACCTATACTGGGGAATATACCTATCTAACCTATACTGGGGCATATACCTATCCAAGCTATATTGAGGGGCATATACCTATCTAAGCTATACTGAGGGGCATATACCTAGCTAATCTATACTGGGGCATATACCTATCTAACCTATACTGGGGCATATTTCTATCTAATCTATACTGGGGCATATACCTAGCTAATCTATACTGGGGCATATACCTATCTAACCTATACTGGGGCATGTACCTAGCTAATCTATACTGGGGCATGTACCTAGCTAATCTATACTGGGGCATATACCTATCTAACCTATACTGGGGGGCATATACCTATCTAATCTATACTGGGGGCATGTACCTATCTAACCTATACTGGGGGGCATATACCTATCTAACCTATACTGGAGCCATATACCTATCTAACCTATACTGGAGCCATATACCTATCTAACCTATACTGGAGCCATATACCTATCTAACCTATACTGGAGCCATATACCTATCTAACCTATACTGGAGGCATATACCTATCTAACCTCTACTGGGGGATATATACCTATCTAATCTATACTGGGGGGTATATACCTATCTAACCTATACTGGAGCCATATACCTATCTAACCTATACTGGAGCCATATACCTATCTAACCTATACTGGAGGCATATACCTATCTAACCTATACTGGAGCCATATACCTATCTAACCTATACTGGAGGCATATACCTAGCTAATCTATACTGGGGCATATACCTAGCTAATCTATACCGGGGCATATACCTATCTAACCTATACTGGAGCCATATACCTATCTAACCTATACTGGAGCCATATACTTATCTAACCTATACTGGAGCCATATACCTATCTAACCTATACTGGAGGCATATACCTATCTAACCTATACTGGGGCATATACCTATCTAATCTATACTGGGGGGCATATACCTATCTAATCTATACTGGGGGGCATATACCTATCTAACCTATACTGGGGGACATATACCTATCTAACCTATACTGGGGAATATACCTATCTAACCTATACTGGGGCATATACCTATCCAAGCTATATTGAGGGGCATATACCTATCTAAGCTATACTGAGGGGCATATACCTAGCTAATCTATACTGGGGCATATACCTATCTAACCTATACTGGGGCATATACCTATCTAATCTATACTGGGGCATATACCTAGCTAATCTATACTGGGGCATATACCTATCTAACCTATACTGGGGTATATACCTAGCTAATCTATACTGGGGCATGTACCTAGCTAATCTATACTGGGGCATATACCTATCTAACCTATACTGGGGGGCATATACCTATCTAATCTATACTGGGGGCATATACCTATCTAATCTATACTGGGGGGCATATACCTATCTAACCTATACTGGAGCCATATACCTATCTAACCTATACTGGAGCCATATACCTATCTAACCTATACTGGAGGCATATACCTATCTAACCTATACTGGAGCCATATACCTATCTAACCTATACTGGAGGCATATACCTATCTAACCTCTACTGGGGGATATATACCTATCTAATCTATACTGGGGGGTATATACCTATCTAGCCTATACTGGAGCCATATACCTATCTAACCTATACTGGAGCCATATACCTATCTAACCTATACTGGAGGCATATACCTATCTAACCTATACTGGAGCCATATACCTATCTAACCTATACTGGAGGCATATACCTATCTAATCTATACTGGGGCATATACCTAGCTAATCTATACCGGGGCATATACCTATCTAACCTATACTGGAGCCATATACCTATCTAACCTATACTGGAGCCATATACCTATCTAACCTATACTGGAGGCATATACCTATCTAATCTATACTGGGGCATATACCTAGCTAATCTATACTGGGGCATATACCTATCTAACCTATACTGGGGCATATACCTAGCTAATCTATACCGGGGCATATACCTATCTAACCTATACTGGGGGACATATACCTATCTAATCTATACTGGGGGGCATATACCGATCTAACCTATACTGGAGCCATATACCTATCTAACCTATACTGGGGCATATACCTATCTAACCTATACTGGGGCATATACCTATCTAATCTATATTGGGGGGCATTTACCTATCTAACCTATACTGGGGGCATATACCTATCTAACCTATACTGGGGCATATACCTATCTAACCTAAACTGGAGCCATATACCTATCTAACCTATACTGGGGGACATATACCTATCTAACCTATACTGGGGGCAACTATATGGGCTACCTATACTCGGCTGGCTACCTATACTGTGGGCACCTATACCTGTCTCCACATTGGGGCACATTTTACGCCCTCGCCCTGGGTGCAATTTAGCCTAGAAACTGCTAGTATTTGGCTCCACGCACATCATGTTTTGGCCACGCTCACATGCCGCTTTCAGGAATCCCCCCCCTTGTAAATCCTGGATTTGCCCCTGACATGGGTAATCCGAGCACCCAGATGAAGCCCTTATCTTAATGTTTAGGGCATCTGGCAAAATGACCGGGGAAGATAAGTTGAGCACTACTTTTAATCCTGTCTCATTCCAACAATAAAACATACTGAGATCATTCATGTGTGAGGCTGTTTCTCATTCAAGGAAGTTGGCACACTCACAATTTTGCCTAAGAACAGCAATGAATAAAAAATGGTACCAAAACCTCCTCCAACAGCAACTGCTTCCAACCATCCAAGAACAGCTTGGTGAAGAAAATGCCTTTTCTAGCATGATAGAGCATCATGCCATATGGCCAAAGTGATAACTAAGTGGCTCGGAAAACAAAAACAATTACATTTTGGGTACGTGGCCAGGAAACTCCCCAGACCTTAATCCAATTTAGAACTCATGATCAATTCCCAAAAGGTGGGTGGGCAAACAAAAAAAAACACAAATTCTGAATAACTTCAAGCATGATAATGAAAGAATGTGTTGTCATCAGTCAGGATTTGGCCTAGGAGTTGTTTGACAGCATGCCATGGCAAATTGCAGAGTTCTTTAAAAAGTAGTGCCAACACTGCAAAGATAGACTCTTTATTTATATCTGAGGTAAAATAAAAAAACTTTAGCTTTACTTACCTGGGACTTCTTCCAGCCCCTAGAAGCCTATCTGCTCTTGCTCTGAAGTTCTGCTATCCTCCAGGCCGCTGCTGTCCCATCTGTATGATCACCGACCCCCAGATGGGTTGTGAGCTTATGCGCTTATGCGTCTCTTGTGATCGTGTTCTGCTCTTGCTCTGAAGTTCTGCTATCCTCCAGGCCGCTGCAGTCCCATCTGTATGATCACCGACCCCCAGATGGGTTGTGAGCTTCTGCGCTTACGCGCCTCTTGTGATCGTGTTCTGCTCTTGCTCTGAAGTTCTGCTATCCTCTAGGCCGCTGCTGTCCCATCTGTATGATCACCGACCCCCAGATGGGTTGTGAGCTTCTGCGCTTACGCGCCTCTTGTGATCGTGTTCTGCTCTTGCTCTGAAGTTCTGCTATCCTCCAGGCCGCTGCTGTCCCATCTGTATGGTCACCGACCCCCAGAGGGGTTTTGAGCTTCTGCGAATACGCGCCTCTTGTGATCGTGTTCTGCTCTTGCTCTGAAGTTCTGCTATCCTCCAGGCCGCTGCTGTCCCATCTGTATGATCACCGACCCCCAGATGGGTTGTGAGCTTATGCGTTTACGCGCCTCTTGTGATCGTGTTCTGCTCTTGCTCTGAAGTTCTGCTATCCTCCAGGCCGCTGCTGTCCCATCTGTATGATCACTGACCCCCAGATGGGTTGTGAGCTTATGCGCTTACGTGCCTCTTGTGATCGTGTTCTGCTCTTGCTCTGAAGTTCTGCTATCCTCCAGGCCGCTGCTGTCCCATCTGTATGATCACCGACCCCCAGATGGGTTGTGAGCTTCTGCGCTTACGCGCCTCTTGTGATCGTGTTCTGCTCTTGCTCTGAAGTTCTGCTATCCTCCAGGCTGCTGCTGTCCCATCTGTATGATCACTGACCCCCAGATGGGTTGTGAGCTTCTGCGCTTACGCGCCTCTTGTGATCGTGTTCTGCTCTTGCTCTGAAGTTCTGCTATCCTCCAGGCCGCTGCTGTCCCATCTGTATGATCACCGACCCCAGATGGGTTGTGAGCTTCTGTGCTTACGCGCCTCTTGTGATCGTGTTCTGCTCTTGCTCTGAAGTTCTGCTATCCTCCAGGCCGCTGCTGTCCCATCTGTATGATCACCGACCCCCAGATGGGTTGTGAGCTTCTGCGCTTACGCGCCTCTTGTGATCGTGTTCTGCTCTTGCTCTGAAGTTCTGCTATCCTCCAGGCCGCTGCTGTCCCATCTGTATAATCACCGACCCCCAGATGGGTTGTGAGCTTATGAGCTTACGTGCCTCTTGTGATCGTGTTCTGCTCTTGCTCTGAAGTTCTGCTATCCTCCAGGCCGCTGCTGTCCCATTTGTATGATCACCGACCCCCAGATGGGTTGTGAGCTTATGCGCTTACGCGCCTCTTGTGATCGTGTTCTGATCTTGCTCTGAAGTTCTGTTATCCTCCAGGCCGCTGCTGTCCCATCTGTATGATCACCGACCCCCAGATGGGTTGTGAGCTTATGCGCTTACGTGCCTCTTGTGATCGTGTTCTGCTCTTGCTCTGAAGTTCTGCTATCCTCCAGGCCGCTGCTGTCCCATCTGTATGATCACCGACCCCCAGATGGGTTGTGAGCTTATGCGCTTACGCGCCTCTTGTGATCGTGTTCTGCTCTTGCTCTGAAGTTCTGCTATCCTCCAGGCCGCTGCTGTCCCATCTGTATGATCACTGACCCCCAGATGGGTTGTGAGCTTATGCGCTTACGTGCCTCTTGTGATCGTGTTCTGCTCTTGCTCTGAAGTTCTGCTATCCTCCAGGCCGCTGCTGTCCCATCTGTATGATCACCGACCCCCAGATGGGTTGTGAGCTTCTGCGCTTACGCGCCTCTTAATTTTGTGAAAGCCGGTATTTGTTCCATTCTCAACACCTTTGGCCATGACTGTACATGTATGGAACATATAACATCCACCGCTTGGCATGGCATGAACTAACAGGCTCAACACAAACAAAGCATTCTTTGCAGACTACAATAAAGATGATGAGTCCTCTGTATTTCCAAATTCAGTTTTCCATGAAAAAAAATATTTTGTATAAGATTGTATTTTTTTGTAACTGGAATTTACATCTGCACAGACACCATGACGGTTTGTGGAAAAACCACTGTGATCACAACACTCGCAGCAGTCCATCCTGCCTAGACAAGGGCTGGGCTAAGCAAAGGACCCTAAAGCCTGGCACATACAACCAATCCTAATTGGCCAAATTGACTACTTTCATGTAGCTAGCATGAGGTCCAACAGATTATGAGAACTGTAAGCTCTCATACTACATATGAGCAGATTTACCGGCAGAATGCAACAGGGCTTTTCATGAAAAAAAAAGAAAGAGAAAAAAGAAAGCAAAAAACAAATTATGTTCAAATCCGTTTATAATAATTAAATAGTATTATTTAATGTAATAATCATATGGCATAAAGCAGCAGGGATGTAGCTATGGCAATAATTAAACACAACAACAAAAACTCCAAAGGGGCAAAGAACACAAGCTGGAAACGTGACAGAAAAATCCAGTGAAAAATTAACTGGCGTATCTACTGAGGAATTTAACAATGTAGTTGCAACATTTTTTTTTAATTATTAACAAACTGTAATCTGTATGCCATATGTTATTTTAGTTTGCAACATCTCCCTTTGAATAAGACTTCAAATGCCATTACTGTATAATAAGAATGGTTTGTTTTATATTTTGTGTAGGAGAATGAAATCAGTGTCAGTAAATGTTTTGTATATGTTATATAGGTCCTGGATCAGAGCAGACAGTGGTGGATGGTGGAGAATGCACAGCAGCAGAGGGGTTTTGTCCCAAACAACATACTGGAGAGCACAGATAACAAACAGGTATATGAATGACCAACTAAGCACTGGAAATGCTTTTAAAAGACACAAAATAATGTAGTAAATAATTCAGGTTTTATTTCTACTGACTTTGGAACACACAACAAACGGATATTCTGCCAGCAGTAAATATGTCACCACCAGTAATAAATTTGAGAATAAATGTGAAAATTTGAGAATGTAAATCGGGAAGCAGAAAGATTTTACAATGGGCAAACATTGACTAAATATGTAATATTGTTAAAAAATAAGCTAAATTTTGCTATAGAACTCCAGACTTCTGTTCTGTGTACAGCAGGTCTTCCAGAGGCCATCATCATCTTTACAGCCAAATTCTTCCCCACAAGAGGTGACATCATGGCTACAAAACAGAGGTTTCTCAAGGATGTAAGTGAAGTTCTGTATGTCTGCCTCATCTTCCTATTAATTCTGTACACATTGCACCTGCCAATATATATTATTATTATTTTTTTTATTGTATTTATAAAGCACCCACATATTATGCAGCACTGGACAATAAATAGGGATACATGCATAGCAACAAGAGGTAACTGACAGCGAGGTAGCAAACGGTTATACAACATAACACAAGGTTATACATGCAAACAAGGTATAATATGGTTCAAGAAGGACACACTAAAGTGGGGGGGGGGGGGGGAGATCATGCCAAAGGCTTACAATCTAATGCTAGGTACACGCCATAAGATAGTATGGCAGATAGATGGTTCAACAGATAATTTCTGTCAAGTCTGATCCTAGACTTGTTGCTGTCTGAGGCAAAGTTGTAAGAATAACCGCCCCCCCCCCCCCCCCCCCATTTGGAATGATCGCACAGCAACCAAAAAAATTCACTCTCATTATAGGTAGGTAGGCAGGTATAGGTGCCCCCTGTATAGGGTAGCCAGGTATAGTTTCCCCCAGTGTAGGTAGCCAGTATAGTTGCCCCAATATAGGTAGCTAGTATAGCTGCCCCCAGTATATGTAGAATAGTTGCCCAGTATAGGTAGCATAGTTGCCACCAGTATATTTAGCATAGTTGCCCCAGTATAGGTAGTATAGTTGCCCCAGAGTAGGCAGTATAGTTGGCCCTAGTATTGTTATTTGTTGTTGTAGTATAGGTAGCATAGTTGCCCCCGTATAGGTAGCTAGTATAGTTGCCCCCAGTACAGGTAGTATAGTTGCCCAGTATAGGTAGCTAGTATAGTTGCCCCATTATAGGTAGTATAATTGTCCCAGTATAGGTAGCTAATATAATTGCCCCAGTATAGGTAGTATAGTTGCCTCAGTATAGGTAGCTAGTGTAGTTGCCCCAGTATAGGTAGCAGCCAGGAAATGGCGGCAGCAGGCACAACGGTGGGGAGGGGGGTCGGACCCTCCCTCACCTGGGTCCCTAGTCCGTGCTCCCCCTCCAGATAGTAGGCCAGCATGTATGCACAGTGGCCAGCATTGAAGAAAGAGGAAACTTGTGGGACATCACACACGTTGCGCTCCGATGCCTGAAATGCACGGAAGAGGTGAGTTGATTATTCCATGCCTGCTGCCACCACATCAACATGCACGCTGGCCTAATATCTGGAGGGAGAGAGCGGACAGGAAGACCCAGGTGAGGGAGGGGGGTTTCCCAACCCCCCTCCCCACCGCTGTGCCCACTGCCCCGCTTCCTGGTTGCTACCCCCTCCAGCTCACCTCACGGCAGCTTACCTCCAACCCCCCCCCCCCCCAGCCAGGCAGGCGGCTGTAAGCTGGGTGGTGGCTGGCCTGGGACACTTCCAGGCCCTGCCTGATGCCGCACCCAGACTTCCGCCGCCTGAGGAAGATGCCTCACTTGGCATCATGGGTGGGCCGGGCCTGGGGTTGAGTGACAGAGGAGCAGCACCACGTAGGTAAATAATGACAATCACCCCAGCTTCCACCCCACCAAAAGCATACTCCATTACAAATCTCCCTTATGGGGAGGCTTATTTAAAAAATTATTCCAGGTGCTCAGTTCCCTTTAATGCCTCAAGATGATGCTGGAAGAAAAGCAATGTCTAGAAAGTGAGACATGTTGGTACGGACAAAGAACACAACTTCAACTTACATCACAAAATATGGTGCTTACAGAAAATTGATAAGCAAGGTTATTCTTGTAATGTAAATAAATGTGAATTATAAATATATTTTTCACCAATGAGCAAAATCTATATTGTGTTACAATTCGCACATAAGTTGGCATTCACTTACTGTACAAGTGAATGTAATATATGTGAATTAGCGTTTAATAACGATATATCCTCGGCTCCATTTTTCAGCACTGTGAAGTGTCTGGGAGTACTGAATGGTTTCCAACTCTTGGAGTTGTCTCGTGAAGATCTGAAGTCTGTGTGTCCTGAAGAAGGTGGCCGGGTATTTACTCAACTCAATGAAGTTCGGTCATCTCTCGGAGTAAGTCTGTGCTCTAAAATGACAGGTTCTGTTTCATAATATGGATATTACTGATTTACTGTTTATCATATTTTAACTGACTGATAACTATTAGCAGTATAAATCACCTGTATTGTATGGCCGTATTGACCAGTGCACCTTGATACACCTCTTACAGGGAAGTCCTTCCTCTCCTTGCTTATCAGCAGTGGAAAGAAAATGCTCACCCATGAAATGTTTGAGGGCTCATTTGCATGGGCAGTTGGACTGTGTGCTCAGCAAGCAGTTACCAGGCAGCAGTGGGCAGTTACCAGGCAGCAGCAAGCAGTTGTCAGGCTGCAGCAAGCAGTTGTGCAAGTTTGAGAGGCTTTTCACTACTTATCAACTGTTCGTCGAAAAGGGGTCTAAGGCCTCTTTTCCACGGGCACTTGATCGATAGTGAAATGCCTCTCAAACTCTCACAACTGCTTGCTACTGCCTGGTAATTGCTCACTGCTGCCGGGCAACTGCTTGCTGAGCACACAGTTTAACTGCCAATGGAAAAGAGGCCTCAGTCAAGTAAGTAGCAGTGGTTTGGAAGTAGGCTTCCTGATGCCTTAGCACTAGCATGATTGGTGCAGCACAGCTAACAATCGCTGGAGTTGCTTGGACCTGACATGCAGGTTCTCCAAGGCTTTTAGGGTTCATCTTCATGGGCAGTTGAACTGTGTGCCCAGCGGGCAGTTGAACTGTGTGCCCAGCAAGCAGTTACCAGGTGGCAGTAAACAGTTACCAGGCAGCAGCAAGCAGTTACCAGGCAGCAGAAAGCAGTTGTGAGAGTTTGAAAGGCTTTTCACTGCCTATCAAATGCCCGTGGTAAAGAGGTCTTAAAGAGAACCTGAACTGAAAATTAAAAGTCAAAATAGCCATACACAGGTCATACTTACCTCCTGTGTAGTCTACTCCTTAATCTCTTTTTCCTCTCCTGTGTCCCATTCGTCCACTGTGATCAATGGAATTCTCCATCCTCCATTTTGAAAATGGCCATTACCCCATAACAGCTTCCTGACTGTAATATGACCCACTTGAGCCATAGGGAAACATGGACATGACCTTGCACATTCAGTTGTAACTGACAGCTGCTGATATATAACTGACAGCAATTGGTATATTTCAGTTCTGACAAAATATTGTCAGAACTGGAAGGGATCACTGTAAGAAAAAAATGGTGAGCTTCTGAGAGGAACTGACAGTGAGGTAAGTAATAATATTCATTTGCAGCTACGTCACGTGTTTATTTTAAATAATTTTACTCACGTCAGGTTCCCTTTAAGCAGACACTACCCGAACCAGACTCTTAGGCCTATTTTCCACAGGCAGTTAAACTGTGTGCTCAGCAAGCAGTTACCAGGCAGCAGTGAGCAGTTACTAGGCAGCAGCAAGCATTTACCAGGCAGCAGCAAGCAGTTGTGAGCGTTTGAGAGGCATTTCACTGCCTATCAACTGCCCATGGAATAGAGGCCTTATGGTACCCATACAGCTAGCAATTTTGGCAGCCGATCAACCAATATCCAGATCTCTCTCTGATCAAATCTGATCGGAAAGGAATCTGTTGGCCACCCTATAAACCGCAGCCCAATTTCCAATAGATTTCAGCATGAAAACTTTCGGGATGCTGATCCAGCATGGTGGCCCGAGATTTTCCAGCATGTCCGATCTATGTGACTAATTTTGGCCCAGAAATACTCGCATCATCGATCAGGCATGCTTTTGGCACCACCGATTTTCATCTGATCCAATAATAGTTATCAAATCGGATTGTCGATCGGCCAACAAATCTACAGCTGCATGGCCCGGACTGCTGATACGCAGTGAAATGCCTCTCAAACTCTCACAACTGCTAACTGCTGCCTGGGAACAGATTGTTGCTGCATGGCAACAGCCCACTGCTGCCTGGTAACTGCTTGCTGAGCACACAGCTCACCAGTCGGTGGAAAGGAGGCCTCATACTAGAGTCAGTGGGAGATTACTGATACCAGTGCCACTTGCCACACATAGCTTTTGGCTGTGCTAAATTAGTTGTGTTGATAATAGGTTCATATTCACTAGACTGAGGCCTCTTTTCCATGTGCTCAGCAAGCAGTTGCCAGGCAGCAGCAAGTAGTTGTGAGTTTGAGAGGCATTTCACTGCCCCTCAACTGCCTGCGAAAAGAGGCCTAACTTGCTACATAAAATACATAAAACCATACCATTCCCAGGCCTATACGCAATTCCCTTTTTCTCCTCGGTTTTCTCCTAGGAGATAATTTTTAATCTCCAATTTAAAATAACTTTTTAGCACTTTGCAATAGAAAAGGTACCAAAGCGTAGGTGAAAAATTACTGTAAAAAATATTTTGAGTATGTGTTTTTATGCTTGCTGGTGATTTAAAAGATGTTTTATTTTAGTTGTAAAAATATCACCTAGGAGAAAACTCAGGTGAAAAAGTGATTTGCATATGGCCCCCAGTGCGCTAAGTGACCAGAGGACTTTATGCTGTGACCAGTGTGCCAGTAGACATTGTGGGGTGCACTTAGAGGTACATATTCCCCATTAGGATGCTGACATTCATCAGCAGACACTGTGGGGGTACATTGTTAGGTGTAGAGTTGCCATTGGGGAACACAGAGCTTGCATAGATATTATCATTGTCCCTTGAATGGTGCATTTAGAAGTGCACATTAGCACTTCTTAGACATTTAGTGGGGTCCAGTATATTTTCCCCATGTGCTTTCTGGGTGGTTTTGTTTATGGCAATCCAGAATCTGTGAGTACTCTTCTTATTGCCATTGCAGCCCTATATATATATATATATATATATATATATATATATATATATATATATATATATATATATATATATATATATATATATATATATATATATATATATATATATATATATATATATATATATATGCCATACTACACTAGATTGGCACTCAGACTTGTGACACTATTTTGTATCTGAGTCTCACTCCAGGGTCTCCAAGTGGTCCACCTTTCATGGTTGACATGCTGCCTAAAATATTCCATCACTTGACAGACAAAGCAGTTTATTTGGACGCCCACCACAGTAGCAGCAGCATAATAGACCACAATGTAAATTTTGCCTATATGGCACCATGGCAGTGATTTGGGCACCCAATAGAAGCTGATCAGCATTACTTACGTTAAATACTGGTCAATCGGCTATTAGTAGCTGAACAGCTAGAAGTTGGGGACCAGGGGGTTAGCAGAGCAGGATCATCCGTCAGGCAACCTAGGCAGGTGCTTGGGGCCCAGTGGATGTCAAGGGGCCCACCTGCTACTTTCTTCGACCTCTCTCCACTTCAGCTTACCAAAAGGACCACAAGGTGTCTCCAAATCTACTACTACTTAGATTACATCTTAATCTATCTCTGGGGGTTAGTGTCAGGTTTTTCAGGAGTGTGTTAGTGTTAGGCACTAGGAGGGGTGGGATAGTGTTAGGCATTAGGAGGAGTGTGTTAGTGTTAGGCACTAGGAGGGGTGGGATAGTGTTAGGCATTCGGAGGGAGGGTTAGTGTGGGAATGGGTGCCAGGTAAGTGAATAGAAAAATAGCGGTAAGAATAGATTACCGATACTTTCATCATCCGCATTGTCCAGGGCCCAACTCACCATGCGGCATCACTATACAAAGATAACCAATTATGACACTCACATCACTCGTCAGTGGCCTTAATGTTCTGGATGATTGGAGTAAGGGCAACCTAGGTTATCACTTTAACCACTTAAGGACCGCCCCCAGCCGATGGGCGGCGGCAAAGTCCGGGCCCAAACGACCGCAATACGCCCATCGGCGGGGGCGGCTGCGGGAGTGGTTATGCGGCGATCGCGTCATTCGTGACGCGATCAGCCGCCGGGGACTGGCTCCGCCCACCGCTCGTAGTAACCCGCCGGCCGTTCGGAAGCGCCGGCGGGTTACTAACACCCGGATCGCCGCACTTACATTGTATAATAGGCTTTGTAATGTATACAAAGCCTATTATACTGGCTGCCTCCTGCCCTGGTGGTCCCAGTGTCCGAGGGACCACCAGGGCAGGCTGCAGCCACCCTAGTCTGCACCCAAGCACACTGATTTCCCTCCCCCTGCCCCCTGATCGCCCACAGCACCCCTCAGACCCCCCCTGCCCACCCCCCAGACCCCTGTTTGCACCCAGTCACCCCCCTAATCACCCATCAATCACTCCCTGTCACTATCTGTCAACGCTATTTTTTTTTTATCCCCCCCCCTGCCCACTGCCCCCTCCTGATCACCCCCCCCACCCCTCAGATTCTCCCCAGACCCCCCCCCCCCCCAGACCCCTCCCCCCGTGTACTGTATGCATCTATCCCCCCTGATCACCTGTCAATCACCTGTCAATCACCCGTCAATCACCAGTCAATCACCCCCTGTCTCTGCTACCCATCAATCAGCCCCTAACCTGCCCCTTGCGGGCAATCTGATCACCCACCCACACCAATAGATCGCCCGCAGATCCGTCATCAGATCACCTCCCAAATCCATTGTTTACATCTATTCTCTCCTCTAAACACCCACTAATTACCCATCAATCACCTATCAATCACCCCCTATCACCACCTGTCACTGTTACCCATCAGATTAGACCCTAATCTACCCCTTGCGGGCACCCAATCACCCGCCCACACGCTCAGATTGCCCTCAGACCCCCCTTTATCAATTCGCCAGTGCAATATTTACATCTGTTATTCCCTGTAATAACCCACTGATCACCTGTCAATCACCTATCAATCACCCCTGTCACTGCCACCCATCAATCACCCCCTGTCACTGCCACCCATCAATCAGCCCCTAACCTGCCCCTTGCGGGCAATCTGATTACCCACCCACACCAATAGATCGCCCGCAGATACGACATCAGATCACCTCCCAAATCCATTGTTTACATCTATTCTCTCCTCTAAACACCCACTAATTACCCATCAATCACCTATCAATCACCCCCTATCACCACCTGTCACTGTTACCCATCAGATTAGACCCTAATCTACCCCTTGCGGGCACCCAATCACCCGCCCACACGCTCAGATTGCCCTCAGACCCCCCTTTATCAATTCGCCAGTGCAATATTTACATCTGTTATTCCCTGTAATAACCCACTGATCACCTGTCAATCACCTATCAATCACCCCCTGTCACTGCCACCCTTCAATCACCCCCTGTCACTGCCACCCATCAATCAGCCCCTAACCTGCCCCTTGCGGGCAATCTGATCACCCACCCACACCAATAGATCGCCCGCAGATCCGACATCAGATCACCTCCCAAGTGCAGTGTTTACATCTCTTCTCTCCTCTAAACACCCACTAATTACCCATCAATCACCCCCTATCACCACCTGTCACGGTTACCCATCAGATTAGACCCTAATCTGCCCCTTGCGGGCACCCAATCACCCGCCCACACCTCAGAACGTCCTCAGACCCCAGCCCTGATCACCTCGCTAGTGCATTGCTTGCATCTATTTCCCCCCTCTAATCACACCTTGAGACACCCATCAATCACCTCCTGTCACCCCCTAGCACACCTACCCATCAGATCAGGCCCTAATTTGCCCCGTGTGGGCTCCTGATCACTCGGCCAAACCCTCAGGTCCCCCTCAGACCCCCTTCCGATCACCTCCCCAGTGCATTGATTGCATCTATTTTCCCCTCTAACCGCCCCCTGAGACACCCATCAATCACCTCCTGTCACCCCCTAGCACTCCTATCCATCAGATCAGGCCCAAAACATCCTGTCATCTAAGAGGCCACCCTGCTTATGACCGGTTCCACAAAATTTGCCCCCTCATAGACCACCTGTCATCAAAATTTGCAGATGCTTATACCCCTGATCAGTCATTTTGAGAAATTTGGTTTCCAGACTACTCACAGTTTTGGGCCCGTAAAATGCCAGGGCAGTATAGGAACCCCACAAGTGACCCCATTTTAGAAAGAAGACACCCCAAGGTATTCTGTTAGGTGTATGATGAGTTCATAGAAGATTTTATTTTTTGTCACAAGTTAGCGGAAATTGATATGTATTGTTTTTTTTTTCACAAAGTGTCATTTTCCGCTAACTTGTGACAAAAAAAAAATCTTCTATGAACTCACCATACTCCTAACAGAATACCTTGGGGTGTCTTCTTTCTAAAATGGGGTCACTTGTGGGGTTCCTATACTACCCTGGCATTTAAGGGGCCCTAAACCGTGAGCAGTAGTCTAGAATCCAAAGGCCTCAAAATGACCTGTGAATAGGACGTTAGGCCCCTTAGCGCACCTAGGTTGCAAAAAAGTGTCACACATGTGGTATCGCCGTACTCAGAAGAAGTAGTATATTGTGTTTTGGGGTGTATTTTTACACATACCCATGCTGGGTGGGAGAAATCTCTCTGTAAAAGGATAATTGTGTGTAAAAAAAAATCAAACAATTGTCATTTACAGAGATATTTCTCCCACCCAGCATGGGTATGCGTAAAAATACACCCCAAAACACATTATACTACTTCTCCTGAGTACGGCGGTACCACATGTGTGGCACTTTTTTGCACCCTAAGTGCGCTAAGAGGCCCAAAGTCCAATGAGTACCTTTAGGATTTCACAGGTCATTTTGCGACATTTGGTTTCAAGACTACTCCTCACAGTTTAGGGCCCCTAAAATGCCAGGGCAGTATAGGAACCCGACAAATGACCCCATTTTAGAAAGAAGACACCCCAAGGTATTCTGTTAGGAGTATGGTGAGTTCATAGAAGATTTTATTTTTTGTCACAAGTTAGCGGAAAATGACACTTTGTGAAAAAAAACAATTAAAATCAATTTCCGCTAACTTGTGACAAAAAAAAAAATCTTCTATGAACTCACCATCCTCCTATCGGAATACCTTGGGGTGTCTTCTTTCTAAAATGGGGTAATTTGTGGGGTTCCTATACTGTCCTGGCATTTTAGGGGCCCTAAACCGTGAGGAGTAGTCTTGAAACGAAATTTCTCAAAATGACCTGTGAAATCCTAAAGGTACTCATTGAACTTTGGGCCCCTTAGCGCAGTTAGGGTGCAAAAAAGTGCCACACATGTGGTATCGCCGTACTCAGGAGAAGTAGTATAATGTGTTTTGGGGTGTATTTTTCCACATACCCATGCTGAGTGGCAGAAATATCTCTATAAATAGACAATTGTGTGTAAAAAAAATAAAACAATTGTCATTTATGGAGATATTTCTCCCACCCAGCATGGGTATGTGTAAAAATACACCCCAAAACACATTATACTACTTCTCCTGAGTACGGCAATACCACATGTGTGGCACTTTTTTGCAGCCTAACTGCGCTAAGGGGCCAAAAGTCCAATGAGCATCTTTAGGCTTTACAGGGGTGCTTACAATTAGGCACCCCCCAAAATGCCAGGACAGTGAACACACCCCACAAATGACCCCATTTTGGAAAGTAGACACTTCAAGGTATTCAGAGAGGAGCATAGTGAGTCCGTGGCAGATTTCATTTTTTTTTGTTGCAAGTTAGAAGAAATGGAAACTTTTTTTTTTTCTTTTTTTTGTCAGAAAGTGTCATTTTCCGCTAACTTGTGACAAAAAATAAAATCTTCTATGAACTCACCATGCCTCTCACTGAATACTTTGGGATGTCTTCTTTCCAAAATGGGGTCATTTGGGGGGTATTTGTACTATCCTGGAATTTTAGCCCCTCATGAAACCTGACAGGTGCGCAGAAAAGTCAGAGATGCTTGAAAATGGGAAAATTCACTTTTGGCACCATAGTTTGTAAACGCTATAACTTTTACCCAAACCAATAAATATACACTGAATGGGTTTTTTTTTATCAAAAACATGTTTGTCCACATTTTTCGCGCTGCATGTATACAGAAATTTTACTTTATTTGAAAAATGTCAGCACAGAAAGTTAAAAAAATCATTTTTTTTGCCAAAATTCATGTCTTTTTTGATGAATATAATAAAAAGTAAAAATCGCAGGAGCAATCAAATAGCATCAAAAGAAAGCTTTATTAGTGACCAGAAAAGGAGGTAAAATTCATTTAGGTGGTAGGTTGTATGACCGAGCAATAAACCGTGAAAGCTGCAGTGGTCTGAATGGAAAAAAAGTGCCTGGTCCTTAAGGGGTAGAAAGACTGTGGTCCTGAAGTGGTTAAAGGGATTCTTTCGCGAATGAGGAAAAAATAAAAAGTGGTTTATGCATAAACTATTAAACATCCTTCTAAAATAGTGTAAAAAGTTTTTTTTTAAAATGAATGGTTTCATCAATACAACATGTAATGTAAATAGTTACGTATGAAGGACTGGGAGGCTAATCCATTTGTTAGGGGTGTTTTTTTTTTACTTTCTGTTCACAACCATAACTGCTGCCTACATAGTTTCAGTGGTATAACCCACTTCTAGCAGGAATCACTGTTGTAGCCCTAACGGCTATAACAGCTGAGCTCCACAATATGTGTTTACATTGTTGCTAGGCAACCAGACCCATGCAGAGACTGTTTGTGAAAAGAATCATAAGCTGCTGGGAGAATCAGTCCCATCTACACCATATGATTCTTTGTCAGATTCGATTCAATTTTATTTTATTCATTGATTTGATTTGATTCAATCTGACATGGTTAATTCATGATTCGATTCAATTTGAATCGAATTGAATCGAATCATGAATCGGACATGTCAGATTGAATAAAATCAATGAATCAAATCAAATTGAATCGAATCTGACAAATAACCATATGGTGTAGATGGGACTGATTCTCCCAGCAGCTTATGACTCTTTTCACAAACTAGTCTCTTCACCGGGGTCTGGTTGCCTAGCAACAATGTAAACACATATTGAGCAGCTTAGCTTAGCTTAGCTGTTAGGGTTATAATGGTGATTCCTGCTAGAAGTGGGTTATACCACTGAAAACTATGTAGGCAGCAGTTATGGTTGTGAAAAGAAAGCAAAATCAGTCCCATCTACACCATATGGTTATTTGTCAGATTCGATTCAATTTGATTTGATTCATTGATTTGATTCAATCTGACATGTCCAATTCATGATTTGATTCAATTTGATTCAAATTGAATCGAATCATGAATCGGACATGTCAGATTAAATCAAATCAAATCAATGAATCGAATCAAATTGAATCGAATCTGACAAAGAATCATATGGTGTAGATGGGACTGATTCTCCCAGCAGCTTTGGTTCTTTTCACAAACAGTCTCTGCATGGGTCTGGTTGCCTAGCAACAATGTAAACACATATTGTGGAGCTCAGCTGTTATAGCCATTAGGGCTAGAACAGTGAATCCTGCTAGAAGTGGGTTATACCACTAAAAACTATGTAGGCAGCAGTTAAGGCTGTGAAAAGAAATTAAAAAAACCCACCCCTAACAAATGGATTAGCCTCCCAGCCGTCATCCGTCACTATTTACAATACATGTTGTATTGATGAAACCATTCATTTTTTTAAAAAACTTTTTACACTATTTTAGAAGGATGTTTAATAGTTTATGCATAAACCACTTTTTATTTTTTCCTCATTTGCAAAAGAACCCTTTTAAAGCCATACTCCACACACCAAGGGTTTTTTTTTTTTAGTTCTGTAAAGGCATTCACTTACAGGGCTCATTTTTAGTCTGTGCGTAAGCTTGTGTGAAATAAATTAGCAGGTAATGGAATTTAGAAAAATCCACAAATGCATGTTATCTTTACACACTAATTACTCATTTGTAGTCCTATATAAATCAACATTTCTGCATACTGGAAGCAACTGGTAGGGTAGCTTTCTGCATGGCGTTATCCTGAAATGGTTCCAGATCTACATAACACTGACTGAAAATGTTATCCGCAATGACATTGCACTTATGAGCACATACACAATTCTACTACAGTAAGGGAGTTGCCTGCCTTCAGGGGATCATGTATTCTAAACACTGAATAATCCCTGTTGGTAACTGCTGCTTCCACGCCCTTCTTTGTTCTCTGAAGCGGATGGCGGATGAGATTGAAATGCACTAAATTGCTGTGGCAGAGTTACCAGTACCCCATTTGGCAACAGACTCTGTGTATGTTGGTATCTGTTGTACTCTGTGTACTAAATTATCCCCTGCCCAGTGCCACCAACAGAATTGTGTACATTATTGAAATTTTACTTAATTTTATTGGTAATCATGGTAAGTTACATGTGGTAATTACATTTTTCATTTAAATACATATTGTTTGTTGGGCTCAATACTTGAATGAGCCTCTCCTTGAAGGAAACCTAAAGTCAATGAAAAAAATCCAGATTAATTTACCTGGGGCTTCTATCGGCCCCCTGCAGCTGCCCTGTGCCTACGCCATGACATACTGATCCTCCGGTCCCCCGCAGCGACCCAGTTTTGTTTTTGGCAACTCAGCCAGTCAAAGACTACTGTGCCTGCGCGGCCCTGGCTGCGCGCATCCTTGATCACGATCCCGTCATCAGGAGCATACGGCACATGCGCAATATGAGACAATCTCATACTGCGCATGCGCAGGATGCTTCCTGCAATGGGAGCGAGATCGAGGACATGCGCAACCAGGGCAGTGCAGGTGCAGTGGTCTGAGTCGCCGAAAACCAAACTGAGTCGCTGTCGGGGACCGGAGGAACAGTATGTCATGGCGCCATGGGCGTAGCAATCACCCCTGCGACCCCTGCCATTGGGGGGGCCCAGAGGCTTTGAGGGTCCCTCCTCCTTCCTCTCCCCAACTGCAAATGCAGCCAATTAGCAAAGAAACCTCCCCATTCGCTAACAAAACCGTGTGTAGGAGCGTGTAATTTTTTTCCTGCTTCCAGACACTACTTCACAGCAGAACACTATCTGCTGCCATTCGCCAGCTCCCGATCACGTGGGGTTTGGGGACCGGGGGGCCCCATGCTATCATTTTTGCAGGAGGGCCCTACTAAGTCTAGTTATGCCTCTGCATGGCGCGTGCATTATACAGTAGCTGTAAGGCTTGGTGGTATAACTTTCGGAGTCAGCGTGTATATCCCAGGCTAAAGGTCTCGCTCTTCACTTAGCTGTCCCTGCCTGGCACACCGCTAGCTGACACCTACACTGTCCCTGCCTGGCACACCACTAGCTGGCCCTTATTAGGACTTAGGCAAGCGAGGCATACAAGCTGACGTAGAAGGCAGATATACCATCAAGAGCCATTAAGACTATGCAGCTGGGCGATATTGGGTAGTAGAGCGGGATACTCTTGTGGAGGAAGTTACACAGATCACACCAGGAGCTATGAACAAAGGAGCAAGATTTCTCAGAGCAACCGCAGCTCTGAGCTTCCGATAACCTCCACAAATAAACAAGACACAATGGTTGCTCAGGGTGACCGCAGCCCTGAGCCTCTAATGACCAACACACAGAGTAACAAAGACAGACAACAGAGAGACAGACTGAATGCCTGCCAATCTAATCGCTGCCCCAGCAATAACAAACATTCACACTGACAAGGACAAGACCAACCGGTAAGAGCGTAACTAATAGCAACCACGGCCTATAGTGACGTCCACAGGAACAGGACTAGCTGAGACAGACAGACAGAAGGATTGTTTGACCAGCAATAGCAAACATCCACACTGACACGGACAAGACAACAGGTAGGAGAGTAACTAATAGCAATCGCTGCTACAGTCAACATGGTGAAGGCAGTTTCCAACTAACAGGAACATAAAGACTTCACTGTACCCCCGCAGGTGCAGTGAACGCCCAGGCAGGCAAGGCAAGATAATGCAATAAAGTAATACAATTTTCACACCAGGAACCCAGCAAACAACTAAGGCTAAGCTGTACGCTATGTTGGGCGAGGTCTAAAAGGAGAGGCAGGTTTTTCTATGGACATCAGCCAATGAGAGCAGACATGCAAATTCCCACACAGCTGAATGTAATCATGCAATCCTGTGTTAAGGCTCATACACACATCAGACTATAGTCTTTTGAAAATGAAAGATCACATACCAATCTTACCACCCTTCATGTAGTATGAGAGACATACTCTACACAGTCTTTTCTATGGAGCTGAACTCCACATCAGAAAAAAATCTTTGCAAGATGCTGCACACACAGATGCTGTACAGACACAAAAGATCAGTATCTGCAAAAGATCTGTTCCTACCAAAAATCCATTCCTGCAAATTGCAATGATAGTCTATGAGATCTGCAGATCATCCTACACACATGATTTAACTGACATTCATCTGCAGATCAAGCAATCATCTGCAGATCTGAAAATCCATCCTGGTGGATCTGATCTGCAGATGAATGTCAGTTAAATCATGTGTGTAGGATGATCTGCAGATCTCATAGACTATCATTGCAATTTGCAGGAATGGATTTTTGGCAGGAACAGATCTTTTGCAGATACTGATCTTTTGTGTCTGTACAGCATCTGTGTGTGCAGCATCTTGCAAAGATTTTTTTCTGATGTGGAGTTCAGCTCCATAGAAAAGACTGTGTAGAGTATGTCTCTCATGCTACATGAAGGGTGGTAAGATTGGTCTGTGATCTTTAATTTTCAAAAGACTATGGTCTGATGTGTGTATGTGGCCTTAGCCTGATTGAAGGGTGCAAGCTGCTTGTGAATGTAAAGGACGGTACTTATCCGTTAGCCGGGCGCATCCGGCAGGTGGCGCTAATTACTATTCTCCCTCCAGGCCGACATGGATAGTAGGGAAAGCTGTAAGTCTGGTGGAGTTTTGTCGCCACCTAGAGGATGCGCCCGGCTAACGGATAAGTACCGAAAGGACTTTCATTACAAATGCATGCCAGATTATGAAACCATATGCATGTAAGAAATCCACAGCTGTCTGACTGCAGTTCAACTGCAATAAGCCATAGATGGATTCATGGCAATATTCTAAGCTCCTCTGAAATGCAGAGTGATTGCAGATAGCAATGAGACTCATTGCAAATGCAATCAACACCAAGCAACCAAATGCAGGCAGAGAAATCAAAACTGCTCGGTTGCAGCAGAGCTGCAAACGACAGGAGGGATCCTTATAGTAGTATTTTCGGAGTTAATTATTATTATTATGTATTGCCTAACAGCTAGTTTGCATGGGCTTTTAATTCACTTCTCTTTCCATTTCATTCAGTTCATCTCCCAGCTATACCAGTGAGTTGGAAACTGGATTTAGATTAAACCTGAAGTAAAAGGTCCATGTACACTAGCAACTGCAATTGACCTGCAGTCAAGCTTATATTTAAATTAAACTAGAGTTGAACAAAAGTCCATGTATATTAGCCAAAAACATACATGGTCTTTGTTGCTTCCTGCTCTACAGGCTTCTATTGCAGCAGACTTTAGGCCTCTTTACCACGGACTGTTGATAGACAGTGAAATGCCTCTCAAACTCTCACAACTGCTCACTGCTGCCTGGTAACTGCTTGTTGCTGCCTGGTATCTGCTCATTGCTGCCTGGTAACTGCTTGCTGAGCACACATCTCAGCAAGCAAGGGCTCTTTTCCACTATGAAGTGTGATAGCAATCGCGTTTCAATTTCCACCATGCGATTGCGTTTGCGATTGAGCTACTATACTCATTATAGTACAGCTCAATCGCACACAAAACGCGGCAGGACGAGGATTGCGCGTTGACCAAAATCGCATTGCAATCAGATCGCACTAATGGAAATTGCTGCTGCAGTTTCCATTAGTTTAATGTACCTTGCGATTTGCAATCAGAATCAAATCGCAAATCGCAGGGTAGTGGAAAAAGGCCTTTAGTCTTCTCAGGGAGTTCAGTCTGTGCTCAATTTTCTTGCAGTTTGCACAACAGGATGATGCAAGCCAAACAACCTTACCTCTTATAAGCTCTGTTATTACCTTGCTCAGCTCAGCTGCTTAAGACCACCTGACACAATTTTAAAACAAGATTTGTAGCTACAGAGATTTGATAACTGTTAACTCTCTGGGTCCATTCACACTTGAGCGGGAATCGTGCGATTCCCGCTCAAGGCAAACCGCTAGCAGTTTTTAAAAACTGCTAGCACATGTAACACTATGGCAGTGTTCTGGCGTTAACCGCAAACGTGTTACATGCAGCGGTTTGCCGGCGATTCCGGAGCGATCACGATTAGCATGTATAGAACCGCTATTCGCGATCGCTCCTAAACCGCTACAATCTCCAGTGATTTTTCCTTGTTCATCGTGGGAAAATCACTCCCGCAAAACGCTAGCGGTAATCGCCGGCGTTTTGCGGTTTTACGTGTGAAAGGAGCCTAAGTGTCAGATCACATGATCACAATTTTAAAACAATATTTTAGCTACAGAATTCGTCTAGCACTAAAACCGGTAAAATCTGGTGACTGATTACTAAGCTATCACAACCAACTCTCAATGCCAACCTCACCTCCTCTAACCTTCAACAAATACTGACATGTACGTTTACATTTACGTAATATGTGTTTCAACATATCATTATAAATGAATTACGCCAGGAAACTAATGGGCAGGTAAAGGAAACTTGAGCAGCAGTGTTTTTTGAACGAAAGGAACAAGAGACAGAACTCTCTCTGATCGAATCTGATCGGCGAGAGATCTGTTGCCTGCCCATACACAGCAGGCCGATTCCCAATCGATTTCAGCATGAAATCTCTCCGGAATCGGCCTTGTGATGCCGCACCCCCAGTTGTAATGCTGCATACACATGGCCCACTTGGTTTCCTGCATAACATGGGCACGTGTGTGATGTCACACATGCGCCCACATATATGCAACCACGAGGGCCATGTGTATGTGGAGGGAGCATAGAGCCATCGGCGGACACCGACAGGTAAAGTATACTGCACATGGCACTGGGGGCACATTTTACACTAGAGTGGACAGCACCAAGGGTTCTGTGGCTTGTCCTGACTACCTGGGCATATGCAAAAATGTTCAATGCAGGTTCTGCACATTACTACAATTCATGATTGCTACTGCACACACCTTTTAGCAAACCTCACTATCTGATATGACACAGATTTGCATTGCAATTTTTTGCCAGCTTATCACTTGCTCCAACAGGTGATGCCTTAGGCCAGGGTCACACTTGGCATAATCGCATGAGTTTTCACCATAGAACATATTGGAAAACTCATGCGTTTCTGCTAAGTGTGATCCTGGCCTTAGGCAACTACCTATAGCATCTATGCCTGAAATAATCCCTGGCACTTCCGTATGTTGATAAGCACTGGTGTTAATAAAACCCTGGAGCTACCCCAAGGCCACTTTCACATCTATCAACGCGTGCAGGAGCCGTTTACTGCACGCGTTATATGCCCTGCGGCGTGTCGTTGGGAATCTGCGGTGCGACGCAATCAGCGGTGGTAGCTATTAATTGGACATGACGGAAAACGCTAGCTCCCGGCGGATCAACGCTCCCGGGTGCGTCGAACCGCAACACACCGAACCGCAGCGTCGGGTGTGAAAGGTAAATGAAAGTCTATGGAGTTTCATTTTACCTTGGTTAACGCAAAGAACTGCCTTTGCGTTACAACGCAGTAAAGGGCTCTGGTGTGAAAGCCCTGAAGCTCTGTATTTACTTGTATTTGTAAATATATTGTAAGTAGAAGAAACTAGTAGACATTAGAGACCTGTATTGGGCCACATACCTGCTGGGTTCCTAGAATTTTAGGTCATGTTTGGGTAACCTGCACTGTTTCTAAAAGGATTGCAGGTCGGTCTGGGTGCAGGGAGTAAGGGCTAATGTAAGTTGACTGTTGCATACTAAAGCAGGCGATAGCTGTTGTGACCAGAATTTTCATTTGCTTGCTTGGATGCTGCTCAGCTGTCAACATCAGAAGACTCCTACCTGCTCTCAAACTGAGACCTTCTGCTGATAAGAGGAAAAAGTTGGCAAGCCTACCATGTCAAATCAGATCATAATAAGGACTGTTTGGCTGGGCACACACCAGGGCAAATTACAATTGTTTTGCCGTATTCCATCCAATGCTGCGATATGCACATGCCATGTATTCCCTTGGGCCACTTGCAATTTGGGCATTTCTTTTGCGTGTGTTTATTTGCATTCCTGTTTTTCCATTTACATTGCTTGCATTTATCTTTATTCCGCATAACGTCGCAGCTTTAGGCATTGTCTTCTGCTAATGTTGGGTCACATCAGATCATAGTGTGAATTTCATAACAGCTGGTGAAATAGCAGCTAGGCAGTTGTAACTATCTGCAGCACTATTTTTCGAATATATCCAGGTATTCTAAGATTAATTACCAAATGTTACCACTGATACTCTCACCATCACTCTCACCAGGAGAGGACTAAATTACCGTAGCTGGGATAAGTGAGGGTGCAGGAGAAAAAGGTGCCTAATGTTTACTTATTTATTTGTTGTTGTTTTTTTCTAACTGGACTTGATGGACAGATGTCCTTTTTCAACCATACTAACTATGCAACTATAGTATATGTATCTATGGGTTTGATTCACAAAGCTTACTTTTTTCACCTTAACTGTAACGATATTTTATGCATGAAATAAATACATCCAATGCTGTGTGTAGCAAGCACCCACAGAGGGAATACAGGTGGATGTGCTGCAGGGCCGGACTGAGGCAGAGGCGAGAGAGGCTCCAGCCTCAGGGCGCAGTGTAGGAAGTGATACACTACTCACTCACCTATCATTCCCCTATTGTGTTTGAAGCAGAGAGAAAGAAGAAAAGGGGATACATGGCAGTGACTGCAAGCCAGATAACTAGAGATTAAGGTGTTGGGGGCCCCGGGGTGCCTCTTAGTCTAATTTCAATCAGTGTGTGACAGCTGGGGTGGGAGGGATGGAGGGGTGCACTTTGGTGTCTCAGCCTTGGGTGCTGGAGGACCTTGTCCTGGCTCTGATGTGCTTTGACTCCTAGTCCTAGTACATCTTCACTCCTTAGTACTAAAAAAGTAGCTGTCCAGGATCAAGTCAGCACCAATCAATATTGTAAAATCAGCTCTTTATTGTTGTCAGATTAAAAACACATGATGTCACTGTGTTATGATGTTTGTCTGTACGGCTTGAGAAAGGGCAGCCTTGCCCGAAACAGTGAAGCTATCGCTGTAACACAGTGACATCATGTGCTTTTATTTTGACAAGAATAAAGAGCTGATCTTACGATACAGATGGTGCTGACTCAATCGAGGATTGAAATAAACAAACAGGAGAGATAATTAATGAGATAAACAGAGGAAAGATAAATCAAGCGTTAGGGCTTGTTCACACTAAGAGCGTTTTCGCTTTTTTTAAGCACTGGTGATTTTTAAAATCGCTTTAAAAGCGCTTCTGCAATGTTGCTCTGTGTGAGTGTACTCACATGAGCAAGGAGCTTTCCAATTGCAAACGCAGCTCCTGCACCATTTCCTGAGCGTTTGCGCTTCAATACAAAGAGGCTTACAAAGATTGAAAGCCTCTGTCAGGGTCCTCCCTTCCCGAAGTGTAATCTACAGGATCGTGTGCTCCTTTCCTATGACAGCCTGTACTTGTATTACTGGGCCTACCTAACCAGCCCATATCGCATGATCATGTATTTTGTACAATTTGCCTTGTATAACTGTGTTCTATGTTGTATAACCTTGTTATGTCTGTCATCCTTGTATCATTGTATATATTTATTGCCCAGCACTGCATAATATGTTGGCGCTTTATAAACACAATAAATAATAATAACAGGGAAATCACAAAGTGCTTGAAAAAGTGCTTTGACAAGCGATTTGCCCAGCGCTTTCAAGAATAAATACAGTGTATTTATTCAGTTCCAGATCAAAGAGTTCACTTCCTGAGTGTCGTCAGTAAGAAAAAACAAAATCGACGGAAAAAGGCGCTTAGAAAAGCGTAAATCGCTCTGAAAGTGAAGGGGAAAATGCTTTAAAAAACTTAGCCCTAGGACCCATTCACACTTGCAAATGCCAAAAAATCGACATTCACACTTGCCGATTTTTTAGCGATCGCGTTTAGTGCTTCTATAGCACTAAAACGCGATCGCCAGGAAATCGCTGGAAAATGGTGCAGGATACAAATTTGCGTTTGGAGGTTTGGGTTAATCGCCCGCGATTAACGCAAATCGCCTAAGTGAGAGCAGGCCCATAGGGTATTATGGCACTAGCGTTTGAGCGTTTTGCCACAATTGCCGGCAAAACGCTCTAGTGTAAATGGGTCCTTAAAGTGTACCTGAGGTGGAATGTCTGCCATGATTTGAACACAGAGAGATGGATATTATCACATGCCTCTGTGTCCTTTTCTTACCTTTGTTGGTTTCCCTCCACCCCAAATTGCAGCCAAAGAGATTATCAGCATTTCAATAGCAGAAGGGGCGACCTTTCCCTAAAAGCGACTCCTGCAAAACGCCATCTCAGGTGTCAGGAACGCCCCTTCACCGCCTATCCCCGCCCCTCCTTCGTGCATAGTAAAACAAAACAAACGTGATAGAGAGGAGCTCCTGAGCATGCACCAAATCTCAGGCCCTCTCGTGCACTGTTTTAGGTGATGTGACATGACCCTAGAAGTAGTTTCTGAGGTCGTGGCCATCTTGGAAATTGTTTTATTTTACTTCTTTACCTGGTGGACGAATGGATCGGTGGGGAGCACCGTAAAGCGGCATGTCAGGATCTGGAAGATGAGCTGCATCAGGTAGCATATTTATTCTTCATTTTTTAAACATTCCCTCAGGTTCTCTTTAACTTCTTTCCGACTGCTCCACGTTGATTGGCAGCCCCAGGACCGCTCCACGCCGATTGGCGTGAACGGCCTTCTATGGGGCTAGCAGGAGAGAGAAAGCATCTCTGCTTGGACGTAGGAGCTCTGCTCCGCCTTTAGTCTCCTAGCGGAAATCGCCGCTCAGAGACTGTTAGGCGGCGAAACCACCATCTAATATACATGTACAGTGCTGCGATCTAAGGCAGCACTGTACTGGGGACAGCCGTGTGACACGGCTGTCCCCCTAGGGGACACAGAAGCAATCGGCGGTGACCGATCGCAGTGATTGGCTGGCCGGGGGAGGGAGGGAGGTAGAATTCATAAAAAAATACACTTTTTTATTAAAAAAATAAACATAAATACTGTATATCCTGGTGTATAAGACTACTTTTTAACCCTTGAAAATCATCTGAAAACCCAGGGGTTGTCTTATATACCATGTGTAATTGATGCCGGGTGGTACGCCCTATCCTGTAACCGACTCTCAGATCTCGCTGCTGAGGACTGTAGTGAAGTGGTGCAGGCCCTCATGTGCGAGATCTGAGAGGCAGAGAAGGAGGTTAATAGGAAACGAGGGTGGGACAGAAGGGTGAAAAAGGCGTGTTTTATGGACGCGCGATCTATTCTTCCATACCTCTCTGATAAACAGGGAGACAGAGAGAGCTGTCCTCTTAGGGAGAGGGAGAGTTGACCATTCCAACTAGTCAATCGCCTATATTCTGTTATACACTGGGTACCACATACAGTACAGCACCAGTATTTCTTCATACATTGCACCAGTATATGATGGTTTTTTGTTTTTGTTTATTTTTATTTGATGTGCGTTGGAAGAGGGGTAGTCTTATATGGCAAGTATATCTCTATATTTTAACTGTAAAATTTGGGGGGTCGTCTTATACGCCGGAATATACGGTATTTGTAATAAAGAAAAAAATAAACATTAGGGGAGTGAACAGACCCCACCAACAGAGAGCTCTGTTGGTGGGGAGAAAAGGGGGGAGGGAAATCACTTGTGTGCTGAGTTGTGCAGCCCTGCAGCAAGCCCTTAAAGCTGCAGTGGACCAATTTATGAAAAATGGCCTGGTCTTTAGGGGGGTTTAACACTGCGGTCCTTAACCACTTTGTCCTCCTTGACGTATAAAAACGTCAAGGAGGACAGGCGCGTTCCCGCGCGCTCCCGCGGCCGATCGCGCGCGTGCACGCGCACTCTCGGCCGCGGAGTCGGTAGCCACGGAATCAATTTATCGGGCTATGGAGCCCGATCATTGATTCCTCTCCCCCGCTGAAAAAGCGACAGCTTCTCTCGGAAGCTTCGCTCTTTCTGAAGCTGTGTTTCTCTAAGCGTACATTGTACGCTTAGAGTGACGTCATGTAAAAAAAATCGAGATTGCCATCTTGTGGCCAAAAAGTAAAACTACAAGTAAATTCCCAAAAACATTACAATACACCAATATTTCCCCAAATAAAACACTTTTATATCCCACCCTCCCAAAAATGCCCACATAAAATGTTTAATAAAAAAAAACAAAAAAAACATTACTATAAAAAAAAAAAAAACATAAATATTTACCTAAGGGTCTAAACTTTTTAAATATCTATGTAAAGATGAAATATTTCTCTCTATTTTTTTTTTATAAGCTTGTAAATAGTGATGTATGCAAAACGGAAAAAATGCTCTTTTATTTCCAAATAAAATATTGTCGTGATACATTGTGATAGGGACATAATTTAAATGGTGAAATAACCGTGACAAATGGGCAATAACAATACGTGGGTTTTAATTATGGAGGCATGTATTATTTTAAAACTATAATGGCCGAAAACTGACAAATAATGAATTTTTTCATTTTTTTTCTTATTCTTCCTGTTAAAATGCATTTACAGTAAAGTGGCTCTTAGCAAAATGTACCCCCCAAAGAAAGCCGAATTGGTGGCGGAAAAAACAAGATATAGATCAGTTCATTGTGATAAGTAGTGATAAAGTTATAGGCTAATGAATGGGAGGTGAACATTGCTCGGATGCATAAGCTGAAAACGACTGAGATGTTAAGTGGTTAAGTGATTAAGTTAGATAAGAAGAGAAAAATCATGAGTTAAGTCATTTAAGAAGAGATAAATTGTGAGTTAATAAGAAACGTGAGATCATTCAACAGAAAAGCTTTGTGAATCAGCCCCTATGTAACTATGTTTGCCACCTCATAGCAGACAAGTTTTGAAAAATTAAGTCCTGCTCTCTAATCTTAATAAATCAAGGGCAAAGTGAATTTATGAGTGTATAAATGTTATTTGCTAATGTGTGGCAAACTCACCAAAACCCCTTTTCTATGGGAGGCTGAATTCATTGCCTGTCATCTCCTCCGATGCACCGCCTGGGCACTTGCTAGCACTCAGCACAGGCATTGTAAAGGTCCCCCCAATCAAGTTACCGCTAGCACTGCGTAACACCACACGTGGTGTTACAAATGTTGCCATTTGGCAGCATGAACCTGTAGCTGAAAGGTCCTCACGGCCAGCAGCCGGGAGGTTGAACTGCTTGACAATCACGCAGTGCAGCCATCCTTGGAAAACTGGCCTAATAAATCCAGTCTAGGGAATGCTGACCTGACATGCTAGTCAGCTGCATAACCACATACAAATGTGCATGAATAGCTAACATTGTTCACTTTTTATTTTCTTTCAGATGTGAACATCATGTGATTCAGGAATTATCACTGGTTATTTCTAAAGGAATACAGCATGAAGATTTGCTTCTCACCAATGAATAATCATGTTGTTATAATGTTTTTCCCCTAATCTGCAATATTACTTTAGTGAATTATTGGTTTCTAAATGCTGAAAATATCTGGAGTTCTGGCAATGAGGGTTGCTTATTAGTTAAGGACATTCATTAGCATTCTTGCGGCTGTAACTAGGCAATCACCTCATTTAGACAGCAGTTCTATTCGTTAATGAAACTTGGGGCAAAACCAGGATGGCCTCTGATTTTTTCATGAGCACAGTTGGCAAGATCCCAGCAAGAACTAGGTCACGCTGACCGTGGCATTTTGGAAACTGAAGAAATACCCACATTAGAACAATTAGCTATTCCCACTTAAATATGACATGGCTTTATGGCTGTGAGAATACATTTTGGAATCAGATTTTTACAATGGAGTCCCAGACCAAACTTTTTAGATGTTTTTGGTAGACTGGGGAAAGGTAAAGTTATCCCTGACTTAATGACACCAAGGGTAGTTGAAACCCCAAGAAAGTAATTTGGGTGCTGTTGATGCCGAAGTCTTGGTGCCACCACCATGTTAATAGCCACAGTTAGTGGCTGTAACTGGGAATATGAGCACCCGTTTGCACCTGCTACATGTAGCCGCAGTTATAGGTGCTAATCAAGACTATGTCAGCACCCAAACTTTCCTAGTGCTCAATAAAGTAGAAACTGTGGCAAAGGCAGCACAGATATCAGTTGCGTCGGAGCGGGGGTCAGTTAGAGTTAGGCATTGGTTGGTGGGATCACCTAGGGTTTGGCATTGGGTGGGGGTCCGTTAGTTATCGGTTGGGGGGAGGGTCATTTGGGGTTAGGCATTGGTTGGGGGGAGGGTCATTTAGGGTTAGGCATTGGTTGGGAGGAGGGTCGATTTGGGTTAAGCATCATACAGGCAGAATACTGTCAGGTTAGGCGATAGTAAAATATTGGTAATGTTTACTGAAATTTTACTATCCTAAATACCGGTATATAGAGCCTAATAATGCAATATTGGCCAAATTACCACGGCACCCTTTTTACATGTATACCCTGCAGTCTCCCTTTGAAAAGGCAGATCCTATCTTCAGAACAAGTCCTTATCCTTGTTTCTTCCTCAGTTACCCTTTTTTAAATCTAATGTACAGATTTGTATAAATATACAATCACCTAAAGGATTATTAGGAACACCTGTTCAATTTCTCATTAATGCAATTATCTAATCAACCAATCACATGGCAGTTGCTTCAATGCATTTAGGGGTGTGGTCCTGGTCAAGACAATCTCCTGAACTCCAAACTGAAGTCAGAATGGGAAATAAAAAGTTGATTTAAGCAATTTTGAGCATGGCATGGTTGTTTGTGCCAGATGGGCCGGTCTGAGTATTTCACAATCTGCTCAGTTACTGGGATTTTCACGCACAACCATTTCTAGGGTTTACAAAGCAGTTTTCAAGCTGATAGAAGAGCAACGTTGACTAAAATAACCACAACCGAGGTATGCAGCAAAGCATTTGTGAAGCCACAACACGCACAACCTTGAGGCGGATGGGCTACAAGAGCAGAAGACCCCACCGGGTACCACTCATCTCCACTACAGATAGGAAAAAGAGACTACAATTTGCACAAGCTCACCAAAATTGGACAGTTGAAGACTGGAAAAATGTTGCCTGGTGTGATGAGTCTCGATAGAGTCAGAATTTGGAGTAAACAGAATGAGAACATGGATTCATCATGCCTTGTTACCAGTGTGCAGGCTGGTGATGCTGGTGTAATGGTTTGGGGGATGTTTTCTTGGCACACTTTAGGCCCCTTAGTGCCAATTGGGCATTGTTTGAATGCCACGGGCTACCTGAGCATTGTTTCTGACCATGTCCATCCCATCATGACCACCATGTACCCATCCTCTGATGGCTACTTCCAACAGGATAATGCACCATGTCACAAAGCTCGAATCATTTCAAATTTGTTTCTTGAACATGACAATGAGTTCACTGTACTAAAATGGCCCCCACAGTCACCAGATCTCAACCCAATAGAGCATCTTTGGGATGTGATGGAATGGGAGCTTTGTGCCCTGGATGTGCATCCCACAAATCTCCATCAACTGCAAGATGCTATCCTATCAATATGTATATTTCTTTGTTTTCAAAAGCATTTCCTGAACGGCAGTTACTAAGTCAAACTACCAAATATGTAGCTATGGAAACGAGCACAACTGCAGATGATGGTGATGCCCAGCCATCACAGCTTCCCTTTCCCTCTATGACAAGTGTGGTCACAATTTTGTCAACAGAAAATAACAAGGGTGGATCCCTAAGCTCTGCATCCCTCCTAACCCCCACATCAAGCTTACCCACAATCCCCCCTTCCCCAAACAATAAATTAAGCCACCATGACCCCTTGCCCCCCCCCCCCCTCCCCATGGAAAGCTCTGTCCACCATCTATTTCCCCCTCCCCAAATATGACTGCCACCATAACCCACTGCCTAAAACAAGTGGGAGCAGCAGAAACCATCATACCCCCTTCCCACCCACCAAATGAGAGATGCCAGCTGCACCTAACATGGCTGTAAGGGACAGAGCAAAGACGCCTTTAGGGTAGATGTGCTTGAGTAGTATGATGTTGACACGTAGCAGAGCAATATCTAATGCAAGAGGCATTCCATGCCTGTAAACATGGCAGATTTTTTTAAATATTTTTTTTCCAACAGGGGTAGACCTTTATAAGTGGTTCCCATTTTTCTAAGATCAATATCGTATTGTCTATCATTTTTAATTGTAAGCACTTAAGGGGTTAAGTGGTTAAGGGTGGTGGTTAATGATGTACCTCCTGTGGGAGGTTGATATAGCTGGCATTAAAGTGAACCTGAGGTGAGAGTAATATGGAGGCTGCCATATTTATTTCCTTTTAAGCAATACCAGTTGCCTGGCTATCAGAATCAGAATCATATTTATTTCGCCAAGTACAACGGGGGTTGTACCCGGAATTATTTTTGGATCCTGCTGATCCTCTGCCTCTAATACTTTTAGCCCTGAACAAGCATGCAGCAGATCAGGTGTTTCTGACAATACTGTCAGATCTGACAAGATTAGCTGCATGCTTGTTCCTGGTGTAATTCAGCCACTACTGCAGCCAAATAATGTAGATGAGCAAGGCTGCCCGGAAACTTGTTTTGTATAATGTGCAATCACATTACACATATCTCACTCCTATTATGTCTCAAATTCTCTTGTTCAATCAGTCCCAATGTCATTTTTATAATGTACAGATGCGACTGGATGTGGTGAGAGATATGTCTTTCGCCCAGATATTTTCTTGCAAAAAGGTGGTGCCAGTAAAACAGGATCTCATCTACAAGTATGATTGATTAAATCCCCAAAACAAAGGCCCTGTTCTGCTCCCACTATATTGCATGCAAAAGGGGAGTCCCAATGACATATGTTCTCATTAGCAGTTTAAGATGACGTTCTGGTCATCCACTCAATTCTTTAATGTGCTACATCTGTAAGGGACAGCCAGCATCCCTGGTAAGGAGTGACAAGTAGGCGTGGTCTCATGGAACCTGTGTGAAACCCTATTATAGTGGGCTTTCCCAAACTGTACAAGTGACATTCACAGGAATTCACGTTTAGCCAAACATGGATAGTAACTTATTTTGGAGGAGAACAGCAACTAGGCTGGTGGCATTCAGAATCTCTCTCTGGCCTATTTAATGCCTGGTACACACAATGAGATTTTCTGGCAGATTTACTGCCAGATCGATTATTTCCAACATGTCCGATTGGAATTCCGATCGATTTTCTGTTCACTTCCATGGAAAATCAAAAATTAGATCAGACATGTTGGAAATAATAAATCCGTCAGTAAGTTTGCCCGAAAATCTCATTGTGTGTACCAGGCATAAGACACATTTGGATAAATCTTTAGATTTTTTTTTTTTGAGTCACTAAAGGTGCGTACACATGCACTACTACATGCAATCACAAGGAAATCCTACAAAGAAATTCCAGGATAGACTACGCTCTTTACTCAGGAAAGGAGTTGAGAATAAATATTTGAACCAGAAACTAGGTGAACAACTGTTTGTTGAATACCACGGCATCCCGTGTGGTATTTTTTGCCAAAGATACATATCTAGACCACACCCCCAGACCCTTCTTGGAGGGAATACCCTCCTATTTGAAGGATTCAAGTGCTGTGTTGAAAATAGTTGATGAATGGGAATTGAGTTCAGAATTTAGCTTGGCTAGTATCGATGTGGTTAATTTGTATGGAAGTATCCCACAGGAAAAGGGAGTAATTGCAGTTGAAGAAATTTTACAGAGGAATAATAAAGATGCAGGGTATGTCTCCTTTATAGGAGAGTGTCTTACTTGGGTATTGAGTTCAAATGCCTTTAAGTTTGGGGGGGGGGAATGGTTTCAGCAAGTGACGGGAACAGCGATGGGGACCCCTGTGACCCCTGTTCTCGCCAATCTGTACCTCTCCCTATGGGAGAAAGAGTATATTTACAGTTCTAAGAATCCATTTAGAGATCTTCTGGGGGTGTGGAAAAGATACGTGGATGACATATTGGTAGTTTGGGGATCGACCAGGGACAAATTTGGAGAGTTTGTACAATATCTACAGGATAATGCTTTTGATTTATCATTCACGAGCGAATGGGGAGGAAATGAAATCACATTTTTGGATTTGAGATTGGTGGTGGAGAATGGCACTGTGGTAACGGAGGCATATAGGACGCCGACGGCCACAAACTCGGTTTTACATGGGGAGAGCTACCATCCTAGACATACAATTGAAGCGATTCCTTATAGTCAGTTTGTAAGGTTACGCAAAAACAATTCGGAGTTCACCAGTTTTATGGAGCAAGCCCTAGAATTAAAAGCAAGGTTAATGGCTCAGGGCTTTCGAGAAAATAACATACAACAGGCTTTGGAAAAAGCCTCAAGGTTGGATCGAGCAGGATCGCTCAATTACAAGAAGAGAAAAAAGGGGAAAGATATGTTTTCTTTTGTTTTTGACTATAATCCAATGTCTAGGTGTATAAAGGAAATTATTCATAGACATTGGCCAATTTTGAAGGATGATAGAGAGATCACCAATGATAAAAAAGAAAGACCATTGATTACGTTTAGAAGATGTGAAACAATAGGTAGTCGAATCACGCAAAGTGAGTTCCGCAATGAAAGTCCGGGCACATGGGAGATGAGATGCGATTCCGGGGTTCTAGACCTTGTGGTCACTGTGTAGCTTGTCCCAATATGGCAAAAGGGGAAGTTTTTAAGTTAGGACCAATAGAATGGAAAATTAAAACCCTGATAACATGTAGAACCGAGTTCGTTGTCTACGCTATTCTTTGTAGTTGCAATAGATATTTTATAGGCATGACAACACGGAGTTTAAAGAGACGGATTAGAGAGCATGTCAAGTCAATTAAATCTAAAGTGGGTTGTCCGCGGCTCATTGAACATATGAATATTGATCATGGAGGGAGGACTTCAGAAATTTAGGGGAATAGGTTTGTTACAGGTCCCACTATGTAGTAGAGGAGGGAATAGAGAGACCCTTTTATTGCAGGAAGAAGCTTGGTTAATTAGTATTACAGAGGCTCTGGGCCCGTTGGGCCTGAATGAGCGTAATGACTTGACATGTTTTCTATGAGTTTTTGTATGATATTAACCGCCAGTATTTTTCTCCCCCTGGTACCTCCCACTTTTTATGTGTACTAGGACTTTTTTCCGAAAAATCTTTGTATTGCATTGAATATTAGATAGGGTATTAAACTTGGTTATTAGTGCTAATACCTGGTCCAAGAGGTAGGGTTGATTCATTAATCTTGATTTACGTGCATAACTATGAATTGATGAAAGATAGATATATTGTTCAAGGATGAGTTTAGACCAGAGACAACAAAAAAAGTTGCTAAATAAATGTATTTGCCAGTGTGGGGATAAGATGTTGGTGGAAAGCCAGTCCCCCTCACTAGTTTGCTCCCTTTCCGGCACTGATCACGTCCTTTCCTTTCCCCCTCTAAGGTTAGAGGCATGGATTGAATGCAGGCAGGGTTTTTTTAAACCTCTTTTTTCGGGCACCAGTGTAGTTTAGGTTTAGGCCACAAGATGGCCACAGCGCGCTAACATCTGAGGCTACAACACACAGAGAGGTTGCTTGGCAACCATAACGGCGTGAGGGAAGCCCAGATGACGTCGGCATAGGAGAAGGGGGTGTGACCGAGTGACGGCGGCGCGCCTACATAGGCGGAAGACGCCGTCTCTCTCACACTAGAAGCCAATGACGCGCTCCACGCGGATGGACCGGTTGGACCCGCGTAGATACCACCACAGGGACTTAAGGCGTGCTTTCTTGCCCCTCTGATGAGGCCCCCAGCAACTATGGGCGAAACGGCTGTTAGGGCAGCAGACCTAGAACATCCCTAAGCGCACCCATGCTTCCATTCTAATCCATGCCTGCCACCATCATGTCTCTACTCACGCAAGTATAGCCTGCACTGCTTAAATGTCCTGCTCCTCGCATGCTTTCTAGCTTGACTCTGGCTTATGAGCTTCTGTATATGCTGATGGACAGTACTTGTCACGTTTGCTGTAATGCATAGAAGTGATTTCGTTTGGAAAGTTTGCAGCTATCAGATGTGTGTAGTGAAGGAAAATAAAAGGTGTCAGTTTTTATCCTGTCAGTGATTGCCAGCCTTTTCTTTCTTGCATTAACAGATCGATTATTTCCAACATGTCCGATTGGAATTCCGATCGATTTTCCGTTCACTTCTATGGAAAATCAAAAATTAGATCAGACATGTTGGAAATAATAAATCTGTCAGTAAGTTTGCCAGAAAATCTCATTGTGTGTACCAGGCATAAGACACATTTGGAAAAATCTTTAGATTTTTTTTTTGGAGTCACTAAAGGTGCGTACACATGCACTACTGTCACAAACGACCCTCCTGTTGGGCGGGCGTTCTGCCGACAGTAGGATGTGTGTACATGCTATCGGCAGACTGATAAGACTGTTTCTGACAGATCCGCTCAGTCAAAGATAATACTGGGCCTACATCAGATTAAAGCAGGATTTTCACCATAAAAATCACATTTCAACAGCAACTGGTCTGAGTGTATTAACCAGTTCGGCCTATCTGGACGAGTTTCCTCGTCCAGATAGGCACTGGTGCTGCCGCCGGCTCGTGCGCGCGATCGGGCGCGCCCCCGCGCGCGCTCCCGCTGCCCGCCGCTAGCCCCCCGATCAGTGAATGGGAATATAATTCCCATTCACCGATCTAACTTCCCCGCAGAAATACCGACGCTTTCTCTCCAGAGAGCGCGGTATTTCTGCCCCCAGGAAACAACTCCTCAGCATTTTAGTTCCTAGATGCGAGCTGGTTCGCATCTAGGACTTTTTTCACTGTGGCCATCTTGTGGCCAAATAGTAAACTGCACCCACATACATTTTTGATTAAAAAAAAACATTATTTTACATTTAAAATTAGCAGTTTCCCTCCCACACCAAAAATTACCCACATACACTTTTTTTATAAAAAAAAAAAAAAAACAATAAAAAAAAACAAAAAAACAACATAAATAGTTACCCAAGGGTCTGAACTTTTTAAATATGCATGTCAAAAGAATATGTTATTATATTATTTAAAGTTATAAGCTTATAAATAGTGATGGACGCAAATTGAAAAAATGCACCTTTATTTCTAAATGAAATATCGGCACCATAAATTGTGATAGGGACATCGTTTAAATGGTGTAATAACTGGGACAGATGGGCAAATAAAATACATGCGTTTTAATTACGGTAGCGTATATTAATTTCAAACTATAATGGCCAAAAACTGAGAAATAATGAATTTTTTCCGTTTTTTTCTTATTCTTCCTGTTAAAATGCATTTACAGTAAAGTGGCTCTTAGCAAAATGTATCACCCACAGAAAGCCTAATTGGTGGCGGAAAAAACAAGCTATAGATCAATTCATTGTGATAAGTAGCAATAAAGTTATAGGCGAATGAATGGGAGGTGAACGTTGCTCGGATGCATGAGATTTTCGGCACTGCGGCGCTGAACCGGTTAAGTGATAAAGATGCTAATCCTGAATTCAAAACGTTCAAAAAATGTTCTGCTGTTATGGTTTGGGGTTATCACATACTTTAGGAGCACTGGCCCTTTAATAGTCAGTGCCAAACAGTTGCATGCCGGGGGTTCTTTTTATCTATAATATATTCCTGCTCTTCCATTTATTTCCCTGCCTATCTGAAACAGGATCCTCTGCTCACTTGTGCTTACAAGCAAGGCTGAGGTGACTCAGCGATTGGAGGGGAAAAGAAAAAAAGTTAAGGGCAGAAATTACATCAGGATTTAGCCTCAAACTGTGGGCAGAAGACATGGTTCCCACCAGGAACAGAATTATTTTCATTTACTATATAAAATTAACAGAAATCAAAACGTAGACTGTACAATACATGTGTTATATAAGTAGATCAAGTATTTATCTACTTATATATGTGTGTTTTTTCCCCTGGCATAGTATGGCTAATCCTACTGCTTTAATTAGACATATACTAGCCTAGAAATGATTTTCCTAATAGTTCCTACTAACATTATTGATGTTCTCAAGAAACTTCTCTGTTTTAACTGTACAAAAATCATTCTTAACCCACCTCCAGCAGTTTGTACTTAACTAAATTGATAAAGAATAAATTACATTTTATTAGAAAGTGATGTGACCTTTGGTATCTGTCTTTTTTTCATTTTTCTGTTTTAGAACAGTTGAAGATATGTAAGGAACATTTTAGTCAATAACATCTCAGAAGAGGTGGGAAACTCAAGGCAGGCAGGTTGTGTTAATTTCATGTAAACTTCACTCTTTCAAATAAGCAGTAACGTAATATGATACTCTGATGTGCACAAACATTGCTAGATGATTAGCTGGGTCCGTTAAAAATGGCGCCAGTTATTGTAGTTAAAAAACGGCGCCCCATAGAGAACCACTATCGCTAGTTATTTTTCGTTTTTGACAGCTAAAAAACGGCGCCGGCTTTAAAAATAAAATGTATAGTTTATATTTATATTTGTATTGCTCCCAAACGATATTTTTGGTTTTAACCCTTGCTTTGCTGCTGTTTGGAAAATATCTGCCCGCCGGCTTTAATGTTTAATAGCAAAGCCCCCTTAAAAGCTAAAAACACCAAATTTGCAGGGAATGTTAAGAAGAAAATTGTGAACAAGAGGAAAAATTTTTTTTTCAAAAAGACCTTATAGTTTTTGAGAAAATCGATTTTAAATCTTCAAAGAGGAAAATGTATCTATTTAAATCGCGTACTGACATTTCCGCAGCGGAAACAAATCCCGCCGACTTTAGCAGTTAATAGCAAAGTCCCCTTAAATCCTAGCAACACCAAATTTGCAGGATATGTTAAAAAGATACTGGGAAACAATATTTAAAAAAAATGAATTTTTTTTTTTAAATTTAAATTTTTGGGTTATGTTCAGAGTGTGGGAAATTTTTTGAAAAAAATGACGTGGGGTCCCCCCTCCCGAGCCTCTGTAACCCCTTGTCCCCCATGCAGGCTGGGATAGCCAGAATGCGGAGCCCCGGCCGACTGGGGCTTCGCACCCTGAGCTATACCAGCCCGCATGGTCCATGGTATGGGGGGGCTTCGGGGGGGAGGGGCGGCCAAACCTTCCCCTCCCCCCCGGAGCCCTTGTCCAATCCATGGACAAGGGGCTCTTCCCCACCTCCGGTGCCCCAGGAGGAGGTGGGGGCGACGACTCCCTGGGGGGGGGTTCATGGTGGCATCTGGGAGTCCCCTTTAAGAAGGGGAACCCAGATGCCTGCCCTCCTCCCAGGACAAATGCGTATAGGGGTGCACCCCTTACCCATTTCCATAAAGGGTTAAATGAAATAAAAACGCAACAACGAGAAAAGTCCTTTAATGTTCTAAATTAACCAGAAATACTTACATTTACCTTTAAGAAAAAAATCCCAAGCCAATTAGGTCCCACGACAGTATCCTCCATCTTGCGATCTTCAGAAATACTTACCTGTACCTTTAAGAAAAAAATTCCCACGCCATTATCCTCGGAAAAGGTCCCGCACTATAATCTGTTATGTCCCACGACGACAGTATCCTCTGTCTTGCGATCTTCAGAAATACTTACCTGTACCTTTAAGAAAAAAATCCTACGCCAATTAGGTCCCACGGCAGTATCCTCTATCTTGCGACCTTCTGTTACATCTTGATTGAAGATCTCCGACGCATCGACGCCACACACGCCGCCTCCACCGAACTGCTCTCAGCTATACTTAGTATAGCTTAGAGCAAAAAGCATCTTTAAATTTTAGCTCCAATGGTCCCCATTGGTTCCTTAACAGACCAATGGGGATCAGGAGGATCCTCATTGGTCGATAAGGAACCAATGGGAAGCCTTGGAGCCAAAATTTAAAGATGCTTTTTGTTCTCAGCTATACTAAGTATAGCTGAGAGTGCATCTCTACAGACGCATTACCGCTGGCTGCCGCTGCTCTCCCTGCCTCTCTCACACCTGTCACCCTCACCCATGCTGGCACCCATGGGTGCATTGGGTGCCAGCATGGGTGAGGGTGACAGGTGGGGGGAGGCAGAGAGGGCAGCGGCAGCTAGCGCTAATGCGTCTGTATAGACGCACTCTCAGCTATACTTAGTATAGCTGAGAGCAGTGCGGCGGAGGCGGCGTGTGTGGCGTCGGGGCGGCGGAGATCTTCAATCAAGATGTATCAGAAGATCGCAAGATAGAGGATACTGTCGTGGGACCTGATTGGCGTGGGATTTTTTTCTTAAAAGTACAGGTAAGTATTTGTGGTTAATTTAGAACGTTAAAGGACTTTTCTCGTGGTTGTGTTTTTATTTAATTTAACCCTTTGTGGAAATGGGGAAGGGATACTTTGTACCCCTATACTCATTTCTCCTGGGAGGGGGGTGGGTATCTGGGGGTCCCCTTCTTAAAGGGGACTCCCAGATGCCACCATGAACCCCCCCCAGGGAGTCATCGCCCCCCGCCTCCACCTGGGGCAAGGGAGGCGGGGAAGAGCCCTTTGTCCATGGATTGGACAAGGGGCTCCGGGGGGGAGGCTTGGCCGCCCCTCCCCCCGGAGCCCCCCCATACCATGGACCATGCGGGCTGGTATAGCTCAGGGTGCGAAGCCCCAGTCGGCCGGGGCTCCGCATTCTGGCTATCCCAGCCTGCATGGGAGACAAGGGGTTACAGAGGCTTGGGAGGGGGGACCCCACGTCGTTTTTTTTTTAAATTTATTTCCCACACTCAGAACATTAAAAAAATAAAAATTGATACCAAATTTTTTTTAAAAACCACGTGGGGTCCCCCCTCCCGAGCCTCTGTAACCCCTTGTCTCCCATGCAGGCTGGGATAGCCAGAATGCGGAGCCCCGGCCGACTGGGGCTTCGCACCCTGAGCTATACCAGCCCGCATGGTCCATGGTATGGGGGGGCTCCGGGGGGGAGGGGCGGCCAAGCCTCCCCCTCCCCCCCCGGAGCCCCTTGTCCAATCCATGGACAAGGGCCTCTTCCCCGCCTCCCTTGCCCCAGGTGGAGGCGGGGGGCGACGACTCCCTGGGGGGGGTTCATGGTGGCATCTGGGAGTCCCCTTTAAGAAGGGGACCCCCAGATGCCCACCCCCCTCCCAGGAGAAATGAGTATAGGGGTACAAAGTATCCCTTACCCATTTCCACAAAGGGTTAAATGAAATAAAAACACAACCACGAGAAAAGTCCTTTAATGTTCTAAATTAACCACAAATACTTACCTGTACCTTTAAGAAAAAAATCCCACGCCAATCAGGTCCCACGACAGTATCCTCTATCTTGCAAACTTCTGATACATCTTGATTGAAGATCTCTGCCGCCCCGACGCCACACACGCCGCCTCCGCCGCACTGCTCTCAGCTATACTAAGTATAGCTGAGAGTGCGTCTATACAGACGCATTAGCGGTAGCTGCCGCTGCCCTCCCTGCCTCCCCCCACCAGTCACCCTCACCCATGCTGGCACCCAATGCACCCATGGGTGCCAGCATGGGTGAGGGTGACAGGTGTGAGAGAGGCAGGGAGGGCAGCGGGAGCTAGCGGTAATGGGTCTGTATAGACGCACTCTCAGCTATACTTAGTATAGCTGAGAACAAAAGCATCTTTAAACTTTGGCTCCAAGGCTCCCCATTGGTTCCTTATCGACCAATGGGGATTCTCCTGATCCCCATTGGTCTGTTAAGGAACCAATGGGGACCATTGGAGCCAAAATTTAAAGATGCTTTTTGCTCTAAGCTATACTAAGTATAGCTGAGAGCAGTTCGGCGGAGGCGGCGTGTGTGGCGTCGGGGCATTGGAGATCTTCAATCAAGATGAAACAGAAGGTAGCAAGATAGAGGATACTGTCGTGGGATCTAATTGGCGTGGGATTTTTTTCTTAAAGGTACAGGTAAGTATTTCTGAAGATCGCAAGACAGAGGATACTGTCGTCGTGGGACATAACAGATTATAGCGTGGGACCTTTTCCGAGGATAATGGCGTGGGAATTTTTTCTTAAACGTACAGGTAAGTATTTCTGAAGATCGCAAGATGGAGGATACTGTCGTGGGACCTAATTGGCTTGGGATTTTTTTCTTAAAGGTACAGGTAAGTATTTCTGGTTAATTTAGAACATTAAAGGACTTTTCTCGTTGTTGCGTTTTTATTTTATTTAACCCTTTATGGAAATGGGTAAGGGGTGCACCCCTATACTCATTTGTCCTGGGAGGGGGGCAGGCATCTGGGTTCCCCTTCTTAAAGGGGACTCCCAGATGCCACCATGATCCCCCCCTCCCCCCAGGGAGTCGTCGCCCCCACCTCCTCCTGGGGCACCAGAGGTGGGGAAGAGCCCCTTGTCCATGGATTGGACAAGGGCTCCGGGGGGGGAGGGGAAGGCTGGCCATCTTCCATGGGAGCCAAGTTCTCCCCATCCCTGGAAAACTTGTTCATGGGGTGGTGGGAGGAGCTCCGCATCTTTGGAGGGGAGAACCCCTTTACTGATTTAATTTTTTGGTACGGGAGGTACATAGATGATCTGCTGCTGATATGGGGGGTCCCCCAGATGTTCTGCCTGAATTTTTGACATACTGTAATCATAACAGTCTTAACTTATCTTTTACTATGTGCCATACCCCTACTGAGATAGACTATTTGGATCAGACTTTGTGTGGCTCTGAGACTACAGGCAGAATCATCACTAAAACTTTTAGGAAAGCCTGTGCTGGGAATTCACTTTTGTTGGCTTCCAGCTGTCATCCAGCCCATACTTTGAGGGCGATTCCTTATGGGGAGATGGTGAGAGCTGCTCGCAATTGCTCCGATCCGAGTGCTTTGGGACGGGAGTTGGATCTGGTGGGGGAGAGACTTCGGGAGCGGGGATATAAAAGCTCATTGATACAGAAAGCAAGACAGCAGGTGTTAGAGAGGGATCGACGGGATCTCCTGGGTGCGGGATCTGGGGGCAGGATCAGGCGTAAAAGAAATTTGACTTTTACAACTCCTTATAGTTTGGAGTACAATAAGGTGATTAATATAATAAAAAAATATTTGCCGGTCCTGCATTCGGATCCCAAACTCCGTAGGATCCTAGAGGAGGGCTGTACTTTCTCTGCACGCCGTGCCCCTACTTTGGGGGCCGTCTCTCCCCGAGTCTTTTCTCCACCTCTCCCCTAGACCTGTTCCAACATGGTTGGCCCACAAGGGTTCCTTTAGGTGCGGGTACAGTACCTGCAGGTACTGCTGCGTCCACAACCAAACACGCGAGATTAATTCTATCTCCAAAGGTGAGAGATTTGTGATGAAACAATACATAAATTGTAATTCTAGCAATGTAGTTTATCTCATCACCTGCGTTGCTTGTGGACTGCAGTATGTGGGTTGTACCACCCGCCCTTTAAGGCAGCGTATCTCAGAGCATTTTAATGGTCCGGCTAGGTGCATGAGGAACGAAGCATATGTTTCTCAGGTATCTAGTGTATCCAAGCATTTTTTGAGGTTACATCGGGGTGATATGGGTAGTTTCACCTTCCAGGGTATTGATAGGGTAGCTTGCCCACCCAGAGGAGGTGATCTACACAGAATCTTATTAAAACGGGAGGCCATGTGGATATGGCGATTAGGCACACGCATACCAACAGGCTTGAACTCTAGAATGGATGTCAGCCTTACCTATGATATAAGGGCCTAATTTTCATGACTTTTTGATTCTATCTGCTCTCCCCTTGCCCTCTGCCTCTTTGATCCCCCTCCGGGATATAGTTTCATTTGTATTTTGTCTTGTCCCTAAGCCATATATTTGTCTTGATGCTTAACCATGTCATCTTTGGTTTTTAAACAATTTTTTTTACATATCTCCTGTTTGTATACTGGCTATGCCATTTTATATGTATATTGTATATGTTACTTTAAGAGCTAAGGCCATGCCCCTTGTGGGCTGGAACTTGACTACTTAAACCTGTGATGAATATGTGTATGCTGGCTATGATTAAGGAGCCTTGAGCTCCGATACGCGTCAGCCTTTTTGTTCTTCTGATGTGCTAATAAAATTGAAGGAAGTTTTTTACCCACCCATGGTGTAGCGGGACATCCTTTTTCTGTTTATACGTTTGAGACCCATGATCCCTGCTCCTTTGGGATATGTATTGGTGGTTGTAGCGATTCCACTTCTCCCATACCCCCCCATACCATGGACCATGCGGGCTGGAATAGCTCAGGGTGCAAAGCACCAGTCGGCCGGGGCTCCGTATTCTGGCTATCCCAGCCTGCATGGGGGACAAGGGGTTACAGAGGCTCGGAAGGGGGGACCCTACGTCATTTTTTTCAAAAAATTTCCCACACTCTGAACATAGCCCAAAAATTTAAATTTAAAAAATAAATTAATAAATATTTTTTTTTAAATATAGTTTCCCAGTATCTTTTCAACATATCCTGCAAATTTGGTGTTGCTAGGATTTAAGGGGACTTTGCTATTAACTGCTAAAGTCGGCGGGAATTGTTTCCGCTGCGGAAATGTCAGTACGCGATTTAAATGGATACATTTTCCTCTTTGAAGATTTAAAATCGATTTTCTCAAAAACTATAAGGTCTTTTTGAAAAAAAATGTTTCCTCTTGTTCACAATTTTCTTAACATTCCCTGCAAATTTGGTGTTTTTAGCTTTTAAGGGGGCTTTGCTATTAAACATTAAAGCCGGCGGGCAGATATTTTCCAAACGGCAGCAAAGCAGAGGTTAAAACGATAAATATCATTCAGGCAGGACAAAAGAAAAGTTTTAAAACGATAAATTTCGTTCAAAAGGTCTGCACTATGTTAACCTTTAAAACGATAAATATCGTTTTAAACATATATCGGGCAGAAGGGGGCGCCATTATTTTGCCGGCGCCATTTTTCACTAGACGCTGATTAGCTATTGGGAACCTCATTCCCTTTGATAAATTACTAGAATCAGACAAAGCCGCACAAAGAACGTTAAAGACTTGTGAGTAAATTCTGTCCCTGAATTAGCTAAATATATCTAGAATCATGCAAGAAATCTGATTTAGCCAACAATTAAAAATAAAGCTTTAGACCTATAATAAACATCACTCCTAATCTTAATAAAAAAATGTAAAAAAATATTACAACATCATTTCTAAAAGCACAGTAGTATAATTTCGTTCAAAAACTGAATTTTGACCCGTAAAATGTGTCAAAAACAGAAAAAAGCCACTGCTTGGCTTGCAACATGAATGAATATAAGGATCGCAAATGGCAAGGTTTGGGTTTTTTTTTCTAAATGAGCCAGGCACAATACGGTACTGTATTACGAAAGTGCAGGAAGAAGGAAGGGGTAAGGTTGAAAAACATCTGGGAGGCCTAAGGGGAGTACGGTTCCATCACAGTTGCTATGTAGTATAAGTTGTCCTTGCTGGACATAAGTCACTGCAGCCACAAAAAAAGCAGTACTTTTAATACAATGTTTGATTCCTTAGCATTTAGAAGGCATATTTCCTATCACTCTTCTGATACAGCTGTGAGGGCCCGTTTCCACTAGCGCGAATTCGCATGCAGACAACGCATGCAGATTCGCATAAGCAATACAAGTGGATGGGACTGTTTCCACTTGTCAGTTTTCATTTGCGTTTTTATGTGCAGGATTTTTCTGCACGGTAGACCCTGCAGAATTCGCCTGCGTGTGGAATGCAGGCGAATCGCAGGCAATGTATTTAATAGGGAAATCGCATGCGTTTTTTGCATGCATTTTTTCCCGCGATTTCGCGTGCGATTTCGCATTGAAAGTAATGTAAATTGACACAGGCAGTGACATGGTTAAAATCGCATATACCCTGCCTATGCGAAATCGCATGCGAAATCGCGGCAAAAAACGCATGCGGAATCGCATCCGCATGCGATTTTGTCAGCGGTGATATGCGGCGATTCCGCACCGCACTAGTGGAAACGGGCCCTTAGATCAGGGGTAGGGAACCTATGGCTTGGGAGCCAGATGTCTGATGGATACATCTGGCTCACAGACAAGTCAGTAGTGGTTGATTCACTAAGCTACATTGCACAAGCAGCACAGCTTAGTGTGGCAGCGCAAGTAAAATTTTCAAAGTAGTGCATGCTACCGCTGTAGCGTGCACTACTAACTTACTTGCGCTACCCCAAAACAAATGGCAGCTCCAATTGTCCCACTCTGGACCCATTCAGGTCCAGTGACTTTGTAGAACGAGATCCCCGCACTTTGAAAGGCAGCCTATTGGGCCAAAGTGCGAGGATCTCGTCCTACAAAATAAATCAACCCCCAAGTCACCTAGCTAAATGTACAAGCTGTTAGTCGGTATGTCTCCTGTCTAGCTCTCGGGGAAATCGCTGATGTTACTGACACCCAAGAGAAGCTGAAGACGTGTCTGACACTTCCGCTGCCCGGCAGATCAACTGTATACACATCACCATCTCAACAGGGACGTGAGCTCTACTGTCCCAGTTTGAAACATATTGTATGGCTCTCACGGAATTACGGTACATTTTAAAATATGTGGCGTTTATGGCTCTCTGACAAAAAGGTTCCTGACCCCTGTGTTAGAGAAATTAAATCTTACAGCTGGATTCATGTTTAACCCGTTAGTATTCACTAAGTGCTACAAGGAAGGAGTGGCTGCATACACTGACTCCACGGATCTACAGTATAGTGGACTGTGCTGAGCTGAGCAGTGTTGCCAATGATGGCTTTTCCCCTTCACTGCCTGGCTAATGCTTGACAGCCTGTAAATAAGTCTTGGCAGATTCTTGCAGGTCCTGATCTCCAAAAGGTGTGGATTGTCATGAATGCTGTATCTCACCTATCCCTTTGCCCCCAAACCATGAACCATGCCCGTTACCTCCATGTCCAGAATGTTGTGGCACTTACAGAACTGAATAAGATAAAGGGGTTACAACCCATGCTAATATTCAACTTCTCCTACATTTAAATTACAGACAAGTGCACTGGCTAGTGGATAACTAATATATGCTAAAAAAAAAAAAAAAAAAACAAGAAAAAATAAATTAGCAATGTATTATGTCAGCTGGCAGAATACTAATTTTGTGGTGTGAGTTTAAGTGGTCGTAAATAATTATTGGGCAACCAAAAGGACATTGTAGCAGCTGTCATGAGTGATGTACACAAACTTGGATGCAGTGATCTGTTCAACCTCGTGCTCATTCATATCAGTGCACAGTGAAGGGGGAGAGGAGACACAAGATTCCACTTGTGATGGCTACAATAGCAATAGCCTGGCAAAACCCACCCTGAGGCCTGGAACCCACTACAAATCGCTAATCGCAATCACTAGCATTTTTAATGAGTGGTTTGTCCGCGATTCTATGAGCGATTGCTGGCGATTTTGGTAGCGTTTTTAAAAAAGTGTCAGCTTTTTGCCAGCGATTGTGTAGCGATTGGCGGTTTTTAATTCTGTATGGGAGTAATCAGTGGGAGATTTGTATCTGGATATGTGGTTGATATGTCTGTGTATGGTGCTAAACCGATGGACACGAGATTGATGTGTTATGTATGGTGCTAAACTTATTCACATGATAGATTGGCACATAGATTATACCTTTTTATTCATTTTTTATTTATATAATCTTTCCTTTTTGGATGATTAACTATGTTGAAAAAGTAAGATTTTATGGTATGCTGGAAGCGAGACAGGTTCAAAAGCCCAGTCTACACGGGGAGAGATTGTGGCGATCCGGCGGCTCGATTAGCCGCCGGATCGCCTCTTCCGCGTGCCCGCCGCGTCCCCGCTCGACGCGCGTGCGCGGGAATCCATACCCGCTCGATTCCCGCTCGTCCCCGCGCTGTGCCGCTTATCTGCCGCTCGATTCCCTGCCATTGTCCCCTCGCGGGGAGCGAGCAGGGAATCGGCGGTGTTAAGATCTGTCCTGTCGGATCTTATCAATCGATCCGCATCAGCGGCTCGATTGATAAGGAGCATCGCGGCCGCATCTACGTGTGTAGATGCGGCTAAAGGGAAGAATGAGAGAAAAATTGTTCAACCCACTATGACCTATGACCCCACAAACTAGGGGGTTGGATGATCTGCAAGCGGATATTTAGGAAGCAGGAAGAAGATGAGCTTCAGACTTACAAAATCCTCCTGAGGAAGGCCACCGTGAAGTGGCTGAAATGCAAAAAAGGGCTGGTGCACACCGAGCGGCTTTTTCAGCGTTTCTGCAGCCGCTTGCGGCTGCGGATCCGCTTGGTCAATGTATCTCAATGGGGTGGTGCACACCAGAGCAGGAGGCGTTTTGCAGAAACGAAAAATGCCGGGGTGAGGCATTTTTTGGATTGCGGGTGCGTTTCTGCCTCAATGTTAAGTATAGGAAAAACGCAAACCGCTCTGAAAAATGCCTGTTCAGAGCGGTTTTGCCGGCGTTTTTGTTACAGAAGCTGTTCAGTAACAGCTTTACTGTAACAATATATGAAATCTACTATACTGAAATCCGCTGCAGCAATCCGCAAAACGCTAGCAAAACGCCATAGAAAAATAACAAAAAGCGTCTTAAAATCTGCTAGCATTTTGCGGATCTGCTAGCGGTTTTTGGTGTGCACCAGGCCTTACTTAAATTTTATGAGATTGGGGAGATCGCTGGAACTAGGATAATCCATAGAAGCGCGCAGCGGTATTCCATACAGCAAGCTCTAGCGTACTCAAAGGTGGTGACGTCACCCGAATTAACCCAATACGAGCAAGAGGAGGCAGGAAGTGTGGCGAGCGGATCACTGTGTTGAGTGCACGGAAGTGACGTAGGCGGCACTTGGAGACCTGCAAGAGAGCAGTACGAGAGAAGTCTGATAGTAGACGAACCCGGCCCCGTGACAGTGAGAAAAACCACCGAGGGCGCTCTTCAATATCCGAGGAAGTGAGCGGATTAAACCGTGAGTTTGGTATTGGCACTCAGTATGTTTAAATAAGATGAACAATTCATATTGAATAAAGATTTAAACTTTATATGTATGGAACATTATGTAAGGAAACTCCCCAAAGAACAGTATTGAGGAACATTTTCCATACGAGAAGGAATCTTTTCTTTCCACATACCTGTTTGGATTATCAGGATTTTTTCTACTTTTTTTGGAAGTAACATTTTTAATGTATTTTTAAGTCTTGATTTTTTTATTTAGAAGGGCCCTTCTATTGTATGAATGAGAGAGATGTGGAGGTTGGATGAGTGAACAGATAAGGGTGTATCGATCCATTTTGTAATTTCTACTAAGGAATTTATCTAATAAAGGAGTTTTACCTAATTGGATTTGAGCGCGTGGTAGACTAATTGTTTACGTTTTTTAATTCTGATTGGTCCTTTTAATTAATTTTTATTTTTTTACAGTGTGCAGTAATGGAAAAACAGTCGCAAAATCGCTCTGTGTAGGTTTTATGAGCGATACTTTACATTGCAGAAACGCTAACGCTAAAAATGCTGCATGTCCTGTGTTTGCGATTTTGGTAATCGCAATCGCTCCAGTGGAATTTGGCCCATCCATTAACATTAGCTGAGCGTTTAGATAAATTGCTAGCGTTTTGAATCGCTCCCAAAATTACTCTAGTGGGTTTGAGCTCTGACACTGTTTTGTTAAGCATGCATGTCCCAGACACCAAGTATGTGTCATATTTACAATTCTTGCCTGTTCTAACAGTCACAACTGTCCATTATGATCAAACACCTATGTTTGTATAAGTTTAACATTTGGGTTGCGTGTCAAAACATTAAGATGTTAAAGAAAGCTCTCCAAACTTCATTTAAATGGGAAATAACTGTATATATTTGCACATTGTGTCGTGCTCCAGAATACTGTCTTGGCCATGGAATGGAAATACTACCTCTGTGTTTTGTCAACGGGCTAAAGGTAAGCTATGTTCTCACAGGGATTAAACCGTGCCTATTCCCATCATCTGCTTTCCCATAGTATCAATTTCTGAAAGATACAAAGGACTGCTTCTTCTGGGAAATGCATCTCAGCTGAATTACATCAAACTACACAGCTAACAACAAACTATCAATCATGTCTGTGCTTTGCCCAGATACTAAATTCGGTTTTGTATTCTTTGTTATATCACAAGCATTACCTAAAATGGATAAAGGAAAAGGTCTGGATTATTTCTAGGTCTAGTGCAACAGCAAACCAATCATTCTTACATTATGGACATACGCAAGTATTTCAGACTCCTCCTACCCCACACCAGCTCTCAGTGTTTGAGGCATAGGGGGTATCGGAGGTCATCAAACATCCACTACCAACAAATTATCTTAGAAGGAGATCACTGGCTCTTATTTAGCACTGTTCCACCACTGGTGTCCTGTGTCTTTCCTCCACCTACTCACCCACCAATGGCGTAACTTAGGAGCTATGTGCCCCGGTGCAAGTTTTACATTGGGGGGCCCCCAGCACTCTTTACATATTGATACAATGCACCAAAACCTTCAATGGACAATCATAGTGTCAGAGGTGTAAGAAGGGGATGGGGAACAGTTTAAGGATTACTACTATTTAAAGCATCTATAGAAGTGATTATTACCAGCAAAGGACCAATAGAGAGCTAGTACTGCAGTTGAGGGTTGAGCACCTCGGGCCTCTTTGGCCCAAGGGCCCCAGTGTGGTCGCAACCTCTGCACCCCCTATTGCTACGCCACTGTTACCCCCTATGCATTGCAGCTCCTCAGTCAGGACTGTACAGGAGACAGAAGATCAAAGCACCTCCCCATACTTTCCTCAGAGCAGGAGAGGAGGCACCATAAGAACACTGGAACCCACCAGTGGAATAAAATGCAAATATGAGTATTCCTTCCAAGGGATGGTCAATGAGATGCAAAGTTTTATGATTTTATGAGGTTTGAAAACAGACCAATCAAATTCTGCTGTGGCATTTGTTCGGTCTTCAAGATGCATAAATATACATAAACTTTGTATAAAAATTTGCGTCAGCTCAAAATTACAGTATTTGCATGTCATTGACCATTCTGTTTACCATGTAGTGATGTGAAATTGAAATAGGCAGTTGCTCTGCAAAGAGCAAGAAACTCCCTTGGGCTGAACAGGATCCTTGCATAATTAGATTCAGGAGGATAATGATTGATAACTCATCTTGACTGAATAATCACAAGCAGAAATGGATTAATTAGCTAAGAGCTAGTCATGTGCAATGCTCTAATAGGAATTCTGCTTAAATGGAACTTATAGCACAACTCTACTTGACTGTTGAAAAAAAAAAAAGGAGGTTCTAACTGGACACCAGTGCTGCTCAGCAAGATTTCAGATATCCATGTTACCCAGATAATCCGAACTTCTTCAGCTAACCGACCGGATTCGGATTCCGGATACCTGGGCCCAAATCCGAAGAGCTATCCGCCGATAGTTGGCAGGCAATACGGATATCCGCAGAAATCCGACTATTGAGAAGAAGCAGAAGCCCTAGCAACCAATCACAGAAGGGAACCCTGGCCAGCCCCACCTGACCTCATTGAGCCAATCAGAGGGCTCTCAGCCTAAGCCCTGGCACCCAATCACAGAAGGGAACCCTGGCCAGACCCCCCTGTATAATAAGAAGGGCTGCCATGATGAGAAATCTCGTCCTTGCTTGTGAATGCTCACTGAGAGACATGCTCCAGTGCTGCTGGCATAGCAAGTGCTGTATACAGTGATAAACCTAAAGCTGTTCAGTGATTAACCCCTTCACTATCACTACACTATTGTTATATTGTGAATTAGGCAGCAGCTAGCTTGATTTCATTCAGTGAGTGACAGTCAGGCCTAAAACCCACTGCAAAACGCAATTGCTAATCGCAAGCGCTAGCGTTTTGCATGAGCAGTTTGTAAGTGATTTCATGAGCGTTTTAGGGAGCGTTTTAAAAAAGTGTATCAATTTGCCAGCGGTTGTGTAGCGATTAGCGATTTAAAGTCTGATTGGTCCTTCAATTAATTTTAATTTTGTTACAGTGTGCAGTAACTTTAAAACTAGGGATGGGACGAATCCACAATTTCTTCGAATCCGAATCCGGATCCGAATCTAAAAAGGTTCTCGAATATTTCGAACCCCGAATCTAACGAATCCTGCACATAAGAATTGTGCGATCCGTGGTATAGTTGCCCGCAGTATAGGTACCCAGGCATAGGTAGCGAGGTAAAGGTGCCTTCAGTATAGCTAGCTAGGTATGGGTGCCTTCAATATGGGTAGCTTTCAGTACAGGTAGCAAGGTAAGGGGCCTTCAGTATAGGTAGCCAGGTATAGGGGCCTTCAGTATAGGGAGCAAGGTATAGGGGCCCTAAGTATAGGTAGCAGGGTATATGGGCCCTAAGTATAGGTAGCAGGGTATATGGGCCTTCAGTAAAGGTAGCAGGGTATATGGGCCTTCAGTATTGGTAGTTAACTAGGTATAGGGGCCTTCAGTATAGGTAGGTAGAGGGACCTTCAGTATAGGTAGCAGGGTATAGGGCCTTAAGTATAGGTAGGTATGTAGGTAGGTATAGGGGCCTTTAGGTAGGTAGGTAAAGGGACCTTCAGTATAGGTAGCAGGGTATAGGGCCTTAAGTATAGGTAGGTATGTAGATAGGTATAGGGGCCTTTAGGTAGGTAGGTGTAGGGGCCTTTAGGTAGGTAGGTGTAGGGGCCTTTAGGTAGGTAGGTAGGTAGGGAGGCCTGTAGGTAGGTAGATGGGTGGGTAGGTATAGGGGCCTTTAGGTAGGTATGTAGGTAGGTAGGTATAGGGGCCTTTAGGTAGGTATGTAGGTATAGGGGCCTTTAGGTAGGTGGGTAGGTAGGTGTAGGGGCCTGTAGGTAGGTAGGTATAGGGGCCTTTAGGTAGGTAGGTATAGGGGCCTTTAGGTAGGTAGGTATAGGGGCCTTTAGGTAGGTAGGTATAGGGGCCTTTAGGTAGGTAGGTGTAGGGGCCTTTAGGTAGGTGGGTAGGTAGGTATGTATAGGGGCCTTTAGGTAGGTAGGTATAGGGGCCTTTAGGTAGGTAGGTATAGGGGCCTTTAGGTAGGTAGATGGGTGGGTAGGTATAGGGGCCTTTAGGTAGGTGGGTAGGTAGGTAGGTGTAGGGGCCTGTAGGTAGGTAGGTATAGGGGCCTGTAGGTAGGTAGGTATAGGGGCCTTTAGGTAGGTAGGTATAGGGGCCTTTAGGTAGGTAGGTGTAGGGGCCTTTAGGTAGGTGGGTAGGTAGGTGTAGGGGCCTTTAGGTAGGTAGGTAGGTATGTATAGGGGCCTTTAGGTAGGTAGGTATAGGGGCCTTTAGGTAGGTAGGTATAGGGGCCTTTAGGTAGGTAGGTATAGGGGCCTTTAGGTAGGTAGATGGGTGGGTAGGTATAGGGGCCTTGAGGTAGGTATGTAGGTAGGTAGGTATAGGGGCCTTTAGGTAGGTGGGTAGGTAGGTGTAGGGGCCTGTAGGTAGGTAGGTATAGGGGCCTTTAGGTAGGTAGGCAGGTATAGGGGCCTTTAGGTAGGTAGGTATAGGGGCCTGTAGGTGGGTAGGTAGGTAGGTAGGTATAGGGGCCTGTAGGTGGGTAGGTAGGTATAGGGGCCTGTAGGTAGGTAGATGGGTAGGTAGGTATAGGGGCCTTTAGGTAGGTAGGTATAGGGGCCTGTAGGTAGGTATAGGGGCCTTCCTCATGCCTCCTCCGCTCACCACCAACCCCCCTCCCCGGCCTCCTCCGTTCCCCCCCGTGCCTCCTCCGCTCACCGCCAATCCCCCCGCGGCCCCCTCCGTCCCCCGTGCCTCCTCCGCTCACCCCTGCATGAGTATCTACTCACCTTTCCGTGGAGCCAGTGGCGGCTCCAGGAATTTTTTTGGGGGGTGCTATGCAGGTGCTGGATAATTTTGAAGGGGGGGCTAGGTGTTGCGCCGCTGAAAAATTGGGGGCGTGGCCAACTAAAGTGGGGCATGGCCATCAAAAGAGGGGCGTGGTAAAGTGCTGGAGTATATTCCAGTGCTATATAAATATATAATGATATGGTAGGATATAAGAGTATGGTCGGATTAGATTGTGAGCTCTTCCGAGAACCTGACTATGCACTCTGTAAAGTGCTTGATAAGATGTTACTGCTATATAAATATAGTATGGACATTACACTGACAGGATTAGAATGTGAGCCAGCCTGGCTGGCCCTGGCCCAGGTAGCGCCGGCAGGCCCCAAACACCCCCCCCCCCCCCCCAGCCCGATGCCTGCGCTAAACTGGGCCTCCCTCACTCACACAATGGGACTGGATCTCCTCTCTCCGACTCCAGACCTCCCCATTCTCTGTCTCCAGTCCAGGCTCTGACTGACGGTCTCTCTCTCGCTGCTCGTCTCTCGTCTCCGCGCTCCAGGCTCCCTCTCTCTTCATGCCCACAGCTCCGCCCTCACCATGCCGGCACCACGCGGCATGCACAGTTTTATGCTGCCTGGATGAGTGGCGTCACGTAAGCGTGCGCTGCGCACGGAACGTCTGACGTCAATCACCGCGGCGCACACAGCAAGGGGGAGCCTGAGCAGAGCACAGCAGCGTGAGTGGCGTGCTAGACGGGGCTGGGGCTGGGCTAGTGCCTAGGAAAAATTAAAACAACAGAGCAGCGCTGAACGAAAAAAAACATTTTTTAAAAAAAATTCAAATCAGCATCTGTTTTTTTAGGGGGTGCTAATAGGGTGCTTGGAGGATTTTAGGGGGTGCTTCAGCACCCAAAGCACCCACCTGGCGCCGCCCCTGCGTGGAGCGCAGAGCGGCAGACCTCTTCGATACTTCCCTGTTCCCTCTAGTGGCCGGACCGGCTCTTACTGATGACATCATTGTAAGAGCCGGTCACTAGGGGGAACCAGGAAGTCAGCGAGAGGTCTGCCGCTCTGCGCTCCGCTCAGGTGAGTTGATGCTGGCGAACGGAGGAGGCGCGGGGGGGTCGGAGGAGGTCGGGGGAGGACGAGTGCGAGCGGGGAGCGGCGATGCAGCGTCGGGATTCGGCGGATTCGTGTAGTGAAAAATGGCGTCGGGATTCGAATCCACGAATCTCGAATATTTCCCAATATTCGAGGGATTCGTGGATTCGCCGGATTCGTCGTCCCACCCCTATTCAAAACGCTAGCAAAATGCTCCGTGCAGGTTTTGATGAGTGATTACGCCAGCGATGATATACTTTACATTGAAGCGCAAACGCTAACAAAATGCTATATGTCTTGCGCTTGCGATTTTCCAAAATCGCAAAGGCTCCTGTGGAAGTTGCCCCATCCATTAACATTAGCTGAGCGTTTTGGGAAACCGCTAGCGTTTTCAAGCGCTCCCTAAATGCTCACAAAAACGCCCTTGTGGTTTCCAGCCCTCTGAGTGTGTGCTGCAGGGCTGCTGCAGCTGCTATGTGTCTGTGTGTGTGCTGTGCACAGACCAGGTCAGCTGCTGCCTGCTGGCTAGTGTTGGGCGAACAGTGTTCGCCACTGTTCGGGTTCTGCAGAACATCACCCTGTTCGGGTGATGTTCGAGTTCGGCCGAACACCTGATGGTGTTCGGCCAAACTGTTCGGGTTCGCCCGAACTGCTCAATGGCCGGCCGAACAGGGCCCCTGTTCGGCCGAACAGGGCCCTTTTCGGCCGAATACGGCCCCCTTATGGGGTCGCAGGCATAAGGGGGGAGCATGCCCCGATCGCGGGGGGGGGGAGGTTGGAAATTCCCCCCACCCCATCCGCTAGCGCTCCCCCCTCTGCCCGCTTCCCCATAAAAAAAGTTGGATGAAAGTTAAATAGTACCGGTGGCTGGTAGTGGAGTAAGTGAGGAGGAGGAGTCCGACTAGGAGAGTGACGCGTTGAGGCCGGGCAGCGGGCGGTTCAGCGGTAGTACCCTTGTGGTACTTCCGCCCTTTCTCTGACCTCACGTCCTCTGCATACGAGGGTACGCGTCACGCGTACCCTCGTATGCGTCATCACGTAGAGGACGTGAGGTCAGAGAAAGGGCGGAAGTACCACAAGGGTACTACCGCTGAACCGCCCGCTGCCCGGCCTCAACGCGTCACTCTCCTAGTCGGACTCCTCCCATGAAAAGTGCCACTGCCAAGTGCCACGTCCGGCATGCTCCTGGCAGACGTTAGACCTGCTGCATTGCCCTGCTCCTGCTGCCATTGCTGCTCCCACCGCCAGGGTGCCACAGGCCACTGCTGTTGTGCTGACCACCTATATTTAACCCAAAACACAATTGCTGCATAATTTGAGGTGTCTGGGCTGAAAACTGCCATGTCCCAGTTGTGCGGTTGGACTTTGGACACAATGTGGGCTGCAGGACCACTGTCTGGAACCTAGTCCTGTTGTTAATTGACAGCCATTTTTTTTGGGGGGGAGGGGAAGATTTTAAGTCCCCAGACCATCAATTAGTGTTTCCCTTTGAAAAATAATGATGCTATATGCCTCATTTACCTTCAAAAAACGTTTTTAAAGCAATTTAAAGGCCACTTCCGGTTTTTCTATCCAGATATCCGAATCCGCCCGGATACTGAGGTCGGATATCCGATTCGGATCAGAAAAGTTTGAACTAGGATATCCGACCCGGATCGGATATCTGGGTATCCGGATCCGAATCCAATCTGGATTTTGAAAAGGTTTATCCGAGCAGCAATACTGGACACTCTCCAGTGACCATAATTGAAGAGAGGATTATGGCAATCATCATGGGGTAGAAGACCAACCAGACAAATAGCACCCCTAAATCTTTGCCAGACAAAAGTAGCAGAATGGCTCCAATGTCAGTCAGCAGTCTAACCGTACTCCAAATTACGTCTTCTAGTAGCCAGAGTGTATCCCCAACTACACTGTGCTGCTAATTTCTGCTAGCAGTTATACTGTGCACCCTCAGCCTCTGCAAGTTACACTGTGTGCCCAATCTTTATCAGCACTTACACTTGCACCTCCACTTTTTGCCAGCAGTCACCTCGTGCTCCCAAGTAAGAGGCAGGGAGGTGGGGACTGGAATGCAGACACATTTGAGCAGCGGAACTCTTGGACAGTATAGTGGGTGCCACAAAAGCTACAGCAAAGTGTGGGGAGCACCAAACAGACGCAACACATTGCTGGGCGGCACCAAAACTTTGCCACACAATACTAAATGTGTTGCATGTTGCTCCCTCCACTTTTGGCACCACAAAGTACCAATCAAAAATGAAATTCTTCTTATACCCTTGTTTACAGTGCCTCCTAATCTAGCACCTTCATTGTAGTGTAAAAAGGCAGAGCTTTCCCTGAATCAAACCTTGTTAGATGTTTCAACTTCTTATTCAGCTATGAAATTGTACTACATTGCCAAAAACCTCTACGAGTGCATAAAACACCACAGCTCTGGGAGCTTGTTGAACGTTTAATTTCAAAGAACAGCTGCTGGGATTTGCCTCCATTCATGCACAAATAAATTAGTGAAGCAAAGTACTAATGCCTGGCAATGAAACCTGAATCACAGTCTAAACTCAAGGTTACCCAAAGGTGTTGGATGGGATTCAGCTCTGGACTTCACTCAAGTCAGTATTGTTCTTTAATTCCAGACTCCATAACATTATTTTATGGGTCTCACTTTGTCCAGATGGACAAGTAGAAACAGAAACCATATTAAAAAAAATTACAGGCAAGGAAGAAAATGGGTGGGGTATTTCAGTTGCACACTGGTGCTAGATGCCACCATAGAAGAGACTGTTCAGAATGAAATGCTGTAGATGTCGTCATAACAAGATTGGCAAAATAGCTTTCATTCCTCAATCTGTACAAAGGACATGGACTAAGCATTGTGGAAAAGGAGATTTTAACCCCCTGGGGGTTACGGACGAGCTCAGCTCGTCCAGTAACACCGCAGGGCACTGCTCAGGCCCTGGTGGGCCGATTTGAATAATTATTTTTTTTAAACACGCAGCTAGCATTTTGCTAGCTGCGTGTTTCTCCGATCACTGCCAATCTGCCGCTACCCGCCGCGAAAGAGGCCCCCCCCCCGCAGACCCAGTGCGCAGCCTGGCCAATCACCGCCAGGCTGCGCTATGGGGTGGATCGGGACTCCCTTTGACGTCACAACGTTGATGACGTCTTTGGGTCCGTCGCCATAGCGACGGGGAAGCCCTGAAGGAAATCCCGTTCATAACGGGATTTCCGGATGGGCTTGATCGCCGGCGGTGATCAGAGGGGTGGGAGGGATGCCGCAGGGAGGGGGAATCATGTAGCTAGCGCTAGGCTAGCTACATGATAAAAAAAGATAGGTTAAAAAAAAAAACACTCCTGCGGCCGTGGGAATCAAAACGCCAGGGAGGTGTTTACAAGTGTAAAAAGTGTTCTTACAGTAAAGCCAGATACGCGCTTTCAATTATCATTGACCAATCACTGTCCAATTTTATCACTTCCATGTATTAGGAGGGTTTACCTACACAATCTGCTCATAGTATTCAATACCTGTTGACCCTCACACTACATGGTGGTAGAATTGGTCAATCATACCTGAAAGTGTGTACCAAGGTGACGGTTGTATTAGCATAAAATTTTGATTGTCCAGTTTTACCACTTCCATGAAGTATTAGGGGTAAAAGATTTTGAATACTCTATCTCAGGCATGTAATGAAACTCGGGTCCCCCCACCCCCACAATAAATACATTCAGGAAGTTCAAAACTACATTTTGTACTGGAATATGGTGTGAGGTAATCCATCAATTCCTTATTTAGTATGACAGGTTGCACTGTACCCATGGTAGGAACAACAAACCTGGCCCAAAGCAAATTATTAATAATAATTAAATCAAATAATTATGAGGCGCAGGAATCTTGTCCAGCTGAGTCACAAGAGGCTCAATTCACTAAGTGTTTTCAGTGGCAATATTTCTACAGGTACTTGCTCATTTGCATATTATGAATTCACTAAGCTGTTTGGTCTTATTTTAACACCACAGGTGGTAAATGACAATATTCTTAAAATGTGTGTCAATTCAATAATGCTTGGTTATGTGGTAAAAAAGCTAAGCCTGTTCTTATTTATCACCCCTTTAACCTGTTATTACCTTACCTTTGGAAGGATAGAATAGTAATGTGGAAATGAAGCCTTTTGAGCAAGTTTTGTACATTTTTAAAAAGCTACAGAGAAGAAGGGTCTGTCAACCCAGGGCTGGTTCTCCCATGAAGCAAGGTGAAACATTTGCATCAGGCGACATATTACAGGGACAGCATGCTTTACTATGCTCACACTAACCGCATGCAGTCAGAGTAGAAGGGAGAAGAGCGCTAGGTGAAGGTCATTATTGGGGAAAAGGAGCTTGTTGTGCTGTGTGAGGAGTCTGACAGCGAGTGAGGAGATGGGAGGCAGGAGAGCAGCAGTGTTTCATTTGGCTTGCACAGCAGAAGGGAGGAGGTGGCACTGCTGTCCTAAGGAGGAATAGAGTGGCTGAGGATGAGCAGTTTGTCACAGACTCAAAAGCCAGCGTGCTATTATGTTGAGCTGCAGTATGTCATGTAAGAACATTAAATGAAGCAGAGTTAATTGGTGGGTGCTGGTGCTGTGCGATCATTCCAAATTGGGGAGGGGGAAGCATCCTTACAAGTTTGCCTCAGGCAGCAAAAAGTCTAGAACCGGCCCTGTGTCCACCCCAGTAGGATTGGATCGGTCTGTTTGCAAGCAGCATAAATTTGCACAGAAAATTTGTAACAGCCTGCATGAAATTATTTGAACCTCATTGACCATTCCTAGTGGATTTAAGAAATGTCATTTATAACAAATGCTAATTATAGTGCAGCTGGCTTACATTTGTATTGTACTGCAATATGGGAGTAATAACACATGAATCCATGAAATACATGTATCCTTAAAATAAGAAATCCATATTTAAAATAAAGCGTGAGGTGAAAACCTTTGTGAATGGACATAAAAGCGTGCTACTTTGCTGTCTAATAAGTGAGGAAATAATACGGTATCAGTGTCTTAGTGAACTGAGCTTAGTGAAGTCAGAACCACTAATGGACAAATTCAAAGGCCAGCATGCAGCTCTCAAGTAATATCAAGGGCTGCATGCGAGGCCTTCTATACCTAGTAGAGTGTAATATCTATATTCCCACTTAGCATTTTATTACAGATTAAATTGATACAGTGCTGCCAGTGAGGTGTAGAAGTACTGTATATACTCAAGTGTAAGTTGAGACCCCAAAAATTAGGCTTATTCTTGAGTCACTACTTTGAATAACCCCCACTACATGCACAATGGTGCATCTGTGAGACCACGCACGCACACGTCATTTCCATGGGAGGTCCCAGCTAACCTCATCTTGAGTTGTAGCCTTGGAAGGCATACAGGGACAGTGTCTACTGAGTGGTGTGAATCCTTGCATTGCTATATCAAGTTTTAGATACGGGATTATGTGGCTCTGCATTCCTTGCTTTATCTTTATGCCAGCTTAAACTTTGCAACAGGAGTTCTTTGCAGGTCCATCTCCATTGTAGGCATATGTTCTGTTTTTATATTGCAAATCTGCTGAATTTATTATGCTGCTTTTCTAATATATGGTTGTAGCCAGCCATGGCTGTGAGTGGTGTTGTGGTTGTTGCTTTTGCCACCCCCAGCTTATACTCGGGTCAAACATTTTTTTCCCCCAGGTTTTTTTTAAAGTATAAATTGGCTTATACGGTAGTTCTGTGTTCTAAATTAGAATGTCCAGCTACAATTTCCCTGATCCAAGTATCTTGTCACAGGACTATTGCTAAAGGTAGGGCAGATGTGAACCTGTAAGAGGCTGTACTTGTGATGCCTCCATCAGAAATTGAACAATTTTCATGAATTCTATGGCCTGAGATTAATACAAACTCTGAAGTGTGTTGCTGCCTTTGCTGAGCTCTAAAGATGGTCAGTGTGATGTAATTAACTCTGGCTTACATGCAAATTAGATTCATCTTAAATACTGTAAGGGGGTGAGGTCAGGGGAAAATTAGTTGAACTTACCCTGTGCTTCTAATAATCCCCCAGACATACTGTGCCAGCGCAGTCACTCATTAACCTCCTTAGCGGTAACCCCGTGTGTGACACGGGGTAAGCCGCCGGAGGGTGCCGCTCAGGCCCTGCTGGGCCGATTTGCTTAATTTTTTTTTTGCTGGACGCAGCTAGCACTTTGCTAGCTGCGCCAGCACCCCGATCGCCGCCGCCGCGCGCCCGATCGCCGCTATCCGGTGCGGCGCGCGGCCCCCCCCCCCCCCCCCAGACCCCGAGCGCTGCCTGGCCAATCAGTGCCAGGCAGCGCCGAGGGGTGGATCGGGTCTCCCAATGACGTCCCGACGTCGCTGACGTCGGTGACGTCATCCCGCCCCGTCGCCATGGCGACGGGGGAAGCCCTCCAGGAAATCCCGTTCTTTGAACGGGATTTCCTGATCGCCTATCGCCGGAGGCGATCGGCGGGGCTGGGGGGATGCCGCTGAGCAGCGGCTATCATGTAGCGAGCCCTCGGCTCGCTACATGATAAAAAAAAAAAAAAAATTAAAAAAAACTGTTGCGCTTCCCCCTGGCGGTATTTTTCATACCGCCAAGGGGGTTAATGCTCCAGCCCTGCCTCCAGTTCACGTCTGGAATTTCAGACTCAATCTGAAAACCACTGCGCTTGCGTTGCGTACGCTCCTGGTGACAACGGTAGTAAGGACACGGCAACGCAGGCACAGTGGTTTTCAGATTGAGTCTGAAATTCCAGAATTGAACCGGAGACTGAGCATCAGTGAGTGGCTGTGCTGGCACAGTACGTCTGTGGGGGACCATTAGAAGCCCCAGGTAAGTTAACCTTCCTGGCGGTAAGCCCGAGCTGAGCTCGGGCTATGCCGCGCAGGAAGATATCTCAGCCCCTGATGGAGCGATTTGCTCCATTTAAAATGCTGTACGCGCAGCTAGCACTTTGCTAGCCGCGCGTACAGCTTGATCGCCGCCGCTCTGCGGCGATCGCCCGTACGCAGCGGCGCAAGAGGGCCCCCCCCCCCCCGCCAGAGCCCTGCGCTGCCCGGACCAATGAGTTCCGGGCAGCGCTATGGGCTGGATCGGAGGTGTCTGACGTCAGGACGTCGGCTGACGTCCATGACGTCATTCCGATCGTCGCCATGGCGACAGGAGAAGCCAAACAGGGGAGCGCGTTATATACGCGTTCCCCTGTTTGCTATTGATGCCGGCGACGATCGCACTAGAGGGACACATGCGCCCTCTAGTGGTGTTTCATGTAGCTACCACTCTGGTAGCTTTACATGAAACACAAAAAAAAAAAATAAAAAAAAAAGGATTTTTGCCATTTTGGCAAAAAAAATTAACCGCCAGGAGGGTTAAACTCATTTCCTCCTCCTCCTCCTCCTCCTCCCACCCCCAACAGTATTACTTTAAAACTGCACAGATCAAATACACAGGACAATTTTAATTGGCCCAAATCCAAGCTATACAGTATTTGCGAGCTGGTTTGGACAGTTGTACAACACATACATTGCACTATATTCCAGAACTATATTACACATGCTCACCACAGTAGATGTACTAAATGGGTATAAATAGCTTGTTGTGTAGACACTGGGGAGGCAAGTACTGAAAGCTCCCTCACCACTGTTGCAGCTGATCAGAGCATGACATGCTTTTTCCAAGCCACAATTAACATCTCATTAACCATCTCAATATACACACACGGTGTTTAAATGAACCACATAAAAACAGATTAAATGATTTGATCTCTTTACTTCTACACCTCAGCAGTGACAGCGCTGCATCAGTTTAATCTTTAACGGAGAACATTAAATCTTGACTTTATAGTGGGGGGGGGGCGCCTTTGAGATTTTAAATATTACTTTTGTTTTCACTTATATATATATATAAAAAAAAAAAATGGTACTAATGACTACATAATCCAGAATGTTAAAAATTCAAATTGTTCAAAAGATCAATCTGATTTACTAAATGCAGTCTCAATATGATGTTCGCAGTCATGACTAGCGCCTCTCAGTCTCATCCATATTGCATAGAACATGTTTAAAGAACTGAAGTGAGGTATGGTATATGGAGGCTGTCATATTCATTCCTCTTAAAAACAAAATACCAGTTGCCTGGCAGCTCTGCTGACCTATTCAGCTGCAGTAGTGTCTGAATCACACCAGAAACGAGCATGCAGCTAATGCTGCATACACACTTGAGATAAGTCTTTGGAAAAAGCAAGATCACAGACCAATTTAACCCCATTCCATGTAGTATGAGAGCCATACTCTACACAGTCTATTCTATGGAGCTGCACTCCCCCATCAGATAAAATCTTTGCAAGATGCTGCACACAAAGATGCCCGTACACACTCAAAAGATCATTATCTGCAAAAGACCTGTTCCTGCAAAATGCATTCATAGTCTATGAGATCTGCAGATCATACACACCTTAACAGGCAATCATCTGCAGATCAGATCCACCAGGATGGATTTTCAGATCTGCAGATGATTGCGAGATATGCAGATGAAGTCTGTTAAACAAGGTGTGTATGAGGATCTGCAGATCTCAGACTATATGAATGTATTTTACAGGAATGGATCTTTTGCAGGAAGTGATCTTTTGCATATAATGATCTTTTGAATGTGTGCAGCATCTTGCAAAGATTTTAGCCGATGGGGAGTGCAGCCCCATAGAATAGACTGTAGGTATGGCTCTCGTACTACATGGAATGGGGTAAAATTGGTCTGTGATCTTGCCTTTTCCAAAGACTTTTATCACAAGTGTGTATGCAGCATAATTGTCAGATCTGACAATGTCAGAAACACCTGATCTGCTGCATGCTTGTTCAGGGTCTATGGCGTAGGCTACTTGCACACCAAGGCGTTGCGCAAGGCCTGGTGCTCTTTGATGTGGACGTCGGAGTGAGCCGCGTTGTGCAGCTCACTCTGGCATCCGTGATTCGTACTCTTGGCCGCATGCGGCATCACGTGGTCCCGCTGGCCAATCGCCGCACCGAGCGGCCGCACCAGGAAGTAAACACTGCATGTGACAACGTGCAGTGAATATTAATTAGCCATGTGCCTGGCCACTCTCCACTCCTTCCCAACCTGACTGAGCATGTGCAAACAGTCTAACTAACGCCGTAGCATGCTGCACTTTGAGAACGTGCAGCGTTACATGTAACCCAACGTGGGCAGTGTGAACAGCCCACTTGTGTTACATTGCTGTGCATTGGGGGAGCGTTACAGGCTGCACTAACGTGCGCCTGTAACGTCTTAGTGTGTAAGCAGCCTAAAAGAATTAGAAGCAGAGGATCAGCAGGATAGCCAGGTAACTGGCATTGCTTAACAGGAAAAATGATGGCAGCCTCCATATCCCTTGTTACAGTTGTCCTTGAAGGCACAGAACTTGAGAGATATTGGCAAAAGTAAAACTAATTGGTTCCCATTTCAGTTCCAATTTGGAGTGGACTAGTTCAGGGTCTGCTCTGTTGTAACAGGTTCACATCCAGGGAGGCAGTGTTGTGCCATAGGTGGCTCTGGCAACATCTGCTTGTCTGGGGGGGGGGGGGGGGGGGGGGGGACACACACATAACCCACTGGAGTTTGCAGCACGTGAGAACTGAGCCTTATGCCCAGTACCAAAAAAAAAAAAAAAAAAAAAAAAAACCTCCATGTAGTGTGAGGGTCAATAAGGTGGTACAATTAGCCAGTCATTGACCAGAATTGGATGTTGATGCACCCTAAATTCTGGTATACACTTTCAATTATGTTTGACCAAATCACTGGACAATTTTACCACCTTCATGTAAGGAGGGTCAACAGATATTGGCTACTAAGGGCATATTGTGTAGGTAAACCCTCATACTACATGGAGGTGGTAAAATGGGTCAGCAATTGGCCATGCAGACACGTATACAACACCACTGGCTGAAGCATGCAGCCACCACATCACTGGCACAGATTATGCCCTAGGCATCTACATTAATGGTAAACACCACGTCCCCGTCCCACTAAAAGAAAGAATATTTCCATTGCGGCTAACGTAGCATCACTGTAGTAATCTGGACAGATAAATATCAAGCACTTTTCAGTATGTTGCAACCTCACCATCAAGGCACCCATAAACTGTACAATTTTCTCAGATGCAACTTACGATCTAAAGTAAATCGGAAGGGAATTATCGATTGTTCCCATAAAAACTGGTCCATAAGGGCATTTTCTTCAAATTCAATTTAAAATAACCATAGAATGGTTTTAGATTTTCAAACACTGCTGAGTTTTCTGTATAATTTGATTGTAAAAAAATTGTGCTGAAAAGATCGCATCTGATGAAAAATATTGTACTGTTCATGGGCACCTTCAGACAGGTTAGTCACATCAGCACATTACTATTTATACAGCGCACATAGTATCACTAACCATGCATCAGGAGGATCCTAACCTTCAGGGGTACCGCCAGGCACCAAGCAGGACAAGTTTCTGCTTTGTGCCCCAGGTCACCCGACACACTGTCACAGTCAGTGCACTCTGGCTCCATCCGCCCTGCCTACCGCTGTGCTTCCAATCGCGGCTGGGCTCTCTGAATCAGTCACTCACAGTAGCATGTGAAGACGGCTCTATCACATGCCGACGCTGCACACTGTCTCTGCTGCCCTCTATAATGGCTTGGTGGCGGTGCAGTGCGAGTCAGGAAGCTATATATGTGAGCTGCCCTCCGCCTTCTGTGTTTATCCCTGCCTTTTGTGCCATAGTCAGATGGACTGAGTTGGAGGACACAATATTTTGCATGTCGCTTGAGACCACAAAAACCTTAGCACCCCTGCCAACCTTAGTCATATGGCCATTGTAGTCTAAGGTCAAATTAGGGGAAAGCCAATTACATATGTACAGTGGTGTGAAAAACGATTTGCCCCCTTCCTGATTTCTTATTCTTTTGCATGTTTGTAACACTTAACGGTTTTTGATGAGCAGAAACATTAACTATTAGTCAAAGATAACATAATTGAACACAAAATGCAGTTTTAAAATGGTTTTATTTAGTGAGGAAAAAAAATAAAAAAAAAAACACCCTAACTCCAAATCTACATGGCCCTGTGTGAAAAAGTGATTGCCCCCTTGCTAAAAAAAATATAAAATAAAAATAACTTAACTGTGGTTTATCACACCTGAGTTCAATTTCTGTAGTCACCAACAGGCCTGATTACTGCCACACCTGTTTCAATCAAGAAATCACTTAAATAGGAGCTATCTGACACAGAGGTAGACCAAAAGCACCTCGAAAGCTAGACATGCCAAGATCCAAAGAAATTCAGGAACAAATGAGAACATATGTACTGTAATTGAGATCTATCAGTCTTGTAAAGGTTATAAATCCATTTCTAAAGCTTTGGGACTCCAGCGAACCACAGTGAGAGCCATTATCAACAAATGGCAAAACATGGAACAGTGATGAACCTTCCCAGGAGTGGCCGGCCAACCAAAATTACCCCAAGAGCGCAGAGAAAACTCATCCGAGAGGCCACAAAAGACCCCAGGACAACATCTTAAGAACTGCAGGCCTCACTTGCCTTAATTAAGGTCAGTGTTCACGACTCCACCATAAGAAAGACTGGGCAAAAATCGGCCTGCATGGCAGATATCCAAGGCGCAAACCACTTAAGCAAAACGAACATTAAGGCTAGTCTCAATTTTGCTAAAAACATCTCAATGATTGCCAAGACTTTTGGGAAAATACCTTGTGGACCGACGAGACAAATGAACTTTTTGGAAGGTGCGTGTCCCGTTACATCTAGCGTAGAACAGCAGCAAAAGAACATCATACCAAGAGTAAAATATGGTGGTGGTAGTGTGATGGTCTGGGGTTGTTTTGCTGCTTCAGGACCTGGAAGGCTTGCTGTGATAGATGGAACCATGAATTCTGTCTACCAAAAAATCCTGAAGGAGAATGTCCGGCCACTCAAGCTGAAGCGATCTTGGGTACTGCAGCAGGACAATGACCCAAAACACCAGCAAATCCACCTCTGAATGGCTAAAGAAAAACAAAATTAAGACTTTGGAGTGGCCTAGTCAAAGTCCTGACCTGAATCCTATTGAAATGTTGTGGCATGACCTTAAAAAGGGGGTTCATGCTAGAAAACTCAACTAAAGCTGAATTACAACAATTCTGCAAAGATGAGTGGGCCAAAATTCCTCCAGAGTGCTGTGAAAGACTCGTTGCAAGCTATCGCAAACGCTGGATTGCAGTTACTGCTGCTAAGGGTGGCCCAACCAGTTATTAGGTTCAGGGGGCAATTACTTTTTCACACAGGGCCATGTAGGTTTTGGAGTTTTTTTTCTCACTAAATAAAAGCCATCATTTAAAACTGCATTTTGTGTTATTTTATCTTTGACTAATAGTTAACGGTTTTTGATGAGCAGAAACATTTAAGTGTGACAAACATGCAAAAGAATAAGAAATCAGGAAGGGGCAAATAGTTTCACGCCACTGTATGTTTTTTTGGGGGGAGGAAACCAGAGTGCCTGGAGGAAACCCACACAAAGGGCTGATTCACAACAAGAGCTGAAGAGAGCGATTTGCAAAGCTTTTTTGTCAAAAGCTGCTCACTTCAAAATGTACTTCCTATTTTGCCACAAGAACTATTAAAAAAAACCACACCCTTATAAATTGCTGTCTGAATCACACCTGAAACAAGCATGTAGCTAATACAGTCAGACTTTATTCAGTATTTTATTGTAAATTTATTCAGAGAACATGGTAAGTGACAGTGAAGCATGGAAAAGGAGAAAACTCAAAATTCTCTAGATAATTCACATTGGCAGGGTCTCATTTGTTGCCCCAGGATGCCATTCGGTTGTTAAGTGGGCTCTTCATGAAGCGTGGAGATTTCATGTACGCAGCAATAGCTGGAAGAGCCTGCAAAGTGGAAATAAAAATTAACACAAATATTGTTATTGTTGAATTGGACCAGTGTTTATAGAACTATTGCATCACAACCTAAAGTGTTCACATTTAAAAACCGTTGATTTGTTGCAGTCAGTCAAATTGTTCTAAATGTGTCAGTTTTACTTTCACACATGCAGGCGGGGTGCAACTGTAAATCATGGGGCCCCTTGCAATGTGGCTCCCCAACATTACCTTATCTCCTATGAGGACCCTCACAGCCTGGCGCCCTGATTTGGAAGGGTGATAAGACACCACCTTCATAAGTCGCCATCATGATCTCCACATCTATAAAAACCATCAGATCTGGAGGGTGGCCCCCTGAAGATCTGGGCCCCCATACATTCACATGGGCCATTTCCCTATAGTTTTGCCCCATGCACATGTAATAGTCTCAGTCAATCACAGCTCAAATGTGCACGTTTACCACTTAGTACTATATGCCTCACTGGTCCCAAAAGGTTGCACTGCGACTCGTGCGATTGCAGAAGAATGGCACAACCACGGACTGTTTGCAGTGAGGAAAAGGGCCCAAGCGTCTTGTGATAGCTTGCACCAAGACATTAACAGATCATTCCATGAACATTTTAGAATTCCAGGGAATTTGGAGGCCAAGGAAAGCATGATCCGCTATATACTACCCATTTTTATTGTCCAGTTTTGATACTTATCTGCCAAGGGCACTGACTGGCATGTTGCTACACAGCATTATAACAAACAGTAGGGATGCATGTTGTGCTATGTTTTACAGCCAGCATTATCAGTTATTCACTTTCAAAAAAATTAGAAGTGCTCAGTGGCTTAGATCAAAAAGAGTCACTGTAAACAATCACCATCCAGTAGTTTTGGCGTGTGTCCAACTATGTCCCAGAGCTTCAGTAGTTTTCCTCAATGACCAGCCGACATGTCATAAAGAGAAACAAAAGGGCACATAGCGCAATCCAAGAGATACAAGCGTTGCCCGTCACCACTCCAGAGTGAACACGCCACCTTGTGATTGGACACACTCCCCTCTATGTGCCCGCACTCACCCATTCAGCCTCCAACGAATCCGGAGGTATGGATGTAAAGCGTAAACAGGGGGTATAAGCAGGGATCAAATCACTCCAACAGGACCACATTCTATAACTCAAAAGAGCGCCAGATAGTGTAAAATCATTTAATGAAATAAGGTTAAAGTATAAAACTCACAAGCGTAGATCAAAAAGCATGTATACACAAATTCGGATGCAGTCCCAGGTAGCCGCTCACACACGCTGCATCGCTTCCCGTGGCTTCCTAGTTCTGCCGGTTCATGTGACGTAGCTCCGCCCTATGCATTTCGTCATGAAGATGACTCATCAGGGGGCTCACGTCACTCCAGCAACACCGACTCCTATAAACTTTTTGCCAAACCCTCCCCTTTGCTTAACCCCGCCTAATATTAAAATTAGGTCCTCAGCAAGCCTATGTCCCAGCGCTCACCCATAGGGACAAAAATATGCTGAACAGTTTAAAATATAACACCAGAGTCACAATTAGGAGCCAAATCTAAACATAGCTGACACAGCACTAATACGCTGCACTGATACATATAACTACAGTAATTACGGTAATCAGTCGTTTTTATCGCGTTCTGTCAGTTTCACAAGCGGAAACCAGGTTGAAGCAGCACGCAATATCACATCATGGGTGATTACAACAATCACACCCCTGATGCTGCGACGATGGTCGCACCGATTTGCGTATCTAATCGCAGACGACGCATTAGTAAGTGGGTGCAGCGCACCAACGCACATTGCATGCGCATACAACCCACCCTCCACGTCGCTACAATTGCACCAACCACAGTCAATCCACCTCACCCTTTATAACCCACTGACTCCCGACTGTATAAAGTATAAAATTAAAATCAGTTATTTGAAATAAAACATCTAGGTCCACATTCAAACCTGTTGGATTGAATGTGTCCAAGTTAAAAATCCACCTTGTTTCTTTTTGAGAGCCCTCTTATTCTATTGCACCCCCTCCAATTAGGCATCAGTTTCTCGACTGCGCAAAAGTGCATTAAGGCCGGATTACAGTGATGTTTGTTTAAAGTGGAGAGATACACTATGCTGCTCGAATCCTCTATATTATTAATGTGTTCCCCAGTCCTTTTTAGTGGTCTGGTGGTGCGGCCCACATACTGCAGACCGCAATCACACCAGATCACATACCACAAAAGCTGTATTACAACAAATAAATTGCCTAATTTTAAATAAGCATTAGAAGTTGATACAATTTCGTCTTGTCTATAAGCATTAGCTTCTCTGCAGCATTTACACCCTCTGCAAGGAAAAAAGCCTGATGATTGCCATCCAATTAGCTGCTTTTTCTCCGGAAGAGCAACACAGCTTGGTGCAATCTGATTTTTTAACGTGGGGGCACGACGATAGATAAAGTTGGGCCTGGGAGGCAGAACTTCCTTCAATACATGATCGCTCTGCAAAATATTGCAGTGTTTGCGGAAAATCTTTTCCACCAATCTATAATCTGCGGAAAAATCACTCAAAAACGAAAAGGGCTTACAAGCTCCACGTAAATCTCCCGGCTTTTTCTCCGGAGGACTGCAGTCAGACATCCTAAAAACCAAATTTGTGGAGAAAGGGTATAGCAAGTCATGGTTAGAAGAAATACAGAGAGAAGTGGGTGAAAAAGATAGAGAACCCCTGCTTCAGACAAAGGGAGATTTACATGGAGCTTGTAAGCCCTTTTCGTTTGAGTGATTTTTCCGCAGATTGGTGGAAAAGATTTTTCGCAAACACTGGAATATTTTGCAGAGCGATCATGTATTGAACGAAGTTCTGCCTCCCAGGCCCAACTTTATTTATCGTCGTGCCCCCATGAAAAAAAAAAAAAAAAAAAAAAACAGATTGCACCAAGCTGTGTTGCTCCTCCGGAGAAAAAGCAGCTAATTGGATGGCAATCAGGCTTTTTTCCTTGCAGGGGGTGTAAATGCTGCAGAGAAGCTAATGCTCATAGACAAGACGACATTGTATCAACTTCTAATGCTAATTCATTTAAAATTAGGCAATTTGTTGTAATACAGCTTTTGTGGTATACGTGATCTGGTGCGATTGCGGTCTGCAGTATGTGGGCCGCACCACCAGACCACTAAAAGAAAGGATCGGGGAACACAATATAAAGAAAGGATTCGAGCAGCATAGTGTATCTCTCCACTTTAAACAGAAACATCACTGTAATCCGGCCTTAATGCACTTTGCACAGTCGAGAAACTGATGCCTAATTGGAGGGGGTGCAATAGAATAAGAGGGCTCTCAAAGAAAGAAACAAGGTGGATTTTTAACTTGGACACATTCAATCCAACAGGTTTAAATGTGGACCTAGATATTAATTGTTTTATTTCAAATAACCGATTTTAATTTTTATACTTTATACAGTCGGGAGTCAGTGGGTTATAAAGGGTGAGGTGGATTAACTGGTTGGTGCAATTATTGTAGCGACGTGGAGGGTGGGTTGTATGCGCATGCAATGTGTGTTGGTGCGCTGCACCCACTTACTAATGCGGCATCTGCGATTAGATGCGCAAATCGGTGCGACCATCGTCGCAGCATCAGGGGTGTGATTGTTGTAATCACCCATGATGTGATATTGCGCGCTGCTTCAACCTGGTTTCCGCTAGTGAAACTGACAGACAGCGATAAAAACGACTGATTACCGTGATTACTGTAGTTATATGTATCAGTGCAGCGTATTAGTGCTGTGTCAGCTATGTTTAGATTTGGCTCCTAATTGTGACTCTGGTGTTATATTTTAAACTGTTCGGCATATTTGTCCCTATGGGTGAGCACTGGGACATAGGCTTGCTGAGGACCTAATTTTAATATTAGGCGGGGTTAAGCAAAGGGGAGGGTTTGGCAAAAAGTTTATAGGAGTCGGTGTTGCTGGAGTGACGTGAGCCCCTGATGAGTCATCTTCATGACGAAATGCATAGGGCGGAGCTACGTCACATGAACCGGCAGAACTAGGAAGCCACGGGAAGCGATGCAGCATGTGTGAGCGGCTACCCGGGACTGCATCCGCATGTGTATACATGCTTTTTGATCATCTACGCTTGTGAGTTTTATACTTTTTTTTAACCTTATTTCATTAAATGATTTTACACTATCTGGTGCTCTTCTGAGTTATAGAATCTGGTCCTGTTGGAGTGATTTGATTCCTGCTTATACCCCGTTTACACTTTACATCCATACCTCCGGATTTGTTGGAGGCTGACTGGGTGAGTGCGGGCACATAGAGGGGAGTGTGTCCAATCACAAGGTGGCGTGTTCACTCTGGAGTGGTGACGGGCAACGCTTGTATCTCTTGGATTACGCTATGTGCCCTTTTGTTTCTCTTTATGACATGTCGGCTGGTCATTGAGGAAAACTACTGAAGCTCTGGGACATAGTTGGACACACGCCAAAACTACTGGATGGTGATTGTTTACAGTGACTTTTTGATATAAGCCACTGAGCGCTTCTAATTTTTTGAAAGTGAACTTGTGACAATTTACAGTATTGTTTAATTAGTGCGCTCCATGTTTTATTGTTTACCCATAAGCGCAGCTTTACTTGTATAATTATCAGTTATTCAGCAACCTGTGCTACAGTAAATCATTTCTAGTCGGTGCACTAGCCTTCTCTCCACACATACATTAATGAGTCTTGGACACCCATGACAGTACGAGACACTTTGATAAGTAATAACCATTGCATATTTATAGCCCAAGTGTTCATTCTGTCCCTCAGAAGAGAGGGAAGGATAGGCTCTTCCACTAATAAGCAATTATTCATATAGCAGCTAACAGCAAATATCTATAAAGCCTGGAAATCGGACCAGATACCCCAGAGTTGGGAACAAATAAAGCTTGACGTTTGGAAACAGACTGGGAAGGGGAAACCTGTGAGGCCAAGGTAAGACCTGCCATTTTGTAGATGCTCAGAGTTAAAGCTCATTTCAATATAGTGCACTTTCAGGCGCACTTATGGAGACACGATTGCATGGACAGCAGGCAGTGCATAGACCGCACTGTCTGCAATTCACTTCTGAATCGCAGTGCATGCTCCTCCTCCCATCTCGGATCCACTTTAATGTGGTGTAGCGGCAGACAAAGCCAACAGTGGGCCCCTGTGCACAATAAATGAAGAGGCCCCATGTGAGTGGCCATACTATCAGATTAAGGTTGGATCCAAATGCTGAAAAAGTTACACATTCCGTAGGCACTGTGTTAACACATTTCATACTGTATGACTGGGCCACAAGCAAATATCACTGAGCCTCCTGGGTGATAAATACACAGAAGAGCCAACAGCATAATCATGCCCTAACTGTGGTGCAGCTGCATACGCATACTGTGATCTGCCAATATTGTTCAAATATGTATTTGTCTATTAAGGGAGTCAACAATTGCAACGACCTATAGAAAGCTGTAATCTTTCTGCAAACCCCCCTTTCCCCTCAAAACAAGACAAACAAGCAATGATCAATTGACTACTAAAAGTCTAGTCTACAAAAATGCTTTGAACAGTTATGAGAGCTAGAGATTTTTTTTTTTATTTTATGTTCAGCGTCTCACCTCGATTCGATCCAGGAAGGACTGCAAGTTAGGAAAGCTTTTCAGGCAGGTGGGTTCCAACATCCTATGCTGATCTAGGACATCATACACCAGGAAATCTACAAATGTAATCTTAAGGGAAAAGACAGGTTCAGGACAGGGTGTAAACTATAGATACAGTATATGAATAATGCAAAAGCATTATATGACATACCTTGCTACCAGCAAACCACTCTCTGTCTCCCAGGAAACGAGAGAATCTTCCCAATGCAACTGGAAGCTTTTCAAGATATGGACCCTTTAGGGTTTCCTGAAATGGTGAGAAATGCTGTAACTGAAATCACATTCCATCAGCAACAGCACTTAAACGTACAAAATAAAACAAAAAAACAACGCATTTACAGCTGATTGCCCGATTTCACTAGCTATGATCAGCAGTGATCCTAAAACAGATTTTAGTTCCACAAAATTCATTCATTAAGTTCTTAAATCTAATGAGCCTTGTCCCTATCCAGATTCCCCACCCCCCTCACAAAAAAAAACAAAAAAAAAAAAAACACCTCTATGCAGTTTCTCATGGGAAAGGCTTTGTGCATCAATGGTAATGTTTGATAATGTTCTGAACAGTAGGGACACCAAGAGTCAAATATAGTGTATGCACTGGCAGTTAAAAAGTAGTATGACTGAGGTAACCCTGCTTTGCAAGTATAACTTAATACTCAAAGGCAACCACTGTATAAGGCAGGTGGAGAGAGAATAGACCTGACCCCACTCAGGATTAAAGAAGTCACTCTCTGAAGGGGTGGACTTGATATAGCATAGTATGGATACAGAGGCGCCAAAAGGATAAAAAGTATCTAAAAAGTTTAACACGAGAAGGCAGTGGTAGACTTGCCTCCTCCAAGCAGACAAATTGCCGAAGTGTGTTAAATACAAAAGTATATTTACATAAACCTGTAAAATGTGTTGCATTGTCCCGGGAGTGATTCCGCTTCATCAGGCAACAGTAGAAGAGCCAGGCACCTCAGAGGCCACTGGTTTCTTTATCAAGATACAGTACGATAGAGAAATCCTATTGGTACTCATTGGACTTCGGGCCCCTTTACACAGCTAGGCTGCAAAAAAAAAAAAAAAAAAAAAAAAAAAAGTCGTGTGGTATCCCTGTATTCAGGAGAAGTAGTATAAGGTGTTTTGGGTTGTCTTTTCACACATACCCATGCTGGGTGGGAGAAATCCCAGCAAATGACTTTTACACCCAACATTGTCATTTACAGAGATTGCTGCCACCCAGCATGGGTATGTGTGAAAAGACACCACAAAACACATGCTACTTCTCAGAACGGCGATACCACATATCTGACACTTTTGCAGCCTAATTGCGCAAACGGGCCCAGAGTCCAATGAGCGCCTTTAGACTTTACAGGGCGGCTCACAATTTAGCCTCCCTTAACAATGCCAGGGCAGTAAACACCCCACAAATGACCCAATTTTGGAAAGAAGACACCCCAAGGTATTCCACAAGGGACAGTGAGTTCATAGAAAAAAATTTTATTTGTCACAAGTTAGCAGAAAATGACAGGAAAAAAATCCATTTCTGCTAACTTGCGACAAAAAAAAAAAAAAAAAAAAAAAAACAACTATGAACTCACCATGCCCCTCAAAATGCCTTGGGGCTTCTTTCCAAAATGGGGTATGTCCTGGCATTTTACGGTCTCCGCAATCATGTGGCCAGTAAGGTTCTGCTATACTTTTATTTGGGCATACGGATGATGCACTTTTTTTCCATAAAAGGAAAAATGAACGGCAAAGATTCTCATTTGCATTGATCAATGTGGATGGAAAAAAGAATAAAAAAAAAATCTGCCAAGGGGGGAAAAAAAAAAAAAAAACTGCCAATTTTGATACAAAGTGCTTGCCAAAACATAGGAACTCCAGCACCGTCCCTCAAGCTCAAATGCCTCGGCAAACGTATCTTACTGCGGAGAAATCTTGCCCTGCATGCACCGACGTGTGTAATCTGACAGACGTGCAAGGTTTCTGTCATGATGCACCATTAGTGCGGCAGCTGGTTGCCTATTGGTCAGAAAATTTCTGTCACTTGAACACAAGTGTGGCCAAACAGCGTTTTTAGTGAAGCCTACTCTAAGGTGACCCTAACATACTTATATAGATCTGACTGCAATCAGTACTGATCACAGATACTATATAGTACCATTTCTGATGCTAATCAGCGACTAATTAGTGACTGCTGTGTAGTGGGCTGGGCGCTAACTGACACTAACTACCTAACAAGGGGCCTAGCTAACTCACTGGCCTAACTTAAAACTAGTGATACTAAAACCGTGACAGTTTTCACCGATTACGGTTTTTAGATCACTAGGATAGTGCCGGGGGTGATCAGAGGCAATCAGACAGCAATCGAAAACAAACGCAATTAGAAATAGGCAGAGGTCAATCAGAGCCAATCAAGAGGTCGATCAGATGCCAGTGAAAACAGGCGATCAGATGTAAATTAACAGTGCACAGACCTCAATCAGATGCCAGATTTCAATCACTGCAGCTGTCAGATGCCAAACAATGTAAACAGTCAATCACTGGGCAATCCGACAGGGCTGTGGAGTCGGTACAAAAATCCACCGACTCCGACGTTTAGGATTCCACTGACTCCGACAAAAGACTCCTCTAATTTGCATATTACAATCTTGTTGATTGAAAGTATGTAACGTGAAATTCGTCTCTTTAACTGCCAACGCTTAGGAATTTTAAAAGACAGCTGAAGTGAGAAGGATATGGAGACTGCATTATTTATTCCCTTTAGTCAGACTAAAACTAGTCCTTGGTAAAAGTACGTGTAAAAGGTTCAGGCCGGAACAAAGAACATGGATCAGGCCCTAGGCAATGTAACTGTGGGTACATGTAAGAGTGATGTGCAGGTACTCTGCAGGGGAATAAGGAGATTCTTCCTCTATTACACATTCTTCATGTACTATCTGAACCAGGTTTATGGGTGATAGACAACACCTCTGTGTTCAATGTGCACAACATCAACAACATCAGTGGATTCACTGCAGCTCTGTGGAAAGTGCATATGTAGAGTATATTACTACTGTGTAACAAAGTCAACCTGAGAGATGAAATTAAAGTTCTACACATACCTGGGGCTTCTTCCAGCCCCCTTCAGGCTAATCAGTCCCTCGCTGTCCTCCTCCGCCACCTGGATCTTCTGCTATGAGTCCAGGTACTTGAGCCAGTCTGGCGTAGTGCGCATGCACACACTCCGCCGCCGGGAGCATACTACACCTGCGCAGCACTGTTGCGCAGGTGCAGAACGCTCCTGGCTGTGGAAGCGGCATACGGCCAGACTGCGCTGACTGGCTGAATTACCAGGACTCATAGCAGAAGATCCAGGTGGTGGAGGTGGACAGCGAGGGACTGATTAGCCTGAAGGGGGCTGGAAGAAGCCCCAGGTATGTATAAAACTTCTCTTTTCATCCTTCAGGTACCATTTAATTTAGTCACCAGACCAAATTTTAACAACATATCGAATTATTTGATTTTATGAGCAAAGTACATTTGCATAAATCAGAATCAACGCAGAATTATTTCCATCTCATTGACCATCTCTATTAGCGACACGGCTACACATCAGGCTTTATACTTACAGCATAGGTGTTTTTTGGTATATATAAGAGATTCCTGTGTACACATCATATACAGTCACAATCAGATGTGTATATCTGACTTTAAAAATACAGGGACAGCTTTATTGAAGCAGCACAAGTAACTAATTTTGATTGGTTTATTTCATTTTTGTGGACTAAGCACAGCTATTACTGTATGTATACATTTATGAAGACTATTCTGAGAAATAGAACATTTTATCATATTTTCTATTTTAATTACAGTTTAAATTCATTAGGAGTCTGCATTTTTTCCCTGACTCCAGGCACCCAAAATTGCCCCGACTCCACAGCCCTGCAATCCAAGACGATCAAATGCCAATCAGATGTCACTCAGACTTCAATCAAAGCTGGTGACAGACGACCAGATGTCAATCAGACCTCAGTAAGATGCCTGTCAGGAGCCAGTGAAGGGTGATCAGCAGCAATCGAGGGGGCAATGTGCTGCTGCCGTCCTCTCCGGTGGTCGATCTGGGGGCACTGACCACCAGATGAGAAAGCCTGTATAATAATGTGGTTTCCAAAACAATGTGTATTATACACTTCCCCCAGGCAGATCATTCACGTACAGCCTGCCGGCGCAGCTAATTGGCCAGCAGGCTGATGACGAAGGCCATCCACAAAGGATGCTGAGCAATGTGCGCGCATGCGATTGCCCGCAATACAGCGCTCCAGGACCTTACACCAATCGGTGTTAGGCGGTCCTGGAGTTGCCACGGCCATCGGCGTGACGCGGTCAGCAATAGGTTAATGTGCTTTTCGTGTGCAAAAAAAAAATAAAATAAAATAAACCACCGCAACATCACATGCAAGCACCACAGGTTTTTCATTTGGATAATTAGGTACAGGCCTATATTATGATGCCATTTAATTCAAAAAGAGAGGAGAGCACTTAATTCAACTAAACTCAGTGTTTTGATTTACAGGAAACTGAATTAACTATGATTTAGCAGGAACTTTGTATTCAGCTGATTATAGAGATGGGCTGAGTTTCGTATGGTCATATGAAACAAACTTTATTACACCAATGCTTACACCTTCCCACTTTGAAGTGGTTATGGAATAATGAAACCATCCAGTGGCAGCAACAAGGGAGTGTAACAACCCATTCCCATGCAGGTGTAAAGTGTTTGTTCCATACGAAGAAGTCAATGAAGGGCTCATCCTCGATTTACACCTAGTTCTTGCTCATTTCACCTACAAATTGCGGGTTGTATGCAATCATCACCAGGCCCATCCGAAAATCCATAACTTGATTTTCAAGTAGCGATACATTATTCTTTTCAGATTCGGTTTCCCCACCTGCAGGATAGTAAAGAAAAAAATTTGTTAATGCAAGGATTTCATCTTCTGCTTAATATATTTCAGCACTCTGCAATTAAGTACCAAAAGGTAGGGGGAAAAAAAAAAAAAAAAAAAAAAAAAAAAGACCCTGTAGTATGAGAAAATTGGTTTTAAAAATGTGCTTTTGAACTCTGTAAAATGGCATTTTGCTGTAGTACACTATACTGTACAGGTGTAGCGAATTCTGCACACACATTTTAAAGTAAACCTGTGAGCCAATGCTGGGCCCCTCTGGAAGTTTGTGCATTATGTGAAATCAATGCTAATTCAAAATCGTAGTTACGTAGGATTGAGAAATTGTATGTGAAGTTCTGCATAAGCAAAATTAGTACATTATGATAATCACTAGGACAGAAGGCAGAGGAGGCAGAGTTGGCACAGAGGAGGATACTGAGGGGAGAGGTTGAGGGAACTGGGACACTGGAGGCACAGAAGATGTACAGGGGACAGATGGCACAGTGTTCCAACTGAACAGATTCAGGTTTGGAACAAGCCTACAGTCCCCATCTCATTTGTTACCAGGGACTACCTGTACCATTCACTGTGCATTGCTACAGCAAGTAAATCTGCTTGTCATATGACTGTACTTTAGCTGGGATATTTTGGTTACTCTATGCAGTAACTTCAGATCATTTTTAAACCAATAACTGCATTCTACACAAGTCTTATAGGTTTTCCCTTTGTTCACCATTTTCTATACACAACTCCTCCTGTTTTAGGAGGACAATGAAACGGTCCACACATTTTCACCTTAGTCTACAGTCTCAGTCCCTGGGGTGGACTACTGAAAACCCCTTTTTTGCCATTGATTGAGACATTTTTAACTCTCTGCCACTCGTTTTCAAGCTGCACGCCTCAAACTCAGACCACATATTGTTGGGGTCAACCTGAATAAAAAGCTGTCATTCATATTTTGGGAACTTATCTGTTGGCTCCGCCCACTTTCTCTATGGAGTTCAATGAGTATTAAAAGGCAGAGACCCAAATGCACAGTCAGTCACTAGGTGACTGGGGTAAACCAAGCCACACTTAATATATCTATATCTAGTTCTCTCATAAACCCTTTGTGTCTGAATATATACACAGATTCTGAAATTTTACACTATGGTTCCCACTAGATCTTTGCCATGGTTAGAATTAGTGGTTTATATAACAGTAATGATGCCCCAGAAATGTTCAGGCTGCAGTCACACTTGTCTGTTTTTGTGTCTGTTTTCTGCAAAGGGTTGTTTAGAAGAGGGTCTATGAAGCGGTAGCATGTGGCAGACTACAATCCTAAAGAAAGGAAGGGGGGTGGGGAACACAAAAGACTCCTATTAGACCTACCGGTAATGGAGTTTCTAATTGCCATCCGGGACAATCCGAGATCTGGTCCCGCCCAGGATCTGGGGAAACATAACCCCAAGAAGATTAAAAGCCCCCGCCCTCCCTCAAACCTCAGTGCGTCTAAAAAGTACCTATGACTAGAAACACCAAGATGAAGGAGATAAAAAAAAATCTATACACCAAATAGTGACCCCTATAATCCCTCTGTGGAATTAACTCTAAATAGCGAAAAAGGTGCGAGTCAGGAAAGGGAAGGGTACTAAGCGTTGTCCCGGATGGCAATTAGAAACTCCATTACCGGTAGGTCTAATAGGAATCTTTCTCTAATTGCCATCCGGGACAATCCGAGAGATAGACAAGAAAGTCCTTTAAGAACCTTAAAGGCTCACCTAGGGAGGGACCACCGCCTGTAGCACCTTTCTGCCAAACGACTGGTCCTGCTGAGACAGCACATCCACTCTGTAGTGCTTGATAGTTGACGTGCTCGACCATGTTGCCGCCTGGCATATCTGTTGAATGGTGGCCCCTGCTCTTTCTGCACATGATGTGGATAATGACCTGGTCGAATGGGCTTTAATGTTGACTGGTGCTGGACAATTACTACTTTCGTATGCTAGGGAAATAGCTTGTCTCACCCATCTGGCTATAGTCTGTTTGGATGCCTGAAGACCCCTATTCTTCCCTGAAAATAGTACTAAAAGGCTGCTAGATCTACGGAATTCCCTGGATCTATTAAGGTAAATCAAAAGACACCTCCTGACATCCAAGCAGTGAAAACCCTTCTCCTTTTCTCCCGAGGGATTTGAACAGAAGGATGGAAGAATAATTTCCTGAGATCTGTGAAATTCTGATGCTACCTTAGGCAGGTAGGCCGGATCTAATCTTAACCTGACATTATCTGGATATATGATCAAAAAAGGGTCTTTAATGGATAATGCATGGAGATCGCTCAAACGTCTAGCCGACGTAATCGCAATTAGAAAAGCCAGTTTAAGGGTCAGAAACTTTATGTCAATATCCTCCAGAGGCTCGAAGGGAGCCTTAATGAGACTGTTCAAAACTAAAGATAAATTCCATTCTGGAAATATCTTTTGTTTAACTGGAGTCGATCTTTGTAGTGCTTTAAAGAAATTCTTTACCAATTCCTCCTGTGCTAAATGTCTGTCCAATAGGATCGACAACGCCGAACACTGGACCTTAAGTGTACTAGGAGCTAACTTCATATCAAATCCGTCTTGAAGAAAATCTAAGACAGAACTGGTCAAGTGCTGCTCTTTAGAACGAACCCGACACCATGATGAGTATACTTTCCATACTTTGCGATAGATCTTCTGAGTTACTGGCTTTCTACACTTTAAAAGCGTGTCAATAACCTTCTCAGAAAGACCTTTGTCTCTCAGAATCACCCTCTCAGGATCCAGGCGGCCAGTCTGAATAACTGAGGCCTGGGATGAACCAGGGGACCCTGGATCAGTAAATCCGGACGAACGGGTAGTGGAAAAGGAGGTTCCACCGCCATCTTTAGTATAGTTGCGTACCATGGTCGCTTTGGCCATTGGGGAGCTATGAGGATTAGTTTCCCCACCTCCCCCTGAAACTTCACCAGAACCTGTGGAAGGAGGGCAATCGGGGGAAACGCATAACTCAACCTGAACCCCCAAGGGAGATTTAGGGCATCCAATCCCATAGAACCCTGGCTTTTGTGAAGGGAGAAAAACCGTTTTACCTTCGCGTTCTCCGGGGAAGCGAAAAGATCTATCTCCGGAATTCCGAATTTGTCTGTCACTAACTGGAAAGCTTCCGGATGAAGTTCCCATTCCGCTTGACTGACCTGCTGACGGCTCAAGCAGTCTGCTTCCACATTGAGGACACCCCTTATGTGAACCGCAGACAAGGACAGAATCCGAGGTTCTATCCAGCAAAAAATTTCCAACGACAGAAGCATTAGATCCCTGGATCTCGTGCCTCCTTGCTTTGATAGGTAAGCCACGGTCGTGACATTGTCCGAAAAAACCAAGACGTGATTCCCTTCTATCTGAGAGTGAAAAGATAGAAGGGCCCTTTGAACTGCCAGAAGTTCCCTGAAATTGGATGACTTTTCTTATCGAACAGGGCCAACTTCCCTGGACATGATGACCCATGGAAGTCGCCCCCCAGCCCCATGAACTTGCATCCGTAAAGATTTTTATCGGATCGTACTGCCTCCAAAACCTCCCCTGATTTAGATTTTGATTCTTCAGCCACCAAGATAGACTGACCTTTACTGTCTCTGGGATGAAAATTGGGAGATCTAGAGTCTGTTGGGATTTGTCCCAATTGGCTAGTAGTAATGCCTGAAGCTCCCTGCCATGAGCTTGAGCCCAAGTGACCGCCGGAATTGCTGATGAAAATAGACCTAGCACTCGCATGATCAGACGAAGAGGGCACATCTCTCTTGTAAGCAAATTGCTTACCTCTGCTTGAATCTTTGCGATCTTCCCTGAAGGTAAGTAAATCTTCCTGTCTATAGAATTTATTTTGTACCCCAGAAAAGTAATCTCCTGAACAGGAGTCTGGGATGATTTTTCGTAATTCACTATCCATCCCACCTCTGTTAACATTCTGATTGCAATGTCCCTGTGGGATATGACTAAGTCCTTTGTCTCTGCAAAAATAAGTAGGTCGTCCAGATATGGAACAATTGATATCCCCTGGAGCCCCATTTCTTTCATGACTTCCGCTAGTACCTTCGTAAAAATTTGAGGTGCTGATGCTATTCCAAAGGGCATAGTCTGGAACTGAAAGTGCCATATGTGGGAGTGGTCCTTTATTGCGAACCTCAAAAATCTGATGTGGAGGAAAAATAGGAATGTGCAGATAAGCGTCTCGGAGGTCTATTGAGACGAAAAATTCCTTGCCCTGTAAGAGAGCTCTCACAGAGTAGATGCTCTCCATCCGAAACTTTTTGTACACCAGAAACGGATTGAGAGATTTCAGATTCAGGATAAACCTGAACTCCCCGCTGGTTTTCTTCACCAGAAACACGTGGGAGTAGTATCCCTGGAATTCTTCCTGGGGAACTATCAAAATTACTCTTTTTTCTAAAAGTTTTTGAATCTCCACTTCCAAACCCCTGGCCTTTTCTGGGTCTCTTGGAATCGGGTTCAAAAACCTCCTTTGAGGGGGAAGACTGGAAAACTGAAGACGATAGCCCTGCTTTATAATTCGTAACACAAAAGGATCGGGATTCAATTTCTCCCATTCTAACCGAAAATAAATCAGTCTTCCCCCCACCGGTAAAAAGTCATTTATTGCTTTTGGGGGGTTCAGTCTTACCAAGAGTGAATCCCCCTCTGCCTCTCCCCTTCGGAAAGGACCATTTTCTCTGCACATTCTTATTTTTTGATTGCTCCACCGTTTGTTTGTTGGGAACCAAAGGTCTCTTCCCCCTAAACGTCTTCCTCTTATTTGGGAGCTGTTTGCCTTTTTCTGCTGAGCGAGACAAAACCTCATCTAACCCTGATCCGAACAAAAGGTTTCCCTCAAAAGGAATAGAACAAAGTCTATTCTTTGATGTCTGGTCCCCTTCCCAGGCTTTCAGCCATATAGCCCTTCTGGCCGAGTTAACAAGCGCTGTAGTACGCGCTGAAACCCGAATGAGTTCAGTAACCGCATCCGCTAAAAACGCGACTGCCCTAAGGACAACCGGCAACGAAGCTGCATAATCCTTAAGTGGAACACCCTTAGAAATTTGATCGATGAGATTATCCATCCAAATTCTAAGGTTCCTGGCAATACAGGTGGCTGAAATACCTGGGATGAAACCAAACGCTGCTGACTCCCAGGCTTTTTAAAGAAGGGAATCAACCTTTTTGTCCATCACGTCCTTAAGAACTCCTGCGTCTTCAAAAGACAGGTCGGAGTCCTTGGAATATTTGGACAAGGAGGCATCCAATTTTGGACACTTTGTCCATTTATCAATATCTGTTTGTTCAAAAGGGTATTTTCTCTTTGCAGATTTGGGAATAAATAGAGGCCTCTCAGGATTCTGCCATTGGGAGGTAATAATTTCCTGGAGAGTTTTATGTATGGGAAAAACTCTGCCTTTAGTCTGTCCCAAACCCGAATAGACTTGATCCTGAGGGGTTAAATCTGGAACAGATTCCTTAATCTCGCAAAAAAAGTGGGATCAGCGCATCACCAGGCCGCCTCTGAATGGCCTCAGCTCAGAGATGCGCTGAGCCCCCCCAGAAACTGCAAACGCACCTTGAACCCAAACAGAGGCTCTGCATATACACCAAAGAAAAACTATTAAGTGGGAGCAGCTGACCAGAAATAAATCAATCAAACATAGCAAAGAAATGAACAGCGCTACTTAAAAACAGATGAGTGCTTACCTGCAAAAAAGTGCACACCCCACTCATGGGATTCAAATACACAATGAGCATACACATGACCTGTCTACCACTTGGAGGATGTTAGTTTCCACTAACAATTTGCAATTTGTTAGGTACTCGTCCCTCCCACTATTGAAGAAGTCTTTCCTCCTTGGGAGGGGACCTAACACTAACTAAATTCTACCTATGCATATGCATAGCCTGGGCGCGCTACCAGTAAAATTGAGAATTGCGCAAAAAAAGTGGGATCAGCGCATCACCAGGCCGCCTCTGAATGGCCTCAGCTCAGAGATGCGCTGAGCCCCCCCAGAAACTGCAAACGCACCTTGAACCCAAACAGAGGCTCTGCATATACACCAAAGAAAAAACTATTAAGTGGGAGCAGCTGACCAGAAATAAATCAATCAAACATAGCAAAGAAATGAACAGCGCTACTTAAAAACAGATGAGTGCGATCCCACTTTTTTTGCGCAATTCTCAATTTTACTGGTAGCGCGCCCAGGCTATGCATATGCATAGGTAGAATTTAGTGTTAGGTCCCCTCCCAAGGAGGAAAGACTTCTTCGATAGTGGGAGGGACGAGTACCTAACAAATTGCAAATTGTTAGTGGAAACTAACATCCTCCAAGTGGTAGACAGGTCATGTGTATGCTCATTGTGTATTTGAATCCCATGAGTGGGGTGTGCACTTTTTTGCAGGTAAGCACTCATCTGTTTTTAAGTAGCGCTGTTCATTTCTTTGCTATGTTAGATTCCTTAATCTGTTCCGTAGTGTAGACAGCCTTAAGCAGCTCAGAAGAGTCATCGGGAGTGAACAAGAACCTTGGAGTCTTTCCTTATCTGAATCCTCTGACTGAAACTGTTCCCTTTCCTCCTGAGAAATAGAAACCCCCTCCTCCTCTGCCTCAACATCCTCCTCCTCGCCCCCCAAAATATCCAAGGCGGAAGGTTGGGAAAATAAATCTGAAGAGGACCCTGGAAGGGGCTGACTAGCAGGGGGGACGAATGATTCTTTAAATTTGTCCAATGTTTCCTGCATATTTTTATTTACAGCTTCCATAACACCCTTAAGTATATCCGTGGAATGAGAAGCTACAATGGCATCAGTACATCCCTGACATAAGTTCCTAGGGGCATCTAATGCAATCTTACTGCTACATAAGCCACATCTTTTATAAGTCTTGGTCTGAGCAGAAGATTTTAGATCAGTCTTTGTCTAAAAAGAAACAAGCAAAGACAAAAAGACCTGAGAATGCCATCATTCATAAAACACATGGTATGAAAAGTAAGCCTCATCCTCCACTGGAGGCTTACCCCACTTGTACCCGATGGCTGCACCTGCGATGAGGGTTTAGGAGCAGGACCCGCAGAATCTGACTCCCGCTGTGGCTGCTGCTGCGGCTGCTCTCCCCTCTGCTGAGACATCCTTCCACGCTGCGGAAGATTGCAGGTGTAATGGAGACGCCAGGAGTCTGCTTGAATGCTTCCTGGGTCTCACGGCCCGCCCACTTCCGGCCCCCGTACTACCTCACTTCCGGGGGCCGATCAGAGAGCGGCTGCGCCTTGCAGAGCCGGCCTCTGAGAAGGGACGAGCAGTGTAACGGCCATACACCACACGGAAGCCGTTACCCGCCGCGTGTGGAGGTCTGCAGCCGGCGTCCCCTCTGTTCCGCCCAAGCTGCCTCACCTCCCGTCATGAACTCACCCTGCGGTGAGTAGATAAAAAATAAAAAATAATGCACACGGAGCTTGCCTTCCTGGGTGTTTCCGTCACGGAAACACAGATGAACTGAGGTTTGAGGGAGGGCGGGGGCTTTTAATCTTCTTGGGGTTATGTTTCCCCAGATCCTGGGCGGGACCGGATCTCGGATTGTCCCGGATGGCAATTAGAGAAAAACCCATAAGCAATGATCAATCGACTGGATTACTACTGCAGAAAGGCAAACAGTTATGGTTTCAGAACATACATACATACTATACATATACTTATGCTGGGCATACACGGCCTCGATTATGCGCCGGATCGAGCCGCTGGGTCATCGGACCTGTCGGATATTATCAATCGAGCCATCAGCAGCTCGATTGATAAGGAGAAACCGCTCCGTGTATGCCCAGCATAATGCTGGGAATACACCATACAATTTTCTGTTAGATTCTTCTGTTAGATTTTCTGCATAATTAGATTATTTTCTGTAGAGAATGGACATTATCTCTGGTGCATGGTCTTCTGTTTATATCCTGCTGAGTAGAACATTGCCTAATTGCTCGGCAGATAGATGGTAAGAGATACATTTCCAACATGTTGAACTTTATCTGGCAGGTAAATCTAACAGAAATGTTTATATAGTGTATCCCCAGCATAAAGGCACCGATCACATACCTTAACGCAAGTCTCAGCAAAGAAAAAAAATAGAAATATAGGAAAATATGGAAGCAAATACAAAAGTAAAAAGTACAGAGGTCTAACACAGCATTAAGACCTGGACAAAGTCTGAAGTGGATACCTACACAATCCATGCTTGCGTGCAATATAGCGCAGGATAGTATTACTCTGTGTCAGTTTAACATCTCCATCTATCAGGTATGGCAGCTGCAAAACATCAAAATTAGCATCTAATGTCAGTTACAGAATTTACAAAGTGTGTAAGTATGTTGGAAGCGTGCCTGTAGCCATAGTTACCGTTACCTTCTCCAGCAGCAGTCCTCCAGCCTCCTCTGCAGTATTGAACTCACCACAAGACTGCTGAGCTTTGCTGTGGTCACATGACCGTGAGCCCCAGAGCTTTCGCAGGGAGTTTGAAGCCACAGGGAAAGATGCGAGGACTGCTGCTAGAGCCAGGAGAGGCAACTATATTTTACAGGCATGCATCCAATTTGTACTCTGCAGTACATACATAATTTGTTGCTTTGTGTGTGCTCTAAATGGGGGCTGCAGGAAGATATTGGGGGTACTCATTAGGTAACCATTTTGCCCGTTTTCTAAATTCAATAGTGGGGTGGGGGGGATGGGTTGAGCTTAAACAGAGAACATTTTTCCTTATACTTCCATGGCAGCATCTATGGGTAGTTGCTCCGCCCTCTACCCCCCATTGGACACGTGGATAAATTAAAGCTACCCCCCCCCCCCCCCCCCCCGGCAGGTGTGTTTTTCGTCCTCAACTCAGACAGGATAATTTGCTGTGCACATCTAACCGGCCACTCCTTGTGGTTTTGTACCAGGTTCAGCCTCTCCTGGTTGGGCTCTGTGATTGCTAAAGGCAGTCCTGTAGCAGGTCCCTATTCTACTGATCTTGAGGGACTAGGACAGCTCTGTTTTTGGGGGGCTGTCAGGAAGGAGGACTAAATGTCACCCATGGTTCAAAGCTGCTCCATCTCTTGCTGCAATGACTAAAGGTCATTCTGGCATGGATCCCATTCCTACCTGCTAATTGTATTGGGCGCAGCGGTGGTTTTCTTCTGACTTCCGCCTTCGGCGGAGTCGGAGAGGCCTCTAGCGCGAGCGTGCTAGCTGTGGAGAGGCGAGCTTCTGCGGCAACGTCACTTCTAGTTGCACGCCAAGCAACCGGAAGTGTCCCATGCGTGGGTACGCCCAGGGGGAGGTCAGGATGCGGCTTAAAGGAAGTGCCTCATTCAGCGGCCGGCGTCCTGCTTAACCACAAGCGGTTTGGACGTTGGTCGCAGTTTACAGGACAAACTTAAAGAGACTCCGTAACAAAAATTGCATCCTGTTTTTTATCATCCTACATGTTCCAAAAGCTATTCTAATGTGTTCTGGCTAACTGCAGCACTTTCTACTATGACAGTCTCTGTAATAAATCAATGCATCTTTCCCCTGTCAGACTTGTCGGCCTGTGTCTGGAAGGCTGCCAAGTTCTTCAGTGTTGTGGTTCTGCTATGAACTCACCCTTTCTGGCCCCTCTATGCACACTGCCTGTGTGTTATTTAGATGAGAGAAGAGAGAAGCTGCTCTAATCAGCTGGATAAATCGTCCTCTGAGCTGGCTGGGCTTTCACATACTGAGGAATTACAAACAAGGGCAAAGCTGTTTGCAAGAAGAAAAGAGCAGCCTGAAACTTCAGTGCATGGGGGAAAGAAACACACAAATGATCTCTTGAGATTCAAAAGGAAGGCTGTATACAGCCTGCTTGTGTATGGATGTATTTTCTATGTGTGGACATACTGTACATCAACCTACTCCCTGTTTTGGTGGCCATTTTGTTTGTTTACAAACAAACTTTTTAAAACTGTTTTTAACCACTTTTAATGCGGCGAGGAGCGGCGAAATTGTGTCAGAGGGTAATAGGAGATGTCCCCTAACGCACTGGTATGTTTACTTTTGAGCGATTTTAACAATACAGATTCTCTTCAAATCACACTTCTCAGGATTTCTGGTAGGAGATTTCTGGTAGGTGCTTTACTGTTGCAATTTAAAGTTAGAGATGGCTAATAGGTTTAGCTAGACCCAAGGTGATTAATTAGTAATGATTCCCCATCCCTCCACAGACGCTGCAGATTCCTCTTTAGGGGAACCATGGATCCAAATGCGCCATCTAATGATCAGCCTAGGTCTAATAGGTAATAGGTGCACAAGGTAAGTATAGATTTGGTTATCCTAAAAGAGTGCAGAAGACTAAGACAGTCTGTCTCCTGACAGCTCCAGAAACCAGCCAGAAGAGCCTTCAGAGGACATAGTGGAGTTTTCTCAGCATGCCTCAAAATCTTTATCACCCAGAAGACTCGACTCAGGAGCATACTCCTGGCATTCTCAAAGTGCCAGATCTGCAGCCACTAGGACATGCTCTATAGGCAGTAGCAGCAGGGAGTCCCAAGGTCTCCTACTGAATAGGTGCTAACTTACTGAACAGGCAGAGCTGAGATTTGAACCCAGGTTGTCTGTGTCAGAGGCAGAGCCCTTAACCATTACACTACACAGGTTGGTCAAAGTGCGACCAGATACAGAGACACACCACCGTAACTTTACCAAGGCATCACTTACATTGGGAAAATCCAAGCCAAGTTTTTCCTTTTCATCCAGCCACTCACTCTTGTCATAATCTGGTGCTGTAAAAACAGGATTCACATAAAATGATGCAACAGAAAATTTAAATAAAGTGTTCACAGTCGCAACACATACACTGCAGGAGTAGGTTTGTTTCTGCACGAACTTGCAGGACCGATTTATAAAAGACGGTCATTCATAGTGTTAAAAGTGAATCTCAATTCTTGACTGGCCTATTATATCCTTCAGATTGTATGCAGCTTCTGACAAGGGCTATACAGTGGTTTGTTGCTTTTGACAAGTCACTCAACGTAGTATTGGCAATAGCAGACATTAGTAACAACCCCCAGGAACCTAAAGTCAAATATTGTGGCGCAAGTCTACTTTAACCTCTTGAGGACAACAGTGCTGAACCCCCTTAAAGACCAGGCTGTGTTTTGTGTAATTGGCCACTGCAGCTTTACAGAGAACCAGAGGTGTGTTTGAAGAATGTTATCTGCATACAGAGGCTGGATCTGCCTATACAGCCCAGCCTCTGCTATCCCAAACCCCCCTAAGGTCCCCCTGCACTCTGCAATCAGACAAATCACAGCCGGGCTGTGCTTACATCTGTAGTTTCAGTCTCGGCTGCTCCCCCACCTCCTGCAGAGCTCAGGTCCCTGCCCCCGTCCCTTCCCTCCAATCAGCAGGGAGGGAAGGGATGCAGGCGGGGACCGGAGTTCTGCAGGAGGCGGGGAGAGCAGCAGACTAACACTATAGAGATAAGCACAGCCCGCTGCGACCCAGCTGTGATTTATGAGGGATTGCAGAGTGCAGGGGGACCTTAGGGGGGTTTGTGATAGCAACCGAGGCTGGGCTGTATAGGCAGATCCAGCCTCTGTATGCAGATAACATTCTTCAAACCCACCTCGGGTTCTCTTTAATGCTGGACACACACCATGCGTTTCCGTGTTCGATGCGTCCATCGATATGCGTCGATTTGATTTCCGACATGTCCAATTCGCGGTTCGATGGATCGTTAGGTCGATTTGCCATACTTTACATGGCATTCGACCTAAAAATAATCGAAATGCGCTCAGAAATCGAATCAACGCGTATTGACGGACGTGTGCGACGCGGTAACTCATGGTGTGTATTCAGCATAAGGCCTAGCTGCAGTGCCACACAACACAGCACACTAGTGATCTCTCCCCCCCCCCCCCCCCCCCCTTTTCTCTGCACCAACAGAGCGCTCTGTTGGTGGGGTCTGATTTCCCGCCACCCCCCTTTTTTTTAAAAAAAATATTTATGTTATGCTTTTTTTAATGTGTTTTACTATTTCTTTTTTCATCATCATCATCATCATCATCATCATCATCCCCAGCTGGCCAATCCTGGCGATCGGCTGTCATAGGCTTCTGCCCAGGGCTGTGGAGTCGGTACAAAAATCCACCGACTCCAACTCCTCAGTTTAGAAATTCCACCGACTCAGACTCCTCCAATTTGCTTATTACAGTATTGTTGATTGAAAGTATGTTACATGAGTCGTCTCTTAACTGGCAACGCTTAGGAATTTTAAAAGACAACTGAAGTGAGAAGGATGTGTAGACTGCCATATTTATTCCCTTTAGTCAAAGACTAAAGGTGGGTACACAGATCAGATAAGTCTTTGGAAAATGAAAGATCACAGACCAATTTTACCCCCTTCCATGTAGTATGAGAGCCATACCTACACAGTCTATTGAGCTGAACTCTCCAGATAAAAATCTTTGCAAAATGCTGAAAACAAGGATGCTGTACACATGCAAAAGATCAGTATCTGCAAAAGATCTGCAAAAGGCATTGATAGTCCATGATATCTGCAGATCTCACACACCTTGTTTAATGGGCAATCTGCAGATCAGATCCACCAGGATGGATCTTCAGACCTGCAGATAATTGTCTGATCTGCAGATGAATGTCAGTTAAAAAAAAAGGTGTGTATGATATCTGCAGATATCAGACTATGAATGCATTTTGCAGGAACTGATCTTTTGCATGTGTACAGCATCCTTGTTTTTAGCACCTTGCAAAGAATGGGGAGTTCAGCTCAATAGAATACTGTGTAGCGCATGTTCATATACTACATGGAAGGGGGTAAAATTGGTATGTGATCTTTCATTTTCCAAAGACTTTTATCCGATGTGTGTACCTACCTTTAAACTAGACCTTGGTAAGAGTACTTGAAAAAGATACAGACCGGAACAAAAACATGGATCAGGCCCTAGGCAATGTAACTGGGTACATGAAAGAATGATATGCAGGTACTCTGCAGGGGAATGAGGAGATTATTCCTCTATTACACATTCTTCATGCACAATCTGAACCAGGTTTATAGGTGATCGACAACACCTCTGTTCAATGTGCACAACTTACTCAGTTGATTCCCTGCAGCTCTGTGGGGAGTGCATATGTAGAGTATAGTACTACTGTGTAACAAAGTAAACCTGAGACAGATGAAATTAGTTTTATACATACCTGGGGCTTCCTTCAGCCCTCTTCAGGCTTAACAGTCCCTCGCTGTCCTCCTCCGCCACCTGGATCTTCTGCTATGAGTCCAGGTACTTGAGCCAGTCTGGCATAATGTGCATGCACACACTCCGCCGCCGGGAGCGTACTACACCTGCACAGCACTATTGCGCAGGCGTAGAATGCTCCTGGCTGTAAAAGCGGCATGCGGCCGGACCGCGCTGACTGGCTGAATTACCGGGACTGATAGCAGAAGATCCAGGTGACGGAGAACAGCGAGGGACTGATTGCAGTGTTCTCCCCAGAATTTTTTTCCAGCCGGGTGGCATGAAAAAGTAGCCGGGTGGGAAATTATGGTCACGATGGGTGGGGAAAGAGGGTGATGTCTGCTACTACTAGGTGAGAATGGACAGGGAGGATCATGCTGGGGAGAAGAGTAGGTGGAGCACGCTGGTTGTTACCTGGTGAGGTAATCATGCTAGGCATTTCCGATAGGGAGAGAGGATTACACTAAGTGATGCTAATGGAGAAAGGCATCTTGCACTGAATGTTTTGATGTGCAATCCGATAAAGTGCTGCCAAAGCCGGATTCATACCAGAAAGGGGCTGTAGACAGGGTGACTAATTTAGGCCCAAAACCACACATCCCCACAGACTGTTTTGTTATCTAACTCAAAAAGTCTCACAATAGTTTTGGCTGTCATAGCAGTAGCAAACCCAGTGTAGACATGCTTGTTTGTCTATGCTAAACAGCATGCACTACAAAGGAAAATAAAAGTGCTTGGGGGTTTCTGCTGTGGCTTCTACCCTTAAAAATCAAGCACTAGTAAACAAACATACATACTGTATACAGGAAATACAGTATATAGAGGAGAGAGGAGGGTTCAGTAGAAGAAGTGAATATAAGGAATAGGTGTGAGTGTCTGGGAGGGAGATAGATTCTTTGAGGGACAGAGAGAGTGTGTGAAAAGGACTGGGAAAGGGGAAAGAAAAACAGAGGGAGAAAGTGTGTGAGAGAGAAATGTATAAGAGGGAGACAGACAAATGCAGAAAAGAAAATGTTTGTGAGTGGACAGCACACTGCAGGAAGTCTGCAGACTGATGTCCAGGACAGCCAGCTATGTAACCTCTCCGGGCAGAGCAGTGGGGGAAGGGAAGCAGTAGTGGCTGTAAAGTTGTTTAATACCTGTCTCGGTAGCACAGAGACGGCAGCTGACAGTCATCACAAGGATTCCCTTGCTGGGGGACCATTACTGCTATCAGATAGCCATCTGCCCTGTGGCTGCTCTCCCCGGAATGAACGAGCGCCGCTCCACGCTGTTCTCTGTGCGGTGACCTCTGATCGGGGGAGGCTGGGGAACGTGCTGGGAAATGTCCTGCATGAGGGGAAGACAGGAGGAGGAGAGCCGTTCTCTGCACTACTCACTCAGGCAGATCAGTGAGTGAGTGACTCATCAGAGGGAACACAGCAAGCCCACGTCCTCAGTTCTTTCTCTGTGTGCTCCTCCTTCAAAGCTCCCGTGGTCTGGCTTGTAATGTCAGGAGCTGAGGAGGAGGGCGGAGATTGTGTCAGAGTGACAGCGGCCAGCTCCAATGCCACAGCCGCTGAGCACTGTGCTGGACGAGTGTGGAGAACGGCAAACGCGCTGCTGACAGGGAGTGATCACAGCAGCCGGGCGGGGACTGACCACCAGCCGGGCGCTCCGCCCAGTTAAAAGGCTCTGGGGAGAACACTGTGATTGGCTTATATACTGTAGTCACAGATATGTATATCTGACTTTAAAAATACGGAGACTGCTTTATTGAAGCAGCACAAGTAACCAATTTTGATTGGTTCATTTCATTTTTGTGGACTAAGCACAGCTATCACTGTATACATAAATTTATGACTATTATCTGAGAAATAGAACATTTTATCATATTTTCTAATTACAATTTAAATTCATTAGGAGTCGGAGCATTTTTACCCCCGACTGACTCCAGGCACCCAAAATTGCTCCGACTCCAACTCCACAGCCCTGTTTCTGCCTATGAGAGCCGATAGCTCCCTAGTGCCCTTGGGGGACAGCAGTGTCAGTACAGCGCTGCTGCTGATCGAAGCGCTGTACTGTGTAAATAGACGGCAATTACACCATCTTACAGGTGGCGCTGAAGCTCAACTGTCATGACAACAGCAGGCGATCTCACCAGGAGGAAGCAGAGCCCTGGAGGAGAGGAAGAATGGCGGCCGACGTCGGGATCCCCCAGGATGTACAAACACCCACTGCATGCTATACTCTGCACACAGCCTCAGGCTGCCAAAGAGGTTAAGGCTGCCATATTTTCTTTTAAACAATACCAGTTGCCTGGCAGCCATGCTGATCTATTTGGCTGCAGTAGTGTCTAAATCACACCAGAAAAGCATGCAGTTTATCAAAAACACATGATGTGCTGCATGCTTGTTCAGGGTCTATGGCTAAAAGTACTAGACGCAGAGGATCAGCAGGGCTGCCAGGCAACTGGCACTGCCTAAAAGGAAATATGGCATCCTCCATATACCTCTTGCTTCAGTTGTCCTTTAAGTCAGAGGTGCCCAAACTTTTTTTTGGCTTGCGAGATACTCAAGTTAGCCAGTCAAAATTACCCATGTACAATTTTAGAATCATATGTACAAAAGATTAGCATAAACCCACATACAAATTTACATGCAAACTTTTGCCAATCAGAAAAATCATACACGAACATGTCACACTGCAGTGGAAACGTAGCCTAACGCCCCTTTTCCACAGGCAGTTGAACTGTGTGCTCAGCAAACAGTTACCAGGCAGCAGCAAGCAGTTGAGGTTTGAGAGGCATTTCACTGCCTGTGGAAAAGGGGTGTACTTGAATGTGCAGACAAGAACAATGCAATTTTCTGACAGATTTACCATCAGATCAATCATTTCCAACATGTCTGATCTGATTTCCAATCGATTTTCCATAGAAGCGAACAGAAAATCAATTGGACAGGTTGGAAATAATCCCATCTGATGTAAATCAGTCAGAAAATTGCATCGTGTGTACCTAAGCATAAGAGTGACATGCAGGCACTCTGCAGGAGAATGAGGGGTTTTCCTCCTCTAGAGCAGTGGTTCTCAACCTTTTTAGTACATGTACCCCTTTGTGAGTCAACCCTAGGCAAATGTACCCCCTACCGAAAGCATGCCATGGTGAAAGAGTGAGCGTGGTAATTACATGATGTGGGTGGAGCCAAATACTAGCGAAATACAGGTAGTCCCTGGTTATCAAATGAGATAAGGACCATAGCCCTTTTTAACCCGAATCCATTCTTTTGTACCCCTCTGTTCTCCCTATGTCTCGTCTCCCTCTGTGTCACCACATCTCCCTGTATTCTCTGTTCTCCCTGTGCCTCTTTTGACCCCCTTTGTGTCACCTCTGTTCCCATTTTCTCCCCCTCTAGGTCCCAGTGTCACCTCTTGACCCAGTCCTAGCTAGGTATAGAAGACCCCCATACGGGCAACCAGGAAAGGTAGCAAGGTACAGGTGCCCCCAGTATAGCTAAGCCAGGTACAGATGCCATAGTGTAGGCAGAGTTATAGGTGCTCCAGTGTAGAGAGGCATGTACAGGTGGTGCCCCAGTGTAGGTAGCAAGCTATAGGTGCCGCAGAATAGATTAGCCAGGTGCAGGTGGTGCCCCATTGTAGTTAACGAGTCTATAGGTGCTCCAGTATAGATAGCCAGGTAGTGCCCCAGTATAATCTACGTAGCCCCATTCCCACGCAGACTCCTCTCGCTGCGTCTTCCTGTTATGGTTACTTCCGGCAGCAACTCTAACGTCATGGGATGCTGCTGGGTAACCATGGCGACAGGAGTCCATGCGGGAACGGGGCCAAGTAAGTTGCTGCGCCTCACCGACACTGCCTGTCCTGCCCGACACTTCTCTCCTGGGGGGAAAGATCGACCATTTTGTCTGCAGCCCCTGGGGGGACTCCCTGACAGCTGCCGATGTACCCCCAGTGTCCGCGGACCCCAGGTTGAGAACCACTACTCTAGAGTATTACAATTCTTTAAGCACAATCTGAACCAGGTTTACACATGACAGACAACACCTCTGATCAGTGTGCACAACATTCTCAATCTCAACAGCTCTGCAGGGAGTGCACACATATAGTACTGGTGTGTAACTTAATTTGCAGTCACCAACCTAAAATTTACAACATCTCAAATTTATGAATTTCACAAGCAAAGGGAGAACATAAATTTGCATCAATGCCAAATTTGCAATTCATTGGCCATGCCTAGTATTGATACAACTACGGTATAGATATACAGATATATAAAAGATTCCTGTGTACAGATATACACAGTCACAATCAGATAGGTATATCCAACTTTAAAAATATATGTTGACTGCTTTACTGCAGCAACACAAATAACTTTGGTTTATTACTTCATTTTGTTGACTAATCACTGCTATTACTGTACAAGTTATTTATGCCGACTTATCTGGGAACATTGTCATATTTTCTCTTTTAATGAATCGTTAAATTTATTAGGAGTCTGCATTTTTTTCCCTGACTCCAGCTACCCAAAAATTTCTCCAACTCCACAGCCCTGGTTTGGTTTACTGAAAACATTTACTGTATTTTTTGGACTATAAGACTCACTTTTTCTCCTGCAAAAGTGGGGGAAAAAATTCACTGCGTCTTATAGTCCAAATGCAGGGAGTTCCTGACTTGTGATTGCCTGCCAATACGAACCTCCAATTGGCTGCAATGTTGGGGACTCCCTGTACTGTGCCCATGGAGAGGAGGACACAGGCGGACAAGTGGACTGGAGGACAAAGGGGCATAGAGGACACAAGGGGAACACAAAGGGGCATAGAGGAGGACACAAAGTGGACAGAGGCAGAAACATGGGGAACAGGAGGACACAAGAGGTACAGAGGGGGCATAATCCATAAGATGCCCCTTCACCATGAATGCACCAGGTTTAGTATACATTTTTCCCCTGGTTTTTGTCCTCTAAACCTAGGTGCGTCTTATGGTCAGGAGCGTCTTATAGTCCGAAAAATAAGGTAAATGCTGTGGATTTCACATATATGCAAATACACATTAAACTATGGAAGACCACCAATTTTCACTTTAGCTCATGGGACCTACTGGTGTCGTAAAAGCATTACACAGACTCCTTAACTCAACATTGAAAACCAGCACTCTAACTCAATTCCAAGATACACTAATCACAAACAGGAATACCCAGAACCACCTGGAAGGTATAAAGAGCTAAGAGACCAAAAAGCCTATCAAAAATCAAAGCCAGAAATAATTTAGCCTACTTAAAAACAGAAGGTATTTGTGATAGTTCAGCAAAAAATAAATAAAGTTAACCAATGTCCTCTAAATTGGCTTTAGAATACAACAGACATGCAACCGCAGTATTACATTGCAAGCTCCTCCGAGTGACAGAGACAAGACTGCACTAGTCTAGTTTAGGAGACCCAGCAGGAAACCACCCTGGGAAAGTCTGCTAATGTGATTGGTTAGACAGCACCCTCTCAGACTGCTAGGTTTCAGATAGTTTGTACAGTTACACCCACACTACAATTGTGCTATAATATGAGAACTGTTCCCTACGAGGTTTCCTGCTGGATCCCCTAGACTAGTCTAGTGCTGGCAAGACCACATAATCTGTAAAGCACTGCAGAACATGTAAGCATAAAAAAAAAAAAAATTGACATGAAGTAGATGTTAAATGTTTTCAACCATCCTCCAAGTGGACCCTGGTATTCCAAACACTACTGGGCATATTGAATATGGAAAAAAAAAAAAAAAAAAAAAAACACCACACCTGAACATAAATTGTAGAATAACTTTTTGGTGGTGGCAAGATGTCACGCTTTAAAATTTGCATGTACTCAGGGCTGGACTTACCATAACACAATAAGATTTTCTCAGCATTTACTGTCGTCGATTTTCATTCATTTCTATGAGAAATCAATCAGAAAAACTAGATCCAATCACCGCCGTAATACATACCCCCCAGGGATCCCACGATGGTGCAGCCTCCCAATCAGCTCCAGGCTTCGCTATGGGGAGGATCGGGACTGCGCATGACATGTCGATCGCCATAGCAACAGTGAAGCTGGATCGTGAAGCTGTGGCTCTCGCGGGATCACAGATGGGTAAATATTACCGGCAGCGTTCGGGGGGGGGGGGGGGGTGTTAGTTGGCAGGACTTACGAGGCCAAATTAGTCAAAAAAGTTAATTACCTGTATAATTTTTTACGCCATGGAGGACGCCGTCCGTGCCGATCCCCCCGCTCATTAGCCCCCCGGGCTGGCTCCCGACCCCACGGCCCGGGCTCCCCTGCCTCTCCCAAAATGTTCGCTTCCTCTGACTGCGGCTGCGCGGTCCGCATAGCCGCGAGGCGGCTGCGCAGCTCTAGGGCCAACCTCCCCGATCCACGCTACGTAACGTGGATCGGGGAGGTTGGCCCTAGAGCTGTGCAGCCGCACTCGCTGCTATGCGGACTGCGCAGCTGCGGCCAGAGGAAGCAGCCATTTTGGGAGAGGCAGGGGAGCCGGCCCGGGGGCTAATGAGCGAGGGGACCCGGCGGATCGGCACGGAGGGCGCGGACGGCGTCCTCCGTGCAGTATTATACAGGTAATTAACTTTGACTAATTTGGCCTCGTAAGTCCTTTAGGCATATAGCGGAACTTGCTTTAAAGGGGAACTTCAGCCTAAACAAACATACTGTCATTAAGTTACATTAGTTATGTTAATTAGAATAGATAGGTAATATGTCTTGCCCACCCTGTTTTAAAAGAACAGGCAAATGTTTGTGATTCATGGGGGCTGCCATCTTTTTGGTTGAAAGGAGGTGACAGGGAGCGGGAGACAGTTCCAACTATCCTGTGTCCTGATTACCCCTCCCATCTGCACACGCTAGGCTTCAAATATCAAATTAAAAATGTAAAAAAAAAAAATTTGCACCAAAACAGCAGAACGAGAACAACATCAGAATTCCCATCATGCTTTGCACAGCTTCAGGGGATAAAAGCCAGGGCAGTTTTCTTCTGTGCAGCTAAAAATGAGGCTTGTATAAGAGAAAAAGTTCTGATGCTGTGAAACTTAAAGAAACACCAGGCCTTTTCAGTTCTGCTGAGTCGATTTAGTCCGGAGGTTCACTTTAAAAAAAAAAATAAAATCCTCCCGTGGATGCAGCCTCTAAAACTGTGTACTGCCAGGGAGGTTAAGAGATGTTACTCACCTGGACATACATGGCATACTGATGAATGGGCTTGACGGCTCACCCTGCTGCCACACAAATTCAGGGGTGTATGTGTCTGGCAGTTGCCAGATTCCAAAATTACCCTATGCAGACTATAGCATTACGGCTATAGCCACACCAAGCTTTGGCGCTGTGCGTTCCTGCAGCAGGCACCAAAATTCCCTGCTTCCCTCCCCTGGGTCTTGGCAAGCCACTGACAAGATCTACCTTCTTGGGGGCACCTCTAGCTACTTTATACTGAAGATAGCTCTCGCTACCTAATACTAAGGGGCACCTGTAGCTACCTATGACCTGTAAAGGAGAAGTGACAGCAGGATCAACCAGCACACATGCAGTGCAGTTTGTTGAGTGTTTGAGGTACATGGAGGGCCTGAACATCTGTGACTTTAGGCTCTTGTGATGTAAATCCGGGCATGCACATACTAGAGATGCGAAGTTCGGCTCTTTTCAATGATCCGGATGATTCAAATCTGATCATTGAAAAGTTCCGGTTCTTTGATCCGAATCTTGGATCATTTTACCACGGAAGCATTCAGGGGTGAAATGACTAGCAGGACAGGACTTTCCCTGCGGTGGACAGAGAAGGGGAGGGGGGGTTGGACACAGAAGGGGAGAAGATGGGCAGAGAGTGGACAGAGAAGGGAGGAGGGACAAGCAGAGAGCAGTTTGCACACAATAACCACATGCTGCAATCATGCTTTACATATATTTCACCTATATGTTCATATGTATACTTTAAATGCAAACATCGCACAGTGAAAGAAAGCATTCCCAGAAGTGAAGTGCAGCTGTTTAGAGCAGTGCAGGAGGATCATATTGCACAGTGCCTGCCCTGTCCTAGCCCAGCACGCTGCCTGCAGTTACTGAGCTGTGCCAAAAGTTTCCAATTTGTTCACTGTGCACAACTAGGAACAGACAGCCTATAATGAGCAGCACATTATAGCCAGTATGTGTGCTCCTACACATATCTGGCAGTGGCACCGATGTCCCCTCATCTACCCCTGTCCCTGCAAGCTCCCCTCCAACTCAGTGATCCATCTCTGCTATGCTTCCACTCCGCTGCCGCAGAGAGGGGGCGTGTCGCTCATGGCCCCACCCCTTTGCGATCCAAATCACTCATTTTGATGATTCGACTCACAAAAGAGATTCATGATCCGGACAACACTAGCACATACTATGATCAATTAAGCAAGCACAATACATTATGGATATTAGAGATGGGAAGTTCGGATCTTTTCAATGATCCGGATGATTCAAATCGGATCATTGAAAAGATCCGGATCTTTGATCCGAATCTCGGATCATTTCACTACGGAAGCATTTCGGGGGTGAAATGACTAGCAGGACAGGAGAAGGGGAGGGGGGTGGACACAGAGAAGGGGAGAAGATGGACAGAGGGCAGGGAGTGGACAGAGAAGGGAGGAAGGGAGCAGAGAGCAGAAATGTTTGCTTGCACACAATACCCACATGCTGCAACAGGGGAGGACTGGGACCTTTTGGCCTGGGGGGACAACACAAACTAGAGGCCCATTTCACGGCATCCCCAGCCCAAAGCCATATCTTTCTTGTGTGCAAATCTTCAAATTGTGATGACTAACACACACACACACACACACACACACCTTGCCGCCGGGACATGCTGGGAGCGTGGGGCTAGAGGAAGCCCCGGGTAAGTAGCCCTTATTTCATTAAAAATGCCTGATAACTCCTTTAAACAACACCCCCCCCCCCCCCCACACACACACACACAAACCAACCTACCTGGTAATGCCTAACCCCACTCCTGCCCACCCACCATACAAACTACTTGTCTGACACCTACCCCCCCCCCTCCAACTACCTGTTTGACAGTGCCTAACTGCCTGCCTCCCCCCTCCCCTGCTGCTAATCACACCACAAGAAGAAAAGGCAGGCAGGCAGCAAAGTGTGAGTAACTCAGTGACAAGAAGGGTGAAGAAGTACAGAAACAAAATTTATAAAAAACACCTTCTCCTCTGGCAACCTGGACCCGACCTCCTCTATCCTCCTGTCTCCTCAGTCCTACACCTCCTCCTCCTCCACAGCAGCAAGCAGCTATAGGTGGCATCTCCGACTCCCAGCCCCCAGAGTGTCCGACTCCTCCAGCCAGGACAGCCAGCCACTCGTAGCCGCAGCTCCAGGCCCCCAGCCCCCCCCAGCACAGAAAGCTGAAGAGTGAGACAGCTCACTCCGATGACACCGCAGGCACAGCAGCACGTTGCGGGCGGCAATGGCAAGCAGGGTCAACCCACCGGGCCGGAGAGGACCTAAGCTATTTGTGTCCTTGTGCCACTCACATCCACCGCAGGCGCAGCCACGCACAAGGGCACACCACAGCCGGCCGCCTCAGCCCCTTCTCTGATTGGATACTTCAACTTGCCGGGAAATATCGCGCGAGGTTGCGATCCCCACTGCAAACCTGTCACCTGTGGTATGTCTGCAGCCGCTGCGTATAGCAGCGGCTGGCCCTAATTACTTAAGATTCGGGCGGCCCGGGGGGCAATTGCCCCCCGTCCCCCTGGGCCAGTCCTCCCCTGTGCTGCAATCATATACTTTACATATATTTCACCTACATGTACATCTGTACACTTTGAATGTAAAGTAGCACAGTTAAAGAAAGTATTCCCCAAAGCATTCCCAGAAGATAAGTGCAGCTGTTTAGTGCAGGAGGATCATATTGCCCTGCAATCACAGTGCCTGCAAAGTTACTGAGCTGTGCTGAGCCAAAAGCTTCCAATGTGCTCACTGTGCACAACTACGAACAGACAGCCTATAATGAGCAGCACATTTCAGCCAGTTTGTGTGCTCTACACACATCTGGCAGTGGCACCCATGTCCCCTCTCATCTACCTGCTGTCCCTGCAAGGCTGGCTCCCATCCAACAGAGCGATCCATCTCTGCTCTGCTCTGCTTCCAGGACCCCGCTGCCCGCTGATAGGGGGCGTGTCGCTCATGGCCCCGCCCCTTTTGCGATCCGAATCACTCATTTTGATGATTCGACTCACAAAAGCGATTCGGATCAAAGATCCGAATCGTTCATGATCCGAACAACACTAATGGATATGCTTTTTGATCTACAAGAAGCTATATTTGCAGAGGCTCCGGCTATAAAAACGTTAGCATCAGAAGCAAATTATTAATTCACTGACAGCTGCAATAGTAGTTGATCTGGTTGCAACGCTAGCTAATAATTAGCGTTCTAAATATGCTTAGCCCTTTGAAGAAATCTGGTTCGCGCCCGGTTATATCCAGCAACTGTTGTCGTTTATACTCACCCTCCCCTGTGTGATAGAACTTGTCTTCATAGGGAGTTTTTGTGTATTCCAGCGTCAACCGAATGGCGTGAGCAAGCTACACATCGAGAAAAAGGTAAAACCAGTCAAACACTGCTGCCGAAATGTGCCCCGTACTAAGAAACGTTATATTACATCCGATTTCTCACCCCGCGGATTTTCCAATAGCCGAGAATCATCATCTTGCGCAAGTTTCACTGAGCACTCCACCAACCTGAAATCCACAGAGCAACTGAGCCAAGCTCTCAGAGGAAGCTCTCAGAAGAACATGTGCTGTCTGCTGGCCAGGCCAATCAGCGTCCGCCGTTATCCGCCACACCCCCGTCTCTCCCGCCCACGGAACGAAGCCAATGAAGGCAAAGAGCTGCATTGTTTTACAGAACATCCTATAGTCCCCGGCATAAGCGCACGGCTACTTTGCACAGTGCGTGGGTACCTAATTGTTTCAGAAACAGGTGGTAACAGAACGCAGGCAACCGGTGGGATGTTCCAGACTCCTTATAGGAATTGTCAATAATTTTGAGTTGAGGTACATTTTATGGTAATGTAACTTTCTGGAGCTTGCAGTTGGGCTAATTGACATTACTGGCCATCTCTACTAGAGTTGGTTAGCGAGCTGCAAATAATTCTGAGTTTTTGCGGAGTTTTGTCATAAAGCAAATTTATGCAGCTTAAAAACAGACCAATTGAATGCCACCTTGCCGGGATTTGATTGGTCCATTTTGAAAATGCATGTATTTGCATATATATTATTTGCATAATCAACCTAAATTATTTTAGCTCATTGACCATTAACTTTAAAGGGGAAGAGGACCCAGTGAACTTGGATATTCACTGGAGGTCAGCTTTAAGTTTTGATTTGCAGTAGGGGCGTTTCTAGGGTCCCTGGAGATCAGTGGCACCTGTGGGCACCAGGAGGGGAGGCAAAAAATGGGCGTGACCATGCGGTGAGTGGGCGTGGCCATGGGTGGGGCCAAATGTACATGAACTTAGCAGCGGTGTAAGCTACGGATAACGGGCCTGCCCATCGAAATATTGGACGGAGCCCCCTGTCCTTTATTTCGATCATTTACAATCAGTATAGGCATAGATCAAAGATGTATACGCACATACAATTTTGATTGGTCAATCACTGACCCCCAATTTCACACCCCCGTGCAGTAAGTGGGCCAACAGACAATGAATTTTATGAACAGAGCTAAAATTGGCTAATCAAAATTGTATGTGTGTACCAGGCTTTACAGCTAATACTGTACATACTGAAAGTAGCAGGGATCAGCATACAATACAGCTGGTTTACAATCAATAAAGGCACAGAGTAACACCTTACACTGTACACACTGGAGGTAAATCAGCACACAGTGCAAGCACTAGAGAACAGCGTATACTGTACATACTGTAGGCAGCAGAATTCAGCACACTGCAGCTAGCGTGCCAAAAATATGACGATCACGTTGTGTGGCGTGCTTATCGCGCCGCACCAAAAAATTAGTGGGCCATGGACCAGAATATAGGTGTGGTAACGGGTGGAGACAAATTTACATGAACCTAGCAATGGTGGGACATCAGATTAGGACAGTGGTGGCGAACCTTTTGGAGGCCGAGTGCCCAAACTGCAACCCAAAAGTCACTTACCGGTATCTATCGCAAAGTGGCAACAGCAATTTAAACTAAATACTGTACAAACGTTTTAACTCATACATGAACATTATGGAAAATCCAAGTTGAAAATAAACTGTGAAGATAAACAATTTCATCCATCTTACTCCTGAAAAATGTATTCAATTTTTTAGAACCTCCCAGTTTTATTTTCTGTTTTAAAACGCTAAAAAAGTAGGTTTAATGCTATTGTCTCATATGATAAGGATTCAGCTTTTCCCATAGTCTCGCAGTTAGCAATCATGTGACCCCCAACAAGACATATTCAGCAATCATGAGGCCTCCAACAAATCATGAGGCCCCCAACAAGACAAATTCAGCAATCATGAGGCCCCCAACAAGACAAATTCAGCAATCATGAGGCCCCCAACAAATCATGAGGCCCCCAACAAGACAAATTCAGCAATCATGAGGCCCCCAACAAATCATAAGGCTCCCAACAAGACACATTCAGCAGTCATGAGGCACATAAATAGACAGCATTTCACATAAATAGGCAGAATGCCCCCTTAATATGGTAGCCCCCCCAAGTTAGGTAGTGAGTGACAGGGACCCCCAGGTTAGCTAGTGAGTGACAGGCGCCTCCAGTTAGGTAGTGAGTGACAGGGACCCCGATAGTGAGTGACAGGGAGCACCTTTAGGTAGTGAGTGAGTGCCAGGGAGCCCCTTTAGGCAGTGAGTGAGTGCCAGGAAGCCCCTTTAGGCAGTGAGTGAGTGCCAGGGAGCCCCTTTAGGCAGTGAGTGAGTGACAGGAAGCCCCTTTAGGCAGTGAGTGAGTGACAGGAAGCCCCTTTAGGCAGTGAGTGAGTGACAGGGAGCCCCTTTAGGCAGTGAGTGAGTGACAGGGAGCCCCTTTAGGCAGTGAGTGAGTGACAGGGAGCCCCTTTAGGGAGTGAGTGAGTGACAGGGAGCCCCTTTAGGGAGTGAGTGACAGGGAGCCCCTTTAGGGAGTGAGTGAGTGACAGGGAGCCCCTTTAGGGAGTGAGTGAGTGACAGGGAGCCCCTTTAGGGAGTGAGTGAGTGACAGGGAGCCCCTTTAGGGAGTGGGTGCGTGACAGGGAGCCCCTTTAGGGAGTGGGTGCGTGACAGGGAGCCCCTTTAGGGAGTGGGTGCGTGACAGGGAGCCCCTTTAGGGAGTGGGTGCGTGCCAGGGAGCCCCTTTAGGGAGTGGGTGCGTGCCAGGGAGCCCCTTTAGGGAGTGGGTGCGTGCCAGGGAGCCCCTTTAGGGAGTGAGTGAGTGCCAGGGGAGCCCCTTTAGGGAGTGAGTGAGTGCCAGGGGAGCCCCTTTAGGGAGTGAGTGAGTGCCAGGGGAGCCCCTTTAGGGAGTGAGTGAGTGCCAGGGGAGCCCCTTTAGGGAGTGAGTGAGTGCCAGGGAGCCCCTTTAGGGAGTGAGTGAGTGCCAGGGAGCCCCTTTAGGGAGTGAGTGAGTGCCAGGGAGCCCCTTTAGGGAGTGAGTGTGTGCCAGGGAGCCCCTTTAGGGAGTGAGTGCGTGCCAGGGAGCCCCTTTAGGGAGTGAGTGAGTGCCAGGGAGCCCCTTTAGGGAGTGAGTGAGTGCCAGGGGAGCCCCTTTAGGGAGTGAGTGAGTGACAGGGAGCCCCTTTAGGGAGTGAGTGAGTGACAGGTAGCCCCTTTAGGGAGTGAGTGAGTGACAGGGAGCCCCTTTAGGGAGTGAGTGCCAGGGAGCCCCTTTAGGGAGTGAGTGAGTGACAGGGAGCCCCTTTAGGGAGTGAGTGAGTGACAGGGAGCCCCTTTAGGGAGTGAGTGAGTGACAGGGAGCCCCTTTAGGGAGTGAGTGAGTGCCAGAGAGCCCCTTTAGGGAGTGAGTGCGTGCCAGGGAGCCCCTTTAGGAAGTGAGTGAGTGAGTGAGTGACAGGGAGGCCCCCTCTCTAGCCGCCGCCGCTCCCTCCCCCCCTACCTCTCAGCAGACCTCAGGATCAGCGGCGACCCGACCAGATGTACGAGCGGGCGCTGGACGCACCCGCTCGATATGCGGAAGTGATGTCACTTCCGCATATCAGTGCGGGCGCTGGGTTCTAGCGCCCGCACGATTGGTCGCCGGCTCGCCGCCTGATCCTGAGGTCTGAGACTGTCAGTGACGCGGGGGCTGGAGGGAGCCGCTGAGTCTGACAGAGGGGGCGGCCGGGCGGAGATCCGTGGCACCCCAGGAAAGATTGGGGGCACGTGCCCCCCTAAAACAGGGCTAGCGACGCCCCTGATTTGCAGTAGTTTCTATGCTTTTTTCTGCACTGAAAGCGCTTGTGCAATGATTCTCTATAAGAGAGTTCACATCTGTGCGGTTTGTTTCCGATCCGCTCAGAAAAGCGTTGCATGTACCATTTTTGAGGTGATTTTGCCTCAATGGAAGGTATAAGAAAAACGCAAAAGGCCCACAAACTCATTTTGTGCAGAGATTGCGTTCGCGTTTTAAAGAATACATTGTATTCTTTTCCGGGTCAAAGAGTTCACTTGCTGAGTTGCGTCAGGGAGTGAATTTAAAAAAACACTTTGGAAAAGCGCTTTTCCCTAAAACGCAACGCCCACTTAAGCGCCGGGAATCGAAAAAAAATTGTCAAAAAAAGCCCAACGTGAACGCTAATGCCAGCAGAGCGCAATGTGTATGAGGCCTTATGGGATACATCCCTGTATGAATAAAGATTGGTACTTTACTTCAGTATTGGAGCAATTGGTGATACAGTGGGATGCGAACATTTGGGCAACCTTGTTAATAGTCATGATTTTCCTGTATAAATCGCTGATTGTTACAATAAAAAATGTCAGTTAAATATATCATATAGGAGTCACATACAGTGATATTTGAGAAGAGAAATGAAGTTTATTGGATTTACAGAAAGTGCGCAATAATTGTTTAAATAAAATTAGGCAGGTGCATACATTTGCATTTTATTGATTCCAAAACCCTTAGAACTAATTATTGGAACTCAAATTGGCTTGGTAAGCTCAGTGACCCCTGACCTACATACACAGGTGAATCCAATTATGAGAAAGAGTATTTAAGGGGGTCAATTGTAAGTTTCCCTCCTCTTTTCATTTTCTCTGAAGAGTAGCAACATGGGGGTCTCAAAACAACTCTCAAATGCTCTGAAGACAAAGATTGTTCACCATCATGGTTTAGGGGAAGGATACAGAAAGTTGTCTTAGAGATTTCAGCTGTCTGTTTCCACAGTTAGGAAAATATTGAGGAAATGGAAAACCACAGGCTCAGTTCAAGTTAAGGCTGGAAATGGCAGACCAAGAAAAATCTTGGATAGATAGAAGCGACGAATGGTGAGAACAGTCAGTCAACCCACATACCAGCACTAAAGACCTACAAAATCATCTTGCTGCAGATGGAGTCATTGTGCATCATTCAACCATTTGGCGCACTTTACACAAGGAGATGCTGTACGCGAGAGTGATGCAGAGGAAGCGTATTCTCCACCCACATCACAAACAGAGCCGCTTGAGGTATGCTAAAGCACATTTGGACAAGCCAGCTTCATTTTGGAATAAGGTGCTGTGGACTGATGAAACTAAAATGGAGTTATTTGGGCATAACAAGGGATGTTATGCATGGAGGAGAAAGAACACAGCACTCCATGAAAAACACCTGCTACCTACAGTAAAATATAGCAATAAGATAGCAGAGGCGCCCAAAAAATAAAAGGGACTAAATGAGCTTAAAAACCCAAAAACTTTATTGGGTACTCCAAATATTTTGGAGAACCCAATAAATGTCCTTTGACTGAAAATCTTCAGTCGTGTGTTCTGCTTGGAGGGGGTAAGTCCACCACTGCCTCCTCAATTACCAAGATGGTTTTAAGCTCATTTAGTCCCTTTTATCCTTTTGGCGTCTCTGTTATCGTAGTTGGCTGATGGTGTAATGGTTAAGGGCTCTGTCTCTGACACAGGAGACCTGGGTTCGAATCTCGGCTCTGCCTGTTCAGTAAGCCAGCACTAATTCAGTAGGAGACCTTTGGCAAGTCTCCCTTACACTCCTACTGCCAATAGAGCGCGCCCTTGTGGCTGCTGCTCTGCTCTGGCGCTTTGAGTCCGCAAGGAGAAAAGCGCAATATAAATGTTATTTGTCTTGTCTTGTCTTGTATTGCTACATTGAGTCCACCCTAGGTGGACAGTTGTACCCACTTTCTTCTTCTACTACAGAGAGCGTCTTCTTAAACCTGAGTGGGGTCAGGACAATCTCCCCACCTGCCTTGACAGTGGTTGCCTAATGGTAACCCAGGTTTGTGAGTATTACATTTTGAATTACTCTATCAATCTTCCATTACCAGTACATACTACACTATATTGGGCTCTTGGTGTTCTCTACTTCTCACTACAGTAAAATGTGGTGGTTCCATCATGCTGTGGGGCTCTGTGGCCAGTGCAGGGACTGGGAATCTTGTCAAAGTTGAGGGACGCATGGATTCCACTCAGTATCAGCAGATTCTGGAGACCAATGTCCAGGAATCGGTGACAAAGCTGAAGCTGCGCCGGGGCTGGATCTTTCAACAAGACAACGACCCCAAAACACTGCTCAAAATCCACTAAGGCATTCATGCAGAGGAACAAGTTCAATTTTCTGGAATGACTGTGATAAAACGCGGAAAAGCCGCCGCGTGTACTGCCGGCAAGGCGGCTGATTCCGCGTCCAGCGCGGCGGTTTGCACGCAGCAGCGTGCGTCTGGTGTGGCTGGGCCTGTTAGTTCACACAGGCTGAGGAATACGCGCGCGCGTGCTGAGAGGCAGAATCTTTATGATAAACAAGGAGGGATCAGCTGACCAGGTTGGTCAGCTGACCTCAAAGCAAGTGGCTATTGGTTGATCGCTGACAGGTGGCGCCGGAGAGCGCCGCGCTATATATAGTCACTGCTGGTCAGTCTCAAGTGGTCTGCCGTTGCGAACACTACGTGGAAGCACTCAGACCTTAGTCAGATCCTACAGTGTGTTAGAACCAGGAGGACCTGGGAATTCACACTGAGCCAGATTACTTCTGTGTATTATTGTGTTATACTTCAGACTAGTTCCAGGGTGTCGAGACCACAGACCTCACACCCAAGATTAGGGACTCTGTGTTATCATTCTGTTATACTCCAGACTAGTTCCAGGGTGTCGAGACCACGGACCTCACACCCAAGATTAGGGACTCTGTGTTATCATTCTGTTATACTCCAGACTACTCCAGTTGATTATCTGTTGCCAAACCCTGCCTGCCTTTGGATACCGAATCAGCCTTCTGTCTATGTACCTTGTCTGTCTGTGTGTTGCCGACCTGGCTTGCCCGACCTTGAGAGCTATCTCTCTCCTTAAAGGGGAACTGAAGAGAGAGGTATATGGAGGCTGTCATGTTTATTTCCTTTTAATCAATACCAGTTACCTGGCGGCCCTGCTGGTCTATTTCTCTGCAGTAGTATCTGATTAAAACCAGAAACAAGCATGCAGCTAGTCTTGTCAGATCAGACTTATAAGTCTGAACCACTGAAACACCTGATCTGCTGCATGCTTGTTCAGGGGCTATGGCTAATAGTATTAGAGGCAGAGGATCAGCAGGGCTGCCAGGAAACTGGTATTGTCTAAAAGGAAATAAACATGACAGCCTCCATATACCTCTCTCTTCAGTTCCCCTTTAAGAGATAGTCTCCAGACCTGCTAGTGACATCCACCTTTCAGGTGTCACTCACTCACAGGTTCTTCCTACCTTCAGCCTGGGACTTCACACCTTTGGAGGTCTCAGGCTTCTGGACGGTTTTTGCACTTCTCAAAAGGCAGTATCGCCCATACTGCCAGAGACCACCTGCTCCTCGGGTGGTCTTACTCAAAGTCATTACTGTTGCACCAAACACTCACATTATAAAGGTGTCCAGAGGTTAGTTATACTTAGATTATCGGTGATTCTGCACATCATCAATAATCAGGTATAATCTGTATTCTTGGTGATACTGCAGATCACCAATAATCAGATTCTCTCTGTGTGCTGACACCGATCGTTACAATGACCATCTCAGTCCCCAGACCTGAATATAATTGAAAATCTGTGGTGTGAGTTAAAGAGAGCTGTCCATGCTCGGAAGCCATCAAACCTGAATGAATTAGAGATGTTTTGTAAAGAGGAATGGTCCAAAATACCTTCAACCAGAATCCAGACTCTCATTGGAAACTACAGGAAGCGTTTAGAGGCTGTAATTTCTGCAAAAGGCGGCTCTACTAAATATTGATTTAATTTTTTTTTTGGGTGGTGAAAAAATGTATGCACCTGCCTAATTTTGTTTAAACAATTATTGCACACTTTCTGTAAATCCAATAAACTTCATTTCACTTCTCAAATTTCACTGTGTATGTCTCCTATATGATATATTTAACTGAATTTTTTATCGTAACAACCAACGATTTATATAGGAAAATCATGACGATTAATAAGGTTGCCCAAACTTTTGCATCCCACTGTATTTCTTCCGTCATATGAATGTCTTTTTCTTATACGATATTAGCTTGTTTTTTCATTCATTCAATAAATCTTATCAAATTTCTCATTTTTATTTGATAGAAGAAGATCGGGTGTGTTGGATTTTTTTGTGAAATGTATATGAAAATTGAATGGTGTAGGGTAGATTGACAATTTCTTGATGTACAGACCCAAGCAATTATTTTTGAGTTTTCAACCATTTAACATTTGTGTGTGGTACATTGGTCAGATTTATGAAATGTTACAATCAGTCAGAAAAAATGATTGCAATTCTTGAATTGAAAAGATATTTTTTAAAAATTGTATAGCGTGTGGCCACCTTATGTCATTCATAGTGATCTATGCATTTGAAAGTACTCAAATGTGGCAAATTTCGCACTTCCATGTCTTCATTTTCACGCTTCTTCTTCCACGCTTCTTCTAACAGCCTGATTGGCAGACTGCCATTGTGACGATGCTGAATTCAAATGTGCTCTGACGTTGGTCACTTATCCCTAACCACCGGGTATTGCTCATTTTTTTTACCGACAATGATCGAGCTTGTGTACGGACACGTCACACACACTTCATTCATTGTAAGAATTCAAACACGGATTATTTCTTTTGTAGCCAATGTCATTTTAAGAACATAATTTTTCTGTCTAAAGCACTATTTTAGGGCAGTTGATAGGCAGCGAAAAGACTATCAAACTCTCTCAAATGCTTGCTGCTGCCTGGCAACTGCTTACTGCTGCCTGGCAACTTCTCTCTGAGGTTTGGTTACTGCTCAGTGAGCACGCCTGTGGTAAAGGGCCCTGACTTGTCCTGCCTGTTTCGATAACCATCTATACTGTAGATCTTTTGTAACTACAATTTTTAACGGTAGGTGCACAAATAACATAACATGAAAGGCTGCGTTTTATGGCATGTTTCATTTTATGTTGTGTGCAATTTTTGTGCATTTTTGTTGCATTTTTACTGCGTTTTTGGTTTGTTAGCTTTTTTTTTTCTACCACAGATGCGTTTTTCAAGCGTTTTGCTTGTGTTTTAATGCGTTTGCGGTTCTGATATACAATATGCGTTTTGTATGCGTTTTTCTTTTGCGTTTTATGCACAACACCAGGACAGCCTTTCTCAACCTTTTTGGGTGGAGAAACCATTAAAAAAATGTTCAAATCTCAGGGAACCCCTGCATGAAAATTATGCAGAGAAACATCGCCATTTTGATTGCAAACTTAAAACGTTTACTAATTAGCTTTCTACCTATCTATAATATCATGTACAAACAATATTGCACATATAAATTACACCAATCTACAACCATAGCAAATGCAATAGGTGTTCCCAGTATAGGCAGGAATAGGGGCCTCCAGTATAGGCAACTAGGCATAGGTGTTCCTAGTATAGGTAATCAGGAATAGGGGCCTCCAGTATAGGTAACTATGCATAGATGTTCCCAGTATAGGTAGGCAGGAATAAGGGCCCCCAGTATAGGTAACTAGGCATAGGTGTTCCCAGTATAGGCAGGAATAGGGGCCTCCAGTATAGGCATCTAGGCAAAGGTGTTCCTAGTATAGGTAATCAGGAATAGGGGCCTCCAGTATAGGTAACTATGCATAGGTGTTCCCAGTATAGGTAGGCAGGATTAAGGGCCCCCAGTATAGGTAACTAGGCATAGGTGTTCCAGTATAGGCAGGAATAGGAGCCTCCAGTATAGGCAACTAGGCATAGGTGTTTCTAGTATAGGTATAGCAGGAATAGGGGCCTCGCCTCCAGTATAGGTAACTAGGCATAGGTGTTCCCAGTATAGGCAGGAATATGGGCCTCTAGTATAGGTAACTAGGCATAGGCGTTCCCAGTATAGGTAGGCAGGAAGAGGGGCCTCCAGTACAGGTAACTAGGCATAGGTGTTACCAGTATAGGCAGGAATAGGGGCCTCCAGTATAGGTAACTAGGCATAGGTGTTCCCAGTATAGGCAGGAATAGGGGCCTCAAGTATAGGTAACTAGGCATAGGTGCTCTCAGTATAGGTAAGCAGGAATAGGGGCCTCCAGTATAGGTAACTAGGCATATGTGTTCCCAGTATAGGCAGGAATAGGGGCCTCCAGTTTAGGTAACTAGGCATAGATATTCCTGTAGCCCTTTAAGAGAGTAGGGTGATGTGAAGTATATTTGACATGTGTAATGTAATATTAGCATGTTAGGCTAAAATTCCCTTTAAGATTTGCGCTGTGGAATCAAAACAGCGCATAGATAGGCCTTAAGCAAGGATTTGGGCGCATGGACTGGGTTGCTAGGCAACCGCATACACAGAGCGGGGAACCTTCTAGAAGACCGCGCGAGCTTGGCGCGGGGAGCAGCGCAGGCGCAGAGGTCACAGTGGCGCGAGACACAGGCTGAGGGAACTGGTTTTAGCCCAGTTCTCCTCATAGCGTTCAGTCAGTCAGGCGGCCGTGAGCGAGCAGAACAGAGGCCTGCAAAGTAGCAGCCGCAGCGACCACCCCATGAGTCAGAGAGGGGGCCCGGCGGCAGCTAACCAGACACAAGAGAGAGCATAATCAGAGGTGACAGAGACCAGGCAGTGACCAGAGACAGCAAAAGAGACATCAGGCCAGATCCAAGCCAGTGCAGAGAAAGAGAGAGACACACTGTTAAGCCAGATGAGTATAAGCATTGCGCCTATATTAAGCCACAGACTGTTATCAGAGAAATAGCCAGCAACAAGGTGAAGAGAGCCAGAATTCGGTGGTGGTTGTCTGAGAAAAGTGACAGTTAACCCAAGCATACTGAATGGTATCCTCTGATGAAGGTGTTGTGATTAAGATCTGCCTGTCTGATAGTCTTAAAGAAAGAGTAACCTTGTGATGATAAACGGCTCATTTCTGCAACATAGCACTGTATTGCCTAAAGAAATAGAGACTGTGCCCAAATTACAGCCAGAGAGATTGAGCTTTGTCGCCAGAGAGTAAATGGCCTCTGTCAAACCCCTCATTTGATGTATGCTTGTTGTGATTGTGATCCAGAGACAATCTGCCTGTCAGCCTGTATCAGTTCATCAGTTTATATCAACAGCCTGATATTAACGTGAAGCATAAGTGATATTTTTTCTACCTAAGTGAAAGGCCTGTGGAGGAGAGACAACGAGAGAGTATGGGAGATAAAGAGAACCTGTCAGTTGAACATACACGTTCTGTTAACCTACCAGCAGAAAAGGAGAAGATTTGTGTTGGAGTCACACTGCATCCAGTGACACTAAAGGAACTACAGTAAAAAGGAAAATAGCATCTGATAGAAAAAGGAGTCAAACAGAGTTGGTTATTCAAGTATGGCAATTGCATAAGTTGGAGCTTCATTTAGTGTGAAATCTAGTCAGCAAAAGGAGAGAGTAATCTTGATACATTATTATTATTATTTTTATTGTTTGTTTTTTTCTTTGATCCCTTATCCGTTTGATTTATTATTTTATTTGGGGGCCGCAGTATATAGAAAGAGTCTGAGAAATCCTCTGAGCCAAAGAGTGGAAATTATTCCAGTGCCTTAAACCAACAAAAGAAAAGTGAAAGCTGTGTCGGTACCATAACAGAGAGAAACTCTAACACCCTAAGGTTTTCCTGCGCAATATAGCTTGGACTTGGTAACAGGGGACTGAAACTGTATAGAACTGAAGTTGCTCAGTAGACCTGTTCTACCCAAACCCCTATATATCAGCCTATGGTACTGTGATGACGGTTGTTGTACTGAATAGTGGTTGGAGATTATAAGAGAAAGAAGGAAGATCTGTTGTAGCTAAATTGTATGTAAGAAGTGTTATAAGTAACCTGACTTTTATTCCGCAGCTTTTACTGGTGCACCGGCTGTGAAGAGAAGATTGTACTGATATGTTTTGTTATAAGAATATATATTTGTGTTGAAAGTTAATACTGGTTGAGAAGTTACCGGTTGACCATTGTTAGGTCACAAATAAATTATTGATATTCACATTTAAGCCAGTGTCTGGTGGATTCCTCTTAGCCGGGGCAGAACACAGAGGATAAATCGGGTTACATTCCTAGTATAGGTAAGCAGGAATAGGGGCCTCCAGTATAGGTAACTAGGCATAAGTGTTCCCAGTATAGGCAGGAATAGGGGCCTCCAGTATAGGTAACTAGGCATAGGTGTTCCCAGTATAGGCAGGAATAGGGGCCTCCAGTATAGGCAACTAGGCATAGGTGCTCCCAGTATAGGTAAGCAGGAATAGGGGCCTCCAGTATAGGTAACTATACATAGGTGTTTCCAGTATAGGCAAGAATAAGGGCCCCTAGTATAGGTAACTCGGCATAGGTTCTCCCAGTATAGGTAAGCAGGAATAGGGGTCTCCAGTATAGGTAACTATACATAGGTGTTCCAGTATAGGCAGGAATAATGGCCCCCAGTATAGGTAACTAGGCATAGGTGTTCCCAGTATAGGCAAGAATAGGGGCCTCCAGTATAGGTAACTAGGCATAGGTGCTCCCAGTATAGGTAAGCAGGAATAGAGATGTAAGCGAACAGTTCACCCTCAAATCTCTATGTGGCTGTGCTACTTCCAGGTCGTTATGACCTGTAGTAGAACGGCTGCGCTGGGCCGGCAGTGCGCGTCTTTGATCGCGCGCTTGATGCCCGGCACTCGCTGCGCATGAGTGCAACATCACTCATGACGTCACGCACATGTGCAGAAAGTGCCCGGCAACAGGTGCGCTATTAAGGACGCGCACCGCCGGCCCAGCGCAGCCGTACTACTACGAGTCATAGCGACCCGGAAGTAGTACAGGGTGAGGGGTTACCGTTCGACATCACTAACCAGGAATAGGGGCCTCCAATATAGGTAACTAGGCATAGGTGTTCTCAGTATAGGTAGGCAGGAATAAGGGCCCCCAATATAGGTAACTAGGCATAGGTGTTCCCAGTATAGGCAGGAATAGGGGCCTCCAGTATAGGTAACTAGGCATAGGTGTTCCCAGAATAGGTAGGCAGGAATAGGGGCCTCCAATATAGGTAAGTAGGCATTGGTGTTCCCTGTGTAGGCAGGAATAGGGGCCTCCAGAATAGGTATAGGCAGGCATAGGTAATCCCAGTAAAGTTGCGCCCAGTCTCCGTGTGGCTGTACGGGACTCCGGTGGCCAGCTATCACCCCCCTGCATGCTAACACGCTCCCCTGCCGGGAACATAACATGAACATAAAGAACATACTCACCACCAGCTGCCTCTGTCATCTCTTTGTCCTCTATTTCAGCCGTCTCCTTAGCCGCTGCATCCATGCTGCCTCCAGTCCATGGTGCTCGCTCTCTCACACAACATTGAAGGGTGCAAAAACCGCCCAATGAGAGAGCAGACTCTTCTTTCTCATTGGGCGCCCTTAAATGCTTAGCAGAGTGATGCGCCGTGGATTGAATCAATCCGTCAGCCACATTAGAGGACTAGTGGGACTATTTTGTCCCATGGAAGGGGAAAGTGGGACCAATTTGTCCCACAGAAAAGGCAAAATGCAGCGGAACCCCTGAGGGATTCTCACAGAACTCCAGGGTTCCGCGGAACTCCGGTTGAAGAACGCTGCATTAGGAAGACAACAAGAAGCAGAAATGCATCATAAAACAATTTTTTCCTCAAAAATGCATAGAAAAACGCATGGAAACCGTATGGAAAATGCATACCATTGCGTTTCCATTGACTTTCATTATGTGTGTTTTTGAAGATTATGTAACAAAACCACCATTTTTTAAAACGCATATGCGGTTTTAATATGCGGTTTTCCTGCAGTCCATAGAATTCCATTTGCGGCAAAAATGCAGCGTTTCCCGCAACGCTAGCGTTTCTGATAATGCTGCGTACACACTTGCGATAACGATCGTTCGTAAACATCAATTAACGATCGCTCGTCCGACAATTGCATAAAGTTCTTTTCGTCGCGCTCAGAAGCGATCGTTAAGGAGCGCGAGGAAAGTGCAATCATTGCACAAGCGAATTTTCCAACAAGTTGGATCCTATCGCGCGATCATCGCTGTTAAAGAAAGGTGTGTACAGCAATCGTGCGAGAACGATCGTTACAGAATGTAGTGCGCAACCGCGCATATAGCTGGAACCTACGTATTTCCAATGTATTGTGTTTGGTAACGATCGTTCTGTGAGAATTTTGAAAAAAAAAAAAAAACATCAATCTTGCTGTTAATCTAAATGTTTTGTAAAACATTAATTACGTCATATCCGTGTGCGCACGCAACCATTCTTCACTGATCGTTCGTTTCTGCAATAACAATCGCTGCGCTACATTCTCAGTTGCCTAATTTGCATTTACTGCTCTGCTCGGCCAACTATCGTTCGTCGCGGAACTATCGTTCCTAACGAACGATCGTTGTCGCAGGTGTGTACGTACCATTAGTGTGCACCTAGCCTCAGCAATAAAACTATTTTATTCAATTAAATGGCTTATCTAACCAGGCCAATAGTCTTATCTAATGATACAAAAGGTGAATGTAAACAAGTAATGGTTTAACCCTGAGAATAAAGTAAACAGATTATAATGTTCAAAGTTCTATGCAGAGATACTGCAGCTTCTACCAGATGAATAATACCACGTAACCTGGGACAGTTAGTGTCATGACTACGGTATATATTTTAATGGAAAGTGCTGCAGAAGATGTCAGTGCTATATAAGTACTCAGTAATAATAAATACAATTTCTGAAAGTGCTCAACAGTTTATACACTAGACCAGCTCAATTAAAAATGCATCCAGATGTCCAGTATATTCTTTATCAAAGATGTCACACACCACCATTGTTCCAAGCTTGCCAAACTCCTCAGAGAAAACAGAATCATACATTCATGACAGGCTCATAGGTAAAAAAGCAATATGTCTGCTTCCATGAAAGCAGGAAGTAGACACACTGCAGATTTATTGCAGGATTTGTATTAGCTGTAATAAATAAATGTTTTTCTTAGAGGCTAGGTTTACAGTGGGACATTGGGCTCTATTCACAATCATTTTCCGCATGTGGAAATGCAGTTGCGGTAAATTCCCGACTGAAATTTTACCATCTTGACATTCACAAAATTTTACGCATGATCATTTACCGCATGTGTAAAATTATACGCATTATTTACCCGCATACTTAAAAAGTGCGGTAAAAGTCTGCAAGAGTCGGTAATTTCCGCAAAAAATCTAAATTCACTAACAAAAAGGGGCGTATTATTGCTGACTTAACTACCGATTTTCTTATCACCTACTAGTACTTGGTGATATATTTCGCTTCCCATTGACTTAAATGTAGTCTGGAGCCTTGAAGCAGTGTTTGCTGGACTTTAACCCATTCAGGTTCCGTGGTTTTCACGAGAGAAATGTTCACCTCCCATTCATTAGCCTATAACTTTATCACTACTTATCACAATGAACTGATCTATATCTTGTTTTTTCCGCCACCAATTAGGCTTTCTTTGGGGGGTACATTTTGCTAAGAGCCACTTTACTGTAAACGCATTTTAACAGGAAGAATAAGAAAAAAATGGAAAAATTCATTATTTCTCAGTTTTCAGCCATTATAGTTTTAAAATAATACATGCCTCCATAATTAAAACTCATGTATTGTATATGCCCATATGTCCCGGTTATTACACCGTTAAAATTATGTCCCTATCACAATGTATGGCGACAATATTTTATTTGGAAATAAAGGTGCATTTTTTCCATTTTGCATCTATCACTATTAACAAGTTTAAAATAAAAAAAATATAGAAATATTTCATCTTTACATTGATATTTAAAAAGTTTAGACCCTTAGGTAAATATTTACATGTTTTTTTTTTTTTATTATTGTAATGTTTTTTTTTATTTATAGTAAACATTTTATTTGGGTAGTTTTGGGAGGGTGGGGAGTAAACAATAGATTTATAATGTAAATGTGTGTTGATTTTAATTTATTTTCATTTTCAGGTGTAGTTTTACTTTTTGGCCACAAGATGGCGGCCATGAGTTTGTTTACATGACGTCACTCTAAGCGTAACACACGCTTAGAGTGGCGCATCAGGAAGGGAACGGCCAGAAAAGGCGCAGCTTCCGAGAGAAGCTGTCGCTTTTTCAGCGGGGGAGAGGAATCAGTAATCGGGCTTCATAGCCCGACATATTGATTCCCTGACTACCGAATCCGCGGCCGGGAGTGCGCGTGCACGCGCGCGATCGGCCGCGGGGGCGCGCGGTAGCGCACATGGTTTCTGGACGTAGTTTCTACGTCCAGAAACCAAAATAGGTTAATGTTTGGGGGTTTTTTTACAAGTTTTTTTTTTTATGCCACTTTTTTTTGCGCATGGTTTCCATTTGGTTACTATGTAATTACGCATTTTTCCCCAATTTTGTTATGCATTGTTTCCCGCATGCAGAAAACATGCGGAAAATTTTAGTGAATGTGGAAAAAATTTGGACATTATCACTGGCGGTAATATAGCGGTTAAAAAAATCTCTTACCGCATCTGTGATTGTGAATAGAGCCCATTGCATTGTGGTGCGATGTTAGTCACAATGCAATGCACAAAAAAGTTGCAATGCACTTTAAAGAGAACCCGAGGCGGGGTTCTTCCATCGCAATCCATATACAGAGGCTGGGTCTCTCTATAGAGCCCAGCCTCTGTTGCTAGTTAGTTCCCTCCAAAGCCCCCCCTGCACGCTGTCAGACCCCATAAAACACGCGGCTGTGTTTACCTCACTACTGTCAGTCTCGGCTGCTCCCCCGCCTGCTGAATCGCTCCGGTCCGCTCCAATCAGCGGCGAGGGAAGGGACGTGGGCGGGGACCGGAGCGATTTAGGAGGCGGGGGAGCGGCGAGACTGACAGTAGTGAGGTAAACACAGCCGGCTGCGACACGCTGCGTGTCGCCAGCGCGGCTGTGTTTTATGGGGTCTGACAGCGCGCAGGGGGGGCTTTGAAGGAAACGAACTAGCAACAGAGGCTAGTTAGTTCACACAGGCTGAGGAATACGCGCGCGCGTGCTGAGAGGCAGAATCTTTATGATAAACAAGGAGGGATCAGCTGACCAGGTTGGTCAGCTGACCTCAAAGCAAGTGGCTATTGGTTGATCGCTGACAGGTGGCGCCGGAGAGCGCCGCGCTATATATAGTCACTGCTGGTCAGTCTCAAGTGGTCTGCCGTTGCGAACACTACGTGGAAGCACTCAGACCTTAGTCAGATCCTACAGTGTGTTAGAACCAGGAGGACCTGGGAATTCACACTGAGCCAGATTACTTCTGTGTATTATTGTGTTATACTTCAGACTAGTTCCAGGGTGTCGAGACCACAGACCTCACACCCAAGATTAGGGACTCTGTGTTATCATTCTGTTATACTCCAGACTAGTTCCAGGGTGTCGAGACCACGGACCTCACACCCAAGATTAGGGACTCTGTGTTATCATTCTGTTATACTCCAGACTACTCCAGTTGATTATCTGTTGCCAAACCCTGCCTGCCTTTGGATACCGAATCAGCCTTCTGTCTATGTACCTTGTCTGTCTGTGTGTTGCCGACCTGGCTTGCCCGACCTTGAGAGCTATCTCTCTCCTTAAAGGGGAACTGAAGAGAGAGGTATATGGAGGCTGTCATGTTTATTTCCTTTTAATCAATACCAGTTACCTGGCGGCCCTGCTGGTCTATTTCTCTGCAGTAGTATCTGATTAAAACCAGAAACAAGCATGCAGCTAGTCTTGTCAGATCAGACTTATAAGTCTGAACCACTGAAACACCTGATCTGCTGCATGCTTGTTCAGGGGCTATGGCTAATAGTATTAGAGGCAGAGGATCAGCAGGGCTGCCAGGAAACTGGTATTGTCTAAAAGGAAATAAACATGACAGCCTCCATATACCTCTCTCTTCAGTTCCCCTTTAAGAGATAGTCTCCAGACCTGCTAGTGACATCCACCTTTCAGGTGTCACTCACTCACAGGTTCTTCCTACCTTCAGCCTGGGACTTCACACCTTTGGAGGTCTCAGGCTTCTGGACGGTTTTTGCACTTCTCAAAAGGCAGTATCGCCCATACTGCCAGAGACCACCTGCTCCTCGGGTGGTCTTACTCAAAGTCATTACTGTTGCACCAAACACTCACATTATAAAGGTGTCCAGAGGTTAGTTATACTTAGATTATCGGTGATTCTGCACATCATCAATAATCAGGTATAATCTGTATTCTTGGTGATACTGCAGATCACCAATAATCAGATTCTCTCTGTGTGCTGACACCGATCGTTACAATGACCATCTCAGTCCCCAGACCTGAATATAATTGAAAATCTGTGGTGTGAGTTAAAGAGAGCTGTCCATGCTCGGAAGCCATCAAACCTGAATGAATTAGAGATGTTTTGTAAAGAGGAATGGTCCAAAATACCTTCAACCAGAATCCAGACTCTCATTGGAAACTACAGGAAGCGTTTAGAGGCTGTAATTTCTGCAAAAGGCGGCTCTACTAAATATTGATTTAATTTTTTTTTTGGGTGGTGAAAAAATGTATGCACCTGCCTAATTTTGTTTAAACAATTATTGCACACTTTCTGTAAATCCAATAAACTTCATTTCACTTCTCAAATTTCACTGTGTATGTCTCCTATATGATATATTTAACTGAATTTTTTATCGTAACAACCAACGATTTATATAGGAAAATCATGACGATTAATAAGGTTGCCCAAACTTTTGCATCCCACTGTATTTCTTCCGTCATATGAATGTCTTTTTCTTATACGATATTAGCTTGTTTTTTCATTCATTCAATAAATCTTATCAAATTTCTCATTTTTATTTGATAGAAGAAGATCGGGTGTGTTGGATTTTTTTGTGAAATGTATATGAAAATTGAATGGTGTAGGGTAGATTGACAATTTCTTGATGTACAGACCCAAGCAATTATTTTTGAGTTTTCAACCATTTAACATTTGTGTGTGGTACATTGGTCAGATTTATGAAATGTTACAATCAGTCAGAAAAAATGATTGCAATTCTTGAATTGAAAAGATATTTTTTAAAAATTGTATAGCGTGTGGCCACCTTATGTCATTCATAGTGATCTATGCATTTGAAAGTACTCAAATGTGGCAAATTTCGCACTTCCATGTCTTCATTTTCACGCTTCTTCTTCCACGCTTCTTCTAACAGCCTGATTGGCAGACTGCCATTGTGACGATGCTGAATTCAAATGTGCTCTGACGTTGGTCACTTATCCCTAACCACCGGGTATTGCTCATTTTTTTTACCGACAATGATCGAGCTTGTGTACGGACACGTCACACACACTTCATTCATTGTAAGAATTCAAACACGGATTATTTCTTTTGTAGCCAATGTCATTTTAAGAACATAATTTTTCTGTCTAAAGCACTATTTTAGGGCAGTTGATAGGCAGCGAAAAGACTATCAAACTCTCTCAAATGCTTGCTGCTGCCTGGCAACTGCTTACTGCTGCCTGGCAACTTCTCTCTGAGGTTTGGTTACTGCTCAGTGAGCACGCCTGTGGTAAAGGGCCCTGACTTGTCCTGCCTGTTTCGATAACCATCTATACTGTAGATCTTTTGTAACTACAATTTTTAACGGTAGGTGCACAAATAACATAACATGAAAGGCTGCGTTTTATGGCATGTTTCATTTTATGTTGTGTGCAATTTTTGTGCATTTTTGTTGCATTTTTACTGCGTTTTTGGTTTGTTAGCTTTTTTTTTTCTACCACAGATGCGTTTTTCAAGCGTTTTGCTTGTGTTTTAATGCGTTTGCGGTTCTGATATACAATATGCGTTTTGTATGCGTTTTTCTTTTGCGTTTTATGCACAACACCAGGACAGCCTTTCTCAACCTTTTTGGGTGGAGAAACCATTAAAAAAATGTTCAAATCTCAGGGAACCCCTGCATGAAAATTATGCAGAGAAACATCGCCATTTTGATTGCAAACTTAAAACGTTTACTAATTAGCTTTCTACCTATCTATAATATCATGTACAAACAATATTGCACATATAAATTACACCAATCTACAACCATAGCAAATGCAATAGGTGTTCCCAGTATAGGCAGGAATAGGGGCCTCCAGTATAGGCAACTAGGCATAGGTGTTCCTAGTATAGGTAATCAGGAATAGGGGCCTCCAGTATAGGTAACTATGCATAGATGTTCCCAGTATAGGTAGGCAGGAATAAGGGCCCCCAGTATAGGTAACTAGGCATAGGTGTTCCCAGTATAGGCAGGAATAGGGGCCTCCAGTATAGGCATCTAGGCAAAGGTGTTCCTAGTATAGGTAATCAGGAATAGGGGCCTCCAGTATAGGTAACTATGCATAGGTGTTCCCAGTATAGGTAGGCAGGATTAAGGGCCCCCAGTATAGGTAACTAGGCATAGGTGTTCCAGTATAGGCAGGAATAGGAGCCTCCAGTATAGGCAACTAGGCATAGGTGTTTCTAGTATAGGTATAGCAGGAATAGGGGCCTCGCCTCCAGTATAGGTAACTAGGCATAGGTGTTCCCAGTATAGGCAGGAATATGGGCCTCTAGTATAGGTAACTAGGCATAGGCGTTCCCAGTATAGGTAGGCAGGAAGAGGGGCCTCCAGTACAGGTAACTAGGCATAGGTGTTACCAGTATAGGCAGGAATAGGGGCCTCCAGTATAGGTAACTAGGCATAGGTGTTCCCAGTATAGGCAGGAATAGGGGCCTCAAGTATAGGTAACTAGGCATAGGTGCTCTCAGTATAGGTAAGCAGGAATAGGGGCCTCCAGTATAGGTAACTAGGCATATGTGTTCCCAGTATAGGCAGGAATAGGGGCCTCCAGTTTAGGTAACTAGGCATAGATATTCCTGTAGCCCTTTAAGAGAGTAGGGTGATGTGAAGTATATTTGACATGTGTAATGTAATATTAGCATGTTAGGCTAAAATTCCCTTTAAGATTTGCGCTGTGGAATCAAAACAGCGCATAGATAGGCCTTAAGCAAGGATTTGGGCGCATGGACTGGGTTGCTAGGCAACCGCATACACAGAGCGGGGAACCTTCTAGAAGACCGCGCGAGCTTGGCGCGGGGAGCAGCGCAGGCGCAGAGGTCACAGTGGCGCGAGACACAGGCTGAGGGAACTGGTTTTAGCCCAGTTCTCCTCATAGCGTTCAGTCAGTCAGGCGGCCGTGAGCGAGCAGAACAGAGGCCTGCAAAGTAGCAGCCGCAGCGACCACCCCATGAGTCAGAGAGGGGGCCCGGCGGCAGCTAACCAGACACAAGAGAGAGCATAATCAGAGGTGACAGAGACCAGGCAGTGACCAGAGACAGCAAAAGAGACATCAGGCCAGATCCAAGCCAGTGCAGAGAAAGAGAGAGACACACTGTTAAGCCAGATGAGTATAAGCATTGCGCCTATATTAAGCCACAGACTGTTATCAGAGAAATAGCCAGCAACAAGGTGAAGAGAGCCAGAATTCGGTGGTGGTTGTCTGAGAAAAGTGACAGTTAACCCAAGCATACTGAATGGTATCCTCTGATGAAGGTGTTGTGATTAAGATCTGCCTGTCTGATAGTCTTAAAGAAAGAGTAACCTTGTGATGATAAACGGCTCATTTCTGCAACATAGCACTGTATTGCCTAAAGAAATAGAGACTGTGCCCAAATTACAGCCAGAGAGATTGAGCTTTGTCGCCAGAGAGTAAATGGCCTCTGTCAAACCCCTCATTTGATGTATGCTTGTTGTGATTGTGATCCAGAGACAATCTGCCTGTCAGCCTGTATCAGTTCATCAGTTTATATCAACAGCCTGATATTAACGTGAAGCATAAGTGATATTTTTTCTACCTAAGTGAAAGGCCTGTGGAGGAGAGACAACGAGAGAGTATGGGAGATAAAGAGAACCTGTCAGTTGAACATACACGTTCTGTTAACCTACCAGCAGAAAAGGAGAAGATTTGTGTTGGAGTCACACTGCATCCAGTGACACTAAAGGAACTACAGTAAAAAGGAAAATAGCATCTGATAGAAAAAGGAGTCAAACAGAGTTGGTTATTCAAGTATGGCAATTGCATAAGTTGGAGCTTCATTTAGTGTGAAATCTAGTCAGCAAAAGGAGAGAGTAATCTTGATACATTATTATTATTATTTTTATTGTTTGTTTTTTTCTTTGATCCCTTATCCGTTTGATTTATTATTTTATTTGGGGGCCGCAGTATATAGAAAGAGTCTGAGAAATCCTCTGAGCCAAAGAGTGGAAATTATTCCAGTGCCTTAAACCAACAAAAGAAAAGTGAAAGCTGTGTCGGTACCATAACAGAGAGAAACTCTAACACCCTAAGGTTTTCCTGCGCAATATAGCTTGGACTTGGTAACAGGGGACTGAAACTGTATAGAACTGAAGTTGCTCAGTAGACCTGTTCTACCCAAACCCCTATATATCAGCCTATGGTACTGTGATGACGGTTGTTGTACTGAATAGTGGTTGGAGATTATAAGAGAAAGAAGGAAGATCTGTTGTAGCTAAATTGTATGTAAGAAGTGTTATAAGTAACCTGACTTTTATTCCGCAGCTTTTACTGGTGCACCGGCTGTGAAGAGAAGATTGTACTGATATGTTTTGTTATAAGAATATATATTTGTGTTGAAAGTTAATACTGGTTGAGAAGTTACCGGTTGACCATTGTTAGGTCACAAATAAATTATTGATATTCACATTTAAGCCAGTGTCTGGTGGATTCCTCTTAGCCGGGGCAGAACACAGAGGATAAATCGGGTTACATTCCTAGTATAGGTAAGCAGGAATAGGGGCCTCCAGTATAGGTAACTAGGCATAAGTGTTCCCAGTATAGGCAGGAATAGGGGCCTCCAGTATAGGTAACTAGGCATAGGTGTTCCCAGTATAGGCAGGAATAGGGGCCTCCAGTATAGGCAACTAGGCATAGGTGCTCCCAGTATAGGTAAGCAGGAATAGGGGCCTCCAGTATAGGTAACTATACATAGGTGTTTCCAGTATAGGCAAGAATAAGGGCCCCTAGTATAGGTAACTCGGCATAGGTTCTCCCAGTATAGGTAAGCAGGAATAGGGGTCTCCAGTATAGGTAACTATACATAGGTGTTCCAGTATAGGCAGGAATAATGGCCCCCAGTATAGGTAACTAGGCATAGGTGTTCCCAGTATAGGCAAGAATAGGGGCCTCCAGTATAGGTAACTAGGCATAGGTGCTCCCAGTATAGGTAAGCAGGAATAGAGATGTAAGCGAACAGTTCACCCTCAAATCTCTATGTGGCTGTGCTACTTCCAGGTCGTTATGACCTGTAGTAGAACGGCTGCGCTGGGCCGGCAGTGCGCGTCTTTGATCGCGCGCTTGATGCCCGGCACTCGCTGCGCATGAGTGCAACATCACTCATGACGTCACGCACATGTGCAGAAAGTGCCCGGCAACAGGTGCGCTATTAAGGACGCGCACCGCCGGCCCAGCGCAGCCGTACTACTACGAGTCATAGCGACCCGGAAGTAGTACAGGGTGAGGGGTTACCGTTCGACATCACTAACCAGGAATAGGGGCCTCCAATATAGGTAACTAGGCATAGGTGTTCTCAGTATAGGTAGGCAGGAATAAGGGCCCCCAATATAGGTAACTAGGCATAGGTGTTCCCAGTATAGGCAGGAATAGGGGCCTCCAGTATAGGTAACTAGGCATAGGTGTTCCCAGAATAGGTAGGCAGGAATAGGGGCCTCCAATATAGGTAAGTAGGCATTGGTGTTCCCTGTGTAGGCAGGAATAGGGGCCTCCAGAATAGGTATAGGCAGGCATAGGTAATCCCAGTAAAGTTGCGCCCAGTCTCCGTGTGGCTGTACGGGACTCCGGTGGCCAGCTATCACCCCCCTGCATGCTAACACGCTCCCCTGCCGGGAACATAACATGAACATAAAGAACATACTCACCACCAGCTGCCTCTGTCATCTCTTTGTCCTCTATTTCAGCCGTCTCCTTAGCCGCTGCATCCATGCTGCCTCCAGTCCATGGTGCTCGCTCTCTCACACAACATTGAAGGGTGCAAAAACCGCCCAATGAGAGAGCAGACTCTTCTTTCTCATTGGGCGCCCTTAAATGCTTAGCAGAGTGATGCGCCGTGGATTGAATCAATCCGTCAGCCACATTAGAGGACTAGTGGGACTATTTTGTCCCATGGAAGGGGAAAGTGGGACCAATTTGTCCCACAGAAAAGGCAAAATGCAGCGGAACCCCTGAGGGATTCTCACAGAACTCCAGGGTTCCGCGGAACTCCGGTTGAAGAACGCTGCATTAGGAAGACAACAAGAAGCAGAAATGCATCATAAAACAATTTTTTCCTCAAAAATGCATAGAAAAACGCATGGAAACCGTATGGAAAATGCATACCATTGCGTTTCCATTGACTTTCATTATGTGTGTTTTTGAAGATTATGTAACAAAACCACCATTTTTTAAAACGCATATGCGGTTTTAATATGCGGTTTTCCTGCAGTCCATAGAATTCCATTTGCGGCAAAAATGCAGCGTTTCCCGCAACGCTAGCGTTTCTGATAATGCTGCGTACACACTTGCGATAACGATCGTTCGTAAACATCAATTAACGATCGCTCGTCCGACAATTGCATAAAGTTCTTTTCGTCGCGCTCAGAAGCGATCGTTAAGGAGCGCGAGGAAAGTGCAATCATTGCACAAGCGAATTTTCCAACAAGTTGGATCCTATCGCGCGATCATCGCTGTTAAAGAAAGGTGTGTACAGCAATCGTGCGAGAACGATCGTTACAGAATGTAGTGCGCAACCGCGCATATAGCTGGAACCTACGTATTTCCAATGTATTGTGTTTGGTAACGATCGTTCTGTGAGAATTTTGAAAAAAAAAAAAAAACATCAATCTTGCTGTTAATCTAAATGTTTTGTAAAACATTAATTACGTCATATCCGTGTGCGCACGCAACCATTCTTCACTGATCGTTCGTTTCTGCAATAACAATCGCTGCGCTACATTCTCAGTTGCCTAATTTGCATTTACTGCTCTGCTCGGCCAACTATCGTTCGTCGCGGAACTATCGTTCCTAACGAACGATCGTTGTCGCAGGTGTGTACGTACCATTAGTGTGCACCTAGCCTCAGCAATAAAACTATTTTATTCAATTAAATGGCTTATCTAACCAGGCCAATAGTCTTATCTAATGATACAAAAGGTGAATGTAAACAAGTAATGGTTTAACCCTGAGAATAAAGTAAACAGATTATAATGTTCAAAGTTCTATGCAGAGATACTGCAGCTTCTACCAGATGAATAATACCACGTAACCTGGGACAGTTAGTGTCATGACTACGGTATATATTTTAATGGAAAGTGCTGCAGAAGATGTCAGTGCTATATAAGTACTCAGTAATAATAAATACAATTTCTGAAAGTGCTCAACAGTTTATACACTAGACCAGCTCAATTAAAAATGCATCCAGATGTCCAGTATATTCTTTATCAAAGATGTCACACACCACCATTGTTCCAAGCTTGCCAAACTCCTCAGAGAAAACAGAATCATACATTCATGACAGGCTCATAGGTAAAAAAGCAATATGTCTGCTTCCATGAAAGCAGGAAGTAGACACACTGCAGATTTATTGCAGGATTTGTATTAGCTGTAATAAATAAATGTTTTTCTTAGAGGCTAGGTTTACAGTGGGACATTGGGCTCTATTCACAATCATTTTCCGCATGTGGAAATGCAGTTGCGGTAAATTCCCGACTGAAATTTTACCATCTTGACATTCACAAAATTTTACGCATGATCATTTACCGCATGTGTAAAATTATACGCATTATTTACCCGCATACTTAAAAAGTGCGGTAAAAGTCTGCAAGAGTCGGTAATTTCCGCAAAAAATCTAAATTCACTAACAAAAAGGGGCGTATTATTGCTGACTTAACTACCGATTTTCTTATCACCTACTAGTACTTGGTGATATATTTCGCTTCCCATTGACTTAAATGTAGTCTGGAGCCTTGAAGCAGTGTTTGCTGGACTTTAACCCATTCAGGTTCCGTGGTTTTCACGAGAGAAATGTTCACCTCCCATTCATTAGCCTATAACTTTATCACTACTTATCACAATGAACTGATCTATATCTTGTTTTTTCCGCCACCAATTAGGCTTTCTTTGGGGGGTACATTTTGCTAAGAGCCACTTTACTGTAAACGCATTTTAACAGGAAGAATAAGAAAAAAATGGAAAAATTCATTATTTCTCAGTTTTCAGCCATTATAGTTTTAAAATAATACATGCCTCCATAATTAAAACTCATGTATTGTATATGCCCATATGTCCCGGTTATTACACCGTTAAAATTATGTCCCTATCACAATGTATGGCGACAATATTTTATTTGGAAATAAAGGTGCATTTTTTCCATTTTGCATCTATCACTATTAACAAGTTTAAAATAAAAAAAATATAGAAATATTTCATCTTTACATTGATATTTAAAAAGTTTAGACCCTTAGGTAAATATTTACATGTTTTTTTTTTTTTATTATTGTAATGTTTTTTTTTATTTATAGTAAACATTTTATTTGGGTAGTTTTGGGAGGGTGGGGAGTAAACAATAGATTTATAATGTAAATGTGTGTTGATTTTAATTTATTTTCATTTTCAGGTGTAGTTTTACTTTTTGGCCACAAGATGGCGGCCATGAGTTTGTTTACATGACGTCACTCTAAGCGTAACACACGCTTAGAGTGGCGCATCAGGAAGGGAACGGCCAGAAAAGGCGCAGCTTCCGAGAGAAGCTGTCGCTTTTTCAGCGGGGGAGAGGAATCAGTAATCGGGCTTCATAGCCCGACATATTGATTCCCTGACTACCGAATCCGCGGCCGGGAGTGCGCGTGCACGCGCGCGATCGGCCGCGGGGGCGCGCGGTAGCGCACATGGTTTCTGGACGTAGTTTCTACGTCCAGAAACCAAAATAGGTTAATGTTTGGGGGTTTTTTTACAAGTTTTTTTTTTTATGCCACTTTTTTTTGCGCATGGTTTCCATTTGGTTACTATGTAATTACGCATTTTTCCCCAATTTTGTTATGCATTGTTCCCGCATGCAGAAAACATGCGGAAAATTTTAGTGAATGTGGAAAAAATTTGGACATTATCACTGGCGGTAATATAGCGGTTAAAAAAATCTCTTACCGCATCTGTGATTGTGAATAGAGCCCATTGCATTGTGGTGCGATGTTAGTCACAATGCAATGCACAAAAAAGTTGCAATGCACTTTAAAGAGAACCCGAGGCGGGGTTCTTCCATCGCAATCCATATACAGAGGCTGGGTCTCTCTATAGAGCCCAGCCTCTGTTGCTAGTTAGTTCCCTCCAAAGCCCCCCCTGCACGCTGTCAGACCCCATAAAACACGCGGCTGTGTTTACCTCACTACTGTCAGTCTCGGCTGCTCCCCCGCCTGCTGAATCGCTCCGGTCCGCTCCAATCAGCGGCGAGGGAAGGGACGTGGGCGGGGACCGGAGCGATTTAGGAGGCGGGGGAGCGGCGAGACTGACAGTAGTGAGGTAAACACAGCCGGCTGCGACACGCTGCGTGTCGCCAGCGCGGCTGTGTTTTATGGGGTCTGACAGCGCGCAGGGGGGGCTTTGAAGGAAACGAACTAGCAACAGAGGCTGGGCTCTATAGACAGACCCAGCCTCTGTATATGGATTGCGATGGAAGAACCCCACCTCGGGTTCTCTTTAATGCTGTGTTACTGTTGCATACAGTGGAGCATACAGGCAATGAAAAGTATGCTTCCCTGTATTTGTTAAAGTCTGCATTATGAGGTAAAGCACTGCAGCAGTGCGTTACCATAACGCAACATTTACAATGCGACTTTAACTTCGCACTGTGAACATCGCATAGGTTTAACATTGCAGTGCGGTAACCTGCATTATATGAGTTTATTAACGCAGGAAAATAACGTCCCAATGTGCACCTAACCTAAAGATTATTATGCTGTTGTGTATCTTTTAGAGCAGAGATGAAGTTCTGAGTTCAGGTCCGCTTTAATTGAGCTGACCTAGTGTATGGATTTTTGTGTGCTCCTAAAAATTGTATGCACCTGATTTGCTGAACTGGGTGTATACTCCAGAGTTGGAGTGACCCAGACTATAGAATAAGATACTAAAAGGGGGAGAGGCACACTTCACTTATACTGCTAACACAATAATAATAAACTGGGTGCAAGAGTACATACCAGACAGTGATCTGGTTATCTTTGACATTACATAGACAAAAGTTGATGGACAGCCTTCGTAATGAATTTCATGGCTACTTCAAGCACAGCAATTAATAACACGTGCATAAAATAAGAAATCCAAATACACCTCAGTGCTGCCAATAAAGCAATCCTCCCAACTGGTAGCAGTTTATCCAAGCCAGCAAATACCTGCAGTCCAGTGGCGTAGCAATAAGGGGTGCAGAGGTTGTGACTCTTGATCCAAAGGGGCCCCGATGCTGGTCCCTCCCTCTGTTGCAGTATTGGCTCTTTATTGGTCCTGTGCTGATATTAAACACTTCTTTAGATGCTTTGAATAGTAGTTATCATTAACTGTTCCCCATCCCCTTATACAACTCTGACACTTTGGTTGTCCTTGGCAGATTTTGGTGTGCCATTTCAATTGTTATGTATAGAGCGCTTGAGGGGGCCCAATGTAAAATTTGCACCGGGGCCCAAAGCTCCATAGCTACGCCACTGCTGCAGTCACCCAGTGTTCAACAATAATACAGGGTGCTCATTACCACATAAAGCATAAGACACTGCCAGTCTGTGTAAGAGCGAGCCAATATTTTTGTAAAGGAAGGATAAAATGAATATAGATACGAGATACCCACTTTGGCTATCATTCATAAAAGCAGTGCGTTAAAAAAAAATCTGTGCGGTAAAATACCGCATTCGGTATTTTAGACTTCTGTGTGCTCATTCATAAAAATGTTTACAGTTGCGATAGCACTGCGGTATTTTCCTGAACTAGGCTGGCTCTAGGCAGGCGGCAGGCGTGCGGAAACACTAGAAGCTGCCGAGTTGATACATTTTCTCCTCCAGAGACAGCGTTACTATAGAAGAGGCAGCCCCAGCATTCCTTTACATGTGCATTTTATTGAAACTGCCTCTGTTTGCCCTGAATCTGCACTGAATCTGTCTATTAATCTTTCTAAACAATGTATTTAATTGCCACAGCTTAGAAGAACTTCAAACAAATGTTACACATGCAGGCTTTGTGATGTGAAATAAATCTGAAAACAGGTACCCAAGGGGTTAAAAAACACAGCCTTGGTATTCCGGAATGCCTTTTTTTTGAACTGCTCTCGCTGCTGCTGCCTGGGAGGTCAGTCTCATTAGCTTAGCTGTTCTCCGCATGCTTATCGGCTCTGCCAAGGAAGCGGCTGACACCGCTTGCTCTAATCTTTATGAATTGACATATGGTGACATGTGTTAACATAATCACTGCACAAGGCGGTCATTTATCGCGCTGCTCGGTAATTGTAACTTTTCATGCGGAAACAGCTTTTATGAATAGACACTTTGCTAAGTGCTCAGTAAAGTCAGCTGTTTTCAGCCCTTCCGCATGCGGGAATGCTTTATGAATGATAGCCATTGTGGGTCTCGTGCAACAGGAACCCAATACAAGCGAAACGCTTGTCATGCCCATAAAAGTGCCCAATATAGTGTCGTAACACACAAGTACAATGCCCACTCTCCAGTTCCCACGACTGGTTTCGGGTTTTCTTCAGAGACCTCTGCTGCCGACGCAACACTGAAACCGGATGGGAACTGGAGAGTAGGCATTTTACTTGTGTGTTTTACAACAATATATTGAGCACTTTTATGTGCATGACAAGCGCACAGCGAACCATATTATTGTTGAGCATTGGGTGACTGCAGGTATTTGAAGCCTTGGATAAACTGGCATGGGTTGGAAGGATTGCTTTATTGGCAACGCTGAGGTTTATTTGGATTTCTTGTTCTTGCATGTGGAATTTGAACCTTGGCAGCAGCATTTCTGCTAGCTAGCACTTTTCAAAGTGCTACGGTAATAAAAGTCTATGGGCAGGGCCAGATTTGTACTTTCCAGTGCCCTAGGCCTGCTGTAACCAAGTGCCCCCTCCCTCCCCTCCCAATAAAAAATATTTTGTCCAACACTCTGACTAGCGATCACTGGTTTGAGTGGGCTCATTTCAGTTGTGCTGCTCTGCCCCCCATTCAACAAATAATTCCTGTAATTTGCGCTCCTGCCCGAATGTGCACAGCAGCCGATAGTGTTCGGGGCATGCATACTTGAGAAAAGACGCTGATGTATGACCGGTACTTGTCAAGAATGCATAACACTGTACCAGCCCTGGGCAGGAGCGAGAAATTACTGGGAGCGCGAGTGGCCAGAGCATGCGCTGCTTCTTTGTCCTCTGTGCGACTGGCTGCAGTCAGAGCTACATACAGGTGACAGGGAGCGCGAGTGGCCAGAGCATGCGCTGCTTCTTTGTCCTCTGTGCGAGTGGCTGCAGTCAGAGCCACAAACAGGTGGCAGGACAGTGCAATGGAGAGAAGCCCATCCAAAACAGAGAACAGGTAAGTAGCAAACATCCTGTCAAGACCCACTTTGGATGTTCTGTTGTAATTACAGTGGACCTGAACTCAGAACTTCCTCTCTGCTCTAAAAGATATGCAACAACATAACCTTTAAATAAAAAAATGTCTTTGTTACAGCTGATACAAATCCTGCAATAAATCTGCAGTGAGTCTACTTCCTGCTTTTATGAAAGCAGACATATTTTTAACATCCTGGGCTTTCAAATGAGCTTAGATGTTGTTGCAGTCAGGTGACCGTAAATAGATCAAATTACAACTTGTGATTAGACACAGAGGAGGGGGAATTAGACAGGCTCTCTAAATACATACAGGGTACATTTATCTGTTTTCCTTCTGTCCTGTGCAAGAGTTCAGCTCTACTTTAAAGCATCTGAATGACATTTATTTATATTTGCTGAAGAAACCATGCATCTCTTTTGAATGCTGACAGTGTGCTCTAACATATTGACAGTATACATGAACAAAGTCTGAAGAAGACTTAATAGCAGAACGCTTACTCTTTTTCTTTTAAGCCAATAAATGGTATCATCCTGATTCAAAACTCTCTGCTTTCGCTGATGGCTAAGAGGGTACAATGCTCTACTGCTACAGGAAAGCAGAAGGATGCCAAACCAAACACGCTAGCATAGAGGTAGTAACAGCTCAGGTGACAGTTTAGCAATGAAAGGGAAGCAAACAGCATTTTTATTCCTGCAGTTCTCATAGATGGTAGGAGCTGAAGGACATAAAATAAGTCAGGAAAGAGTTAACTGAAGCAGACAAGAGATCACTGGTAGCTAGGAACAAAAGAGATAAACAGTCATAAATTAGGGTTAGATAAGAAAGCAATTAGCTGCTGGGGTCAGTGTCACAGCTGTAAAAGAGGTGAAGAAACTAGCAGAGCTCACTGATGTTTGTAAATGCCTGCATTAAAACTCAGCGGAACCTAGTTCTATCTGCTTTGTAATGTAAATCTCTGGTATTTCTCACATCGATCTGTATGTCCATCATACAGAGGCATGGATTATCAGGTGACCGTTATGATTGATCCTGATTGTTATAACACATCAGGAAGTGAGAGAGAGATGCAGGGATTGGGGAACTGTGGAATTCAGCTATTAGTGCAGAGCAGGGCGCTGGCTGCCTGCGCTGTAGGACCAGAAGAGATGATTTACTTTGACATATGACCTCTTCTCTCTCCAAGTCATGCCGCCCTTCTTATCTTATCTGATTTTATCGTCCTAGGCCGTGGCCTTCCTGGCCTTCCCAGAAATCCGACCCTGTCTATGGGCCTGTTCTTATTTGAGCGATTTGCACTAATCGCCGCAAATCGCCCAAAAACGATGATCGCGTTTAATGCTATAGAAGCGCAAAACACGATCGCTAAAAAGTTGCCAGGTGTGAATAGTGATTTTTTTTTGGCTGTTAATCGCCAAAGAATGCCAGAGCAAAACGCTAGCAAAATCGCTAGCGTTTTGCGATCAGCAAGTGTGAATGGGCCCTTACAGTTTGTGAAAAAGAGCCTGTTCTAGTCTGAGGGCCCATTTCCACTTGTGCGGTGGGAATTGCTGCAGAAAAAAATTTGCATGCGGTTGCAAATTTTGCATGTGGTTGTATGCAAAATTCATGCGAATTCGCATACGATTTTGCATGGATGACTATGTATGCGAATTTAACCATGGCAGTGCCTGTGTGCTTTTCCATTGTTTCTATGCGAAATCGTATGCAAATTTGCATGAAAATTTGCATACCAAAACCGCATGCGAATTTCCTATTAAATACATTGTATACCAATCGCATAGCGGTATGTGAATTCTGATGGCTCTGCCGTCAAGTGAAAACAGTCCTATCCACTTGTATTGTCTATATGAATCTGCATGCAGGGAACGCATGCAGATTTGCTCTAGTGGAAACGGGCCCTAATTGTAGGTACATAAAATAAAACATACAGCCTTGCAATGTCCTTAGACAAACATTTGTACAATGGGTACAGTGAGCTCAGTGATTTTTTATATGGTATGCATAATGCTTCCTCTTTACCAGATCAAATCATCAACTGTCTGCCCTTTTAGATCTTCTTAGTGAATCTTCGTTTTTTGGAGGGTTCAAATGGACACAACCCAATTAAGAACCGGTACACCAGCTGTCAGAATGGAACTGCTGAGTGCTAAAGCACGGTGTGCATTAATATACAACACTCACTAAGTCCCAAAATGGCTGCAGAAGTAAAGTCAGCATAATAACTATTTGCTATATGCTTCATGAACTGGCCATGTAGCTGCACACAAGCCCAAAGCTAAGTGCACACGCTAGATGACAATGTTAAGGACCATCTCATTCCATAATCTAGTGTACGTACATACAGTGGGTTGCAAAAGTATTCAGCCCGCTTGAAGTTTTCCACATTTTGTCACATTACTGCCACAAACATGCATCCATTTTATTGGAATTCCATATGAAAGACCAATACAAAGTGGTGTACATGTGAGAAGTGGATCAAAAATCATACATAATTCCAAACATTTTTTACAAATAAATAACTGCAAAGTGGGGTGTGCGTAATTATTCGGCCCCCTGAGTCAATACTTTGTAGAACCACCTTTTGCTGCAATTACAGCTGCCAGTCTTTTAGGGTATGTCTCTACCAGCTTTGCACATCTAGAGACTGAAATCCTTGCCCATTCTTCTTTGCAAAACAGCTCCAGCTCAGTCAGATTAGATGGACAACGTTTGTGAACAGCAGTTTTCAGATCTTGCAACAGATTCTCGATTGGATTTAGATCTGGACTTTAACTGGGCCATTCTAACACATGGATATGTTTTGTTTTAAACCATTCCATTGTTGCTCTGGCTTTATGTTTAGGGTCATTGTCCTGCTAGAAGGTGAACCTCTGCCCCAGTCTCAAGTCTTTTGCAGTCCCCAAAAGGTTTTCTTCCAAGTTTGCCCTGTATTTGGCTCCATCCATCTTCCCATCAACTCTGACCAGCTTCCCTGTCCCTGCTAAAGAGATGCACCCCCAGAGCATGATGCTGCCACCACCATATTTGACAGTGGGGATGGTGTGTTCAGAGTGATGTGCAGTGTTAGTTTTCTGCCACACATAGCATTTTGCATTTTGGCCAAAAAGTTCCATTTTGGTCTCATCTGACCAGGGCACTTTCTTCCACATGGTTGCTGTGTCCCCCACATGGCTTGTGGCAAACTGCAAACGGGACTTCTTATGCTTTCTGTTAACAATGTGTAACGATCGGTGTAACACAGAGAGGATCTGATTACCGGTGATCTGCAGTATCACCGAGAATACAGATATATACCCGATTATTGATGATCTGCAGTATCACCGATAATCAGATATATCTCTAACCTCTGGACACCTGAGTAATGAGAGTGTTTGGTGAAACAGGAATACTTTGTGGTAATGCACCTGAGGAGCAGGTGCCCAACAGTAATGAGTACTGTACAGAAATACGTTCCTTCCGCAAGCTTGAGCCTCTCCCGAGGGAGGGGTCAGACTAAGAGGAGGAAGGACAGAGTGTGAGTGACACCAAGGAAGGATGTCACTCCCAGGTCTGTGAGCTATCTCTAGACTGAGGAGTTAGCTCTCGAGGTCGGACAAGCCAGGTCGGCAACAGACAGATAGATCAGGGACAGAGACAGGAGACAGATGCGGAATCCTAAGACAAGCAGAGTTCAGTAACAGAGTATCAGATATAGTGAAGTACCTGATCAGAGATCAGAAGAGTAGTCAGGAAAGCAGAAGGTCATAACAAATAATCAACAATGCCTAGTCTTGGGTGTGAGCTCCTAGATCATCAACACCCTGGAACTAGTCTGAGAATAACTAGATGGTACTAATTCCTAGTCTGAGGTGTGAGGTCCCTGATCATCAACACCTAGGAACTGGTCTAGATAATAACACAGATAATATACAGTATTCCCTAGACTGAGGTGTGAGGTCCTTGATCATCAACACCTAGGAACTGGTCTAGATAAATACACAGATAATATATCACAGATACTGATAAGGTCTGAGTGCTACCACGTAGTGATCGCAACGCCAGACACCAGAGAAATGACCAGCACCCAGTATATATACACCAGCGCTCTCCAGCGCCTCCCCTAAGTGCTGGACCAATGAAACCTGATAGAATTGTCAGCTGATCGGCTGGATCAGCTGACACCCTTCTGACTGCTATAAAGGCTTTGCCTCTCAGCGCGCGCGCGTGTCATTCTGAACCTGTGTGGACTATCAGTCCCAGCCACACCAGACGTGTGTTGTAATGCATCTGTTGGTTTGAACGCGGGGCCAGCCGCACCGCTGTCAGAGCATGCGGCGGTTCCCCCGCGTTCGGCCATACTGCTAGTGGCAAGCTCATGCGTGCAAATCTCCGCGTCGGACGCGGAATCCGCCGCCATGTTCACTAGGCATGCGGCGGTTTCTCCGCGCTCTGTCAGGCTTGTGGAAGCAGGCCCATGCGCGCAAGCTGTCATGTTGAACGCGGAATCAGCCGCCTTACTTAGAATACTTGCGGCGGCTTTTCCGCGTTTTCTCACACAATGCCTTTCTTCTAGCCACTCTTCCATAAAGGCCAACTTTGTACAGTGCATGACTAATAGTTGTCCTATGGACAGAGTCTCCCACCTGAGCTGTAGATCTCTGCAGCTCGTCCAGAGTCACCATGGGCCTCTTGACTGCATTTCTGATCAGCGCTCTCCTTGTTCGGCCTGTGAGTCTAGGTGGATGGCCTTGTCTTGATAGGTATACAGTTGTGCCATACTCTTTCCATTTCTGAATGATCGCTTGAACAGTGCTCCGTGGGATGTTCAAGGCTTTGGAAATCTTTTTGTAGCCTAAGCCTGCTTTACATTTCTCAATAACTTGATCCCTGACCTGTCTTGGACCTGTCTTGTGTGTTCTTTGGACTTTGGACACGGTGTTGTTGCTCCCAATATTCTCTTAGACAACCTCTGAGGCCCTCACAGAGCAGCTGTATTTGTACTGACATTAGATTACACACAGGTGCACGCTATTTAGTCATTAGCACTCATCAGGCAATGTCTATAGGCAACTGATTGCACTCAGATCAAAGGGGGCCAAATAATTATGCACACACCACTTTGCAGTTATTTATTTGTAAAAAATGTTTGGAATCATGTATGATTTTCATTCCACTTCTCATTGGTACACCACTTTGTATTGGTCTTTCACGTGGAATTCCAATAAAATTGATTCATGTTTGTGGCAGTAATATGACAAAATGTGGAAAACTTCAAGGGGGCCGAATACTTTTGCAACCCACTGTAAATGGTTTTCTACCACATGCCAAAAACATACAGATAAGTTAATTGTCTTCACCCCAAATTGTCCCTAGACTACGATACATACACTACACGATACTGTGATGATTTGCTCAGCTGCCTGTGCAGGCAGGCAGCTTTTTGACCATTGTGTAGGTTTGCATGCTGCAGGACTCTGGAAAGAAGAGCTTCTGTCAGTTTTGCAGCTTGTGCTTGCTGAGGAATTTGCATACGTTGTCATGCAAATTGCCTTGCCACATTCATTGGAGGCGTGTACTATAAGTACTATGTGTTTCCCACAATGCTTCGCTGTTCATAAGGAGTCTTCCTGTGAAACACTCTGGAGAGTGTCAGCCATGCTCTTGTTTTGAAGATCAGCTTAGAGTAATTCCTGGAAACTGTGCTAGGCAGATTCCCTAAGTGCAGTTAGGCTTGTTTATCTGTTTTGTTTGTCTGTTGCTATTGTCCTGTCCCAGCGGTGGTCGACAGGAAATGGTTCTGATCTCTGTTCTTGGAGTATAGCTGGTGCAGCGGTTGCTACCAGCTATCTCTTCTGTTCTGTCTCCTGGGATCGCGCTAGCCACTTTTCGCTAGCGCTGTGGATCCTTCTGTTCTGTCTCCTGGGATCGCGCTAGCCACTTTTTCGCTAGTGCTGTGGATCCTTCTGTTCTGCTACTCTGTACCTGGATTGCACTCGCTTCACGCTAGTGCTGTGGATCCTTCTGTTCTGTCTTCCTGGATCGCGCTAGCCACTTTCGCTAGTGCTGTGGATCCTATCTCTCGCTTGTCCCTGTTTTTCGTGTGTCTGTCTTGTCTGCTACGACCGCTTGCTGGAGGCTCGGTGAGGTAACCGTTAAGCAAGTGTTCGCGTCCTCTGTTTCATGTTTGTCTGTCGATGGTTAGTTAGGCGTGCTTGTCTCTATTGTGCTTATCATGTGGAGACCGTGCATAACCGCGTGCACTGTTGCGAATGAGTGCGGTGTTCGCGGTTAGCTAGCGTTTGTTATTTTCCGCATCTCCTCATTGTATGATTTGCTGTGCCTTTGCTATCCTCGTATTCTGTTCTGATCTGCCTTGTGTCACTTCTGGCAATCGCCTTTCTTGCGGTTGCGTTTCTGTTTCGTATCTGCTGTTGTGTGTGCGCGGTCGCGGGGTGGTGACTAGATTGGCGCACACACATACAACCTGTCCCTTTGCTCGTTCTCATTTGCAATCGCTTCTCTTGCGATTGCGTTCGGCGCTTCGTACAATTCCTGACTGCCATTTGTGGAGCTACAGAGGATTAGTTCCTCTGCACTCCCCAGCGCCATCTGCCGGCAGGAATTTCCCTCTACGGGTGCGTAGCACCTTTTGCTGGGTGCCTGCAATTATACGCTTGTGGAGGATTGCCGCCGTGTCAGCGCACGCGTTGTGCGCTGCTCACGGAGAAAGTTCCACAATCGTTACAGTATGAACAGCCCAACCCAAAACCCCAGTGTAGACGGAATTTCCGATTTGTACGATTTTTTCGAATATGGCTCTTGTACCTTTAAGAGATTTAAAAAACTTGAACCTGAATCAGCAGACGAATTTTTGTCTGAGTGTACGAAACTGTTAGCGAACCCTGAATTCCAATGCACCCCAGTGTCTACCTGGGCCCCCCAAATGGTCTACATTCTGTTGGGGGGCGAAATGTCAATGTGGGCTTATGATGTGTTAGATCATACCACCCTGAGTCAAAGACCCCTGGAATTCTTGGCCTTTTTAATTCACAATTGGCTGAGATTACCTCAATTACCATACCCTCTTAATGAGTTGTTGTCAGCAGCTCAATCAGCTGTTCCATCTACTCTTTCATCCATAAAGCAGCCATCCAAAGCCTCTAAGTCTAAACATAAAAGATCTAGGAAGGCTTCCCAGCGGAAAGATCCGTTGCCCATAGCAACCACAAATAAAGAGGTTATTTCTGTCAAGTCTGAAATGGGCAAAACCATGCAGTATGATAATAATGTTTATAATGCATCTGCTGATCAGTTTCCAGGTTTTTTGCCCCAATCCAAAGCTTATGTGGATCCTGCTATAGGTAGGATCGCACACTACATTAAAGCAGTTAAAAAATCTGTTCTTGTTCCTGAACTCCACCCCTATGGAGATTATCTGGATACTGGCCTGTTTGAAACCCCATTTGCTTCCTGGGATGTTGGGGCCTTGCTGGAGGAATTCGATTTTGATTGGAAAGCCTTTTGCGATTTTTACATCGCAAAAAGCGAAGATGTCTTGAATGCTTGTCTCGATTCTATGTACCTTCTGATTGATTCCGATGAATGTGACAAGGATGATGTGGATCTGGTGATCTATGTATGGCAAACGATTTTGGATGAGTTGCACACACACCAACCAAATTGATTCCAATAAAGAGACATCGTTGTCGGATGATTGTTCCTGCCTTTCTGGGGTAAAGCATGTGAGTCTTGACTTTGTGCAATCTGAAATGAATGAGTGTGCCGCTGATGTTGATTCCTGTGCGAATCCTGAAGGATTCTCTCCTGACAGTGTGCAGTTTGAATCTGTGCGATCTGATGCCTGTTTCTCGGATGTTCCTGCAGATTGTGATCGGCATGAGTCTGCCGGTTTCCTCAAGGATGTGTGGGATCCTTTGTCATTTAGAAACAGAGCTTTGAGATCTTCCATCTGTGACCCTGCTATGGGGAAAGTTTCTCGACTGTGCAGCGTCAAAAGTAAAATTAATATGCCTAATAAAGTTTATCCTGTTGATGTCGCTATTTCTTCTGCAAATGAGTCTCTGTCTCACCCTGTTCTCTCCTGTAAGGGCCTGTTGCCTGGGGACAGTTGCTCCAGCGTTTTGGTCCTAGATGCCTTGCAGTCTGCTCCGCAGATCGCGGAGGTTTGCGCTATGGAAGCGTCAGTTTCACAACCTAAAGTGATTTTTGATTCGGAGGTTTTGCGTCCTGGCTCCTCGGATTTGACATTGTTGGCTGAATCTAAGAGTGAGACAACGCTTCGGTTTTGCGAATCTGACTCTGAAACATTTTTGCTGGGTCCAGAGAGAGTTTCTCTGAGCCTGCCCTGTACCATGAATTACAATATGATGTCCAATCACACTGACATTTGTGAGTCCCTTTCTTGCTCTGAGGGAAGTGCTGATTCTGCACCCTGTACTCTGGATGAGTCAATGTGGCCTTGCTTAGAATCCCATGCAGTGTCCCTAGAGGCTCGTCTGGGTATTGCCACTATACTCACCTGTTTTTCTGCAGTTTTGGAGTTGCAAGCTAGTTTGACTGCTACGCAGGATTCTGGGTGCAGCGAGATTAAAGTTAGGGAGTCAGTGTGTGGTCCAGTGAATATTCCTGTACGTTCCGCTCATGATGATGAAATTCAGTCTCAGTTTATGGTGGAACCTTCCCTGGGACATCTGCCCTGTTCACAAAATAAAGTTCCAGTTTTGCCCTGTAACATGGATAGTACAGAATCCTTCTTAGAAAACTTGAAAAATGATGTTCCTGAGGTCTTGTTTGATGTTCTGGAGGTCTCCGAGTTCCTCCCAAAGGGTGCAGAACTTGTAGGAGATGTCTCCTGCCCCCCAAGTCCTTCTGAGGTGTTGCCCTTTTCCATAGGCATTGCTGCCTTGCTGGCTACCTTTTCAGCTCTGGTGGAGCTTCAGTCATGTGTAGTCAATGATGATATTGCAGCCACAGAAATTTCCGAATTTGAATCTGAGTCTTCTTTTGAAAGTCCAGTGCTTGAGACCATTGCTCGTGATGATTCTCTGCCCGGTCCTGGTTTTGGTTTCCTCGTGTCGGACTCTGAGGTTGGCAGTTCCCCAACATGTCCTGAGGTTTCTCCTGTGCTGGTGTACCCCAATGTGCTCTGTGACCCAGAAAGCCCAAGTGTGCCTCGGTTACCAGCATACTCAGATGCTTCCTCGGTGGAGCCATGTTCTGATTTAGCCTGCCTGCTTGCATGCCCAGAAGTGGTCCCTGAAAGTCTTGATCTTGATGGGTGTCCTCGTAATTCTGAGTCTGGAATTGTCATTGGTTCCATAGGGGTTCTTGATAGTTTTCCATGTGAGCCTGGTGATTGTTCTGCCCTCTTGGGATCTCTGTGGAGCTTCAAAAGGTTCTGGGAGATTCCGGGAGAAATTTTGCTTGGTACCCTGGATAAGATCAACGGTGACTTTTGTGTTGTAAGGGACACTTCGAACAGGTTTTGTGGCAGATTTGGTATTTTCGGACGCTTCTTGGAAGGTGGTGGGTATTGTCTGGAGGGTTTCGGTGGCTTCTTCTCTGGTATCCACAATCCTGATGGGTGTTACACTGAGACTTGTAGTATTGATGGGCATGTTTCGGTGGCTTCTGTTTCCGATGAGGTCGGTTCGGGTGGACTGACTCTGGAATTGGACTTTGTCGGGCTGTCCCGACCTTCATGAGTCTTCAGTTTGAGTCTGTTGCTAATAGCACTTTTGAGGGTCGTCTGGAATTCGACCCTGGAGGGGGGGGGGTACTGTGATGATTTGCTCAGCTGCCTGTGCAGGCAGGCAGCTTTTTGACCATTGCGTAGGTTTGCATGCTGCAGGACTCTGGAAAGAAGAGCTTCTGTCAGTTTTGCAGCTTGTGCTTGCTGAGGAATTTGCATACGTTGTCATGCAAATTGCCTGGCCACATTCATTGGAGGCGTGTACTATAAGTACTATGTGTTTCCCACAATGCTTCGCTGTTCATAAGGAGTCTTCCTGTGAAACACTCTGGAGAGTGTCAGCCATGCTCTTGGTTTGAAGATCAGCTTGGAGTAATTCCTGGAAACTGTGCTAGGCAGATTCCCTAAGTGCAGTTAGGATTGTTTATCTGTTTTGTTTGTCTGTTGCTATTGTCCTGTCCCAGCGGTGGTCGACAGGAAATTTTTTCTGATCTCTGTTCTTGGAGTATGGCTGGTGCAGCGGTTGCTACCAGCTATCTCTTCTGTTCTGTCTCCTGGGATCGCGCTAGCCACTTTTCGCAAGCGCTGTGGATCCTTCTGTTCTGTCTCCTGGGATCGCGCTAGCCACTTTTCGCTAGCGCTGTGGATCCTTCTGTTCTGACTCCTGGGATCGCGCTAGCCACTTTTCGCTAGTGCTGTGGATCCTTCTGTTCTGCTACTCTGTACCTGGATCGCACTTGCTTCGCGCTAGTGCTGTGGATCCTTCTGTTCTGTCTTCCTGGATCGCGCTAGCCACTTTCGCTAGTGCTGTGGATCCTATCTCTCGCTTGTCCCTGTTTTTCGTGTGTCTGTCTTGTCTGCTACGACTGCTTGCTGGAGGCTCGGTGAGGTAACCGTTAAGCAAGTGTTCGCGTCCTCTGTTTCATGTTTGTCTGTCGATGGTTAGTTAGGCGTGCTTGTCTCTATTGTGCTTATCACGTGGAGACCGTGCATAACCGCGTGCACTGTTGCGAATGAGTGCGGTGTTCGCGGTTGGCTAGCGTTTGTTATTTTCCGCATCTCCTCATTGTATGATTTGCTGTGCCTTTGCTATCCTCGTATTCTGTTCTGATCTGCCTTGTGTCACTTCTGGCAATCGCCTTTCTTGCGGTTGCGTTTCTGTTTCGTATCTGCTGTTGTGTGTGCGCGGTCGCGGGGGTGGCGACTAGATTGGCGCACACACATACAACCTGTCCCTTTGCTTGTTCTCATTTGCAATCGCTTTTCTTGCGATTGCGTTCGGCGCTTCGTACAATTCCTGTCTGGCATTTGTGGAGGTACAGAGGATTGGTTCCTCTGCACTCCCCAGCGCCATCTGCCGGCAGGAATTTCCCTCTACGGGTGCGTAGCACCTTTTGCTGGGTGCCTGCAATTATACGCTTGTGGAGGATTTCCGCCGTTTCAGCGCACGCGTTGTGCGCTGCTCACGGAGAAAGTTCCACAATCGTTACAGATACATACATAGACATATGACTATAGTAGGGATTAGATTGTGAGCCCCTCAGAGGAACAGTTAAGGGATAAGATGATATACTCTGTACAGTGCTGCGGAAGATGTTGGCACTATATACAGTGGGTTGCAAAAGTATTCGTCCCCCTTGAAGTTTTCCACATTTTGTCACATTACTGCCACAAACATGAATCAATTTTATTGGAATTCCACGTGAAAGACCAATACAAAGTGGTGTACATGTGAGAAGTGGAACGAAAATCATACATGATTCCAAAAAATTTTTACAAATCAATAACTGCAAAGTGGGGTGTGCGTAATTATTCAGCCCCCTTTGGTCTGAGTGCAGTCAGTTGCCAATAGACATTGCCTGATGAGTGCTAATGACTAGAGTGCACCTGTGTGTAATCTAATGTCAGTACAAATACAGCTGCTCTGCGGCGACCTCAGAGGTTGTCTAAGAGAATATTGGGAGCAACAACACCGTAAAGTCCAAAGAACACACCAGACAGGTCAGGGATAAGGTTATTGAGAAATTGAAAGCAGGCTTAGGCTACAAAAAGATTTCCAAAGCCTTGAACATCCCATGGAGCACTGTTCAACCGATCATTCAGAAATAGAAGGAGTATGGCACAACTGTACACCTACCAAGACGAGGCCGTCCACCTAAACTCACAGGCCAAACAAGAAGAGCGCTGATCAGAAATGCAGTCAAGGGGCCCATGGTGACTCTGGATGAGATGCAGAGATCTACAGCTCAGGTGGGGAAATCTGTCCATAGGACAACTATTAGTCGTGCTCTGCACAAAGTTGGCCTTTATGGAAGGGTGGCAAGAAGAAAGCCATTGTTAACAGAAAAGCAAAGGAAATCCCGTTTGCAGTTTGCCACAAGCCATGTGGGGGACACAGCAAACATGTGGAAGAAGGTGCTCTAGTCAGATGAGACCAAAATGGAATTTTTGGGCCAAAATGCAAAACGCTATGTGTGACGTAAAACTAACACTGCACATCACTCTGAACACACCATCCCCACTGTCAAATATAGTGGTGGCAGCAGCATGCTCTGGGGGTGCTTCTCTTTAACAGGGACAGGGAAGCTGGTCAGAGTTGATGGGAAGATGGATGGAGCCAAATACAGGGCAATCTTGGCAGGAAACCTCTTGAAGTCTGCAAAAGACTTGAGACTGGGGTGGAGGTTCACCTTCCAGCAGGACAACGACCCTAAACATAAAGCCAGGGCAACAATGGAATGGTTTAAAACAAAACATATCCATGTTTTAGAATGGCCCAATCAAAGTCCAGATCTAAATCCAATCAAGAATCTGTGGCAAGATCTGAAAACTGCTGTTCACAAACGTTGTCCATCTAATCTGACTGAGCTGAAGCTGTTTTGCAAACAAGAATGGGCAAGGATTTCAGTCTCTAGATGTGCAAAGCTGGTAGAGACATACCCTAAAAGACTGGCAGCTGTAATTGCAGCAAAAGGTGGTTCTGCAAAGTATTCTCAGGGGGCCGAATAATTACGCACACCCCACTTTGCAGATATTTATTTGTAAAAAATGTTTGGAATTATGTATGATTTTCGTTCCACTTCTCACATGTACACCACTTTTTGTTGGTCTTTCACGTGGAATTCTAATAAAATTGATTCATGTTTGTGGCAGTAATGTGACAAAATGTGGAAAACTTCAAGGGGGCCGAATACTTTTGCAACCCACTGTAAATGCTAAATCATAATAATAATAATACTGTTAGAGATGCGGGCGAACCGTTCTATTGGCCGCTACTACTTCCGGGTCGCTGTGACCCCTTAATAGTACGGCTGCGCTGGGCCAGCGGTGCGCGTCTTTGATCGCGCGCCTGTTGCCGGGCACTCTCTGCGCATGAGCATCATTCATATGCGCAGAAAGTGCCCGGCAACAGGCGCGCGATCAAGGACGCGCACCGCCGGCCCAGCGCAGCCGTACTACTCCGGGTCATAGCGACCCGGAAGTAGTACAGGGTGAAGGGTTCGCCGGTAAACGGTTTCCGAAAAGTTCACCAACATCTTTATTGTGCACTGATGTTGTACATGGAATGGGAGGAGGGTTGCTGCACATGAAAGAGGCACAATAAGAGAGTTGCCCTAAAAGCCAGAAAAGTATAAATCCAGCCTTGCCTGCAACTTGACAGATATCAAAAGCATAATGCTATAAGTTAAGTATTGTTATTATTAATTGCAATGTTGTGCATACGATACAATGCGAGTCCGTTCCTGGACCCGCAGCAAGACCACCGTGGGACAGAGGAGGACAGGGGAAGCTTCCCCCTGCCAAGGTGAGTACCCCCAGGAGCATATTTTTTTAATACAGATTCTCTTTAAGCTCTGTCAGTGCAAGAAAACAAATATGTACTGTGCATATACCTGTAATCCTGGTGGAGGAAAAAATGTATTTTCTTGGGAATTAGCCAAAGTACAGTAAGCCTCCAGAGATTCCTCCCAACAAGGCACAGCGCCAGAAGCGAATAGATATAGCACTGACATCTTCTGCAGTGATTCACCAGGTAAATAGTCATGTTACTTGTCTTGTTGTAATCACTACTATAATCACTCCTGCTATAGCCTGAAGTCAATTTTCTGGAAGAATACCTACAAGATCAGACATGGACCCTTCCCCTTTGAGGACTCTACAGTCTGCATATAGAGTGGGGCCGAACCTCCGATTTTAGGTTCGCTAACGGGGTTCGCGAACTTCCGCGTAAGGTTCGGTTCGCGTAAAAGTTTGCGAACCGCAATAGACTTCAATGGGGATGCGAACTTTGAAAAAAAAAATTATGCTGGCCACAAAAGTGATGGAAAAGATGTTTCAAGGGGTCTAACACCTGGATCCCCAGGTGGAGGAGTGGGATACATGCCAAAAGTCCCCGGGAAAAATCTGGATTTGACGCAAAGCAGCGTTTTAAGGGCAGAAATCACATTGAATGCTAAATGACAGGCCTAAAGTGCTTTAAAACATCTTGCATGTGTATACATCAATCAGGTAGTGTAATTAAGGTACTGCTTCACACTGACACACCAAACTCACCGTGTAACGCACTGCAAACAACTGTTTGTGTAGTGACGGCCATGCTGGACTGGTGCGCACCATGGCGAGAGTGCAGTGGCGGGTTCACTGAACAGGAATACAGTGGCGGGTTCACTGAACAGAAAGAACAGGTATGCAGTGGCGGGTTCACTGAACAGTACAGGTATGCAGTGGCAGGTTCACTGAACAGGTATGCAGTGGTGGGTTCACTGAACAGAACAGGTATACAGTGGCAGGTTCACTGAACAGAACAGGTATGTAGTGGCGGGTTCACTGAACAGAACAAGTATGCAGTGGTGGGTTCACAGAACAGGTATGCAGTGGCAGGTTCACTGAACAGAACAGGTATACAGTGGCGGGTTCACTGAACACAACAGGTATGCAGTGGCGGGTTAACTGAACAGGTATACAGTGGCGGGTTCACTGAACAGAACAGGTATGCAGTGGTGGGTTCACTGAACAGAACAGGTATACAGTGGCGGGTTCACAGAACAGGTATGCAGTGGCAGGTTCACTGAACAGGTATACAGTGGCGGGTTCACTGAACACAACAGGTATGCAGTGGTGGGTTCACAGAACAGATATGCAGTGGCAGGTTCACTGAAGAGGTATGCAGTGGTGGGTTCACTGAACAGGTATGCAGTGGTGGGTTCACAGTACAGGTATGCAGTGGTGGGTTCACAGAACAGGTATGCAGTGGCAGGTTCACTGAACAGGTATGCAGTGGTGGGTTCACTGAACAGGTATGCAGTGGTGGGTTCACTGAACAGGTATGCAGTGGTGGGTTCACAGTACAGGTATGCAGTGGTGGGTTCACAGAACAGGTATGCAGTGGCAGGTTCACTGAACAGGTATGCAGGTATCCAGTGGGCTCACTGAACAGAACAGGTATGGTGGGCTCACTGAACAGAACAGGTATGCAGCCAGGAACAAGCTAAGCCTAACTAATATTTCCCTATGAGAGACAGTCTGCAGCAGCTCGCCCTACTCTCACTAACGCAGACACACGAGTGACCGTAATGGCCGCCACTGCCTGCCTTTTATTAGGGGGGGGGAGTGGCTCCAGGGGCTAGTGTAGCCTAATTGGCTACACTGGGCCTGCTGACTGTGATGTAGAGGGTCAAAGTTGACCCTCATGGTGCATTATGGGGCGAACCGAACTTCCGCAAAAGTTCGCCTGCGGGACCCGAACGCGAACCACTGAAGTTCGCATGGAACCGTTCGCAGGCGAACCGTTCGGCCCAACTCTATCTGCATATTGTAATAATGGCATTTCATGTGTCCTGGAAGGAACCTGATTCAGATGGAACAACTTGAAAAAAAATATATCAGACTGTTTCAAGGAGATGCTCATCAGCAATCCAGACAACTAAATGCATTTTGTAGGGTATATTGTCACCATAGAGAGTAAAATGTACAATTAGAAAAAAGTTGATGATATAGGAAAAATACTTCAAAACTAGTCCCAAGAGAGTCCTCTTTTGGCTCTGTACTATATTCGGCTTTAAAGGGATACTGTAGGGGGGTCGGGGGAAAATGAGCTGAACTTACCCGGGGCTTCTAATGGTCCCCCGCAGACATCCTGTGTTGGCGCAGCCACTCACCGATGCTCCGGCCCCGCCTCCAGTTCACTTCTGGAATTTCTGACTTTAAAGTCAGAAAACCACTGCGCCTGCGTTGCCGTGTCCTCGCTCCCGCCGATGTCACCAGGAGTGTATAGCAGAAGCCCAGTATGGTCTGTGTCTGCGCAGTATGCTCCTGGTGCCATCAGCGGGATCGAGGACACGGCAACGCAGGCGGAGTGGTTTTCTGACTTTAAAGTCAGAAATTCCAGAAGTGAACCGGAGGCAGGGCCGGAGCATCGGGGAGTGGCTGCGCCAACACAGGATGTCTGCGGGGGACCATTAGAAGCCCCGGGTAAGTTCAGCTCATTTTCCCCCGACCCCCCTACAGTATCCCTTTAAAGGGAACCTGAAGCGAGGAAAATTATTTAAAATAAACACATGATGTAGCTGAAAATGAATATTACATACTTACCTCACCGTCAGTTCCTCTCAGAAGCTCACCATTTACTTCTTACAGTGATCCCTTCCAGTTCTGACAATATTGTACTGAAATATACCATTTGCTGTCTGTTATATATCAGCAGCTGTCAGTTACAACTGAATGTGCAAGGTAATGTCCATGTTTCCCTATGGCTCAAGTGGGTGGTATTACAGTTTAACAGTGTGCTGACCAGGAAGCTGTTAGGGGGAAATGGCCATTTTTAAAATGGAGGACAGAGAAATCCATTGATCACAGTGGACAAAGAAGATGCAGGAGAGGAGAAAGAGATTGATGAGTAGACTACACAGGAGGTAAGTATGACCTGTGTATGGTTATTTTTACTTTTTATTTCCAGTGCAGACTCTCTTTAAAGAGAGCCCGAGGTGGGCTCAAAAAACGGAAAAAAAGTAGTCCACCTGATCCGCAGGGCTGAGCGGATCAGGTAGCTGCAAAAACCGACGCTCCCCACCGCTCCCATGGGCCGCAATGGCCCACTTTCACTTTCGTAACCTCTGTCTGACTGTGTCTATCTCATAGCGTGCAGGGAGGCGGGGGAGCGGCAGGGGGTGTGGCCAGGGAGAGAGAGCTGCCCGATGGCAGCTCAGGAAACCCTGCAGGAACGCCCTTGGCATTTTGAACAGGGAATTCCTCTACCCTGTGTTTACCTCAGAGTTAGCGACAAATTTTGTTGCTAAACTGTGGAGGATAGAGAGCGGCGGTTAGGGGAGACAGAGCCTTTTTATTAGGCAGAGAACTTGCCTCTGTGTCCCATCTGCCCCCCTAAGATCTACCTCGGGTTCTCTTTAAGACTGGGCTGACAGGCTGAACCCGCACCCCTTCAAACTCTGCAGCAATGCTGCCAGCACTCACAAGTCTATTTGTAAAAGGCAACCTCTGGATACGATGCTGAGCATGTGCTCTCAACATCTTTGGTCGAGCATGGCGAATCCTCTTCTGAGTGGAACCTGTCCTGTTAAACTGCTGTATGGTTTTGGCCACCATGATGCAGCTAAGTTTCAGAGTGTAGGCAATCTTATTTTGGCCCAGGCCATTTTTATGTAGAGCAACAATTTTCAGAGTTCTCTGCCATGAGATGCCTTGTTGAACTTCCACTGATCAGTAATAACACCATATTTAACACACCTGAGACCTTGTAACGCTAACGATCCCAAGGACGGAAAACTTATAATTGGGCAGAATTTTGACATTCTTCAATTGGGGGTGTACTCACTTTTGTTGCCAGTGGTTTAGACATGTTGAATTATTTTAATAGGGCAGCAAATGTACACTGTTATACTAGCTGTATACTGACTAGTTTACATTATACCAAAGTGTCATATCTACAGTCTTGTCTAATCAAAAGATATAAAATATTTACAAAAAATGTGCAAGGTGTTCTCTCTTTTGTGAGATACTGTATGTTATTTGATCATTTTTATCAGCACAAATATGACCAGATAAAACACTTTTGTTTAAATTGTTTGTTTTCTACATCTACATTTTAGGATTTGTTTGAAAACCAGTTGATGTTTTAGGTCACATTTATATGAAAATACTGGGAATTTTAAAGGGTTTATACATTTTGTAGCGCCACTATACCTGTCTGTAAAACTGTGAATGAAATCTCGATTGAACATCACTGAAAATAGTGCTGTTCTGACTAGATGGAGAAAGGAGCTGCACAGAGTAGGAATAGAATGGCAGAAGGCTCCGATTCCAGAGGAATGGAACTGATCTGCTGATCTGTAGTTGGAGGAGAACAATTCTAGTTTGCTATTTTGTTCTACAGGGCAGAGGTAGTATAGATTTAAGAGAACTGACATATACAGGGCCTGAGGGAGAGGTAGGGTTGGAGGTGAAAGGACACTGAACAAAGATGGGGGCAGTGTGCCAACTGGACAGGTAAGAACGCTCTGCTGCCTACTGCACTCTACATCAAATCGGCACTGGTGGGACAACCTAAATATAACTAGGGCCTAAACAAGGGCCACCTAATGCTGCTATCTGGGGTATGCGAATAGGTAACAAAGACCCGATGCTGAAATCCCCCCCCCCCCCCAGGACTCCATCCCCCAACTTTATTGAGCAATCCTCATGCCCACCGCTCCACCGTTTACCTCTGCCCCCCTCTGTCCTTTCCTAAAAGCCAGCAGAAGCTGCTTCCCTGTCAGAAGCAGTGCGCAAGCACTAGGACCTGGCGGCGTGGGTAATTCATCAGGCTCCCATGGGCAGGAGCGCTCTGCGCATGCACACTATGAGTCAACCCATAGTGCGCATGCACAGAGTTCTCCAGGCCATTGCAATCGCAGAGCCCTTCCGGCCACAAGAGTGCAACCAATGACGCGCTGCTGGGCCTAGCGCTTGCGCATTGCTGCCGACCTGGAACCAACTTCTGCTGGCTTTTAGGAGAGAACAGAGGGGGGGCCAATCTTATTCACCTCGGATATCCTTTAAAGGACTTACGAGGCCAAATTAGTAAAAAAAGTTAATTACCTGTATAATCTTTTACTGCACGGAGGACGCCGTCCGCGCCCTCCGTGCCAATCCGTCGGGTCCCCCCGCTCATTAGCCCCCCGGGCCGGCTCCCGACCCCATGGCCCGGGATCCCCTGCCTCTACCAAAATGTCCGCTTCCTCTGGCCGCGGCTGCGTAGTCCGCAAAGCCGCGAGTGCGGCTGCGCAGCTCTAGGGCCAACCCCCCAGATCCACGCTATTGAGCCAGAGTCCCCAAACTTGGCACAGTTGGTCCCTTGGTGACTAAGGTAAAACATTAATGGAAAGCGGGCAGAGCATAAAACAGCCAATCACATTTCAGCCATTCATTTTAAATGGAAAAATGCATTTGCACTTGGGGGCTGGCAGGCGGGGGGGGGGGGGGGGGAGCAGGCAGGGCAGTCCATCTCGTTGATCAGTCGTCGCGATATCAAGTGCCATTACCACTGCATGATCTTTCCAACATGTCCGATCAACGCATTCGACTGACTGATTAGTTGAATGAAACCGGTAGGGCGGAGCTTCAGGCGCGGCAGGCAAGAAGACGCTGGTTACATGCAGTGGTGAGGACGTCCAGTGTTTTTATGACATGCGCATATGAAATCTTTTAAGTGTGAGTGCACTTTTGTTCTTTAATGCTTTTTCATAAACATTAGTACCCTATGAAAAGCCTCTTTGGTTTGCAGGTTATGAGTGTGTGAGAGCTTGGAGGATCAAAGTGCTGGCGGTTATAAACAGCGCAATGCGCAAACGAAGTGCGAAGAGCTGGTCTGTGATAGGTCAGCGACCGAATCTGGTGAGCCTGGACCTTTTTATGCATGCAGGTTTAGGCACACATTTTGGAGTGGAGCATGGTTGGGAAATGTGGTGAATGTGAAATTGTTTGAAGTTGGATTACGCTATGTCTCCCCATCTGCTGTGCTGGAGAGTCTGAGGGATCGCAGCGGAGTATATGCTAAAACCAGAATTGCTGATCTGTTGATGAATCAGCCATTGACGTCGTTGAGCACAATTTATATTGGTTGATATATGGTATTGGAACAGATGACTAGTAGCACCGGAGAGTGTATTGGACTATTTGAAGCAGTATCAGACTATACTTATTTGTCCTTTATAAGAAGGTGGACTACGTTTTTGGTGGACTTAAGAACCGTGTATACATTGAGGAACATGTGGGATTTTGTTTGCGACATAACAGACTGTATGAGCGCTGCATACTCTTTGTCTTGAGGGAGGTGATATCCCCATTTGCAGCGATCCAGTGGTTCTATATACAGTGGGTTGTAAAAGTATTTGGGCCCCCTTGAAGTTTTCCACATTTTGTCATATTACTGCCACAAACATGAATCAATTTTATTGGAATTCCACATGCAAGACCAACACAAAGTGGTGTACACATGAGAAGTGGAACAAAAATCATACATGATTCCAAACATTTTTTACAAATAAATAACTGCAAAGTGGTGTGTGCATAATTATTCTGCCCCCTTTGATCTGAGTGCAGTCAGTTGCCTATAGACATTGCCTGATGAGTGCTCATGACTAAATAGAGTGCACCTGTGTGTAATCTAATGTACAAATACAGCTGCTCTGTGACGGCCTCAGAGGTTGTCTAAGAGAATATTGGGAGCAACAACACCGTGAAATCCAAAGAACATACAAGACAGGTCAGGGATCAAGTTATTGAGAAATTTGAAGCAGGCTTAGGCTACAAAAAGATTTCCAAAGCCTTGAACATCCCACGGAGCACTGTTCAAGCGATCATTCAGAAATGGAAGGAGTATGGCACAACTGTAAACCTACCAAGACAAGGCCATCCACCTAAACTCACAGGCCGAACAAGGAGAGCGCTGATCAGAAATGCAGTCAAGAGGCCCATGGTGACTCTGGACGAGCTGCAGAGATCTACAGCTCAGGTGGGAGACTCTGTCCATAGGACAACTATTAGTCATGCACTGTACAAAGTTGGCCTTTATGGAAGAGTGGCAAGTAGAAAGGAATTGTTAACAGAAAGCATAAGAAGTCCCGTTTGCAGTTTGCCACAAGCCATGTGGGGGACACAGCAACCATGTGGAAGAAGGTGCTCTGGTCAGATGAGACCAAAATTGAACTTTTTGGCCAAAATGCAAAACGCTATGTGTGGCAGAAAACTGACACTGCACATCACTCTGAACACACCATCCCCACTGTCAAATATGGTGGTGGCAGCATCATGCTCGGGGAGTGCATCTCTTCAGTAGGGACAGGGAAGCTGGTCAGAGTTGATGGGAAGATGGATGGAGCCAAATACAGGGCAAACTTGGAAGAAAACCTCTTGGAGACTGCAAAAGACTTGAGACTGGGGTGGAGGTTCACCTTCCAGCAGGACAATGACCCTAAACATAAAGCCAGGGCAACAATGGAATGGTTTAAAACGAAACATATCTATGTGTTAGAATGGCTGTAACGATCGGTGTAACACAGAGAGGGTCTGATTACCGGTGAACTGCAGTCTCACCAGGAATACAGAATATACCCGATTATTGGTGATCTGCAGTATCACCGATAATCAGATACATCTACTAACCTCTGGACACCAGGGAGAACAAGTGAGTGTTTATGCAACAGTATACTTTGAGTACTTCTCCAGAAGTATGTTCCTTCCTATGGCCTAGACTCTCCAGGAGGGAGGAGCTAGGCTGTGGATAGGAAGGTCAGAGCGTGAGTGACACCCGAGAGGAAGGGTGTCACTAACAGGCCTGGGAACTGCCTCTAACAGTAAGGCCAGTTCTCGAGGGCGGCTAGCCAAGTCGTTAACACACAGACAGATAAGGTACAGAATCAGAATGCAAATACAGAGTCCAGGAACGAGCAGAGTCTGGCAACAGGATATCAGAAATAGCAAAGTACAGAATCAGGATGCAAATACAGAGTCCAGGAACGAGCAGGGTTTGGCAACAGGATATCAGAAATAGCAAGGTACAAGATCAGAGTTCAGAGGGATAGTCAGACAGGCGGAAGGTCATAACAAATAATACAATGCAATGTTCCTAACGCTAAGGTGTGAACGCCTTAATGTCAACACCTTTGGAAACTATGCTAGAACATAGATACAAACAAGGTCTGAGTGCTACCACGTTGTGATCGCAACGGCAGACAACCAGAGAATGCCCAGCACCCAGTATATACAGTAAGGTACTCTCCAGCGCCTCCCTAAGTGCTGGACCAATGGCAAGTGGTGGAAATGTCAGCTGACCCTTTTCTGGCTGTCATCTAAGCTCTGCCTCTGAGCGCGCGCGCGCGCGCGTCCTTCTGAATCTGTGTGGACTAGCAGTCCCAGCCACACCAGACATGACTTGCAATGTGACTCTTGATTCAAGCGCGGAGACCGCCGCCCCGCTCTCTAAGGGAGCGGCGGTTTCCCCGCGTCCGGCTGCACTGTCAGTAGCTCTGCCATCCGTGCAATCTGCCGCCTCCAGCGCGGACTCCACCTCTCTGCCCATGCGGCATGCGGCGGGTTCTCTGCGTTGTGCCGCCATGTTGGACGCGGAAACAGCCGCCTCACTCTGAGCCCTTGCGGCGGCTTTTCCGCGTTTCCTCACACTTATATAGTGCCGACATATATACGGTAACTTATATTCTTGCCGCGCCATTAATAATGTGTAAATTGTAAAAATTGCCAGCTAACCTTTAAATGAAAATCTGCCTTCACCACTGTCAGAATGGGTTGTAGCCAAAGCATATACTGGGAGACACATATTCTGTAATAAGGTCTACTAAAGTACAAACCCAAAATATGACAAGAGCTAAGTGTTGATGTTGGAGATGGTTATACAATACCTGTATCCCACAACAAGCTAGCTATGCACAAGGGTAGTTTTCTAACAACATCATTTAGCGCAATGCGTCCGATCACACACCATCTGTGCTACTATGCGCTGCGCTAAAGAACCTATTCATTACAGTGAATGGGATCTGTGCTGCGAATCCCGAAAATGCATGTAGCAGTGCAATAGCGCATCGTGCTGCTGTGCAGCGCATATGATGGAAACGGTAGAAGGGCTGTCTATGCCCTTCTACCGTTCTCGCGTGTCGCACACTATTTGCGCTGCCAAAATGCGCACGGCAGTGTGCATAGTCTGAACGAGCCCTAAGCTATGCAACACAGTCAATGACTATGAAGACCCATACGTCACCAAACCAAACTGACAATAAACCAAACATTTGCTCAATACTACACACTTTATACACTAAAAAAAAATTCAGAGAAGACCTGTAATCCAGAATTCCCCTTTAAAATCGAGCCATTACTAATAAGTTAATTTCTATAGAGTCAGCAAGTTTTAGTTGTCGCAAGTGAAATTTGACCCTTCTACAGTCAGACGAAACTGAGATGAGATAATGGTTTCGGGGTGGCTGTTATATTGAGAAGTAAAACAATGCCATTATTGAACATGCTTATTTACAATGGGTTGGGCCAATGTGACAAATTAATAAATGTTAGTCAATGTAATGTCTCCACCTATAAGTAGAGTTGGGCCGAACCTCCGATTTTAGGTTCGCGAACCTGGTTCGCGAACTTCCGCGGAAGGTTCGGTTCGCGTTAAAGTTCGCGAACCGCAATAGACTTCAATGGGGATGCGAACTTTGAAAAAAAAAATAATTATGCTGGCCACAAAAGTGATGGAAAAGATGTTTCAAGGGGTCTAACACCTGGAGGGGGGCATGGCGGAGTGGGATACATGCCAAAAGTCCCCGGGAAAAATCTGGATTTGACGCAAAGCAGCGTTTTAAGGGCAGAAATCACATTGAATGCTAAATGACAGGCCTAAAGTGCTTTCAAACATCTTGCATGTGTATACATCAATCAGGTAGTGTAATTAAGGTACTGCTTCACAGTGACACACCAAACTCACCGTGTAACGCACCGCAAACAGCTGTTTGTGTAGTGACGGCCATGCTGGACTGGTGCGCACCATGGCGAGAGTGCAGGTTTTGGTGGCTTTACAGCCCATATGGTCGCCTGGCTGATGTAGCTGAATGACAGAACAGTGACTGTCCAGCTGATCAAATTTGGTCTGACCACAATGAGGCAATGACCTTATTATCGTGGGTGTGCCCCCCGAGACACTCATCTAGGCGCCGGTCATTGCTTCATTGTGATACGCAAGCCCCTTCACCACGGCAAGGTAATGATCACGAAGGGGAATGGGCGCATGTACATGCCTTTTCTTTTGTTGTTGCAGCTGCCCGCAGTGCAGCCAGAAAAATTAGGCAGTCATGTACACGCACCAGAAAAATTATTACAGCGGCCGCTGCTAGCAGCGGCCTAAAAAATTCAGCAATCCGCCTGGAGTCCCGGACCCTGTTGGTGGTGGCGGAGAAGGTAGTCAAGCGGCCTGCAGGCAGACATGCTGTGTGGAGGGACTGGTAGCGACTTAGTCTTCTTGGGGCAGGCCAGGCAGCCAGTCACACGGCGTGCAGGCAGAGATGCTGTGTGTGCGGGGACTGACTTAGTCTTGGGGCGGGCAGCAGCCCTCCGGGATCCATGCCTCATTCATTTTGATAAAGGTGAGGTACTTAACACTTTTGTGACTTAGGCGACTTCTCTTCTCTGTGACAATGCCTCCAGCTGCGCTGAAGGTCCTTTCTGACAGTAATGATAAAATCCCGCTGCACCAGATGGTAGGGCAAAGTGAAAAAAATCTTTATTTCGTTAATCCATGTCAAATGTTACAGATAAAAGCTCACGCGTATCGGAGCAAGAGATGGCTCCTTAATCATAGCTTGCAAATACATATATTGCACAGGTTATATAGTATACAAAACCACACCCATATGGGTGCTCATCTTGGTCTTAAAGTTACAGACATCACAAATTAAAATGGTGTGAACCAATACATTGTACATAAAACTACATATAAAAACACATGAAAATCCACATCACACTGTCGCAAATCAATCATTGTGGAAAATTAATGATGATATATATATATATATTCATATATATACGGCGGCCAGATATGTATTGATGAGGAGAAGAACAAAAAACAAAAAACAAGCAGGTCTAAAATTCAAAGCAGAAGTCAACAAACCCAGAAAAAATGCATTCTACGCAAGGGGATGAGACACGCAAAGGGGTATACCCTGGAAGTTACTTGTTATAAAATGTATTGAGGTCCATCCTGGAGTTGAGTCCTACAGGGGAACGTGTTCCCAGTTTCCAAATCCAGAATGCCTCTTTTTGTAAAAGCTTATTATATAGGTCTCCTCCCCTTGCAGAATGCACCACTCTCTCTATACCCTGAAATTGAAACCCCGACATATCACCAGAATGATCAAAATAAAAGTGTTTTGAAACGCTGGAAGCGCTAGTTATGTATGCAGCATTCCTAAGACATCTACCTGCCCCATTATAATGTTCTGAGATTCTTTGACGAAGGGGACGGGTAGTACAACCCACATATTGTGTCTCGCACTTTACACATGTTACTAAATAAACAACATTGCAGGTTTGGCAATTGATATATTGTCTCATATCATGGCTACTATGGCGAGAAAGGGAGACCACTTGGCGTGTCTGGTTGTGAACTCTACAATACCTACAGGTGTTGTACCCACATCTGTAGGAACCTTTGTGTGTCAGCCATGTGGGCTGGGGCTTATCAGTACTCTGAAATAGGCTAGGGGATAGACTCGTGCCTAATGTGGGTGCACGGCGTGAAGAAAAGGCGCAGCCATCTGATAGAACGGCATGAAGTTTTGGATCGGAATGTAGGACAGGCAAATATTTTTTGATAATATTGATAATCTGGTTGTATTCCAGACTATATGTGGTGACAAAGTGTACACCTCTGCCATGTTGTCTGTCCTTCCGACTCGGCCCAGAAACAAGTAAGTCAGTCCTTGTCTTCTGTAATATCCGATTCCTCACTGTCCGAATATGATCCTCCCGGTACCCCCTATCAAGAAGTCTGGTTTGTACCATATCTAGTTCTTGTTGTATTTTAGTTGGGTCAGAACAGTTCCTGACTGCTCTAATCATCTCCCCATATGGAATAGATTTCAGTGTATGTTTGGGATGACAGCTCGTTGCAAGAAGCAACGAGTTGCCTGCACATTGTTTCCTAAAAGTTCTAGTTTGTATCCTCCGTGATGTGTCATGGCTATACAAATTGAGATCCAAATAATTAATTTCAGTGGCACTATGAGCTTAATAGAAGCGTGAATGGCTCTATGAACTCTGTTTCGCAAGACCCACCTCCATTTGTTGTTCCATCCAACACACCTACTGCAATGTCCTGCAATAACATTTCCCAATCTTCACGGCAGAGTGTTCCGATTGACACATGTCTTTCAGACTCTGTTTCTGCTGTGAATAATGATGATTCTGCTAACTTGACATCAGGGGAACCTGAGTCTGACTTTGCATTAGACATTCTGGGAGAACTTTTGATGTATCCTGATAAGATTGACAAATATATGTCAGTGTTTTCTAAACAACCAGGAATGTATAATATTGACCCTGCCATGAACCTACAATCTTCATTTTCAGGTTTGGAGTGTCTGTTAGATAAGGAGATACGTTTATGGTGGGACATCACCACTTTAAAACACTATGTGGCTGAAGGTATGATCCCCAGAGGTTTACGTATTAAGAAAATTCCCACAACCATCTATTCAAATCAGTTCATAATCGAATGGAACCAGGTATTGACCGATTGCTCCATTCGTCTTATGAAACTGATTATTTCATATGAGGAAAGGAAATTGGCAGACATCAAGGTTCAAATATCAGAAACCAGAAGAGAACTCAATCAGTTCTCTTCTTTTGAACATTTTGATGACTTAACTAACAAAATGAAGGTGAATATCTCTAAACTCGAAAATATTATTATGAATACAAAACGTGTTAAATTTCTTAGAGACTCAGGGGATTATAAGAACGATGTGGTGTATGAATGGGGTAGGTGGGAAACTGTGCACAGGTCACCGAAACCTATTCTTCGCAAACCAAGATACCATAAGAGGGTGAGCTTCAGCTCTGTGGATAGTGCTGGTTCAGCCTCTGATTCCCCAGATATTAGAGAGGAAAGGGCCCAGTCCGTCTTCTCTGGTACCCCCAAACGGCAGGGGGGGGACCAGCGTGGACGAGCTATCCAGGAAGGCCCTCCGGAACAGCTGACATACTATCAACGACCTGGGAGGGGCAGCCGCAGGAACAAAAGGAGAGGAGGAGGGGGACAAGGAGGGCAGGCCGCAAGAAGCGGAAAATGAGGGAACCCTCAGCTACCCATAATGTTATCAATTTGTCAAGTTTTGAACTCTCTCCGGCCCAGATTTCCTTACTTTCCAAGGGCTTGTCCTATGCACCATCACATCATTTTGACATCTTCAGCACTATGCTGGATGTTAACAAATTTGTTCGAAATTTGATGGTGAGGAAGCACTTCTTGGAGAGTGAGGACTTGGGGGCTGAGAGTTGTGGGTCTGGGGTGGCGGCGGGGCCCTTACCTTCTTCTGCCCCGGAGATTGGGCAGATTCCTCCTTTCCAGGAGGTCTCTAACATCCTCGTGTTGGAACATTTGTCCAGCATGAGTGATGGCCCAGTCCCCGGGGCGGACCTGGGCCCCGTCGCCACCTCCAACCCCTCTTTCTATCCTATTCAAGCACGAACACCTACTGTAGATACCTTTCAAGATTTAGTGGAAAAAGAGCTGATGAGGGTGAGGAAAATCAAGAGAGCAGTTTCGGACTTGACACAACAAGAGCGGGAGGCACTGCAGTCCCTCCGGGACAATAAAATGATAGTCATACGTAATGCAGACAAAGGAGGGGCTGTAGTGGTTCTGGACTCGGTGGCATATAAAGAGGAGGCATTACGCCAGTTAAATGATGCCACTACTTATGAGGTCTTGCCCGGTGACCCCACTTGTCGATTCAAGGTTAAACTTCAACAACTCTTGAATTTAGGGGTTTCACTGGGAATTTTTAGTGCCAAAGAGAGAGACTACTTATTGGTGGAGGCGCCCGTCGTGCCCATTTTCCATCACTTACCTAAGATTCATAAACCAGACGTTCCCCCCAAGGGCCGCCCTATAGTGGCAGGCATTGGTTCCTTGGGGGAGCGTCTGGGACAGTGGGTGGACGGGTGCCTCCAACCATTGGTGCGTCGCCTCCCGGGTTTCCTACGTGATACAACACATTTGTTGTCAAGCTTGGAAAACATACATTGGGAGGTGTCTTTTAGGTGGGTCACTATGGATGTGGCCTCCCTATACTCCTCTATCCCTCACCAATTAGCTCTCAAGGCCCTGAATTTCCACATTAAAAAGTATGGGTCATTCTCTTCTATCACCAGTGACTTCCTCCTCCTGGCAGTGGATTATCTTCTTAGCCATAACTATTTTATGTTTGATGGGGTGTACTATCTCCAAAGATGCGGAGCTTCTATGGGAGCCAAATTCTCCCCATCCCTAGCCAATTTGTATATGGGATGGTGGGAGGAGCTCCGCATCTTTGGAGAGTCCAACCCCCACTCTGATTCATTGTTTTGGTATGCTAGATATATAGATGATCTGCTGCTTGTGTGGAGGGGCCCTGAGCAAGAGTTAATCAGATTCCTTACATATTGTAATGATAATGATTTCAATTTATCCTTCACGATGGCTCATAGTGCCACTGAAATTAATTATTTGGATCTCACTTTGTATAGCCATGACACATCACGGAGGATACAAACTAGAACTTTTAGGAAACAATGTGCAGGCAACTCGTTGCTTCTTGCAACGAGCTGTCATCCCAAACATACACTGAAATCTATTCCATATGGGGAGATGATTAGAGCAGTCAGGAACTGTTCTGACCCAACTAAAATACAACAAGAACTAGATATGGTACAAACCAGACTTCTTGATAGGGGGTACCGGGAGGATCATATTCGGACAGTGAGGAATCGGATATTACAGAAGACAAGGACTGACTTACTTGTTTCTGGGCCGAGTCGGAAGGACAGACAACATGGCAGAGGTGTACACTTTGTCACCACATATAGTCTGGAATACAACCAGATTATCAATATTATCAAAAAATATTTGCCTGTCCTACATTCCGATCCAAAACTTCATGCCGTTCTATCAGATGGCTGCGCCTTTTCTTCACGCCGTGCACCCACATTAGGCACGAGTCTATCCCCTAGCCTATTTCAGAGTACTGATAAGCCCCAGCCCACATGGCTGACACACAAAGGTTCCTACAGATGTGGGTACAACACCTGTAGGTATTGTAGAGTTCACAACCAGACACGCCAAGTGGTCTCCCTTTCTCGCCATAGTAGCCATGATATGAGACAATATATCAATTGCCAAACCTGCAATGTTGTTTATTTAGTAACATGTGTAAAGTGCGAGACACAATATGTGGGTTGTACTACCCGTCCCCTTCGTCAAAGAATCTCAGAACATTATAATGGGGCAGGTAGATGTCTTAGGAATGCTGCATACATAACTAGCGCTTCCAGCGTTTCAAAACACTTTTATTTTGATCATTCTGGTGATATGTCGGGGTTTCAATTTCAGGGTATAGAGAGAGTGGTGCATTCTGCAAGGGGAGGAGACCTATATAATAAGCTTTTACAAAAAGAGGCATTCTGGATTTGGAAACTGGGAACACGTTCCCCTGTAGGACTCAACTCCAGGATGGACCTCAATACATTTTATAACAAGTAACTTCCAGGGTATACCCCTTTGCGTGTCTCATCCCCTTGCGTAGAATGCATTTTTTCTGGGTTTGTTGACTTCTGCTTTGAATTTTAGACCTGCTTGTTTTTTGTTTTTTGTTCTTCTCCTCATCAATACATATCTGGCCGCCGTATATATATGAATATATATATATATATCATCATTAATTTTCCACAATGATTGATTTGCGACAGTGTGATGTGGATTTGCATGTGTTTTTATATGTAGTTTTATGTACAATGTATTGGTTCACACCATTTTAATTTGTGATGTCTGTAACTTTAAGACCAAGATGAGCACCCATATGGGTGTGGTTTTGTATACTATATAACCTGTGCAATATATGTATTTGCAAGCTATGATTAAGGAGCCATCTCTTGCTCCGATACGCGTGAGCTTTTATCTGTAACATTTGACATGGATTAACGAAATAAAGATTTTTTTCACTTTGCCCTACCATCTGGTGCAGCGGGATTTTATCATTACCTTTGGACTTCTGGCTTTGGAATTCCCAGCTCCCTTTTGGACGATCGTGTGAGTGTAGCGGTATCCCTCTTTTATGTACTGTTCCTTTCTGACAGGACGCTTGCGGCAGGGCAGGAGAGAAGTTGGATGGCAAATTGGGACAGCTCTGGCCACAGGTCAAGCCTGCGCACCCAGTAGTTCAAGGGTTCCTCATCGCTGTTCACAGCAGTGTCTACATCCACACTTAAGGCCAGGTAGTCGGCTACCTGCCGTTCCAGGCGTTGGTGGAGGGTGGATCCGGAAGGGCTACGGCGAGGCGTTGGACTAAAGAACGTCCACATGTCCGACATCACCATGAGATCGCTGGAGCATCCTGTCTTTGACTGCGTGGACACGGGAGGAGGATTAGTGGCAGTGGTACCTTGCTGGCGTTGTGCCGTCACATCACCCTTAAAGGCATTGTAAAGCATAGTTGACAGCTGGTTCTGCATGTGCTGCATCCTTTCCACCTTCCGGTGAGTTGGTAACAGGTCCGCCACTTTGTGCCTGTACCGAGGGTCTAGTAGTGTGGCCACCCAGTACAGGTCATTCCCCTTGAGGTTTTTTATACGGGGGTCCCTCAACAGGCAGGACAGCATAAAAGACGACATCTGCACAAAGTCGGATCCAGTACCCTCCATCTCCTCTTGCTCTTCCTCAGTGACGTCAGGTAAGTCAACCTCCTCCCCCCAGCCGCGAACAATACCACGGGAAGGTTGAGCAGCACAAGCCCCTTGCGATGCCTGCTGAGGTTGTTCTCCTGCCGCTGTCCCCTCCTCCTCCTCCTTCTCCCCCAAAGAAACACCTTGCTCATCATCCTCTGAGTCTGACTCGTCTTCTGCACACGACTTCTCTTCTTCCTCCTCCTCCCCCCTCTGTGCTGCCGCAGGTGTTGAGGAAACAGCTGGGTCTGATGAAAATTGGTCCCATGCCTGTTCCTGCCGTAACGGTTCCTGGTCACGCTCATTCACAGCTTCATCCGCCACTCTACGCACAGTACGCTCCAAGAAGTAAGCGTAGGGAATTAAGTCGCTGATGGTGCCCTCACTGCGGCTCACCAGGTTGGTCACCTCCTCAAACGGCCGCATGAGCCTGCATGCATTTTCCATCAGTGTCCAGTTGTCGGGCCAGAACATCCCCATCTTCCCAGACTGTTTCATTCTACTGTAGTTGTAGAGGTAGTGGGTCACGGCTTTCTTCTGTTCTAGCAGGCGGGAGAACATGAGCAGGGTCGAGTTCCAGCGAGTCGGGCTATCGCAAATGAGGCGTCTCACCGGCATGTTGATTTGCGCTGAATTTCCGCAAAGCGTGCCATGGCTGTGTAAGACCGCCTCAAATGCCCACAGAACTTCCTGGCCTGCTTCAGGACATTCGCTAAGCCAGGGTACTTTGCCACAAATCTTTGAACCACTAGATTCATGACATGTGCCATGCAGGGTATGTGTGTCAGCTTCCCCATATGCAAAGCGGCAAGCAGATTGCTGCCGTTGTCGCACACCACGTTGCCTATCTCCAGGTGGTGCGGGGTCAGCCACTCATCCACCTGTTTCTTAAGAGCAGCCAGGAGAGCTGCTCCAGTGTGACTCTCCGCTTTGAGACAAGCCATGTCTAAGATGGCGTGACACCGTCGTACCTGGCATGCAGCATAGGCCCTGCGGAGCTGGGGCTGTGTAGCTGGAGAGGAGAACTGCCACTCAGCCAAGGAGGAGGAGGACAGCGAAGAGCATGTAGCAGGAGGAGAGGAGGTGGCAGGAGGCCTGCCTGCAAGCCGTGGAGGTGTCACAATTTGGTCCGCTGCGCCCTGCTTGCCATCGTTCACCACCAGGTTCACCCAATGGGCTGTGTAGGTAATGTAGCGGCCCTGCCCGTGCTTGGCAGACCAGGCATCCGTGGTCAGGTGTACCCTTGACCCAACGCTCTTCGCAAGAGATGACACCACTTGCCTCTCAACTTCACGGTGCAGTTGGGGTATGGCCTTTCTCGAAAAATAAGTGCGGCCTGGCATCTTCCACTGCGGTGTTCCGATGGCCACAAATTTACGGAAGGCCTCAGAGTCCACCAGCCGGTATGGTAACAGCTGCCGAGCTAACAGTTCCGCCACGCCAGCTGTCAGACGCCGGGCAAGGGGGTGACTGGCCAAAAGTGGCTTCTTCCGTTCAAACATTTCCTTCACGGACACCTGACTGCTGCTGTGGGCAGAGGAGCAGGAACCGCTCAAGGGCAGAGGCGGAGTGGAGGAGGGTGCCTGTGAAGGTGCAAGGGAGAAAGCGGCATAAGCAGATGATGCACCTGAAGGAGGAAGAGGAGAAGGAGGGTGACTTTTCTTTTGTGTGCTACTGCTGCTTTTGCTCAGGTGGCCATCCCATTGCTGTTTGTGCCTTTTCTGCAGGTGCCTTCGTAAGGCACTTGTCCCTACGTGAGTGTTGGCCTTTCCACGGCTCAATTTTTGTTGGCAGAGCGAACAGATGGCTTTGGTCCGATCTGAGGCACACACATAAAAAAATTTCCACACCGCTGAGCCACCCTGGGATGTGGGCACTATGGGGACCTCAGCAGCTGATGCTGAAGGGCAAGTTGGCTGGCTGTACATAGGTGGCGATACATGGTGCCGGACACTGCCACCAGCTGTTTCTGATGAAGAGCTGCCCCAGCTTCTTTCAGCAACTTCTCTCCTCCTACTACTCTCTGACTCCCCCTCTGAACTGTCCCCCTCTTCATCTCCTCTATTGGGAACATACAGAGGATCCCTATCATCGTCATCATCGTAATCATCCTGCCCAGCTTCGCTTGCCTCAGAAAAATCCAAACGTGTAGGTCCTTCATCCTCCTTACACGTTACATCCATAGTGTTGCCGCGTAACGCAGACATATGAGCTGGCGAAAATTCATCTGGCTGTAACAACAATGGCTGTGCATCAGTGATTTCACCACCACTAAATAATTCTTGCGAAGTGTCAAATGCAGCGGCAGTGGTGCTAGTAGTAGCGCTGGTGGCTGAGCAAGATGAGGTGTTCTGTGTCGCTAAATACTCAACCACGTCCTGACAATCTTGGGACGTGATGGGACGTGCCTTCTTCCGAGCACTGTACTGTGGGCCAGGTCCACACGAAATTACATTTACACGACCTCGCGCAGACCTGCCGGGTGGCCTTCCTCTGCCTCTGGCACTACCTCTTCTTCTACCTGTTTTGTCCATATCAGGTATGCACGGAGTGGTATATCACACTGCGGGCACTCACGTAGGTAGGTGGGTTCACTTAACTGCACAGGTATGCGCACTGATGCGGTGGGTTCACTGAACAGTACAGGTATACAGTGGCGGGTTCACTGAACAGAACAGGTATACAGTGGCGGGTTAACAGAACAGGTATGCAGTGGCGGGTTCACTGAACAGGTATACAGTGGCGGGTCCACTGAACAGAACAGGTATACAGTGGCGGGTTCACAGAACAGGTATACAGTGGCGGGTCCACTGAACAGAACAGGTATACAGTGGCGGGTTCACAGAACAGGTATACAGTGGCAGGTTCACTGAACACAACAGGTATGCAGTGGCGTGTTCACTAAACAGGTATACAGTGGCGGGTCCACTGAACAGAACAGGTATACAGTGGCGGGTTCACAGAACAGGTATACAGTGGCGGGTCCACTGAACAGAACAGGTATGCAGTGGCGTGTTCACTAAACAGGTATACAGTGGCGGGTCCACTGAACAGAACAGGTATACAGTGGCGGGTTCACAGAACAGGTATACAGTGGCGGGTCCACTGAACAGAACAGGTATGCAGTGGCGTGTTCACTAAACAGGTATACAGTGGCGGGTCCACTGAACAGAACAGGTATACAGTGGCAGGTTCACAGAACAGGTATGCAGTGGCGGGTTCACTGAACACAACAGGTATGCAGTGGCGTGTTCACTAAACAGGTATACAGTGGCGGGTCCACTGAACAGAACAGGTATACAGTGGCGGGTTCACAGAACAGGTATACAGTGGCAGGTTCACTGAACACAACAGGTATGCAGTGGCATGTTCACTAATCAGGTATACAGTGGTGGGTCCACTGAACAGAACAGGTATACAGTGGCGGGTTCACAGAACAGGTATACAGTGGCAGGTTCACTGAACACAACAGGTATGCAGTGGCGTGTTCACTAAACAGGTATACAGTGGTGGGTCCACTGAACAGAACAGGTATACAGTGGCGGGTTCACAGAACAGGTATACAGTGGCAGGTTCACTGAACACAACAGGTATGCAGTGGCGTGTTCACTAAACAGGTATACAGTGGCGGGTCCACTGAACAGAACAGGTATACAGTGGCGGGTTCACAGAACAGGTATACAGTGGCGGGTCCACTGAACAGAACAGGTATGCAGTGGCGTGTTCACTAAACAGGTATACAGTGGCGGGTCCACTGAACAGAACAGGTATACAGTGGCGGGTTCACAGAACAGGTATGCAGTGGCGGGTTCACTGAACAGGTATACAGTGGCGGGTCCACTGAACAGAACAGGTATACAGTGGCGGGTTCAGAGAACAGGTATACAGTGGCGGGTCCACTGAACAGAACAGGTATGCAGTGGCGTGTTCACTAAACAGGTATACAGTGGCGGGTCCACTGAACAGAACAGGTATACAGTGGCGGGTTCACAGAACAGGTATACAGTGGCGGGTCCACTGAACAGAACAGGTATACAGTGGCGGGTTCACAGAACAGGTATACAGTGGCGGGTCCACTGAACAGAACAGGTATACAGTGGCGGGTTCACAGAACAGGTATGCAGTGGCAGGTTCACTGAACACAACAGGTATGCAGTGGCGTGTTCACTAAACAGGTATACAGTGGTGGGTCCACTGAACAGAACAGGTATACAGTGGCGGGTTCACAGAACAGGTATACAGTGGCAGGATCACTGAACAGGTATGCAGTGGCAGGATCACTGAACAGGTATACAGTGGCGGGTCCACTGAACAGAACAGGTATACAGTGGCGGGTTCACAGAACAGGTATACAGTGGCGGGTCCACTGAACAGAACAGGTATACAGTGGCGGGTTCACAGAACAGGTATACAGTGGCAAGATCACTGAACAGGTATGCAGTGGCAGGATCACTGAACAGGTATGCAGTGGCAGGATCACTGAACAGGTATGCAGTGGCAGGATCACTGAACAGGTATGCACTGGCAGGATCACTGAACAGGTATGCAGTGGCAGGATCACTGAACAGGTATGCACTGGCAGGATCACTGAACAGGTATGCAGTGGCAGGATCACTGAACAGGTATGCACTGGCAGGATCACTGAACAGGTATGCAGTGGCAGGATCACAGTACAGGTATGCAGTGGGCTGAGGGCTCACTGAACAGAACAGGTATGCAGCCAGGAAAAGCTAAGCCTAACTAATCTTTCCCTAGAGACAGACAGCAGCTCGCCCTACTCTCTCTAATGCAGGCACACGAGTGGCCGTAATGGCCGCCGCTGCCTGCCTTATATAAGGGGGGGTGGGGCTCCAGGGGCTAGTGTAGCCTAATTGGCTACACTGGGCCTGCTGACTGTGATGTAGAGGGTCAAAGTTGACCCTCAGGTGCATTATGGGGCGAACCGAACTTCCGCAAAACGTTCGCGTGCGGCACCCGCACGCGAACCACCTAAGTTCGCGCGAACCACGTTCGCCGGCGAACCGTTCGGCCCAACTCTACCTATAAGTTGTATGTATTCTAAAAATATTTGGTAGTTAATGTATGGTATGGAAAGTAATGCTTTTTTAATGCTGTACAAGAGAATTAACGTTTGTCAGACCATTTCATTAACCATTAATTTCTGTCCATTATGCAGCTAAGAATAAAATGGAGATTACGAATGACTTCCAGTTCCCTGGCTGATCAACCGAATACTCTCACAACAAGGGGAAGAGGTGCCCAGGATGTGATAAACCTAGGTTAAAACCAAGTAAAATAAAAAAAGATAGAGGTGGCTTACCTCACAATATGATACAGTCAATGGATGAAAACATTTTTTATTTGCACTTGCAATGCGTTTCGTGGGAGCAAGCACACTTCATCAGGCCAATTAGAGTGCCACAGTTCAAAAGCCTCAGAGCGTGGAGCGCCTCTCCTGATCTATGCTAGTAACAATTCCTAACAGATGGTTTGCACTGATTAATGATTCTTATATGGATATAACACTTGCTATTGGATGTCAGTGATTATGCTACACATCCGTTTTCATTATACCTTGTTCTTTGGAATATTTCTCATTTCTGCATTTTTGCTTGCCTCGTCATATATTGTATAAACAATACCATAAGGTTAAATGGCAGGTAAAACTGAAGACTGTAAGGAATTCAGCAATCACAAGTTAGCAGAAATCATGATTATTTGCATCTGACCTTGGTGCAGTGATGGCATTAAGGGCCTGTTCACACAGATAGGAGTACAGAGAAGTGCTTGCTGCTTTGCACCTCCTGTTCTCAGCTGCTACCCTTCCAGACCTCTCTCTCCCTTAATGCACACAGACACATTCTGGAGCAATGGAGACAGGCAGCCGCATTCACTTGTACTGAACTGAGCTGTTCTGCTCCATACACCATCTAGTGATGCAGTCGGTGTGAATGGGCCCTTATGCTGGAACACAAGTGTAGTAATTAATATTTATGCTGGTCACGCACACAGCTTCATTAGATATATGATATACAGTAAATCATTATGAATAATAATCTCATATTAATCATTCCACTATTATCCAGTCATCACTAATGTTATGACAACACGGCACAAAATGAAGTTAGATATTATGAACAAGCTGAGAGAACAGGTAAAATTAGATTATAAAATAAATTTGAAAACATTTAAAATATGCATTTATTTAACAAATTCTGTTTGATTTGTGATACAACACTTTTTTAAATAAGAAATAATATTCTGAATTATGATTCAAGAAGACACACTTGACTCACGTAATAAAAGAAAGACACAACGTCACGATACACAACATATAAAGATGAACACTAAAGACAAATGACACACAGATCATTTGCAACTTCATACAGTTATTGATGTTAGTAGCACCCCGGCATATCAATATTAATAATTATTATGTATTTGTATAGCACTGATGTCTTCTGCATTGCTTTACACAGTACAGTATGTAGTCATGTTTCTAACATCCCGTTTCCACAGCAATGAAGAAACAGATGCAATGTCCCAAAAATTGCTGCAGGCAGTGCAGGCGCTACAGTATTTATTTTTCTGCTAGCACACATTAGCAGAAACCACATAGTGATTTCAATAGACTGTGAGTTTCAATTCCATTTTCATATGCAGGAAATTGATCTATATCTTCAGCCTGGTAAGACTGACTCATTTGATCGACTTCAGACAAAAATGATAAATAGGGGCATCAATTCCTAGATTTGATTCAATGATTGAATCAACCAGATAAAAATTGTAAAAATCAACCAGTGTATGGCCAGCTTAAGTGTCTGTTAGAAGCCATCAAAATCTAATCCCTATTACAGTCTATATAGCCTGACTTATGTAGACCACTTTTGTGAAAATCTTAAAATTTAAAATATATGTATACATATACAGATAAGAATTAAATTTCTTTCAGAGTAAAATGAGCCATAAATTATTGTTCTCCTATGTCGCTGTCACTTACATTAAGTAGTAGAAATCTGACAGAACCGTCAGGTTTTGGACTAGCCCATCTCCACATGGGGGAGTCTCAGGGTTTTCTTTATTTTCAAAAGCACTTTGTGAAAGGCACTTGCTCCCTCCAACTGCCATAAAATGTGCAGTGAGCAGGGAGGCTGGCCAGCATCTTTGTATAAATCTTTTTCAAGGAGTGTCTTTATAAACAATAAAGGCCATGCTGTGAATCCCCTATGGAGAGATGGACTAACCCAGATTTCTACTGCCTACTGTAAGTGACCGCAACATTGGAGAAAAGTAATTTATCGCTCATTTTACTCTGCAAGAAACATGCTACTTATTTCTATGTGTTTACATATATTTTACGATTTTTCGTGACAGTTGTCCTTTAAAGTGACGTAACCATACATTGGTCGATGTGGCCAACAGACAGATCATTATCTGATCAGAGTGGGATCTATCTGATCGAATCCTTACACACTATCTGTGCGCACTGCCTGTGGAATCTCCCCATCTAGCTAGTTGCCAGTCAGTCAAGTTGTGTTTTGTATCCATTGACAAGACAGCACACTTCATGTTAGTCCCTATATGTCAGGTTGTGGCATCAATTTCCAATAGCACTATCTTAGAGAACCAACTTTGGTCTAATATAAGTAGAACAAAACGAAGTATAAAATCATTGGACAGACTGATTGCTTTAGCACTTTGAATATATTTATATAATTATTAACTCAGAAGTTAACAGCCCATTCTGATAAAAATGCCTGCTTGCTGTGTTCACTTGACTACAGAAAAACATTTTCATTAAGATGTTGATATTACAGGAGGAAAGTTTCACCATCATGCATCATCTGAAGAGGATTCTGGGATAGGAAATCCTTCATTTTATCAAACTCTGCCTTCCAGCACTGCTAGGGACCATGTAAAAAACCATGCGAGAGGATATGCCAATTATAGTTTGCTTCTTCAAGCATTGATTGTGTGAAGAGACACTTTTCCTTTAACCTACAAAACCCATACCAACTAAAAACATGCAAAACAAAGCTATCTTATATTCCATTACCATATATACTCATTCTATCCCATTACGTACTCATAGAGACAATAACACAGTGTATTATGAAGCACTGTAGGGGCTGGCAAGATTGAAGATTGACAAGATGAAAAGCTTGTCCACTTACAAAGCCTACAATCCAGCTCACTGCTACTGTAGCAGCATTACACAATATTTCCTGTAAAATGCAGCAGTTGAAGAAAGAACTCCACTCCAGTCTCCTAAAACTGTCCCCACACCGTAAAATGATTAAAAGCTTCACAAAGAAAGGTGACAGACTGCAGAGCAGCTGGTCATTTCTCAGTAGCTGCAATGCACTCTTACCTCTGCAGCTTTTTTATGTGCTAGAACATGAGTACTAAAATTCTGTCTTGAAGGATAGAATTAGAGAATTAAGATTAATGGACTAAAAGTATAAAATACACATGACAACTGACATATTGACCCCTATTCAATTTACTTTTCAAAAGGTGCCCGTACATTACTTGATTTTTCCATTGTGATTAAGCAATCAATTTTATTGGGCGGTCTAAAACAGTGTGGTCAATCTAAAATAAATCGACTAGTGGCTCACTCACAACAAGCAAGGGCCTGGTAATTCATCTTTACAAATCAATCTGAATGATGTTATGCCTCCATGCTCTATCAAAATCATGTGAGCATTAGCCAATTCCTTTACGATCTACCATATTTTCCATCCTGCTGGATCAAGGAAATTTGTTGATTTGTGCAGATATCAGCCAATTTTCATCGGTTCGAGCCAGGGTTGGCACTTCCATAGAGGCAAAGGGGGCAATTGCCTCAGAGCTTGTGGCCCCCCTTCCCTTCCAGCTATGGCGACTCATGAGAGTGGGGATGTTGTGTGTACACTCCATATAGAAAAAGGAGGAGGTGAATAATGGGAACCCCAAAAATGCATTTTAGGGAACATATATATACCATTTTAGGGAATAGACACCTAATGATATTGTGAAATGGGGGAGGGGGGATTGGATCGGGCCTGGCAGATGGCTCTGGGGTTAATTTGGTTGGAAGTTAATTTTGCCCCAGGGCCCCATTGTAGCTAGAACCGGCCCTGGGTCGAGAAGAATGGAATATAATCAATCATAATCTAGTAATGTATGGGCACCCTTAGTTTTCTCCCAGGAGATTACGTTTCATCTTATCTACAAACATATTGTTTCTAACACCTGGCAATTGAAATAAAATTAAAATAATGGCACACTTAACTTGAGTATTTCTTTACACGATGGGAGCTTAATCAAGAAGGCGTGAAAACATCTGTTGTGAGAAGACGTAGGAAATGTAATTGAATGGGGCAATTGTGTAGATTTTACTCAAAGTGTGTTAATTGTACAAGGTGTAATCTCTTCTTCTTTAACTCTACTGCTTTTATGCTGGGAATACACGGGTCGTTTTTTCCGCTCGATTCTCCGCTCGATCGATTTTGCCGCGCAATTCTCTTATCTTCCTCTCATTTTTCTTATCTTTTTTCATTCACCTCTATCAGGAATCGAGCAGCAAAAGCATCGAACGGGAGATCGGACATGTCGGAAATCATCTATCTAACCATCTATCTGCTGCAAAAACAACCCGTGTATTCCCAGACTCTAGCTGCATTGATATAAGTAAACATAAAACTGCTCCCAAACATGAGATGAAAGTTACCTGATAAGGATGTTCTGGCTCAAATTAGTCAACAGCACCTTAAATCCATAAATTCCACCAGCTGAAATCCATTGGGGACAAAGCAACTGGACAGGCACCAAACAGAGCTAAACAACTATCTATCTTCCATTAATAAGCATCATCAGCGCTAAATTGATTCTTCCTACCTCGTCAGCCATCGCTACCCATACAGTTATCTGTCTCCCAATCTTTCCTTAGAGCGGCATAGATACTGAAGGTACCAGTTTTTCAGGGGTAGAAAAAATTGATTTAACCTCCCGGGCGTTTCAATTCTCCCTTAATTTCTGTCCAAAAAAGTCTATGGAATTTTCCAATGAATTTTTTTTTTAATATTTCAGGCCTGTAACTTACCAAATCATTAGCAAACAAGGTTATAGTGCTTATCCTAAGCATAATAAAATAATAAAACATGAAAATCATGGCAAAAAAAACCATTTAATAGTAACAATACGTAAACAAAACATCTTAATTTAGATCAAGCAGCAGTTGCAGCACAAAAAGTATTGAAACATCAATACACTTCCTGAGTATGAAATATTTTAAAGCAAGGGACAGCACAAAGTCCTACATCACATTCAGGGCAGTAAAAGCGCGTCTCCTTGCGCACCTTTTTTCCATTCGGCCCCCTCTTAGAGCAGCACACCACGCACATGCGGGTAGGTGTTGCTTTGCGCTCAGTGGGTGGCACATGCTCTACAAAATGACGTCCTGTTAGTCGCACTGGATTTACGACATAGGAGGCACGACGTCCTGGTCTATTCGCCTCAGATTGTGGTTGCTGATGTTGTAAGCATATTTCCTCACAAACCTTCAAAATGTAGTCAAAGTGAGGAAGAGGCCTGTCATTTTGTTTCTTGTAGAGGACATAAGAATTCCAAAGACACTGCTCCACCAGATGTCTAAAGATTTTTTTGTAATATTTGCGCTGCTGTTTGCGCACAACGGGGTAGAATGTTATGCACTGGTCAGCATGGTCCACCCCACCCATTGTCTGATTATAATCCAGAATGACCTGGGGTTTCTGGATTGTCTTCCCAGCACGATTCTTGGCTGCAGCAGTGTCAGTGTTATGGACTGTTGACAAAACGGAAACATCTTTTTTGTCCTTCCAGCGGAGGGCCATCAGTTTACCCTTCTGCCATGCTGTGATTTCCCCTGGCTTCAGCTTCTGAGCTGAAAAGGCTGATGGCAGATTGCGACGGTTAGGCCGGACAGTGCCATATGAATCAGTCTTGTGTCTGATGAGGTGTTCATATAGTTCAGGGGAGGTGTAGTAATTATCTGTGGTCAGGCAATATCCCTGACCAAGAAGCGGTGAAATGAGGGAGAGGACAGAGGCAGATGCAAGGCCAAACTGGCTGTAGCTGGGGTCAAATTGTGTGCCTTTACCAGTGTATATAATGGCATTCCAAATATATCCGGAATTAGATTCACACAATACAAACGATTTTATCCCAAATCTGGCACGCTTGGAAGAGATATACTGTTTCCAGGCAAGTCTCCCCTTATACACCATTAGGCTTTCATCTACGCTAACGTCTCTTTCTGGAACATACACGGACTGAAATTTGCGTATGACCATTTGAAATAGGTCGTAGATCTTCCACAGTTTGGGGGCAGGATGGGTGGCCTCATCAAAGGTCTCATTATTCATGAAATGCAGGTTTTTCATGATGAGGCTAAATCTGTTTTCTGACATGACAGTCGCAAAAAAAGGTGTAGCAATCAGTCGGTTGGTGCTCCAATATGATGTCTGGCGGGGTTTCCCCACAACCCCTTGGAGGATGAGGATGGCCAGGAATAGCCATATATCATCCTGGGTGACTGGTTCCCACCTTTTTCCCCTAGCAAACCTCCTGAATGGACCAGGCTGCTGTTCCGCATAGCGGTTGGTCTCCTCCACTATAATTTGGATTATGGCCTCGTCCAAAAAAAGTTTCAAATAGGCCAGGGGGTTAGGATCACAGGGAACTTTTTGGCCGGGTTCGCCTGTAAATGGGAATCGCGGGGGGGCAGGATTATTCTGGGTAGGGTCTTTAGCGATCCATGTACGGATGCTCTCAACCTCTTCGGTGAAGTCATCGCTGTCAGACTCTGAGTCAGATGATGACATGTTCGCCACATAGCTGTCACTTGAGTCTGAGAATAACAGCTGCTCATCCTCGCTGTCATCAAACTCCTGCATCAGGGTTCGTGGGGAGAGGCGTCTACGGGAGCTGGAAGCCATTACAGGGCAGGCGGCAGAAAAAACGTAGTCGTTATTCGGAGCAAGGGTCAATCCAGGTGGCAATCAAAGCGTCGTCGTTATCCAAAAGCAAGGGTCAAACCCAGGCGGCAATCAAAGCGTTGTCGTTATCAAAAAGCAAGGGTCAAATCCAGGCGGCAGTCGATAGAATAGTCGATAGTCCAAGCAAGGGTCAACACCAGAAAAATCAGCAGAAATATCAGTGCAAGTGTCACCAGCAAAATCCAAACAGCAAATGGTGTTTTTTTTTTCCTTTGTGTCATTTTATTTATACTGTTTCAAACTTGTTATTTTTTACTGTGTATTGGATTGGATACATGTGTATTCAATCCAATACAAATTCAAATTTACCGCCGCGCCCCCTAGCGTCGACTTCACGTGCGATGTCATTGCGTGTGGCTAAAGGAGACGTGGAAGGAGAGGCGGAAGAAGACTCGAAAGGAGGAGGGACCGGAGGGGACCAGAGGACGGGATCGGTGGCCCAGAGGACGGGATCGGTGGCCCAGAGGACGTGATCGGAAGGCCCAGAGGAGAGGATCGGAGGGCACAAGAGGGTGGAGGGACGCGGAAAGAGATGCGGAAAGAGATGCGAACCGGAGGGGACCAGAGGACGGGATCGGAGGGCGGGATCTGAAGGCTCGTCCTGACCAGAAGGCATCAGAGACACTGGGGACCGTCCGGAGAAAGGGGACTGCGCACCCTGTACCAGGGCAACCCATGGTAAAGTGCTGGGAAACTTTTTTTTTTTTACCCCGACACTGTATCGGGATTATCTAAATGGGCATCTTTTTTCACCCCGATACAGTGTCGGGATTATCTGCCAGAGGGTTAAGGACTCGTATCACTCTGTCAGCAGGGCAGCTTTGGGGAACTCTGATCATGCTGTTATACAGCTTATCCCAACATACATCCAAAGACTAAAAACTGCCAAACCTGTAGTGACCACAGTTAAGAAATGGACTAGTGAAGCTGTAGAAAAACTGCAGAGCTGCTTTGATTTAACTGACTGGAATTTATTTAAAGAATCCTCCAGTGACCTAAATGAATACACTGACGCTGTGACATCATATATTACCTTTTGTGAAGAGTCCTGCATCCCCACAAAAAAGTGCACCAGGTACAATAACGATAAACCCTGGTTCACATCACATCTTAGGAAGCTGCGCCTCGATAAAGAAAGGGCATATCGTACAGGCGATAAAGTCCTCTACAAAGCTGCGAAATACAAACTGCAGAGAGCCATTACCGCCGCAAAAAAAGATTATTCTCAAAAACTTGAGGAAAATTTTTCTAACGCAGACTCATCCACAATATGGAAATCTCTACATGAAATTACCAGCTACAGGAAGAAATCTCCTCCCCCCTCACTACATAACCTGCAGCTTGCAGATGAACTGAATACATTTTATTGCAGGTTTGACACTACTAACAAAAGCCAAACACAACAAGTCAATTTGCATCTCTGCCACAGGCAAACTGAACACTCTTCCTGTCAGCCAATGTCTCCACCCCCTGCGGTGCCTCAGCAACTACACAACACAGGAGGCCAGACACAATCTGCTAACCTGTCCCCAGATGTGCATGCTCTAACAATATGCCAATCAGATGTAAATAGACTCTTTAAAAAACAAAACACCAGGAAAGCAATGGGACCAGACGCTGTGTCTGCGAAATGCTTGAATCTCTGTGCCGACCAATTAGCGCCTGTATTTACAGACATATTCAAAGCATCTCTAGAACTCTCAATTGTTCCTGCCTGTTTTAAATGCGCAACTATTGTACCAATTCAAAAAAAACAAAACCTACATGTTTAAATGATTACAGGCCTGTTGCCCTGACATCACTGGTCATGAAAGCATTTGAAAAACTGATAATGACTTATCTGAAATCCATCACAGATCCCCTGCTGGACTCTTTGCAATTTGCCTACAGACCGAACAGATCCGCAGACGATGCCGTGAACATGTGTATGCATTATGTACTACAGCATTTAGATAACCCAGGAACCTACACCAGGATTTTATTTATAGATTTCAGCTCTGCATTTAATACCATAATTCCATCACTGCTGCACAGCAAGCTCTCCCAGCTACACATACCTGAATCCCTCTGCAAATGGATAACCGACTTCTTAACCGACAGAAGACAGCGTGTTAGACTTGGTAAACTCACATCAAGCTCTCTGACAGTCAGTACTGGTGCACCCCAGGGCTGTGTGCTTTCCCCACTGCTGTACTCACTTTACACCAATGACTGCATCTCCACAGATCCATCTGTTAAGGTTCTGAAGTTTGCAGACGACACAACAGTTGTTGGTCTCATTCAAAACGGGGATGAGTCTGCATACAGGCATGTGGTGGGACAGCTTTCCTCCTGGTGCAGCAGCAACAACTTAGAACTAAATGCTCTCAAAACCATGGAGATGATAATAGACTTTAGGAGATCTCCCCCCCAGCACCTCCCCTTAACCATAAATGGATCCACAATAACCCAAGTAGAGTCATTCAAGTTTCTTGGGTCCACGATCTCAAACGACTTAAAATGGGACAACAACACTGCCACTATTGTCAAGAAAGCACAACAGAGAATGTACCATCTGCGGCAGCTGAAAAAGTTTGGCCTACCTCAAAATCTAATGGTGCAGTTCTACACTGCAATCATCAAATCCACCATAACATCATCCATGACTGTATGGTTCAGCTCCTGCTCAGCATTAGAAAAGGGGAGGCTGCAGCGCATCATCCGATCAGCGGAAAGGATAATTGGCTGTAGCTTACCTTCCCTGCAGGATCTTTACACTAGCAGGTGCAGAAAGAGAGCGACCAAAATTGCCTCTGACCCCTCTCACCCAGCTCACTCCATCTTCCAGCGCATGCCTTCAGGAGTAAGATTCCGGTCAATCGCTACCAAAACCTCCAGACACAGGAACAGCTTTTTTCCTCAAGCGGTAGCCATACTTAATGCTGAACCACGTTAGAGCTGCTAGGACTGAAAGTAATCAGCACAGAACTAAACATGAACAATTCTCACATTGCTTACTGCCACTATACTTATAATGTCCTTAACTTGTAATATTCACACTGTCTGTCCTTGTATTGTTTTTTGTTTGTGTTTGTTAAGCAACTGCCAAGACAAATTCCTTGTAGGTGCAAACTTACTTGGCGAAAAATAAATTGATTCTGATTCTGAAAAATAAATTGATTCTGATTCTGATTAACACTGGCAGATTCTGAGGCAGTCTTCTCTCCTCTCCTTGTCACTGTGCTGTTGTCTCATGCCGCACAACCTACTGCGGTGCTATGTCAGTAGACACAGTAGCTTTAGTTTAATAATTGTATAGTAGCTAAAAGTGAAAAAAAGCTGAAATGTGACTCACCTATGTAGATTTACATTGTAAACACATCATAAAGAATCAAGTGTAATAAAAAAAAGACTTGGAAGTGCAGGTAAACACATATAAGCCCAGACATTTTGTATGACAGTGTACCTTTAAAGGGAATCTGAAGTGAAAATAAACTTATGATATAATGATTTGTATTTGTAGTACAGCTAAGAAATAAAACATTATTAGCACAGATATGAGTCTCATATTGTTTCCAGTACAGGAAGAGCTAAAAAACTTCAGTTGTTATCTATGCAAAAGAGCTTCTTTGAGCTTTGCGACTTTGTAAAGTCGAGGACAGCACAGTATTTTGAAGCTCTTATCTCAACTGTCTCTAATTGTTTCTTCTTTGTTTATGGTTCTTCTGCAGAGAAAAGTTCAAAGAGTCAGTAGCCTGCTCTGTGAAATAATTTACAATGCTGAGAGTATTGTGGAAACTGCAAATTATTAGAGAATGATGCAATGTTATAAAAAAAAGCTATATACAGGATCTTCTCAAAAAATTAGCATATTGTGATAAAGTTCATTATTTTCTGTGATGTACTGATAAACATTAGACTTTCATATATTTTAGATTCAAATACACACAACTGAAGTAGTTCAAGCCTTTTATTGTTTTAATATTGATGATTTTGGCATACAGCTCATGAAAACCCCAAATTCCTATCTCAAAAAATTAGCATATTTCATCTGACCAATAAAAGAAAAGTGTTTTTAAAACAAAAAAAGTCAACCTTCAAATAATTATGCTCAGTTATGCACTCAATACTTGGTCGGGAATCCTTTTGCAGAAATTACTGCTTCAATGCGGCGTGGCATGGAGGCAATCAGCCTGTGGCACTGCTCAGGTGTTATGGAGGCCCAGGATGCTTCGATAGCGGCCTTAAGCTCATCCAGAATGTTGGGTCTTGCGTCTCTCAACTTTCTCTTCACAATATCCCACAGATTCTCTATGGGGTTCAGGTCAGGAGAGTAGGCAGGCCAATTGAGCACAGTAATACCATGGTCAGTAAACCATTTACCAGTGGTTTTGGCACTGTGAGCAGGTGCCAGGTCGTGCTGAAAAATGAAATCTTCATCTCCATAAAGCTTTTCAGCAGATGGAAGCATGAAGTGCTCCAAAATCTCCTGATAGCTAGCTGCATCGACCCTGCCCTTGATAAAACACAATGGACCAACACCAGCAGCTGACATGGCACTTCAGACCATTACTGACTGTGGGTACTTGACACTGGACTTCAGGCATTTTGGCATTTCCCTCTCCCCAGTCTTCCTCCAGACTCTGTCACCTTGATTTCTGAATGACATATAAAAGTTGCTTTCATCCGAAAAAAGTACTTTGGACCACTGAGCAACAGTCCAGTGCTGCTTCTCTGTAGCCCAGGTCAGGCGCTTCTGCTGCTGTTTATGGTTCAAAAGTGGGTTCATGCTTCCATCTGCTGAAAAGCTTTATGGAAATGAAGATTTCATTTTTCAGCACAACCTGGCACCTGCTCACAGTGCCAAAACCACTGGTAAATGGTTTACTGACCATGGTATTACTGTGCTCAATTGGCCTGCCAACTCTCCTGACCTGAACCCCATAGAGAATCTGTGGGATATTGTGAAGAGAAAGTTGAGAGACGCAAGATCCAGTGCTCTGGATGAGCTTAAGGCCGCTATCGAAGCATCCTGGGCCTCCATAGCACCTGAGCAGTGCCACAGGCTGATTGCCTCCATGCCACGCCACATTGAAGCAGTCATTTCTGCAGAAGGATTCCCGACCAAGTATTGAGTGCATAACTGAACATAATTATTTGAAGGTTAACTTTTTTGGTTTTAAAAACCCTTTTCTTTTATTGGTCGGATGAAATATGCTAATTTTTTTAGATAGGAATTTGGGGTTTTCATGAGCTGTATGCCAAAATCATCAATATTAAAACAATAAAAGGCTTGAACTACTTCAGTTGTGTGTATTTGAATCTAAAATATATGAAAGTCTAATGTTTATCAGTACATTACAGAAAATAATGAACTCTATCACAATATGCTAATTTTTTGAGAAGATCCTGTATATGAAAATAAAAATATGAGACTCTTTTCTTTGTTACTAATGTTCTATCAATTATCCATACTACACATACAGTTCATTATATCATGAGGTTTTTGTTTTTTTTGCTTCAGTGTCACTTCCCTAGACCCATTTGGCTATGCCTGTTTTTTTGTTTTTTACACACCATTTAGTGAAGAATGATGAGGACTTCCAGGACAAACACACTTCATTTAAGAAGTATATAATGAAATAAAGACAGACATGCACTGAAAGACATCAACAACATGCAGGCAGTACAGTAATGTAACATCAGTGACATGGTCATGCAAACACAGGAGAATATTTTCCCATAGCCATAGCATTCAGCTCCTTCCTTTTACTTATGCTTCTGTTCTGTGTATCGGTGGGAATACGACCCAGTGTATGGGTTACTTAAGTTTAAATGTCTTTTGCTCCTAAAATGTCTTATCTAGCAATGTGGCTTGTGTTTACCCATTCACCTAACTTCTTCACAACCTGAAAACTGGGAGAAGCATACAAGGTGAAATATTGAGAATGCTATTGAAGTCTATATTATTTTATTTTACTAATCTTACTAAGCATGAATTGCCAAGACTTTTACAGCTCTTTATACAATCAATATGCAGTAAAACCCCATTATCCAGAACTAACAGGGACTGGCTGATGCCACATAAGTGTAGTTTCTGGTTGCTTGAGAGTCCATGTTAAAGGGACGCCGAGCAGTGCCTATGGATATGCCTTTAAGCATACCCACAACTAATTAATTATATCCTCACACCTACCAGCGTGATGTTTGTAATTATACCCCCCTGGGTTCCTTGTATTTCATTGCATTGCACTGAATGGAGCTGCCGACACTGGGGAAAGTGTTGGTGAAAATAACGAAAACTAAAAGGCATAGGGTGGCGGTTTATATATCACTGGAAAGAGGAGAAAGAGAGCTTCAAAATGGTATGCATCTTTCCATAGTTACTGCACTGCTCGGAGTCCCTTTAAAAATAGGCCTAGCTAAAAACAGTACTATACCCCACACTGTATACTTACCAAACGCTCTGTATTAATGCTGAATTACAATAATAGAAAAATAAATTAAGACTAAGGCCATAATTAACTTAATGTAACAGAGGTTTATTACTGTATAAAGAAATGTAAAAGTAGATTTTGCATCCTGTAAGGCCAGAGTCAATTTGAAAGACAGTTTATGCCTGATAAGTGTACCAATGGGCTGCTAAGCTTTCTGCAGAACAACATATTCTGTGTGTAGGAGATGAGGAAGAACAAACAGGAACAGCAGGAACTAGAAACGGTCATGGTCTTTTTTTCTGAAAGCAGCAGTGGGTCAAATATGGACTTCTGTATATATGGATCTCTACCATAACCACATTTTAGTGATCATTTTCCATCTTTAGTCTCAAAATGAAACAATGTCTATAGCAGTCAGGGCCAGAACTGGTCACACACATCTGTCACTGTATGCAACAGAACCTCATAAACACGCTACCGAATTGCCGTGTAAAATTATCTTTTATTATTTCATGTTAACATTTAGGAAAGATTGTTGTACAGATGTGCTACTCATCTTTCTGCCACGCAACCTGTTTTGTCTTATAGAAAGGAGGGGGTGGAGGACACCTAGGAAGAGCCCAGATGTGAGAAGTGCAGTGGTGGTCAGATGAGTATTAGGGCTGGTTCACATGGGCCTTAAACGCACAGTCGCAGCGTTCACATGAATGGATAACATTTAAATCTTAGTACCATCATTTTCTGTTATTTGCGCAAATCCCATTGTCTTGTTTTATCCAATCGGCTAAACACTTCGCTTCCCTGTCCCCTATGGGTGTCAAAACGTTGCCAAATGCATTTCTGTTCGCTAGCAGAAAAGCATTTGACATTGTCTAAATGGGACACTGCCACTGCCCATCTAAGCCAGCTCTAATCCATACTGCCAGACTGCAGAGCTGTATTGAGGGCTGCCCACATCTGCGTTAAGATTTTTATATTTATAATTGTGAATTAATAATTCAGAGAAATGTAAATGTAGTTTTAAGTAACTTAGATCATTCTTGGGTGAACAATCAAATCCGCTGTAATAAAAAAAAAAAACTACATGGTGTGGTTTTAAGCTGTGACTGAGCAGCATTACCCTTGTATCACTTGGTTGGTTACTTGGTTGGCTAGAGGGTCCAGCTCTAAATTTTCAAGGGTGTGGGGGATATGGTTACGTACTACAGAGTCTGCTATTGACAATTTGGATGTGAACCCTAATATTATCGACATTCTGTGAAGTTAGCTTGTATTTTTGAAATGTTCCCCTTAATATGTCCTTAATTTCCTATAATGTCTTAAAAATATGTCTGTTTCAATATTTTGCTATTTGTGGAAGTTGCATTTACTCATTTCCATAGGCTTTGCCTTACCCCTACCATGATGTATAATACACCACACTGTCAATTACCTGTTTGATGTTTTGTTTGTTTGAAAATAATAACAAGACTTTAAAAAAAAACAAAAAAAAACCTATGACTGAGCCAGAGTAAAAAAAGAGTCAGTAGATGTAAGAAGGCCTGAAGCCATCCACAAATAATGACATGCTTCTGATTGTAAGATATATCAGCTCTGCACCAATAAACCTAATTTAGTGAGTTGTGCAATCAAACTGGAATGTGCGTTATCAGATATAAAAGAGCATACATCTATTTTTCTATCTTTCGTCAGTTTTGGAAGATACAAGAAAACTGATAAACTTCTACTACAATAAAATGCACACACAGGAGGATCCACCTGTGTATGTCTTGTATGCTGAACACCAGCAAACGTCCTGTAAGCAAGTTATTATGTTGTGCTGAAAAGTTATTTAAAACCAAAGGAGAGCAAATGGTTGGCACTACAGCGGTATGACGTGCATAAATCAGCTTCAGAGACATGCGGATTGCACAGGAGGACTACAAACACCCCTTTTTTCTGGAACCTCTTCAGCGTGCTCAAACAAAAACATCAAGTAGCAAGCAAACAAAGGAAAGCAGGAAAGCTGGCACTGCTGCAAGTGTTCGGTTTATTATGGCATAGATAAAGTGCAGACGTGCAACATCTTGCAAAAATAGCATGGAAAACACATACTCTGGTGAGAGGAGGCGTAGGTGGTGGTGGGTGCTGGGCACAGGATGCCTGATGGCCGTTTCGCGCTGGATAGCGCTTCTACGGAGGCTGCAACCATATTGGGCAAAGGCTTCTGGTTAAATACTGTCCAGAGCCGGCGTTTAGCATTACTTCCGGTGGCAGCGCCGCCCATACTTCCGCGTCACGTGTGCGTATGTATTGACGTATTGCGTCAACGTACTTCACACGCGTACGTAAATCCGCATAGCGCCTGTAACGTACGCATGCCTATTGGGTACATGCGTACTGCATTATTATGCATACGGCGCATGGGTAAAATTGGTCGCATAGGGTGGGTAAAAAACTCCCCCTAGCGGCCGCACATGGGGAGGGCCCGACTCAGACAAACCCACACCTCAGGTTCAAAGGTGGGAAGAGAGGAAAGATGGGAAGAGGGAAGAGAAGGGGGGCCGAGTGAAGCAGAAAAAAATAGGATGAAAGATCAGGAGATCCTGAATAGGTGAGATGAGGTGAGACCCTTGGTGTCAGTGTGATTGAGTCGTGCTCCATAAAAATACAAAATTGATAAGTTAAAAGCACATTGTGCTGTATAAAGCTGAATACAAGTGCCAATAAAAAAAGGGAGGGGAAGAAAATAGGGAGGCAAAATTATGTGGGGAAGTAAAATAGCCCACATCCCTTGGCGGATTACCGCCAACAGGGATGAGCATAACATGGAAGATAAAAAGGAGAGGGTGGATAAGCAACTGGTATTCGCGCCATCCTCCAAAATAGTAGCAATATGAAAGATGGTAGGTTACATAAAGAGCATTAAACATCAGGATAAGACAAGACATGATATAACAACACGCACAGGAAGAACCAGGGGTAGGGGAGGAGGGAGAGGTCTCAAGGGTCAAGGAAGCATGACAAGTCTGTATGGTCATTAAAGAGGATCTGTAACGTCAAAAGATCCCCTGGGGGGTACTCACCTCGGGTGGGGGAAGCCTCCGGATCCTAATGAGGCTTCCCACACCGTCCTCTGTCCCACGGGGGTCTCGCTGCAGCCCTCCGTGAAAGATGACGTCGATATTTACCTTCCCGGCTCCTGCGCAGGCGCTCTGACGGCTGTCGGCTCCGAACTACACGGAAATACCCGATCGCCGTCGGGTCTGCTCTACTGCGCAGGCGCAAGTTTCCGGCGCCTGTGCAGTAGAGCGGACCCGACGGCGATCGGGTATTTCCATGTAGTTCGGAGCCGAAAGCAGCCACAGCGCCCCCGCTGGAACCAGCAAAGGTAAATATTGAACTGACAGTCGGGTCTGTCGCCGGCTGTTCGGAGGGCTGCAGCGAGACCCCCGTGGGACAGAGGATGGCGTGGGAAGCCTCATTAGGATCCGGAGGCTTCCCCCACCCGAGGTGAGTACCCTCCAGGGGATCTTTTTCATGTTACAGAGTCTCTTTAAGACCTAAAGGTCCCATGGCTCCTGACTGCAGGATTAGCATTGCTTCTTCTTTTTTTAATTGTTTCTCCCTGTCCCCACCCCTAGACAGGGTAGACAGGGGTGGGACATGGATGATTCCTGCAAACTTCAACTTAGTAGGGTCATTCCCATGACTTTCTCGCATATGCTGGATTACCCTTGGAGAACCTTTTCCAGATTTCATAGATTTCTTAATGACCATACAGACTTGTCATGCTTCCTTGACCCTTGAGACCTCTCCCTCCTCCCCTACCCCTGGTTCTTCCTGTGCGTGTTGTTATATCATGTCTTGTCTTATCCTGATGTTTAATGCTCTTTATGTAACCTACCATCTTTTATATTGCTACTATTTTGGAGGATGGCGCGAATACCAATTGCTTAATTTTGCCTCCCTATTTTCTTCCCCTCCCTTTTTTTATTGGCACTTGTATTCAGCTTTATACAGCACAATGTGCTTTTAACTTATCAATTTTGTATTTTTATGGAGCACGACTCAATCACACTGACACCAAGGGTCTCACCTCATCTCACCTATTCAGGATCTCCTGATCTTTCATCCTATTTTTTTCTGCTTTACTCGGCCCCCCTTCTCTTCCCTCTTCCCATCTTTCCTCTCTTCCCACCTTTGAACCTGAGGTGTGGGTTTGTCTGAGTCGGGCCCTTCCCATGTGCGGCCGCTAGGGGGAGTTTTTTACCCACCCTATGCGACCAATTTTACCCATGCACCGTATGCATAATAATGCAGTACGCATGTACCCAATAGGCATGCGTACGTTACAGGCGCTATGCGGATTTATGTACGTGTGTGAAGTACGTTGACGCAATACGTCAATACGTACGCACACGTGACGCGGAAGTATGGGCGGCGCTGCCACCGGAAGTAATGCTAAACGCCAGCTCTGGACAGTATTTAACCAGAAGCCTTTGCCCAATATGGTTGCAGCCTCCGTAGAAGCGCTATCCAGCGCGAAACGGCCGTCAGGCATTCTGTGCCCAGCACCCACCACCACCTACGCCTCCTCTCACCAGAGTATGTGTTTTCCATGCTATTTTTGCAAGATGTTGCACGTCTGCACTTTATCTATGCCATAATAAACCGAACACTTGCAGCAGTGCCAGCTTTCCTGCTTTCCTTTGTTTGCTTGAAAAGCTATTTACATGCTGACAAAAGTTACAGATTACCCAGCAAGCTCGTGGTGAACTAGAACTTCTAGGTTTCGTCATGCTGACAAAAACAGACAGCTTTTATATAAAAGCATCATATTGCAGTGTATACAGTAGTCAGTGATGAGCTTCAGTTCCAGCTCCTCATGCAAATTACATGCAAAGTTCCACTAAATTGAAATAAAGCCAATCAAGCTGGTTAATTAGGAATCAGTAGCTAATGGGCTTGATTAGCAGTTTTGTTGTTTGAATTTAGCACAAATGATCAGGGTCAGGAGGAGTTTACTGACTTGAGAGTCACATTGCGCTTCATGAGACTCCAATACTTTCTCCGAAGTCACATGAAGTACAACATGACTTGTAAGCCAGTAAACTCCTCCTGACCCTGTCCACATGTTTGGTGCTTAACAGTGGCAGATGGGAGTATTCAGGTGTAACACGAACAGTTGATTAGCTTAATTCCAAGTCAGCGGACATACATAAAATGTATACAGTAATCTATTATTGTGCAACAGTGCGTAACACAATTCTGGTGACCAAGGTCTTGTAGACTAGTATAAAGTTCTTACACCTTATCTAGGCACAGGTAAAGCACAGTACTTAGCATCTCTCAAGTGAACTTTCTGATTTATGGAACCCAACAGTTTGCCACCTTTTCCAATTGAGAATTATATTTTACATTATTCATATCCTAAAATTACAAACCATTAAAAAACTTAATCAATTTTAATTTTATCATTATAATGCAGATCTTTGATAAAACATTAGCTTTCATTTAAAAATCTTCATATGTTTCTCCACTGTAAATATTTAGATATTCTGATCTTCTAGATCTATCTAGTATACATTTTTCCATTTAGAAAGTGTTTCTGAAAATATTTATTTTGTTTTTTGTTTTACTAGTCAGTTTTTCTGTGATGTTCCCTAAATGTTAAATATGTGTCTGAATAGTTCTTTTTGGGCAACTTTCTTTCTTGAGTGAAATATTTTCTTTCATATTGCAGTATTTCAGACATATAGTACTATTACATCCTCTACTGCTCTTCTAATAATTATGGTGCCTTCTCATTCCTTAACTATCTGTATTATTTGTGTTTCATTATGTCATATGATCACCGCATGCATGTGATTGCAAGTCTTGGTTCTTCTGTCCCCCCATCAGAGTTCTTGGTGGAATCAAGGTTGCTTCTTCATGTCTCCCATATTATCCACATCTCATTTGGATTTCCTTTCTAGTTCAGGTCCCATACACAGCACATCCTCAGGAATGGTTTCCAGTTCTTCACACTGCAAAGCTTGTGTAATAAGTGCCAGTTCTTCAGTAAGAGTCTCGTAACGATAAGCAACCCGGATATCAGGCACATTTGTTCTTCTGATATCGTTCCCTTCTGGACCTTCACGTACATAATGCGGGCCTAGCCAGTAGCTCTTCACCTGTGGCATGAAAAAGACAGACTTGTACAATAATTACATGTTATCGGGATACTTCAACAAAATTAATATTTGGCTAAGCAATTCAAATTGGATAAATCATCAGCCTTTTTTTCATATCTCAGGAACTCAATACAGCATCACTACAGCTGGTATACAAACGAGACTATCACAACAGGGGAATTGCCATTGGCATCCAGATCTTCAAGCAAGCTCAGGGGGACAACTAGGCACACACTCGATTCTCAGCTGAGGCCTCCACTAAAGGCTGCTTTGGCTTACTTTAGTATAGCTTGTGTACACACCCTAATGCAGGCAGCATAGTGAGAACTATTTGTAATAAACTCAGATCATCTTGGAATTGGTAAAAAAGAACAAATATTGTAGTGGATGCTGCATGCAACTGCCATCATATACACATCATGTGAGCAAGAATACAGAAATGCTACAGCTTGAGTACAGTGTATGTACACAGCATGAAGGCTGCTGTTAAGGGGACATATTTGTTTTTAATAGGCAGTCAGGGGATCCTCCTATTACCACAGGGAAACTAAATCAATAATGCATTATACTTAAATTACTAATCTGAAATCAGTTTGAGACTGATTTAATACATCTATGTCATAGGTGCCCTAAAATAGATCATATGTTAGTATAATGGCTTATTAATAGACACCATGTAGCAAGACCTATACTGTATATGCTGTATGTGCCGGTCTGTATGTCACTAAACAGAAATATGAGACCACAAACAGTAAGCAGTTATATCAGTGAAACCTGTAGGTTTATGCTTGAAGATTTGATCGATTTGACAATGGCATTTGTCACTTGTCATTATTTACCCCACGAAACAGACTTCTCTATGCAGAGCTCCAAGATGTCATATAATTCAACGATTTATTGATTCATTGATATGCAGTATCACTTTCTAACTCTGTTCACCTGAAAGGGGAACTCTAACCAAATACTGGTCTCTATAATATCAGTGTATATATTCATTTATTCTAATATTATTGCACCTTGCTTGAATTTTGGCACTGAATTGATTGAATACCTGAATTAATGATAGCACTGTTTCTAGCTAGTAGTACATAATAGTAGTAGTGCATACTTTCTCTTATCTTATCATTGATAGGATCAAATGTTTATGATTTAAGCATATGGAATGTTATCTATGTGTTTCAGTGAAACTGCACTCTCTCAGTGTAAGTACTTCAATGACTTTGTTACCATAAACGGGGTGCATCCATTGGAATTTTTACATCTGTACTGCTCCATATACGATTGCATCTACCCTTTGGAACTGTCACTGGCAAGTAGGTACTTCCTCCTACAAAGTCTGTACATATGTTAATTGTATACAGAGCAAGCATCACTTTATCCCCAGACAGCATCACACTATCTACACCCAGCACCCTCAGCCAGCATCATATTATCCCCACCGAAGATCACAATATCCCACCCAGCACCCCCAGCTAGCATCACATTATCCGCACCTAGCACCCTCAGCCAGCATCACAATATCCCCACCCAGCATCACAATGTTCCCACCCAGCATCATATAATCCCCACCCAAGATCACAATATCCCACCCAGCACCCCCAGCTAGCATCACATTATCCCTACCCAGCACCCTCAGCCATAATCATATTATCCCCACCTAAGATCCCAATATCCCACCCAGCACCCCCAGCTAGCATCACATTATACGCACCTAGCACCCTCAGCCAGCATCACAATATCCCCACCCAGCATCACAATATTCCCACCCAGCATCATATTATACTCACCCAGCATCACAATATTCCACTCAGCACCCCAGCTAGCATCACATTATACTCAGCCAGCATCATATTATCCCCAGCCAGCATTACATTATCCCCACCCAGCACCCACAGCCAGTATCACATTATTCCTACCCAGCACCCTCAGCCAGCATCACATCCCCAGCCAGCATTACATTATCCCCACTCAGCACCCCCTAGCCAGCATCATACTATTTCCACCCAGCATCACAGTATCCCACCCAGCACCCCAGCTAGCATCATATTATCTGCACCCAGCACCCTAAGCCAGCATCACAATATCCCCAACCAGCACCCTCACCCAACATCACAACATTCCCACCCCGAACTCTCAGCCAGCATCATATTATACCCACCCAGCATCACAATATTCCACTCAGCAGCCCCAGCTAGCATCGCATTATCCTCACCCACCACCCTCAGCCAGCATCACAATATCCCCACCCAGCATCACATTATTCCCACCCAGCACCTCCAGCCAGCATCACATTATTCCCACCCAGCACCCTCAGCAAGCATCAGATTATCCCCAGCCAGCATTACATTATCCCCACCAGCACCCACAGCCAGCATCACGTTCTTCCCACCCAGAATCCCACAGCTAGCATCATATTATCTCCACCCAACACCCTCAGCCAGCATCAGATTATCCCCAGCCAGAATTACATTATCCCCACCAGCACCCACAGCCAGCATCACGTTCTTCCCACCCAGAATCCCACAGCTAGCATCATATTATCTCCACCCATCACCCCCAGCCAGCATCACAATATCCCTACCCAGCACCCCAGGCCAGCATCACAGTGCAACCCTATTGCAATCTAATTTTGCCTGATCGCAAAAGTCCCGCATGCTTCATTTTTTTCTCTGAGCTCCTTCTTGTAAAGCTAGCATCCAGTGATAATCGCATAATGCAATTGCAGGAAAATCGCAACAAAACTGTTTTGTAAAAATCGTGAAGAAATCATACTGCGTTTTTGCAATTTGCAATATGAAAGAGCCCTAATAGAGTTTCACTTTAATGCCTTGTGACTAATAAACACAATGACTAAGCAGATGGTTAGATGAATAAATGTGTCACCTTGTGAGGAAAGCCGCTCATCAGCACACTGTTTCTCGCCAGCTCGCACATATCACATGAGCTCAGTTTCCACACTTGGGTTGCAATGCTGTACTCTTCCATCAGAGGCTCCTGCAACATTAGAATATGCATTGCACAGTATTAATTAAAGCCACCATTACATATGTCAGTGAGTTTTATTATGCGATTTAACTTGCCTTTTACCTGAAGCAATTTTCAACAAGCTCTAAAATCTTATGAAATAATTAAAATTTCATGTACAGCTTTTCAGCAAAATGTAACATTCCACAATTTGTAAATACAGTATATTGTGAACAGCAGTACTACCTTTGTGAAATGAAATTGCAGAGGGTCATCTGTGGACAATGATACCATGAGGCCACGTGATAAGAAATCAGGGAGAGGATTCCTGTGGTAGCTCAGGAAAAGACTGTTATTGCTCAAAGGAGACATGGCGATGCCAATCTGTGCCAGGTAATACAAATACTGCAATACTGGGGCCTGCAGGCACAGAAAAATAGCTTTAGATATGAGTCAACAGAGGTGAGAGAAACTACTTTAAAAAGCAATGCCAGTTATAATATAACAATTGCATTAAATATCACCTGGCGTTCTGAAATTTTATTTTTTAAACTTTTATGAATTCAACCCTTGATTCTGTCTGTGGATTTCTTGTGATACATTTGTGAAAATCAGCCTTCTGCACCGGCAACAGTTTATCTAGTACATCTCAGCTCTCAACCATTTTTATTTATTTATTTTAGTATTTATATAGTGCCGACATATTACGCAGCACTGTACAGAGTATATTGTAACTGTTCCTCTGAGGGGCTCACAATCTAATGCCTACTATAGTCATATGTCTGTGTATGTGTCGTGTACTGTATGTATCGCAGTCTAGGGCCAATTTAGGGGGAAGCCAATTAACTTATCTGTATGTTTTGACTGCTTGTTTTATAATGTACCTGTCCGTCTGTATGGGTTTTTATGTCACTTATTAAAAGTTATTATTATATTTTATATTGAGGAAACGTACACAACTGAAGCCCTTTTTGTTTTTGTTGTTGTTCATGTATAGATTTATGTCTGAGCTAATACCAACAGTACACAACTATATTAGGCTGTATGTACTGTATACCTGTGCAATCTTACAAACCCTTGCATGTTAATTTTACTATAAAGAATTATTATCAATAAACAAGATTGTAAGTAACAAAACACTGCTGGGCTCACCCCACTCCTGCCTGGTGCCCCACCCCACCATTACCATATACATTTTATTTCTTGGAGGTCTACAATCTGTATGGAGTGAAAACTTGAAAATGGTACATTTCATAAGAAATAAGTTATGGGTGGAATGCTAATACATCTCCATGTATCAGGGGCGTTGTTAGCCCCAGAGATCAGTGGCACATGCCCGGATCTATTCTGGGGTTCCCCCGGATGTCCCCCAGGCGGAGTCAGCTGTGGTGCATCAATCGAGGATATGCTGGGGGCTGTGGTGCCTTTATGTAGGCATGCAGGGAGCTGTGGTTCTTCTATGGGGGCATGCTGGGAGTTGTGGTGCCTTAATGGGAGGCGCATGGTAGGGGGTCCATTAGAAGGTCAGGGAATGCTATGGGTAAAACTGCCAGATGACCTGGTGGCAGGCCAGCCGCATCAGCAGAAATCCAGACTAGCCAGCACAGAAACCAGGTAATTCTTCCTAGTTACCGTATGTTTAAGTGACACTGCCTATTTATGTGATATGCTGCATTTTTCTTTGTTTTAATGGAGATAGGGCTTCATCCAACATTTTGCTGGGCAGACCTACTTAGACTGCTGTTAAGATCATGTAAATTTGGCTCCACCCATGACAACCAATAAAGGAGGGGATAAAGAGGAAAAGGGGAGGACCACGATCCTAATATTCCCTAATTTGCTGGTAATTCCAACCTACCCCACACTCTTGTAATTATAACAAACCAGTCCGTGACAAGGGGTCATGCAAAAATTGGAAAAAGGTCGTTTAATTGTACATAGGCAAAGCTTAAAAGGTTGTGCAACAGATCACAGTATTAAAAACAACAGCGCTGTTGTACAGTACCACCACACTTCATAACCGTCAGACATCCGACTCCCACAGGCATCCATACACATATAAATTCGGCTGGTCCACACCACCACTCTAATAGTCCCCAGTTAGATGACACCCTTGGGAATTCCAACGCTGCAAATCATCAGAGCTTCATACAAAGCAGAGACAATAGCAGTTAGTGCAAAGCTCATGCAAGCATTGCTCACAGTCCGTAAAAGCATTAGACATCCAGGCAAGCACTGAGGTAATTATAGAATTGGCGATGGGGGGCCCGCAATAATAAACATGTGCATAGAGTCTTCACTGCCTTACTCACAACCTCCCGGAAATCCGTGACATCAGGGATGGTCTCTGTACCGAGTCAAACTCGTCACGCGCTCTGGGGTGAGTTCTATTTACACTCCGTGTGCCTTTCAGTTGTACGGGACATACAGGGGTGAACTCCCTCCTCACGCTGTGTCCAGCAGGCTCCACGACCATCCACGTCTCCTTTTCCGGGGGACACGCCGGGCCAAGCTTACGGTCTCTGGCGTTTACAGTCAGGCAGCATAGCTGGGACTAGTTGGCGTCATGTCGGCTGCGTGTGCTGATTCGCCAACTAGTTTCGAACGTCACATCCGTTCTTCATCAGGGCGTGGTTTGTACACGGTGGGCCAGGCATTCATAGCACGCCCCGGCTCCACCTACTATGAGTTGACTGGTCGGACAGGCCATGATTCCTCAGCAAGGATCCCATTCAGCATTCCAGAACTCGGACAATCGAGGATATGCTGGGGGCTGTGGTGCCTTTATGTAGGCATGCAGGGAGCTGTGGTTCTTCTATGGGGGCATGCTGGGAGTTGTGGTGCCTTAATGGGAGGCGCATGGTAGGGGGTCCATTAGAAGGTCAGGGAATGCTATGGGTAAAACTGCCAGATGACCTGGTGGCAGTCCAGCCGCATCAGCAGAAATCCAGACTAGCCAGCACAGAAACCAGGTAATTCTTCCTAGTTACCGTATGTTTAAGTGACACTGCCTATTTATGTGATATGCTGCATTTTTCTTTGTTTTAATGGAGATAGGGCTTCATCCAACATTTTGCTGGGCAGACCTACTTAGACTGCTGTTAAGATCATGTAAATTTGGCTCCACCCATGACAACCAATAAAGGAGGGGATAAAGAGGAAAAGGGGAGGACCACGATCCTAATATTCCCTAATTTGCTGGTAATTCCAACCTACCCCACACTCTTGTAATTATAACAAACCAGTCCGTGACAAGGGGTCATGCAAAAATTGGAAAAAGGTCGTTTAATTGTACATAGGCAAAGCTTAAAAGGTTGTGCAACAGATCACAGTATTAAAAACAACAGCGCTGTTGTACAGTACCACCACACTTCATAACCGTCAGACATCCGACTCCCACAGGCATCCATACACATATAAATTCGGCTGGTCCACACCACCACTCTAATAGTCCCCAGTTAGATGACACCCTTGGGAATTCCAACGCTGCAAATCATCAGAGCTTCATACAAAGCAGAGACAATAGCAGTTAGTGCAAAGCTCATGCAAGCATTGCTCACAGTCCGTAAAAGCATTAGACATCCAGGCAAGCACTGAGGTAATTATAGAATTGGCGATGGGGGGCCCCCAATAATAAACATGTGCATAGAGTCTTCACTGCCTTACTCACAACCTCCCGGAAATCCGTGACATCAGGGATGGTCTCTGTACCGAGTCAAACTCGTCACGCGCTCTGGGGTGAGTTCTATTTACACTCCGTGTGCCTTTCAGTTGTACGGGACATACAGGGGTGAACTCCCTCCTCACGCTGTGTCCAGCAGGCTCCACGACCATCCACGTCTCCTTTTCCGGGGGACACGCCGGGCCAAGCTTACGGTCTCTGGCATTTACAGTCAGGCAGCATAGCTGGGACTAGTTGGCGTCATGTCGGCTGCGTGTGCTGATTCGCCAACTAGTTTCGAACGTCACATCCGTTCTTCATCAGGGCGTGGTTTGTACACGGTGGGCCAGGCATTCATAGCACGCCCCGGCTCCACCTACTATGAGTTGACTGGTCGGACAGGCCATGATTCCTCAGCAAGGATCCCATTCAGCATTCCAGAACTCGGACAATCGAGGATATGCTGGGGGCTGTGGTGCCTTTATGTAGGCATGCAGGGAGCTGTGGTTCTTCTATGGGGGCATGCTGGGAGTTGTGGTGCCTTAATGGGAGGCGCATGGTAGGGGGTCCATTAGAAGGTCAGGGAATGCTATGGGTAAAACTGCCAGATGACCTGGCGGCAGGCCAGCCGCATCAGCAGAAATCCAGACTAGCCAGCACAGAAACCAGGTAATTCTTCCTAGTTATGTTTAAGTGACACTGCCTATTTATGTGATATGCTGCATTTTTCTTTGTTTTAATGGAGATAGGGCTTCATCCAACATTTTGCTGGGCAGACCTACTTAGACTGCTGTTAAGATCATGTAAATTTGGCTCCACCCATGACAACACCCACATGCTGGTATGTGACCACACCCATTTTCCGGCTGGAGTGCCCAAAAGTGCCCCGTCTCTTAGGGCCCTTTTCCTTCCCGTCATGGTGAAGCGAACGCGGTTACCTTGCCGCATTGCATCACTTCCGCTGCCGTTCACGTCACTTCCACATCGGGAGATGCGGAAGTGTACTGAGGGGACGGTGGTCAGATGCGGTTGTGCAAGAATCTGCAGCATTCTGCAGATTCTCGGATTGCTCCGCACGCAATGGAAACTGTTCCATTGCCGTGCATTGGTTTCAGGACACCCGCGGTGGCACCGCATGTAATGGAAATGGACCCTTAGGATCCTAGCAACACCCCTGCCATGTATTAAAATGCTGCAGATCTGTACATAGTATTCTCATGTCGTTTGTAACAAAGCTCATCACAGCCAGCTCACCGATATGTGAATGTAGACCACTACTGGTAAAGATGACAGTCACAATGGCCCTGCTAACACTTCACACAAGCAAAGATTTCCATGACACAAACCCACAGTACAGCACATTTGCTGCTCTTCTGCCCCATCTTAAAATTGTCCTGAAAGCATTACCTTGCGGAGTAGAAGCCCATGTGAGATATTCTGTGATAGCATGAATGCAGATACAAGGTGATGGATGGGCCCAGCTTCTCCACAGTGTGGTCTAAGAACAAATGTATGAAACCCACGCTGCCTGTTACCACAAAGACAAGAACAACACAATCATTATGTTTCAGTGAACTCAAGGTGCACATTTATTGCAGTGTTACATACTAATAGTTAGGTCTGCCAAGACACACACAGACAGTGACTTCATTCAGAGGTTCAATTACTAAACTCTTCTGTGGTCAATAACCTGCCAACACCTTTTCAAAATAGAAACATAATTGCTTACACTAAACTTTGGCATATACACCCAGGAACACTTAAAAATAATTAGACCAAACTCAAATTGAGTGCAGACTACAACTTTTTCATTCTGGAATAGGTAAGGTTAATCTGTCTGTCAGGTTTTATTCATGTTTTGTCATTAAGAGATTTTCAGTCTAATAATGAAGTCATTGAGGGAAAAAATATCCCACTTCCACTGAAATAAATGGGAGCTCTAAAGGGTACCTGAAATTACATGTAACTTGAAAAGATGATATATAGTGCCATGTCTATATAGAACTAGGCTGTGTTCCTTTTTTTAACTGTAAGGATTAAAGCAAACCTGAACTGAAAATTAAAAGTCAAAATAAGCATACACAAGTCATACTTACCTTCCATGTAGTCTACTCCTCAGTGTCTTTCTCCTGTCCTGCGTCCTGTTTGTTCACTGTGATCAAGGGAATTTTCCGTCCTCCATTTTGAAAATGGCCATTACCCATAACCGCTTTCTGGTCAGCACACAGTTAAACTGTAACATCGCCCACTTGAGCCATAGGGAAACATGGACATTAGCTGGTACATCAGTTTTCCTCTCAGCTATAACTGACAGCAACTGATATTTTACTGACAGCAACTGATATATTTCAGATCTGACAAAATATTGTCAGAACTGGAAGGGATTATTGTCAGAAGAAAATGGTGAGCTTCTGAAAGGAACTGATGGCAAAGTAACTATGTAATGTTCATTTGAAGTTACCTCATGTGTTTATTTTAAATATTTTTACTCAGTACAGGTTCTCTTTAAGAATCTAGGGCTGTAACTTATACTTTCTCTGCAGTCGGACTTTAGCTGTACCCTAGCACGCATCTTACTAATAACTAATTAAAGGCCATAAAACATTTGCATGGAAAAAGCACTTGAATGGAACAGATACATTCAATAGTTCAAGATTGGATTTGTAAAATATATATATAAAAAATATATTATTCAATTGAGACAATACAAACTTTAAACTTATTTTTTTTATCTTTTAAACACAAAATAAAGGAGCATAAACACACAAAATGCTTGTCATCCGAAGAAATCGGGACTTGGTCAAGAACAACCTAGTGTGTTTATCAGGCTTAAAGAGACTCTGTAACATGAAAAAGATCCCCTGGAGGGTACTCACCTCGGGTGGGGGAAGCCTCCGGATCCTAATGAGGCTTCCCACGCCATCCTCTGTCCCACGGGGGTCTCGCTGCAGCCCTCCGAACAGCCGGCGACAGAGCCGACTGTCAGTTCAATATTTACCTTTGCAGGCTCCAGCGGGGGCGCTGTGGCTGCTTTCCTCTCCGAACTACACGGAAATACCCGATCTCAGTCGGGTCCGCTCTACTGCGCAGGCGCCGGAAACTTGCGCCTGCGCAGTAGAGCAGACCCGACGGCGATCGGGTATTTCCGTGTAGTTCGGAGCCGACAGCCGTCAGAGCGCCTGCGCAGGAGCCAGGAAGGTAAATATTACGTCACGGCTGCACGGAGGGCTGCAGCGAGACCCCCGTGGGACAGAGGACGGCGTGGGAAGCCTCATTAGGATCCGGAGGCTTCCCCCACCCGAGGTGAGTACCCCCCAGGGGATTTTTTGAGGTTACAGATCCTCTTTAAGATTGGGATTTCAGGACAGTCCTATTTAGGTGTATAGATATAATTGTTTATCTCATCAGTAAATCTTCATGTTAGGTCTGCCTAAATCTATATGGTGCTCAAATAGTAGTTTCTATGTGGGCACTGGGAAATTAATGCTGTAAATATTAGCAAGTACTTATCTATATAAATACCAATCTGAACAGCATGGCAGCTCCCTCCACCATGGCGACTCCCCTCTGTGAATACCTCCACTGGCTTCCTATCCATTCGAGAATCAGATTCAAGATACTGTGTCTGGCCTACAAATCTGTCCACAAAACCTGCCCAAGCTACATTTCCGATCTTACTCAGAGGTACACACCTAGCCACTCACTCCGCTCCTCCAATGAACTTCGCCTGACCGCCCGACACATCACCCAGTCCCATTCACGCCTCCAGGACTTCTCAAGAGCTGTTCCAACACTATGGAACTCCCTACTTCCCCCCATTAGGGTTTCCCCCTCCTTCAACATCTTATAGAAGGCCCTCAAAACTCACCTTTTCACTCTGGCCTACCCCCCCTCACTGGTGCTTTAAACCCGCAGCTGAACACTGGTCCCCTACTTTCCATGTTCCTACCTCTCCCACTAAATTGTAAGCCTTTGGCAGGGTCCTCCTCCTTGTGTCTCCTACCTGTATATGCACCTCCATTACCGTACACCCATCCTATGGATCTGAGTGAACTCTTGAGTGAACTCGACTTGCCTAATCTCCATGCTCCCATCCAGTGACTGACTAAGCATTACCTTGTACTCATACTGTGCTGCGTGATCTGGGTTGCATGTATTCCTGTATTGTCTCTATTGCTGTATGTCACCCCTAAATATTGTCTGTAGCCTAAACTGATGTCCAGCGCTGCGTAATATGTTGGCGCTTTATAAATACAATAAATAAAATAAATACACTATACATGTTATTTACAGTAGGTAGTATAATACTCAATATGCTTGTTGCTGGACTCTGGCATAATTACTGACAGCTTTTAACTTCTGTAAAAAATAATTACTCTAGCTGATCATCGTGTCATTTAAAATGGAACTGAAGATAGATTTAAAGAGACACTGAAGCGAAAAAAAAAATATGATATAGTGAATTGGTTGCGTACTATGAATAATTACTAGAAGATTAGCAGCAAAGAAAATATTTTCATACTTTTATTTTCAGGTATATAGTGTTTTTTCTAACATTGCATCATTCTATAATATGTGCAGATTACACAACACTCAGCATTCAAAATGAGTCTTTCAGAGCAGTCTGTGAAGTAATGACCTCTTCTCTATCAGAGAAAAAGTAAACAGTTCACTTACAGTTGAGATAATAAAAGTCAGATAACAGCCCTCTCCACGACTAAAACTTAGTCGGAGAGCTTAATGGCTTGTTTGCATAGAGATAACAACTGGAGTTTCTCAACTCTTCCTGTACTGGAAACAATTAGACTGATGTATCTGATCTTAATGTTTTATTTCTTAGCTGTACTACACATACAAATCATAATATCATAATTTTTTTTCGCTTCAGTGTCTCTTTAAAACAAACTCCCTTACCTGGTGCTTCTACAAGCCCCAGCAGCCGTTCTGTCCCGCGCCAGTCCTCCAAGAGCCTCCGTTCTCTCGCCGCCAGTTATCTTCGGCTTTGCCGACGGGCCACTGCGCGGTTCTGGCCACAAGTATCCTTCTTCGCGTTCCAGACCACAATAACGCTATTGCAGACGGGAACGCGTAAAAAGGATACGCTTGACAGGGCTGCGCTGGCCTCGACTTACAAGTCGAGAAACGGAATGGAGGCGGGAGAATGGTGGCTGGTGGAGGACCGGCGTGGGACAGGATGGCTGCTGGGGGCTTGCAGAAGCCCCAGTTAAGTGAAACAGTTTGTTTTAAATCTATCTTCAGTTCCACTTTAAAGCGATACTGGTCAAAGTGCAACCGCTCTTTGTTTAAATATGATACTTATGCACTGTAAGGATTGCATGTACCTACAATATTTGTTAATCCTTTTTCTATTCTTTAAAAATAAAAAATGACTGAAACTAAATGGATACTGGTTAAGTGAGATGGAAAATAATATAAGCATATTTAACTATTTCAGCCCGCGGGTATTTTTCACCTTATGGACAAGAGGAATTTTCACATTTCAGTGCTCCTCCCTTTCATTCCCCAATAACTTTATCAGTACTTATCACAACAAAATGATGTATACCTTGTTTTTTCCGCCATTAATTAGACTTTCTTTGGGTGGTACATTATGCTAAGAATTACTTTATTCTAAATGCTTTATAATGGGAATAATAAGAAAAAAATGGAAAAAATTCATTATTCATCAGTTTTCAGCCATTATAGTTTTAAAATAATTCATGCTACCATAATAAAAATCCACACATTTTATTTGGCCATTTGTCCCGGTTATTGCAACTTTAAAATTATATCCCTAGTATAATGTATGGTGACAATATTTTATTTGGCAATAAAGGTGCATCACTGATTTTTTTTTTTTTTTAATTCCCTAAAGTCAGTAGGTGTAATTTTACTATTTGGCCACAAGATGTTTCCGTACACCGTACGCTACTTAGGAAACAATGTATTGCTACATTGTAACTAGGAAAGTGAGGCAGGGTTCAATGGAAGCCTGCATCACGGGTGTCCTGTGAGGAGATTAATGAATGGGAACTTTGTTCCCATTCATAAATCTAATGATCGGGCGACGGAAAGCGGTGGAAATCACGTCGGGACAAAAACAGTGTTTATTCTTGGCGGACATGTACGGATTGGCACAGGCGACTTTTGTCCCCTGCAACCAATGCCCCCTGTTGCTGGTGATAGCACGATCATGGGCATCTGCCCGCACAGCCCTCCAAGCTGCAGGGACGTGACTATCGTGTTCCTGCAGCTGTCACTGCGGATGTGAAGCTCACGTCCTCAAGGCATAAATGGTTAACCTCTTCGCACAAACTGGACATATATAGGTGTCTAGTTTGTGCCTCTGTCCTGCAAACAGGACGTACAGGCACATCTTTTCATTTTGCGGCGGGTGTGCGCCCGCGCACCCACCGCTCGTTCACCACAGAACTTATAGCTGAGGGATTGGTGAACAGGAACATGTGTTCCCGAAGCCAATCAAAGTGCCTGTGAATGGAATAAACATTCAACCACACAACCAGGAGCCATGTTCATTTATTAAAACAAAAGTTAAAAGTAGAGAAAAAAATGCACATAATCCTGTAAACACAGGATTAAGTGTATAATGCTATCTAGTGGGAAAAAAAATACAGAAAAATACATTACAGCATACATTCCCCTATATTTATTAACCCCTTTCCTGTTCCTCCCCATAGATACCAAAATAAAACACTTGTAAAAAAAAAGCCAAAGTGACAGCATTTAAAAAATATATATTAATAGCTACCTTTGGGACTCTTTTTTTAATATGTATGTCATGAGGGGATAAAACAGTTGTTTTAGCAAATCAGGGCTTGTAATTATTGATAGGGAACAAAAACACACACACACAAAAAATACACCTTTATTTCCAAATAATATATTGTTGCCATACATTGTACTGGAAACATAATTTTTTTTACCCAAATAACTGTTTATTGCACTGCCGATGCAAGGCAGAAAAAAAGATTAAAACAATTAGCCATATAGAAAGATACAGATGTAAAGACTTTACATTGATAAACGTAAAGAACCAGATCAATAGTCACATAAAAGGCATATCAAAGAAAGGCAGGGATTAAAAAATGATAAAATGGTAGAACAAATTCAGACATTAGCAGAAGAAATGGTACAGAAGTAAGCTTCGTATGAAACAGGAATGCAGGAGCTCATATCTCAGTACAGCGATCCCAAATAAGATGAAATTTAGTGATGGACACTTTAAGTTACACATGTATACATACCTGCGCAGGTGATTCAGGACAGTCATGTTGGCGTACATGTAATACAAGTAGTAAGAATAAGGTGGGTTATTATCTTGTTTCCAGTCCTGGGGCAGATGACTTTCCATGTTAAAGATATGATTCTCTGGCTTTGATTCATCATCTACACTGTCAAATCCATCAACCTGAATAATATATAATAATATATAGGTTTTGTCAAAAATAATGGTTTAAAAAAAAAAATTCCCCAGGATTTCTGTGCAAAAAGTGATAAAATTTATTTGTAAAACTTTTTTTTTCCTGTAACTTGCCAAAATGTGTCAATCAAGGGTCTAGTATACAGTGCAGGAGAGTATTGATGTATATGCACATTTATACTGTTCACAGCATGTTTTTATGGATGGATATATCTGTCAGTACCGCTAGGGAGGTTAAAACAGAAAGTATTTGTGATAATTTAGGTTGGAGTGAGCTCTGAGATGTCTCCCAGTGCATCACTGCTAAAATATGCAAATTAACCATCGTCGTCCTTAGAAGCTAAACACACCTCCAGATCCACTGGAATGCAATGATGTGTCAACTGTTAATTGTACAGAGCAACAATAATCCAACATGCATACAGACTGTTTCAGACTGGTTGGTCTTCATCAGTGCATGGCATGGATTAATGTGGCTCTATGAAGTAGGACTTAAAAACACCCAGAGGTGCAAGTCCTACTCCTTTCCTCAGGACTATGTATGATTGTTATCTCATTCTCCTGTTTTATATTTCATTCTGTTAACTATGATAACATTATGATCCCCCCACTAGGCTCCTGTGACCAGGGTGCAAGATCCCTAAATGTCTCTAACAACTCCCGGCAGATCCTTGCAGGAATGGTGAACTCAGTAACTACAAATCTATGATTTCAGTAAACACAATGGGTGAACTACTCACATGTTCTAGGAAAAGATGCAGTTCGGGATGACTGGCAGGGTTCACAGTGACTTCAAACAAAGGCAAGAAAATATTCTCTAAGATCTCCTGGAAATTATTAACCTGCTTCTTGCTGCGGAACACATCACTGAGAAAGTAAAGAAAGGGAAGGGAGAAAGACTGTCACTTTGCTGCCAGGGAAACAAGTGTCATAATTCTCTATGCGAATATTAGGACAGTTTACTAGTGAATTCATTTGTGGCAATTTTCAGTCAGTGGTAATAAAACTGCAGTAAGCCGTTTCCTAGGGGCAGTGAACCCCTTTTAAATGTGAACAGTGTTTCAGCATTCAGGCTGCACTTAGCTTTGTGGTTTACTCCAGTGACTGGGGTGTAGTCCTGATGCCAAGAGAGTGAAGGCCAAACAAACAATGGAGCAGTTGGTAGCAGCACAACATTGATGCCGATACTCATAGTAGAGTTCATATTGGCTGGCAGGTGTTCAGAAATCACTTGAGCGTAAGGAAAGAAGTACTTCCTGAGTAGGGATGGTCGGAAATGACGATTTCCTATTCCACGGAAATTCCCGAAAATGGCAATTAGCAAAACCAGGGCATTCCAACAGTAATCTAATTTCCGACATTCCAAAACTTCTGAATAGTTACCCTAATTGGCTAAATACCTCTGACTCGGAAACCTTTGACTCGGGAGCAATCAGAGAATGCAGATTTTTCAGTAAAAAATCAGATTGCTGCGGTAATCATAGACTAATCACAAGACTCATATACTGCAGAGTATTTTTTGAGTCTTCTGATTGGCCTAAAATTTCCATGGTTTTCCGATTTTCATGGTAAAACTTTGAATGGTGCAGTAGTACCAAGTATTTCCGATTTTCAGAATTACGGAGATTTGGAAATACTCGGTAGCATTGAACCAATCAGAGAATTTTAGGCCAATTAGAAGACTCGAAAAATACTCGGTGATATACAAGTCTTTTGATTGGTCTATAATTACTGCAAAAGAACAACAGTACTTTTTTTTAAATACTCACAAAAGTCGTGGGACTTGCACAAGCCACCGCACATTGTTTGAATGAACTTTATGATTGACAGCCCAACGAGCTAAACTATCCCATTCTTTGCGGGATCGGCCATATATCGACAATCTCAGTTCTGCATTTTGATATTTACTCTCTTCAAGGTCGAACATCACTTCCTGTGAAGAACAAAGATATCTTCAGATATAAGAATCATACAGTACGCAATGCACACAAAATCTGGCGAACAATCTATGGTTCTCTGATCAGCAGTTGAGTAGCCAATATTGTACAATCATATATCACAATTGGCAATCACATTTCAGAAGAAAATCTATAAAAAAAAATCAATCCAACTGGCACCACTGCTACCAATCGATGCAGTACAAAGCTATGTGGCCGCTACTGCTTCCTTCGCCCAATCAATAAAAACAAAAGTCTTTCTTGATGGAGTTACAATTAAAACACACCCAAATTGTAATCAATTTAAATTGAATGGCTAATCAATTCAAAACACTGAGTAGTGTAAATCTAGCTTGAGCTCATATAAACGAATTACCAACTGTTTTGATTATCCTAACATACAAATCTCCACTAACCAAGGATGGCCAGTTAATTTTCTAGATGACAGATAGCTGAACAAAAGATTCTGCTTATAGTAGAATCAATTTCTTTTTCATCTTGGGTCAGTAGAACTTTGCATGTTGTTTTCAGCTCCTTATGTACTTCAAAGGTGACACTGTTTTCATCTTGAAGAAGCAGAGCATGTTTTCACTGTTATTTCTTTTCCATATTGCTTACTGCTGTTGGTTTTTTTGCCAAAATTATTGACAGTATACAAATAATTTTCAGCATTTATTCACTTTTACCTTAGTATGCCACCTAAAACAGTTAAAGCCAGTGTGGTGTGTATAGCGTGCGCCGTCAGATGCCACCTAATGTAAGTCTATGAGGAGCTTAGATGGCTCTGAACCAGTACAGCAGGGCTCAGAAGCTACAGCCAAGCTGTGGGGGCACGATGCAAACCGCTGCATAACAGAACATTTTAAGAAGTAGACAATATATTTCGTATCACTTGTTTGTACAAGTGAGGCATCAATTTTAGTATTATAACTGAATACTTTCAGTAATGAAAAAATCAGTGTGGATCCACAATGGTAAGGAAGAAGGGAGCAAGAAGGGCCTGAGATAACGCTTATCTCCATATGTAGTACATCCAATCCACTTTGAGAAAGCCTGTGGTGGGTGGAGACAATGAACCAGTGGGTGTGGTTGCGTTGTACAGCAGTAGTGAGTGTTCCTACACTGGCCACACACACGGGCAGGCTATAAAGGTAGAATCACATGTGCTGAATCACATCTGTTGGTGCTGAGTGACACCAATCTGAGTGCTGGGCAGTTACGGGCTACATTTATGCCAGCCAATAGTCAGATAGAGAGATTTAGATACATTCTAACCGGGTGGATTTGGTATATTTTTATATATTAATAAGGGTTCCCGCTGTAGTGGGTTTTGCTGAAATTAACATAGGAAAAAATAGAACAATAAAGTCTACACTTTATTTTGGTTTGTTGGGCAACCTATTATTTATATTTTGTGTTTTATATATGGTTGTGCAAGAGTCACAGCCTAACAAATTTAGCTTTTGCGTTACCAAAATAAAGGCAAACATGTCTTGTAACTCTTACCTTTATGATGTGAGCAAAGTATTTCCCAGACACCTTGTTATCTGTCTTAATGAAGATTTCCCTGAGGACAGATTCACCAATCGGATTATATTTGGCATTAAATTTGTCAAATCGATGGAAGGTGTTTCTGTCCTAGGGTAGAGGAAACAAATATGGTATACAGCATTGAGTAAAATAAAACAAAATATCACTATTTACTATAAGGGAAGGAAACAGATGTAGCTTTTTCTTTTTGTGATCATTTACACTTTTGCGGTACACTGCAAGAACCCCATGGAATCTCAGCATCCGAAAAAACATTATAATCATTTCTGCACAAAAGCTGTGCAATGCCACCTGCTTATCACAAGTGATACAACATATTATTCATAGATCATTCCAACCAAAAGACAAGTCTTTGAGATTGCACAAGCTTATTCAGTGGATGGTACCACACAATAATAAAAAAACAAAACAAAAGAAACAAAAACAACAATCAAACCTTTAGTGCTATTGAACTTGTATTGTTTATGCATATTTAACTGTCTGAATCTTGTTTACTTCTGAGGCTTCACCCTCATCTTCTATCTCCAGCACTTAAGAGAGAAGCCAATCCTGAGTCATGACTCCACCCACCAACCCCATGATTGTGCTTCTTTTTAGCCTCCTCTTCTCACTTCTTGCACTGGACCAAGGTGGAGGTGGACATTCCCTAGCTGACTATCAAGGAGCTTCCTAGTTCCACCAAGAAAGCTTCAAGAGTAGAGAAATACAGGGGGGCGGTACCTTGTAGATAGTAAGGCTGCTGCCCATTAAACTTTTACATTAAGTAAGTGGTTCTATTGGCACTAAACAATAAACATGGATAGCAGCTAACACACTTTACAAAATATAACTACAGTATTGGGATAATGGAGGGAAGAGTGCCTCTATATTCTACACAAAAATGAAAATATGCATGGGCTGGCAAAGTAAGGCAATGGATGGTACTCTGATTTACAGCACAGCAGTGCCAGGCTAAAAGTAAGTAAGAGGTACAAAGGGATAGGAGGAGTCACAGGGGGGTGGAAGGTGGAACAGAAAGTTCACAGGGAAAGATGGGTGGCAAAGAGGGACTCAGAGGAGGTACGGGGGCAGTGGCACAGAGGGGGACACTGAAGGCACCGGTGTAAACAGTGTAGGCACAAGGGAATAGTGATGTCACAAAGGAGTATACGGTAGAGGTGGCACAGAGGGGTACACTGAAGGCATAAGGGGACACAGTAAATGCACATGGTAACAAAGGGAAACGCTTGAGGAACAGGGGGGCAGAGGTGGCACGGAGGGTTAAAGTGGAAGCACAAGGCGGGCAGAAGTGACTCAGAGGAGATACTGGAGGAAAAGAGGGACAGAGGTAGCACAGAGAGACAAAGTGAAGGCACAGAGTGGCAAGGTAGCACAGAAGGGGACACTGAAGGCACAGAAAGGGACACAGTGGAACAGATGGTGACACTGAAATCACGAGGGGACAGAGGTGGCACAGGGGGCAGAGGTGAAACATAGGAGGACACCAAAGGCACAGGGGACTCAGTGGATGTGCAGAAGAACAGAGGTGGCACATAATGGGACACTGGAGTCACAAGGTACACAGTTAAGGTGGAACAGTGTTCCAGCTTGCATACATATTCAAGTTAAGAAGGAACCTGCAGTTCGTAAATCAGGGACCACCTGTAAACAGTTGCACTGACGTGACAGCTGGAACAACATTTTTACAACTAGCATTTATAAAGAAGTGCACTGCATAAACATTGTTATAACAAACACAGGCTCCATTTCCTTACACAAACAAATGACAGAGAAATAGCACAGACACCTGTCTGAGCTATCACATTAGAAATGGTGAATGGGGGTGGGGAGATGGTCAGAGACACAAATGATTTAGGACGACTTTGCCCATACATAAATTTATACTCATGGCCCATATCAATACCCTAATACTGACTCTTCAAACACCACACCAAATTTTAAAATAGGAGAGATGTAAAAAGAAAATTATGACAAATGATATAATGAATACACAAATTACATACAGACACAGTATCTTTATTTAATATTGATAACAACAATAACAATAATATTTTTATAGCGCTTTTCACCCTGGGGACTCAAAGCGCTGTGACCTGCGTTATACAGTCTCAAAGGCTAGGGAAAAGAGATGGGTTTTTAGCCTTTCTTAAAGCTGTCCAGAGAAGGAGCCTCTCGCACTGACTGTGGAAGTGAGTTCCATAGAGTAGGGGCTGCATAGGAAAAGGCCCGAGCACCAAATGTTAAGTGTATCCAGATTCATCTTACTGGCAGAAAGGAGGGTGCGTGGAGGGGAATAAAGTTCCAATAGATCCGCTATGTATTTGGGGCCCACGTGGTTTAGAGCCTCGAATGTCAGCACTCAGCAGGCAGATCTTAAAATGGATTCTCCATCTTACTGGCAACCAGTGAAGAGTTTGCAGTACTGGGGAGATGTGTGAGCTGCGGGGGGCATTGGCTAGGAGTCTAGCTGCTGCATTCTGTACTAGTTGTAAGGGGCACAGAACCTTATCTGGGGATCCGATGAGCAGGGCATTGCAGTAGTCCAGGCGGGAGGATACAAATGCATGAACCAGGGCAGGTAGGTCTTCAGCTGGGATAAGGGGCTTAATTCTCGCTATATTTCTCAGATGGAAGAAGGAAGACTTGACGACAGCTGATACGTGCTGTCTGAGTGTTAGCTTTCCATCCAAGATTACCCCAAGGTTTTTGTAACGATCGGTGTCAACACCTAGAGAGAATCTGATTATTGGTGATCTGCAGTATCACCAGCAATACAGATATATACCCGATTATGGATGATCTGCAGAATCACCAATAATCCGAGTATGACTAACCTCTGGACACCTATATAGTGTGAGTGTTTGGTGCAACAGTAATGACTTTGAGTAGGACCACCCGAGGAGCAGGTGGTCCTTGGCCGTATGAGAAATACCTCCCTCTGGGAAGTGTGAAGACCTTCCAGCAGCCTGAAACTTCCAAAGGGGTGGAACCCCAGGCTGAATAGCAGGAAGGCCCTGTGGCTAAGTGACACCTAGAAGGTGGGCGTCACAAGCAGCACTGAGAACTAATCCCTCAATAGAGAGTGATAGCTCGCAAGGTCGGGCAGGCTAGGTCGGCAACACACAAGCAGATAAGGTACAGAGATAGAAGGCTGATTCGGTAACCAGGGACAGGCAGGGTTGGCAACAGGTAATCAGATATGCGTAGGTACCGAATCAGAAAGCAGAAGGAGAGTCAGGAAAGCAATAGGTCATAACAGATATCAAACAAGGCCTAGTCTTGGGTGTGAGGTCCGTGGTCTCAACACCCTGGATCTAGTCTGAAGTATAACACAATAGTAACACAGTATCCCTAGTCTTGGGTGTGAGGTCCGTGGTCTCAACACCCTGGAACTGGTCTGAAGTATAACACAATAGTAACACAGTATCCCTAGTCTTGGGTGTGAGGTCCGTGGTCTCAACACCCTGGAACTAGTCTAAAGTATAACACAATAGTAACACAGTATCCCTAGTCTTGGGTGTGAGGTCCATGGTCTCAACACCCTGGAACTAGTCTGAAGCATAACACAATAGTAAATAACACAGTAGTAATCTGGCTCAGTGTGAATCCCCAGGGGCACCTGGTTCTAACACACTGTGAGATCTGACTATGGTCTGAGTGCTTTCACGTAAGTGTTCGCAACGGCAGACAACTTGAGACTGACCAGCCATAACTATATATAGAGCGGCGCTCCCCGGCGCCACCCATCGCTGATCAACCAATAGCCGCCCGCTCTGAGATCAGCTGACCAACCTGGTCAGCTGATCCCTCTTCGTTTGTCATAAAGGTTCCGCCTCTAAGCGCGCGCGCGTATTCCTCAATCTGTGTGCACTAGAAGGCCCAGCCACATCAGACGCACGCCGCCGCGTGTAAACCGCTGAGCTGAATGCGGAACCAGCCGCCCCGCTGCCAGTCCGCGCGGCGGCTTTTCCGCAATCTATTACAGTTTTGCACAGAGTCTTTATACTGTACGGTATCTCCTCCAATTGCTAGTTTGAAGTAGGGAGAGCTTTGGACTTTATCCATCATGTGTGGCCCGCCTACCACCAACACCTCTGTTTTGTCCGAGTTCAGCCTCAACCAGCTGGTGTTCATCCAATTTTGTAATTCCACTAGACAGGCATTGATAGATACTGATGGATCTTGAGTGCCAGGCTTGAAGGGCAGATACAGTTGTGTGTCGTCTGCATAACAGTGGTATCCTAGGCCATAGTTCTGGACTATTTTGCCCACTGGGAGCATGTAGACTGCAAAGAGTAATGGAGATAGCACAGAACCCTGTGGAACTCCATAGGCAAGTAACACTGGATTAGAATAGTGTGAGCCAAGACATGCTTGCTGCGTCCTAACAGATAGGAAGGACTGAAACCAGCTAAGAACAGCACTCCTTAGGCCACATTAACAGGATACTAAAGTGATTGTGGAAAACCAGGGATCTGCAACTCAGGCACTGTCCTAGTGCAATGTGGTAAACTTATACTTGCCACAAGGAGATATTGTGGACACAATGAAGATTGCCTGTGCCAGAGTTCTATATTTCTGTCAGTAGATGCATTCAAACTGAAGAAAAAGGCACTAAGGTGAAGAAAGAAAGCATTGTGGGTGAAGAAGTAGTAGCTACTCAGAGTGTGATCAGTGAAAATTCTCGGTTTCCTTGACTGAACTACAAACACCACAAGAATCAGATTATGGGGTTTATCAAACTTCTCTGGTGCCACAATGTCTGTTCTAGTGCCTATATTAATGATTTTGCTGGCTTTACTTTATCCCCAGTTCAAAAACATTTTACACCTATGGGCAGGAACGGATTCATAAAACCTTAACAGCGATCAGTGAACTGGTGAACTTAAGAGCTGAGTTATCACCTGAAAGCAGGCATTTGGTTACAAAGCACTGCAGACATGTGCTTTTGTTATGTAAAATCAATTCCCCTGCAGATCCTTTTAAAGGAGACCTGAATTCAGAACGTCCTCTCTGCTCTAAAAGATAAGTAACAGCATAATAACCTTTAAAGAATAACATCTCTTTGTTACAGCAGATACAAATCCTGAAATAAATCTGCACTCTTTCTACTTCCTGCTTTCATAGAGTCAGTCATTGTTAACATCCTGTGCTTTCCAATGAGCTTATCTACCTTATCTGCTGTGGCAGTCAGGTGACACGGGGAGAGATCAAATCCCAACATGCGATAAGACACAAATGAGGGTCAATTAGACAGGCTAAACTATCTAAACTCTTACAGGGTGCATTTCTCTAACTTTTCCTTCAGTCCTGTCCGAGGGTTCAGGTCCACTTTAAACAATACCAGTTGCCTGACAGTCCTTCTGATCTCTTTGGCATCGGTAGTATCTGAATCACACAGCTGAAACAAGCATGTGGCTAATCCACGAGCCCCTGATGAGTCATACGTGACGAAACCGGTAGGGCGTGGCCTCAGGCGGAACGGCAGCAGAGACGCAGATGCACAGGAGCAGATGAGGACGTTTCTTTTATGATATGCGCATATCTTTTTACATACATGTGAGTGCAATTTTATGGTTTTACAAGCTTTATTAAACGGAATTATGCTATGGAAGCTTCTGTTTTGAGTCTTTTAAGGAAGAAATTTATGGTACGAGTGCAAGCCCGTCAATAGCCGACATCACAAGCGTAATAGCTGGTCTCAAAAGGGTCAGCCTAAGGATCTGGTGAGCGCATATATGTTCGGTTTGGTGATACGGGCTGCATGTGGATTCACTAACACGAAAACGGTTGATATATAGTGAGGACCATCACTGGTGGAGGAATTGCTGTAACAGCTGTATCCAAACTGGTTCACGCTATGTGTTCCCCCCCTTGTTTCTGAGCTGTATACAGGGAGAAGTCCATCCGGAGAGCTGACACTGGTACAAAAGCAAGTTTGCTGGTATCTTTGCTATCAGCTTTTAAACATCGGTGAGAGTATAATTGTTTACTGTGGGACTGTCTGGAGTGTGAATTCTTGGTGGCGTATTACACTGGAAATGTGGAGTGGACTGCAATGACAGGCGGCCTCCTGAACTTTATGTTAGATATACAGAGACTTATACTCTAGCTTGTGCATTTATATCTGTCATACTTCATTTATGTTTATTGTATGTTGATGCACGTTGTATTCTAACATTGGCACTTATCACACAGTGAAAGCGCTGTACACATTACCATACTACAGTTATAGGGAGGTGATACCCCCGGCGTGTATAGCGATCCTCTGGGGTGCTGTTACTGCTATATATTGCACACCTCGAGGAGGTGAGGGAGGAGCGCCCAGACCACTTTCTTTCTAACTTTACGTGGCTAATCCAGTCAGACCTCAGTCAGAAACATCTGACCTGCATGCTTGTTCAGGGTCTATGACTAAAAGTACTAGAGGCAGATAGTCAGCAGAGCAGCCAGGCAATTTACATGGTATAGACTGAAATAAATATGGTATATCAGCCTCCATATCCCTCTCAGTTCAGGTGTGCTTTTTAAGCTAAGATCACTATGCAAGTTAGCTCAGTCGGCTGGAGCACAAAGCAAGTAATGGTTAGCCATGATGCACTGGATCACAGTAAGTTGTGGTACCGGGCATTACTATGTTCATTGTTTTGCACTGAGTTTATGATTCATGACCACTTTTCTTCTTGCGGGCAAAGGACAGTTAAAGTTGTAGTAGGAAATAAATGATGTATAACAAATATAAAGTTTTTATTAATAAAGTAGCTAAGGCCCAGGCATTGTAAAACTATACATGACATTTGTATCTGAAAACATTTCTAAAAACTGCAGGCTGAGGGGATACACAAACCACTAAATGTACAGTACACATTTCTTCATTATTATGTGGAGGAATGATAAGTCAGGCTTTATCTCCATCTAAAAATCTTACCGCATGCACATCCAAAGTGTCCACACTGAGATCGTAGGCTGATAGGTTCATGTTCTGGAAAACCTGCCGCAATGTCTGCTCTTTTCCACCCTCCTCATACACAATCTCATCGCTGTTCCTTTTCATGGCACGCTTAATAAATCGCAGCAGATGCTTCTGGTTCATGCATGATGCCGCATGGATATGTGTGTCAACCTTTCAAAGCAAAGCTTAAGATTAGCATTACATTGATCTCTTGTTCCATAGACAAAAGAAAAAGCACTGGAGATAAACACACCTTACGAATATTGTAGAAATCTCTGTGGGGCACCTTCTTCTGAGCTGCTAGTTCCTTCATTTCATTGAGAAGGACATGCATCTGGAAGCGGGAGCTGAGGTACTGCAGCCGACGGTAGCAAAATGACTTTCTGTTGGAAATTAGACAAGTTACTCAACGACAATTCATTGTATTATGCACTCAATAATTATAACATTGCAATTTATAGTTTAAAAAAAAATTGTTTTTTAAAAAGATTAGCTGCAGAAGACAAGAAAAAAAAAATATACATCGATCCTCCATTAGCCGGCCCAGTAATTCCTGTAGATCAGGGCCGGATTTACCACACAGGAGCCTATAGGCACAGATGTCCTGGCACTCTAGACTCCATCCTCCCGAACCTACAAACCCCCCACCGAACCATAGCACAAATGTGCTGGCTGGCCCAGCTGTCACTTCTCCCTTACTTCCCTTGCCCGTCATAGGTAGCTACAGGTGCCCCTTAATATTAGGTATCCCAAAGTACTCTCAATATTTAGTAGCTAGAGGTGTCCTAAAGTATTAGGTAGCAAGAGGAACTTCAGTATTAGGTAGCTAGAGGTGCCCCTGACTGAAGGGAGATCTCATCAGTGGAATGCAGAGAGCAGGGTGAGTAACCTCTCATTTACACTCTCATCAGGACTTTGCATAGGGAAGGAGGGAGCTGCTTGGGAAAGGGAGTGAGCCACCTTTCCACCATCAGGCACCTGTAGGCACGTGTCTACAGTGCCTTATGGAAAATACGGCCCTGCTGTAGATGCCGCGTATATGTTGGAGGCCATGGAAATATCAAGCATTAGAGGTTGGTTTATGAAAGCTGTCAGATGCTTCTACTCTACTCCTACCGCCATGCTTAAACTTCTTGCCCTCTCTAACCTACCAATAGAAATATAACATGGAACCTGACAGGGGTGCATTCTTTCCCCTGTGAGATTTGCATTAATAATTCAGCCCTTTGCAGAAGCTATTTGTAGCTCTGCTGACATCAAAGGAGTCCCCCTAGCTAAGCAGGAGTACAAGGCAAATCTTTTTGCTGATAACTTCCTGCTTACCCTTACATTCCCGTACACCTCTATCCCTAACAGGGACGGATCTAGGGGGGGGGGGGCAAGCGGGTATCTTGCCCCAGGCGAAGTTTGTTGGATTCTTAAAAAGGCGGCAAAATGAATGGCAGTTTAAGTGCCAAAACCTGACCTTTAGGCGCCAAAACCTGACCTTGCCCCAGGCGCAACTTGGTCTTGATCCGTCCCTGATCCCTAACGTCTTGACTCTAGTAAAACAATCTGGAACCTTCTCTGGCCTGCACCTTAACATAGATAAGACAGAGGTGCTATATACTAACCTTCCGAGAGACGAAAGTGAGGCTCTTGAAAAATCCCTTGGCATTACTTCAATCAAGGTATATCACTTATTTGGGGGTTAATATCTCCTCAAATCCATCTAACCTATTCCAGATTAATCGTAAGCCTCTTATGAATAAAGTAAAATGAGATTTGATCATGTGGGGGTTTGTATCTATTTCTTGGATAGGGAGGGTTCAAGCTGGTCGAATGAACCCAGGGGCGGACTGACAACTCATGGGGCCCCCGGGCAATAGGAGATTATGGGGCCCCCGTACCAGTGTTTCCCACCTTTCCCGTTATATTTTTACAGACTAAGATATAATAATTTACTGACAATAGTAAATATGTTATATTGTGATATTTTATACTGTTAAAACGCGCCAAAAAATGGGTGTGGTCACGCAACAGAATGTGGTGGGGCAACATATACATGACCTTAGCAGTGGTGTAAAAGGTCTGCCGGGGAAGTTTGAACTCTGCCATATTGTTTCCCCCCAAAATACATGTAATCTGACAGCATTTCACCAAAAATCCATGCAATTTGGCAGAGGTTCCTCCAAAATACAGATAATATGGCAGTCATTCCCTCAAAATAGACGTTATCTGGCAGCAGCGGTTCCCCCAAATACACATAATTTGGCAGCGGCTCCCCAAAATATGCGTAATCTGGCAGCGGATCACCAAAAATGCATGTAGCAGCAGTGGTTCCCCCTTTATACACAGAATCTGGAAGCAGCAGTTCCCCCTTTATACACAATCTGGCAGTGGTTCCCCAAAAATACACATAATCTGGCAGCTGTTTCTCAAAATACACTTAATCTGGCAGCAGCAGTTCCCCAAAAATAGTTAATCTGGCAGCAGTTCCCCCAAAATAGGTGCCCCCAGTATAGGTAACCAGGTCAAAAGGTATACCCAGTGGAAGTATCCAGGTCTATAGGTTTTCCCAGTGCAGGTATCCAGGTCTATAGGTGTCCCCAGTATAAGTAGCTTAGTCTACAGGTGTCCCCAGAATAGATAACCAGGTCTATAGATGTCCCCATTTAAGATAGCCAGGTCTATAGATGTCCCCAGTATAGGTAGCCAGGTCTACAGGTGTCTCCAGAATAGGTAGCCAGGCCTATAGGTGTCCCCAGTACAGATAGCCAGGTCTATAGGTGTCCCCAGTACAGATAGCCAGGTCTATAGGTGTCTCCTGTATAGATAGCCAGGTCTTTAGGTGTCCTCAGTATATGTAGCCAGGTGTATAGGTGTCCCCAGTATAGCCAGGTCTATAGGTGTCCCCAGTATATACAGCCAGGTCTATAGGTGCCCCCAGTATATACAGCCAGGTCTATAGGTGCCCCCAGTATATGTAGCTAGGTCTATAAGTGCCCCCAGTATATGTAGTCAGGTGTATAAGTGCCCCCAGTATATGTAGTCAGGTGTATAAGTGCCCCCAGTATATGCAGCCAGGTGTATAGGTCTCCCCAGTATATGCAGCCAGGTGTATAGGTGTCCCCAGTATAGCCAGGTCTATAGGTGCCACCAGTATATGTAGCTAGGTCTATAAGTGCCCCCAGTATATGTAGTCAGGTGTATAAGTGCCCCCAGTATATCCAGCCAGGTGTATAGGTCTCCCCAGTATATGCAGCCAGGTGTATAGGTCTCCCCAGTATAGCCAGGTCTATAGGTGCCCTCAGTATATGTAGCTAGGTCTATAAGTGCCCCCAGTATATGCAGCCAGGCTTGTAGGTGTCTCCAGGAGGGGAGACAGCCAGTGAAGGAGGGCAATGGGCATAGCAGCGGAGAAGGGGGGAAAGTTTCTCCCCCCCTTCCCTCCCCTTGGGGCCCCCCTTCCTGGCTCTCCCCTCCAGAATCTGTAAAGTGTCGGACTCGCACAGCGAGCAGCGGCTGACAGCGGGCGGAGACTTAACGCTGTACAGCCACCGGAGGGAGCGCTTATCTGTGTGCCACTAGTCTGGGCTTGAGAAGTTACTTCTTGCATATAGAAACAAATATGAGAATTTCACCCCAGATAAGCTACAACTGAAACTTGGTGACCAACTTGCGCCTTTGTTTTAGACATTGCTCCTGCGACAGTACTCTTCACATGTATGGTGGTTCTGCCAGGTGGTAAATGCGTACTGGGTAAAGGTATCTGCCCTCATAAGCACTGTAAGGAATATAACTGTCCCGACTGACCCCTAAATGCTCCAACTTGGACATAAACCCTGGGGCTTGACATTACCACAACACAGATTAGAGCATTTGAAGCTTTTGAAATTACCACAACACAGACTAGAGCATTGCCTAGGCTACGAGGCTTTGTACTGCAAGGCAATGGCAGCAAATTACTTTCTCGTTGGATTTGACCAGAGACATGGTTACCAATATTCTTATCTATGAGAGACTTATAGCCTTGGTCAATGACACTCTGGAGGTCTTCACAAAAACGTGGCAGCCTTGACTCACTTCCATTGATAACAAGGGCCTTGGGCACAGATTAGAGCATTTGAAGCTTTTGAAATTACCACAACACAGACTAGAGCATTGCCTAGGCTACGAGGCTTTGTACTGCAAGGCAATGGCAGCAAATTACTTTCTCGTTGGATTTGACCAGAGACATGGTTACCAATATTCTTATCTATGAGAGACTTATAGCCTTGGTCAATGACACTCTGGAGGTCTTCACAAAAACGTGGCAGCCTTGACTCACTTCCATTGATAACAAGGGCCTTGGGCCAATGTTCTTTTCATCATGAACAATGTCTACAATAATGGGTTTACTCTCCTTTCTGTCCTCACAAGTTATTGAGTAATTCTTTGCTATTATGCTCTTTGTCTCTTTTGTTGTATTTTACGTTTTTCTCTTTTTATTATTGTTTCTGTTGCTACATTACTGTAACTTGTTTGTTGGTACCTTTAAACATTCCCTCCGGAATACATTTGCTACCTGCAATGTTGCTAAACTGACTTTTTTGAAACTACAGTACTAACATTTAACTAAAATCCATTTAAAGTGAAGCTTAACTGATGACAAAAAAAATTTAACTTACCTGGGGCTTCTACTGGCCCCCTGCCAACATACTGTGCCAGTGTCGGGACAAACCAATCCTCCGTTTCCCCGGAACGAGCTAGTTTCATTTCCTGCGACTGGCCAGTCAGTGCTTGTGCGAGTCCCTGATCACGCACCATTCAATGTCCTGCGGATGCGCAGTATGAAAAAATCCCGTAATGTGCATGCGCAGGACATGCCCGGCGCTCTGAGCGTGACCGAGGGCGCTTGCGGCCAGAGCCACGCAGGCACAGTGGCTGACAACTGGTCAGTCACCAAAAACTAAACTGTCTTGCTGCCGGGGACCAGAGGATCAGTTTGTCCCGGTGTGGGCACAGGACGTCTGCAGGGGGCCAGTAAAAGGCCCAGGTAAGTTAAACTCTTTTTTTTTTCATCAGTTATTGTTCACTTTTCACTTTAAACTCACGTCAATATACACAGTGTTTTCAATAGCAGAAGTGCTGTTTTGGGCATTTTTTCAAAACTATAAGCAAATCATCATATTAAAGAATAATTGCAAAAGCTGTTATAACTAGGTGGATGCTTTTATTTAACATATTTGCTGGAAATAGTTGAGTTAATTTGCTAGGTATATATATCTTAACATAAACACAAGCTTTATTATTTTCTTACAGTCACATGCTTTCCTGTCCTCTATTCTACTATACTCACATGGGGCCATTGATAATAAGAGCCATCAGGACATTCATATCAGCTTGGAATTCATTTAGGTCCGGGTATGGGAGGTCAAGCTCTGTGTTTCTGCAAAGAAAATGCAAGCCATGTCATACAAAGACATAAAAAGGTTCTTGTATCTATACAGCCCATTTTAAAAATCCAATCATGTGACTTAGCAGCAGGGATTAAGGAGTTAAGGCTCTGTATGCAGAGCAACTGATGCTTGCTTTAAAATCATCATGCTGTTGAAACTACAGAGGTGGGGCACAGAATGAACTCTCCAAAAAGATGGTGGTAAAGAAAAAAGGAAATCTATTCTGAAGGAGAAGGTTTATCACCAGGTGCTTCAAACTCTATTTTTTTTTTTACTTCAATTAGTAACTGAGCGTGTACATAGATAAAAAAAAGCACAGCTTGCATAAGACTAGAAACCATTTGTGGAATAAAGCTTTAAAATGAAAAATACACCAACATCATTCATTTTTTGGTGCTAGTCTAGTTTAGATGGCCCAGCAGGAATCCCTATAGACTAGCGCCGCACAAGTCTGTTGTGCAGTCTCCACTATATCCTTGTGGACATAGAGTTAGAATAAAAAGTGGCTTAATAGTGTACTGGTTAGGAGCTTCTTGGGCAAGTCTCCCTAACACTGCTACTGCCTACTGAGTGCGCTCTATTGGCTGCTATGCAAGCCCTTTGAGTCTGACAGGAGAAAAGCGCTATAGAAATACTGGAATTATTATTAGCAAAGCAAGGACTGAGTCCGCAGTCCTGTCACAAGGTTTGCTTTTTTACTCAGAAAGAAAGCCACCAATCAGGAGGCAGAAACACAGCAGAGTGACAAGGCAAGATGGCCACTGGAGATGGAACTCTGGCGGCTTGTACTTGGTAAGTACCATTTTTTTTCCCTAAACTTTTTCAGCATAATTAGTTAAGGAAATTTCCTTTCTACAGGTCTATGTAATATTTTTATTCTACTTAATGCATCTAGCGCGTCAAAAGTCATTTCGGCGTGGAGTGTACGGTACTAGTCTATGGGTTTCCCTCTGGGTCCACTAAAATAGACTAGCGCCCATTCTTTTTTGTAAGTGCTAATCTACAGTATATTCTCCTTTTCTAATAATTCTGCTGTCACCAGCAAAAAATACATTTATTTTCATTGTCTACATCAGCAAATGTCAACAGAGCTAAATGCCTTGCAAACATGCTAAATGGTTATTGGCTGAGGCAGCCAGAATCTAGCGTGTTGGAGGCAAGTGATAAGCCTGACTGATCATTTCGGCCATGCACAGGCTGAGGGCATTGCTCTTCTTTACCCAACCTGCTCCATTGGACCTCCACCCTCCTCCATAGGACAGAATGTGTCACTACCCTGGAGGATAGGGATAGGTCTGTACAGCATTAGCCTTCAAACTGTCCCCAGAGGGATTGGATCCTGATCCCTGGGTGTGACAGTCCTTGCATTTGTGTATGAGGCTTAAAGCAGGGGTCCCCAACCTGGGGGCCGCGGCCCCCTTGGTGGTCCCTGGGCAGTTTTTCTGAGGGGCCGAGTGTATATACTACACTCACAGTCGGGGGAAAAAAGGCAGGAGGGGGACTGCCGCCGCCACTAACCACGACCCCCAAATCCCCGCCCCCCTCCCCCGGGCCCCAGAGAAAAGTTTGGTCGGTATAGGGGGCCCCGGGCTCAAAAAGGTTGGGGACCCCTGGCTTAAAGGGCAGCTGTAATTATCAAGAGAAGTGGTATCCCACAAGAGGAGACAGCACATACTTCCTGCCAAAGCCCAAAACAGCTATTCAGACTTCTCACACTGATAATGTAGCAGCATAAAATATACCTGATTATTTTATAACAATTCACTTACACTATAAACATGAACTGAATTTGAAATATAATTAACATTCTCACGTATCAATGACATCTCGCTTTGTGTATACATGAACCACTCCATTGACCATCTTTAGGCCAAATCCCAAGTCAGGAGGCATTTTGCTTAGATTACACGTTTCATATGGGTGCTGATGAGAGAAGGGAGGATGAACAGGTGCGTCTGTGGAAACAAAGATTGTCTCAAAATGGCAAAAAAAAAATCTTTTTCATCTAACATACATTAGACTTGATTCTCTAAGCTGTGCTGCTACTTGATAGTCAGGCTGGTGGGCCAAGCAAAGTGCAGCAATATCGTTCTTTGAAACTACTGGACCCGCCGGGGCTCTGGGCAGATTCAGTGAAGTGATCGTTAAATATAACGAAGCGCTATTTAAACTAATTGAGCCCTACGTAATTGGACTGCGCACGCTATGGCTGCAGGGAATTATAACACCCCCTGTAGTCATTAAGCTATGTTTATATATGGACATGCTTTGTGACAACAAGAAAGTTCTCCATACAGAAGTAAAATGTCCCACAGTCTACTTTATCCCACTTGCATTTTGAATTACCAACTGCAATAGGAGTATCTGCTGTCTCTTCATGAAGTGGACTCTCCAGATCCTCATCACTGAGCTGCTTCAGGTGCTGGGCGGTAGTCCGGCAAAAGCTCTGCATGGACAGATTCATGTACTTCTGTCGAATGAACAAAGCTCGGACCACACTCTTGGCTGCATCCAACAAATCTGTGAAGGGAACCTGCACAAATAGTGCAACAGATTAATGCCAAAGAAAATGTTTTTTTTCTAAGTTGTGACACTCAAATTAATTTTTTATGTGTTGATGTTTTCTGTTGGAGAACAAAAAAAAGAAAAACTGATGTACTGCACACTGGCTCTTATTCAATTCAACTTTTCTCCTGAGTTTTCTCCTAGGAGATCATTTTTCAACTTCTTTTTTAAATGACTTTTCAGTACTTTGCATTTGAAAAAGTACCAAAAAGTAAGTGAAAAAGTACTATCACAAGTATTTTGAGTATTTTTTTTCCCTTGCTGGTGGTTTAAAAGACATTTTATTGTTAAGTTGTGAAAATATCACCTAGCAGAAAACTAGAAAAAAAGTTAATTTCATATGGGCAACAAACAGTGGCTCAAGTGCATGCCCTAAAAGGCTACATTTATGTCTCCTTCAAATATGTTCATGAGACGGTGTTCTGCTGCCATTGCCTGGTTGTCTCAGTGCTATAGTAAGAAGCTGCCATCTTGCTAACCCTATCCACTATGTATTTGGGAGGTACAGTTGTCAGTGGCTCTCAGTAGTGTCTATATGTCAAGCTCAATACGTATATCTCTACAGTCCTTCATTACAGAATCTTGAGCACTCTCTAGTGGCGATTCACTGCATTACTACAACTTAAATGACCTACTATTTATTCATCCTGACTAAACATGCAACACAGTTTTCCACTGTCATGCTCCTCTCACTACTTTAAATTTCCAAAGATCATAGGCAGTTCTATGTTAATGTTTTCATACTCTACTGACTGATATTAATACACATGTAGAGCTTTGTCTTCCAGAAGGTTAACCACAGTATGGTTATTCTGCTTTATCTGATGTAAAGTGTGAGAATCTGCTCAGCTGCCTGTGCAGACAGGCCGCGTTTTGACCACTGTTCACGTCTGCATTCTGCAGGTCTCTTTAAGAGAGACCTTCTGTCAGTTCTGCAGCTTGTGTTGCTGAGGAATTTGCATACATTAGTCATGCAAATCCCTTACCTGCCTTCTTTTGATGACTGGCACTATAAAAGCATTCTGCTCCCAGAATGCTTTGCTGGACATTTCCCTTCCATGGTCTGTTCCTGATGGACACTGCTGGAGTGTCAGCCGTTGCTATGTAGTATACGCTCCTAGTGAGTGTCAGCCATGCTACTTCTCGTTGAAGATTAGTTTAGAGTTATTCGTGGGACTGCGCTAGGCAGATTCCCTAGTCTAGTTAGGATTGTATTATTTGTATTGCCTGTTCTGTCTGTCTGTGGGGTGCTAACCAGAGCAGCGGTTGCTACTGGTAGGCCCTTCTGTTCTGTTATTATCTTCTCTGGATCGCACTAGTCTCTTTGCGCTAGTGCTGTGGATCCTTCTGTTCTGTCTTCTGGGATCGCGCTAGCCACTTTTCGCTAGCGCTGGGGATCCTTCTGTTCTGTCTCCTGGGATCGCGCTAGCTACTTTTCGCTAGCGCTGGGAATCCTTCTGTTCTGTCTTCTGGGATCGCACTAGCCACTTTTCGCTAGCGCTGGGGATCCTTCTGTTCTGCTACTCTGTCTCCTGGGATCGCGCTAGCTACTTTTCGCTAGCGCTGGGGATCCTTCTGTCGCTTGTCCCTGTTTTCGTGTGTCTGTCTTGTCTGCTGCGCTTGCTGGAGGCTCGGTGAGGTAACCGTTAAGCTCGTGATCTCTGTTTCATGTTTGTCTGTTAATGGTTAGTTAGGCGTGCTTGTCTCTATTGTGCTTATCACGTGGAGACCGCGCATAACCGCGTGCACTGTTGCGAATGAGTGCGGTGTTCGCGGTTATCTAGCATTTGTTATTTTCCGTACATCCTTATTGTATTATTTGCTGTGCCTTTGCTACTCTCGTGCTCCGCCTTGCTGTAACCTTGTGTCACGTCTGGCGATTGCACCTCTCGCGATCGCGTTCCTGCTTCTTATCTGCTGTGGTGTGTGCACAGTCGCGGGTTGGCAACTAATTTTATGCACACACACACAATCTGTCTCTGTGCTCACTCTCAATCGCTTCTCTTGCGATTGCGTTTCTTCCCTTCGTACAATTCCTGTCTGGCGTGTGTGGTAGGGCAGAGGAGCTGTTCCTCTGCACTCCACAGCTCCACCTGCCGACAGGAATTTCCCTCTGCAGGTGCATAGCACCTAGCCTGGGTGTCCTCAATTATACGCTTGTGGAGGAAATCCGCCGCGTCAGCGCACGTCTGGTGCGCTGACCACGGAGACGATTCCGCAATCGTTACATAAAGTTATTCATACGACAGATCAGTCCCCTCACTGGTAATAGCAACTAGCTTGGTGGTCAATGCACTGTAAAATGCTGTAATATCTAGGCAAATGTATAAGAGATGCATTACTACCGTTCACCTTTCATCAGAGATGAAATGACTATGACTAATTCTTGATGGCCTGATGAGCTTTGTGTGATTCACTGCAACATTGTGAACCTACTGGAGTAGAGATTCAGCATTCTCATATTATATGTTTAAAATAAGATGATAGAAACTTACACAACTGTGAGCCAAGTTTATTTGGCATATGTAACTGATATGCTTTGCCAACATGACCTAGTTAAATCAGCCTAAAGTGATGTCACACCAATATCAATATACAAACTGTATCGGTGACTATGTTGCGCCTCCATATATATTGCTGCAGCTGAGGGAGCAGCCAGAAGCCTTCAAGTGGGATAAAACATCGTCATAACATTCAATAAAAATGTGTTTTTCTAACTTTGTATTATCCATAAAGTTACCATGTTTGCTTTTGTGCAAAATATTGTCTGTTTACAAATTACAAGTTCCCAAGGTACAGTTTATCTGCTCTGAAAGTGAAAGCTGCTATTGCATAGCTGCTGTATTTATATATTAAAATCTATCTAGTGATCATTTTTCAGCTGTCTCTGCTTGTACTATGTGTGGCAGTTCAGTTCCAGCATGCTGCTAATAATTGCATTCCTTTGTGAGCTGCAATTATTAAACAAAAAATAGGATATCACATTTTCAGGATGCTGCCAGTAGCTGGCCACTGAAAAAAGTGCTTTGTTAACTAAATGCTGTTCTGCTACTTATTTGTTGTGGTAATAGGTTTCATGGTGTAAATAATCTTTTAGGGCAAATAAGAAATGCTTAAAAGTTTAACACGTCAAGTCTCAATATTGTCTTACTTTGCTGCAACTGTTCCCTTCCCCTTTTATTCAGTGATCACTCACCTCTTAAAATAAAGTGACAGATCCAGAAGTAAAAACAGTCCAAGTCTAGCCTCAATATCCTCTTGGCCCTAATGAGGCTATCATCATTATCCTAGTTTACAGAGAACCTGAACTGAAAATAAAAAGTTAAAGCAACCATGCACAGGTCATACTTACCTCCTGTGTAGGCTACTTCTCAATCTATTTCTCCTCTCTTGCCTCCTCTTTGTCCACTGTGATCTATGGAATTCTCTGTCCTCCATTTTAAAAATGGCTGTTACCCCAAAACAGCGTCCTGGTCAGCACACTGTTAAACTGTAATCTCACCCACTTGAGCCATAGGGAAACATAGACATTACCTTGCACATTCAGTTGTAACTGACAGCTGCTGATATATAACTGACAGCAACTGGTATATTTCAGTCCTGACAAAATATTGTCAGAACTGGAAGGGATCACTGTAAGAAGAAAATGATGAGCTTCTGAGAGGAACTGACAGTGAGGTAAGTATGTAATATTCATTTGCAGCTACGTCATGTGTTTATTTTAAATAGTTTTACTCGCTTCAGGTTCCCTTTAAGCCCTACTCCTGTCTACATAACATAGTAACCCTCTAACTTTACTGCTGGTGTTCAAAGTATACAAAATTAACTGCCTCAGTACTCTGGAGTACTCAAGGAAGGCCGCAATAGCAGTATAGGGGGTGCTATTGTGGCTGGGAACGCAAAGAATCGCTAGCGTTCCCAGCCTGTCGGCCAGTGACGGCGAAACCGGAAGTAGCCGCTGGCGAGTCCAGGAGCATCGGAGCGGGGCTGCGACGGCACCGATCAGCTGCAGGGGGCTGAGGAAAGCCCCAGGTGAGTTAAACTTATTTTTTTTCCCTGACTTAAGGTTCACTTTAAGCTTGGCTCCAGTAGTAGCAATGGTTTCTGTTTTCTTCATAAGCAACTTTCTTAGAGTGATACATGTACCCTAAATAACTACACCACAGTGGTGACATGCAATACAAGAATACAATAACATTTGTAAAGCGCCTTTCTCCCATAGGACTCAAAGCGCATGACATGTGTTCTCCACTGCAACCTGATGATCTTATTGATGTTTGTAAAACGTCAACAGTATCAGTTCAAGTTTGGCTTTCGCTCTAACCACTCCACGGAAACGGCCCTTACCAAAATAGCCAATGACCTTCTTACAGCCAAATCCAAAGGTCAATTTTCTATACTCATCCTTCTTGACCTGTCATCAGCATTTGATACTGTTGACCATACTTTACTCTTACAAATACTTTCAAATGTAGGAATAAAGGGCCTTGCTCTCACATGGTTATCTTCCTACCTCTCTGGAAGCTCCTTCACAGTCTCCTACTCAGATCAGATCTCTTCTCCTCATGCTTTGTCTGTCGGGGTTCCTCAAGGCTCTGTCCTTGGTCCCCTCTTCTTTTCCATCTACATGCACGGTCTTGGTGACTTAATCAACTCATTCGGGTTTCAATACCACCTGTATGCAGACAATACACAACTGTACCTCTCTGCCCCAGACCTTAACTCCCTCCTCAAACGTGTTCCCGACTGCTTGTCTGCTATATCCTCCTTCATGTCCTCTCGCTTCCTAAAACTTAATATGAGTAAAACAGAACTAATAATTTTTCCACCGTCTCTGTCCACCTCTCTGCCTGAAGTAACAATACATGTTAATAACACTCCCATAACTTCAGTTCTCAAAGCTCGGTGCTTGGGGGTAATATTCGACTCATCTCTCTCTTTTATTCCTTATGTTCACTCCATAACCAGCTCCTGCCATCTTCAACTCAAAAACATATCTCGCATCCGTCCTTTTCTCACTCAAGACACAACTAAAATGTTAATACATGCTCTTATAATTTCTCGTCTGGACTACTGCAACATACTACTTTGTGGACTACCTTCTAACCGACTGGCCCCACTCCAGTCGCTACTGAACTCTGCTGCTTGTCTCATTCATCTTTCTTCTCGATCATCCTCTGCTGATCCTCTTTGTCAAGCTCTTCACTGGCTGCCAATTAACCAGAGGATCCAGTTCATGCTCATAACCCTAACCTACAAAGCTCTCCACAATCTCTCTCCCCGGTACATATTCTCACTAATTTCCAGATACAAACCCAATCGCAATCTCAGATCAGCACATGATCTTCTGTTGTCCTCCTCTAGAATCACCTCCTCACATTCACGTTTACAAGATATTCACCCCTTCACCCGCTTCACCCCTCCTCTGGAATGCCCTCCCACAACACATCCGTCACTCGCCGACCTTTGTTACTTTTAAACGCTCTCTAAAAACACATTTGTTCCGAAAAGCATATGCGCTACCTTAGGCCACTTCCCTTTGTCCTCAAACCAAATTGCACTCCAACTAGGTATCCTAAAACACACTGCCTCTATATATTTGTTGCATACTACCCCTCCTCTTGTTTCCCCCATTCCCTTTAGATTGTAAGCTCGCAAGGGCAGGGTTCTCTTACCCTTTTGTGTCTTGGAAATCATTATACATTTTATTCATCATGTTACTTTTATCACTGTCCTTAGCAATTCTATATTTTGTATTTTGCATCATTCTTTGTATTTTGTCACTAATTATGTATCTTGTATATTGGTGTGCACCATTGTCTGTATTATTATGTACCCCATGTTTGTTTCTTAGTTTGTACAGCACCACGGAATATGTTTGCACTTTATAAATCAATAATAATAATAATACCAGGAAACATAACTATGGAGCAGCCAAGGTCACATGCAAACCTCTGTAATAATAGTAGATATCCCTTGGCGCTATATTGTAGAGACCTGCAGCCACCCAGTGCACAATACACTGACAGGTGGCCGTCACCAAATAAGCCAAATACAAAGGGTCAGATCTCCAATCCACAAAATAAAGTCCACTTTATTTAAAACCAGTTAAAAACAGTTTGAGAAACTAGGTTTTTGCAAACAGCACCCTGGTGCAAGTTTCGACCTTCTGCTGTCGTCAGGAATTAAAGAATTCGAACCTCTGGAAGGTCATTATTTAATTTTTGGAATATACCCCACTATACTTCCTGAATTACCAAGAAGGTAAGAGCTGCTAACGAGAATAAAAAACGTTCAGCCACACTTAAAGACCACTTTGTATTCTCACAGTATACAAAACAATTCTTTATTGCCTTTCATGAATACATGTATAAAGCCTACCTGGTGCCCTTAGTGCCTCCCCACCATGACATAAAAACACACTTTGACAGTGTCAGATCAGAGAGAACCCAACAATACCCCTAATATCAATACTCTCCAATGTTTATATATAACCTCTCTTAATTAATGCCAGTGTGAGCCATATCTGGTCACAAATCTCTCATGTTTATGCTTAAGGTCACAAGACCTACCGGTAGACACTTTACCAGGGACCTCGGTTCCCATACACCTGCATATTATAGGTAACGCCACCGTCACGATTCACATATTCCCTGTTTGAGTGGATGTTGTGAGAGTGGTGTGGGACAGTGTGTGTACAGGCAAATCAGTTTTAGATATTAGAGATACTTTGGGGGTCTCTCCGCTGTCCCGGTGACATTGTGATTTGATGCAATGCTGGGATTACACGATACGTTTTTTTTGTCAGAATCGTTCTGATAGATGCCTTCGATGATAAAATACCTTTTTTAGCTATAGTGGATACAATTATACCTGTCACAGAACTGCATTTACTATGTGATAGAGGTAGGTCTAATTATGTGAGGTAAAAGACATGCAAACATGCCCCTTATTTCACTTCAGAATTCTAGTGTGAGCTATTTTACTACTAAATACCGCACATTTTTAGTTAAATATTACCACAAGAATTACCTCATAAAATTACATGAGGTAAAATTTTACTTAACCACTTCAGCCTTCAGTCGTTTTCACTTTATGCGTCCGAGCAATTTTCACCTCCCATTCATTAGCCTATAACTTTATCACTACTTATCACAATGAACTGATCTATAGCTTGTTTTTTCCACCACCAATTAGGCTTTCTTTGGGGGGTACATTTTGCTAAGAGCCACTTTACTGTAAATGCATTTTAACAGGAAGAATAAGAAAAAAACGGAAAAAATTCATTATTTCTCAGTTTTCAGCCATTATAGTTTTAAAATAATACATGCCTCCATAATTAAAACTCACGTATTGTATTTGCCCATATGTCCCGGTTATTACACCGTTAAAATTATGTCCCTATCACAATGCATTGCGACAATATTTTATTTGGAAATAAAGGTGCATTTTTTCCGTTTTGCATCTATCACTATTTACAAGTTTAAAATAAAACAAAATTAGAGATATTTCATCTTTACATTGATATTTAAAAAGTTTAGACCCTTAGGTAAATATTTACATGTTTTTTCTTTATTGTAATGTTTTTGGGTTTTTTTTGTATTATTAAACATTTTATTTGGGTATTTTTGGGAGGGTGGGATGTAAACCATAGTTTTATAATGTAAATGTGTCTTGAGTTTTATTTTTTCACTTTTAGTTGTAGTTTTACTTTTTGGCCACAAGATGGCAGCCATGAGTTTGTTTACATGACGTCACTCTAAGCGTAACATACGCTTAGAGCGACGCATGGGTGACGTTACAGCCAGAAAAAGCGAAGCTTCCGCTAGAAGCTGTCGCTTTTTCAGCGGGGGAGAGGAATCAGTGATCGGGCACCATAGCCCGATTCACTGATTGCCAGGCTAACGAACCGCGGCCGGGAGCGCGCGCGCGGACGCGCACATGGCCTCCTGGGCGTAGCTAGTACGTCCAGGAAGCCAAAGTAGTTAAAGAGAACCAGAGAGGATAACAGCAAAGCTTTTATACATACCTGGGGCTTCCTCCAGCCCTATACGCACGGATCGCTCCCACGCCGCCGTCCTCCGCTGCCTGGATCCGCCGGTACCGGGTCCTGTCATTACCGCCAGTCGGCCGGCGGACGCGGCCAATTCTCGGCATCACAGGGGCTCCCTCCATACACTTACGCCTGCGGGTGACTACTGTGCAGCCGCATGCGTAAGGGTATGGAGGGAGCCCATGTGATGCGGGACCCGGTAGCGGCGATGGAGGAAGCGGAGGATGGCGGCGTGGGAGCGATCCAGGCTTACGGGGCTGGAAGAAGCCCCAGGTATGTATAAAATATGTTCTATTTCACGCTCCATTCCTCTCTGGTTCCCTTTAAACTACCAGAATTCAAAAGATGATTTTCCTCATGAGGTAAATCAAATCCCTTGAGGTAATTATCTACTAAACAATACCAGAATTGAGCCCAATCAGTGTGTTTTGTGGTCAAGAAACACATTTATAGCTCTATATAGTAAAAGTCTTTTTCTACCTTATTGATTACCTCTCATCCCTGGAGGTAAGTCCATTGCTTGCTTTTTTTTATTGTCATTGTTATATATAAGGTTGCCAAGCTCTATCCTCTATCCTCTACTCTATGGGAGCCTGCCAGCCTGGGCCACACCTCTCTGCCATAGGCCTCTGTGGTTTATGGTATGGGAGTTTGAGTAGCATTCTAGGCCATGTTTCCTCCTACAAAGGAGGAGAGGGGGAATGAAGAATAGATCTACAACAATCATGTGTCCACCAAACAACAATAAAATGGTATGAATAGGAACTTTAATTATTATCCGGTATCAGCAATGTCATATTACATGAGAGAAGAATGGTTTCAACTGCAGATCTACTTTAATGTTTATCCTACTGCAATGAGATAGTATTAAAAAAATATATGACAAAAGTCATTCTGTACTGTTCAGGATGCAGTGGTCTGGCTCTCAGGGTTCCAGTGCAGTTTTGCATGTATTCTTCACATTTCTCAAAAGGTACAGTAAAAGAAAATACTAACCCTGTCGATAAAAAAATAAAAAGCAGAAATTGTGCTGCTATAACATCCTTACTGCTTGCTGTGACTCTAAATCTAAGCTGGAAAGAGCACAGGAATTAGTGTTTCTACATTTGGAATTACAAACTAGTGGCCTGTGAAAGTAGGGTTAACAGTATTACTGCAGTTTAGACAGCTTACTGACCTCTGACTTGTTTATCTGTGCAAGAATGGAAGTCACCTTTCAGAATGGAGGAGAGCAGCAGATGGAACTTCAGCACATATAATCTGCCCGACTATTCTAGGCAGAATTATGAAAATCAGGGATATCTTTAGCTTTTGTTTGGTCTTCACATATCCTATTTCAAAATACATTACGTAGCATGAAATAAAAAGGGCAGCTGTTCTTGAGCTTACTGCTACAATGTTTATACTGAGGAATAGTACATAGTGATGTATTGTATGACTGAGGTGTCCTGACATAAGTAGCTTTATTCCACTAATGAAAATATTTTCATGTGACCTTTCTCCTCCTCTTCATATTCTCCATTCCACTTTCAACATACAGGTTACCGTTAAAGGACCACTATTACAAAATATAGTGTAAAATTTAAAACACGTGCATGCATATGTGTAAGATGTACATTCCAGAATAACATGCACTATAATTACTTTTTTCCTGTGTTGCAGTCACTTACTAAACGCCAGTTGCTTAGTAATAGTGTGTAACCAAGCAGGCCAGTATCTCTGCATAAATCCATTCCAGGAAGCAATTTTGTAAATAATAAAGGCAATACTGAGAATCCCTTATGAGGAGATAGTCTGAAACCTGTTAGATTATTTTTTACTACCTACTGTGAGCGACAGCAACATAGGAGAAAAATAATTTATAGTTTGGCCACTTGAGAGAAACATACCGTACATCTTTTATGTACGTGTATACAAGTATCTTAAATGTCATAATTTTTTTGCAAAAAATGATCCTTTAAAAAGAACCTGAGGTGGGATTACAAATCCTAATTGCATACAGAGGCTGGGTCTGCATATAATGCCCAGCCTTTGTTGTTATATTATCTCCCCACAGCCCCCTCCCCCCCCCCCCCTGCGCTCTGCTATGCCCCCCAAAGTAAACCACCGTGCTAGCGACACACAGCGTGTCGCCAACAGGCTGTTTACATGTATACATATATTCTCGCCGCTCTCCTCTGCCTGATTTGCCCGCCTTTCACTATAGAAAGTGCATTGTCTCAGCATGAGAAATATTGGCCAATCAGAGAGGAACAGAGGTGTGGGAGGGGAAAACAGGAGGGAAAGAGGCTTCAGCCAATAAGGCTGCATTAGTTAAAGTGGATGCGAGATGAACTTTTACTTATTACATAATTGTGTTCCTTTCCTATTGTTTATAGGGCATTCCTCAAGCCAAATACTTTTTGTTTTTGTTTTAATACTCTAATTCCATATAAACTTCACAAGCCACGCCCACGGGTTTTCAGAGAGCCAAGGCACTTTCAGACAGTAGCAAGGGCTCATGGGAGCTCAGTCAGGGCAGGAGGAGGGGGAGGTATTACTAGCCAGAGATTTCAGAGTCTGAGGGGAGGAGGGAGGAGGGGGGATCAGGTTTTTTTTTTTTGCTCAAAATGCAGATAAGCCAGCCTCTATGTAATGTTTACAAACAACATGTCTGCTGTCATTGTATCACAGGAATAATCAATCATATTCTAATAAAGCTGTTTGCAGCTAGATTTGCTGGGTAAACTATCTAAACTTTAGGTAACATATATAGACAAGTTACTTGTTATAGTTAGTTTTTCATTTCAGATCCGCTTTAAGTCTGAGGGGAAATAAAGAAGTAAAAAAGAACAACTCAGCATGCCCTGCAACTTCATTTTTGTGTACCAAATTTTGTGTGTACTAAATAAGAGTCAGGTAAACTGGGGAATAATCATTCATCAACAAGAAAAGTAATAGTGATTTTAACTTTTGGATTGCCTGGTTAGCATCCTTATTACTTGTTTACCAGATAAAAATAAAGAACTGATTTTTTATTTTATGCCTGACAGTTACACTTTAAAGACTTAAACTCAATCCTACACATTATTACAGAGGGAGTGTGTACAGTCAAGTAGGGAAAGAGGGTGGACCAGGAGCATGCTACATGAGGTGAGTGGGCAGGGCTAAAAGGAAAAAGAGGATAAGGCACTTTCCCCCCAAAGTATTTGCGAGATGTGCACTCATTTTTAGGTAGCCAAAGGGGCCCTGCAGCATAGGTAACCTGCGTTTTTCCTCAGGTAGCTGGAGGTGTCCCTGAATATAGGTAGCCAGAGATAGCCCCCCAGTATTGGTACCCACATGTACACTCAAGTATTGGGCAACCAGAGTTAGCTACCTAGTATAGGTAGCCAGAAGCGCCTTTCCACCATTATAGGTAGCCAGATGTGCCCCCAATATTTAATAGTCCCCCCAGTTTAGGTATGTGATATCTTCCCCAGTTTTAGGCAATTTCCCCCAGTATAGGTAGCAGATGCCCCCATTCAGATAACAAAGCCAGAAGTTCCCTCGGTATTAGGTAGCTTCCCCCCAGTATAGGTAGCAAATGTGACCTCAGTATCAGGTAGTTACCCCCAGCAAAGCTAGCAGATGTGCCTCCCCATCTCTCTGCTGAGCCACGAGCAGAGCATAAATTAGTAGTTACTCACCAGCTCTCAGCATTCCACCAATGAGACCTCCATTTAGCTCTAGCGTCCTCTGTATGGGTACAGTGGGGTCTCTTGTCATGTAGCCCACCAGCATGTACTGGCAGTTAACATACTGAGACATGCAGCCATAGCCATGGAGATGGGACGCTGGATGCGCAGCTGAAGGGAGATTTTGTTGATGGAATGCTGAGAGCCAGTAAATAATTTCTCATTTACGCTCTGCTTGTGACTCTGCTTAGGGAAGGTGAGGGAGAGGTGGGAAGCACCGGGGAGGCGAGTAAGCTGCCTCTCCCGCATCAGTAGCCTGTAGGCTTGAGCCTACAGTGCTTTATGAATCCTCATTACCTAAAATAGCCATATTACCTGAAATAGCCAATATAGGAGCTGAAATTTAATTTTCAATTGCTGACTAGTCTTTCTAATGTACATAATCCACAAATATGTATAATACAATATGCAACAAACTAGCTCTTACAATAATAATAATAATAATAATAAAAACACCTATTGGTATTTCTCTTGCCCCAAAGAATAGTAGAATATGAGCAGGAATCCGTTTTTCTGTAAACGAGGGCACTATTTCATACATATTTCTACATGAATGGTAGACTCCTATGGTCTGACACTGATGACAAATGATGTTGAAGTACATGCCGATGATGCCTAAATATACATGTGATTTCAAATGACAAATTAGTACTCCAGCTAATGATTTTAATTCTACATTTCATTAAGTTTCCTTCTCTTGTTAGTATCATTCTTTTTGTATTTAAGTTTTTATTAGAAGTAATAAAAGGTACAATAAACATTTAGGGTATATCTTGAAAAAACCTGAACAGTATTGAAAATGTTGAGTCTAACAACAAATTTTGGTTCTTAGATTTTACGTAAAGATCTGTCTCGATGTGGCTTTTAGGTACTCTAGTACTATAGAACTCTGAAGAAAAAATAGTCAGATTCTTAAAGTAAATCTAATAATTTGACATGGTTCCATGAGGCACTATACTGATGAATCCACACCAGAATGCATCATAAATAAAACAAAACCAAAAAAAAGAGTTTTTGCTTTTTGAATAATGTGATCTATAATGAATAGAAAAAGATTTCATCATAGGTGTGCATACAAATATCTGCATAGGATAGGGTTAAAGCGGTATAAAACCCTGACATAATATTCAATAAAAACATGTTTTCCTACTTTTTATATGCCATCCGGTTATCATATTTGCATTTGTGCATAGGTATTATTATTCACTTAGAAATTATATGTTCCCAAAAGTACAGTTTTTTGCTTTGTGAGCTGACTTTGCATTTAAATCATAACTGGTTTTATTCATTATGTATTGAAGGCAGAAATGCTTTGAGTTTCTGTCTGTGTCCAGGAGCTTCTTCACAGTCAGAGAATGTGTCACATTGCTCACTTGAATCTCGCCAAAGGACCAGCACCACTCGATGTATTTAGAAGCTCTTTATAAATTTATTAGCATCAATATGATAGCAACGACAGACGCTGTTTCGGCCCCCATGGGCCTTTATCAAGTTGCACAGGATGATCCTGTGCAACTTGATAAAGGCCCATGGGGGCCGAAACAGCGTCTGTCGTTGCTATCATATTGATGCCAATAAATTTATAAAGAGCTTCTAAATACATCGAGTGGTGCTGGTCCTTTGGCGAGATTCTATGTTGTGACCCCTTGGTACTGGGGTGAGGACCTAGGCACACTTTCCTGCACTAAAGCCACTGTGAGTGCTCCTGGGCACTTGGAAGACATTGCTCACTTGATACATTTAAGTAAATACAAGATAACATTATCTACACTTCGGATGTGTCCACATTTCTCTGCACTGAACTTTTCAGCCCTGTGTGTAACCCTTTGAATGCTGTTCTAGTAAAAAAAAAATGCTGGTTGTATATAATATGCTGTAAATAATTTTTTAGAGCAAAGAAGAAATGCTGGGTTTCATTCAGCTTTAAATTTGAGTCCATGTGCTGTACCTTTCATTTGTCAAAAATGGGCTTCAGTTAGAACTGTAAAGCAAGGGAACATTTTTACAGCTCATCAGAAAAATCAGACATAATTTACACCCAAGAGTTGTCTTTACAGGACAGAGATAGAGGGCCTGATGCAATTCACTTTTTTGCCTAAGTTTTCTCCTAGGTGAATGTTTACATCTTATCATTAAAATGCCTTTTAAGCCACCAGCATGCAAGAACATACTCAGAATAATTTTGTCAGTATTTCTTACCTACTTTTTGGTATTTGTTTAATTGCAAAGTGCTGACAAGTTATTTAAATTGAAGACGGACATTATCTCCTAGGAGAAATCTTAGGAGATAAAGTGAATTGCATCAGGCCCAGAGAGTCTTAAAATCAGTGCTAACTAATAGTGTTGGGTGTTCGAATTCAGAACATCTTTCCGAATTTACCCTAACAGCACTTCAGCACCATTCAGCACTGAGCCTGGGGACAGGGTGAGGGGAGGTTCACTTACTTGCGCTTCACAACACCTTTCAAGTGACTCCGATACTGCCTCCTTTTGGCTATGGAAGGATGAAGTGTGGAGCCATGTGAAATGTGCTGTGAAGCATGAGGGAGTGAACTCCTCCTCACCCTGTCCGCAGGGTCGGTGCTGAAGTGTGATGTTCGGGTGAATTCAGAACAATGTTCCAAATTCGAACACCAACACTACTAACCAACATCTGGATTTTTCAAAATACTTCTAAAAACAAAAGTCTTTGGCCTTGCCTTTTAACAGCCGGTGCCAAATGTATTCTCTAGAACAGGGAGATACAAGAGCTGTCTCCTCACTCTCTCTAAGTAACATGGTCTGCTGAAATGTTAGTGTACTTCTAGATCTGTGTTCTCCAGCTCTATACATACAGAACTGGTACATCTGGGCGGAATTGGCAAATGGACAATTTGGGCGTGCCCAGAGACTCTGGACATTTGTGCCCGAGGGTTTTTTTTCCATTAAAAAATACGTTTTTTTTTCTGTTATGAAATAGTATCCACTTGGATCCAACATGGTTGAGGTTAGGCATCAGTGTGTGTGTGTGTGGGGGGGGGGGGGGGGGGAGGGGGTCGGGGTGGTACAGGTACACATAATGGTGGGGAGGGGGGTTAAGGTTGGGCAGTGGGTGTTTAAGGTTAGGAGGGAAGGTTTTTAAGGTTACGACTGGGGGGATGGGGGGATTTGACATCGGCAGGGGGGTGGTTAGGGCTAGGCATTGGTGGAAAGAGGGTTCTGTGCCCCTGCCTGGCATGCCACACGCTTAGCATCCTGGAGCCATACTTTTGCCATTGCTAAAGGAGCATAAAGAGCTGGATAAGTGGAATTGGTAAACAGTCTGATTCACCCCACCCAATCAGCTTTCTATGCTACATACACAGAGCCGGGCTGGTCAACGCCAAGGGAGCCTTACTGAGTGGACAGCAAATGTCACAAATGGATGGAGCTGGGCACAGGACATGATGGTGAGTGCAGGTTTGTAAACCCTTTACAGCTGCTTCTCAGCACACCGGCATTTCTAGAGCCTACTGTGCCTAGTGCTAAATCTGCCCCTGGAGACTACAGTGGTATCCCTGACCAGATAGAAAGTACTTACCCCACACTTCTCATCACCTGAGATGGACACTCTCAGATATTCTCGTTCAAGCAAAACCTCTTTTGTGAAATGATCTACTAAATCTTCATGCTCTTCTTTGTATGACCTGACAACATGAACAGAATGAGAAAGAGAAAAACAAGGAGGTGAAGGATCGATACAAGCCAAAAAGTAAAACTTGAGGAAATATGAGTAAGAATGAACTTTAAAGAAGAAAAAACACATGCAGAAAGTCCAAGGTTTGTAGTAAATAGATTCAGGAACTGTCAAAGATAACACTCACTGTAGGTCTGAGCTGCTGTCAATTTTCATAAAGTCTTGTTTAGCTCTAAGCAAAATGTCAGGTTCAAGCCTATGGAGAAAAGCAGGCTGAGTTACGTAAGAGAGAACAGGGCAAAAGAAAGCGAGTAAATGCAATTAAATTACCTGAATAAGTGCAGGAATATCATCAACAATGTCTATAAAAATTTTACCATACTTTGGACATTTCAATTTATCATTTAGTGTTGACAAGCCACGCAAATAAAATGAAATGTAGAAAAACATCATTCTGCATATTTACTGCTGTTAAAAACGTCCCCACACTAATTGAAATCTACGCCCTGTTTGGTAGCTATTATCAAAGCTAGGACATAAGCGCGCCGCATGGCATCACTGTGAGCCAATCTCATTGGCTCACATTGATCCCAGTGGTTCCTGACCAGCTCACAGAGCTCTGCTGTCATTGTGACAGCAATGCAAGAGTGCTTCAGCGACTCTTACCCTAAGGGCCCGTTTCCACTAGGGCGAATTCGCATGCGTGGCCTGCATGCGAATTCGCATAGGCAATGAAAGTGGATGGGACTGTTTCCACTTGTCATTGTTTTCGTGCGTTTTTCTGTGCAGGATTTTTCTGCACGGTAGGGCCTGCAGAATTCGCCTGCTTGAGGAATGCAGGCGAATCGCAGCCCATGTATTTAATAGGGAAAACGAAAAGTAATACAAATTGAGTCAGGCAGTGACATGGTTAAATTCGCATATACCCTGCCTATGCGAAATCGCATGCGAAATCGCGGCAAAAAACGCACGCGGAATCGCATCCGCATGCGATTTCGTCAGCGGTGGAATCCCGGTGATTCGCACCGCACTAGTGGAAACGGGCCCTTAAGGGGCCGGAGACCACTGGTACCGAAGTAGTTAATGTGTTTGGGCCTTAAAGAGAATATGTACTCTAAAATTCTTACAATAAAAAGCATACCATTCTATTCATTATGTTCTCCTGGGCCCCTCTATGCTGTTTCTGCCACTCCCTGCTGCAATCCTGGCTTGTAATTGCCATTTTTATGCAGTGTTTACAAACAAAAGACATAGCAAGTGATAGGCTGAGAGGAGCTCAGTGTGTGAGTCATACAGAGTGTACAGGGGGCCTGGAGAGGGTGTGTATAGCTTCTATCCAATCACAAGCAGCACAGCACATTCCAGCTTGACTGCCTCAGCCCGACAGAGGAGAGAAGATTAGATCATATAACAGAGATAATACAGCCACTGTGCAACTAGGAAAGGCTGCAGTTAGACAGATCATTTCTAATAGACCAGATAATGTATCAAATGTGCAGGTTCAAGAACATTTGGGAAATAGTGATCACAACATGATAACGTTTGATCTGGTGACTGATAGGCCACGGGGCAGCGGGACCACTAAAACTATGAATTTTAGAAAAGCAAAGTTCAATCAAATTAGGCAGGCACTAAGTTTGGTGAACTGGGATAATGTACTACAAGGGGAGGACACTGAAGGGAAATGGCAAGCTTTTAAACGTATTCTCAATCAATATTGTAGTATGTATATCCCATATGGAAACAAAATGTCTAGGAATAAAAAAAGGCCTCTATGGATGAATAGAAAGGTTAGAGATAAAATGAAGAGGAAAAAGAATGCCTATAAGGTCCTAAAACAGGAGGGGACCGAGGCTGCACTCAGCAATTATAAGGAGTGCAATAAAAATTGTAAAAAAGAAATTAGGCTGGCAAAGATCGAAGCTGAAAATCAAATCGCTAGGGATATCAAATCTAACCCAAAAAAGTTTTACAAGTACATCAACTCTAAAACAAGAAAGGTTGACTGTATAGGACTCCTAAAGGATGAGGGTGGGAACTCAATGGTGGATGACCAAGGTAAGGCAGAGTTATTAAATGCTTTCTTTGCTTCTGTCTTCACAAAGGAAACAGCACTGTTGCAAATTACAGAGGCAGAAAAGTCTCAATCTTCTAACTGTAATATTAAATACTTAACGCAGGAAGAAGTGAAGGCAAGACTAAATAAATTAAAAATAGACAAGGTACCTGGCCCGGATGGCATGCATCCTCGGGTCCTAAGGGAATTAAGTTCAGTTATAGATAAACCCCTTTATCTTATCTTTTGTGACTCTCTTTCAACTGGCAGAGTCCCAGTGGATTGGCGTACAGCCCACGTTTTCCCATTATTTAAGAAGGGCAAAAAATCAGATCCAGGAAATTATAGACCTGTAAGCTTAACATCAGTTGTATGCAAACTATTTGAGGGGTTACTAAGAGATACTATACATGACTTCATAGTAGAAAATAATCTTATTTCTCAGCATCAACATGGGTTTACTAAAGACAGGTCCTGTTTGACTAACATGCTCAGCTTTTATGAGGTAGTGAATGCTAATATGGATATTGGGAATGCTGTAGATGTGATATACTTGGACTTTGCTAAGGCCTTCGACACTGTTCCCCACAAAAGTCTGGTGCAAAAGTTGGGGATGCAAGGACTGGGGAAGAGTCTGTGTGCTTGGATAGGGAACTGGCTAATGGACAGAAAACAAAGAGTTGTGGTCAATGGATCATACTCAAAATGGGAGATTGTTAGCAGTGGGGTACCACAGGGGTCTGTACTGGGTCCAGTGCTCTTCAATTTATTTATTAATGACCTAGTGGATGCAGTAGTGAGCAATGTTGCCATTTTTGCAGATGATACAAAATTGTGCAGAATCATCAACTCTCAGGAAGATAGTGTCATAATGCAACAGGATCTGGATAGGATGGCTATATGGGCACATAAATGGCAGATGAAATTCAATGTTGAAAAATGTAAAGTCATGCATTTTGGTCGTACCAATGGTCTAGCACCATACAAATTAAATGGGAGACAGTTGGGGACATCAAACTTGGAGAAGGACTTAGGAGTACTCATCGACAACAAGTTAAATAATCGTACTCAATGCCAAGCCGCTGCAGTTAAAGCTAACAAAATTTTGGGATGCATTAAAAGGGAAATAAAAACTCGAGATGCGAGCATAATATTGCCCCTGTTTAACTCTCTAGTAAGGCCACATCTGGAATATGGAATTCAGTTCTGGGCACCACATTACAAAAAAGATATTGCAGTTTTAGAGCAGGTGCAGAGACGAGCAACAAAATTGATACGTGGGATGGAAGGTCTCACTTACCAAGAAAGGTTAGATAAACTGGGTTTATTTAGTCTAGAGAAAAGACGACTTAGAGGAGATCTAATTAACATGTATACATATATCAGAGGGCAATATAATAGCTTGGCGGATGAGCTTTTTGTCCCTAGGCCTTCTCAAAGGACTAGAGGACATGATCTGCGCATGGAGGAAAAACGTTTTAGCCATTTATTTAGGAAAGGGTTCTTTACAGTAAGAGTGATTAAGATGTGGAATGCATTGCCACAGGAAGTCATTGTGGCAAACTCTATACCTGCATTTAAAGGGGGCTTAGATGCTTTCCTTGAGTTGAATGACATCCATGGCTACAATTACTAGGTAAGGCAGAATGATGTTGATCCAGGGATTTTATCTGATTGCCATCTGGAGTCGGGAAGGAATTTTTCCCTTTTGGGGCTAATTGGACCATGCCTTGTAGGGTTTTTTCGTCTTCCTCTGGATCAACAGGGATATGTGAGGGAGCAGGCTGGAGTTGTACTTTGTACTGGTTGAACTCGATGGACGTATGTCTTTTTTCAACCAAAATAACTATGTAACTATGTAAGAGCACATTAGAACAGGTATAGGAACTTATAGGATAGAAGAAATAAGGATGAAAATGTTGTTACAGAGTCTCTTTAAGGATTTATGCATTACCGTTTTCTGAATGCAGCTGTGTGTAGTGACATCTACAAACAGTACAGTCCTGTGTAGGGGGTGCTCAGACAGGTGTTTAAATAGGGCATGGGCACTAACAGCTGTTTTGCATGCTAAAGAGACGCTTATGTCAATGGCATCATCATTCGGTGATGTCATTGACATGCATCTGTAACAGCCAATCAGGAGCAAAGCAAGCTGCTCAAGCTGCAAGCATTTGTTCTCCCTTCTACACCTTAACATAGTGCAGGCCCTTTCCACTTTGTTTTTAAAAAAGCTTCTGATTTTACAAATGCAAGTACTGTAAAGTTACAATTGGAATCGTGGAATGCACTCATACTGAAAGCGTTTCCAATTTTCTAAAAAAGGCAATTGTAGTTCTGCTGCATTATAACTGTGTTTCAATTGAGGACAACATAGTGAAAATCGCAAAATTCTATTTTTGGAGCGAAAGAACCCTAAAAATGCAGCAAGGGCATGGTAAAAATGCAGTGAAACATGCCATGTACATCATGCCTGAATTTACTGTATTTGTAGTACTAATGGTAAATAGAACATTTTTCAATTTAAAGAGGAACCAAAGTAAAAAAAATAGCTTTGACCACATTGTCCCCACAACAATACAAATAAAAATACAACAATAATACTTAGCTACCCCTCCACCATTGTTTCAATTTTTTCATAAGTGGGTTGCTGCACCAAATTCAAGCTCCCTTCATCTTTAAAATGCAAACTTATAAAAAAAAATAATAATAAAAAAACATGCAAACGTATGCTATTTTTCTGCAATTTTGTTTGCAGTTGCAGTTGCAATTCCAGAGGCCTGTGCAGTAAAGGTCCCAGTTCTCTAAATATCTTGTGCCTCTTTTCTACAGGGTCAGATTTTTCACTTTCAGTACTTTATTAAAGGTGCATACACACGCATTAAGAGTGCAACCCACAGGGATCCACACTTGATCTCTCAGGTGACAGTTTGAGGCCAAGTGGTGTATAGATAGGTTGTGAGGCTACAGCGATTTGTTGCTACGTAGAGGAGAATTTACACAATGGCATATGTCATAGCGGCTTCCAGTGGGAGAAGTAAGGAGAAGAACAATGCGTTCAGCCAAGTTATTCTGGAACTCCACACCTTAAGAGGCTATACACAATGTAAATTGTTATTAGTTACAAACAGCCCTCATTGTCCATTTTGACCAAAAACTGTATAGCATATATACCAGGCTTCAATATTCATTTCTGTTAAGTACAATGCATTTTGTGGTCTTACTTGATATCCTGGCTTATCTGTCTCTCTAGTCGCTGCCTTCGTTCCTCTAGCTTTTCAATAGGGCTCTCCTCTGGAAATTCATATGGAGCAGAACGCATTTCACTGTCCACAAGGGAACGGCTAAAGAGTTCCTGGTAGAGAAGAAAAATATCATTGACTACTAGAAGTCGTTAATTTATGGTAGGCAATCAATTTGATCGTGATGATCACTTTAAAGGTAGCCACACAATACATATTTTTTTTGCCCAATTAGACATTCGATTAGACAAAAATGTGTAATTGAGCAAAAATTGTAGAGGATTTTGGTGTTTGCAATCAACATTATGATGTTAATCATAATGTCAATCGCAGTGCTGAAAACAAAGTTGCATAGTGCATGTCCGGCTTTAGGCCTCTGATTAGCTGGTTAAGGAAGTGAGGTATGGCTGAGTTTTTCATGTAGCGGATCTGCTAGCAAGGAAAAAAAAAATGTTGTCAAATGATTGGCTGATTGTGATCATGTTTTACTTCAGTTCTTTGTAACTATGCCAATTTGGTGGTCTGTTTCATGAATTGGCTCTAAGAGGCTCCCCTGCATAAAATTTACATTTACAGCTTACGTTATGCAAACACACACAAAATATGTACAGTACGTTTTTACTTTTTGTGGTCATTATATTTTTGGTGCACATATTAAGACTTTAATTTGGAAATCATGAGCCTCCAAATGACAAGTTCAACAACCATGAGCCCCCAAATGAAAAACGCAGCAACCAAAATCCACCAAATAACAAATGCAGCAACCCCAAATTCACCAAATGAGAGAAGCAGGACTACACTGTTCTGTAGCAAAAGGGGAAGTGGGACAATTTTGTCTCAAGTTGTAACTTCTAAAGGGTACTTGCATAACTCTTCCTGAGAATCCCTGGTAAAAGGTGATAGTGTGGTGGTTGGTGACTGATAACTGTGTCCTAGGTAAGATAAAATACTTGCCTACAGAGGTACATTTTTAGGTACAGTTTAAACTTTTGGGGACCGCCGCATGTAAAACCTACGCTGCACTTGTGGCTGTCTAAGCCTGATGCGGCGTAGGATTTACGCCACCTGTCATTTTCGCTTTCGACGCGATCGTGCGCACCCGAAAGGGGAGATTATGACATCTCCCCTTAGTGATCAGGAGCCATCATGATTGGCTCCTGATCACGTAATCACTGTGATCACTATCGCCGGAATATTGTAGTGATCACTATTAGAGCTGTGGCGGTAGGGGGGAAAGAAGAGGATCCACTCACCTTCCTGACATTCCCCCAGCGATAGTCGCTCCCATCTGCTGTGGCCGGCCCCGCTCGCTCTGACGTAAGTGTCGGGGTCCCGGCTTGATAATAGCTAGACCGGGGATCCAGCTGCCTGACCCCCCAAGTACACCCACAGCACATCCATCACTCTCCCACCTTAGAAATTTTTAAACGCCCCCTCAAAACTCACTTTTTCCGACAAGCATTCGCTCTAACTTAAGTCATTCACCCTTTGACCTCTTGTCAAGTTTTACTCCTTACTAGATAACCTAAACACACTGCCTGTATGTATCCTGCATACTTCCCCACCTCATGTTTCCCTCCCATTCCTTTAAATTGTAAACTCGCACCCTTTTGTGTCTTGGAATTGTATTCATTTTATTCATCATGTTACATCTGTCATTGTAATCACCAGTTCTGTATTTTGAACCAGTTTCTATATTTGATGTGTATCATTGTCTGTACCATTATGTAGCCCTTGTTGTTTTCCTACTTTGTACAGCACCACGGAATATGATGGCGCTTTATAAATCAGTATTAATAGTAATGTGTGGGGAGCGAGGCCGTGGTGCTGAAGGACAGCACCACAGGGTAAAACCTCGCTTCCCATCGCCCGGAAAAAGGGAGCATTCGTCTGAGTAATGCTCCCTAACGATTGGCCATCACGCAAAGGAAACCGGCAATAGGAATTGCTGGTAATCCTCATGCGATGGCAAGGTGATAATTAGCTTGCATTGCCACCAGCAGGTAAGACAGGGAGTTGCAGGATTCCTAACAAAACTAACTAGCCATAATCAACAAACAAGAAGTATGCTGTGTATACAATGTAACCGCAATAATACGGTGCATTCAGGCAGCTCAGTTTAGTGCTGGACAGCAGACTTGTGTATATGACAAACATAGCTGCATTCACCTTCATCCACGCTGATAAGTTATGGTAGGAGTTATTCTTCCATAAACCCATAAAAAAGCAAGTGAGCTGTGATACCTATATTTCTCTCAATTCAAGATTTGTTTAAAAATAAGCCATAGTTTCTACACCCTTATAGAGGCTTTGGTGGTTTTCAAGAAAACAAATTAACTCAAGCAGAAGAAAACAATGAATCAGACATTTAAGACAAAAGAATGAGAAATCATGCACGCCCGCTGAAACACTACTGAGGACAAATTTATTAATGAAGTACTCCAGTCAAAAATTTGATATTATGCCTTGAAATGTGTTCACTGTATTGCACATTCTGTGAGACACTGAGTAGGATGTAGAATTTAATGAAACCCAAGTCCTGCCATACCTCTGCTATTTCCTTGTATTTGCCCTCCATTGATGTTCTTAGTTCTCGGTTCAGCTGTTTTAGACTATGAGGAGTACCAGAGAAGGATTTGGCTGACTGCAGATGGTGAAAATGGGAGCCACGAAAATCTGAAAGAGACAAATACTGCTCATGAAATATCATTACATACTGAAAGAAACTCTCATATACAGTATTTGTAATAAATATAACATGTAATATTCTTGAAATCAAAATTAAGTACAGAAAGGTTTTTGGATTTACTTCTAGTTAACAAACAGAAAGGATATAATCAAGTACAGTTCTACCAAACGTGGCTATTGACCTTGTGCTGATCAAGCAGCTTCTTATTTATCAGAAGGGTGTATAACTGTTTCTCTGTACTGTATTTATGAATCCTGCCTCTAATAACCTGCAGAGCTTACAGTAAGAGCTTTGTGGGCAGCAGATCGGAGGCTGGACTGTGCGCCAAGCATGCAGTTCAACCCCTTTGCTGAAAGAGGCCTAACTCATTTCATGCTGCATGCTATTTCAGGGCAAAGGGAGAATATCTGTATCTTATAATTTCCAGACATGCACCAGTAAGAAGTGCCCCGAGATACGCTTTATGTCTTAACACTGACGGTGTTATATTTGGGGAATCTTCATACAGTGTATGTTCTTAAAAGATAACAATCTTTGCTCATCCTTGCTATGCAAAACACTTGATAAATCTCTTTTAAATGTATTTTATGGAAGACTTTAATATGCTACAATGAAAAGGAGCTTTTCTTTGTAACAGTTATGCCAAATCACACAAATGTGAAATTAGTTTTCAAGACTAATCTACAGAATAATGTGTATATAGATAGGTCCATAAATACAGTGGTTTGCAAAAGTATTCGGCCCCCTTGAAGTTTTCCACATTTTGTCATATTACTGCCGCAAACATGAATCAATTTTATTGGAATTCCACGTAAAAGACCAATACAAAGTGGTGTACACATGTGAAGTGGAATGAAAATCATACATGATTCCAAACATTTTTTACAAAAAAATAACTGCAAAGTGGAGTGTGCATAATTATTCAGCCCCCTTTGGTCTGAGTGCAGTCAGTTGCCCATAGACATTGCCTGATAAGTGCTAATGACTAAATAGAGTGTGTAATCTAATGTACAGGTGTGTGTAATCTAATGTCAGTACAAATACAGCTGTTCTGTGATGGCCTCGGAGGTTGTCTAAGAGAATATTGGGAGCAACAACACCATGAAGTCCAAAGATCATACCAGACAGGTCAGGGATAAAGTTATTGAGAAATTTAAAGCAGGCTTAGGCTACAAAAAGATTTCCAAAGCCTTGAACATCCCACGGAGCACTGTTTAAGCGATCATTCAGAAATGGAAGGAGTATGCTACTGTGCGTGGATCGGGGGGAGGGCCCTAGAGCTGCACAGCCGCACTAACGCGTATGCGGACTGCGCTGCCGCGGCCATCTTGGGAGAGGAAGGGGAGCCCGACCCCGTCCGTGGGGTCGGGAGCGGCACGGGGGGCGATCAGACTGCGGGGACCCGGCGGAACTGCACGGTGGGCGCGGACGGCGTCCTCCGTGCATTTAAAACTGATTAAGGTACTTATCTTTTTTTCGCTATTTGGGCTCGTAAGTCCTTTAAGAAATGAACCTTATATTTTTATATATATATGTCCAATTCCTTTTGAGCACCTTAAATGAAGGGATCGTGAGAGAGAGAGAGAGAGAGAGAGAGAGAGAGAGAGTATATATACGGTATGTATATATATATATATATATATATATATATATATATATATATATATATATAAAAATGTTAAACTGTTATTTTGCCCTTTAAAGCCCTAGTAGCTCATTAACATCTTTAAATTACACTTGGGGATGTTGTTTCCTAGTAACACAAAGTTAATTAGTCAAGACGTAAGATGCTCAGTATATCGTATTAAATATTTTTTTCTTCATTTAACTATAATAATTTTAGCTCCATATAAGATGATGGTAATAAACTGGACAATGGTTGCTCTGGAGTCTCTTTTAAAGATCAGCTTAACCCACGCAAATGTACCTGCCTGGGTTTGCCTACATTAGCCACCAACATTTGCTTATATTTATAAATGAATCACATGAAAATTGTTGTGTATGAATACCAACAGGTGCAACTGAAACTAATTAATAAGACAATTGACTTTTTATTAAATACTGTCTACATGACATTTGAAGAGACAAATCTAATCTGTAATATGAATAAAACAGAACTAATAATTTTTCCACTGTCTCTGTCCACCTCTCTGCCTAATATAACAATAAATGTTAATAACACCCCTATAAATTCAGTTCCCAAAGCACAGTGTTTAGGGGTAATATTTGACTCCTCTCTCTCTCTTATTCCTCACATTCACTCCCTAACTAGCTCCTGTCATCTCCAACTCAAAAACATATCTTAAATCTGACCTTTTCTCACTCAGAACATAACTAAAATGTTAATACATGCTTATAATATCTTGTCTGGACTGTTGTAACATACTGCTTTGTTGACTACCAACTAACAGATTGGCACCGCTCCACTCTGTACTGAACTCGGCTGCTCAACTCATTTGTCTTTCTTCTTGCTCTTCCTCTGCTGATGCTCTGTCAAGCTCTTCAATGGCTACCAATTAAGCAGACTATAAAGTTCAAACTGATAACCCTAACTTAAAAAACTCTCCACAATATCTTTCCTTTGTACATCTCCTCACTAGTTTCCAGATACCAACCCAACTACAATCTCAGATCTGCACATGACCTTCTTTTGTCCTCCTCTAGAACCACTTCCTCGCATTCACGTACACAAGATTTTGCACGTGCTTCACCGGTCCTCTGGAATTTCCTGCCACAACACACCTGTCCCTTTCCAACCTTTGATATCTTTAAATGCACCCTCAAAACTCACTTTTTCCATCTAGCATACGCTCCACCTTAGGCCAGTTCCCCTTTGACCTCTGGCCAAGTTGAACTCCTATTAGATGACCTAAAACACACTGCCTCTAGGTATTAATGTTGTATACTACCCCACCTCTTGTTCCCCTCTATTCCTTTAGATTGTAAGCTCGCAAGTGCCCTTTTATGTTTTGGAATTTGTTACACATTTCTTTCAAAAGTTTTTATTGCAAAAGATATTATACAAACCATCATATGCAATATGATGATGATAATCATATACTAAAAGCATAGATAATACAGTTGACAGTTAACTATAAACTAGATATTAACATCAAACATGATTGTAAAATAAAGTTACGACACCTCCTCCTCAGAATGTATCTTCATACAACGGAACACAGGACTGTTACACATGAATCATGTGCATTTATACATTAAAGCCCATGATAATACTACTTCCCTCCTACCAATCTGTCTGAAACTTGATTTTAGTATCATTTACCAGAATTTGTTACACTTTTTATTAATATTACAGTACTTTTGTCAATGCAATTACCAGTTTGTACCAACTTTGTATATAGGTGTTTACCGTTGTCTGAATTATTTTGTACCTGTTGTTTATTTCTTACTTTGTACAGCGCCACTGAATATTTTGGTACTTTATGAATCAATAATAATAATAATCTGTAAAATCAGAGTGGCAAGAATTGTACCAGCAAATCATTACATGAGGCTCAGATCACACTTAAACCATTTTTCCAACAACCAGCCAGAGCTGACAGTACAGTCTTCTCAGGTGGTCTGTTGTAGTCCGTTTGGAGTCCCGGAGGTGGATGCAGTCCCCCATAGACTTGTATGGGAAACGCATCCCCTTGTCCAGAAAAATTGTGCAGGTCTAGACTCTGTGTTCCACTCACCACAATGAATCTGTTGTAATCCATCATGTGTGAATGGATCCTATTAATAACATAGATCCGTTGACATCTGTGTTTCTAATCTGGCAAAACAGTCAATATCCAAATGCCCATTTTGCATTGAAGTGTGAACTGAACCTAAACCGAATATTTACATGACCTCATCAGATTGTGAGTTAACAATTACATCTACTTCAATGCAGACAGTCATTAAAACAAACAAAGGCAGATGGCCTAGTGAAGTCTGCAATAGGGGTCTGTTTGTGCGATAAGTAAGCTGCATGTGGACCCATGGCAACCGTTGTGAGAGAAGTATAACACTGTCTTTGTTATATTGTAATTGAAAAGCAGTTCCAGTATTGTCAATTTAATGTCTCACCTTACTGTTGCAAGCCTTGCCCCACTATTTACACTTTGTGCTCCAGTATCAAAGTGATGACTACTTTATAGTTAACAGCCAGTGCCACTTCCATGGGATCCTCTAACTCTATTACTCTTGTGCAAGACTGCCCATTTATAATCTTGCAATCTGCTCCTGTTACAATAAATTGTGCAGGCAAAGTAGCTGTCCACTTCCCAGGACACCCACTCACCTTCTTTTTATTTCTTTAATAGCTGTTCTCCTCTTCTCTGCATTAACAAATACATGACAATGCTTTCCTTCCCATCATCCAAGTCTATGATGATGCATCAAACAGCCAGTTTGTAGAGAGGTGCTGGCCACTGGCATAGCCCCACCAGCAAAGCTTTACACTGGTGCTCCCAGCACTTAAATTCCTTCTACATCAGAACCTACTTCTCAAGAGCAGTAATGGTGATAAATACCTGAGTAGAGATGGCCCGAACCTCCGAGTTTAGGTTCGCGAAGCTCATTTTTCTCTTGGGTATATCACAATGGTACATGGTAGGCAGGCTTCAGCATGTAGTGTTGGTGGTATAGTGGTGAGCATAGCTGCCTTCAAAGCAGTTGACCTGGGTTCGATACCTGGCCAATGTATGTGAGGTTGCTTTTGACATCCTACAAATCGCTAAGCAAGCTCATTTTTCTCTTGTGTATATCACAATGGTACATGCTAGGCTGGCTTCAGCATGTAGCTTTGGTGGTATAGTGGTGAGCATAGCTGCCTTCAAAGCAGTTGACCTGGGTTTGATTCCTGGCCAACGTATGTGAGGTTACTTTTGACATCCTACAAATCCCTAAGCAAGCTCATTTTTCTCTTGGGTATATCACAATGGTACATGCTAGGCTGGCTTCAGCATGTAGTGTTGTTGGTATAATGGTGAGCATAGCTGCCTTCAAAGCAGTTGACCTGGGTTTGATTCCTGGCCAATGTATGTGAGGTTGCTTTTGACATACTAAAAATCCCTAAGCAAGCTCATTTTTCTCTTGGGTATATCACAATGGTACATGCTAGGCTGGCTTCAGCATGTAGTGTTGGTGGTATAGTGGTGAGCATAGCTGCCTTCAAAGCAGTTGACCTGGGTTCGATTCCCGGCCAACGTATGTAAGCTGGCTTTTGATATCCTACAAATCCCTGGAAGACAAGACAAGACAAGGGAGGAGGAGGAGGAGGGTGGAAGGTGCAGGGGAAGAAAAAAAAAAGCACAAGAACAAGATTAGCTCTCTAAAGAGCTGTTGTGGGGTGCTATTTTAGGAAAAGTTTGATTTCATGAGGGCAGCCATCGTTTTGTTGAAAGGAGGTGATCGGGAGCGTGAGACACAGTTCCAACTGTCCTGTGTGCTGATCACCCCTCCCAGGTGCTAGGCAACGTGAATAGCAACAAAGGAAATCCCATCATGCTTTGCACAGCATCAGGGAAAAAACGCCCGGGCAGGTCTCTTTGATCTCCTTCAAGAGGTGGCGCTCACTGTGTACAATGATGATATCACACTAACCATACAATAATTGGATTATCACACTTGTTAGTAAATCATATCATGTATATAATATTTTACAGTGAATTCACCCCCCACAATAATAAGTGAGTCCAAATCTGAAAGGTCTCTTGCTAGATCCACAGGACACCTTCAGCTTCACATATACATGAAAGAATGTTCCTCAGCAATTGACAAATTTCCAAGAGATAGATGGCCACCACCAGCACCCTTTGTGTGCCACTCACCGCATCCACTGACCGCAAAGGTCAGTATAAGCCTTGGGACAGTTCCCGGGTCGTCCCCCACCTCTACGATCAAAACACAGCAACAATTCTCCCAGAATGTCTTCAATATTGAGTTACCTCAAAGGAAAACTCCACATAGGGTAATACCGTTTAAAAAGTGTTTATTAAAACAATCGATTGCACTCACATGTTCCTCAGGTTAATAGTAGCTCAGAGTTTTAGAACGGGCTCTCCCCCGTAATGGTGGCCTAGGCTGGCAGGCTTCGGTCCCCTGGGGCTCACTAACAACACCGCCGCGCGCTCGGTGCACTTTAGGATTCCCCTCCTGGTTCTGTCTCGCCGCCTCCACGCCACTCCGTGATGTCTAATCCCGCTTCCGCATCAGGCTCCGCCCTATCGATTTCGTCACTCAGTGACTCATCGGGCATCCTGATGAGTCACTGAGTGACGAAATCGATAGGGCGGAGCCTGATGCGGAAGCGGGATTAGACATCACGGAGTGGCATGGAGGCGGCGAGACAGAACCAGGAGGGGAATCCTAAAGTGCACCGAGCGCGCGGCGGTGTTGTTAGTGAGCCCCAGGGGACGGAAGCCTGCCAGCCTAGGCCACCATTACGGGGGAGAGCCCGTTCTAAAACTCTGAGCTACTATTAACCTGAGGAACATGTGAGTGCAATCGATTGTTTTAATAAACACTTTTTAAACGGTATTACCCTATGTGGAGTTTTCCTTTGAGGTAACTCAATATTGAAGACATTCTGGGAGAATTGTTGCTGTGTTTTGATCGTAGAGGTGGGGGACGACCCGGGAACTGTCCCAATGCTTATACTGACCTTTGCGGTCAGTGGATGCGGTGAGTGGCACACAAAGGGTGCTGGTGGTGGCCATCTCTATCCCTTGGAAATTTGTCAATTGCTGAGGAACATTCTTTCATGTATATGTGAAGCTGAAGGTGTCCTGTGGATCTAGCAAGAGACCTTTCAGATTTGGACTCACTTATTATTGTGGGGGGGTGAATTCACTGTAAAATATTATATACATGATATGATTTACTAACAAGTGTGATAATCCAATTATTGTATGGTTAGTGTGATATCATCATTGTACACAGTGAGCGCCACCTCTTGAAGGAGATTATATTTGGACATAAGAGGAGGCGAACAGGTGTACATTTAGGGAAAGCGTGATTCACTGTGAGCGCTACCTCTTGTGATTTAAGGTCTCTTTGATGGGTGGAGCTTAGCTAAAAATGCAGCTAAAAATGATGCTTTGGTAAGAAAAACAAAGTTCTGATGCTGTGAAACTGTTAAAGAAACACCAAGTCTTTTCAGTTCTGCTGAGTAGAATTTTAGTTCGGAGGTTCACTTTAACAGCATACAGAGCATAGAGAGGCACATGACCTGAGAAAGGGCTACACCCGAAACATGTTGTGTGCCTCTGTATGCTTTGTATGCTGTTAATACCGTTTACTTGAGCAGCCTTTTGTGTGCCGTCTCCATTTTGTTTCAGTACATTGGCGTGCAGGAGTGGTGTCCCTGTAGGGGTCTGGTACCAGCTTCAAGGTCAAGAGACACAGACCTGAATTGGTGAGGAAAGTGTACTTTTTGTTAACTCCCCTAGAGCAATGTCTTCATCCCCTATTCCAATTATTCTGTTACTGGTTGTTTTAACAGCCAGCAGTATAGCAAAACAAGGCTAACATGGTGGTTATATAAGCCACTGGAAAGTGTAAATTGCTTATTTAAGCAGCATTTTAACTCTGAACTACACTGCTGTACTTCACAAATATCAACTTTGGGCTACAAAGGAAAGTTTTGGAAGGAAGCTTATTTGCAATACAAAAAATGATATGACGTTTGGCAATATTCTTTCCTTTCCTTCTGTTACTCAACTAATTGAACTGGGTCAAAAGCTCTTTAAAAATGTATGTGACTTGGGTGGCCAAAGAGAGACCTGAAACATATTACGGTCAGCTGAGTGGGAAGGACTCTGCTGAATAGTGTCACTTATAGCACCAATAGAACTAGAGACATGCCTCCTCACAATTTTGTAGCAAAATATTTGCAATAAACTAGTGTACATGAACCTTTAGGGTTAGTTTAAAACCAATTTAGTACAAATATAACTATAGTTTGAAGTCAACAGATCACTTTTGGCTAATCACTGTTTCAGTTCATGTCAAGCTCAGTCTGACCTCAGGTAGATTCCAGTTTTCCACTCAGTGGTATAGCTGTGACATTAAATTAATACAAACTGACAAAATCTGTAAAAAAAATAGCCCTAAAAGATGCAAAATGCTGAATCAAAAGACCAGATTCACTAACCTACATTAAACTTTACACACGTACATTTGCATGCAAAGTTTATCTGGAGTAACACCAGCTATCTAATGCACATTACATAAACAACATAAATTGGGTCATATAAACAACGTGTGTTACTTGCATAAAATACATTGCAGGCTGACTAATGGTGACAATACACGGTACAATAACAACGTCCCATTTTCCCAATTATTCAGCCAAAATGATTGAGTCAAATAAAAGTAAAAAATTAACTTTTTTCGATCAAGACAACTGAAACGATTATCCCGTATTTTTTTTTTCAGTAAAAATCTGATCGGACATGTTGGAAAAATCTTTATATTCAATCTAACGGAATAATCGAACAAAATTATATAATCAAATAAAATAAAATAATTGTACCATGTATCGGCACCATTACACTGACCAATGTATATGTTGTTTGTATAACATGTTTTACATACGTGATATAACAAAAACTAAACGTTATGAGTGCTGTGTGGGCATGTAAAGTTGAACAGTACTTTGTGAATACTGTATATACTCACGTATAATCCTACTTTTTCTGCATAAAAAATGTGCTGAAAAGTTACCCCCTCAGCTTATATGCGAGTCAGTGGAGCAGAACAGATGATGGAGCAGGTTTTGTTACTGGCAGAGGAGAGTAAGAATTGTGCATTAGTGATCCCGCTCTTACCGGCTTGCGCCTAGCTGTGTCCGTGCTCTGCATCTCCTGCAACATGGTGTGCAGAGTGTGCTGCTCAAGACTACTTGTGTTCCCTGGCTTGTGGAGCGGAGCGTGCAAGCAAGATGTCAGCGGTGCAATGATCTGGGATTCTTCCTATGTGGCAATCGCTGTGTCTCATATCTATGACACCATCTATTGGCTTCTTGAGACACAGCTGTATGATCCTGGGGCACATCTGGCTATGGGGAGGGGAGCTGACATGTACTGGGGGAACATCTGGATACTGTGATGGGGCTGTATTGGGGAGGGGGCTTATACGCGAGTCAATCACTTTTTCCTGGTTTTTGGCGGAAAAGTGGTTGCATCGGCTTATACGCGGGTCGGCTTACATGCGCGTATATACGGTACACCCCAATAAGTCTTATATACAGTAATGGTCAAAACACCCCTTCCATATGACAATCCCCTCTCTTCATATTTTCACAGCAAATTTTCATCAAGCCTTTTAGTGCAGTACGTTATTTCTGATTTTCAAAGAAATTAATGGAGCAGGCATTTCACAAAACAGTATGATTGTACTCTAAAATATTACTTACATAGTGCGACTATCATTTTGGGGAGGCATAAGTTTGTCCAATTACTATATCCACTCCTGACTGTGGAAATTGATTTATATTTGCTACCCTTCTGCTTGCAAAACATATTAGGGGAAAAAAATGTACTTTTAGTTGTAGTCCTTTTTCATAGATTAACACAATATCAAGGCATTTTATTCTGGAGCCGCAGTACTGGCATTATACAATGTAACAAGTGAAACAATGTAAAAGTGCCTATAAACGGTACAATGTTGTTCTCAGATGCGATGAGATTTGCGGGATTGTAAGTAGTCGGAAGGTAATTATCGAGGGGCCTAGCTGCGTCTCGTCGTCCATAGGACTAGCCACGAGTCCCTCTCCGTGGTCCCCAGTATACGGATTGTGCTATGGATGCACGCCAGACCTAAACAGGCACACCTACAAGCTCAATCCACAAGCCGAATGCGGAGCGGCAACCCGGATCCACGCCTCTCTTGTTGACGGTGGATGTACAGGGGCGGTGGTGCTCCTGTGCCCGGGAATTCGAATAGCTGAAGCAGCCGGCAGTGTGAGCTCGTTACCTGGACTGAGGATTGGAACCTTAACTACTGGGAGTTTGCCTGAGGAGAGGAGATATAGTGTGCGGACCACGCGGGGGCCCCTGCTGTGTGCACATATGGGATGGAGTAACATCTTACCCCTGGGACCTGTTAGGAATATGGAGTCGTGAGTATGCAATAAAGCTCTGGACTGCTCTGCATGCGCTTGCCCATATGACTGCTCTGCTATCTCTAAGGCTCTCGTGCATGTTGCGGGACATTGCAATGCTTTTGTGCTGACACCAGTCTGCTACTCTCGAGTTTATTGTGACTCTACCAGGATGGAAAATATGATGATGGTCCTCCATGTGTGCTCTTAGGTGGTCTGTACGTATGTGGTGGCATACTATGTGGTGAGTCTGATGGGCGCCCCGATGCAGATGTGTACAACAGCGCTGTTGGTTTTAATTGTGTCTTGTACACCATTTTATGCCTTGATGGGTCACAAACAAAAAATAAATTATTACCCCTTTTTTCACGTCAACCAGGTCACGGTCATATGATTGGTTACAATTGTGGCGGTTGGGTTAAAAATACCAGGTGAAAAGTGGTTATGAAATTGATTGTCTGTCTCTCTCCCATGTCCCTTGGCCCCTCTCTTGATATAATTATCGAGTGTTCTCATAAACGGGTTGATTAGGGCACTTTCTCTCTTCAGATATGATCGTAAAGTCCAACTTTTCAATCGATAAAATTCTGTATTCCAATCGACCATAGAATCATTTCACATCGATTTTCTCCATATACTGCTTGTTTTATGTAAAATTTGATAGTAAAAAGCTGTTCTTAACGCTTTTGAAAATGATAGCGCTTTCAAAAGCGCATGGCTAATGTATTTGAATGGGATTGATCCCACCAGAGCGATGTGATTTTCTCCCAAACGCAAACATGGGTCCTGCAGCATTTCTGCACTTTTCTGAGGCGATTCAGCCTCACTGTTAAGTATAGGAAAGTGGAAAATAGCTCCGAAAAGCACTAGATCAGAGCAATTTTCCAAGCGGTTTTGTTACAGAAGTTTTTCAGTTCCAGCTCTACTGTAACAGAAAATAAAAAATGTTACACCAAAACGCTCCAAAAACCGCTAGGCATGATTAGAAAATCGCTACGCACGTGTCTAGAATCGCTCTGAAAAATCACTTCAAAAGGTGCTGAGCGTTTGCGATTACATATAAAATTCATTACATCATAAGTTTATTTTCACTTCAGATTCCCTTTAAGAGATTGTCAAATTTATAAACCTCTTTCCATTGTCAGGGTTCAAAGCAAACAGCAGACATAATAAGCACACACTATTACTACCTAATAGGGATGGTCAATGAGGTGGAGATAATTCTCAGTAGATGCAGAATTATGAAAAGTTAATGTATGCAACTTTAAATAAAACTGAGATTAGATTGGTCCATTTTCAAGCTGCATAAATTTTCATTAAAAATGTGCATAATTGTGCATGAAGTCAGAATTATTTCCATCTCATTGACCATCCCTACTACTCAAGAATCTGGCCTTAGCTAAGCAAGCAGCAGAAAGTGAGCAGTTTTCTGTTATTTCCTGTGTTCTCTTAGTACAAGGATTGTACAGTGTTGTCTTTGGCCCATACTGTAGGCTCATGACGCATTATGTTTGTAGCAGATCCTTGTTGCTGGCCACACTAAATCTGTAAAGAAACTACAAGACACCGACTGTGTGGAATAGTTACTGGCAACATTTCTGAACAACATTCTCTGAAATGCAGCTGGAGACTTGTAGCTCTGCCAAGTCTCTGCTACACATCACCAATGCATCATAGCCCTTGCTAATAAATTGGCACAGTGTTAAAGGGAAATACTACGTTCTGTATAAAACTACCATGAATACAGAAGACTGCCACACACATTTTGCAATTGAAAGTAAACCTGAAGTGTAAATAAATCAACAAGATTGTTTTTTTTTACAGAAATATTTCTAAACAGGACTTTACTAGAATCACATATACAGGATTTAATTTTTTTCAAAGCGATTTATGTATTTAAAATGTAGGTCTGAAGATTACGTAAACAGTCTCACTGTCATCAAGTTGCTGTTCTCTATGATCCAGAGTAGCAATGACCTGCTGAACTTCTCATCTTCCTTGCTGTCAGACCATTTATCACAAATACACTCACGTTTTATGGCCTCCTATTAGTTATTAGGAACAATCCATCCAACTGCAGAGAGACTTGCATTTAGTACACAGGAACTAAGAGGGATATGGAGGCTGCCATATTACCTTTTAAATACCAGTTCCCTGGCAGTTCAACTGATCTCGTTGGCTGTAGTAGTGTCCGTTTTAAACACCTTAAGACAAGCATCTGCTAATCCAGTCAGAAACACCCATTTGCCATGCTTGTGCAGGGTCTATGGCTAAAAGTATTAGACTTTGTTCCCACTTGAGCAGAGAACGGACATTTTTTGTCCGTTCTCCGCTCATTACTAAACAGACAGTCGTGGCTCCTATTTTAAAAATAGTAGCCACTCACACTTGTAACTCTGTTGCACAAAACGAACCGCACACCTGTGCAATCCAACTCCAGGCTACAGCCGCACCATTGGAGTGGACATTACCCGTCCACTCCCGCTGATCCGGCACAATTAGGAACCAAGCCTGAGAGGTAGAGACTCAGCTAGGAAAGCCAGGCAATTCTGCATTGTTTAAAAGGTAATAAATATGTCAGCCTCCATATCCCTCTCAGTTTAGGTATGCTTCAAAGTATTCCCACAACTGTATTTTGCAAGCAAGTCCTTGTTGTCACACTTCTGAAAGCAGCCTTCACTACTGAAAATTGGTATTGTTTCAAGTAAAACAAATTGGTTCCACAATATATTACTACCCTATGGTTAGTCCAAAGGAAACAAGGAAGTTTCATCTTGATGCCTTCCTTGTATTCTGAACTGAGGAAAACACTCAGCAAGTGGTAAATGATTTTTTAGAATACAAAGTAAAAAACAAAAATAAGACACAAGAAAAATCCAATTGAATCTGCTGTATGTTCCTTTAAACATAACCTGACCTATATCAATAAGAGCCTTTATAGGCCTACCCCAGGGTTTTAAAAGCAAAGCAGTTGTTATTAACTATAATAGTAGCAGTTGTGGTGCCAATGGATTCTGCAGTCATGACAACGCTCCTGGCACATCTGGAAGATGGAGTGACCGCAACAACTTCAGCTAATCGTAATGCTTATGTGTGGAACTTATGGTCCGGCAACAGCAATGATGGAATGGTAAACAAGGTGTTAACAACACTGGGTGATGTGCAGGAGACGTCATAGAAGGACTGAATGGAAATGGATGAGCTGCAATAATGTAAATATAATAAATGTTAAACTGGAAAATTACTTCTCAAGTCCAAAGCTTGCAGTAGAATTCCAGAAAGGATTTAAAAAGCCTTAGGCTAGGAGCACACTAGGCAGAATTGCCTGCGATGTGGAAACCGCATGCCTGTTTGCCCAAAGTCTATGGGACACATAAAAACCCAATATCTCTGCGTCTTACAAAACACACAACTTACTGCATATTTCTCTAAAACGCACATCATTTTTTTTAAATGGAGATGCAGAGAATGTGTTACTTTTACCAGAGTTTTTGATGCATTTTTTTTTAAATAAAATAAATATGATACTGTATTTTACTCCATTACACAAAACTCAATCACACCAAAAATGCAAAAATGCACAATGCAGAAAACTCATGGTTTTATGCGCAGCCAAGTGTGTTTCCCGCCTCTGGGCCTGTCCGAGACGCACGCCGGTACTTGCAGTGATGTGACATCACATCCAAATCCCTCTAGCTGGGCCATGCACAGCTATAAGGATTAACAAATGTGACCCATTTTTATTTGTCCCCCAACAGTGCTGCTACAGATTTCTGGAAAGGCCACAAAGGCCCGGGCCTTGGGTGGCTGCAGCCCAAGGGGGCACCTGGGCATGAAAGAGGAGGCTGAAAATGGGGAACAACACATGAAAAAGGGAGACTGATCCTAAAGGAGCTATCCATGAAAGAGAGGGGCTACAGTACATGGATGCTACACATAGAAGAGGGGGCTGCACATGGAATGGGAGGGGTGCTGCTGCACAATATAGGCGACCAACAACATACTTAGCCTAGAGGCACACAAAGTATAAATCTGGCCTCGTAGCATGTAATAAAAAAAAAAAGCCTAACATATTTTCTACTTCAGAAAAGAACAGTCATGTGATTGAATTCCTTTCCCTCCTCTAAACTCAGGGGGGGGAGTAAGAGATGATGCATGATCTGACCACTCATTCTTCAAAGTTGAAAAGAAATCAACAGGTTTTTTTCAGGGCTGTGGAGTTGGAGTCGAGGAGTCGGAGTCATTTTTGGGTACCTGGAATCGGAGTCGGAAAAAAATGCACAGACTGCGACTCCTAATGAGTAATTAAAAAAGAAAATATGATAAAATGTTCTATTTCTCAGATAATAGTCATCATAAATAATTTATACATACAGTAATAGCTGTGCTTAGTCCACAAAAATTAAATAAACCAATCAAAAAATAGTTACTTGTGCTACTTCAATAAAGCAGTCCCCGTATTTTTAAATTGTGACTGTATATATGATGTGTACACAGGAATCTCATTTATATACTAAATAACATCTATGCTGTAAGAATAAATCCTGATGTAGAGCTGTGTCACTAATAGAGATGGTCAATGAGATGGAAATAATTCTGCGCTGATGCTGGTTTATGCAAAATTATGCACTCCCTTTGCTCATGAAATCAAATAATTTGATATGTTGTTAAAATTTGGTTTGATGACTATGAATTGAAGGGTACCTGAGACAGATGAAAAGAAAAGTTTTATACATACCTGGGGCTTCCTCCAGCCCCTTCAGGCTAATCAGTCCCTCGCTGTCCTCCTCCGCCACCTGGATCTTCTGCTATATGAGTCCCGGTAATTCAGCCAGTCAGCGCAGTCCGGCCATATGCCACTCCCACAGCCAGGAGCATTCTGCACCTGCGCAAACAGGTGTAGTACGCTCCTGGCGGCGCAGTGTGTGCATGCGCACTATGCCCGACTGGCTCATATACCTGGACCCATAGCAGAAGATCCTAAGGGACTAATTAGCCTGAAGGGGCTGGAGGAAGCCCCAGGTATGTACAGTATAAAACTTTAATTTCATCTGTCTCAGGTTTACTTTGTTACACAGTATATATGTGCACTCCCCACAGAGCTGCAGGGAATCTACTGAGAATGTTATGCACATTGAACACAGAGGTGTTGTCTATCACCCATAAACCTGGTTCAGATTGTACATGAAGAATGTGTAATAGAGGAAGAATCACCTCATTCCCCTGCAGAGTACCCGCATATCACTCTTACATGTACCCACAGTTACATTGCCTAGGGCCTGATCCATGTTTAGATTGTGCATGAAGAATGTGTAATAGAGGAAGAATCCCCCCATCCCCCTGCAGAGTACCTGCACATCACTCTTAGGCTCCCTGGACACTGCAAATCCGTTTTGCGATTTTGTTTTCCGATTTGCAAATATGATTTTCCCTGAATGCAATCAACAGAAAAATGGAGGAAAAAACGGAATCGCACACTGCATGTGATTCCGTTTCCGATTTTTAATCGGTTTTTACATCCGATTCCGATTTTTAATCGTTACTGCATGCTGCATGTTTTCCTCCGTTTTTCTGTTGATTGTATTCAGGGAAAATCAGATTTGAAAATCGGAATTGGAATCGCAAAACGGATTTGCAGCGTGCAGGGAGCCTTACATGTACCCACAGTTACATTGCCTAGGGCCTGATAGATGGTGTTTGTTCCTGTCTGTACCTTCTACAAGTACTCTTACCAAGGACTAGTTTTAGTCTATGACTAAAAGTATTAGGCAGAAGATTAGCTGGATAGCCAGGTAACTGGTATTGTTTAAAAGGGAATAAATATGGCAACCTTCATATCCCTCTCAGTTCAGTTGTCTTTTAAAATTCCTAAGCGTTGGCAGTTAAGATACGAATGTTACATACTTTCAATCAAAAAGATTGTAATATGCAAATTAGAGGAGTCGGAGGAATCCTAACCTGAGGAGTCGGAGTCAGTGGATTTTTGTACCGACTCCACAGCCCTGTTTTTTTTATACTATTCCACTATCAATTCTTAAAGGACCACTATCGCGAAAAAAGTAGGCAGTTAAAATCTGACAGAACCAACAGGTTTTGGGACAGTCCATCCCCTCATGGGGGATTCTCAGCGTTTTCTTTGTTTTCAACAGCATTTCCTGAACAACAGTTTAACTGCCAAAATAGTAATATACCGGCCGGCCTCCCTACTCACTTTGCACACTATTTTGTCAGTTAGACTTTGCAACTGCTGTTCAGAAAATGCTGTTGAAAACAAAGAAAACCCTGAGAATCCCCCATGAGGAGATGGACTGGCCCAAAACCTGTCGGTTCTGTCAGATTTTAAATGCCTACTTTTTTCGAGATAGTGGTCCTTTAACCCCCTTAGCAGTAATCTCGAGTCAGGCTCGGGATGGAAAGCCGCAGAACAGGGTGGTGATCGCGTGCCTGAGTGAGTTTCATGCAGGAGCTGCTGCAGACGTCTCTGAGGTATGTTTTTCTTCTTGTTTTAGGGTCTAAAAGCCTGTGAAAAAATGGTATGGCTTTTAGACCCTAAATCTGGAAATAATCATAACGCCAGGGAGGTTAAAGGAGAATTTTACAAAAAGTCATTAGCTTGGGCATTAAATAATACTGGTAATTTATACTTGTTACTGTATATTCTGGTGTATAACACTACTTTTAAACCCTTGAAAATCATCTGAAAAGTCAGGGGTCGTCTTAAACGCCATGTGTAATTGATGCCGAGCGGTACGCCCTATCCTGTTACCGAATCTCAGATCTTGCTGCAGAGGACTGTAGTGAAGCGGCGCAGGTGCACATGTGCGAGATCTGAGAGGCAGAGAAGGAGGTAAATAGGATACAAGGGTGGACCAGATGGGTGAAAGAAGCGTGTTTTATGGGCAAACTGCGCAATCTATTCTTCCATACCGCTTTGATATACAGGTAGACAAGGAGAGCTGACCAATCCACTTGAAAACAGGGAGAGTTGACCAATCCAACCAGTCAATCACCTACAGTATATACTGTTATATACTGGGTACCACATACAGTACAGCACCAATATCTCTTCATACATAGCACCAGTATATGATGTTTTTTATATGAAGTCTTATACGGCGAGTATATTCCAAACTCTATATTTTAATTGGAAAAGTTGGGGGGTTGTCTTATACGCCCAGTCGTCTTATTTGCTGGAATATACGGTATTTGTATGTACTGTACTTAACGCTAATGGGAACCGAAAAAAACCCAAAAAAACAAACAGATACTTATCTAAGGAGAGGGAAGGCTCATGGTTCTGTAGAGCCTTTCCACTACTCTCACAGTCCCCTCGTTCAATCGATGTCCCCCGTTTCATGCCCCTGTCTTCGGGTGCACTGAAGCCTCCTGCAGCAGCGGAAAGCTGATTTTGACCGTTGGATACTGTTCACAGGGGAGACAGGGCTGGAATGAGGAAACCGTGAGAGGAACGAGGGAACCGTGAGAGGAACAGGAAGGCTCTATTGGACTCAGAGCCTTTCCCCCCTCCATATGTAAGTATCTGGTTTTTTTGGGGGGGGGGGGGGGGGGGGGTACCCATTAGCTTTAAAATTACACAGGTCTCTGACATATGCTAACATCCCTGTTAGCGAATCTGTGATACGTAAAACACTAAACAAGAATGGAGTTCGTGGGAGGATACCAGAAAGTCACTGCTGTCCAAAAAAAACATTGCTGCAAGTATAACATTTTTAATGTATTTTACCCTATTTTGGCGCCTCTGTTCACATGTACAAGTTTATTGCCTAGCCCACCCTTAGTGGCGGGATGTATCCTCTTTCCTGTCTACAGAGAGAGACTTTTCAACCTGAGTGGGGTCAGGTCTAATCTCCCCACCTGCCTTTACCGTGGTTGCCTTTCAGGTGACCCATGTTTGTAAGTATTTTCACATATTGTTACTTTAATATACCTTGCTGCTTAACATACTACACTATTGGGCTCTCGGTTTCCTTTTTGTATCTCCATATAATAGTTTAGTGTGTGTAGGTGAGCTCATTTCAGTTTAAAAAATGATTTTCATGAAAAGATTGTAATAAAACTTTAATTTTATGAGTCTATTTCCAATTATTTAGAGGTATTGCCTTATTTAACATAGTTACCTAAATAGTCAGGAAACGCGATGTCCTATAACAAAATGGAGGTCATTTACGGATGCAGCGTACCAAAAACATAAAGATTAGGTGGAGTGACCAAAACAGCTCTCAAAAAAAGACCTGTGTTATTAAAGAAATTAATGAATGACCTTCAGACTGCGTCTTTAGTCAGCATTCTGACTAAGGGCTCATTCACACATGCAGAAAGATAGGCAATGGCACACCCAGTCCTCTCCCAGCTCATACTACATCCCACATGCTTCTGGCATTTTGTTTCAGTGGTCAATCAAGTAGGCCACCCTTCGCTTGCACATAGTAATGTGCATCGTTTGAGTCACCAGAGGTAGACATGGTCTCCATGCTGAGGTCAGCATCTAAAAACTAGACCCACAACTCACAACCTTGCTGTACTTGTTTTAGAATTGAGCGTCTTCAACCGAGTACTTAAATTTGCCCCACTAACAAATTGACAGTGCAGCAAATAGTAGACTGTCGGGATTATAGTCAAAACATAGGCCATAAAGCTGAGCAGACAGGAAACGGACAGAAAAAAGGCTGAAAGACAGTAGTTGGGGAGGCCAAAGGTGCTGCATCAGTGACCACAAAACTCTGTCCTCCTTGATACAATGATCTTGATTAGCTTCTTTTCAGTGTCCATCAAATTCGTATGCATGTATTAGGAACTGTCATGCTCACCATCCTCAATCCAGCCCTGTCTTCCTTTCTGTTTGCCATGCACAACAACCATATTCAGGTATGAAGAGGTGTATCAACTCCTACAAAGCCTCTAAATATGCAGTGTTCTCCCCAGTCCATTTTAGCCTGATGAACCACCCAGCTAGTTTTGGTAAGCATCCGGCTGTCATCGGCATGCCTCCTCCTATGTAAGCAGAATTGTGCAGAGACGCGCCGGCCCTGCATTCTTTCATCTCGCCCCAATCGGCTACTTTTTCATGCCACCCGGCTGGAAAAAAAATTCCAGGGAGAACACTTGATATGTATTTATAAATACACATGCGCTCTGTGAGTTTAGGGCTCATTTCACACTACGGAGAGAACGCTGAGATGCTATTATTCTTCAATGAGTTCAGAAAAATGACATCACACCTTAACAGTTTGACCATACAGTGAGGTATACAATACCATGAAAGTATGCCTCACTGCTGGTGTAAAACCACACATTACCCTATAAACACAAGTGCATCAACTGCATTACACCCTACAGAACCTGTCATATCATCCAGCACCATGAACAATGTGACAGCTCCATAGGACCATCATTGCATTTGCGTTGCAATGATTTTGTCTGTTGCGTCACAATGTGAAAGGAAGCACATGGGAACTTCTACATTTACAACTGCTTTCCACTGTACTCTGTATAAACAACTGTCAGCTGATGATGCACAATTGTGCACTAACCACAGTCAATAGTAGATGGTGTTCTGATACTATACAAAGATATCTGCAGCATAACCTTAGTGAATATTCACCAGCTTTGGCAGAAATGATCATCAATCTGTGGTGCTCTATCCATCTTTACTAGGAACTGAGGTCCCTGCACCACATAATTACAGTCTATCCATTTTCCAGCCACATGTGATTTACATTACATAAGAGGCTCTGTAAATCACAGAGGTCATAAATGGTGCATCAATTAGGTTGCTGGGATTGACATTTTTATGAAAACGTAAACGAATGTGTTGTCCATATCAGCTAATATGATTTTGCAGAAAAGGCTGGGTAACTATTTTGATAAACCTGTCTCAAATATTAGAATTATATTTGCCATGCACTATAGGCACAAATCAATGTTTCATGTACAGAACAATACGTCTTTTTTTTTTCATAAATGCTGTTTTGATCATTAACATGCTTTTCCCCTCTTCTGCATGCAAACAATTCACCGCTTATCCTCAAACTGAAGTCACTGCACAAGTCCCGATCTACTCTATGCCAGTCTTGCGCAGAAAGGCAAATGACACGAACTCAAGACTCTCACACTGACTAGTGACTACTACCCACATCCTGCAGCTGGCAATACCACGTCCCCAGCCTCTGCAATGACACATCCGCGCTCTGCTAGTAAACTTGGACCCCCATCCCGCAGAGCACCGCTGTCGCCGTCTCCCCACTCCATTCTACGCAAGCTCTCCTGTGCCACTCTCTGCTGTGCCCCTTCCCTGCAGTCTTTCTCTCGTCTACCTGGCACTGATCCATCCCCTCCCGTTCTCCTCTCTGACGTGCTCTACACCCCGCAATGCCACTCATCACATCCCCGGTGCTTGGAACTGACCGTACAGCTGTTCTTGAACTGCTATATAGAGCTGGCAGTCTCCCCCTCGGCGTCCTCAGCTAGTGGAACCGTCCAAGCCGCAGACACAAGGAGGGAGCAAAGAAACCTGTGACGACTATACCAAGGCGAATTTCTGAAGAGGAGGGGGGGGATACGTGAATGGAACATCAGCTGCAGAGCTCCTGTCAGTGGGGAGGAAGGGGGAACTGTAATAGAGAGGAGAGAGTGAACATGAAAAGGTAGAAAAATATATAGCAACGACAAATAAATACAGCGTTCTGCAGCGTGGACAGGCTGGCATTTGTAGCCGTGGCAAAGGAGGAGAGCTGAGCAGGAGACTATGAAAGAGATTCTAGAGATACAGGGACAAGCTGCTAGCCAGCAAAGTGCATACAGAGAATAACAGGATGTGTGTAGGAGCCCGATAGGAACCAAAAAGCCCCGTGCTAAAGGGTGCAGCATTACCCCACTGATAAGGCATGCAGCTACTCTGTGCACTGGCCATTTCTGAAGTGAAACAGCTGGCAAACATGGCAGAGACAGCCTACACGGCTTACATATTATTGGGGAGAGGACTCAGAGGAGTGGGAAGAGTGAGGGGAATCTTCAGATAAGAGGAGGGGTGTGACTGTGAGGGGAGATATTGGCTGCTTATGTAAGAGCAGCCGCAAGGTCAGTGGCCTGGCGACGCACGTCATGAGGAGGAGGCCACTGCAGAGACAAAGATAAGGAGACATGATGCTGCTACCCTGAACAAAGAAGCAGGAGAGTCCCCAGACCTGGAATCATGGTGATGCAGCAGATATAGCTCGAGGGAGGGATGCGCAGTGACAAATAACCTGAATGAAGAGAGCAGCTGCTAGCTTTATTTTAGGGAATATTGTAATACTGGTTGAGCCAGACCACGTTTCTTATTCTTTCTATAGACTCGGATTTAACTTGGCTTATTAAGCAAGTCACATAGCAAACAAGGTGGAAACAAAATACCAGTTTTAGTTGCAATAGTTTCCATTTGAATACGCTGGTAGCCATTTGTTAAGAGAGAAGCAGTAAAGTAGCCCTACACTGCATGATGTGGCCAAAAGATCAGATCACAAATCTGATCAGAGAGGGATCTATCTAACTGAAAACTTCCACACACTGCACAGATATTTAATAGATTTGGACTATCCAGAGGCTTCCCTCTACTGAGGTAATTATCTAAACTTTACTGTTTTTCTCCTTACAGGTTCACCATAAAGTGGACCCATACTCTAGCTAGTTCATCACACAAGGAAAAGTCTTATTTCACATATGATTGCTGAATACATTCACTGTATTCTGCTCTGTGCTTGTAGCTACACTAGATCAGGGTGTCTTATCAGCAACTGGGAATCAGCTGGGAACAGGTGGCCCCTTCGCCCACCAATGTCAATATGGTATCTTATGCACTGTAAATGGTAAACCCCACCACCACCACGGGAGTGGCGGCACTGTGCATAGATGGCACATGCCTAAGGCTGCCCCTGCTGTGGGCTATGTGTGAGCTGTGCTGCTGCAGCACACTGCCCTGTGTAAAGACAGACTTAATGTGGACCCAAATTAAAAATACAGGATTTCAGAAATAAAATCTATTTTCTAAATTATAATAATAAATAGCAGCCTTTTTTCAGCTGCATGATGACAAATATATAATATTTTACATTTATTGGAGGAACCCCGCCCTCCTTTCATATTGCCGGGACAGAAACCAGCAAACTGGTGGAGTAACAGGTGTCTGGCAAAGGAGGAATTGCTAATGGCTGCCACCTGTATAACCCTAGTTATCCAAAGAGAAGGGTGAAAAGCATGCACTGAAATGCTCATAGGCTTGAAGGAGTGTTTATTTATCTTTGTAGGTGTCAGAGTGCTGCAACTAAATATTTTGAATTAAAAAATTGTTTGGTTTGGGTCCGCTTTAACCCTTTCAGTGCTTCTAGTGAACTGGATACAAGAAAATCTTACGTTTTTTTTTTTAGGATTTTCATAAATTGTAATGAAGATTTTTTTTTCCGTAAAAGGTTATCATCCTGTAGCTAATATTTTACAGCATATATATAGTTCTGAGTTTGGTTCCACTTTGAGCGGAATTTCAGTCTGGCATAACATACTGTACAAAACTGTCTCTTAACTCCTTATTGCACATATAGTTGTTGTACCTGTTTTGATCCCAAAATAATATCTTCTGTTTAAAAATCACATTACCCCCAAATTAAAGTACATCTTCTTTAGTAAATCAACCCCAATATAGACAAGGTACAGACACATGGGCCTTCAGCAAGTACTAAGTCCTACCTGTTTCTGGTTAGGGTCTAAAATACCTAGTTAGAAGAGAGGACAGACTACTCATATTCTTTTTATGGTTCACTAAAGGCTGTACTTAGTGAAGTACAGAAGGGCTTCGGTTTTCAGTGAGCACCAATATGCTGTTCCTGTAATGCAGGGGTCTCAAACTCAATTTACCCGGGGGCCGCAGGAGGCAAAGTCAGGATGAGGGTGGGCCGCATAAGGGAGTTCACGTTTCCCCGCCGCAAAACGAGGGCTGCAGAGCCCCCAAATCGCCCCGGCGGGCAATCCGCCGGCATTTCCTGGAAGTGGCAGAGCTTTCAGCTTCAGCTCTGCCCCTCCTGACGTCAATCGCGGCGGATCGCTGCCTCTGCCCACCCCTCTCACTCTTCCTTCACAGAGAGGGGCGGGGGAGAGGCAGCGATCCATTCGGCGATTGACGTCAGGAGGGGCAGAGCTACAGCTGGAAGCTCTGCCCCTCAGCGCAGTCGTGGATGTTTGCGCGGGGGATTTGGGGGTCTGCAGTCCTTGTTTAGCAGCGGGGATGCGGCGGATTACTTGGGAGCACTGAAGCGAACTAGAAGGTAAAATGGGCAAATATAGTTCGCTTCCGTGTCTCTTTTGCTTTTGCCGGCAGGCAGGGCCGGTTTAAGCAACAATGGGGCCCCAGAGCAAAATAAACCTGCCTTCCCCCCCCCCAACAGATACCCTGGAACAAAAATCGGCATTAAGGGACCTTTTTTGCAGCTGGTATAGTCAGGGTGTGAAGCCCCACCCGGTCGGAGCTCCACATTCTGGCTACCCCAGCCTGCATGGGGGACAAGGGGTTAAAAAGTTTCATGAGGGGGGACCCCACATAATTTTTTTCTTTAAAATTCCCACACTCTAAACATAAAAAAAAAAATGGGAAAATAGGAAAAAATGCCAGGAATCTTCATACAGCCATATTGCGGCTGTATAGCGATCCCTGGCCAAAGCGCTGCGGCTGCGCATGGACCCCCTGGAAACCCTGTCAGGAAATGTATTGCTCTTTCTTTTGATACATGTAAAATTACACTACCGTTAGGCTTGCTACTAAAAGTGACATTTACCGCATTTAAAAGTATACTATTTTCCTTTGAAACTTTAAAATCGATTTTCTCAAAAACGATAAGGTCTTTTTGAAAAATTGTTTTTTCCTCTTATTCCTAATGATCTCCTTAACATATCCTGCAAATTTAGGGTTTCTAGCATTTAAGGTGGATTTGCTATTAACCATTAAAGTCGGCGGGTTTTTAAATGTGTGTTTTTTTCCTTTGCAACTTTAAAATCGATTTTCTCAAAAACTATAAGGCCGATTTGAAAAAAATTTTTTCCTCTTGTAGCCACTGGGGGCCCCTACAAGCTCTGGGGCCCTGGGGCCACAAAATATTGTATCGAGGGCCGCAAATGGCCCGCGGGCTGCGAGTTTGAGACCCCTGCTGTAATGCTTGCCATAGACAGATGTCCTACTGTGAATAATGGGAGAGATCTTCCCTCTGTTCAGAGGCAAAGAAGTTCATCTAGTACAGGGGTGGGAAAACTTTTTGACTCGAAGGCTACATTGAGTTCTCAAGTTTGACTGAAGGGTCAGAACAGGAGTGAAAGCAATATGCGGAGCACGCTGTGGCAAAAAATGGGTGTGGCCATGACAATTTGGGCAGAGCCAATTGTAATGTAACAGTGTAATGCAAAGACAGTGGGCCCGAGTTTTCTCCCAAAACACAGTTAGGTTTGTGTAACGATTTGTGTCAGCAAAAGGCAGAATTCTGATTATTAGGTGATCTGCAGTATCACCAATAATGCAGATGTATACCTGATTATAAGATGATCTGCAGAATCACCTATAATGCTGGTATATCAGAAGTTGCCGTGACAACAAATACAAAAGGTGTAACGTGTTTGGTGCAACAGTAATGCAGATAGCTCACCAGAGGAGCTGGTGAGTACTATCAGTAACGTAAGCCTCACCAGAGGAGCTGGTGAGCACTTATCAGAGCAGGAGCTATTACCAGAGGAGCTGGTGTATGATAACAAATGCAATAGTTCTTCACCAGAGGAGCTGGTGTAATATAACAAATGCAATAGTTCTCACCAGAGGAGCTGGTGGAGACTATCTAAGCAGAAGTCCTCACCAGAGGAGCTGGTGGGCACTAATAGTAATAACCTCACCAGTGACAAGGGCTCACTGGTGAGTAGAGGAGTCAGACAGATCGGTTTGGCAACAGACAGGAAGATACAGTACAGAATCGGCAGGCAAGAGAATCAAGGTAATTCAGGCAGAGTTAGCAACAGGATCAGATGGCTATAGTACAAAGGCGTTAAGCGGAAGGGAAGTCAGAAGAGAGAGCCAGAGTCATACACAGGTATCAAGCAATATATATCAAATAACAATATTAATCCTAGTCTGTGTGAAATCCCCAGTTTCCTCCCGGATCAAAGCACACCGGATCTATCTAAGGGTCTGGGTGCTAACACGTAGCATTTGCAACAGCAGACACTTTGCAAGTGAAACCTCGTTGCTTAAGAAGCGGAGGAGACCCTTCAGCCACGCCTCCGCTCATCAGCCAATCGGAGACGCCGAAAGTCTCCGCTGACGTCAGCCGACGCGCCTCCTTCCCGCATACAGATCTCGTCTGTGCACGCACGCGCGCGACAAAGCTACTCTGTGAGCAACTGACAGTCCGCTCCTCGGCGTGCTAGACGCCGGAGGGACGGTAGACATGCCTGGCAGTGAAACCGAAGCAGCTGCGGAGGCATCCAGACTGGTTTCCACTTGTGCATTTTCTGTCAGTTTTTTTGGTCCAAAAATTCGCATAGATTTTAAAACTAATGTAAGTCAATGCAGCCGTTTCCACACCATGCGAATTTTCGTACACGTGAAAAAAATCTGAGGTCCTGCATCATATTTTCGGACATCGCGCACGATTCGCATACAATGCTTTGTATAGGCGCGAAAATTCACATTAGATCCATGGTTACAAGACGTTGGCTGCAGTCATGACTAAGCTGTTACTAGGCAGATGATGTATATTTAAGCAATGCGAATTTTCGCGTATGTAAATTCGCATAAAAATGCGTACAAATTTACATGCAACTTTTCACTAATCAGAAAAATCTTATACGATATTTTGCAGGCGAAAATGTCACGCCACAGTGGAAACGTTGCCTTAAGCAAAGTGACCCTAATGGTAATTAGTCAGTGTTCACCCCACAAAATACACAAAATGTGGCAGCCTTTCCCACAAATTACACGTAATGCGGCAATGTTCCCACAAAATACGTTTCCACAAAATACATGAAATGCGGCAGTGTTTCCCACAAAATACTTGTAAGGCAGCAATGTTTCCACAAAATACATGCAATGCAGCAGTGTTTCTCACAAAAAACACAATACAGCAGTGTTTCCCACAAAATACACATACTGTAATGCAGCAATGTTCCCACAAAATACACGTAATGTGGTAGTGCTTCCCACAAAATACACGTAAGGCAGCAATGTTTCCACAAAATACATGCAATGCAGCAGTGTTTCTCACAAAAAACACAATACAGCAGTGTTTCCCACAAAATACACATACTGTAATGCAGCAATGTTCCCACAAAATACACATATTTGGCATAAATTTGCTCTCAAAAATACACTTAAAACATGAGGCAGCATCTCCCCCTGAAAAACACATTAGGCAACGTTCCCCTTTAATGTAATTTATGTGTGTCCCCTCTGTCCGTCCCCCTACCCCCACTATAGTGTCCCTTAATGTCACCTGAAAATAAACGCAATCTACTTATCTAGCAGGTGACTCTCGGCCTTCAGCGTCACTCCCCCATCCCCTTGCACTGGACACACAAATAGACTCCAGTGCTGGGCTTCAGACACTATTTTCCTGTAACCCTGCTCTGCTGGAACCCACAGACTTCCGCAGCCTGGAGGTGAGCTACAGATCGGTGAACTGGCACAGTGTCCATCAGACACTGCAACGCCAGTTCACCTGCAGGGGGGCAAAATCTGCAGCATTGAATCCGGCCCTGCATCGGTGGGCCGGATGAAATAGCCAAGCGGGCTGTATCTGGCTTGTGGGCCATAGCTTGCCCACCCCTGATCTAGCTGCTGGTTATTTAGGTGCCTCCATAGAGCCAATACAAACAGTGACTCTGTGTTGCAAGGCGGGGGCGTAACTAGGCTTAATAAGCCCCCCCTGAAAAAATTAAAGCATGGGGCCTCCTAGTCCTAGGTCTCCGAACCCCATGCGGGTCACGTTATCGGGAGCCAGCGAATGGCCGCAGAGAGTGTTCTGCTGTGAAGCAGAGTCTGGAAGCAGAAAAAAATTAAACACGCTCCCTCTACTCTCTCGTAAGGAAGTGGCGGGGACGCTTTTTGTGAGAGAAAGCAGAGGTTTCTTTGCCAATTGGTTGTGGTTGAGGAGAGGAAGGAGGAGGGACCCCCAAAGCCTGTCCCCCCCCTGCCATGGCAGGGTGTACGTATTAATATGCCATGTGTGAGTTGGGTGCTTGGAGAGCTGAATGACGACTCTCCCTACTGCCGCAAAAGTCTCTGGCGGCAGTAAATGCTCATAGATAACCAAGCAAGTCCCGCTGCACCAAATGGTAGGGTAAAGTAGAAAATCTTTTATTCTTTAATCCGTCAGGTCAGGAAGGAGGCGGACACCACTCCACAAAGTTAAAGGAAAAGCTCTTTTATTGCATCACAGAAGTGGCATCAACAATGACAAACGTTGTTTCGGGCATAGCCCTTTCTCAAATTGCAGTAGCCATACACACCAGACAAAGTGCAGTATCTTAAATACCCCACCCCCAATAAAAACACCAATCGGTGTCCTGTTGGGCGGGAGTACATGGCGGACCTGATGGGGAACAGGCTTGCTAATATGCAAATCAAACATGTTAACCATTTACCTGTCACAACAGACTTGAATCCAACTGCTGGGGCAAAGCTCGCATCAATCACGGAAAACCGCTGATCAATTGGCTGTGCTTGTGGTTGGGGAGGAGAAGGAGGAGGGCCACCCAAAGCCTGTGACCCCCCTGCCATGGCAGGGCATACTTATTAATACGCCATGCGTGAGTTGGGTGCTGGGAGAGCTGAATGACGGCTCTCCCTACTGCCGCAAAACTCTCTGGCGGCAGTAAATACTCATAGATAACCAAGGAAGTCCCGCTGCACCAAATGGTAGGGTAAAGTAGAAAATCTTTTATTCTTTAATCTGTCATCAGTGTTACAAATAAAAGCTCACGCTTGATTAAGGAGCCATCCATTGCACGGATACGCGTGAGCTTTTATTTGTAACACTGATGACGGATTGAAGAATAAAAGATTTTCTACTTTACCCTACCATTTGGTGCAGCGGGACTTCCTTGGTAATCTATGAACTTTTGGCGTTTGATTTTCCTGCTCCCATCTGTGTATCACACGTGAGTGTAGCAGTCTCTCTTTTCTCTTTGGCAGTAAATACTATTCCCCCACCGAGTCGTTGACTCGGAGGGAGGTGTAATTCGGGGTCTGGCAATCAGCAGAGCGCCGAATAACCATTACGCACCCCGCGCAGCATTACATTGCTGCTATCAAGTGCCTGGTTTTGGTGCCTGGTTTTGGTTCTTAACCTCCTTGGCGGTAACCCCGTGTGTGACACGGGGTAAGCCGCCGGAGGGTGCCGCTCAGGCCCTGCTGGGCCGATTTTCATAATTTTTTTTTTGCTGGACGCAGCTAGCACTTTGCTAGCTGCGCCAGCACTCTGATCGCCGCCGGCCCCTGCCCGATCGCCGTTATCTGCTGCGGCGCGGCCCCCCCCCCCCAGACCCCAGCGCTGCCTGGCCAATCAGTGCCAGGCAGCGCCGAGGGGTGGCCCGGGACTCCCAATGACGTCCCGACGTCAGTGACGTCGGTGACGTCATCCCGCCCCGTCGCCATGGCGACGGGGGAAGCCCTCCAGGAAATCCCGTTCTATGAACGGAATTTCCTGATCGGAGATCGCCGAAGGCGATCGAAGCGGGCGGGGGGATGCCGCTCAGCAGCGGCTATCATGTAGCGAGCCCTCGGCTCGCTACATGATTAAAAAAAAAAAAAAATTTTAAAAAACTGCTGCGCTCCCTCCTGGCGGTATTTTTCATACCGCCAAGGAGGTTAAAGAGACTCCGTAACAAAAATTGCATCCTGTTTTTTATCATCCTACAAGTTCCAAAAGCTATTCTAATGTGTTCTGGCTTACTGCAGCACTTTGTACTATCACAGTCTCTGTAATAAATCAATGTATCTTTCCCTTGTCAGACTTGTCAGCCTGTGTCTGGAAGGCTGCCAAGTTCTTCAGTGTTGTGGTTCTGCTATGCACTCCCCCCTCAGGGGGGAAAGAAACACACAAATGATCTCTTGAGATTCAAAAGGAAGGCTGTATACAGCCTGCTTGTGTATGGATGTATTTTCTATGTGTGGACATGCTGTACATCAACCTACTTCCTGTTTTGGTGGCCATTTTGTTTGTTTATAAACAAACTTTTTAAAGCTGTTTTTAACCACTTTTAATGCGGCGGGGAGCGGCGAAATTGTGACAGAGGGGAATAGGAGATGTCCCCTAACGCACTGGTATGTTTACTTTTGTGCGATTTTAACAATACAGATTCTCTTTAAAGAGACTCTGAAGTCTCTTTTTTTTACCTTCTTTTGTTTAACAGTCCTCTTCAGCTTTAATGCCAGAGCTAAATCGCCGCATCCCTGCGGCAGAGGAGTGATTCATTACCATAGATAAGCCCTGCAAAGCTTCCGGGCTCGCAGGGCTTCACGTCCTCGAAGAGGCAGAGCTTTACACTGTAGCTCTGCCTCCTCCGCAGTCAATCTCTGCGGATCGCCGCCTCTCCCCGCCCCTCTTAATCTTCTTTCCCTGAGAGGGGCGGGGAGGAGGCGGAGATCTGTGGAGTTTGATTGCGGAGAGGCAAAGCTACAGCTCAAAGCTCAGCCTCTCCAATAAGAAAATCCCTGCGAGCCAGGGCAGCATGATCTGCGACCTGCAAAGTCATAGAACTTTGCAGGTCGTTTTCTAGGCAATAAATCACTCCTCTGCCGCGGGGATGGGGCGATTTAACTCTGGCATTAAAGCTGAAGAGGATTGTTAAACAAAATAAGGTAAAACAAGAGACTTCAGAGTCTCTTTAACACAGCCAAAACCATTGAGATGGTCATTGACTTCAGAAAGCATGCCACTAATCCACCCCCTATATTGATAGCACTGAAGTCAAAAGAGTATCCAACATCCACCTTCTGAATAGAACCATCTCCGACGACCTGAGTTGGAAGGTCAACACTATCCGAATAAAAAAAAAAGGCTTAGCAAAGACTTTTCTTCCTTCGCCAACTAAATACATTTGGCATGGCTCAGGAACTTCTTATGAGGCCTAGAAAATTGCCTGTCTTTTTTCAGTCCTTAGACCCCAATCTATCACCACGCTCTTCACCTATAGACAAGCCCCCACATGAACGGGAGACTAAGTTACCTACCCAACTACTGTTTCCCCTAGGTCTTAGTGTGAAAATATAAGGACTGAGGCCGAGAAGACAAAGACAAGACAAGACAAATAACATTTATATTGCGCTTTTCTCCTTGCGGACTCAAAGCGCCAACAAAGGTACCACAAGAACCACACAGCAATACTGGAGAATGGGCAAACAATCCGAGTCAGCAATTAGAGATCAGGAAGGCAAGATACTAATATCGTACAGCAAAGGTAGTACAGCAACAATCCAGGGTCATACACAGGAGATCAGAATATCGTAGTACAAGAGAATGAGGCAAAAGGCAAGGTCAAGATACAATCCAATGTCGGTCCAGGCAGCAATCCACAGGGAAGTCAAGATAATGAGCAAGGACAAACACAGAGAACACTTAATGATTATGAACACCCAGGAGTAACCCAAAGGAGACTTAACGCTATCACGGGCAGTTTGATTAACACAGAACCGGGTTTTAAACACACTCTCGCCAATCAGTGGCCGGCCACACATGAACAGCAATCAGGCACCAGACATACATGTCAGCTGGAATTACCTACATCGTTGCCTGAGCGAGTAGGACGGACATGTGCTCACGTGCACCTCTGACCTCCACAGAGCGTGTGCGTGTGGCCCTGCCTAGAGAGAAGACAATGTCGCCCAGCATTCATGAACGCCGCCTGGGTCTGGATGTGCTCCGCTCCAGACGACTCTCAGAAGAGCCAGCTCCATCACTGGATCCATAATGTAAGTTACTGACACTTCTAAGGTCCTTCTACTCCGTCATCTTTGAATCTGTCCTCTGTTCATCCATCCTGGTCTGGTATGCCGCCTCCTCATCAAGCAACAGATATAAAATCCAGAGGGTCATCAGATCAGTGGAGAGGATAGTCAGGAAACACCTTCCCCTACTAGACTGCACTGCAGAGCAATGAGGATTGCCAACAATCCCCCACACCCAGGCGTTTCTTTAGTCAGCTCCCATCAGGCCAGAGGTTCCGAGCCATCTCCACCAGGAGTTCAAGGCATAGGAACTCCCCCCCCCCCCCCTCTCTGCTGTAAAACTCTTGAACTCCCTCCATGACCCCTCAACCCCCTGTGCTCACCACCCCCACCCACCCCTTAGGCTGCAGCCACTGCTGTACACCTTGGGCTGCTGCTAATGTTATTGTTATTTTTTTACGTCTGTTACTGCTATTGTTTATCTTATCTGTCAATCTGCTACTGCTGTAATCTGTTGTATGCCCTGCTGTTGCCAAACCAATTCCAGACATGACCCAGTCATACTTGGCGAATAAAATCTGATTCACCTGCAAGCAAAGACAACTGAAGGTAAGTAATAGGGTTAAAGTATAGATGTTTTAGGAGAGTTAGTGTTAGGAGTTAAGGCAGGTAAGATTTAATGGCTAGGGTTAAGTGACTAGGATTAGGCATCAGTAAGGACGTTATGTTTGGGGGAAGGTTAAAGTAAGTTACCGGACAGAGGTATATGTTGAGGTGAGGTTAGGTTTATGTGTTTGAAAAACATTTTAAAGCACACCTGACCAAATTCCTAAGGTAAGCACAGAAGTAGGTTCATGCTGAATCCACATACCTCTACACCCTCCATTCCTCTTCTTGTCTCTTATGGTCCCCATAATCACTTCTTGAAAAATGTGACTTTTGACTAAAGTCAAATTTTCAGAAGGAAAGAGGCAGGCTTGTAGTAGTGTTCCCTCCTATTACCTTCCCATTCCTTTCTCTTTCCTGCCTCATTTACTCCCTGTAGGAGGAGGGAATGGGAGGGTGATAGGAGGGAACATCATCACACGCCAGCCTCTTCCTGTCTGAAAATTTTACTTCAGTCAAAAGTCAATTTTTTGAAAGGGACACTTAAGCCAGGAATAAAAAATCATTTTTACTTGCCTGGGGCTTCTACCAGCCCCTGCAGGCGTCCCGTGCCTTCGTGAAGCCTCCTGTCCCGCCGCCAGCTAGTTTTGTTTTCGCTGACAGGCCCTGACAGGGAATCTGGGGGCTTTCTGTGCCTGTGCAAGCCTGGCCTCGCGTATCCTTCCTGTTCCCGTCCTCAATAGCGTCCTGCAAAGGCGCAAGATGCTATTGCAGACGGGAACGCAAAGAAAAATACGCATGGCCAGTCCTGTTGGGCCTGTCAGCAAAAACAAAACTAGCTGGTGGCGGGGGACCGGAGTATTCGTGAGTGACTACAAGGGCACAGGACGGCTGCAGGGGGCTGGTAGAAGCCCCAGGAAAGTAAAACTGATTTTTTATTCCTGGCTTAAGTGTCCCTTTAAGTAGTGATTACAGGAACTGGGAGGAACAAGAAGAACCAACAATGAACAGAGGTATGTGCATCCAGCATCTATATTCCTTTGTTCTTACCTTAGGAAACCTTGCTCGAGTCTGGTGGCCCTTGTGCTACGGAGTAAGGCATCGGTATGGGTTATACATAGGGGTGGTGGTTAGGTCCAGGAAAGGGAAAAGGTTCCTATAGGGATAACTGATCAATGAGGTAGAACTGGTAAATACTCTGACAAGAGGATTGGTTTAAAGTTGATAGTAGAATATTGGTAATAGCACTTTACTGATATTCTAACTTAGTGGGATCCGGAGCCCAAATGCGATAACAATCTAATCTTTTCCATAATCAAGGTCTAAATTCTTACCCTAGTCCAAGGCCGATGTTGTCAGGAAACTAGTTAATATACATGTATGCTTTTGGGATGTGGTAGGAAACTGGAGTACCAAGAAGAAATCCAATATAACATACAGTCTCCAAGCAGATAGTGGTTTTGCCAGTACTTGAATATGGAACGCTATAACTGCAAGCAAAGAGTGCTATTCATTTAGCTACCATGCTAAGTCTTAACTTCTCTTATATATGTGATTCCACACATACCCAGGTGAAACTATCCATTAGTGGTTTATCTCTTTACATTGTTGAGTATCTATGAAGTTGACAAGGTTACCTACTGTAAGTTTCAAAGAACAAAAGACAGGAAGAAAAGCAAGCATGGTTTTCCTTAAAGCGGATCCGAGATGAAAAACTAACTATAACAAGTAACTTGTCTATATATCTTATCTAAAGTTTAGATAGTTTACACAGCAAATCTAGCTGCAAACAGCTTTAATAAAAATGATTATTTCTTCCTGTGATACAATGACAGCAGCCATGTTGTTTGTAAACATTACACAAAGGCAGGCTTATCTGTATCTTGAGCACTCAGCCTGTGAAAAAAACCTAATCCCCCTCCTCCCCTCTGCCTCTGAAATCAATGGCTAGTAACACCTCCTCCTGCCCAGACTGAGCTCCCATGAGCCCTTGCTACTGCCAAGGCTCTCTGAAAACCTGTGGGCGTGGTTTATTTAGTTTATAGGGAATTAGAGTATTAAAACAAAAAAGTATTTGGCTTGAGGAATGCCCTATAAACAATAGGAAAGGAACACAATTATGCAATGAGTAAAAGTTCACCTCGGATCCACTTTAAGATAATTTACCGTATTTATGTATAATAAAAAAAAAAACAGAGGTGGACTGACTGAAACGCACATAAGATAATCCCAGGGCAAAACAATAATTTGTGATCACTCTGGTCTAAAATCTAAACTGTGTACAGCTGTCCCCGGACATTACAGGCTTTCCCTGTACTGATACACCAGGACAGACTGCTCTTGCCTAACCCATATTGTTAATATTCTTGCAGCAGAGTAACACTTAGCTGCATAGGAGCAGGGGTGGTAATTGCAACTGGGCATGCATTCCTCAAAGGCCCCATGCCCAGGCCTTAGTGTGCACAGCGCTGGATCAGGGGACTCTGGTAGGTTTCTACGTGGCCCACGGTAAGAATGCAGAGTAGGCATTGGAGTCTGCTAGAAAGGTAAGAAAACCATCTGTCCAGGCAGAACATTGATGCACCAATATTGTACTCCATATTTAATTTATTGAAATACTTTTTTTCTGGAAAGCAGTGTTTGATTCTTATTGGTTTTAGAATATGCAAATATATAAAATATGTTTTTATTGTTGTACTAGGCATGTACTTTTCCATCTACATGCACGGTCTTGGTGACTTAATCAACTCATTCGGGTTTCAATACCACCTGTATGCAGACGATACACAACTGTACCTCTCGGACCCAGACCTTAACTCCCTCCTCAAACGTGTTCCTGACTGCTTCTCTGCTATATCCTCCTTCATGTCCTCTCGCTTTAATATGGGTAAAACAGAACTAATAATTTTTCCACCGTCTCTGGCCACCTCTCTGCCTGAAGTAATTATAAATGTTAATAACACTCTCATAAGTTCAGTTCCCAAAGCACGGTGCTTGGGGGTAATAATCGACACTTCTCTCTTTTTTATTCCTCATCCTAACTCCATAACCAGCTCCTGCCATCTCCAACTCAAAAATATATCTCGCGTCCGTCCCTTTCTCACTCAAGACACAACCAAAATGTTAATACATGCTCTTATAATTTCTCGTCTGGACTACTGCAACATACTACTTTGTGGACTACCTTCTAACAAACTGGTCCCGCTCCAGTTGGTACTGAACTCAGCTGCTCGTCTCATTCATCTTTCTTCTCGATCTTCCTCTGTTGACCCTCTCTGTCAAGCTCTTCACTGGCTGCCAATTAACCAGAGGATCCAGTTCAAACTCCTAACCTTAATCTACAAAGCTCTCCACGATCTCTCTCCTCGGTACAAATCCTCACTGATTTCCAGATACAAACCCAATCGCAATCTCAGATCTGCACACGATCTTCTGCTGTCCTCCTCTAGAATCACCTTCTCACATTCACGCTTACAAGATTTTGCACGTGCTTCACCCCTTCTCTGGAATCCCCTCCCACAACACATCCGTCACTTGCCAACCTTTGTTACTTTTAAACACTCTCTAAAAACTCATTTGTTCCGACAAGCATATGCGCTACCTTAAGCCACTTCCCTTTGTCCTAAGACCAAATTACACTCCTACTAGGTATCTGAAAACACACTGCCTTTATATATTTTATCGTATACTACCCCTCCTCTTGTTTCCCCCCCATTCCCTTTAGATTGTAAGCTCGCAAGGGCAGGGCTCTCTCTCCCCCTTTTGTGTCTTGGAAATCATTATACATTTTATTCATCATGTTACTTTTATCACTGTCATTACCACGTCTGTATTTTTTATCCTGTATGCTGTATAATTTTTTGTATTTTGTCACTAATTATGTATCTTGTATATTAGTGTACACCATTGCCTGTATTATGTACCCCATGTTTGTTTCCTACTTTGTACAGCGCCACGGAATATGTTGGCGCTTTATAAATCAATAATAATAATAAGGCTGTTTCAAGAACAGACGCTAGAATGTGCATACCCGCGAGTGGCCCCCTCTGCTCGCAAGCGTTGCCTCGTACGCCAGTGCATGTGTGCATCCACGTCTGTGAATGCACTAACTAGGGGCTAATATAACACCTGAAATAGGTAAGATGTGTCTCGAATTTGATGCCTCTGAGGAAATTATTTCTGGTAATGAGGGCCTATCCATGCTTTGTTCTGATTGTACTTGAGTGTATAATGTTATTTACTGTACATAATGGATAAGAGACTGAAATTATGTAAATTACGCTTTCATCTTCATAAGGGCTATTCCCAACACACAGGAAAGCAGTAGCATAGCTACTATATACCTTTGGGCTACAGTAATGCTCCTGCTGTGCCTGAAGTCACTGATCATGATAATAATAATTCTAACACTTGTATAGCGCTTTTCTCGTCTGTAGTGGTTGCAGCATCAAAGCTACAACCACTAAGGGCGTGCTCAATAGGCCACCCTGCAGTGTTACAGAGTCTTGCCCAAGGACTCTTTTCTAAATATATACTAGTTTTGTGAATAGGAAGAGCCAAGAGTCAAACCCTGGTCTCCTATTTCAGAGGCGGAGACCCGCACTATCCAGCCACTGCTATCATCACAAGGTTACCACAATGGGAGCTCAGTCAGATAAAATTCTTGCACCATGTATAAACATCAGCGAAAAGACATTGAGTTTTTTCACAACTCCAATTTTCAAATCTCTGATTGTAAATGCAAAGCTGTCACAGGGTATGTATCAGCTTCTGAGTAAGGCAAGTATTACTGGACAATTTGTGATAAGAATATTTTGGGAATATGACTATATTATACAGGTCTAGGTTTTCACTTCAGACTGCATTACCTGCTTCTTAGCCATTTTTACTTTGAAATACTTTCACGGACAGTTATAGTGACAACTATGAGGTGATTTTAATTAAATTCACACATACAGTACAAGCTGTGGTGATGGAACAAAAAATAGGAGCTATGTGTTGGAGTCTTGTAAAGGTAATGCATCTGCAGTACTCCTTCTAAGGGGACTAAAGGAAAACCTGATGCGAGGAAAGTCGCTTCAGGTTTGATACTTACCTATGGAAACGGAAGGATCTGGATCCCATAGAGCCTTCCCATCCTCTCTCCATCCTGTCGTTCCACCTCTGTCTCCCATTCAAAATTAGGGCCCAGCTGTGTCTTCGGCCCTCCTCGGGCAGGCTTCGTAAGTACTTAGGTCTCTGAGTACTTCCAAAGACGAGTGGCTCCGTACTATGCACCTGTGAGTCTGCACAAGCAGTTGCGTAGCCTGCCCAAGGAGGGCGACATAATTAAACTTTACTGGGGGGACCGCAATGGTACCGGGAAGGCACTATAGGATCCAGAGCATTTCCTCTCTGTAGGTAAGTATCTACAGTAACTCTTCTTTATTAAAAAAAAATTCAGGTTCATTTAACAAAAAAGTGTCCCTATTGTAAGAGGTATCTGGGTGCTGTTACAATTAAGACTTTCCTTAGCCAAAATGATCACTGCTAATAGGGAGATTAAATTGTATACATGTGTCTCCTCACATCAATGGCCTCCTTTTCAGCAATCTCTCACCCAGATCTCCTCACCCAATGTATTTTACTTCCTGCAGAAACTTCAAAGGAAGTTCAGCATTTGGTTATCTAAGGCACAAGGCCCACTACGAGCGGTTTGACGATTTTAAATGTGATTCCCGGGGTGATCACAATTTCACCCTCCAGTCATTGAATTTGGTCACTCTGGGATCACTCCAAAAATACTGACAGACTATGGGGGCTGGAAGAAGTACATTTTTTATTGTTGAAAAAGCAGATTATTAAAAACGCAAACGCATGAAAAACACAAATACAAAACACAACCACATACACATTTTTTTGCATAGACAAGTGAGCTGCCAGTCTAATAAAAGTTAAAGCACACTTTAACTTTGCTTAAAGGGATACTGTAGGGGGGTCGGGGGAAAATGAGCTGAACTTATCCGGGGCTTCTAATGGTCCCCCGCAGACATCCTGTGTTGGCGCTGCCTCTCACCGATGCTCCGGCCCCGCCTCCAGTTCACTTCTGGAATTTCTGACTTTAAAGTCAGAAAACCACTGCGCCTGCACGCCCGTGTCCTCGCTCCCGCTGATGTCACCAGGAATGTACTGCGCAGACACAGACCATACTGGGTCTGCGCTGTGTGCTCTTGATGACATCAGCGGGATAGAGGACACGGCAACACAGGCGCAGTGGTTTTCTGACTTTAAAGTCAGAAATTCCAGAAGTGAACTGGAGGCGGGGCCGGAGCATCGGTGAGTGGCTGCGCCAACACAGGATGTCTGCGGGGGACCGTTAGAAGCCCCGGGTAAGTTCAACTCATTTTCCCCTGACTCCCCTACAGTATCCCTTTAAAGCTGTTGACTTTTACTTACTTGACTTACGTCAAGCTTTTTCCAAACAGTGCCTAAGATATTTATTTAAATGTACTTAAATAAGAAAACTGTGATATTTATTTGTTGTTTCAACGTGTAAGATCAGATTTTTAAATAAATTACATAAATAGGCAGTTTTGGTAGTACTTATAATGCATACAGTTTTACCAGATGGACTGGGGGTGTAATGCAATAACGTTGGCACTGTCACTAAAAGAAGACATGTGTGAAGACAAGATGTGGAAAGATCTACTAATCAAAGAAGCTGAAATGGAAATGAGATTGTTACATTATAGACAAAGCAGCAGAAAAAAAAACTTGTGGAATCTGAATAGGTCAATGCATGTTCCATTTATTAGTACATAGATTACTAACTGTCCCTCAGGGCGCTCACAATCCAATCCCTAGCATAGTAATATTTTGTGATCACATTATATTTGTCAGATGTAGGAGGAGACCTTAGCAGAGAGCGTACAAGCTCCATGTAGATAAAGCATTGTCCAAGATTCAAACCTGGAACGCTTAACACTGTAAGCTGAGAGTACTAACCACTACTCCACTGTGCCATGCATGTGAGGTCTGTCCCACTGAGGTCTGTAATCAACATAACTCCTGTTGTGTAGAGTCTGAGCTTGACTCTGGGCTAGAAATGCCTCTGGGCTAGAAATTAAAAGTGCTGGTAAAAGATGGAGAAATAATCTCCAGCAATACCATAATTGATGTTTGTCCAATGTCAGAAAACTCCACAGCTTCTATCCAACCAGTAAACTCTGTCAAATATTGCTAAGGAAATCTGCTACCTGTAAAAGGCATTCTGTCATCATAAAGTAACCTGTCATTTTTAGAGAAGCTGATGATGAGTCACAGCATAATTATACCAATGTTCTAGCAACCAATGATCCACTTAATAGTGTGGTCAGCATAAGCATTGGCTTTGGGACACGTAACACATTTTACCTGCCTGCCCTGATGTCAGGCAAAGTAGAGCTGATGTGTGTCCACATAAATTGTGTGCGGTGTAGAACTTTTAAGATGTCCTTCACAAAATGCTTTAACAGAACCCTCACTACAAATAATACTGATAGTTTGTGTGGCTAGAAGAACTTAAAGTGTACCTGAGCCGAAGCTTAGGTACAAAAACAGATATTTAACTAAAGAGAGGGAAGCCTCTGGTTTTTAATGAGGCTTCCCTTCCTGTGCTCCAGACCCCCGCCGCTCGCTGGGAACCCCTTTAACATCGGGACCGATTTTACTTTTCCATACGGTAACAGCTATTATTAATTGACATTTTCCAAAATGTTTGATAAAATCATTTGTTTTTTTGCTGTACCAAATGCAGTAATGTTGTGTGAAGTTAGGCAATTGATGATGGCTATTTTGCCTTGCACTTTTAAAATCTTTTCAAACTATACCTTTTTCAAATATGATGAGAGCTATAAAAGTTTGAGGGAAAAAATAAGAGTTTATCTGGGTTATGAAAAGCCTGAAATAAATTGCAGTATTTTCCATGAATAATGAAGTCTTTCAGTTCTTAAAGAGGAACTTCAGTCTAAACAAACATACTGTCATTAAGTTACATTAGTTATGTTAATTAAAATAGATAGGTGATATAATCTCTTACCCACCCAGTTTTAAAAGAACAGGCAAATATTTGTGATTTCATGGGGGCTGCCATCTTTTGTTTGAAAGGAGGTGACAGGGAGCATGAGACACAGTTCCAACTCACCTGTGTCCTGATCACCCCCTCCCAGCTACGCGTGCTAGGTAATGAGAACAACAACATCAGAAATCCCATCATGCTTTGCACAGAATCAGGGGAAAAATGCATGGGCAGATTTCTTTGATGGGGCGGGGCTTAGCTTCTGTGCAGCCAAAAATGAGGCTTGGGTAAGAAAAACAAAGTTCTGATGCTGTGAAACTGTTACTGAAAAACCAAGCCTTTTCAGTGTTGCTGAGTAAAATTTTAGTCTGGAGTTTCATTTTAAGTCCTGCAAACATTTCATAAAACCTCAATAGAGTAAAAGGTCTTATTTACAAAGTATCACAAAGCATTGGCTTTACAGTTTTAGTAATGGTTTATGATTTCGGAAATCTTAATCATCTAGTGTTACTTAGGCTTTCTTTTAAACTAATTCTGTAAACAGAAAACAATAAAAATATTAGCATAAGAGCATGCATAACCTGCTTTTATTGATGGTAAATTTCATTGGAAGTGTATTATGCTGCTCTTATTGTGTTTGTGAAGAAGATGGACAGGCTGTCAGCTTGAAGTGATAAATCATGCTGCTGCCATCTATCTGCTTACTGAGCAGGCCTGAGATCAGGGCTGTCCAACTTGTTATGTAAATATCACTGTATGGAGTTAGAAAGGTTGGCATTAGTGGATCCTTACAGATTGGATGTTTGATTCAATATAGAATCAAAGCAAATGAAAATGTTTTATACACGAAGGCCCTGTCATTTGATTTTTGATTGGAATATTGATTGAATCTCAGTTAGGAAAGGCTGCTCTGTTATTGATCAAGTCTGGGTTGGAGCATGGGGAGTTATGGGGTGAGTGAGCAGTGGGTGATTGATAACCTCATAGCTCGGAACTGCATTAAGCAGCACAAAGCTTGCAGTGGCAGCGATCTGCTGAAATGTGATTGATATCAAGGGCTGCCAAGGCAGTAATCCAACCAAATGAATAATATCAGGAAGATATGGAATCATTAAGTACAAATTAGGCTAGAGGTATCAGAGATAGCAGTAAGGAAAAAGTTTATGTCACCCTGGTGCTTAAGTTATATGTATGGCTATAAGCTGGCGCAAGTGTGGCTTTTCGTAGGCCTGGAAATTTAGCTTAACGCTACAGCTGTTTTTACTTTGTAAAAATTGATGTTCCAGCTCTCTTGAAAATAGTTTTGGGGAAGTAACATTAATTGTTACTGCAGTGACAGTGTACACATTTTCATGGTTTCTGACTTCCTGTACTATCAGATTCTGCACTGATAGCCACCAGAATCTGCGTAGTACCTGGATTTGTGGCCTGCAAGTAAATCATTGTGTCTGCCTACATGCCTGATCCATTTTTGGAAAAGCTCATTGCTTTGTTCACCTTCGTTTTTATCTCTGTGCCTGCATGTGTGCTTTCCATTTCAATATCTCTCACTTGGATGCACCCACAGTAATTACAGTGCCAGGAGCTTCATACTGCCCAGGTGTGACAGCGACCTGGAAGGCCTCCTCCGGTCACTATATACATCCCAGCAGCAGCATATTTGTCACCGCTCCTTCCTCCTCTGCTGTTGGCAAAGGTTAGCTCTTGCTATGCTGACCCAAACTGCCATATCCAGGCAATGTTTACATGCAGCTACTTTCCCCTAAAAAGCTTAATATCAACAGTTAACATGCCATATTTCGCCTTCTGTGAATACACATATAATCATGCACAGATCCTCATCCCTTCTCCCCTTCTTTATCATTGCTGTTTCTCTTCTACCATCAGTACATAAATCAGTCTTCTGTTCTTTCCCTCTACACTGAGATAGCAGAAACGCCCAGCCCCTGTTGCTCACCTGCTCCACTTGGTGCCTGGAGACTGGCTCTCTTTTTGAAAGGAGATTTGCTTCCAGACATGTTGCTTGTTTGTCAGGCACCTGTTTACCAGGGTGAATTCTCTTGATGGTTTCTAGGAGTAAGAGTTTCCTTTCTGTTCCAAAATATATCTCAACTATTTGCTTGGGTGATTTTCTGTGCGTGGAGGTGTAACAGCTGCAGAGATAATGCTGAAAGCTGGAGTATCAGTGTGTATGTGTGTCCTTGCTTGCTTGCAGAGTGCCAGCAGCAGCAACAGGGAGAGATGGCAGCATTGTGTATATAAATGTGTGTGCTTCAGAACAGTTACAGTTTTCATAACAGGCTCCTCCTTCTCTGCATGCAACAGCATGAGGGGCTGCTGGAAGAGATAGAATATGAGTGGGATTCACACTGTGCTACAGCTCAGTTTTCAGGCAGATTGTGTACCCTCTGTGTTCTGGAGCTCTAACACATTGTACAATATATAGTGCGTACTTGGAGTCACTGTATTATTACAGGCAAATTAGACTTTTTGCAGTGTTACAGAATATAGCTATTACAAAACACATGAACACATTGAAAACAGTATTTTGTGTATAAACACAAATATGATACAAATTTGAAAGCCAAATCTCAGGCGACAGATCACGTTTTGATGATTTATGTTGCATGTGATGTGATTTATGCTGCATGTGTTCTTAAAATGATATAAAAATGAGAATCTCTTGAAGTCATAGACGAGACTAGTCTTCAAGAAGTCTTGCTGACCATGCTGAACATTTTATTATCTCTGCCTACTCAGCCCTAATGATAAAGTAGAGTGAATTAGAGTTCAAAAGTCAGATGTGTAATTATTAGCATTAGCAATTTGGCTGGGGCCAAACAAATTAGAAACGTCAGCAACAGAAAGTAGGCTAGAAAATGCGTTTACATAAACAGCCTTCAGGGCCAGGGGCATTGCTAGGATCCTGGAAGATCTGGAGTAACAGGAAGGAGCCAATAAGTAGCAGACACTGCGCCAAAAAGTGCGCATGGCCATGATGGGTCATGGGTGGAGCCAAATGTACATGCAGTGGCTTAGCTACAGAAACATGGGCCCCAGCGCAACTTTTACACTGGGCCCACCACCACCACCACAGTGTGATAGGTTAATGATTACCACTATTTACAGTATATATAGAGAGATTATCATTACCACTACAGCAACAATAAAGAGCTAACAGAGCAGCTGGAGCAGGGCTTCACATGAGCCCTTCAGGCTCAGGGGCCCCGGTGCAGTCACAACCTCTGCATCACCTATTGCTGTATTGTGTACATGTGTACCTATTGCTGTACTGTGTGCATAAACCTAGCAGTGGTGTAATTTAAATGCATTGGGCCTGCCTAGCAACTGTTTTGCTCTGCGACTACTATGATTGGCTCACAGCAATCACAGGGTCAGGAGCCAAAGAAATTGAAATTGGCTACTGACTGACATACGGAAGCTCTGTTATTACTGACAGCAGAGCGAGCTGGCTGTATCGACAGAACAGCAGTGCGAAAGGTGAGAGTGGAGAGACCGTGTGGCATGGATGATTGAATTCTGTGTTCTGGTAGTAGGGATAGCAGCACCCAAACAGGGTGTCGATTTCAATCATCAGGGTCCGATAGTGGTTAAAAAACATAATTAGATGGAGTGTCAATTTCAATCCACATAATCCTTGGTGCATAATGGCACAAACACATGGCAACTCTTACTCTCCATTGTAGAACTGACCACAAGATGCCTATTCCACCCCCTGGGTCGAATGATCATAAAGGGATCCAGCACTGGATCGGTGAGCTTGAGAAGGATATGGAAATCCTCTGGACTATCCAAAGGCTTCCCACTAATGAGGCTAGTATCTAACTTTTATACTTTTTCCCACGTCAGGATTGCTTTACGTTAATTAGTTTAGTGGAATTATAAGACTCCAATGAAATGAGGTTCTTAGAAAATGATTGTGATGGTTAACACTTATTAGTGACTCTGGAAGCTTATTACTCTGAGGCGTTTCATTGTAAAGCACTGAGAACCATTGAAAGGCTTCAGTCATAGGCGACAGGAGGAGAGACGGTACACAAACCAATTCAGCTGAGGATCACATATTTAGGATATAATGAAATCAATTTCTGATACAAATAACTCACTGGATCTTTACAAATAATAATATATTATTTCTGTGACTAGAGTTACACTTTTACTACTCTGCATATGTAATATAAAATAGAACCATTTGTTATAGTAATCCTTCATGGTTTCACCCATTGAAGCTTTATCTACTTGCCTCTGTGTGGTGTTTCCTTATAGCATGGTGATTTCCGCATAACAGCATCATACAAGAATCCAGGTGAAGAAGCCATTGTTCAGGTGGTACATATGCCTGTGCACTGAGAGCTACCTGTCAGATATAGCCAACTGTACCTGTGCATTCCCTGCTTCTACCCACAGACACACCTGGGCAAAGAGCAAATCTGTTAATAATCTTCTAATAGAAAGTGTTTATGTAGCAGCAGTTACAACAGACACAATCAGAGGACAAAAAAAAAAAGCACACCCCAACAAATGGACTGGGAAAGATGAAAAAAAGGAAACGTATGTGCTTTCTTACAGTAGAAAAGAACATGAGGTGCTCAGATTGTACATGCCAAGGCCTTGTAGCATTCCAAAGGCAAAAAGAAACATTCAGAGCGTTTTACTACCACACAGAAATCTTTCCATTGCAGAGTTATGAGGCTAGAAATGTGCACGAAGAATTGTAGATGCTGTTGTTGTTATATCTTCTTTTTCTAAAAGCATGTTATTGTTTTTTTCTATGTTTCATGTTGATCATTTTGACCTTAGTATTTCTAAGCTGCTTGGAACAAGTATGTTGTGTGGTACCTCTGATTACCTAATACTTGATACATAGTACTGGGTCCCATCTGGCTACCAGATACAGAGGGAACCTCTGGCTACCTATACTGACAGGCACATCTGGCTACATAATACTGGGGGTCACCTTTGTACCTAATACTGGGGGCACCTCTTGCTACCTAATTCTATTTGGGGGCACCTCTCACTACCTTATACTGTTTGGGGGAGGAGCACCTTTGACTACCTAATACTATTTGGGGAACATTTTAGACTACCTACTGCTATTTGGGGGAACATCTGCCTTACTCATCACAAGGCTATCTAATACTGTTAATAATGGGACAAATCTGGCTACCTAATACTAATATCTAAGGGCACAGCTGACTACCTAATACTACTATCAGGGGGAGGTGATGAGCGAGCACAACACCTATCTAATACTACTATCTGGGCAGGAAAGATGAGGGGACATTAAGGCTTGCTAATACTACCATCTGGTGGGGAAGGGCGAGTGATGAGGGGCCAAAAAACTACTTAATACTATTTAGGGAAGGTAATGAGGGGGTACAAAGCTTACCAAACACTGATATTTTTTGGGGGAGGGCCAACCAAAATATTGCTATGGGCCCCAGTGATTTCTATCTGTGCCTCTTTGGTCTTATTTCTCAGACTTGAGGGCTATTAACAGTACCACAAACCCTTGCCCCTTATTACTGGGAGTAATTATGAGAAAACATTTAACTACCATCTAGTGGTCCCCAGTATTCAGCTTCTGTAATCTAGTCATCCTGTTGCACATGAGAGCTGTGAGGAAACGCAGAAAAGCCGCCGTGTGTACTCAGAATGGGGCGGCTGATTCCGCGTCCAAAGCGGCGGTTTGCATGCATAGGCCTACATCCAGTAAGATGGTCGAACGCGGAGGAACCGCCGCATGCCGTGATAGCGGTGCGGTGGATTCCGCGTCCAGCACGGCAGGTGATTTGCAACACATGTCTGGTGTGGCTGGGACTGATAGTCCACACAGGTTCAGAAAGCGCGAACTTTTATGACAGCCAGAAGGGAGTCAGCTGACCAAGCCGGTCAGCTGACGATTCAACCAGTTCCCATTGGTCCAGCACTTAGGGGAGGCAATGGAGAGCGCTTTGCTATATATACTGGGTGCTGGTCATTCTCTGGTTGTCTGCCGTTGCGATCACTATGTGGAAGCACTCAGACCTTTTGTCAGATTCTGTGTTATATCTCTGTTATACTTCAGACTAGTTCCAGGGTGTTGATGATCATGGACCTCACACCCAGATTAGGGACTTGTGTTATATCTCTGTTATACTTCAGACTAGTTCCAGGGTGTTGATGATCACGGACCTCACACCCAGATTAGGGACTTGTGTTATATCTCTGTTATACTTCAGACTAGTTCCAGGGTGTTGATGATCCAGGAGCTCACACCCAGATTAGGGACTTGTGTTACCAACCTGTTATACGTCAGACTAGTTCCAGGGTGTTGATGATCACGGACCTCACACCCAGATTAGGGACTTGTATGATCATTCTGTTATTCTTCAGACTAGTTCCAGGGTGTTGATGATCATGGAGCTCACACCGAGACTAGGCATTGTATATTATCTGTTATGACCTTCTGCTTTCCTGACCATTCCTCTGCTTTCTGATTCGGTACCATGCATATCTGATATCACGTTGCCAAACCCTGCCTGTCTTGGATACCGAATCAGCCTTCTGTCTTTGTACCTTATTTGTCTGTCTGTTGCCGACTTGGCTAGTCCGACCTCGAGAACTATCTCCTCTGTTTAGAGATAGTTCACAGATCTGTCAGTGACACCCCACCCTTGGTGTCACTCACACTCTGGTCCTTCCTTCACTAAGCCTGACTCCCCCCCTTTGGGAGCCTCAGGCCGAGGAAGGAGCCTGTCCTTCAGACAGAGGCGTAGCTAGGGCTTCCAGCACCCTGGGACAAAGACTATTAATGCGCCCTGTAAGGAGGTCAAAAAAGGGGCGTGGGCATGGTAATGGGTGGGGCCAAATATACATGACCTTAGCAGTGGTGTAAAAGGTCTGGCAGGGAAGTTTGAGCTCTGCCATAGTGTTTCCCCCCAAAATACATGTAATCTGACAGCATTTCACCAAAAATACATGTAATTTGGCAGAGGTTCCTCCAAAATACAGATAATATGGCAGTCGTTCCCCCAAAATAGACGCTATCTGGCAGCAGCGGTTCCCCCAACATACATATAATCTGACAGCTGTTCCCCAAAATACACTTAATCTGGCAGCAGCGGTTTCCCAAAAATACAGTTAATCTGGCAGCAGTTTCTCCAAAATAGGTGCCCCCAGTATAGGTAACCAGGTCTATAGGTGTCCCCAGTGGTAGTAACCAGGTAAATAAATAAAAAAAAAACACGGGTCACAGCTGGGCGCCCCTAGGGACCCAGCGCCCGGGGGCACATGTCCTACCCCGCCCACCCCAAGCTACGCCCCTGCCTTCAGACCTTGTATCCCCTTTACGGGGACCCTCCTCAAAGTATTACTGTTGCACCAAACACTCATATTACTCAGGTCAGGTGTCCAGAGGTTAGAGATATATCTGATTATCGGTGATACTGCAGATCATCAATAATCGGGTATATATCTGTATTCTCGATGATACTGCAAATCACCGGTAATCAGATCCTCTCTGTGTTACACCGATCGTTACAAGAGCTTTGTGGTACTAAATAGAGCTCTGCAAAGTTTATTACAAAACTGTGTGTCACAAAAAAGGTAGATAACATTTCTATTAAAATATCTCTAACATATCAGTAAGTTCTATTAAAATATCTCTAATCACACATTTTAGGGTGTCCTATAAAATTTGAGGTTTGATATCTTCCACGTTGTGAAATTCAATAAATTCTCTTATTTTATTTGAAATTTTTCTCCTTGCTACTTTGTCTTCTAGCAGATTAATATCCAACCTCCATCTTTTTTCTTTAGGGGCAATGCCATTCATCTTTATTGTTAGCATTACTGGGGAGTGATTTGAATAAATAAATTGACCAATACCAACCTCTTTCACTGTAAACATGTGATCGTGTGATAAAAATTGATCCTTGAATAGGAATTATGGACTTTAGAGTAATATGTGAAATCTTTTTCTCCTATATGTTTTGTTCTCCAGATATCTAAATCTGATATAGGCGGTCAATGAGGGTATTCAGCTGGGACAGCTCCTGCCTTGATAAATGGCTAGACATTTTGAAGAGTCATTTATTGGCTCTAGAGTTAGGTTGACATCACCCCGATAAAAGTTTTACCTTTGGCTTTTCTCATTACTTTTTCTAAAACGTTTGAGATAAATTGCCTGTTTTGTATTCGTTGCATATGTATTGGCTATTGTTATCCATTCCCGTTTTAGCCTCCCAAGTCCTATCAGTTCTCTAGCATTTATTAGAGTTGCAGATCCAGTTTTGGTATCTTTATCAAAGCCTTTGGGAAGGTTACCCATTTGAAAGTGGGTTTCCTGTACCAGAGCAATATCAATTGTGTTTCTCAATAGATCTTTAATAATTCTACCTTGTTTTTTACCTGCTTTATGATCCATTAACATGATTTTTAAAACTTCCATTTTATTGATTTTGACTCAATAAAAAACGGTATTACCAACAAATCACTGCAATAAGTTATGACCTTAAAGTGAACATCCGGACTAAAAATCGACTCAGCAGCACTGAAAAGTCTTTGTGTTTCTTTAACAGTTTCACAGCATCAGAACTTTGTTTCTCTTATACAAACCTCATTTTTAGCTGCACAGAAGAAAACTGCCCGGGCTTTTTTCCCCTGATGCTGTGCAAAGCATGATGGGATTTCTGATTTTGTTGTTCTCTTTCTGCTGTTTTGGTGCAATTTTTTTTTTTGACATTTTGAATTTGACATTTGAAGCCTAGTGTGTGCAGCTGGGAGGGGTAATCAGAACACAGGATAGTTGGAACTGTGTCTCCTGCTCCTTGTCACCTCCTTTCAACCAAAAAGATGGCTGCCCCCATGACAAAGATGGCAGCCCCCATGAATCACAAACATTTGCCTGTTCTTATAAAACAGGGTGGGTAAGAGATTATATTACCTATCTATTCTAATTAACATAACTAATGTAACTTGATGACAGTATGTTTGTTTAGGCCGAAGTTCCCCTTTAAAGCGGAATATAACCCTGCATTTCAACTTTGCTCTAAAACATTATTTACAGTATATTATATGCAACCAGCATTTTTTTTTTACTAGACCAGCATTGGAAGGGTTACACAGGGCTTTAAAGTCCCTAGAGATTTCTGCAACCGAATCCGAACTTGAGTTAGATACTTTTTGTTTACAAATATGTGTTTATTATGACTCATCTCTCTCACTGAGAAGGAGCTTGGAGGACAGCCAAAGAGATGTATCTATTGATAAACAGTTACACACTAACTAAATAGAATGTAACCATCTGAATGTCTGCACGGAACTTAAAACCTCTGTGTTTAACCCTTCCAATGCTGGTCTAGTAAAAAAAAAATGCTTTTTGCATATAATATGCTGTAAATAATGTTTTAGAGCAAAGTTGAAATGCAGGGTTATATTCCGCTTTAAGTGAAGTTTGACAAGACTTTGTATCCACCTAGAGAAAGGTATACTAACTGGGTTACGGAGCTTTACAGGAAAGCTTCATTATAAAATTCCCTCTCTGGAGATCAGGCAGAAAGACCCAGAATTCCAGAAATAGACACAGACGCATTACTTTATTTGGAAACTGGAGTTTAACCTTGAAGAGCGGCAGAGAGGCTGACAAATGCTGTCTGCTACAATACAGTGATGGCTAACTCCTTTCTGTGATTACCCTAAAGAATGTTGAAGCGTAACTCTAGAAACAGAAATAACACAGTACTGCTTTCACTGTGACTTGGATTAGTAGTAGAAATTGTTTTATTAACTACTGCGATTGTAGCTTGCAGATCACTGTACCTGTGGTTTCTGATCCGGTTTCTTATTTGAATTGAAAAGGTTAGAAGTGTTAAATATAAAATGAAGTGGAAAAAGAATGCTATAAGGCCTTAAAACAATATTATGCAATTATAAGGAGGTGCAATAAAAGTTGTAAAAAAGAAATTAGGCTGATAAAGATTGAAGCTGAAAATCAAATTGCTAGGAATATCAAATCTGATCTAAATACATTTTACAAGTTTATCAACTGTATTGTACTGTACTGGACTCCTAAAGGATGAGGGAGGGAACTCCATGGTGGATGATCAAAGTAGGGTGGAGCTATTGAATGCTTGCTTTGCATCTGTCTTCACAAGGGAAATGTTGTTGCAGATTAAAGATGCGGAAGAGTCCCAATCTTCCAATTTTAATATGAAATACTTAATGCAGGAAGGAGAGAAGGCAAGACTAAATAAAATCAAAACTGATGAGGCACCTGGCCTGGCATACAATTCTTGGGTGCTAAGGGAATTAAGTTTAGTTAATACCTTTATATTATCGTTGGTGACTCTCCTTCAAGTTCCAATAGATTGGTGTACAGCCCACATAGCTGATAAGCTAGAGATTGCTCAATTTTAAGGGTAGCAGATGTGAAGAATTTGAATGAAATATGCAAAAGAAATTCAAAACACAGCAACAGTCAACCACACCGAAATCAGAGGAATTAAATCTGTCTTTAAAATATCAAAATATTGCACTGTCATGTGGTTGTAATGCTCTTACCTGCTAATGGTTCCCGCGAGGGCTCAGGCAGCACTGGGCTGCTGCAGGAAGCTTCCTCTTCCAATTTCTGCAGCGGCATCCCCAGCACCCCTGCGGCTGTGACTAAGCATGTACGTTCCTCCAGCCTCCCCAGGGCGTCGTGCCCATCCCAGAGCAGTTCTTATAGGTTGAGGAGGCGGGTCTAGTGGGTGTCAGCTGACACACTGGTCAGCTGACACTTTTCTGCTGGAACCTTTGCTGGTTGGCCAGTTCCTTTTCTAGGCTGGTCTGTGATCTTTCACACCTGTATATAAGCTCTGTTAATTCAGTTGCTCACAGCCCATGATAGCAATCAGTACGCTGGTTTTGCGGGGCACTTTATCACTTTGTGATAATCATATTGTATTTCAATGCGACTTTCATTATTGTATTTCAATGCGACTGCCAGACTGACTTAGATACGACCTTAGCTTTACTGACCACTCTCTCACCAAGTTCTTTGTACTGCAGCCATCTGATCTAACGTGTATGACCTTAGCCTGTTACCGACTCTGAATTTGCCTAGTCCTCTGTACTGCAGCCATCTGATCTAACGTGTATGACCTTTGCCTGTTACCAACTCCGATTCTGCCTAGTCCTCTGTACTGCAGCCATCTGATCTAATGTGTATGACCTTAGCCTGTTACCGACTCCGATTCTGCCTAGTCCTCTGTACTGCAGCCATCTAATCTAACGTGCATGACCTTAGCTTGTTACCGACTCCGATTCTGCCTAGCCCTTTGTACTGCAGCCATCTGATCTAACGTGTATGACCCTAGCCTGTTACTGACTCCGATTCTGCCTAGCTCACTGTACTGCAGTAAGCTGATTTTGTGTATTGGTTCACATAGCACCTAGCGTGATAGTGGGAAGCTTTTCCTGTCCTCCTTGCCACTAATGATCCAGTAGAAAGGATGAAGCCGGCACCATCTATTAAATTCTTCTGCTCTTTTATTGTATTATAGCATTCCAGTGGATAACGCAATGTTTCAAGGCTGCACGCCTCTTTATCAAGCTTTACTGGAAGTTACAACCACATAACGTTCACATTGATATTTATACTACACATGGTTAACAGCAGCCAATCAATTCAAATCAATCATAATGATCCTAAACTGTCGGACCTGATGGGGAACTTACATGCCGCTGTTCTGATAGGAATTACCACGCTAAACCTTCCCATCCACCCAGCCCCTCCTAGCCGGATAACCCACGACCTCCTGGGCCCGCCTGTCATCACACCGACTCCATCTCCCCGCCCTACGCAGACCTGATGGAAGTCCTGTGTGACGTCACGCCAGGGGCGGCGCCAAAGCGCGTCTAGGCGTGTCTAGGCGTCCTATCAGAACATCGGCATGTAAGTTCCCCATCAGGTCCGACAGTTTAGGATCATTATGATTGGTGCAAATTGATTTGAATTGATTGGCTGCTGTTAACCATGTGTAGTATAAATATCAATGTGAACGTTATGTGGTTGTAACTTCCAGTAAAGCTTGATAAAGAGGCGTGCAGCCTTGAAACGTTGCGTTATCCACTGGAATGCTATAATACAATAAAAGAGCAGAAGAATTTAACCTCCTTGGCGGTAACCCCGTGCTGGACACGGGGTAAGCCGCCGGAGGGTGCCGCTCAGGCCCTGCTGGGCCGATTTACATAATTTTTTTTTGGCTACACGCAGCTAGCACTTTGCTAGCTGTGTGTGCATAACGATCGCCGCCGCCACCCGCCGATTCGCCGCTATCCGCCGCGCCGCCCCCTCCCCCCACGAGACCCCTGCACTGCCTGGCCAATCAGTGCCAGGCAGCACTGAGGGGTGGATCGGGAAACCCGCTGATGTCAGGACGTCGATGATGTTCGTGACGTCATCGCGATCGTCGCCATGGCGACGGGGAAGCCCATACAGGGAATCCCATTCAGAACGGGATTCCCTGCAGGGTAAAAGCGCCGGCGGCGATCGGAGGGGTGGGAGGGATAGCGAAGGGAGGGGGGAAGCATGTAGCTAGCGCTAGGCTAGCTACATGCTTTAAAAAAAAAATTAAAAAAAGTTCTGCGCTGCCCCCTGGCGGATTTATTGTACCGCCAAGGGGGTTATTAGATGGTGCCAGCTTCATCCTTTCTACTTTGTTGAATGATCCGGAATGCTGCTGGATTACTAGCCAGGCACATCGAATTTGGAAGCTGGGAGTGTTTTGTTACATCACTACCTGCCACTAATGATCCAGCATCCCTGCACGGCTATGCTATTTGGATGGGTACAGCCAGATTTATACTATTTCCCCTTCCCCCCAGGTCAGCTTTCTTGTAGTCCCCTTTTATGTGCTGCCCCCTTGCATGTATAATATTTATGTAAACGAGTCCTTCTTTTTTATGGACAGATCCTTTGGGCAGCAGCTCCCTCCTTCCATGTATTATCCTCCATTTGCAGCCTCTCTTTTCTATTTACAGCCTCCACTTCTATAGGCAGCAAAACATTTCCATGTCCAGCCACCCCCTTGGGCAGCAGCCACCCAAGACCCAGACCTTTGTGGCCATTCCAGGAATGCGGCTCTGTGGGTGGTGGTAGAAAGAGAGGAGAGCGCCCTTAGCCCCTGGGCTCTCCTGAGGTCGTGGGAGCTGTAGTTACACTATTGCCTTCCTGTTCCAACATGACTACAGTAGTAATCTCAATGTAAAGCTAGCACCCACGGAATGGAATTGCGATGTGCTATAACTTGCAGTGTCCCTGCACCAATGGACACACTCCCAAACTTCCTTTCCAATCAAGTCAGCACCATCAGTAAATATAGCTCTTTATTGGTTAAAACAGCAGCATGACAGTCATCCTGTTCAGCGACAGCCTCGCTGTTTCAGTCCTCAGACCTTTATCAAACTGTGTAGAATCGTATCACACTTATACAATACACCACATGTTCTTATATAGTGGTCACTGAGCTCTAGCACCAATCAGGTGCAAGTGCCTTGTAGCCAATCAACTCACAGCGGTGGTCAGGCGGACTGCATAGAAGACTGCAGTATCTAATATGTAAATGGGAAACATCCCATAATATTACCAGCCAGCCCCTAAATGCATATAGACCACCCCCACAAAGCGGACCATATAGAAAACCGCTCATTATATATGTAGATATATGCGCAGTTGCGCAGCACTCACCAGGAGCCGACACTCTGCAAGACGGCAATGCGTCCTCCAACCCAGCCGCTTCCTGTATGAGTCATCATGACGTCTAGCGCCATGTGACTCCATCATGTGATACCTGTGTCACTAGGGGGCGTCCACCAGACGCACTATCACCATGGTGACCATACACAAGCGCAGCCAGCTAGTAAGCCGGCTCTGCGCTAAGTAAATAAACATATAATTATAACGAATGGGCTAGAGAACTCACCACCGGCTCACAGGTCCCACCACCTGTTAGAGTATCAAAAAGAGAGGGGGGAAAAAACATACAGACCACCAATGTTCGTCCCTGGCTCCCAAGGCACTAGAATAAAAGCATAAATACAGTATTAGTTATAGATCCCACTCATTCCAATCTAAAGGCACAGCAAGTTCACCCTTGTATTAAATACATGCTTGTAAATCATATTCTTTATTCAGACCCCCCCTCCCCATAGTGCCAAGTCTCCGAATCCAACTTGCTTCTTTCACTAGTAACGTTTTATTCCTATCCCCCCTTCTAGGGTGTTGGGGTGCATGATCTATAACCTGCACCCTCAGCTGTGTGACAGAGTGGCCATGTTGTTTAAAGTGCAAGGAAACTGCTTGATCCTCATCCCCCTTTCTAATTGCACTTTTGTGCGATGAGATTCTATCTTTTAATGGCTGCGTCGTTTTACCCACGTATCCGAGTCCACATGGACATTTCAAAAGGTATACGACAAACGTCGAGTCGCAATCAAAATAACCCCTCACAAAGAATTTACGTCCACTAGAGGAATGGGTAAAGCAGTTTCCTTTGTTTACTAGACTGCACATGTGACAGTGGAGGCAAGAGAAAGTACCACTTCTAATTCCTCTCTCCCTAGGTTGTTCAAAGGTACTCATAACCTTGTCCCTGATAGTTGGGGGACGTTTGAAGGACATCAGGGGCGGGTATCTAAACTCCTCAATATGAGGAAAGGCATCTTGTAGTAACTTCCAGTGTTTTCTAATAGCTGTACTGATTTGATTACTCCAACTATTGTACATAGTAACAAACGGAATTCTCGGACCACTCGGTCGCCCATTATTTGGGGATTTTTTCTTTGTAAGGGTTTCTACTGGATACCCCCTTCTCTTAAATTTATCCTGCATTTGTTGGATCCTAATTCTTTTTTTCTCTGGATCAGCTACCAATCTCTCTACCCTAGTTAGTTGCCCACTAGGTATGTTATCTTTAATATGTCCTGGATAAAAGCTTCCGTACTCCAAAATGGAATTACGGTCTGTTGGTTTGGTGTACAGGTCTGTGAGCAATCTATCACCAGACCTGTACACCACAGTGTCTAAAAATGGCACTTCATCCAATGCCACATGTGCAGTCAATCTAATCGGTGGACACTTAGCTCCTAGTTCACAAATAAAAGTGTCAAGGGTCGAACGTGGCCCCGCCCACACGCAAAAAATATCATCTATGAACCTCCACCAACATTTAGCATGCTGGCGGAACAGGGCACTGTTGTAAACAAATGCTTCTTCATACTGCCCCATAAAAAGGTTTGCGTAGGACGGGGCCACGTTCGACCCCATTGCTGTTCCCCTACGTTGTACATAAAAGTGACCTTCAAAGAGGAAATAATTCTCCTGCAAGATTATCTGTAGCAACGAAATCACAAATTTCCTCGGAGGAATCGATAAATCTGAATGTGTCAACAAGTACCAGTCTACCGCCTCTACACCTCCATCATGTGGGATGGAGGTGTAGAGGCTCTCGACATCCAATGTTACCAAAAGAGACTCTGACGTAACTGCTGTTAAAGTATTTAATCTCTCAATAAACATGCTTGTGTCCCTCAAGTATGAATCTATGGACTGTACTATCGGTTGTAGCAATTTGTCTACAAACTGGGCAAGGGGAACAAACACTGAGTTCTTCCCCGACACAATCGGTCTACCTGGGGGAGCGGTGAGACTTTTATGAATCTTCGGTAAAGTATATAGTACTGGTGTCCTTGGAAAGTTCTTAATGAGAAAACAAGCACAATCCTGGTCTTTAATCTCTCTCTCTAATGCATCATCTACCAGTGACTTAATTTTTTTCTGTACTCTAAACAGTGGATCCACCTCTACTCTTAGATAAATTTCCTCCTGTGCCAGTTGTTGCATAGCTTCCTGTTTATAATAATCCATATCTAGTATCACCACCGCTCCCCCTTTGCCCGCTGGTCAAATTGTGATCTGTTTGTTTTCTTGTAATGATTTTAAAGCTGATCTTTCTCCATGAGTCAAGTTTGGAGTGATGTGGAAATTCCTCTTGCCATATTCAGTCTCCAATTGCTGTAACTCCATATTGACCTTATTGATAAAAAGGTCAATAACTGGATGGCTTGGTGGATTAAAAGTACTCTTGTTCCTCAAACCCAATGGTTTAAGCGTCAGTTCCTGTTCCTCTCTCACTTCTCTTGACATCGGCCATGGAGGTATTGATGCAAAATACTGTTTAAGTTTTATACTTCTATAAAACCGGCATAGATCTAGATCAACCTTAAAAAAATCTGGTCCGGAAGTCGGACAATATCCCAGTCCATGATTCAATACTCGGGTTTCATCCTCTGTAAGTGTATATTTCGACAAATTGACCACTAATTGTATATCTGTTATGTCCTCTGACGTAGATTCATTTTGCTTGCAGCTGCGCTGCCGGATTTCTTTTTGCCTTTTATATTGGAACCTCTTTCCTCCTCTCCTTCTTGGTCTCCTGTTGGAGCATTGCATCAAACGATGCTCGGTTCCATATCGTTTGATGCAATGCTACATATGATTGACCGTATACAAAAAGAAATTCCTAAAATCAAAGAGAAAAATAGAGATGTTTGATAAGCAATTGAGAGGTTTATTGTCTCCAGCAAATGCACAGGATTACAGTGATAATCTTAAAGAGAAAATGGAGACTTATCGTAGAAATTTGGAGGCGAATAAGCGATCGAAGTACCACCGAGATGTATCGGACTATACAAATGGATATGTGTATATGTGGCAAAAAGAAGGTTTCAGTTTAAAAAAACGTGGACGTAATCAATTCCCTAAACGAGGGAAGGGACCCCGACAACCACATGGTGGCGAAGCATCTTCGACTGATTTTTTAACATCATCCCGGGATTCCTCCCCGGCTCCAACAGGAGACCAAGAAGGAGAGGAGGAAAGAGGTTCCAATATAAAAGGCAAAAAGAAATCCGGCAGCGCAGCTGCAAGCAAAATGAATCTACGTCAGAGGACATAACAGATATACAATTAGTGGTCAATTTGTCGAAATATACACTTACAGAGGATGAAACCCGAGTATTGAATCATGGACTGGGATATTGTCCGACTTCCGGACCAGATTTTTTTAAGGTTGATCTAGATCTATGCCGGTTTTATAGAAGTATAAAACTTAAACAGTATTTTGCATCAATACCTCCATGGCCGATGTCAAGAGAAGTGAGAGAGGAACAGGAACTGACGCTTAAACCATTGGGTTTGAGGAACAAGAGTACTTTTAATCCACCAAGCCATCCAGTTATTGACCTTTTTATCAATAAGGTCAATATGGAGTTACAGCAATTGGAGACTGAATATGGCAAGAGGAATTTCCACATCACTCCAAACTTGACTCATGGAGAAAGATCAGCTTTAAAATCATTACAAGAAAACAAACAGATCACAATTCGACCAGCGGGCAAAGGGGGAGCGGTGGTGATACTAGATACGGATTATTATAAACAGGAAGCTATGCAACAACTGGCACAGGAGGAAATTTATCTAAGAGTAGAGGTGGATCCACTGTTTAGAGTACAGAAAAAAATTAAGTCACTGGTAGATGATGCATTAGAGAGAGAGATTATAGACCAGGATTGTGCTCGTTTTCTCATTAAGAACTTTCCAAGGACACCAGTACTATATACTTTACCGAAGATTCATAAAAGTCTCACCGCTCCCCCAGGTAGACCGATTGTGTCGGGGGTGGACCCAGTGTTTGTTCCCCTTGCCCAGTTTGTAGACAAATTGCTACAACCGATAGTACAGTCCATAGATTCATACTTGAGGGACACAAGCATGTTTATTGAGAGATTAAATACTTTAACAGCAGTTACGTCAGAGTCTCTTTTGGTAACATTGGATGTCGAGAGCCTCTACACCTCCATCCCACATGATGGAGGTGTAGAGGCGGTAGACTGGTACTTGTTGACACATTCAGATTTATCGATTCCTCCGAGGAAATTTGTGATTTCGTTGCTACAGATAATCTTGCAGGAGAATTATTTCCTCTTTGAAGGTCACTTTTATGTACAACGTAGGGGAACAGCAATGGGGTCGAACGTGGCCCCGTCCTACGCAAACCTTTTTATGGGGCAGTATGAAGAAGCATTTGTTTACAACAGTGCCCTGTTCCGCCAGCATGCTAAATGTTGGTGGAGGTTCATAGATGATATTTTTTGCGTGTGGGCGGGGCCACGTTCGACCCTTGACACTTTGATTTGTGAACTAGGAGCTAAGTGTCCACCGATTAGATTGACTGCACATGTGGCATTGGATGAAGTGCCATTTTTAGACACTGTGGTGTACAGGTCTGGTGATAGATTGCTCACAGACCTGTACACCAAACCAACAGACCGTAATTCCATTTTGGAGTATGGAAGCTTTCATCCAGGACATATTAAAGATAACATACCTAGTGGGCAACTAACTAGGGTAGCGAGATTGGTAGCTGATCCAGAGAAAAAAAGAATTAGGATCCAACAAATGCAGGATAAATTTAAGAGAAGGGGGTATCCAGTAGAAACCCTTACAAAGAAAAAATCCCCAAATAATGGGTGACCGAGTGGTCCGAGAATTCCGTTTGTTACTATGTACAATAGTTGGAGTAATCAAATCAGTACAGCTATTAGAAAACACTGGAAGTTACAACAAGATGCCTTTCCTCATATTGAGGAGTTTAGATACCCGCCCCTGATGTCCTTCAAACGTCCCCCAACTATCAGGGACAAGGTTATGAGTACCTTTGAACAACCTAGGGAGAGAGGAATTAGAAGTGGTACTTTCTCTTGCCTCCACTGTCACATGTGCAGTCTAGTAAACAAAGGAAACTGCTTTACCCATTCCTCTAGTGGACGTAAATTCTTTGTGAGGGGTTATTTTGATTGCGACTCGACGTTTGTCGTATACCTTTTGAAATGTCCATGTGGACTCGGATACGTGGGTAAAACGACGCAGCCATTAAAAGATAGAATCTCATCGCACAAAAGTGCAATTAGAAAGGGGGATGAGGATCAAGCAGTTTCCTTGCACTTTAAACAACATGGCCACTCTGTCACACAGCTGAGGGTGCAGGTTATAGATCATGCACCCCAACATCCTAGAAGGGGGGATAGGAATAAAACGTTACTAGTGAAAGAAGCAAGTTGGATTCGGAGACTTGGCACTATGGGGAGGGGGGGTCTGAATAAAGAATATGATTTACAAGCATGTATTTAATACAAGGGTGAACTTGCTGTGCCTTTAGATTGGAATGAGTGGGATCTATAACTAATACTGTATTTATGCTTTTATTCTAGTGCCTTGGGAGCCAGGGACGAACATTGGTTGTCTGTATGTTTTTTTCCCCCTCTCTTTTTGATACTCTAACAGGTGGTGGGACCTGTGAGCCGGTGGTGAGTTCTCTAGCCCATTCGTTATAATTATATGTTTATTTACTTAGCGCAGAGCCGGCTTACTAGCTGGCTGCGCTTGTGTATGGTCACCATGGTGATAGTGCGTCTGGTGGACGCCCCCTAGTGACACAGGTATCACATGATGGAGTCACATGGCGCTAGACGTCATGATGACTCATACAGGAAGCGGCTGGGTTGGAGGACACATTGCCGTCTTGCAGAGTGTCGGCTCCTGGTGAGTGCTGCGCAACTGCGCATATATCTACATATATAATGAGCGGTTTTCTATATGGTCCGCTCTGTGGGGGTGGTCTATATGCATTTAGGGGCTGGCTGGTAATATTATGGGATGTTTCCCATTTACATATTAGATACTGCAGTCTTCTATGCAGTCCGCCTGACCACCGCTGTGAGTTGATTGGCTACAAGGCACTTGCACCTGATTGGTGCTAGAGCTCAGTGACCACTATATAAGAACATGTGGTGTATTGTATAAGTGTGATACGATTCTACACAGCTTGATAAAGGTCTGAGGACCGAAACAGCGAGGCTGTCGCTGAACAGGATGACTGTCATGCTGCTGTTTTAACCAATAAAGAGCTATATTTACTGATGGTGCTGACTTGATTGGAAAAAAAGCCAACATGACTACATCATACCTCCTAACTTTTGAAGATGTGAAAGAGGGACACTTAAGCCATGCCCCCTGTGTGGCCTTAAGCCACACCCCTGCTTTTGCAAGAGGGTGACAATGGGAGGGAGTGTGCGGGGGAGGGTGCCAGTGGGTGGGAGAGGGTGACACTGGGTGGAAATGAGGGTGCTAGTGGGTGAGGGAGAAAGGTGCCAGTGGGTAGGAGGAGGGTGTCAGTGGGAAGGAGGAGGGTGTCGACAGGGTGCCTGGGGCAGGGTGCAGGGACAGGGTGCCTGGGGCAGGGTGCCTGGGGCAGGGACAGGGTGCAGGGTGCCAGGAGCAGGGTGCAAGGACAGGGTGCCTGGGGCAGGGTGCAGGGACAGGGTGCCTGGGGCAGGGTTCAGGGACAGGGTGCCTGGGGCAGGGTGCAGGGACAGGGTGCAGGGTGCCTGGAACAGGGTGCAAGGACAGGGTGCCTGGAGCAGGGTGCTTGGGGCAGGGACAGGGTGCAGGGTGCCTGGAGCAGGGTGCAAGGACAGGGTGCCTGGAGCAGGGTGCTTGGGGCAGGGACAGGGTGCAGGGACTGGGTGCCTGGAGCAGGGACTGGGTGTCTGGAGCAGGGTGCAGGGACTGGGTGCCTGGAGCAGGGACTGGGTGCCTGGAGCAGGGACTGGGTGCCTGGAGAAGGGTGCAGGGACTGGGTGCCTGGTGCAGGGACAGATTGCCTGGTGCAGGGTGCCTGGGGCAGGGACAGGGTGCCTGGGGTAGGGACAGGGTGCCTGGGGAAGGGTGCAGGGGCCAGAGTGTCTGGGGCAGAATGCAGGGACTGGGTCCCTGGGGCAGGGACTGGGTGCCTGGAGCAGGGGGCAGGGACTGGGTGCCTGGAGCAGGGGCCAGGCACTGGGTGCCTGGGACAGGGGCCAGGCACTGGGTGCCTGGGACAGGGGCCAGGCACTGGGTGCCTGGGACAGGGGCCAGGCACTGGGTGCCTGGGACAGGGGCCAGACACTGAGTGCCTGGTACAGAGTGCAGGGTGCCTGGGGAAGGGTGCAGGGGAAGGTTGCCTGGGGCAGGGGCCAGGTTACACTGACAGTGAGGAAGGGTGCAGGGTGCCTGGGGAAGGAGGGTGCAGGGTGCCTGGGGAAGGAGGGTGCAGGGTGCCTGGGGAAGGAGGGTGCAGGATGCCTGGGGAAGGAGGGTGCAGGATGCCTGGGGAAGGAGGGTGCAGGATGCCTGGGGAAGAAGGGTGCAGGGTGCCTGGGAAAGAAGGGTGCAGGGTGCCTGGGGAAGAAGAGTGCAGGGTGCCTGAGGAAGAAGGGTGCAGGGTGCCTGGGGAAGAAGAGTGCAGGGGCCAGGGTGCCTGGGGAAGGGTGCAGGGGCCAGGGTGCCTGGTGAGGGGCAGGGTGCCTGGGGAAGGGTGCAGGGTGCCTGGGGAAGGGTGCAGGGGCCAGGGTGCCCGGGGAAGGGTGCAGGGTGCCTGGGGCCAGGGTACACTGACACTTGGTGGGTAGGGCTGTTGTCAGTGGAGGGGGTGGGGAGAATGCCCGTGGGTAGGGAGGAGGGTGCCACTTGTGTGTGTGGGGGGGGGGTGCCTGGGCAGAGAATGGAGGCGGAAAAACTGATCGAGGCTCCAGCCGCGGTACTGAGGGATGCGGGAGCCGGCTTCACTACTTCCTCCCTCCCTCCCTGTGACTGAATGCCCCCTAATGTATGTCTGTGTCCCCCCTCCCTGTAGGCAGAGTGAGCGCAGCGGAGCGGGCAGTCGAGTCCTCTTACCGCTGATCCACACGTACTGTCTGGCATTGGACCTCCATGTGCTTCCTGTGACGTCATAGTAAACAGGACGCACATGGAGGTCCGATGCCAGACAGTGTACGCGTGCATCAGCGGTAAGTGGACCCCACTGCCCGCTCCGCTGCTCTCATTCTGCCTACAGGGAGGGGAGAGAGGCACACGCATCAGGGGGGCATTCAGAGAGGGAGGAAGTATTGAAGCCGGCTCCCGCATCCCTCATTACCGCGGCTGGAGCCTCGATCAGTTTTTCCGCCTCCAAATGTCTGCCCAGCCGTCGGGATTCAAGAGGGGGGGCCCGGGGGAGGGCCCCCCCCCCAAAATCGGGAGGGCCCCCCCCAAAATCGGGGGATAGCGGCCCCCCCAAAATCGGGAGAATCCCGACAAAAACGGGACGGTTGGGGGGTATGCTACATATCAGTATACAAAGTAAGGTCCATAAAGACATTGATAGTGAGTTTGGTGTGGTGGAACTTGATTGGCCTAGACAAAGTGCCACAAAATACCTTTGGGAGGATTCAGTGCCAGGCCTCCTTGTGGAAAAATGGTCAATAATTCCCATTAATACACTCCTAGACCTTGTGGAAAGCCTTTTATAGCTGCAAAGGGTGGTTTAACTACATCGGGCTAACTCCTATGGATTAAGAATGGGATAGCATTAACGTTCATGTCTACATAAAAGCATGGATTCCAATACTTTTGGTAATATAGTGTACATTACAGAAAACATTAATTTCTTTATGCACAATTTTTTTTCTTAAATGGCAAGAAGAAGATAATACAGCAGTATTCATTCTTTCATTTACTTATCTCAACATTTATTCTATTTCATTTACTTATACTTGTAAAATGTGCTTACCTTGCATCTGAAATGATCTGAAAAGAGCAGGGAATCTAATTTATTTGAATAATCAGTAAACAAATGGCTTTCATTTATGCACAATTGAATTTTCTTGCCTAACAACATATGTGCAAGCCAAGTTTTACAGTTCACTTGCTAATCCTGACTGTCTGCGCCCTGATCAGCTAAATGGCCTCTTTCTCCAGTCAATCCGGTGAAAATGCCAACATGCTGAAATAATAAATACATTTGTATCACTTGTATCAGTTTTGTATCACTTTGTAACTCCCTTCTGGCATATCAACAGCCACCCAATCTTAAATGATGATTGTTGGGAGTTCCTTGAATAGGCCAGAACAGAATGGAACATTCCCCTGCCAACAGAAAAGGTGTGAGACCTGTAAACACATCCATTCCACTGACAGGGTAGGGAAACAACAGGAATTCAAATGCGGCTTACACATGCTACATCCTCCTTAGAAGGAAGTAGTAAAAATAAGCAGCGTTGAAGTCAGAGGAGCCCAGTGGCAAGTGAACATCGCTTGGAGCCTGGTAGGTGAGTTTTTTGCAATGTGTCACTATAAGGTTGGAGTGGAAGGGGGGCGCCCGAGGAGAAGGAGGGAGGAGTCGGGCCCTCCTCCCCGCGGCTGAGTCCAAGTGTCCAAGTGTGAAATGGGGTTGATTGTCAGATTTGGCAAGATAGCCGCATGCTTATTTCTGGGTTATTCAGACACTACAGCAGCCAAATAGAGCACCAGGACTGGTGTTGTTTAAAAAGAAATAGATATGGCAGCCTCCCTATTCTTCTAATTTCAATTGTCCTTTAAGAAGTTTAAGAAGTTTAGAACTGTCAGATTAATAAATCTCTTGTAAGTGACAGCGACACATGAAAACACTGATTTATAGTGCATTTTTCTTTGGGATAAATGCACATCTTATATATATGTGTATTTTAAATGTACAAATTTCACAATAGTGGTCCTTTAAATTCTATAAAACTTCACTTATTTGTAATTTAAATTGTAATTTGCTGCATTGTTTACATTGTGAAACAGATTTTGAGATTCAAAAGTGTTGCCAAATTATAGCCATACAGCTGATTTCTAGGTGGCCCAGCAGGAAAGGGGTGCAAGGAGGGGAAAGGGACTTCGCACTTGAACATACTGTAATTATCCAATTTCAAAATTAGGTGAAAGGAACTTACATTAGGCTTGATAACCCATATATAGCTTCTATACATCCAATTAATACACGGTAGAGTCTGTCAGGCTACATGCTCTTCACTATAATTTTATGAGCATATGAAATTTACAATCGCAAGGATACCTTTTTTTATCATGCTACTTTTTCACTAGTGTGTTGTGATGGGATACTGTTGTATATTTGGTGTAATTGCCATTCAGTGCAATAGGATGGAACTTTTCACAATCACACTAGAATAGGATCAAAAACACTGAGCAAGGGCAAGGAAAAATTGATTATATTTCCCAAGTGTGCTTGCGGTTTGCAGTGGAAAATGAGCCTTTGTCATGATCCCACCTTGTGCCAGTGTGGCATGGTGGCCAGGGCCGGATTTGTACTTTTCACCACCCAAGGCACGGACTCCAAAGCAGCCCCCCAACACACACAAATATTTTTTCCAGATCACACAAAATTGCAACTGAATTAAGATAAACTGCAAAAAAAAAAAAGCATCATTAACTTTGCTACTGACTGCTGAAGGACAAACAAGCACATTGTTTTCTTAGGGCCTGTTTCCACTACACGCAGATTGGATGCAGAATGGAAGCAGAAAAAATGACTCCAATGAATACCTATGGAAAAATCTGCATCAGAAAAATTGCGTTTAATATAAACAGGCCCATAGGCATTCATTGGAGTCAGTTTTTCTGCATCCATCCTGCATCCGATCTGCGTGTAGTGGAAACAGGCCCTTAGAAAGCCAAAGAACGTAGCTCATCCTCACGCTGCAATGTTGTCCCTCTCAACTAAGATGTGTACACTGCTGGATGATAGCCAAGCCATACAGTGTGCCTATACAGCACTTGCTCCCCAAACTTCAAGCACTATCATATAAAAGTTTGATAGGGAGGTAGCACAAAGGAATAAGCAGATAAAGAAGGCAAGCAAATGACAATAAAGTGTAATTGGTGGCATATATCATTACCAAAGATAGACAAATATTACTCCTACAGTATATTGATTTTTTTTTAATTTTGTATATAGTACTGACATCTTCCACTGCGCTTTTACAGAGTATACAAATATTCTTGTCACTGAGGAGCTCACAATCTAATCCCTACCATATGTCATCATATGTCCAAGACCATTTTTTGGGAGGAGCCAGTTAATGTGTTTTTGTGTGACAGAGGTGCATAGGGTAGCAGAAGCAGCAGAGGGTGGCTGAGAGTAGTTGAAGAGGGTGGCAGTAGCGACAGGGGGGCTGTTGGTGCTGGTAGAGGGTGGCAGTAGATGTGATCAAGTAGAAAGTGGGTTACATACCAAGCCCCAACTGATGCCCGACACCCCCACCTCCAACTCACCACCACCAACGTGAACCTACAGGTGAACACACCCTTGGTATGTAACCCACTTTTGGCATGAGTAACGCAATAAAGAATAAGACGGAAGGTGCCCGGATACAATCTTTTTCTACTTGATCACATATGCGATTCTTCTTTCTGTAATGGATCCGTTGAGCACACGCCTGTGCGAACAAGCCTGAAGGGTTACTGGAGGAAGGGTGAGAAACTAACTGTTTGCCTTGTTCGTTCTTTTCATCACGCCACCTGCATATTGTCATATGTATACGCACACATGGGGAGTGCCACTTTGCAAACACTTTGTCTACATTGAAAACAGAGGGTGGCAGTAGAGACAGAGGGTGGCTGGTGGTCAGGCCCGGATTTACATCATAGGAGCCTATAGGCACAAATGTCTAGGCACCCTAGACTTCGCCCTTCATGAACCTACAAACTCCCACTGAAACGCACCACAGGTGTGCTGGCTGTCCCACCTGTCACTTCTCCCTCACTTCCCTTGCCCATCATAGGTAGCTACAGGTGCCCACAAGTATTAGGTAGCCAGAAATACCCTCAGTATTAAGTAGCTAGAGGTGCCCCTGACTGAAGGGAGATCTGATCGGTGAAATGCTGAGAGAAGGGTGAGTAACCTCTCATCTACACTCTGCTCAGGACTCTGCATTGGGAAAGAGGAAGAGAGGCACTAGGAGAGTGGAGTGAGTCAGCTTTCCAGCATCAGGCGCCTGTAGGCACGTGCCTACAGTGCCTTATGGTAAAGGCCCTGCTGGTGGTACTCGGGGAGGATGGCAGTAGCGACAGAGGGTGGCTGGTGGTACTCGGAGAGGATGGCAGAAGCGACAGAGGGTGGCTGGTGGTACTCGGAGAGGGTGGTAGTAGAGGCAGAGGGTGGCTGGTGGTACTCTGAGAGGGTGGCAGTAGAAGCAGAAGGTGGCTGGTGGTACTGGGAGAAGGTGGGAGAAGGTGGAAGTGGTGGAAGAGAGGAAGGATTTCTTACATATTTCCTGATGTTAGGGTGTACCTGGATCCTCAGGGACTCTGTTGTAATCCATGGGCCAGCCTCACCATAATGCAGACAGGACATTCTGCTCTCTTCATTACTGTTTTCAGTCCCATGCATCTGTCTTCCCTGTGTAGGGGGCGGAGCCTCTGCAGCAGCACAGCCTATCCTGTCTTCTGCTAGAGCACAAGCTGCTTTCAGTCCTCTGGTATCCCCTGCAGATCTTTGTTGCTGACTTGTGCAGGGGTGGGGTTTTTGCACACTGCAGCTGCTCATCTCATTCTCTCCCTCCCAGGCCCCACTGTCCAATAATGTGACAGGGGGTGAGAGCAAGGCAACTGGCAAGGTAACCAATTGAGCTCCAGCTAATACGGAGCAAATGACAGGAGAGTGCGCTGTTTGTATCTGGCTGGCAGCTGTGCAGGGGACGGATCAGAGTGATCTGTGTATGCAGCTGAGACAGAGAATGGAGTCCGCGGCTCCCAGATGTCCTTTGAAGTCTCTGCAAAGTCTCCGCCCTAGGCACCGGCCTAGTTTGTTTCCCAGAAATTCAGCCCTGATGGTGGCGGATAACAGAGGTCGGCGCGGACGTTTGCGCGGCTCACCGAGGGTCTTGGAAGTTCCATTTGCTCCCCTGGATGTAACATGGTCTGACTTCCATGGCAATTGTCAGGCGAGACGGGTAGGATGGTCAGTATGCTCTCTGGCATCTCTATGCGTACCAGGAAGTGACCGACTATCTTGAGCAGCCACCAGGGGTGGGCCTGATGTCTGTTTGCTGTCTGTTGCTCTGAGGCCTCTGGATTGGAGGCTTGGTGTACATAAGTCGGGCTGGTGCAGTACTCATTGCCTGTGATAGCGTTAAGACGCTAGTGCTACCTGCTGGGGGAACACTGACAATTCAGCACAGGAGACTTGGGCGCAGCCAGCGCCACTATAGACCGTAATAGGAATTACGGCTATAGCGGCGCACAGGGAGTAACTTCGGCGCCGTCAGTAGACAGAGCTGAAGTTACTTTTAAAACACTGTAATTCAGCCTCCAGCAATAGCTGGAAGCTGAATTACATCATTCCCCACCATCCATGTTGACCTAGAGAGGGAATAGTAATTAACGTCGCTGGGAACTTGTGCAGCAGCAGGATCAGCCATACCGGCTGTATCCTGCACCCAAGTCTCCCGGCGGTGAATCCTCTCGTATGCCTGCTGGGCAGTCCTTGCTAAGCTTTCCTATTTCCTTGCCTGTAAACTTGTTTGACCCCTTGAATAAATGCTGATTATTCACCCATCTCCTGCCTGACCTGACTCTAGCCTGCCTGACTTCTCTCCTGTCTCTTTCCTTACACCTGCTGATATCTGTGTATGACTTTTTGTTTGCGGACTACAAGTCTGTATACAATTGCACTGATATATGTGTATGCCTAGGGCCAGTTTAAGTAGCTCGGCAGCCTCTGGGCAAAGGTAACTTGAGGGCCACCTCTCCCCTGCAAAGTCAGAAAGTCATATTGGTCCCCCAAGCTCTACCCTCTCCACCCACAGTATCCCCTGGTACTCAGTGGACCCCTGTCTCCTCATAGTATTTCCAGCAGTGTTGGTGGCTTGGACCTGGTGATGGTGCCCCCACAATTACCTGCCAGACAGCTGTATTGGTCCCCCCCCCCCCCCTCCATCTGTAGCAACAGCATCACTGACTTACCAAGCTGCAGCGAGTCAGAGACACCAGTGTCCAAAAGTAAGAAAGAGGCGGCACACCACTGTCTGAAAACCGTTTCTTGTATTACTGAACAGTGACACAACATGTTACTGACACCCAGGTCCTTCATCAAGTGTAAAACAGCAACTCAACACACTTGCAATATAGATATAGGCTTAGGTGAACTGCCCCACCTGGGCTGGACATTCGCCATATCATAAATATCATTAACCTAATTCTAAATGCAAATGTATGCAAACTAGCTTCCACCATGGCAACAGCACTGATGAGACGTCACATGACTGCATCACTCTTGGGGCCCCCTACAGACTCTGGGGCCCTGGGGGCGATTGCCCTCATTGCCTTAATTGTAGCACCAGCCCTGTGTATGACCATTAGCTTGCTGACTAGTATACGACTGTGATTCACAGTCATCTGCCACCGTGTATGACCTGGAACTGAGTGAATATGTAATTAGTCTGTACTGTTAGTGCGTACTGGTGGTACCACTGCCTTACTTCCCTCAGTCCCTATACTTTACGCATTAAGACCTGGGTGTAACCGAGGTCGGGCAGATGGTACTGTGTCTCCCAGGGCCAGTTTTCTCATGAAGCAAGGTGAAACATTTGCATCAGGCGCAGATGCAACAGGGGTAGCATGTTTGTACTGTGTTTACACTAACAGCATACAGTCAGATTAGGAGGAGAAGCAAGAGGAGAGCGAGGTGGAGAGGCCATCATTGGGGCAAAGTAGCTTGTTGTGCTGTGTGAGGAGTCTGACGGTAAGTGAGGAGGCAGGAGAGCAACAGTGTTTCATTTGACTCGCACAGCAGAAGGGAGGAGGTGGCACTGCTGTCCTGACTGAGGAGGAATGGAGTGGCTGAGGATGAGCAGTTTATTTGTCAAAGACTTACAGCTAGCCAGTGTGCTATTGTGTTGAGCTGCAGCATGTCATGTGAGAGCATTAAATGAAGCAGAGTAAATTGGCGGGTGCTGTGTGATCACCATAGATGGGGGTGGGGGGGGGGCATCCTTGCAAGTTTGCCTCAGGCAGCAAGCAAGTCTAGAACTGGCCCTGGTGTCTCCCGTTCAAGTGGGGATGTGCTACACAGGGTGAAGATTGCAGAGATAGATTGGTGCATAGGGACTGATATAAGGTGGTGGATCTGCTGCTCCTTACAGGCTTAGGTCTTGATTAACGAAGCAGTGCTAACTGTTAGCACGCCTGTGAAAACCCCCTTAGCACGTCTAAACAAGCTTTTCGCGCATAAAACTTTACGCGCGCAAAACTTTATGCGCGTAAAACTTTACGTGCGCACTGCACAGAGCGCAGGGCGCTCCGTGTGAAGTGCCCATTAAAGCCTATGGGACTTAGCGCACGCATAGGAATTTGCTTAGCGCGCGATCTGATTGAGAAAACCGGTGCTAACCTACTTAGCACCCTGGTTAGCGCGCCTAAAGACTTTAGACGTGCTAAGTAGGTTAGCACCGCATAGTGAATCAAGCCCTTAGTGTTTTAAAGTAAAACAAGTCTTACCATAAATGAAAACATTAGCTATGGCAGCCTGTACTTTGCAGGCATGTCCTTAATTGCAGTGTCAGCGGAGTTGCATTTTCAAAATTCACTCATCCCTAATCCTGTCTTTCTTGGTTTTCCCATGCAACTCAGAATGCTGGTCTAACAGAGCAGCGGATGCTTATGTAACCCTAAGCTCATCCCTTTGATGTTTCACACTATGACAGCAAAGTTGGGCATTTATATTTCAGCGTTTCTTTAAATAATTCAACAGCAGCAGAAATATGCGTAGCTCTGTGAAGCTACAGAGCTAGGAAGTATGCTTACGATGATAGAATGTTTTATTGACATTTGTAAGGAAGTTATGAAATGTATTTATCCAATATGTACAAAAAACTGTTTAGTGCCTATATCACTGTCCACCAATACATGCCACATCCTAAGTCATACTTGTCTTGCAGCTGATAAACTCTGAAGGTTTTGGTTTGTTTCTATTTATTTAAACCAGACCTGAAGAATAAACTGTGAGGCTGCCTAGGGTTTGATCACACTAGCACTGCAAATGGTCAGATTTACAGAACAGACCACAACAGATCAATAAACATATTGGGCCTGATTCACAAAGCGGTGCTAACAGTTAGCACGCTGGTGAAAAGCCCTTTATCACACCTAAACTCAGTTTAGGCATGATAAGTTTAGGTGTGATAAGTTTAGGTGTGATAAGTTTAGGCATGATAAGTTTAGGTGTGATAAGTTTAGGCATGATAAGTTTAAGCACCAACTGCAATAGCACCGCAGTGCACAGCTGATCAAAAGTTTTGCGCTAGCAAAGTCTGGTACACTTCGCATAGAGTTTAATGGCGCTGCTTTGCGTGCGGGACTTTGCACGCTATCTACACTTATCTAAACTTAGCATGCCTAAACTTATCACACCTAAACTTATCACACCTAAACTTATCACGCCTAAACTGACTTTTCACCAGTGTGGTGCAAAGGTTATCACGCCTAAAGTCTTTTAGGCGTGATAACTGAGTTATCACCGCTTTGTGAATCAGGCCCTTTGAGTGATCCTATGTTAAACATAGTGTTCAGACATGTGCCAACATCTTCAGTGTCCATTCCATGCATTGCAGTGACAGAACCCAAACTCGCAACATGTACAGCTTTAAAAGTCGGACATGCTGGTATGACATGACTGATGCTATGGACATGTCGAAATGGTTTATCCGTCTGTGTTCAGTTCCATGGATAATAAAAGCCTATGCGCTGTCACCATCCACAGCACTGAACACCAGTGTGTGAACCTAGCCCTAAGCTTCATACACACACTAATGTTTCTTGGCTGAGGAGGCTTGTGGGGGTGCCTTTGCTAAGGAACTAGCTTGTGTACAGCAGCCCCCCAACCCACCTTGATAGATCGGTGGTCAATCCGCCTTGGCATTGCTCTCTCACCTGCCCCTCCTGCTCCGTTGGCCTTCCTTTTCCCTCCATAGCAACAGAAAATATCCCTAGCCAGTAGGCTGTAATTATTAAATATACATTTTTTTTACAGCCTCAGCCCCAAACTTTTTGACCAAAGTATCGACTTCTGATTCCTGCCACGTGACATTTCTTGCACATGTGCTCCTGGTTTTACTGATTTCTCTCTGCCAGCTACTTGATGATAGAAGCTAGCTGTAGTAAATTCCAGGGGGTCCTGTTCTTGTCCACATTTCTGAGTAGTGGAAATGCCAGTTCTTCACTGCAATGCTATCCTTCTTCTTCTACATTAATTAAGCTGAAAAAAAGTCACATGAAAAGGTGGTGGGCCTAAGCCATCGTAAAGCACTCCAGTTCCTCTGTCAAACAGGAGAAGGCTGGGGATCATTGCTGGCTTGATTTCTTTTTTTTTTTTTAAAGACAGCATTGTGAGATTACTAAGTTGATTCATTCTCTTTATTTTTTAATTTTTTTCAGTTTAGGTCCACTTTAAGATCTGTTTTCCTGTCACACAGATAAAAAATCCTAGACACGGAAAAAAAATATATTCACCTGTTCAGAGCAGGTAGGGGAGGTAGTCGTTGGGAGAATGGTTCTAAAATAAAAGTAGGGGAGACATTCACTAGTGACTAGTAGAACAACATAATTAAAAATTACTGCTGTCAGCAGATGAATAATGTACTAATTAATGACCCATTAATTCATGATTTTAGAGATTTAATACCTACCCTATTTTTCGGACTATAAGACGCTCTTGACCATAAGACACACCTAGGTTTAGACGACAAATACCAAGGGGGAAAAATACTAAACCTGGTGCATCCATGGTGCAGGGGTGTTTGTGGTTGTTCTCCCTCAATTATTATGTCCCCCCTTGTACCTCTTTTGTCTCTCTGTGTTCCCATGTGCCTACCTTTGTGACCCTTTGTGTCCTTCTGTGTCCTCCTGTGTCTTCCATTTGTCCCCTCTGTGCTCTTTTGTGTCCTTCTGTGTCCCCAAGTTTCTGCATCTGTGCCCCACTGTGTCCCACATGTGTCTGCCTGTGTGCCCCTTTGTGTCCTTCTGTGTTCCCCATGTGTCCACCTCTGTGCCCCTTTGTGTCTTTCTTTGTCCCCATGTGTCCGCCTCTGTGTCTGTCTGTGCCCCTTTGTGTCCTCCTGTGTCCCCATGTGTCGCACCTTTGTGCCCCTTTGTGTCCCCATGTGTCCGCCTCTGTGCCCCTTTGTTTCCCCTATGTGAATGCCTCTGTGCCCCTTGTGTCCTTCTGTGTCCCCATGTGTTTGCCTCTGTGTCCCTTTGTGTCCCCCATGTTTCTGCCTCTGTGCCTGTGTCCTTCCGTGCTCACTATTGTCCCACTTATGTGCCTGTGTCCTCCTCCTTGTCCCTTTGTGTGCCCCTGTGTCCTCCGTTTCTGCCCCTATGTCCCCCATGTGTCTATTTTTCCTCCTGTCCTCCTCCATTCCCCTCCCTGTACAGTAATTGGCAGCTGTAGCCACATGTATCTCTCACCTGACTTGAGGTAGCCCGTGGCGATCAGCTTATCTCCGCTTCCTCACTCTTCTTCTAGTGACAGTCACATAATGACGAGATCAGCAGAAGCTGGCACTAGGGAAAGAGTGAGGAAGAGGAGAAGCAGCTGATCGCCGCAGGCTCCCCCGGGTCACGTGAGAGATACACGCAGCTGCCCCTGCCAATTACTGTACACAGAGGGCAGCAGAGTAGGACCATTAGACAATGCAGGGAGTCCCTGACATTGCGGCAGGTTGGTGGTTTGTATATGTGGGCGTTTGTAAGTTTGGGACTCCCTGTATTTGCACTGTAAAAAGTAGGGACTTTTTCTCCCCACTTTTGGGGGGAGAAAAAATGTGTCTTTTAGTCCCAAAAATATGGTAATTTTATGATCTATTTAGTTGAATGGCTTGCCTTGCAATCTAAGTGAGATCATTCTGTCACTTTTTGATTGTAACCAAGGACTGAAGTTGACAACGTTTTATTGCTCATGATGGCTACGCCATTTCTTCTGTGAGAATCCTGTGCAAAATAGAAAATCTGATGTATATCCGTTATAAAATGATCAGCGCCAGTCTAGTTTTACCTACTTTGGTGTGTTGCCAATTGCAACCTGTGGGAATGGAGAGCAGGATGACAGCACTTGCATTGATTCAAATAAATCTAAATATAAACAGACAACAAGAAAAGAGGGAACAGGACACAAAGCAAGGTAGGGCTCTGCCAAGTGTCCATCTCACAGTCTAGTTGAAAAGAACCTCCTTGTTGCTTTTATTGGTTTGTGGGATGGCAATGGGATGTACCAATTCGTTGGAAAAAAAAAACAAGACTCTCAAAACAACTTAACTTGCAGTCTTCACCACTGGGAATAGGAGGCACGGATCTACGCAGCTCTGATCATGTGCGTAGCCTGGGAGTTCTAATTGATGGGGATTTAAACTTCAGAACTCAAATCTCTGCTGTGGTGAAATCATCCTATTTTCACCTGAAGAACATTGCAAAAATCAAGCACCTCATACCCCCAGAAGATCTGCCAACCTTAGTCCACGCCTTCATCACATCCCGACTGGACTACTGCAATGCTCTCTACACTGGCCTTCCAAAAAAGGTCTTGTACCGCCTACAGCTGATACAGAAAACTGCTGCCAGACTGCTAACCAACCAACCCCGTCACTGCCACATAATGCCAGTCCTGCATTCCCTTCACTGGCTACCTATAGAATGGAGGGTCCTATTCAAGATCGGCCTACTGACATTTAAATCCCTGAATAATCTAGGCCCTGGATACATGAAAGATATGTTACAGCTGCGTAGCAATCCCCGCATTCTCAGATCCACAGGTTCTAATAATCTAGTCATACCCAGAGTCCACTTGGAAACTTTTGGTCCCAGAGCCTTCTGTCATGCTGCCCCTACGTTTTGGAACTCCTTACCTCAACAGATCAGGACAGCCCCATCCCTGGACGTGTTTAAATCCAGACTGAAAACCCACCTGTTCAGTCTGGCATTTGCAGAAATATAACTTTTGTTGTGTGAATACTTCATCCTACTAATTACTGAATCTGAGAGAGCCTAAGCGCTTTGAGTCCTATGGGAGAAAAGCGCTATAGAAATGTTATTGTATTGTATTGTAAGACTCCTGTGCAACACTGAGCGCAAAGGAATATCTAGACCATTTGGGCACATAGAAAAGAAGAGTTTGGCGATTAATAAATATACTTGTTGTCACCTTAGGTTACTTGCTCCTACCATGTAATTGTAAGTTAGAACATTTTGTATGGCAGATTCCCTTTAAAAGTGTATGCCGCTGTTGCAAATGAAATATATTTTTTTTCAGGCGGCGACCTGCAGTCAACACATCAGAAAGAGCTGTTTGAGATAAAATATAAAAATAGAACTACCGTTTAATATGTTAGTTAGACCAGTTACGCTTGGGGCCCAAATATGATCTATTGATAACCAAATAACCTTCAGTTTGAAAATAACATATTTGACAATAAATGTGCAGAAGCCAGAGAGCGAGAAGGATGGAGCAATTCAGAAGGATTAACTCAGAAATCCTCCACTTTAAAGAGCTTAGTACAGATGTCTGATTCCTGTGTCAGGAGATCCTGGCAGCAAGGCTGTGGGATTAAAAGCAGTTGGTACCTGTCACATTCACTTAGCATGTTCTACTAGATGCTGCAGCAGTTGTTAGAAAGCAGGGTGCCTTGGGTGCTTTAGGGAGTCACAAAGCTATTAAAGGCAATTATCTGCGTGTACTTAATATAATCGATCAAAATGTTTATTCTATTTAAAGTTTGATTCACCTTCCAGAACCATCTGATGATTACTATATCAGGGATACAACTCATCCACTTTCTTAACAGATCAGGAGTGAGTTTAAATACCACAGTATATTCTACCGCTAAATGTATTAATCATAGTTCAATAGACACCAAGCACTAGATTATGTGATTAGCATTGTCTACAACATTCAGTTATTCATGCCTCCCTAATTCAAGTGTGTTTGTGGCCAAGAGATTCATATTTGAATAAGCAATGAATATAGCTAAGACGATTTTGTTAGCAACTTTCAATCCAGGCACATAAGAGCACCCTCCCTGTAGCACTAAGCCACAAGGCCTCTAATGGGATTTCTTAGGTCAGGTGATGCCTGGAAACCTTTCATCCCAGGACTTCATCTAAGAAGGATCAGAGAAAGGCAGAGGAAAGAACAAGGATCAAGAGAGACACCAAAAACCAGGAAGATCTACTATATGTGGCAAGAAAACCTCTTTGAACTGTGCAACATTAAATCAGACCAAAAAATCAGGAAAAAAGATGGAAATCATGGAAAACATGCTCTAGCACAAAACAAGCCTATCAAGTAAGTTTAGCAAGCAAATTGGATTATAGCAGTGCAGATACTTGATATCTAATAAGAAGGTTGATTTATACATACGAAAAAAACAGCCGAGGAGCAAAAGACAAAAAAAGTGACGTAAAGAAGAATATAATACATCGCTCACAAAGTGGAGGGCAAGGAATCACAGGGCGGAGTGACACCGGAATCCGCAGCGCAGGAGCTGGAGGATCTGGAGGAGACTGTTGATATAGAAGGTGGAGACACAGACATGGGAAGTGGAGCAAGTGCAGAAGACAAGGAACTGGCAAAGAGATCAAAAGAGCTTGAGAAAAAATTACAGGAAGATGCTGCAATTGATGCCAAGACTGTTAAACTATTACTACTTGGTGAGTGGCAAATGTTTGTTGTTATGCATACTGTGAGAAAAATGGCAGCTAAAAAAATTATTAATGAATTCAATAAACATAATAAATATGCCCAATTTTTGCCAATATGTATTTGTTGGGCAAATCAGAAAATTATGTAATATAGTAATGCATTGTAAACTGGCTTACAAACCATATTCAAATAGGTGCCATTAATAATACATACCGTACTCAAAATTAATGTTTCCTATATTCAAGGTATAATGTCCTGCAAGACCTTTGATAGGAATGGACAGACACCCACTCAAAGCAAATTGACACGCACCATGTTCCACCTACTGCTTGTTGCTGGCACTAGAGCAAGCATACTTTACTGCCAACCCAATTCCTACAGTCTTTCAGTCCTGCTGAGTTGTAACTAAAGTGATCTTGAGCCACACTAGTGGTACTGATCTTATACTTTGGGAAAATAGCGCTAAATAGTCTAAGGTCATATTTTGTGTTCCACAAGGTTCTTTGAGACCATTAGAAAACAAAATCTAATTGTACCTTTGGAAGATACCTACAACAAACACTGAAAATATTGTACCGTAATTGTCATTGGAAATTACATAAGTTTTACATTTGAAGTTAAAATACATGTATCACATAAAATTTGGCAAATAAGACAAGAGTGGCATGGTTGTCATCAAGTAAATATTACCATGCAATGCCTTTTACAGTTTTTACAGCTAGTATAATTCTTTCTTGGGAAATGTTAAACTGCAGTTAACAGCTTCTACAGTGATAAAAGGCATGGGGGTGAGGGTGGGGGGAGATCTCAATTATATGAAACAGTTCACTAAATTAAATAAATTCCTACTTGCAAACAGGCGACAAGGATATAATCATCTAGTTTAAATATACAAGTGCCACATATAGAACATTCGCTGGAAGGCCGTTCATGTTGTGATTGGAGGGAATGAGTTTAATCTGCAACAAGGAAAATGTTCTTTACTCTAAGCATTGTGAAAATGTGTAATAGTTTTTCACATTAAATTCTTCTGTCAGACACATCCCATCACTGTAAAAAGGCTTAATTGTCTTACTAAAAGAACAAAGTCTATAAAGCTACTTGCATTGCTAAAACAAATGCCATAAGGAGCTAGCAATTTTGTTTAACCAATTAATTGTTTCCTTGCTAAAGAGAATAGGTTCACTTTTATTTTCATTTTTTTTTGTCTTCCCCTGGATTAGTTACATGATTCTGAGGTTGTAGGCTTTTCTTTAGTCTTAAAAAATAGAGGTATGTGTTCTTAGCAAATCTAAATATGAAAAAACAAAGCTAGATAATTGAATGCTAATTTATTATAGAAAGAACTTCAGTCAAGGACACCTTTTCAATATAAAAGCCTTATTAATTTAACTGTTTACTTACCTATGGCTAAGCTGCCTTTAGCTGAATTAATGTGATTCAGGCAGCAAATCATAATTAAAGTGAGGAGAGTGCTTTTTATAGAAACTAGAAATCAGTAATGGTGGAGTAGTATGACGTGTGTGGCATCAGGAATGGTGGGGGAGCAGGATTGTAAAGGAGTCAGGGAAGACCAGTGGTGGCGCAGCAGAGTAGGGTATAAGGAAGTCATTCCCAGTGCTACTGGAGGAAAATGGGATATACTAAAGAATGGGTCACTGATGCTAGAGCATGAAGGAGATCAGGGAATGAAGATCATCAATAATGGTGGAGAAAGGTTGGAAAAGAAACAGCGATGGTGAGTGGGAAGGAAAAGGAACCTGAGACCTGAGATGGGATGCATGAACAAGATGTGCAGTGCAGATTAGTGATGCTAAAAAAAAATACAGGAATGGAGCCATTGAGAATGACAGATGGTGGAGCATGATGGGACATAGGAGAGTGGGGACTAGTGATGGTTGAGTGGGACAGAGGCAAGGCATTGGTCATCAGTCATGTGGGTGTAGGTGACAGTAGAGGAGGGAAGGAGAGAAGACAGTGAGGATTTGTGATGCGGTGGTGGGATGGGAGATGCAGCAGTGTGAATCAGTGAGACTGGAAAAAGATGGAAGACACAACAGCGGGAACCATCGATGGGATCAGTGATGGTGGAGCAAGATAGAACAAAAAACAACAGGCACTGAGAATGGTAAAGCTGAATGAGAGATAAGGCACAAAAGGAGGACATGGCACCAGCTTATTGGGGAGAATCCTGAGTGCCGTATTGACTGCAGTCTCCAAGAGAACCTCAGCTGTATTCATATCCCAGACTGAAAGAAAACATCACTTTGCAATACATCGCCTGATTAATATGTATTTTTATTTCAGTGTGCACAATTATATTTTTTTGACTGTATCTTCATGTAACAGAACACAATGTACTATTTTCTGAAAATTGTTGTGTAGCCTTAATCTAAATCAGCCCACTCTTTTCATGGGTGACTTAGTCCATAAACATCATCCCCCACAAGAGCTGACGCCTAGAGAAATATGCAAACACAACACAAGCTAATAGTGTTTAGAGAGTAATACTGCTGTAGATTGTGATTCTTGAGATATGCCCTCTCTTCGGTCTCTAATATACATGTTTCTAATCTCATGTTATAACAGAAACAGAATCTGACACTCATTAGCTTAATGATTTCTGAGGGCAATTAGCAAATGCGTAATGCCAGTAAGTAGCAATGCAGGAGCATATTAAAGGACATTGTCCCCTTCATGACAGTTTTCTATGGTGCATTAAAAATAATGTATTTGTAAATACAGCAAGAAGCTGTATCCCGTTTCTTATTACAGTTTGAATCTTATTAGCTGGGTAATGGCTAAGTGTAACCAAACTTTTCATAGTATGTTGAAGTAACAATTAATATCCAAAGGATCTATTCACACACTATTTACTGTGTTGTACCAATAGGCACAATATTCTGCCAATTGTGGTGCATTACTTTGATATACTGTATCCCTTTGATATAATACCAACTGGTACTGCACTGCTTAGCAACACATGGCACAGGGCATAGCAAGGCAGTGTGCTTTGCCCTAGTTACTAGTGTGGGCAAGCCCTAAATCTCACTTATGTGAACAGCAGATCTTTTGCTTTGTCATTACCCTTTGTCATTATTTATCTGATAAAAATGAATTAAAAATGGAGAACCCATGTGTAAAAAAGGACGAATACACCACAATTCAATAGCTTATTGAACCACATTTAGCAGTAAGCACATAGAGTAACTTTTTTTGCATGGCTTTATCAGTCTCTAAAATTTTCACCTACTATATTATTGAGGTTTACAAACATTCATGCATGCACAGTTCTCTTAAGATCCTGCCACAGCATTTCAATAGCTTTAAGGTTTGGACTTTGACTAGGCCACTGCAACACTTTAATGGTTACCTTTTTCAACCATTCTGGGATCATGTTGCATGACCCAGTTTTGTCCAAGCTTTATTTGTCCCAGAGATGACAAGGTCTTGTCCCAGCAAAACAAGTCAAAATGATCATCCCTCTACCACTGTGCTTGACACCTGGTATGAAGTGCTGATATGCCAAATGTGGCACTGTGAATTATGCCAAAATATCTCTAGCCGGTCTCATATGTTGAAAGAGCATAACTTCAGAGGTCTTAATGATGTAGTTCAGGTGTTTTTGCAGTTTCTCTTAGTTTGTCATGGTCTCACTTTGAAGTGAATTTGCTGGGACATCTTCATTGGGAAGATTGGCAACAACACTGCTTCTCTAGAATCATTGCTAATGTCTTTCCTCCTTGGCATTGTAGCATTACACACCTGAAAGCTCTAGCAACTTAATTCCTAAGTGGTAAGGCTGTACTTTATTTTTCACACAATGCTTCTGCTTTTTGACTTGGTCTTTGGTAAATAATGGTACAGTGTAGTATGTCAAGTGTTGTGTCTCATCCGAAGCTGTATTTACCTATGACATGCTAAGGAACAGATGATTTTTAGTATGTTCTGCAAAACTATGAGTTGAAAGAGGGAGTATTTTGCTTTTCTCGTGACTGTGTGTAGCTGTTGGGTCAAAGTGTGCCCTGATGAATTCTGAATTGAACCTGATGGAAAACCAGCCCTCAGATGTTAGGGCAGCAATAGCTAGCTATCTGTTTTTGTGAGTATGCCAGTGACATAATTGGTAAGAGCAAGGGAACGTTGTGTCAAACACTGCAATCATCTGTAAAAAAGCAGGTCTCAACAGGTGAGGTCATCTGCTCCTCATACAGTACATAAGCATCAAATCAGATGGAATCGGCCTGCCGCCACTTGGCTACTCTAGGTCTTGCCATAGACTGCAATAAAAACTTGTGACTCATTTTGATATCTCTGATGAAGATGGCACAACTCTAGATTTCCAGGTGCTGGAATCTAATCCATATAATACAGTAATTATCCACAAGCCCCACACACTGTAAAACAGGAAGCATCCTTTATTGTTCCATTATGCACATATCACAATCTATTGATAACCAATGATCAGTTTGGGTCCGCAGTGAGTATTTTTTGTCAAGGCACAGGCAGGCGATCATACACATGGCACTAGGCCAGGGGTGCCCAATACGTCGATCGCGATCTACCGGTAGATCGCGAACGACTGTCTGGTAGATCGCGGCGGCGTGGCAGCAGCCTGTCATATTTTACTGCCGGCTCACTGCTCTTCTTGATCGCGGCCGCCGCGTTGTGTTATATTGTGCTGCTCTGCTGCCCAATGCAGAGCAGCACACGGCCAATCAGAAAAGCCAGGGGAGGGGAGAGGAGTGGCAAGGGGAGTGGCGCCGCATGAAAGGGGAGAGACGCAACTGAATGAGAGAAAGCGTCTCCCCCTCCACCAGCACTTCCTGTATCGATAGCCGTCCTTCCCCTTTCAGGGCTCCAGGCTATTTCATGTGGTTTAGGCAGGAAGAAGAGCTGCTGGCGAGTCGCTGTGTGAGAGAAGCCACACAGCAAGGAGAGACCTGCACAGAAGGTGACGAGGGGAGACACACAGGCGTGTGTCTCTTTTTATAATAGGTGGAGACAATGGATTTGGGGAAAGCTGAACTATGTGGGGAGTCTAATTACTTTGTATAGGGGACTACGCTCTGCTTGAGAAAGGTGGGGGGGGGGGGGGGGGGGTGGGAGGAGGATTGAATCTATGCTGGGATGGGGAAATATGTTTATTTTTGCTTGATTCAAGAGGTAGCTAGCCCAATTATTTTTATTAAAGGGGACTCTTCTTAAAAATATGCGTGGATTTAGGGGGGACTCTGATATACATTTGAAAATGTAAATAATTATAGGAGACTGCCTAATTACTATGTTTTTTGATGTTTTTCGGGGGGGGGGGGGGGGGATTAGTGGGGGGCGCTGTAGTGCAGTAGATCGCGGTGACCGGATAATTCGCAAAGTAGCTCGCGAGCTGAAAAAGTGTGGGCACCCCTGCACTAGGCTATTCAATAACACATGGTCTTTTACAGTGTACCTGAGTGTTAACTATTGTTTATGAGGGCCTTGGGCTTGACAATTATATAGCAGAGTTCTTGATAACAGGTATGCGGCACCAGGGCTCGGCTACTATATAGTTAAACTCTGGATATCGGCATGTGGATTAGCAGGGATATAGCTGAGCTCCGTGGGTTATGGGTTCGTGTTAGAGGATTAGGGTATAGGGAGGTGTAGATAGGGACAAGCTAGGGGAGGGGGGACAGTGTTAGGTGAATAGATAGGGATTTGCTTCCTGTCCCCTGTGTTAGGTGATAGGAAAGCCGATAGAAGAATATCGGTAACACAGCATCACTGATATTACAACTATCAGCAAAACCTGGCGCTGAGATATAAATGCACATTTACAATATGTATAGCATATCTGTTGGACCCTGCTAAATGAGTATACACATTATATTTGCCTCAAAGGAGTACTTTAGGTGAATACCGTCTTCCATAAAGGGGAATTAATGTTTGTAATAAGGTTGAAAAACACAGTGTTAGGCTACTCAAAAACATGCAAATACATTTGAATATTGTTTAATTCCATTCAAAACAATGACAGCATTTCACATGCATTCCACATACATGCATTTTTCTAAAAAAAAAAAAAAAAGTCATTTTTGGAAAGCCAGGAACTGGGACATCGACGGAGTAGTAATGATGAGAGTAATCTGTACTAATCTGGAAATTCCAATTGCTTTGCAAATTTTAATTCAATGTAGCCAAGCACCCATGGGAATAAATGAAAGATGATTTCTGCATTGGTGACCTGTTGACAATCCCTCACATTCCTCATATATGTTTGAAGATGTGGGATATGCTTGTCTGTGCTGCATGGCCCCGCAGACTCACGCTAGGCATGCTCTCTACAATGTTTTTAATAGATTCAACTTTAGTGTCAATATAAGTATGAAGTATAATAAAAAAAATAAGTAAAAAAATAAATAAAGTGTTTGTTCTTTTTACTACCAATGCTACAGGCAGGAGAACAGAGGGCTGTAAAGTCATTTTCATAGCTTTATACTGCATCATCTAGTATAACTCAGCAGTCTTATTGTTAGATAACATTTGTGCTGAAGTCTGGTCTAATACCTAATGGTAACAAGTGAAAGAGGACGTTGAAAGATGACTATGAAGTAGATATAATTGTTCTTCTGATTTACAGGTTGAATGGTATAAGTTAGGTTTTAGCTTTTTCTGCTATTGGCTTCAGACATTCTGGAAAACTAGGAACTTTATATGAGAGCTACTTCTTAGGGATCATCAATTAGCAGAGTTTAATATAATCTATTATGGCACTAGCTTTACAGTTTCCTTATAAGGATAGGCCTTCAGAAATACGCACATCTCCTACTTTGTGCAGTTGAGGAAAAAATAGATGGTGAATCAGACTTTCATAAACCTTGTAGTCCTACCCCACATAAAAAAGACTGCAAATGGGACAACATCAGTGCTAGTGGGATGCCCCTATTCAACATCCATGAAAATGGATGTAGTCCAGCTCAGGCATAACCAAAACATGAAGCCAATATTCTGAGCAGTTTGGCATGTGACCTGAATCAAAACAGTAACACTACTGAATAGACCACTGAAGAATTTTTCAATATACATGCATACAGTAAAATAAATATATTGTGCATGTTAGAATCAAAATTTTACTTTACCTTTACCAAGGATGCTAAGGATACATTGGTTGTATCTTAGGTCATTGTCCTCTTTATTAATGTTTCTGTTTTCTGAGGTACATTACTTTCTGCTGCTGCTACAATATTGATGCAGTAATTTTGGGTGAAAATTGATTTGAGAATTAACGGCTTGTGAAATGTGCCTTCAAAGAAAGCCTAATAACAGAAACCTTAATTCCAACATCAACCTAGCATTAGCTTTCAAACTAAACCTAACTTTATCATTAATGCTCGTACATGGCTCTGTTCAGTTCTAAAGATGCGTACACACTTTTGATGGATGTCACCCGTCAGAGATCAGGACCCGATTCCCTTGGGCGACATCAATGGGCTGGGCTGCTTACAGGTGTGTCAGCTGTGCAACTGACAACACGCTGTGCTGCTATACGGAGTGGCAGGGAGGGCAGAGGGACAAGTGGCGTATACATGATGTCACATGGTGGGAGGGAGAGCAGTGGCAACAATGGGATCTGCACCATTGGGATTGAATAGACTCTCCCAGTTGATCGCTCAAGGGTTGGGGGACGCCAGCTACTGTACACACACCTGATTGTCAGCTGAGGCGGTCATTATCGGCTTCCACAGCCAACTTATGTGAGGTATGTGTACAAGGCTGTACACAGGTTAGCCAAACAGATCAAAACCTCCAATTTTTAGAAGATATCAATGTGTTGCTCCCTGGAGCAAGAGACTGGGTTATGTGCATGCATGTGTTTTCCCTTTAGAACCAGAATTGCCTCAGCTTTAAACTCATGTTCTAGAACATGTAGTGTTTTCTTGTGTGTTGACTGAAGTAGATAGAGTAGGGCAATAACCCCTAGATAAGGTTGATTTTCTCTGAATAGTGGCACCAGATGCTACTTATGTGGCACAACCAGGCAGGTAGTTACAGATCCAGCTACAGTGGCAAAAGAGAGAGCATGGTGAAATATCTCTGCTATATTTTCTGTGGACCCTTCATTGAGCTGTGTGGTAAATCTCCATATTGATGCTCAGATAATGCACATTATAGGCATTTGGTTAATGGTCTTTTCTCACTTAAAGTGCTGACATGTTGAGAGATGTTGGTATTTAAGAATAGCAGAGGTTCTGCGACCAAACCTAGCAGTGGGCTGAAACTATTTTAGTGTTTCTGACAGATGAAGATGGCCTGATGCAGCTGCTGATGGGAAATGTATTGAGATGCTATTTTTTTTAACCTTGCTGCCTTTCCTAGGGTCTTCTGATGTACTACCTACTCCTTATCTTTCCCCTAACCATTCTTTTGCTGGAGCAAGTTTTTAATCAACCATTTCCTCTTCCACATCCTTTTATGGACCAGACTTAGGCTGACAGTATGCACCTGGTATGTTTCTCAATGCCTGTGGCCCTCTCTTTAAACATAGTCTGTGAAAGGCTGTCTGCAATAATTGACCCACCCAGCTTTTAGAGGAAGGGTCGGGAATAAGTGCAAGGTTTTTCTTTGCCCTCTTCCTCTGGTGATTTGGAGGCCTCCATCAAAAACCCTAACATGGAATGTTAAAACAGTATGGTAGGCTGCTCATTGTTGGCTACTGCATACTGTCTGAGGGACTTAGCATGGGAGGAAATACAGTGAACCTATTGATTGCACACTTCAAATTGGTGACTCTGTCTCTGTGCTTTGGAAGAAGAGGAGAAGGTGGTTTCAGGTGACCCATGCTAAGCTCTACTACATCTTAAATGCACTTCACTTGTAATAGATGCTCATCACCATGTGTAACAAAATAGCATGCCAGGCCTCTTGGAAGCTGTGGAAGTGAAAACCATATTACAGCTTGACTATGCTGAAGCGGAGTAGTCAAATTTGGCCATCCTCTATGGCCACCACCCATTATTTTTGGTTTGTCTAAAAAAAAAAAAACCCCAAAAAACCCACAACAACCATGAAATAGTATTAAATGCATTAGAAAAATATGATGGCCAAAAATTGTTCATATTTTTTTGTAACAATGGTACGGTTACATGTTGTAACAAAGTAAACTCAAAAAGCAATGAGAGACTCCACCCTCCATAACGGAGAGACTGTGTGACTCCTGATGTACATATTCTAAGTTGTAAAATGTAACATTTTCTTTTGGATCCTCGGTAACACTAACTTGTTGTGACAGGTTACACGCATCAGAAAATGCAGACCCGCTTTATAACTGGATGACATGGATAACTGCAAATGATGTACATACTAACTTGTGAACGCGTACTTTTGATTTTTTTTAACACTTACTTCTTGAGATAAGTCAGATATAAAAGAGGGTACAGATGGACTGTGGCTATTACTGTATGCACACCTGGTTTTAAAAATCCTTAAACAAAATCCATTGCTATAATACATGTCTTTCTTTTACATTTTCATATTTTTCCATTCATATTAATCTATTTTTTTCTTTCTTAATATGTATACTTAATTTGTATATATGTATATTTCATATCTGTAATTCTTCTGTGCCCATCTATACTTTTCATTAGTCTGTGTTTTTCTTACACATCTGTTCTTTTTCTTATTTGTACTTCTGTGTTGCTTGAAGACCCCCATCCTGTCATCGATACTCACAACAACAGTGACCTGGTGCCTCATCATTGTCATATTTTTTTGCCAGGGATTTCCAGTTGTCATTTTATCTGGATCAATGGGATTTATTGATGGAAAATTTGAATTAGCCCCTGTGGACCAATGGGGATACTCAGTTAGGAATTGAAAAAGCCAGTAAACTTCACTGGACCTTAATAGATTTTCCTGTTGGGGTCTTTTTTTTACTTTCCTATGAATGATTCCTATTTGGTTCAGATAAATAAACCAGTAGAAATCCCCTTTAGTACCTAAAGCAGAGGCTACCAGCCTGTGTTGCAGTGGGATGTGGCTGCGGTCTCCAAGTGACATAAAGGAAGGGCAGACAAAGAAAAAAAGAACACAGATGAAGAAAGAAAGTAAAACATAAATTAAAAATACAAATGAGGATAGAAGAATTACAGATTAAAAGACAGACATACAGTATACAGATGAAGATAGATGTATAGAGATGTTACAGCTTAATACAGAGGAAAAACACAAGAAAAGATTGTTTTCAAATTGTTCTGGATTACCATAATATGTCTCTAAAACCAGGTGTGTCCATTTATTAAAAATATATCTTTCATTATGTGGCTGTTTTTATTTTCCTCTTAATATTGCATGATAAATAGGTAAGAGGCTAGAAAATGGTCCGTTGTATTTATTTGCCTGGGAGGAGGACATTTCTGGAGGCCCCCTTTTCAATGGAGCATCTAGATTTTACATAGTCCCGCACCCACTATTACTCCCATTTCCTTCTGTACCCTGAAGGTGGGGATAAGTACCTTGTCTATGAGATTGGGACAAAGGTGCCTTGCAAAGAGGAGAGGGGCTTCACTGCCTATCCGTTTTCGGGGTACCGCCAATGCTAAGAACCACATGGCTGGTATTGCTTGAAGGATGAAGCAACATGCTCACTAGCTCCAGGGTCTTGGGCAATCTCATTCTACATGGGTGATTAAGGGGGGAGGGGTAGAAGAGGTCAATAAGGAAGGGGATATGCTGCTTTTTATTTTTGTTAGAAATAAAACCTTGCAGGTATGTTTCATAAGCATTTGAAGTGACAACACTGTAAGGGAACATTACTGCATGAATCAATTTACCACTACATCACCACCATCTGTTAGCTGTGAGCACTGCAACTAACTCCATTAGCATAGCGAAGGTTGGGCACCACTTTGTAAATTTCCAGTCTGCCATCGCAGGCCACCTGCACACAGTTCACTGATGTACCGAGACATTTTTTAAAATAAATAAATGCACAATTGCTCTTTTTCAGTGATCACATAGTTATGTATGTTGCGTGAATCAAGCTCACTGAGTCATGGACCTGGAACAGGTTTTCAGATTGGATGTTGTAAATTTACTCTGAATTCACTGTCTGCATTCTTGTTCTGGATAAGTGGCTAAAATGGAATTGAATGTATTATGTACACCTAAATAATTTCTGTCCAGTACACATACAGTATGTAAATATAGAAAGGGGTGTAGCCGTTTTATGTAATAACTGAATAGAATAGAATCAATCTAAAGGAAGCAAAAAAACATACGTACCCAAAGTTTCAATATACTCACATTTTATATTGAAAGATATATGCAGAAAAAATGATCTGCATCTAAAGTCACCTTCGATAGATGTAATCCACCCATGGGTGGAATACTGCTCTGTGAGGCTTCCAGAAAGGCTTTGGGAGCCCGAGTGCTCCTGAAGACAGGCTGCTCTTTACTGTGTGGGTGTGAACCTTCCAAAGCCTTCCATGGCGGCAGAACTGAACGAGGGTGATAGAGCTGGAAGGCGGGGAAGGTGAGAGGAACGGGAAGGCTCTCTAGGACCTAGAGCCTTTCCTCTTCATAGGCGGGTATTTGCTTATTTATTTTTAATCCACTTCAGATTTGCTTAAGCTGTAAGGCAACCTAGGTACAGCTGCAGTAGGATGGAAGGGAGGTTCTCCTCAGCCAAATGTCCAGCCAAGTGATCAGCTGTATACTCCAGCTATTAAAAGAAACCTGAAGTGAGAGGTATATGGATATTGATATGGATATGGAGAGGCATATTTATTTCATTTTAAACAATACCAGTTGCCGGACTGTCCCGGTGATATCTTTGACTGTAGTAGTGTCGGAATCACACACCGATAAGAACCATGTGGCTAGAGCACCTGATCTACAGTATATGCCCGTTTAGGGTTTATGGCTAAACGTGTTATATTCCTCTCACTTCAAGTGTGCTTTAACATTTCAGGAAAGAGGTTAGCAAAGTATTTGTCATTTGGTAATAGAACTAGTTGTGCTAGTGCAATATAGGGCCATATCCTATTAACATTGCATGTGAGTTTTCTCCAAGGAGATCATTTTACATCTCATTTAAAGATATCATTTTTCAGTACTTAGCAATTGAAAAAGTACTACAAAGTAGGTAAAAAGTAATATCAAACTCATTTTGATTAATTTCTGGTGGTAGTTTGAAAATATTTTATTGATTGGTTTGAAAATATCTACTTGGGGAAAAACTTGGGGAAAAAGCACAGAAAGGGCTCTCCAGTTATGATTTGGTAGTCTGTTTAATTTTCAGCTCCATAGAGAATTAGAAGCCATGTTAATGCCGTCATTCTCTCAGTTCACTGAGCTATTTGTAGATATAGTTAAGGTAGAATCAATGGTTTAACCATGGGGCTGCCCCCTTATCCACAAGAGGGCCCAGAAGCTATGGGGGAGTGGTATATACTGGCCACACTTAATACGGCTATAGGGAGGAGTACTTCCTTCCTCTGCTTGCTGGTTTGGGAGGTGGGTAGTGACAGTTACCCTTAACAATGGGGATGGGGAAGGGGGTAAAAGGTTAGTGTGACCACTCTTGCTATTGAAACAATATGACTACAACTGGTGTGATGGGGTACTGGTGGTGGCGGGGAACATAAGAATGGGGGGGGGGGGGGGGGGGCCCAGCAGATTTTGGCTGGGGGAGGGTGGCGCACATGTAGTTACACCCCTGGCTAGAATTGTAGAAGCTGTGCACACACATATGCTGAAAGTGTTCTATTCATTTCAAAATGAGAGCAGCAACATATGAAGAGCTTCAGTCACGAAAGGAAAGCAATTTAAACCCCACGTGTACAGTGTAGTTACAGACTCTCTATTTAAATTGCATCCATTTTCCTTGATTTCTTATTCTGATTACTAAAACACTTGGCAGGATATGACTCAGTAACAGCATTGTTCTCTCGGCAGGTGCTGGGGAGTCTGGAAAGAGCACAATCGTCAAGCAGATGAAGTAAGTGACCTCAGATTTACCTCTACTTCTCTACTTTTAAGCTTCTAATCATTCTTGTTTCACTGAAACTGCATTTAACCCATGCCGCTTCCTTCACTACCTGTGTTCCTTCTGTTTTGTAAGGATCATCCATCAGGATGGATACACAGAGCAAGAATGCTTGGAGTTCAAATCTATCATCTATGGCAACGTGCTTCAGTCGATCCTAGCCATTATCCGTGCAATGTCCACCCTAGGTATTGACTACAGTGACCCAAGTAAAGCGGTTAGTCTTAGCCATAAAATCATATTTTGGTGAAATCTAATATTTGTCTATTTAACTAGCATGCAAACATTTATACATTGCGCATCCTGAAAAATAAAATCACAATGGTCATGTTAAGTCACATCTTAGCCTACTGCTGCAATGCAACCCATACAGTACAGTATACAGTCCATACACAAAATTGCCCATATACGCTGGTTTTACGCCCAATCACCACCTCCATCATTTCACCCTGGCTGGCAGCTTATCACTACTTTTGCTATTCCTGGCTGCAAGTACTTACTCGGAGGAAGAATATATACATATGTCCAATATTCCTGGGGTGCAAAAGTGCTCACTCCCCAGGGGATAACCTTAATGACAGATTTCAACTTGTGCGTTACATCCACTAAACGCAGGCTTGCTCAGAACTCATACATTTCTAGATTGGGAAAAGGGGGGCGGTGTAAACTTTGTGGAAGTTAACACCGCTCTTTTCTCTACATCTTGTAAGATATGGGGCCCCCGGACTTGGGGGCAACCTCAGTTACGTACATTCTCTACCATTTGTTCTATTTGGATATGTACTCCTTTTTTTTGCAGAATGCATTTGTATCCACTGCTTCTACTGAAACCTAAAATGACCAGTCTCATTCTAGGTTCCCACAGAAGCAGTGGATACAAATGCATTCTACAAAAAAAAAAGAGAGCATATCTGAATAGATAAAACAGTAGACAATGCACATAACTGAGGTTGCCCACAAGTCTGGGGGCCCCATATCTTACAAGATGTATAGAAAATAAAGGGGTTAACCTCCACAAAGTTTACAGCCCCCGATCTGCAAATGTATGAGTTCTGAGGAAGCCTGATTTTGGTGAATGTAACGTATAAGTGGAAATATATCATCAAGGTTATCCCCTAGGGAAAGGGGAATGGGCACTTTTTGCAGCCTCAGGAACTTGGACCTATGTATATATTCCTGCTCCAAGTAAGTACTTGCAGCCAGGAATAGCAAGAGCCCTAGGTGATGAGCTGCCAGCCAGGGTGAAATGGGAGGTGGTGATTGGGCGTAATACCAGTATATGGGCAATTTTGTAGTGTGGCTACTTTTTGTGTCTTGTCACAAACCTGTGATGTGAAAAGATAAAAGACCGAGAGCCCAATATAGTGTAGTATGTATTAGTACAGGATGAAACGTATTATGAAACGTAAGTATTATACTCACAAACCAGGGTTGCCTCTGAAGCAACCACTGTAAAGGCAGGTGGGGAGAACAAGCCTGTCCCCACTCAGGAGTAAAACGTCGCTCTCTGTAGATAGAGGAACTGGTAGGGTAGGTCACCCTTCCACCAAGGGTGGATTTCTAGATGCGTAAAGGTGTACAGAGGCGCCGAAAGTATAAAAGTAGCTAAAAAGTTAAAATGTTTTGGTTGTGGTGGTGGACCAGCCAACCATAAACGGACCAAAAGGCTGTCAATTTTCAAAACATATATACAGTTTATTCAATTACTCCTAGTAAACAGTCGCAACGCGTTTCACGGGCAAAACCCGCTTCTTCAGGCAATAAGGGACAGGAGCAAAAACACAGCGTTCAGTCTGGAAGATGCTTGGCACCTCTCACACAGAGGTGCCAAGCATCTCCCAGACTGAACGCTGTGTTTTTGCGCCTGTCCCTTATTGCCTGAAGAAGCGGGTTTTGCCCGTGAAACGCGTTGCGACTGTTTACTAGGAGTAATTGAATAAACTGTGATGTGAACACTATGGTTGTCGTCTGTAATTTTGAAGGATTTCCCTAATAAACTGCAGATTCAGTGTAAAACTGAGGAACTATCGGTCCAGCCAGAAAGAGCATTGCACACTGGAAGCTGAGGCATTCACCTTTGTTGCAGTCAGTTTATTCATTCTAAACTCACAAGTTACTCTGTAGTTACTGCTACATCCGCTAATATTGAATTGGACATTGTTTCAGGGATCTATGAGCAAGCATGGTGTGGTGTTTATGGGATACCCTTGTCCTAATCCATTACTCTCAGATAAGGTAATTTGTGCACTGGTGGTGTGCAGTAAAATGTGTGCCCCATAGACCACAATGTTAATTGTGGAGCCAGTGGGTAATTGATAAATATTGTAATATGGCAGTGTGGATATTGGCAGAGGGGTTGTTAGAGTTAGGCATGGACAGAGGGAAGGTTCAAGTGAGAATAGGGTTAGGTTTAGCAATCAAGACTAGAGAGGAAAAGAATGGCTCAACACCACCATCTGTTTGAAAATATATCACAATGTTTTATTTTATTAATCAATCTAGTAATTCATTAAAACCATTTAAAAATACAAAATTCCTATATCTCCTTCACTTATATAGTCATAGCTGAAATGCTTGTCAGTAGATTCATAATAGAGCCCCTCCCATGCTGAACTTGGTTTCAAACAGTGCTAAAAAAGTGCAGTTCTAATAAAGAAATATATAAATAATCCAGTGCAAAAGCGAAGAAAAGTGTTATTGTGCAGAAAATTCCTATAAAATGACAACCTGCAGTCCATCGCAATTCATTACTTTAAAACAAAATCCAAAGTGCGTAGGTTTGTGCCTAGATAAATGAACCAGTCTACACATGCAAGGCAAAAGGTGCAAAAAGTAATGGGTGTGTGTACACCTCAGGGGGAGAGGTATGTATTGGCTGGCTGAATGGTGTAATGGTTAAGGGCTCTGCCTCTGACACAGAAGACCTGGGTTCAAATCTTGGCTCTTCCTGTTCAGTAAGCCAGTAATTCAGTAAGGAGCTCTTTGGGCAAGACACTAACACTGCTACTGCCTACTGAGTGCGCTCTAGTGGCTGCCTCACAAGCGCTTTGAGTCCGACAGGAGAAAAGCGCTATACAAAAAAAGGAATTATTATTATTATTAGTAGTATGCCGCCGGTGACCAGGGAGGGCCAAATTACTGCTCACCTTGTTTTCGCTCAAATCCTGGTGGCGTGAAATACTATTTCCCCTCCTAGTCATAGCATCTTGGAGGAAGAAGTAATTCGGGGTCCAGTGATCGCCAGAACCCCGAATTACCCTTACTCTCCCGCGCAGTATAACATCACTGCTATAGCAGTGCTTAGCTTCGTCACTCCGTGGTCAGAGCCGTGCGCTGACCCTGCCTGCTTCGACTTGGGGGGGGGGGGTCAAGATCCAGATGAGATCTTTATAGTGTGACTATGACTAATAGAGAATAGAAGCTAATCCTGCACAACAATGGATTATTATGAAGAACAATGATTCAATTATTTTCACATTTAGCAAATCGCCCTCCTGGGAAGAGAGAAAAGCACTCAAGGGGTAGGCTATGCATCTTGGCAGTGAGCTATGAAGCATGCATTTCTCCAGAGAAAGACAGTGGCAGCAGATGTGGGTTATTCTATTGCCTACTGGGATCTCTAAAGTGAGATGGCCAGATTAAACGTGTGCATGCGTGCGCACGCGCGCGCGCGCACACACACACACACACACACACACACACACACACACACACACACACAGTTAAATAAGGAGATCATGCTTTAGATGCATAATAAGTATTAACAATAGAAAACCATTTTAAAAGGAAATAATTCAAAATGTAATAACATGGTAATAATGCCACCTTTACATGCCGAGTTCAGGCAAGTATGTACAAGGAAGCTCCAGTCTTGTTTTCAGTGCTCAAGTCAGTAGAGATGGTAAATGAGAGGCAAATCACTTACATGCAAGTTTAAAGCAAATTGCAGTTTGACACCCCCCCCCCCCCCCCCCCCCCCGCCCCAAATAGGCTGTAAGCGCATTTGATTGGCTTAATTCCATTTCCATCTCAAGGAGCATCTCTAGCGCTTATTAGTGGCAGTAACACCGCCCAGAGTCTTTGGCAGTGTGCATAGGCCATAGACCTCTCAAAAATTGTTCTGTTTGTGACCATATGTGCCCTACTTCTAGCAAGGGTCCTATGACAAGAGACTCAGGCCAGCAAAATTGCAGTTGGATACTAACTTGTTCTAGAACACTGATGGTCAACTGACTAGTTATACATGGCCTCAGGTGCAGTCCTTCACATTGCTACAGAGCTGCCCATTACTGCTCCTGAACGTGTGATTAAGCTTTGGATGAGATTCCTGCGCCCCATAATAAGTACCATTTTTATTATTTATTTGATTTAGGTCCCTATACTAAGCATTTACAGGAAAGTCAAACATTTTGAATTGAAAGATGCACTTTTGACATTGTTTAGGTATGTTCACATAACAGCTATCCAATTGGCATTTTAATTGGGTCAAGCACTTACAGGGTGGTGTATATGAAGGACCATCCCAGCTGCCTTTCAGTAGTGCAAGTATACAGGCAGTATACACGCACATCACATCTCTTACTCACTCCCTGCTCTGTTAACCACTTCCATACCAGCAGTCTCTGGCCCTTTAAGGACCAGAGACTGCTGGTTTTAAAAAACTGCACTTACCAATGTCCCGCCGTACGGACACGCCGCTCCTGCCATCCACGCCGCTGTCCCATTACTGTAGCCCCCTTGCTCTACCATCAGTATGGCGGCAGACCTCCTTGAGCCGGTCAGGAGCAATTTCATTGGCTCCTGTCCCTATGATCAATGTGAGCCATACTGACGGCAGAGTGAAGGGGCTGCAGTGGCAAGAGAGCGGCACGATCGATGGTAATGTGCGGCGGGGATGATTAAAATCTATGCCCCGGCAGAGATAACAGGTACCAAACGGCGTAGATTTCAATCAGCACGGTCCAGAAGCGGTTAATAAAGTCAGGGAGGATACACAAGACAGGGAAGTAAGAGGTGCATGGGACCGGACGGTCTTTCATGCAACACCCTGGATTTAATATCTGTCTATTCCTTCAAAGGAAGATCATTACTGTTCGATCACTTATGTTCTATCCTAGCAAGATAGCATGTTGTCTGTCCCAGCCCTCCATGCATTAATGGTAACAAAATGACCTAATCCTGTGTGGAGCATCATCAAAAATTCAGCAACCCTGAAAGGAGTTGGAGGGTACAGGCATCTTATTAAAACTATTTTTAAGCTCTGTTTGTGGCAACCTCTTCCTGCCGGGGCATAGATTTCAGTCATGCTCACCGCATGGTCTCAACGCTCTTGCCATTCGCACTGCCACTTTCATTGGCTCCTGATCCCGTGATTGCTGTGAGCCAATCACAGCAGTCACAATAACAAAATAAGGAAAGGACAGCTCTGGTCTTAATGGGGCCAGGGCCATCAGGTCTGAAAGTATTTAAGATTCATATATTTAGAGAAAAATGTTCATCTTTATAAGAAATGAAAGCTGCTGTTAATAAAGACAATAACATTAGAGCCATATGTTGCTAAACATATGTGCAAACACTGCATGTCATAGCATGTTGTTGAGCTGTGTTCCCAAAAATGATAAAGTGACAGGCTGATGCTGGAATATTTCCTTGTGGGTTAAAAACGTTGGTGGCTGCACAGTAGGTAGTAAAGGGCTTCAGACTGGACACTTGGGTCCTACAATCACTCTAAGCCTCAAGCTGTCTCTTGAGGCCCCTTGCACACTATTAGGTCACATCACCTTGTGATACTCCCCCCCCGCCACAGTGGGCATTAGTCTCTATGGGACTGGCCATAGTACACACACACACACACACACACACACACACACACACACACACACAATATAAGCTCTTTCTTCAGCAAATTAGCACAATGCACTACTACAAAATCTGTTCCGGCTCATTCACATACCTTTGGACCAATGAGGACCTGGAGAAAAACACAACCATTATGGTTGTGTTTTTCTCCAGGTCTTTATTGTTTTTAAGAGGTCACATGACATCAACAATATTATGTGAACTGATTAACCAATAAGAATGAGGTTAGTTTGGCAACATATATTCAAAAACAGATTTCTTTAATACTGTATATATGTCAAGATCAACAAAGGGAATCCCCAACTTAAATCATATGGTTTGCAAGTGAAGCACATTTTTCATGCTCTTTTTGTTTGTTTACAGGACGATGGCCGGATGCTTTGCCATCTCGCTGACTCTATTGAGGAGGGCACAATGCCTCCAGAACTTGTGACAGTGATCAAGAAGCTCTGGAAAGATGACGGTGTACAGGCCTCTTTTGAGAGAGCAGCCGAATATCAGCTCAATGACTCTGCTCCCTAGTGAGTGCGAATTCTTACAAGAGACAAAAGTATAGGAAATACTGTTAGCCATGCAAGTAGGTGATGGATTTCATGTCCAGTGGCGTAGCTAAGGAGCTGTGGGCCCCGGTGCCAGTTTTACAATGGGGCCCTCCAAGCACTCTATACATAACATTTGATACGGCTCCGCAAAACCTGCCAATGACAACTACAGTGTCAGAGGTGCAAGAAGGGGATGGGGAACATTGTGTTAATGATCCCTGCTATTCAAAGTATCTATAGAAGTGATTATTATGAGCACAGGACCAATAGAGAGCTGATACTGTAGTTGAGGGAGGGCCCTTCGGGGCCCCTCTGGCCCAAGGGCCCTGATGCGGCCGCAACCTCTGCAACCCCTATTGCTACGCCCCTGTTCATGTCTATTCCCAAACTGAAAGAGACGGACTCAAAGGTAGCATTCTTGTCTTTCAAAACTAGAGTCCCAAGTTTGAATCTAGGCCAGGACAGTGTCTGCATGGAGTTTGCATTTTCTCTTTATGTTTCTGTGTAGTCTATAATACAAAATAGAGGTGGTCAATGAAATGCAAATAGATCTGACTTCATGTAGCATTATGCAAATTGAGTAAGCAAATTAATGCAGCTTAAAAACTATCCAATTAAATTGCTCCAAGGTGGAATTTGACGGATCCATTTTTAAGCTGCATCAATTTGCATACTATAGCCTCAACTTTAAATTATTTGCATCTCACTGACACTCCCTAAAAGGAACCATCAGACTATGTCTGTGGTAGGTAGTAGATAGTAAGCTCCGCTGAGAGACCATTATAGACATGACTATACACTTAGTACAGGCCTGTAGAAGATATAAAATGCATGATGTGTCACTTTCTAGTGAATTACATAATTTTTGTAAATGTATATTATGTACCTTGAAATAATGATTCTGGGCCCAGATATCACAAGATAAAGAGATTGAGGTACAAAGTAAGATGCATGGAAACAGAACCAAAAGTGATGCATTCATATTTGGCAATGCTGGTTGGTTTCCGTAGCAAAACTGACATAGGAGCAGGAAGTGTGGCGTTTGTAGTTTCCTCTGCATTTTAGAAGTACAACCTACTTATTTCAGTCAAAAGTCGGCCTGAAAGACACTACTATGCAGATGCATTTAAGTGCCTGGCTAAAGGTTTGTACTGCCTTCAATTCTCTAGTCCAACATGAACAGCAGTGGTTGAAATAGATTTTATGTACTTGTAAATGTCTAGGTATCTCTATCACTCATTAGTAGTGAAGACATTACTCTGCAGGAGTCACGAATGGTCTTCTAGAACAGAAAAGGTGGTCGGATGAAGCCACCTTGTTTATCTTTGGATACAGCATGACTAGAGAAGGTCCATGAGATGCTCATTTTTCTGGCTTGCATGCAATTGTTATACGGCTTGGAATCCGACTAATATACTGTAAATAGGCAGGAATTGAATTTGATTGGCCTAATTTTAAGTCACATACAATTTACATGACATTTTGTAGAGGCCAGAATTATTCAACCTGCATAAATGAGTAAAAGATAAAAACAAATATGATCAATGATATATGTAGGTCTTGCTATGTAGAACTTTGACAGTCCTATGCTGTATTGTCTGCACCAGTGTACAGTTTGTCTATTCACGTTATGTTTTGTTTATCATTTATACTAGTTACTTGAATCAGCTGGACAGGATCACGGCGCCCAATTACATCCCAAACGAACAAGATGTCCTCCGATCCCGGGTGAAAACCACAGGAATCATTGAGACACAGTTCTCTTTCAAAGATCTTCACTTCAGGTTTCTGGTTTTATGCATTGCAGCATCGATTGTATAAACTAAAATCTCAGCGAGGCTGACATATGACGGTTTAAGAAACTGGAGAAACAGAGTACAGACGTGTTTGATGCTATGAGGTGGCAATATAAAGGGGGTGGGGGTGCACTATTAATTGAGGGATCACTATGGTTAGTAGGGCACTGAGGTGAACCTAAAGGGGGAGCACTATAAATTGAGGGGGGCAATAAGCATATTACCTTGACTCATATACTTTTAAGTAATACCCATTGCTTGGCTCCACCCACAGTCAGTGGCCAAACCCACTTTTTCTGTACTGTGTTTCACTGTGGTGTGCTGCATATATTCTTTATCCACCCATAATATATCTAGGTTACATTTTTAAGCTCCCAAAGAGCAAAAATATAATTAAGGTAAGAAAAGTAATATTGAAATGAAGTTAAACAGGAACAACTTACTTTGAGTGATTATTTTGCTTCTTAAAGAGGAACTGTCATGAAAATCTTAAAATGTAAAACATACAATTAAGTACGTTTCTCCCCGAGTAAAATTAACCATAAATTACTTCTCTCCTATGTTGCTGGTATTTACAGTAAGTAGTAGAAATTTGACATTACCGATAGATTTTGGGCTGGTCCTTCTTTCCATAGGGGATTCTTAGTATAACCTTTATTCTTTATAAATACACTCCCTGAAAAAGATTTATATAAAGATGCTGGCCAGCCTCCCTGCTCACCGTACACCTTTTTGGCAGTTGGAAGGAGCAACTGCCATTCAATAAGTGCATTTTGAAAATAAGGAAATCCCTGAGAACCCCCCATGAGGAGATAGGCTAGTCCAAAACCTGTCGGTTCTGTCAGATTTTACTACCTACTGTAAGTGACAGCAACATAGGAGAAAAGTAATTTATGGCTCATTTTATTCTGGAAGAAACCTACTTCTTAACTGTATAGGTTTACATATATTTTACATTTTAAGATTTTCGTGACACAGGTCTTTTAAGGTGCTGAAAGATAATTTTTATCAATTAAGTGATAAATCATGTTTGAGAAGTTTTGTGAATGGAGCCCATTGCATAACAATTATTCTGGATACAATCAGGTCCAGTAAACTAGTGACTGAAACAGAATAGCAGACAATATTACAATAGTGTAATAAACCATGGCCGCTGGCCTAAATGCCACCCGCATATTGTATCAAGCCATCAATAGCAAGAGTTGTCCCCTAAGATAGAAACAGTCCTATCTTTCACAATTTTAATCATACAAGAATGGTAGCACTTTCAAAGAGTAAAAAAAAATCTCTGCCTGATCCCAAAACCCAGATGTTCAGCAGTTACCTGGAAGGTCAACATCTAGTACCCCCTTATCCAGTTACATGACTCTCACTTCCTCTTTAAAAAAGCTGCTCATTTATCTGTTATGACATTTTGCACAGTGATGAGGATTGTCACTGCAACCAAATAATTTACCTTTACAGGGAGAAAAAAACATTTTTTTATTTTTATTTTTTCAGGATGTTTGATGTGGGAGGACAGAGATCAGAGCGCAAGAAGTGGATTCACTGCTTTGAAGGTGTTACCTGCATTATATTTTGTGGAGCACTAAGTGCTTATGACATGGTCCTGGTGGAGGATGAAGAGGTGGTACGTAGGCCTTTCTGCAACACAATCACATTAGGAAGTTAAAACAATGATTATTTTACAGAACACATGTAGAGCAGATGCTGTAGCTATTAAAAGCATGCCATTCATTCCACAGTTGCCTACCATTTCCTAAGTTATTGTCACTGACTGCTTGTCTTCTGTCTCCTGGATGGAGCTAATTTACCTATTAAGAAAATTTGTTGGCAAATTCTGTTACCCAAGCACTGTGTTTTTATAGGTAGCAGTGGTCAGGACTTAACTTTCCCACGCCAGTGGCTGACACAGAGGGGGCTCGGACAAGGACGCCTCTTCTTTCACTGGTCATAGCTGTCTAGTAAAGATGGTCAGATGGTCAACAGGATTCTAGGAATTTGAAGGAAATTGATATTGATGCAACAACAAATAACATTTGTAAAGTTAAATTCAAGATAAGGTGTTGCGCCCAATTTAGACAGCAGCAATAACTGTGAGGGGGTCCCACTTCCTTATATTGTAATACTGGATAAACAAACAGACTGCGCTTGTCAAAAATGGAAAATATATAAAAGCTTTAATATGGTTGTCAGGTGCACAACCCAAATAAATATGCATGAAAGGAAGCAATCTTCCTGTAAAAACTATTATAAAATCAATGTGATGGTATTTCCTGAGGTAGCAGGATAATAGGGTCTTTAATCCTATTAGGATTTGTTTGACACAGAAGTTCTGTTCTCAAATATGACACTATAGATGTCTAATTCAGTGTCTAAATAGTAGTTTATATGGAGGTCTCCAGAGGTGTAACATCCAGTTATATGCACTTTGGTATAATGGAGCAATCTCACCCTCTGTGGTTTTCAATCTAGGAGCAGGTGTTATCTTCAGAGGAGCCGCTCAATCTCACCCGCCCCGGCCGGCGGTGGAGTGAGAGAGACTGGACTACTGCTGGATAGCGTGCAGTGTCGGGCAGGGGTGCCCGGCTCCCGGGGAATCCAAGTGGCGTGGATGATAGCAGCCTTCAGCTGGTCGGGCTTCCGTCCTTCACTAGCGGTGTTGGTGCTAGCGAAGGACGGAAGCCCGACCAGCTGAAGGCTGCTATCATCCACGCCACTTGGATTCCCCGGGAGCCGGGCACCCCTGCCCGACACTGCACGCTATCCAGCAGTAGTCCAGTCTCTCTCACTCCACCGCCGGCCGGGCGGGTGAGATTGAGCGGCTCCTCTGAAGATAACACCTGCTCCTAGATTGAAAACCACAGAGGGTGAGATTACTCCATTATACCAAAGTGCATATAACTGGATGTTACACCTCTGGAGACCTCCATATAAACTACTATTTAGACACTGAATTAGACATCTATAGTGTCATATTTGAGAACAGAACTTCTGTGTCAAACAAATCCTAATAGGATTAAAGACCCTATTATCCTGCTACCTCAGGAAATACCTCCACATTGATTTTATAATAGTTTTTACAGGAAGATTGCTTCCTTTGCATGCATATTTATTTGGGTTGTGCACCTGACAACCATATTAAAGCTTTTATATATTTTCCATTTTTGACAAGCGCAGTCTGTTTGTTTATCCAACATTTGTAAAGTGTTTTTCTCCCGTAGGACTCAAAGCGCAAATGCAAATTATGTTAAATTTCATCTTGGTTTATGTAGCTTGGAATGTGACCAGTGAAATGGCATTGTTCAGGATTTTGACCAGTTCAATTTCAAGCAGAACAAAATTTGCATTACCTCCAAATTATTAACATCTCGTTGACCACTTCTACTCCACAGACTATCGTTAAGTCTATGTGTGCACTTATACATACTAACTAGTATTGCCACAAATAAAAATTCTGCTGCAGTAGCCCTAGCTCTGTGAAAGGTCTATGAACCATTAAACCGAATGTCACACCAGCACTACCTTTGGAAACGCCTGTTGCTGTAAGGTTATAAAAAATATTCCACGTTTTTAATGTCCCACAAAACACTGTTTAATCAACTTTAACAAAATGGAAAGGATATGATACCACTACAAAACTTAGACTGGGCAAGAACGGTACTAATCAGAGCTGCAACAAAGTCACTGAGGAGAACACTGAAGAAATGGCAAGGATATACAGCACAAACCGGATTATCTGCAAATAGGATATAAAAAAGCCATTGCTTAAAAGAGAAAAATAATAAGAAACATGTTTGCAACTTGCACAACCGCATTTGGTGGATTTACCAAACACATGGAAGAAGGTTCTCTTCTCAGAAGAAAGTAAAAGTGAACTTTGTGGACATCATGGGATGTCATATGTGGCTCAAACCTAACACTTCTCAGCAAAAAGAAAGTTCCATAGAGTAGCAAGGTGGAGGCAGCATCCTGGTATATGGAGGTTTGTCATCAGCAGGGACAGGAAATCTGGCTAGAATTGAAGGACAGATGATCCATTGTAACTCCAGAATATATTGTGACAAAACAAGGAAACCATGGAGGATGAATGCTTTCGTAAATTACTGTCCCACTGAACCACTAGCCCTTGGGTGGGGGGTCTCCAACAACTTTTTTTTGCAACATACTATGCTGTTCTGTCATCTTTAGCCCAGTTATTTCACAACAGTTCTTACACCTTTAAGTGTGCCCGAGGTGGCCGATTAAAAAAAAAACAAACCTACCTAGGTAGAGGGAAGCCTCTGTAAAGGCCAAAGATTTCCTTTGTCCTCCTCTCCTCCACTTTTGTTGCTCACAGACTAACTGAACATATCCGACAACAGCTTGCCAGATACATTCTTATGGCCATACATGTCCATAAGCAGCTCCGTGCTACTGCACAGGCGCAGCTGTACTCGTGCAGGCATAATATGGCCACACTCATGCAAGAGGAGTGCGAATGTGATCTTCAAAAGGGTTCTGGGCAGCGGTCTGGAGGAGGACATGGGAAGCCTCTGGAGGATTCAGAGACCTCCCTCTTCTTAGATAAGTATTTCATTTTCTGGTATTCACACACCTTGGGTTCTATGTACTTTGAACAGTAAGCATTTGCATATTCAGTTTTATGACATTGTGATAAGATTATGGCTACTGAGAATTGTGTACTTGTACATTAAATCTGCCACAGTTAAGCCTTAAGTGACTGAATCTCTGATGTAAATGTATTTTTCTTCACTCCATTTGAGTTGAAGAAGCTAACTGAAGTTGTGGTAAAGCAAGTTTTAGAATATTTTCAAAAAGTTCATTTGCATCCAACTTATTTCCACTAGACATATCACAGCCTACAACAGTGAGAACCTTCACTGCCAATTCACTGCAGAGGGCTTCTCCACAGTTGTCCCTGCATAACCCCCACCTGGGACATATTTAATCTCCAATGTACATACTGAGGCATAATGATCAAGAGCATGAAATGTAATCTTATAGTATTCAATAGATACTCAATGAGCTTACCACAATTTTAATATTGGGTCAAGACGGTCAATGGGATGCTAATTGTTCTGGCTAGCATACAAACTGTATCCAGCTTGGAATTTGGCCAAATTAATATTTCATTGGCTCAATGCAAAGCTACATAGAGTTTGCATTCAATTATCCAGGTTATTAGAAGATATATTTAGAAGTGTCTGGAGACAGACTTCAAAAATGAATCAGTCAGTACAATAAAAAGATGTTTAGCACAGTCTACCATGGTCTGCCTTACAAGCAGCTGCCAGGGCAGAAAAAGCTCCTATTCAGCACAGCTATTTAACTTGTCAAACACATTCAACTAAGCACAAATGAAGGTGGAATCGGCTATACGATTGCTGTGTACCCATGAAAGCAGCAGCTGTCTGTTAACGCTGTGTCTTCAAAATTCTAATTTTATACCGAATATAATCTCACATTGCTTTTCCTTTTCAGAATCGGATGCATGAATCCCTTCATTTGTTCAACAGCATTTGCAACCATAAATTCTTTGCTGCAACATCCATAGTCCTCTTCCTCAACAAAAAAGATCTTTTCGAACAAAAAATCAAAAAAGTTCACTTAAGTATCTGTTTTCCTGATTACGATGGTAAGACATTCTCATCCGCAGTAATCACATCTCATGTGTATAAATGCTGCTATTCTTGTTAACGTCTCTTCTCTCTTCTAGGTCCCAATACATATGAAGATGCAGGAAATTATATCAAATTACAGTTTCTTGACTTAAATATGCGGAAAGATTCCAAGGAGATCTACGGTCACATGACCTGTGCCACAGACACACAGAATGTTAAGTTCGTGTTTGATGCGGTGACTGATATTGTCATCAAAGAGACACTCAAAGACTGTGGACTGTTTTGAATTGTATGGTAATATTAAAAGGAACCTCAGGAGCGTAACAATACTCCTCTGGACCCCCAGCAAACACAAGACTCATGGGCCCACTCCAGCATCGCGGCCTTTCCCCCATAGCAACCACCCCCCCCCCCTGTCACGGTTGTCACTGGGACTATTGTTACACGCCTGGTTATCCTGAAGCTAGAGGAATAGGGGGTTTCCATCTTCATTCTCTAACAATGCCAGTTGTCTGACTTCTGTGCTGATGCTATAACTCCAGTCTGACTCCACTGGCTGCATGCTGGTTGCAGGTGTGACTCAAAAACAACTAAAGCCAAAGGGTGCATACACACAATTTCGATTGGCCAGTTTTACCACTTCCATGTACTATGAGGGGTTACCTATATAATTTGTTCATAGTTTACAAAATCTGTTGGCCCTTATAATGCATGGAAGTGGTAAAATTGGCCAGTCATTGGGCAATCAAAATTGCCCAATGACAACAGCACAGCATGACAGCCAGGCAACTGGCATTGTTTATAAGGAAATAGCAGCCTCCGTATTTCTCTCACTTCGGGTTCCCTTTAAGTAGCCCCATTGAGAGTCTATTGTAATGCAGCCTACACATGTGGCAATGTTACTGAGCAAACATAACATCAGTCCACCTATCCTCACACCACAGCATTTCAGTAAGTAGAAACTGGCATCTTCACCTGTAAGCAAAATCATGCAAGATGAAACAGGAAACAGGATTACTTGTTCCTATTTTATCAAAATTACTAAAAGGACCAGTATCGCAAAAAGTTGTGAAGTGGTAAAATGTGTGTACACATACATACAAGTTATTGTCTCACCTTGTTAAGGTGGCCACACACGATACAATAAAATGATCCGATTTCACGGCAATTCGATAAATATGATCGGATCCCCCTCATCTAAAAAAAAAATAAATAAATAATATTGTAAAGTTTTTTTTTCCATTCGACTGAAAAATCAGATGGGATTTCCTGTTTTTTTTTTATAAAAACTGCGTACGTAGGTATACTTGAACAATTGTATATAACAATACCGCTCCACTCCAGTCCCGGTCACCTCTCTGGACTGGAGTGGAGCGGTATGGTTATATGCTATTGTTCAAGTATACCTATGTACGCAGTTTTTACTTGGGGCCATTTGGGCGCATATTAAAATGGTTTCACACTATGAAAGTTACATGGTTTTTATAGATGCTGGAGGACGACGTTGAGAGTGTTATGCAAAGTTGAAAGAAATTATCTGGTGAGCAGGGGATGAAAGGGGAGTTGTGTCAATCCCCTCACTTATGGTGGTAGTTATTCCCTCGCACAGTGTGTGTTTTGCATAAGGGTGAACTGTGGAGGCAGTACTCACCATGAGAGCATACCTCTCACTGTGTTTTTATTTTTAAGGTCATTCAATCTGGATTGCCTGTGTATGGATGTCTGGTGCAGCTAACCTGGTTGGAAATGTATTAATATACACACCCTAGCAATTTTCTAAGTTTCCAATCATTTTTATCATAATTGGGGAAAAATGTGTGTGGTACATTGGTCATATTTTTGAAATGTTACAATCAGTCACAAAAATTGATTGCAATTCTTGAATTAAACAGATATTTAAAAAATGATATGGTGTGTTGCCACCTTTAGCCAGGGCTGTAGAATAAGGTTTCTTTCATGGAGGCTGCCATCTTGGTTTCTGGAAATGGGAAAACTGTACAACTGATGTTCACATTTGCCTGCTGCTCCAGACCTTAACCAGCTGAGCGGTCTGGACGAGCTCAGCTCGTCCAACACCGCCAGCGGCTGCCGCTCAGGCCCTGCTGGGCCGATTTTAATGAAATAAAAAGCAGCACACGCAGCCGGCACTTTGCCAGCTGCGTGTGCTGCCTGATCGCCGCCGCTCTGCGGCGATTCGCCGCGAGCAGCGGCGAAAGAGGGTCCCCCCAGCCGCCTGAGCCCAGCGTAGCCGGAACAAAAAGTTCCGGCCAGCGCTAAGGGCTGGATCGGAGGCGGCTGACGTCAGGACGTCGGCTGACGTCGATGACGTCACTCCGCTCGTCGCTATGGCGACGATATAAGCAAAACAAGGAAGGCCGCTCATTGCGGCCTTCCTTGTTTATTCTGGGCGCCGGAGGCGATCGGAAGATCGCCTCCGGAGCGCCCTCTAGTGGGCTTTCATGCAGCCAACTTTCAGTTGGCTGCATGAAATAGTTTTTTTTTTATTTAAAAAAAACCCTCCCGCAGCCACCCTGGCGATTTAATCAGAACGCCAGGGTGGTTATTAAAGGGTTATCTTTGCCTCTAATCTCTCTTGAGTCTCACACCAGAGGTAATCAGGGTCAAACAGACAGTGCATTCAAACTCTTCACAGAGAATCAGAGAGACACAACACAGAAAGACAGTGATCTCATGAAAGAAGCTTTAGAAATGGAAACAAAAAGAGAAGTCATCTTTGTGAGAGAAGATTCCCCATATCTTGTTTGCAGGGTAGTGTTCCAGAGTAGCGTTTCTAGTCAAATTGTAGCAGTAAGTGGTTCGGAACCTGAACACGACCATTCTGCACCATTTCGGCACAGAACGGTAGTGTGTGGTGTGTTTTATAACCCCGTCCTGCTGTTCCATGCTGGAAAGGTGCGGATTTTGAACACCAACTCTTTTTCAGAGTCCTCGTACACATTGAAGAAAGGAAATGGTCAGGTATGAATGAGTGCTGTGGATTACACAGAAGAAGCCTCATCATGAAAGATTTGAACAAGGTGTGGGAGATAATCTTAATACAAAAGAGATGACCAAATTTGATCTAATAAGAGCATAAGAGATCAACTTCCTGTTTTATTTTAAATAGTTTCAGCTATATATGAAATCAAGTATATTAATTTGTCCATCTCTAATTAAGAGTAAAATTTTATTCCTAGGGCACAAACAGGATAATGACAATTTCCCAATGTTATCACACAGATTGCCTGCCTAAAACGGTATCCTACACCTGGCATTAGAAAGAGGTTTGACCGAGGTCTTAAGTGCTTGTGTGGTATTCCAAATCCAGCCATGTATATGCTCCACACATTACTGACCATAAACTAATTCTTCAGTCAGGAACCAACTAAAGGGCCTGACCCAAAATCAATATAGAAAAATGCACCTGTATAATCAGGAGTCGAATGCTGTTTGCTGCCAGAGGCAGGCCCTTTGTTTGGATCCTGAGTATTGCTTTAGTCTGTGGATCTGGAATCTCACAAAAACCCCTCGAAGAGACCTTTTGGTCCGAGTGGCCTGGTGATCCCCTCTCTTATGACTGGGGTGGGATGACTGTTACACTTTTAGAGTGGCTTGTATGATCACATTGCTATACCATCATTATACTGTCTCCTGAGAAATGAAACATGTTTGTAACTGTTTTTGAGGAGCAAAACCGACAGCAGCAAAATGGAGAGACGTTGTAGACTAGTGCATATGTCGTTTATATACGTATTCATCTGTAATTATGACTTAAATAGATTACATATTTATAGGGCAGTCTTCCGTACACCTGTAATGACTTAATAATCTGACTGCTATGCTTCCAGATTAAGTCTTACTCCACAACATGTTTGGAATGATGAGGTTAAAAGAGGAAACCTAAGCAATTATCTTTAAAAAAAGTTTTTAAAGTATTGACATGAATCTATTATCTTGTAGCGAAGAGCTTGTTTGTAGATCAGCAAGCAGATTTACTCTTAGTGACCCTGCACTTTTACTTCTTCCACACAATTATAAAGATAAATTACTACTGTTTTGACTAGCAATGTTTACGCTTAAAATTAAATTGAGTATGCGCTGAGGATATGAAATTACACTCGATGGTTCGCGTAATAAAATAGTGTGATACAATACAATAAATAATTAAAGTTATATACGCGCCCTCTGTCTCAAAAACACAGGAATATACAGTCTCACACCAAGTAGCCAATAAAGTCCTCAGACTGGTTCCTCAGAGTCCACCGTATTCCAGAATATCTGGCTCCTTAGTCCAGGACAATCATCTCAACATGTAAATGAAAAAAATAAAAGTACATAGCGTAATACTGCTTTCATCCAATCACTCCTTCACCAGGAGAACTTTACACCGTGTGCTTTTAAGGATCACCTTCCAACCACCTGTGCCGGGACACAACCCTCCAATGTGCCCGCACTCACCCTACCCACATAGGGTAAATCAAAGCATGAAATGCCGACAGCGCTGGTCCCCGGGTGACCACTCTGCGGATGCCGCATCAGATTCCCCTCTGCCCGATCAAAGCTGCACTCCCAGCGTCCACTTCCGGTCTCGTGTACTACTGCTCCGCCCTATGCATTTCGTCACAAGTGACTCATCAGGGGCCCCTGATGAGTCACTTGTGACTAAATGCATAGGGCGGAGCAGTAGTACACGAGACCGGAAGTGGACGCTGGAGACGCTGGGAGTGCAGCTTTGATCGGGCAGAGGGGAATCTGATGCGGCATCCGCAGAGTGGTCACCCGGGAACCAGCACTGTCGGCATTACATGCTTTGATTTACCCTATGCTTGTGAGTGCACTATCTTTTATTGCTTTTAATAAATTTACAGTATTACACTATGTTAGTGTTCTCTAAGTTGCAGTAATATTGGAAACCTATTGGAAACCTTGCCAGTGTTTGAAACAGTATTTTCTGGTGCATACCCCCATATGTGATCAATCTTGCCTCCGGAGATCTTGGAGGATATTTAGGGTGAGTGCGGGCACATTGGGGGGTTGTGTCCCGGCACAGGTGGTTGGAAGGTGATCCTTAAAAGCACACGGTGTAAAGTTCTCCTGGTGAAGGAGTGATTGGATGAAAGCAGTATTACGCTATGTACTTTTATTTTTTTCATTTACATGTTGAGATGATGGTCTTGGATTAAGGAGCCAGATATTCTGGAATACGGTGGACTCTGAGGAACCAGTCTGAGGACTTTATTGGCTACTTGGTGTGAGACTGTATATTCCTGTGTTTTTGAGACAGAGGGCACGTATATAACTTTAATTATTTAATGTCTACGCTTAAGACCAGAAGGCTGAAAAACCTTCACCTCAACCCAACAGACTGTATGGTGGAAAAGGTGTGGCCTGTCATAGTATTATATGTAAATTTGCAGCTGTGCGTTTACATCCCACCAGCATGCAAACTGTCTCCAACCCTTCAGGGTGCACAACCTTGTTGCACATCTTACAGTGCAGGATTTATCCAGATGGTAATGGGGCAGACTGACAGGGAACACAACTAGCAAGAAAGGAGTCAAAATGTTCACCTCAAGGGGCTGCAAAGCGTCACATTTCTCTACCTCTGAGGATATAATGAAACTAGTGGTAACCTGCCTACTTTGAAGTTATATGACCTTCCTTGTGTTGCTCATTTAATCAAACAGTGATCCTTCCAGCCCCCAAATCCTGCTGGATTCCCAAGTGAGAATGATCTGTTAGACACCTCCTGCAGCAGTCCCGATATACTGCTAGCAGATATCTATTTCCAGATGAACTTTGGCACATATTATGAGAGCAGCTTTAATTTTGAGGAGCTACATTTTACTAAATCTATGAGCACACTAAACTTTCCACTCCAGTTTGGGTGAAACTGCAGTGTGTTTACAAGTGTCCAATGAGGTCAGTGGCCTCCCCGGCAGTAGTCTGTTGAGTTAGATACTACTTGGCAGACCACTGCTGTAGTTCCTGCTCTCTCCACACACCATAACGGTTCTGTTCACTTCAGGCTGGATTTCTATAAAGCTCACTAAGTCCATGCCTTAGGCAGCTGCTGCCCAAGGTGGTGGCTGGACATGGAATTGCACAACATATAAGGAAATCCTGCAAATCATAAAGGAAGGCTGTAAATGGGGATCAGAGGCTGTTCAAAGGAGCTGTACATCCGAGGGAGTGCTGTACTTGGATGTTACACACGAAAGAGGGGGCTGCATGTGGAATGGGGGTGGGTACACAGATTGGGAGCAACTAGAAAGTTGGCTGAGGCGCAGAAAAAGTATAAATCAAGCCTTGTTTCATGGGTCAGGGATGACACCAGAAGAAATCACAGAAGATCCCATTTTCTGTTGCTCTGAGTGGTGCAGGGAAGGTGGTGAGGATATATGGTATTGTAGGGTTGCCATATGTTTTATTTTTGGCATATCCTACAAGCTTACATTATGTACATGTTACAATAGCTTTCTTACCCATTCTCTTGTTAATGAAACGAAGCACTGTGCTGTATAAACCATTCACAATGTCCTATAATTAGCTGCATGTCTGGGAGTAAAAATGACTAGAGCCAAAGCTGCTTGTTATATCAAGTGATATAAATACTTTAGAAGATCATGAATAAATAATACTATAATACAATATGCATGTCTTATCAATTTAATACTGTATACGAATAAGTGTGCTAGCAATCAACAGAACTTGGTGTACACTGTATAACATACAAAACAGATACGGCAATAAAAAATTGTAAGATGTCAGACGGCTACAGTGTAGGACAAGCTGGTCTGTACAAACAAGAGAAAAAAAATGTTAAGGTGACCTTTACCAGACTGACTGGAAGTTTGGCACTCGAGTGGTAGGATGTCATTTCAGACAGACGTCTCAGGTATGACTAACAGTCGCTTGAATAGCGATGGCAATTACTTAGCAGTGTGAACAAATTCAGCTGAATGGAAAAAGTACAAATATAAAGAGAGCAATGAGGCTTATGGAATATTTTACCTAATGGACTGAAGGGAACAAATTTGTCACTTAAACGCTTTTCAACATAGAAGACACAAATGCATTTATCTAGAGTGGTTTCAGTATAAAATACACAAAAAGGGTTGCCTAAACTGTGTGAGATGGCCGTAACTCTGCCAGCAATGAAAGGTAGAACCATAGAACCGAGGTTTCTGTAACAGCATTATAAAATACTGGGAATGTTAAATATCACAAAGTAGAAATAATGATATGCATTAAAAATTATCGGTCCCAAAGGAGAGTCTGTGACTTAACACTGCGGTTTCTTCCAAATCATCAAGAAGCATCCTCCAGCAGATAGTATGTGAAAATCAAGTCTTTCTACTGGATAGAGTAGAGTAAGGCAGCCAACACATCAGGGTCAAGGAGATTTGCATTAGGACAACTGCAAGAGACAGATTGGTACCCAGGAAGAGGATCAGGAATGGCTTGTGCATAGGTTCATCTTCCTTAGGAGGCAGGTTCCTCACTTGTCAACCTGCAAGGTGAATAAGACAACACAATCACCATCTATTACAGATATTATGTATTGCGGTTGGGGATGGTCAATAAGATGCAAAGAATGCTGAATTCATGCAAATTTTATGTAGCTTGAAAATGGACCACTAAGTGTCACCTATGTGGCATTAAATTGCTCCACTTTCAAGCTGAACAGCTTTACGTAGAAGGATCATTAATCTCCTTGGCGGTAACCCCGTGCTGGACACGGGGTAAGCCGCCGGAGGGTGCCGCTCAGGCTCTGCTGGGCCGATTTACATAATTTTTTTTTTCAAACACGCAGCTAGCAAAATTGCTAGCTGCGTGTTTGGTCTGATCGCCGCCGCCCGCCGCTGATGCGCCACTACCCGCAGCGATACAGCCCCCCCCGCATACTCCTTCCGCAGCTTGGCCAATCGCCGCCAGGCTGCGCTATGGGGTGGATCGGGATTACCTGTCTAGTCACGACATCAATGACGTCACTCCGTCCGTCGCCATGGCGACGGGGGAAGCCCTTAAGGAAATCCCGTTCAGAACGGGAGTTCCTTATGGGCAAGCGGCGCCGGCGGCGATTGGCGAGTACGGGGGGACGCCGCAGGGAGGGGGGGGGGGGAAGCATGTAGCTAGCGCCAGGCTACCTACATGCTTAAAAAAAAAAAATTTGAAAAAACCCTCCCGCGGCTGCGCATATCATACCGCCAGGGAGGTTTAGTGGTGCCTTTACCTAAACATCAGTGGCGTAGCAATAGTGGGTGCAGAGGTAGTGACCGCATCGGGGCCCTTGGGTCAGAGGGGCCCTGTTGGGCCCACCCTCAACCACAGAATCAGCTCTCTATTGGTCCTATGCTGGTAATAATCACTTCTATAGGTGATTTTAGTAGTAGTAATCATTAACACACTTCTTACACTGTTGTTGTCCTTGGCAGGTTTTGGTGTGGCGTATCAATTGTTATGTATATAGTGCTTGGGGGGCCTCAAGGTAAACCTTGCACTGGGGCCCACAGCTCCTTAGCTACGCCACTGCTAAACACTAAAATCATGTGGTCCCCTATAAAGGCAGGCAGACAGCACATGGCTAGGCCAACTTCCTGTTTCCTGCATTATAGCACTTCCTGTCACAGTTTGACAGTAAAGACATACTAGCCTTGAGGGCCCGTTTCCACTATTGCGGTGCGGAATCGCCGGTAATTCACCACTGACTTGCCGCAATTTCGCATAGGTTATGGTATATGCGATTTTAACCATGTCACTGCCTGTGTTAATTTACATTAGTTTCTATGCGAAATCGCGGGTAAAAACGCATGCCAAAAACACATGTGATTTCCCTATTCAATGCATTGCGTGCGATTCGCATAGCGGTGTGCGGGGAGCGAATTCTGACGGGACGGCTCTGCCGTGCAGATTTTTCCCGCACAGGAAAACGCTCAGCACTTCAGACAAGTGGAAACAGGCCCATCCACTTGTATTGGCTATGCGAATCCGCATGCAGACAACGCATGCGGATTCACGATGGTGGAAACGGGCCCTAATGCATCAAAGCTTGGTAACTACTATTGATTATTTGTTCACATCTGAATCTATAGGAAATGGTCAGTTTAATCAGTGGATTAATGGTCAGCCTCAGTGGGAGATTTATGGATGCTTTGCCTGGGACTTCCTTTGCTGTACTATGTATTTGTGGTGCAGTGCAGGAGGAGCAGCGATGAATAGCAGTGCTGGTTGGGGTGTCCAGCAGAGGTGTGATAGGTAAAGAAGGGTGTTAGGGTGCCCTGCACAGGAGAAGGGAAAAATGTATGCCCCTCTCCTGCAGAATCCTCTCTATGCCATGGAGCATGCAGGATGACATTGCTTAGAATGAAAACATTAAGGAGCCCTACACTGCCCAACTGAGTCATTCTTGCAATGCTGAATGTCTTTCTCTTTTATTGCCAGATTGGCTGAGAGGGACAATGTAGGGCTCTGCCACTCTGAACAATACCAGCTCACATGGTGCATAGCATGGCAGTGGGCATCCCATCAAGGGGCTCCCAGATTCCACCACAAGTTCCCCCTGAACTTACCGTTAAAAGCGTGGTGTTGTGGCTCCCGTCCCTAATGCACAGAGGTGGGAATGAGACTCTTGCCCTTTACATGGTCAGGTGCACCGCAGTAGAGGAGAAACTGTGTCTGCCTCTCTACCCTGCAGAGTCACCTCCATGCCATGTACCATGGTTCATTATGGCGAAGGTTTTCACTCTGCCTCAGCCATCCTGGCCATACCAGGCTGCATGGGGGACACAGATTCAAAGAGGAACATAAACCAAGGATTGAACTTCTATCCAATCAGTAGCCAATACCCCCTTTACCATGATAAATCTTTACCTTTTCTCAAATAGATCTTCAGGGTGGTCTCTATGGCTGATATTGTGATAAAACCCCTCTCATGGTGTGATGGCATGACCAAGGTCCTAAAAGGTTTGCGGTCTGTGAACCTTGTTGCATTGTGGGAAATAACGGCTTTTTCCAACTACCAAGCAAGCAATATCTCCCTCTGTGCATAGAACTCTCAGTAACGAACATTCCGTACAGATCACCTGGCAGAACTTAAAATGTCCCCACCAGTGATACATTTCAGAATGTAGATCAGGGTGAAAAAAAGATTTTACAATGGAAAAACACTGACTAAATATATAAATTAATATTGTAAACAATAAGCAATTTTATTCATTATGTTATTTTCACTACAGTTCTTCTCTAAAGGGCAGGGGGAGCTATCATTTTCTTTTTTAAACTTTTTGTTTTACATGTTTTAGTTTTTTTTTAAAGAGGCTCTGAAGTCTCAACTCCCCCCCGTTTTTACTTAAGTAACTTCATTAGCACTAATGCCCTCCCTAAAACGCTGCATCCCCGCGGATGAAATCGCTATTAAACCCCCCAAATTTCAGGGCAAAAATCCACAACTTTCTTGGTCATGGAGTTTGCTGCTGGGGGAGGCAGCGCTTTGAGCTGTAACTCTGCCTCCATTCTTGTCAATACGCGCTGATCGCCGCCTCTCCCCGCCCTTCTCAGTGAAAAAAGACAGAGGGGCGGGGAGAGGTGGCGATTAGCGCCAATTGACGGGAGTAGAGGCAGAGCTACTGCACAAAGCTCTGCCTCTACTACGAAGCGCTGCCCAAATATCCTCGCAAGCATTTGGGGGGCGTTTAACCACCCTGGCGTTCTGATTAAATCGCCAGGGTGGCTGCGGGAGGGTTTTTTTTAAATAAAAAAAAAACTATTTCATGCAGCCAACTTAAAGTTGGCTGCATGAAAGCCCACTAGAGGGCGCTCCGGAGGCGATCTTCCGATCGCCTCCGGCGGCAAGAGATAACACGGAAGGCCGCAATGAGCGGCCCTCCGTGTTTCGCTTCCCTCGTCGCCATGGCGACGAGCGGAGTGACGTCATCGACGTCAGCCGACGTCTTGACGTCAGCCGCCTCCGATCCAGCCCTTAGCGCTGGCCGGAACTGTTTGTTCCGGCTACGCTGGGCTCGGGCGGCTGGGGGGACCCTCTTTCGCCGCTGCACGCGGCGGATCGCCGCGCTGCAGCGGCGATCAGGCAGCACACGCGGCTGGCAAAGTGCCTGCTGCGTGTGCTGCTTTTTATTTGGTGCAAATCGGCCCAGCAGGGCCTGAGCGGCAGCCTCTGGCGGTGTTGGACGAGCTGAGCTCGTCCAGACCGCTCAGCAGGTTAATAGCGATTTCAGCCACAGGGATGCAGCATTTAAGGTAGGGCAATAGTGCTTATGAAGTTACTTAAGTGAAAACGTGGTTTTCTTTAAGTTGAGTAGCAGTGCATGGTGCTGCATACAGCTCCACAGCACAGCATGCCACTCACCTATCACCTTGCTTCACCTCTGCAATGCTCAGGGGATTTGTTTAGGCTCCTCTGTGCGAGGCTAATCTCATAGACATTTGCAGAGAGATGCCAGCAATTGAATCTGCCAGTAAATTTAGAGCAGTGAGAGGAGATAAACGAAAAAAAAAAAAAACTTGTTCCATGCTAGTCTTCCTGCAAATGCAAAGGACCCATCCTATATAATAAAACCCTAACTGTTACTGTGTCATCCTTCTGTCTCTGTGCCAGTGTTTTCTGGCTACTGCGCATGTGTAGCCGCTGGGACAGGAAGAGGACGGGGCAAGGGGGGGCGGACGGGTGCTTGCACACTGACAGGCGGCGGTGAGAGAGACCTAGATCCCGCTTTTAAACGGGCTTAGATCTACTAGTCATGTTATAAACCTTAGTCCAAAGTTTTGGGTTTTGATGTGGTAACATTTATTTTGCCAAGTCTCTGTTCACACTGGCACTAAAATTGGTCTGTTAGATCGCAACGGAACGGATCCTAACCGATCTAATGTTAACCTATGGATCCATTTACATTGGTCCATTCAAAACGTATTTGTACCGAACGCTCCATTGAACGGACCGCAAGTTTGGTTCTGCAGTGATTCTTCCGGGCAGTAAAGCCCAGCGGAATGGAAACTGAGGCAGAAGCACTGCATGGGAGCCAATGAGAAAACGCATATACACAACACACTGACTATAAAAATGTACCTCTCTAGCCAGCAGAAATATTTTTATTATTATGCATACCGGGCAGGGCAGGATGGTCTGGGGCTAATCTGTGTCGAGTGTGCGTGAAGCAAGCAGGAGGGAAAGGGCAGGAGTGTGCATAATGAGGCCATGTTTTACAAGGAAAGAACGCTCTTTCTTGAAGGACAGATATTTTATCCAAATATCCGTGGGGTGGGGAGAAGAGAAGCAAGATGCTGCATTGGCAACTGAGGGCAGAAAAAGGAAAGCAGACAGACAGAGGGCAATAGGCTGCCCATAGACAGCTATTTTTATCACTTTCTGTTGTAACCGATGCAAAAGGGATACCAACGGAGAGGAAACTGATACGATTTTCATTCCAATGGATCAATTCATATCGGTTTTCACTGATCTGTTTACAGAGGTGTAAATAAGGAGCTTGGGGCTCCAGTGCGAGTTTTACATAGGGCCCCAAGCACTCTATTGATATGGAGCCCCAAAACCTATCACGGACAGCTGCAGTGTCACAGAGGTGCATTTAGAGTAAGAAAACAGTATTAAGGATTACTACATATATAGGTGTTATATATGCACATATATAGGTGTTTGTAAGAAATGGACTGTGTGTTTCACAGCTTGCTTTTGTTGGGCAGGCACTGCACCATTCTTAGAGCACATGTTTCTAAGACAAAAGACTCCACTTTCTGCTAACTGACCTTAGGTGGAGATAAAGTTTAAATCTGCTGAAAAGCATTCCTTCAGCCAATGACACTGCGCCTATTAAAAGGGAAGCGATGTGTGGTGAGGAGGTGGAGTCAATGAGTATATGGTTTTTCAGCATGCAGGTCCTATTCTCTGTCTTCTTTGGTCTGCTGCTGGAGCTGCTGGTTCTCTTGGCTGGGTAAGATGTAATGGTTCTGGGAAATGTGGGTTGTATTGTAGGACATATTGGGAAGATGCATTCAGATTACATATTAATGTATATATTGTGGGTATTGTTCTCTAGGGTTTATGCTCTATACTGTTGAACTGCTCTGTCTTGCTTTTTGTAGCTCATCAATGTCTGTACCTGTACCGCAAATATCACATGCAATATAAACTTTATGAGATGCATTTCCACCAATTTGAGTGTTGTGTGGTTTCTGTGCCTCTTAGCTAGACAGAGAATATTCACACCAGGTGGGAATTTAATCCACTGGGTTGCAGATCTGAAATCTGCTAAATCATCTCTGATGAGATTGGATTAACCACTTCCCAACCGCCGTATATACAATTGGCGGCCGGGAAGTGCACCCCGCAAGGACCGCCGTATAGACAAATGGCGGCGGTCCTTGTAGGGGCATAGGCGGAGCGATCGCGTCATCCGTGACGCGATGCTCCGCCTGGCGCCGCTCACCCGCCGCAACATCCCGCCGGCCATACGGAAGCGCCGGCGGGATGTTAACCCGACGATCGCCGCATACAAAGTGTATAATACACTTTGTAATGTTTACAAAGTGTATTATACAGGCTGCCTCCTGCCCTGGTGGTCCCAGTGTCCGAGGGACCACCAGGGCAGGCTGCAGCCACCCTAGTCTGCACCCAAGCACACTGATCCCCCCCCCCCCCCCGCCCCAGATCGCCCACAGCACCCATCAGACCCCCCCTGCCCACCCCCCAGACCCCTGTTTGCACCCAATCACCCCCCTAATCACCCATCAATCACTCCCTGTCACTATCTGTCAACGCTATTTTTTTTTTATCCCCCCCCTGCCCCCTTCTCCCTCCTGATCACCCCCCCACCCCTCAGATTCTCCCCAGACCCCCCCCCCCCCCATGTACTGTATGCATCTATCCCCCCTGATCACCTGTCAATCACCCATCAATCACCCCTTGTCACTGCCACCCATCAATCAGACCCTAACCTGCCCCTTGCGGGCAATCTGATCACCCCCCCACACCAATAGATCGCCCGCAGATCCGACATCAGATCACCTCCCAAATCCATTGTTTACATCTATTCTCTCCTCTAAACACCAACTAATTACCCATCAATCACCCATCAATCACCCCCTATCACCACCTGTCACTGTTACCCATCAGATCAGACCCTAATCTGCCCCTTGCGGGCACCCAATCACCCGCCTACACGTTCAGATTGCCCTCAGACCCCCCCCTTATCAATTCGCCAGGGCATTATTTACATCTGTCCTTCCCTGTAATAACCCACTGATCACCTGTCAATCACCCATCAATCACCCCCTGTCACTGCCACCCATCAATCACCCCCTGTCACTGCCACCCATCAATCAGCCCCTAACCTGCCCCTTGCGGGCAATCTGATCACCCACCCACACCAATAGATCGCCCGCAGATCCGACGTCCGATCACCTCCCAAGTGCAGTGTTTACATCTGTTCTCTACCCTAAACACCCACTAATTACCCATCAATCACCCCCTGTCACTGCTACCTATCAGATTAGACCCCTATCTACCCCTAGGGCACTCAATCACCCGCCCACACCCTCAGAATGCCCTCAGACCCCAGCCCTGATCACCTCGCCAGTGCATTGCTTGCATCTATTCCCCCCTCTAATCACACCTTGAGACACCCATCAATCACCTCCTGTCACCCCCTAGCACTCCTATCCATCAGATCAGGCCCAATACAACCTGTCATCTAAAAGGCCACCCTGCTTATGACCGGTTCCACAAAATTCGCCCCCTCATAGACCACCTGTCATCAAAATTTGCAGATGCTTATACCCCTGAACAGTCATTTTGAGACATTTGGTTTCCAGACTACTCACGGTTTTGGGCCCGTAAAATGCCAGGGCGGTATAGGAACCAGACAAGTGACCCCATTTTAGAAAAAAAGACACCCCAAGGTATTCTGTTAGGTGTATGACGAGTTCATAGAAGTTTTTATTTTTTGTCACAAGTTAGCGGAAATTGATTTTTATTGTTTTTTTTTCACAAAGTGTCATTTTCCGCTAACTTGTGACAAAAAATAAAATCTTCTATGAACTCACCGTCTACTAAGGGAATACCTTGGGGTGTCTTCTTTCTAAAATGGGGTCATTTGTGGGGTTCCTATACTGTCCTGGCATTTTAGGGGCCCTAAACCGCGAGGAGTAGTCTTGAAACGAAATTTCTCAAAATGACCTGTGAAATCCTAAAGGTACTCATTGGACTTTGGGCCCCTTAGCGCAGTTAGGGTGCAAAAAAGTGCCACACGTGGTATCGCCGTACTCAGGAGAAGTAGTATAATGTGTTTTGGGGTGTATTTGTACACATACCCATGCTGAGTGGGAGAAAGATCTCTGTAAATGGACAATTGTGTGTAAAAAAAAATTAAAAAAAATGTCATTTACAGAGATATTTCTCCCACCCAGCATGGGTATGTGTAAAAATACACCCCAAAACACATTATACTACTTCTCCTGAGTACGGCAATACCACATGTGTGGCACTTTTTTGCAGCCTAACTGCGCTAAGGGGCCCAAAGTCCAATGAGCACCTTTAGGTTTTACAGGGGTGCTTACAAATTAGCACCCCCCAAAATGCGAGGACAGTAAACACACCCCACAAATGACCCCATTTTGGAAAGTAGACACTTCAAGGTATTCATTGAGGGGCATGTTGAGTCCATGGCAGATTTCATTTTTTTTTGTTACAAGTTGGCAGAAATAGAAACCTTTTTTTTTATTTTTTTGTGTGACAAACTGTCATTTTCCGCTAACTTGTGACAAAAATTTATATCTTCTATGAACTCACTATGCCTCTCAGTGAATACTTTGGGATGTCTTCTTTCCAAAATGGGGTCATTTGGGGGGTATTTATACTATCCTGAAATTCTAGCCCCTCATGAAACATGTCAGGTGGTCAGAAAAGTCATAGATGCTTGAAAATGGGAAAATTCACTTTTTGCACCATAGTTTGTAAACACTATAACTTTTACCCAAACCAATCACTATACCTACACTGAATGTTTTTTTTTTTTTTTTTATCAAAAACATGTTTGTCCACATTTTTCGTGCTGCATGTATACAGAAATTTTACTTTATTTGAAAAATGTCAGCACAGAAAGTTAAAAAAATCATTTTTTTGCCAAAATTCATGTCTTTTTTGATGAATATAATAAAAAGTAAAAATCGCAGGAGCAATCAAATAGCACCAAAAGAAAGCTTTATTAGTGAGAAGAAAAGGAGCCAAAATTCATTTAGGTGGTAGGTTGTATGAGCGAGCAATAAACCGTGAAAGCTGCAGTGGTCTGAATGGAAAAAAAGTGGCCGGTCCTTAAGGGGTAGAAAGTCCTAGGTCCTCAAGTGGTTAACAGTGTTCATTGCCAGCATAGCACCAATGAAAAGCTAAAAAGATGAATGAGAGAAACCAAACACTGCGACAGAGCAGAGCTAATAGATCAGGAGAATACACTCTGTGAGCGCTACCTCTGCATCCCCTATTGCTACGCCACTGTCCGTTTATCTGAACGTGTCAATGAGAACCGGTCCTAATTTTTAATAATTTGCTCACATGATTGGATGCAAAAAAAAAAAAAAAAAAAAAGTACCATATACTTTCTATAGAATAGTTTTAAACATCCTAAAATAAAATCCTTTGTGTACAGTCACTGAAGGGCATTTACAGTACGGAAAGAGCAAACTTCATCTAACTTCCCATCACTGGAAGCTCTTATACACTATGCAAACAAGCACTAAAGGCAAAGACAAACACTTATATAGCGCTTTTCTCCTGGCGGACTCAAAGCGCCAGAGCTGCAGCCACTAGGACGCGCTCTATAGGCAGTAGCAGCGTTAGGGAGATTTGCCTAAGGTCTCCTGCTGAATAGGTGCTGGCTTACTGAACAGGCAGAGCCGAGATTCGAACCCAGGTCTCCCATGTCGGAGGCAGAGCCCTTAACCATTACACTTTCCAGCCACTACACATTACAGTGATGAGTATTCACAATATCTGCTTGAATGGCAGAAATTGAAAGGAATTCTATTCCTTCCATGGAGATGAATAAGATAAAACCCCTGTTTGTTACCCAGCAGCATGTGACGCCGTTGACTAAAGAGAGTGGTAGTATATTATGCTCATCAGATCATGGCCATCAGCAGAAATTCTTCCGCAAGTATGTGAAAGCACCAGTTAGTCTTACCGGTAACGGTGTTTCTGTTCAGCAGCTGGGACACCCTCTGGAGGATTGGTCCCCGCCCAATCCTGGGGAAACACAAAACACAAGCATAAAAAGCTCCCGCCCTCCCCTCATCCCCAGTGTATAAAAAAGTAAGGAAGCCCGAACACTAAGGAAAAAAGGGAGAGCGAAGCACCTCCAAGTGACCCACTATATAACTCCAAGAGAAACAGGCCCAAGGAAGTGCGCAGAATAGGGTAGGGTAGTAGACGGTGTCCCAGCTGCTGAACAGAAACACCGTTACCGGTAAGACTAACTGGTGCTTTCTCCCATTCATCAGCTGGGACACCCTCTGGAGGGATACAAAAGTAAACACCCACCTAGGGAGGGACCACAGCCTGAAGCACTTTCCTGCCAAACGACAAATCCTGCTGCGAAAGAACATCCACCCTGTAGTGTCTGACGAAAGTGGAAGAACTCGCCCAAGTTGCCGCTTGACATATCTGCTGGACCGTAGCACCTGCTCTCTCCGCCCATGACGTTGCCATCGATCGAGTGGAGTGTGCCCTTAGGTTGGTTGGTGGAGTGGAGTCTGAAGTCTTATAAGCTAGAGAGATAGTCTCGCATATCCACCTGGCAATAGTCTGTTTAGAGGCTTGATGTCCCTTATTCTTCCCCATAAATAGCACAAATAAGTGAGAAGATTTCCTAAACTCTCTAGTCCTGGCTAGATAGGATAGAAGGGCTCTCCTAACATCTAGACAGTGAAACTCCTGTTCCTTGGCACAGGAAGGTTTCTCACAGAACGAGGGGAGTACAATGTTCTGAGACCTGTGAAAATCAGTGGATACCTTAGGAAGATAATTTGGATCCAGACGTAAAACAATCTTGTCTGGAAAAATAGACAAAAAAGGATCTTTGACCGACAAGGCCTGAAGGTCGCCCAACCTTCTGGCTGAGGTAATGGCGATCAAAAAGGCCACCTTAAACGTTAATAATTTCAAGTCAATTTCATCGATAGGCTCAAAGGGGGGGCCGGAGAGAACCTTAAGTACTAGAGACAAATCCCACTGAGGAACTACCTTATGCTTAATAGGTGTAGATCTCTGAACTGCCCGGAAAAAATCTTTGAGCAACTTTTCCTGTGCCAAGGGTCTGTCTAGGAGAACTGATAGAGCTGAACACTGCACTTTTAATGTACTTAAGGCCAAATTCATCTCAAAACCCTCCTGTAAAAAGTCGAGAACAGTTCCTGTCTCTCCTTGATTCCGACTATGTGTATCACACCAAGACATATATACCTTCCAGACCTTCCTATAAATTTTGTGAGTGATAGGTTTTCTGCATTTTAACAAGGTGTCGATAGTTTTGTCTGAAATTCCTTTACTCCTTAAAATCATCCTCTCAGGATCCAGGCCGCCAGATTGAAAAGTTCTGGCTTGGGATGAAAAAGCGGTCCCTGCCGTAGAAGGTCCGGCCTGACTGGAAGCTTGAGAGGTGATTGAACTGACAACTGTAGAAGAGTGGAGAACCATACTCTCTTGGGCCAAACCGGGGCTATGAGTATGAGGTTTACTTTCTCCCTTTGAAGTTTGTCTAAGACCTGAGGAATTAATTTGAGGGGTGGATACGCATATCCCAGGTCGAACGTCCATGGGACCGATAGCGCATCCAACCCCAGAGAACTCGTATTCCTGTGAAGAGAAAAAAATTGAGGAATCTTGGTATTGACCGGTGAGGCGAAAAGATCGATGTCCGGGACACCCAATCTTTCTGTGACCCAGAGAAAAACCTCCTGGTTCAGTTCCCATTCGGCATGGTCGATTTCGTGGCGGCTCAAAAAGTCCGCCTCGATATTGAGAGACCCCTTCACATGAATGGCCTCGATTGACAAAAGATTGGCCTCTGCCCAAACAAAAATCTCCGTCGCCAGACGGGAGAGACACAGAGATCTGGTCCCCCCCTGTCTGTTGAGATAAGCTACCGTCGAAATATTGTCCGAGAAAATTAGGACATGATTGAGTCGAATCAAGTCCTGAAAAGCCCAAAGTGCCTCTTTCACTGCTGCGAGTTCTCTGAAGTTGGAAGATTTTTTGGCCATCGACCTGCACCACCTCCCCTGGGAATGTTGGCCCATCGTCGTTGCTCCCCAACCCCAGGCACTGGCGTCTGTGTGCATTCTTATAGGGTCTATTTGTTTCCATATTCTGCCCTGAGTCAGATTCCAAGGTTGAAGCCACCAGTGAAAACTCCCTTTCACCTGTGCTGGTATCTGTACCAGTGAGTCCAATGACTCCTGCGTCTTGTCCCATACCCCCAATAACCAGTTTTGGAGATGTCGAGCATGAAATTGAGCCCAAGCTACTGCCGGAATGGATGCGGTCATGAGACCTAAAATCCTCATAACTTCTCTTATTGCCACCTCCTGGCGTAGTAGTAAGTCTCTGACTCCTACTTGTAACTTTTCCACTTTTCCTGGGGTCAGAAAGATCTTCTCCCGAATGGAATCGATCACAAACCCCAGAAAAATAATCGACTGAGAAGGTTCTATTTTCGATTTGGGGTAGTTTATGATCCATCCCATCCGAGAGAGAACCTCCACGACCAGGTCCCTGTGGGCTTTGAGATCCGTCTCTGTTTTGGAAACGATCAGCAGATCGTCCAGGTAAGGAATAATGTTTACTCCTTGATTTCTCAACACCCTCATTATCTCTGCTAGTACTTTGGTGAAGATGCGCGGGGCTGACGCTATTCCAAAGGGCAGGGCCTGAAATTGGTAGTGACACGTCCGATCTCTCATTCGAATTGCGAATCTGAGAAACTTCTGATGAGATTTTGCAATTGGAATGTGGAGGTAAGCGTCCTGTAAATCTATTGACGCAAAAAATTCTCCCCCCTGAAGAAGTGCCCTCACTGAAAAAATGTTTTCCATTCTGAATTTTCTGTAAACTAAAAAGGGGTTCAGAGACTTCAAGTTTAGAATGAATCTGAATTCCCCGTTGGTTTTGGTCACCAAAAACACATGGGAGTAATAACCCTGAAACTCCTGACTTTGAGGCACCGGAATGATCACTTCCTTTGCAATCAGTCTCTGTATCTCCGTGAGAAGACCCTGAGCCTTGCTCGGGTCCCTTGGAAATTTGTTTACAAAAACTCTGGGGGGAGGAGGAACAAAAAATTGCGGACGATACCCGTCTTTTATAATCTTTAAAATGAATGGGTCGGGATTGATTTTTTCCCAATGGGACAGAAAATAAAGAAGTCTCCCCCCCACCGGCAATATGTCATTTACTTCCTTTGGGGTCGGTTGGTTTCGCAAGTGCAAACCCTCCACGTCCTCTGCCAGCGGGAAAGGACCATTTCCGCTGCTGGGCTGGCTGTTTGACCTGGCTTTGTACAGGCCTCCTAAATAAACCTGGTTTATTCGTTCTAAATGGTTTGCGTTTATTGGGAAATTGCTTCCCCTTTTCTGCCGATCTGGAAAGAATATTATCCAAATCCTTACCGAATAATAAATCCCCTTCAAAGGGAACTGCACATAATTTATTTTTTGAAGTCAAATCACCATCCCAGGTCTTGAGCCAGAGAGCCCTCCGCGCAGAGTTAATTAAAGCGGTAGTACGTGCAGAAATCCGCACAAGTTCCACCGCCGCATCTGCTAAAAAGGCCACCGACTTCAAGACCACCGGAAGAGACTTAACATAGGTATTCAAATCTGAGCCTGTTTTCACATGAGTGATCAAATTGTCCATCCAAACCCGTAAATTACGAGAAATGCAGGTGGCAGCCACACCTGGTATAAACGCAAAGGAAGCGGATTCCCAGGCTTTTTTCAATAGAAGATCTATTTTCTTGTCCATAGCATCTTTTAACACTCCTGCATCCTCAAAGGAGAGGTCAGCGTTTTTTGAATATTTGGACAATGCCGCATCTAATTTTGGGCATTTGGTAAACTCATCAATGTCAGAGGCAGAGAAAGGGAATTTTCTTTTGGCAGATTTGGGAATAAATAATTTACGCTCCGGCTCCTGCCATTGTGATTTTATAATGTCTTTAAGAGATTGATGGAAGGGAAAAACTCTCCCCGATTGTTGGGCCAACCCTGAATAAACCTGATCTTGAGCCGTAAGCTCTTTTTGAACTTCAGGAATCTGTTCCGTGGCATAAACTGCTTTAAGTAATTCACTTGTTTCCTCAGTACTAAAAAGAAATCTGGCTGCCTTCTTAAAATCGTTATCGGATTCATCCTCAGAAGGAGCATTTTCCCCCTCTTCCATGTCTGACACCTCCTCTCTACCCTCCAAGTCCTCCTCCTCCTCCCCCTCTTCCCCTAAGTGATCTAAGTTAAGGGCACCTTGAACTGAATCAGAGATTGGGACAGGAATAGGGACAGGGGGGTTATGCGGGGGATCAATGGGTACTGATGAGGCACCTGGAGCTGAGGAGGGACCTGGCACAGGAAGGTCAGAAAGAAGAGATTCTTTAAATTTTCCAAGAGTCTCATCCATATCCTTTTTAACAGAACGCATAATGTTTTTAAAAATGGAAGAGGATTCTGCAGAAATAACTGCATCTATACATGACTGGCAGAGTGCTTTAGTGTAACTAGATGAGAGCTTGACTAAACACTGGCAGCATCTCTTTGATCTGGATCTACTGCTAGAAGACCCAGACTCCACTCTAGCCTGCATTGATAAAAGAGGGGAGAGGGAGAGAGAAAAAAGATACATACAAAACAGTTAAACACCCAAAAATATAGTTAACTGGCAGTATGTAAGGGAGTGTATTCCTCCCACTCACCACACCATCCGTTTGTTGAGGCTTAGTCTCATGGGCTGCAGCACTCGTGGAGGCAGTGGTAACCGCCGTACCCGTTGCAGGAACTGCGGCAGCGGTACCGGTGGTCGTGGCGGCGGTAGCGGCGGCGGTAGCGGCGGCGGTAGCGGTGGCGCTAGCAGCGGCAGCGGTGCCCGCAGCCACACTTCGATTCTGGCCATCCATCTTGCCGCCGCCCGCACGCCCTCTCAGCGCTTAAATGCGGAAACCATGCGCCTATTCTGTCCGCCTCCTCTGACGTCACAGGAAGTGACCTCCGTGCGCCGGCCAATAAAATTGAAAGGAAATGGCTCGCGCAGGAGGAAGGCGGAAACTGAACAGCCCAATTCCACCCGTGGGCGTTCAGTAAACTGGCGGCAGACTGCGTTACAGGGCTCCCTCTCTCCGGACCTCCTACCTCTGATCCTGGATCCTAGCCCACCCTGCACAACAGGTAATGCCGAGAATTAGGAAAAACCTCACCCTCCGGTGAGGATAGCAAAATAAAAAATGGGAGCTGCAAGTTCCGTGTGTTCCCCGGGCGGAAACACAATTACACTGAGGATGAGGGGAGGGCGGGAGCTTTTTATGCTTGTGTTTTGTGTTTCCCCAGGATTGGGCGGGGACCAATCCTCCAGAGGGTGTCCCAGCTGATGAATGGGAGAAATCCACCCTTAGATCAGCCACTGAGCCTGCTCCCATTGCACTAAAGCTTGTTCACAGTGGTAAGTCATGTCCACGTACACACATACAAGTGCAATGAGAGTGAACCAAACACTGCGACAGAGCAGAGCTAATAGATCAGGAGAATACACTATGATAAGGCAAGAGCAGGCAATTACGGTATTCTCAAGCCCTATGGAACTTTTTAGTGTGTGTGAAAAGCGTTATGTTTGTAGAAATCCAAACACTATATTTCAACATAAGAACACGATCTCATATGCAAAACATGCCAAAATCATTGTTTGGGCCTGCTTTGCTACCTCCAGACTAGGATTGCTAGCAATTATTGAGTGAACTGTAAATTCATGTCTGCAAGTTCTGTAGGAAATGTCAGAGTACATGAGGTGGAACTCAAGAGACCTGGTTACCAACGACGACGATTGGGCCTACCGTCAGCAGGCTGAATGGATCGGTCACTGGTGTAGGGAGAATAGGCTGCAGCTCAATACAGCTAAAACCGTTGAGATAACCATCAATTTCACAAAGCAGGCTTCCACACCATCTCCAACCTACATCGACAGCACTGAGGTGGCAACAGTATACCGTGTCCACCTCCTGGGCACTACCACCTCCAATGACATGAGCTGGGAGGTGGTAGTGCCCACCCTGGTGACAGCACAGAAAAGACTCTTCTTCCACCAGCTGATGAAGTTTGGTATGGCCCAAGAGGTTCTAACCAGATTCTACTCCGCCAACGCTGAATCTGTCCTTGGCTACATTCTCATCTGGTACGCTGGCTCCTCAGCCAGTGACAGACACAAACTTCAGATCAGCAGAGAGAATCATTGGGAAACCCCTTCCACTCTTGACCTCTTCTACAACTCTCAGCTGCGCTATAGGGTGCTGAGGATTGCAAATGATCCCTCTCACCCAGGCCACTGTTACATCAGTCGGCTCCCATAAGGCAGGGTTCGGGCCACCTCCACCAGGACTGCAAGACACAGGAACGCTTTCCTCCAATCTGCCGTCAATTTCTTGAAATCTATACACGCACTTTCACCGAACAGTGCCTTGACCCTCTCCCCCGGTAGGCAAAGTTGCTGCGATGGCTAATCTAAGGAAGCACTGTAACTGCACCATACTGCTACGTCTCTGAGTCACTACTTCTTTAGTGTGTAGCCCCCACAGACTGTATTGCTATGTATGTGCCAAACCCACTTCCAGGCATGACCCGGTCATGCTTGGTGAAATAAAGGATTCAAATGTTTAACTTAATTCCACTTTATTATTCCACTTTAAATGGAGTGATTTTAATGATATAGTGAAACACAGAAGCGTTTACGACAACCTCTGCTGCTTATATCTTCAAAGCAACTAGGATAGGTGAAGCAGTGTTGGATTTAAAGGTGACCCATATAATATGCGGCCAGAGGTATAACTAGGAGTTGCTGGCCCACCCTGTGAACCCCGCCCCTCCCAAAGATCTCAGGATCATATAGCCTGTGTGCATGCATCCCCCCTCCATATATAGCCGAGCAGTGGTGCATGATAATTTACCTGGTTCCAGTAGCTGAACAGGTCCTCACTTCAGTGCAGCTTTACGACATGCAGCCCATCTTTGCGGTTCCTAGCTCTGCATGTCATGTGCAGCGCGAGCCACAAGGTGAAAAGCTGTGCAGTGATGAAGGGAGTGAGAACTTGTCCTGCTGCCAGAAGTAGGTAAATGATGATGCTCTGCTGCTGCTCTGAAAAACACCACTGGAGTGAGCCTCATTAGCCCTTGGGAGGGAGGCTATAGTTACATGAAGGAGTTAATTTCTAGGCATGGAAGTCACGGCTTCTGACTTGTCGATAGCTTGTCGGGAATCATAACATCACTGATAATCAAAGTACAGCAATACAAGTTTTCCTGGCAGAATACAACTTCTGAGGGCAGGGAGAGATAAAATATATGAACTATTGACCTTTTCTTAACTCTGGGAAACTTAAAAGGCTGCCAATGATGAGACAGTAAAACATTCAACAGACTATGTAAATGTTTAAATATAAAATTAAACCATAAGATCTCTCAAAAAGTCATTTTTAGGAGTAGGAGGATGAATATTGTTTATCTCATCAGTTTATTTTCACCTCAGGTTCACTTTAAACCATTTATTTAGCTTTTCTTTTTATTTTTTTTCTAACAGTTCAAATCTTGTTTCACAGGCTTGAGAAAAACAAATATATGAATAGTATATGAATAGATGCCTCCATGATATTGACATTTCAGTTCTGTAGAAGTCAGGTAGAAACGTCAAAATAAAATTGTAAGTGGTACCCCAAATTTAGTGCCACTCTTACATTTCATTTAATTGAGTTTATTGTTTGAGTACAAAGAATTAAACTTGACAGAGAGGGAAAATGACCGTTCATTTTTACAATTTGTCAGTAGTGCTGTGCACAGTGCAGATCCTTTCCCACACGACTCTGCAAGCAAACGGGGGGATATTTTATCACCCCCAGATGGGTGACACCAGCATCTTAGGTTTGTTAAATATCTTGAGAAAAGTAAAAAAGCTTCTGCAAACTAATTTATCACAGAACTTCATGAGAGGCACATCACACACTTTCCAGCAGTACTCCAGTCCACCTGGTTAGAGAATTAAAGCATACAAAAAATATAATAGGACATATCAGTGTGGATTTGCATAGTGATTGGCAGTATTGGTGGTGGGAGGGGGTGAGGCTAAGAGCCCTGGCATTGGAAAAGTTATCAGAGCAGCAGTGCTACTGTATCTGTGCAGATTTCTATTACAGAGTAATAGGAAGCCAGAGGGTTCAGGTCTCTTTTGGGTGGCAAAATCAGTAAAGCATAATTACATTATGGGTTGGAAAATAGCTAATTCTCAGTTTTTAGTTTGAAATATTTAAAGCAACTTTGTGGTGAGAAACTGAATACCTGTCCAGTGGTAAGGCTGCATAGTATCTAATCATCACTTCAGCAACGATAAGGCTAGACTTCTAAAGGTCCATACACACAATGTCGCCCGATTGGGATCCAGATCCATCAGGCAACATTGCAGAGTCGGGATGTGCAGAACCTGTAAGAGAGCAACGTGTTGCGATCTGTGCGGGATGGGGGCAATATCAGGTGTTTCTGACATTATTGTCAGATCTGACAAGATTAGCTGCATGCTGGTTTCTGAGGTTATTCAGACACCACTGCAGCCAAATAGATCATTAACAAGAAATAAATATGTCAGCATCCATATTTTTCTCACCACAGTTATTCTCTAAGCCTTTGGAGTAGGCTGTATTTCCACTCTTGTCTTGTCTATAGAGCCATTTGTGCAAGCTTATTAGATAACCTTTATGCATAGGAGAGCAGCTGTAGGTAGGGTGGCATGGCAGCATAGTGGGTAGCACTCTCGCCCTGTCCCCACTTAGAATAGAGCTATGGAGCTGTTGTCCCTGTGTTTGTGTGGGTTGGCTCTGGGCATTTTGGTTTCCTACCACATCCAAAAAATACACAGATATGCTAGCTAGCATCTCCCAAAACTAGCCTTAACCTGCCTAGCGTTCTGGACGAGCTGAGGTCGTCCAAAGAAAACTTGCTGGAAACGTTCTGGACGAGCTCAGCTCGTCCTGCACTTTCCCCTCTCACGCTGTGATCAGCAGCGCTGCAGCAGCCTCTGCAGGCTGCTGCATGCTTCTCCCTAGGGAGAGAATGTGCTAGGGCAAGCGGGGGGATCCTCCTTCTGTGCGGAGGTATTTTGGGCTGGGGGATCCCCCTCTGCGGGTGGGGGGATCCCCCTTCTGTGCGGCTGTATTTTGGGCTGGGGGATCCCCCTTCTGTGCGGCGGTATTTTGGGCTGGGGGATCCCCCTCTGCGGGTGGGGGATCCCCCTTCTGTGTGGCGGTATTTTGGGCTGGGGATCCCCCTCTGCAGGTGGGGGGATCCCCCTTCTGTGCGGCGTGCGGGTGGCCTATACCCCTCCCCCCCATCCTCGCTTCCCCCCCCCCTTCCCTGTCTAAGCCCTTTGAGCAAATCGAACTACTCACCCGGGGGCCCTCTCCAGCGCAGCACTTCTTCCTCCATCGCGGAAGTCCTGTCTCTTTACAGTTACATTACGAGACTTGGTGACGTCACCAAGTCTCGTAATGTAACTGTAAAGAGACGGGACTTTGCGATGGAGGCTGCGCTGTAGAGGGCCCCCGGGTGAGTAGTTTGATTTGCTCAAAGGGCTTAGACAGGGAGGGGGGGGGGGAGCGAGGATGGGGGGAGGGGTATAGGCCACCCGCACGCCGCACAGAAGGGGGATCCCCCAGCCCAAAATACCTCCGCACAGAAAGGGGATCCCCCACCCGCAGAGGGGGATCCCCCAGCCCAAAATACTGCCGCACAGAAGGGGGATCCCCCCACCCGCAGAGGGGGATCCCCCAGCCCAAAATACCGCCGCACAGAAGGGGGATCCCCCGCCCACAGGGGGGATCCCCCATACCAAAAGTGGGAATCGAGGGGGGGGGGGGAGATCGGGAGGGAGGGGACATCTGGCACCCTATTCTCCTGGCTACACCTGGCACCCTATATACCGGGCTCCCCTATATACCTGGCTACACCTGGCACCCTATAACTGGCTACACCTGGCACCCTATATACCTGGCTACACTCCTGGCTACCCTGACATCTGGCTACACTCCTGGCTACCCTGACATCTGGCTACACTCCTGGCTACCCTGACATCTGGCTACACTCCTGGCTACCCTGACATCTGGCTACACTCCTGGCTACCCTGACATCTGGCTACACTCCTGGCTACCCTGACATCTGGCTACACTCCTGGCTACCCTGACATCTGGCTACACTCCTGGCTACATGTGGCTCCCTATACACCTGCCTTCACATCTGGGTCTTATACTCACAATTGGCGTGCTGATCCCTCGTCGCGTACCTCTGATAGCTTCCCCAGTGCCGACCGTCTTCCATGTCCGTGTACGGATTTTGCTTCTCCCTCAGCGATGACATGTCCCCCGCCGATCGGCGTTGATGACACCAGGGTCACACAGCGTGATCAACATCTCACTGCAAACATTTTTTTTTTAAGTTCTTAAAAAGTTTTTAAGAAGTCAATACAATAACCTGTATTGAATTCAATATTTTAAAAAAATTAATTGCAAAAAAAAAAAAAGGTTGAAAATTATTGGAAATTAATTGAACCACTTTTTGCACGGAAATCATGGGGAATCAGAACGCCAGGGAGGTTAAAGTCAATGGGAACCGTTTTTTTTTTCTTCATAGGGGACTTTGCTTGTGCTGTGATGGTCAGTCCCCATCTGGATGCAGTGGCTGCAGCCTGGCACCCGAAATCTGCCTTAGAAAAATTTGACCATTGTGGTCGAATACATGACTGATAGGAGGAGAGAGAGCTTATTCTTCCTGCCCTGTCTCTCCTCCGTCATGCAGGGTCATCTCCTCCTCCTTCCCCGCCCCTCTGATGATGCGCGGCTCCTATGCTCTGACTCACAGAGCATGCAGTGTGACGTGTCTGGCATAGTCTGGGCAGCAGGCAGAGCACGCATAGTTCTACTCGTGAAACCAGCTGTGAGTAGAACTATGCAAAGAATCTTTAGCGCTTTATTTTTATATTATATTTATTACTATACGCTATAAAAACTGTGTTTTGCCCTTTGTAAATGCTCATGCCCGCGCCCGGAATATCTGTCTCTCGTGCGACTACACCAGCGCTTGGGAGACAGTTGAAAGAAAGAGGCTGCTGACCCCGGAACATAAACAAAAGGTTGGTGGCCATCTTGACGAACAAAGGCACCGATCTGCAGAGAAAAATGACCGGATCCAAAGGCAGGTGAGCGATGAAAACACAATAAGGTAACATAACATTTTAAACACGTCCATGTGATTTTTTTTTTTTTTTTTTAAAGGTGATGCCCATTGGCTTTAAGGCTGCCATACACTGGTCGATTGCCACCAGATTGACCAGCAGATAGATCCCTCTGATCGAATCTGATCAAAGAGGGATCTATTGGCTGCCTACACTGCAAACCGATTTTGAATCGATTTCACCATGAAACCGATTCACAATCTGTGGAGCTGCCGGTACTGCCGCCCCCGCCAGCTATACATTACCTGATCCGGCCGGCGTGAGTCCCCCCAGTCTCCACTGTCCCTTCTCCGCTCTGGGCTCCAGCTTCACTTGACTTCCTGTCGGGGGAAGATTAAAAAGTAGAGGGCGCTCTACTGTTTAAACTTCCTGTCGGGACAGGAAGAAGTGAAGCCAGCCGGAGCCCAGCGCGGAGAAGAGACAGCGGGGACACGCGCCGGCGGAACAGGCAATGTATTGCCGCTAGCGTCGGTCAGACATTCGAACGCCGCTATCGACACACTTCCGACCCGCCGGGGATTGAGCGAAATCTTCCATGCGGACAGATCGACGGGAACGATCGATTTCGGATGGAAATCGATCATTTAGTCAGCGTTTGCGCATCGATTTCCCAGCAGATTCGATCACAGTGATCGAATCTGCTGTCTATCGGCGGGAAAAGGTTTAAGTGTATGGGCACCTTTAGACTATGATGGGCGTATAATTATGGTAGGGATTACACTAAGCCCCTCTGAGGGGACAGTAAACAAGTCTATTTACTCTAAAGCACTGCAGAAGATTTCAGAGCTATAACAATAAAAAAGGCTATTCTAGAGAAGCTCTGACATGCTTCAAATGTAGAAGATATGAAAGCCGGAATCAGGGACGTGAAGGAGAGAGCGCTCATAGCAAACTGCACAAACATTTCATTATGACAGTTTAGAACAGGCTACGGGATTTTTGCCAGGCTACATAGAAACCAATACAGTTATATTTCTGACTGGAGTAATGCCTTAAAAGTATATACAAAGCAGTAACTGCCTATATATTTATAAAATAAAAATTATCAATGCCAAAGATACTACACTATATTGTATTGCAGCTGCAGGGCTTTGGCATATACGGTATTCCTACCCACATTTATCTAACAGTAGACACTACTTTGTAAGCTCCCCTGTGATTGCGTGGGCTTGTTCCCACAATTAAAAAAAAAAAAAAAAAAAAAAAAAAAAAGAAAAGACCCTAGTGGGTAATTTAACTCAAATTAGTGAATTCAACTCAAATTGGATCTATGGAGTATGTGGGTGTACAAAACGTGTGGTAGGAGATTATACTAAAAGCTACTTGATGCGAAAGGTTTACTGTACAGCACTCTGGAAGGAAGTACTGGTTGTGTACAAAGGAGCAGAATAAGGCACATTTATCCAGATTAATAAGAAATTAGTTCAGGTATATACGGTGCGGCATATGATGCAAAGTAACTCCATAGCCTTACCTGACTAATACAGGCCACACTCCACAAGGTTGCCCTTTATGATGACATCTGTGACTGCATCAAACACAAACTGCACGTTCTTCGTGTCTGTTGCACATGTGAAATGTGTGTAAATCTCTTTTGTTTCCTTTCTTCTATTTAGATCTTCAAATTGGCACTGAATATAAGCTGCTGCTTCTTCATATGTGTTGGAACCTAAAAGGAGTGGCACAAGAACAGTGATTAGAAGTGCTTATTAGTGTTAAAGTGAACCTGTCATGTCACATTACAATAGATTTAAAGAGAAGGCAAATCATTATCTAATTATCAGGCCCACACGACTCATTGATAAGGTTATTTGTTTGTATTGACCTGAGGAAGCGGGATGAGACCCGTAAAACACGTTGTCTACAATTAACCGTTCTATAATAAAGACTCCGTAATTCCATCAGAGTGAGTCTTCATTGGAGGCAAGATACCTCTCTCTACATTACTATATAGTAACTACAGTGAGACCCATTATTATAGTTGTATCGGGCGCCTCCCCAAACCAGTTGTCACCCACACCCCCATAAAAGGGGTGCTAGCACCTCCCAGTCGTGCATGGAGTTCACCAGTGGAAAGGCCCACAGGAGAAGATCGTCCACCTAGTTCCAGAAGGTTCCGGGATACCGAGCGGAACGGTTATATTCCGCTTGCCTATATGGTGGTTGCAGGACTGCAACCCATCCTTGAGAGTATAACCTACCCACAATCCCCCACCAATTTATCTACTTAACAATACTGCACTATTGAGCTCCCAGTCTCCCCCTCTCTACAGGCCTAAGAATCTCAACTCCCATTGTGAAGGGAGAACTGGACCAAAACTAAATCATCATTATGTCATTATGTAAACTTGTGAAAATGTTTACTTACCATTTAAAAAAGTTCTATATTTACTATGAACTGAGGCTCCTTTACTGGGACAATGAGGATTAGCTTTAAGTTAGAAATGTAGATGTCATCTTCTAAGGGGGCTTAACACTCCCCCCAGAGTCTAATCGGAGAATTATCATTGGTGCTATCAATAGCGTGTCTCTAATGCCCCATACTCATGGGCAACATTTCTGGCCTGTCGCTAGCACACGGGAGCGTGTGCGCGACAGGGCAGGGACAGCTCGTCGCCAGGTCCCTCCGCATACACACGGCGGAGGGACCTGGCAACTGATGCGGCGGAAGCGGTCGCTGTTGATCCTCCCTCCGCCGGAAGTGCAAGGTATTCCCTGCTTGTTGCTGTCGCTAGTCCGCATACTCACGCGGACTAGCGACAGTTGCGGCGGCAACTGTCGCCAGGCGATTGACCGCGCCAATCGCCTGGCGACATCAGCGACAAGCGACGGTTCGGGGTGCGCGCCCGTGCAACGCCTTATACTCACGGGCGACCTGTCGCCGCAACACGCGCGCGCCGCGTGTTGCGGCGACAATTGTAGCCCGTGAATATGGGCCATAAGAGCCTGAGCCGTAGCAAGTCCCAGTAATCAGATGACTACAGACTAAACAATCTGGCTTGTTCCCCTGCCTCATATGATCATAGCCCAGCCTCTTTATTGTTGCAGACCAGTCAATTAAAAAGCTGGAAGCAGCAATGAAATGGGCAAGAATGGAGGAGGATATCACTGGCCTTCTATAGCAGGAGATCCAGCCTGGTTTGCAGACCCAAAGGTGCTCAAGTAAATCTTAATTAGACAGCATTGTTGAAGTGATAAGTCACCATAATATGCAGCCTTACTAACAGTGAGACGTAAATTGATCCAATATATTATAGCTTTCTAAATGAGCAATAAAACCATTTAATACATGAACCTAATTAAAGTCAAAGTTAAATCAGGCAGGCAGTGCTATGACCGACAAGTACAACATTGCCCTGCACGTCTTATTTGCCAGACCTGCTGTTTCCCACAGTGCATGGTGCGTGCAGCCTCCTCTGTTTCCCAAACACTAGTCTTTCACATGAGACTAACTGCAGCTCACCTGCAATATCCAGCTAGTCAGAGCTCTCATCCCTCTCACCCACAACCTAACTCTAAAGGTGCATACACACATCAGACTATAGTCTTTGGAAAATGGAAGATCACAGACCAATCTTACCACCCTTCATGTAGTATGAGAGCATTTCTACAGTCTATTCTATGGAGCTGAACTCCCCATTAGAAAAAATCTTTGCAAGATGCTGCACACAAACATGCTGTACAGACACAAAAAAATCAGTATCGGCAAAAGATCTGTTCCTGCCAAAGATCCATTCCTGCAAATTGCATTCATAGTCTATGAGATCTGCAGATCATCATACACACCTTGTTCAACTGACATTCATCTGCAGATTAGATCCACCAGGATGGATTTTCAGATCTGCAGATGAATGTCTGATCTGCAGATGAATGTCAGTTAAACAAGGTGTGCATGATGATCTGCAGATCTCATAGACTATGAATGCAATTTGCAGGAACGTATCTTTTGCAGGAACAGATCTTTTGCAGATACTGATCTTTTGTGTCTGTACAGCATCTGTGTGTGCAGCATCTTGCAAAGATTTTTTTCTGATGGGGAGTTCAGCTCCATAGAAAAGACTGTGAAGGTATGGCTCTCATACTACATGAAGGGTGGTAAGATTGGTCTGTGATCTTTCATTTTCCAAAGACTATAGTCTGATGTGTGTATGCACCTTAAGTATCAAATGAGCATATGAAACCCCCCTAATACCAATCTGTGCAGAGCTCCATACTAATAAGCACTGGGGATAACAAATTAGACAAATATGGGTAGATGTAAGGCCTCATTCACACCTACAATCGAAAACTCAAACGCAAGCGTTTTTGTGCACTTTTTCCCCCCTCCTGGCACTCCAGTGTGCATTGTGTTTCTAGTAAAAGCGCTTTTCGAAGCGCTTTTCCAGAGCAGTTTTGTAATTCACTCCCTGACGCAAGTCAGCTAGTGAACTCTTTGACCCGGAAAAGGATAAATACAATGTATTTTTTTCTCAAAAACACGAACGCAATTGCCGCATAAAGCAGTTGTGTGAGCGTTTAGCGCTCTTCCTATACCTTCCATTATAGCAATAACGCCCCAAAAATGGTACAGGCACCGCTTTGCTGAATGCACAGCCCACGAACCATGCTGATATGAACCTTCTCATAGAGATTCATTGCACAAGCGTTTTGTGGGTGATTTTAAAAATCGCCTGCGCTGGAAAAAAGGCCCCTAGTCTGAACGCGCCCTTAGGCTACTTACACACTAAGACGTTGCGTTAGGTGCTACGTTAAGGTCGAATAACGTGCACCTAATGCAACGTATGGTGGTGCGGGAGAGGACGGTAGAGTGAGCCGCGATAGGCGGCTCTATCCGCATAAGGTCTCCCAGAGTGGCGCTGATTGGCCGGCGGGACCACGTGATGCGGCGCGAGACACTCCGCAACACGTGGTCCCGCCGGCCAATCAGCGGCCACCAGTGCAGTGCATATTAAGTAGCGATGTGCGCGGCTACTGTAGTGGAATCTCCCCGCCTCCTCTCCGCCCCCCACTGAGCATGTGCAAACAGTCTAATGCGGCTAAAGCCGCTAGAACGCACAGCATGCTGCACTTTGCACAGAACGTGCAGCGTTACATGTAACGCAACATGGGCAGCGTGAACAGCCCACTTGTGTTACATTGCTGTGCGTTGGGGGAGCGTTACAGGCTGCACTAACGTGCGCCTGTAACATCCCTGTGTGGAAGCAGCCTAAATGTTTATGCCAATTAAACGCACATTCCTACAACTTAAAATGTACCAAATGCTGCAGTATTTTCAAGTTGCATAAAATTAGCAGGACAATTTGCATCAACTTAGTTAATAAGGAGATGCAGTGGGTGAAGCCACCATACTACTTTTCAGTGGCCTGTATCTTTTGAATTCATTATTATTCGGACATTAAATTGGAAAAAAAAACTGATCATGCCTTGCACAATAATTAACATTACATTTTAATATGAAATCCTGACTTTTTTTTTTTTTTTTTTAGTTATAATAAGCATTCTTTTAAATACTTCCAGGCTCAAACCTCTCCCTTCAACCTATACAATTCTGCCAAAGCTAGGAATATGGCAGCACTGTGTTGCATGCTGGGACAACTGCTACATATGCTCCCAGAATCGCAAATGCAGAAAAATCGCAAGTGTTTTGCATTTTCAAGATTGTAGTTGTCCCGAATTTGATGCAGCAACTAAATTTTCAAAAAAAAAATGTCAACAGTGGGTGAGGTTTAGCTAGATAGTAGTACAGTATAATCTCGCTATAGTAATCCTTCAGGCATAGTAACCAAATCTCCAGGTCCTGGTCAAGTACCATTATAAGTATATGGGAGTAACGCCTGGTATAGTAAATCCTGATATAATAGAACTTCTGTTAAAGTGAACCTGTTTTTTGCTCCAGCGGCATTCTGTATGCAGCTATAGTGGAAAGTGGGCGGAAGCATGTGTCATCAGTCGGAGACCAATAAGCTATGGTTGGGCTGGCAGCCAATTGTAGCCTGCTTGCCTTATGCATGATACTCTGGCTCTGCATGGATTAACCCAAAAGCATCAGCCGGTGAGACATATGCTTTCTATGTATGCTGCTGCCTGATATCTGTGACTTGCTCTTGCATAGCTGCAATGCTACAGTATTAAATAAGCTGCACAGAAATGTGGACAGCGGAGCACCTAAGTACAGTACCTGCATTAACTAGTGAGACCTATGCAAGCTGTTGCATGATTATCGCATGCAGATCCCTGCATATTGGAACACTGTGCATTTTGATCTAGCTTAGACACTGTCTAAAATGACTCCCAATTACTGACTCAATTAAGATACACTACTAAAGTATACTTTATGTGTTTGAGTAGGAAGATTTCTGATATAGTAAACTTATATAGTAAACGGTACTTATCCGTTAGCCGGGCGCATCCTCTAGGTGGCGACAAAACTCCACCAGAGTTACAGCTTTCCCTACTATCCATGTCGGCCTGGAGGGGGAATAGTAATTAGCGCCACCTGCCAGATGCGCCCGGCTAACGGATAAGTACCTAGTAAACTTCTGTTTACTATAAAGGGATTTAATTGTATTGTATTTTGTGGATGCAATATGTTCAAAGCGGTTTATAATTCAGTTCCTCTTTAAATTTTCACAAAGGACAACCTTGGATAATACAGGATTTTATCATATACAGAGATTGCATTGCTCAGGGTTACGATTAGCACATAACTAAGCAGCAATAGCAGTAGTACTCCAGAACTAGCCTGGAATAGGTAAACTATGGTTTAAACCCAGGTTTAAATTGATTGGTCCATTTTCAAGCTGCATACTTTGCATAAAAATGTGCATAAATTTGCATCAACTCAGAACAATTTGCATATCTGTGATCATCCCTAAGGGAAACTGAGATCTAGTGTATATTGTGGCCCTAAAGTTTTTCTTGTTTGGGACCACTTCAGATGGTGGTCCTAGATTAAAAAGTAAATAATGAGCAGCACTGCTGAGGTTGTGCTACACCCATTTTGTACCTGAATATTCTGGATAGCAGATAGTCAGTGGGCTCCTAATGATCTTCTCCTCAAACAGGTCCTTCTTGTTCAAGAAAAGGATTATGGAGGTGTCAATAAACCACTTGTTGTTGCAAATGCTGTCAAACAGTTTCATGCTTTCATGCATACGATTCTGTTAAATGAAGAATAATTAAAGTACTGTAATAAGGTGAAATTTCTGATTAAGTGAATTCAACATACTTAATAACCACTTAAGTACCAGCGCTCGCTGCCCCCTTAAAGGGAACCTGTACTGAGTAAAATTATTTCAAATAAACACTTCAAATAATAAACTAATAAAAATAACTTCAAATGAACATTAAATAAATAGTTACCTTGCCATCAGTTCCTCTCAGAAGCTCACCATTTTCTTCTGACAGTGATCCCTTCCAGTTCTGACAACATTTTGTCAGATCTGAAATATATCAGTTGCTGTCAGTTATATATCAGTTGCCGTCAGTTATAGCTGAGTGGACAACTGAAGTGCCCGGTAATGTCCATGTTTCCTTATGGCTCAACTGGGAGATGTTACAGTTTAACAGTGTGCTGACTAGAAAGCTGTTATGGGGTAATGGCCATTACCCCATAACAGCTTGATCACAGTGGACAAACAGGAGAGGAGAAAGAGCTTGAGGAGTAGACTACACGGGAGGGGCCCGTTCACACCTAGAATCGCAAAACGTCGGCGATTACTGCCGGCTTTTTTGCAGGAGTGAATTTTCTGCGATTACCGTGGAAAAATCACTGGACACTGCGGCGGTTTTGTAGCAATCGCGATTACTATCGCTACTCGCAAATCACCGGCAAACCGCTGCATGCAGCGAGTTTGCGGTTATCGCTAACTGCAAACGCGGCAGTGAGCACACTGCCACTTGCTACAATGTGTAGCGGTTTTTACAAAACCGCTAGCAGTGTGCCATGAGCGAGAATCACGCGATTCCCGCTCAGGTGTGAATGGGCACTGAGTGTGACTTGTGTATGTTTATTTTGACTTTTTATTTTCAGTTCAGGTTTTCTTTAAAGAAAACCTGAACTGAAAATTAAAAGTCAAAATAAGCATACACAAGTCATACTTACCTTCCATGTAGTCTACTCCTCAGTGTCTTTCTCCTTTCCCGCGTCCTGTTTGTTCACTGTGATCAGGGGAATTTTCCGTCCTCCATTTTGAAAATGGCCATTACCCATAACAGCTTTCTGGTCAGCACACAGTTAAACTGTAACATCGCCCACTTGAGCCACAGGGTAACATGGACATTACCTGGTACATCAGTTTTCCTCTCAGCTATAACTGACAACTGATGTGCCCGGTAATGTCCATGTTTCCCTATGGCTCAAGTTGGCGATGTTACAGTTGAACATTGTGCTGACCAGAAAGCGGTTATGGGGTAATGGCCATTTTCAAAATGGAGGACGGAGAATTCCATTGATCACAGTGGACAAACAGGACGCAGGAGAGAATAAAGAGATTGAGGAGTAGACTACACAGGAGGTAAGTATGACTTGTGTATGTTTATTTTGACTTTTTATTTTCAGTTCAGGTTTTTTTTAAGTGGTTAAAATATGTATGAATTAAGCCTGTTAAACACTTACCATCTCTTCATCTTCAGCCAGAAGTAAGTCATAGTCACTAAGCGCCACACAGAAAATAATTGCTGTTACACCTTCAAAACAGTGAATCCACTTCTTCCTTTCTGATCTCTGTCCTCCCACATCAAACATTCTGTACAAGATTAACACAACAATGAAACACAATCGTAGACAACTGATATATAGTTAAAGCAGAGCTAAACGTACATTAAAAAAAATCCAGTAAGCCTGTCTTTACCTGACCCTGATGTCAGGCGATTGGCAAGGCTGCGCACGGGGTCTGGCCGGGGGGGGGCCCTCTTTCGCGTCGGGTAGCAGCGGATCGGCGGCGATCGGGGCAAACACGCAGCTAGCAAAGTGCTAGCTGCGTGTTTGAAATTTTTTTTAATCAAAATCAGCCCAGCGGGGCCTGAGCGGTGCCCTCTAGCGTCTCTGGACAAGCTCAGTTTGTCCAGAACGCTAGGGAGGATAATTTACTTTTCTCCTATGTTGCTGTCACTTACAGTAGGTAGTAGAAATCTGACAGAACCGAGAGGTTTCTGTCTAGCCCATCTCCTTATGGGGGGTTTACAGGGATTTCTTGATTTTCAAAATGCACTTCGTGAATGGCAGTTGCTCCGTCCAACTTTGCAAAAAGTGTATGATGAGCAGGGAGGCTGGTCAGCATCTTTGTATAAATCTTTTTCAGGGAGTGTCTTTATAAAGAATAAAGGCCATGCTGAGAATTCCCTATGGAGAGATGGACTAGCCCAAAACTTGTTGGTAATGTCAGATTTCTACTACTTACTGTAAAAAACAGCAACATAGTAGAGAAGTAATTTATGGCTCATTTTACTCAGGAAGAAACTTACTTATTTGTATGAGTTTTAAATGTTAAGATTTTCGCGACAGTTCCTCTTTAATTTAGCATCAGATTTGCCATCATGTGCCTGGTGGTACTCTCTACATTTGTGCCCTTGTCTCCCCTGCAGTGACAATGTACACTACATCACTACTCACAGCACTACAGGAAGGATTATAAAGCCAAGTGTAGACTGTTAAAGCGGACCCAAACCAAACATTTTTTAAATTAAAAATATTTAGTTGCACCACTCTGACACATACAAAGATAACTTAACACTCCAAGCCTATGAGCATTTCAGTGCAAGCTTTTCACCCTTCTCTTTTCATAACTAGGGTTATACAGGGGGCAGCCATTAGCAATTCCTCCTTTGCTGGACACAAATACTTCACCAGTTTGCCGGATTCTGTCCCGGCAATATGAAAGAAAGGCAGGGGTTCCTCCAATAAATGTAAAATATTTTATATTTGTCATCATGCAGCTGAAAAAAGGCTGCCATTTATTATTATAATTTAGAAAATAGATTTTATTTCTGAAATCTTGTATTTTTAAATTTGGGTCCACTTTAAATCAAGAAAGAACTCTGGTCAATAGTTTCACTTATGCTCCAATTTTTATTTTTCGCACATCTTCTTAAATCTGTCCCTATGTGCTTCGGTAAACATGCTTGTAAATAGAACAGATTATGCCACGTAACCTGCCATCAGGATACAGTTTTGTAAGACCTGCTAGATGCATGACCATAAAGTCTCAAAGAGGAGAAATACAATCCTGCAGATGAACTTCTGCAAACCTGGCCTAACAGTTTTTAAAGATTGCAATTCAGGAAACAAGATTTTGATCTTCAGAAGTACAGCTAATGTAGGAATCAGAAGTAGTGACTTACTTAAAATAAAGGTCTTTGAATGTAAAATGCGTCTCCACAATACCCGTTGTTTTGACTCGTGTTCGCAGAACATCTTGCTGAGTAGGAATGTAGTTGGGTTCTGAGATCCTATCCAGATCATTTAGATAGCTTTAAAAAGAAACAAAGAAACCACACCATTTAGTGGTCTAGATACAGTGGGTTGCACAAGTATTCGGCCCCCTTGAAGTTTTCCACATTTTGTCATATTACTGCCACAAACATGAATCAATTTTATTGGAATTCCACATGAAAGACCAACACAAAGTGGTGTACACATGAGAAGTGGAACGAAAATCATACATGATTCCAAACATTTTTTAAAAAAATAAATAACTGCAAAGTGGTTTGTGCATAATTATTTGGCCCCCTTTAATCTGAGTGCAGTCAGTTGCCTATAGACATTTGCCTGATGAGTGCTAATGTCAGTACAAATACAGCTGCTCTGTGAGGGCCTCAGAGGTCGTCTAAGAGAATATTGGGAGCAACAACACCGGGAAGTCCAAAGAACACACAAGACAGGTCAGGGATCAAGTTATTGAGAAATTTAAAGCAGGCTTAGGCTACAAAAATATTTCCAAAGCCTTGAACATCCCACGGAGCACTGTTCAAGCGATCATTCAGAAATGGAAGGAGTATGGCACAACTGTAAACCTACCAAGACAAGGCCATCCACCTAAACTCACAGGCCGAACAAGGAGAGCGATGATCAGAAATGCAGTCAAGAGGCCCATTGTGACTCTGGACGAGCTGCAGAGATCTACAGCTCAGGTGGGAGACTCTGTCCATAGGATAACTATTAGTCATGCACTGTACAAAGTTGGCCTTTACTGAAGAGTGGCAAGAAGAAAGGCATTGTTAACAGAAAGCATAAGTCGTCCCGTTTGCAGTTTGCCACAAGCCATGTGGGGGACACAGCAACCATGAGGAAGAAGGTGCTCTGGTCAGATGAGACCAAAATGGAACTTTTTGGCCAAAATGCAAAACACTATGTGTGGCGGAAAACTAACACTGCACATCACTCTGAACACACCATCCCCACTGTCAAATATGGTGGTGGCAGCATCATGCTCGGGGGGGGGGGGGGGGGGCATCTCTTCAGCAGGGACAGGGAAGCTGGTCAGAGTTGATGGGAAGATGGATGGTGCCAAATACAGGGCAAGCTTGGAAGAAAACCTCTTGGAGACTGCAAAAGACTTGAGACTGGGGTGGAGGTTCACCTTCCAGCAGGACAATGACCCTAAACATAAAGCCAGGGCAACAATGGAATGGTTTAAAACAAAACATATCTATGTGTTAGAATGGCCCAGTCAAAGTCCAGATCTAAATCCAATCGAGAATCTGTGGCAAGATCTGAAAACTGCTGTTCACAAACGCTGTCCATCTAATCTGACTGAGCTGGAGCTGTTTTGCAAAGAAGAATGGGCAAGGATTTCAGTCTCTAGATGTGCAAAGCTGGTAGAGACATACCCTAAAAGACTGGCAGCTGTAATTGCAGCAAAAGGTGGTTCTACAAAGTATTGACTCAGGGGGCCGAATAATTACGCACACCCCACTTTGCAGTTATTGATTTGTAAAAATTGTTTGGAATGATGTATGATTTTCGATCCACTTCTCACATGTACACCACTTTGTATTGGTCTTTCACGTGGAATTCCAATAAAATTGATGCATGTTTGTGGCAGTAATGTGACAAAATGTAGAAAACTTCAAGGGGACCGAATACTTTTGCAACCCACTGTAATTAATAGCATTTAACATTTAATATTCTCCTCTAAACCAGAATTGCAAGCCTGCTTTACAGATTCTTCAACTGCATGTTTATACGGTAGTGCAGAGTATGCCTGATAAGTCTTGCCAATGTCCACGGTTCCGTTATTATCCCCAAAACAAACTGTGCTAAAACGTCTCCTCCAAAAGAAACATCCTTTTCTAAAACTGTGATTTAGTTCTTTAAAGGGAACCTGAAGCGAGTACAATTATTTAAAATAAACACATGACGCAGCTGCAAATGAATATTACCGGTACATACTTACCTCACCGTCAGTTCCTCTCAGAAGCTCACCATTTTCTTCTTAAAGTGATCTCTTCCAGTTCTGACAAGATTTTTTCAGAGCTGAAATATACCAGTTGCTGTCAGTTATATATCAGCAGCTGTCAGTTACAACTGAATGTGCAAGGTAATGTCCATGTTTCCCTATGGCTCAAGTGGGAGATATTACAGTTTAACAGTGTGCTGACCAAGAAGCTGTTATGGGGTAAGGGCCTTTTTAAAAATAGAGGACGGAGAATTCCATTGATCACAGTGGACAAATGGGACGGAGGAGAGAAGAAAGAGATTGAGGTGTAGACTACACAGGAGGTAAGTATGACCTGTGTATGATTATTTTGACTTTTTATTTTCAGTTCAGGTTCTCTTTAAAGTAGAACTGTGAAGAAAAAAATATAACCGTTTCTAGAAAATGTCATACTGGTTTTCCAAAGGAAGTCTTGCCATTGATCCTCCTTTTTGCCTCCACATGCCTTTTCTGCCACTGCGACAGCAGTGTATCCCACATGATAGTCTCCCAATTCATCTTCTAAAACGTCTGCCACACCCTGCCCCTCACAGTAATCAGTAACCTAGAAGGCAAAAGGGAAGTGGCTTTGGCCGACAGAAGTCACCCTCTTACCTTTACAACAGTGTCAGTAAACTAGAATCAGCAAACCTGATCCTAAAAGACACAGTAAACTCTCACTGAAGACCTCAAAACAAGGTCCAGAAAAAGAAGACACTTGAAAAGTAAAACAGAAAGTATGGTTAGGAGCCCTACTGGTAGGGGGGAGTACCTGGTTTTCACCCCTTTAAGTCTTTTTTTGTATATGGCAGGAGGGACACATCGAACGTCTATTGTGCTTAAAGTGTCACAGGCATAAAAAGTAACAATATTTATAGAATATTTTTGGAAATCCGTGTACTATGTCCAGATGTTTTGTCACTAGTCCTTGAGGTGCCATATTGCAGTTTCATACTGTGTCTAAGGGGAGATTATTACCATTAAGTGATAGACTTGTAGAGCTTGCCTCCTCCCGGCCCCCTCCCCTTCTGTAGGGGTTAATTAAACGATTTTCTCTGAGTAAGTCTGGCTGCAGAAATCTAACTGAGAAAAATGAAAAGGTCATGGAACCAGTGTGTGGTAAACTTTCCTAGCAGCAGGGGAGAAAAAAAAAAAGAAGCTTCACTGGTCATCATTACTGTGTAGGAGCTCAACAAACATGTGAGGCTGTTAAATATTTAAATCTGGATTATTAACCCTTAAAGTAAAAAATGAGAACATGGAATTCCAGAAATGGATCCCCCATTAACTTCTTCCAAATTTTTACCATTTTTTTTTTCAAATATCACCATGCATTGTGCAAGCAACTTAATTCAAGTTTTATTTTAGGATAAATATCGGAACAACATTTGCGGTTTTTATCTACAATAGAAAACTGAGGGAAAAAATGTTTTGCTTATTTTATTATTTTTCCCATTAAAATGCATAGAAAAAGAACTATTCTTGGGTAAAAATACTGCCCAATGAAAGTTTAGTTTGTCTTGAAATAAAATAAAAATTAGTAAAAAAAACAAAACAGGCCAGTCCATTAAATAATGGGTGCTAGGCCAATGGTCATGTGCATGGACTCGACCCCTAGCAATACGTGCACAGCTGCAACCCGTGCACATACACGCCCGGCAACAATACATGCACTTCCACTGCCTGAAGTCTGTTCCCAAGCCACAACAGATGCACGGACACAGGAGGTCGCAGGGACAGGAACATTATTATATAGGACAACCTGAGTGGGCAAAAAATTAGACACCCCATATTTTAAAGTAGACCAATCCAATAATGACATAAAGTGATGTAACAATGCAGAGTTGCTTATAAGGAACACTCAGCTTCAGACGACGTAGTTATCACGAAAGTGAATATCAAAATGGGTAAGATGAAAGATTTAAGTGACTTTAAACCAGGGCTGTGGAGTCGGAGTCGGGCAATTTTGGGTGCGTGGAGTCGGAGTCGGGAAAAAATGCACCGACTCCGACTCCTAATGAATTTGTAACTGTAATTAAAATAGAAAATATGATAAAATGTTCTATTTCTCAGATAATAGTCATTAAAATGTTACAGTTAGACTTACCGGTAACTGTATTTCTAGACGTCATACGGGACACTGGAGATGTGGCTCCGCCCATCCAATTAGTGGAAACCACCTGAAAAAGAGTAAAAAGAGTATTAATAGCCCCCACCCTCCCCTGGCTCCTCAGTGTAATGAAAGTAACTTCCAACTAAAACACAGAGAAGAGGAGAGAAAATAAAAGACACCTCAAAAGAAGTGTAACCCATAAACCCCCAATCCAATAGCCGTAAGAGTGCGACAGGAATAGAGGTGGGTCGGTGTCCCGTATGACGTCTAGAAATACAGTTACCGGTAAGTCTAACTGTAACATTCTCTAGCCGTCATACGGGACACTGGAGAGATAAACAAGTAGTCTGAAAAGACATAACTAGGGAGGGCCACAACCCTGGAGCACTACTCTGCCAAAACGACACCGTACTATGCATAGGTCCACAGAACCGTATGGGCAGTAAATTCCCATGCAGAACAATTCTGCCACACAACCGCACTGGCCCTCAGAGCAGGATTGTCAATATCCATTATAATCCTACAGCATACATTTCTAAGATTTCAGCATCTCGAAACCCTCTGCTCTGCATCCACTTATATCCTCTCTACAAGATTTTCAATCTCCACAGCCAGCATAGGTAAAAAAGTGCCGGCCTGTATATCAGACCAATTCGAAACAGGTTTGCAGACCAATTCGAAAGAGGCTCGAAGTCGAAATCAAAACAGACAAAGTCCTAACCGAAAGACTGAAAGTCCTAACCGAAAGACTGAAAGTCCTAACCGAAAGACTGAAAGTCCTAACCGAAAGACTGAAAGTCCTAACCGAAAGACTGAAAGTCCTAACCGAAAGACTGAAAGTCCTAACCGAAAGACTGAAAGTCGTAACCGAAAGACTGAAAGTCGTAACCGAAAGACTGAAAGTCGTAACCGAAAGACTGAAAGTCGTAACCGAAAGACTGAAAGTCGTAACCGAAAGACTGAAAGTCATAATCGAAAGACTCGAAGCCATAATCGAAAGACTCGAAGCCATAATCGAAAGACTCGAAGCCATAATCGAAAGACTCGAAGCCATAATCGAAAGACTCGAAGTCATAATCGAAAGGCTCGAAGTCATAATCGAAAGGCTCGAAGTCATAATCGAAAGGCTCGAAGTCAACATCGAAACAGACTGGAAGTCATAATCGAAACAGACTCAAAGTCATAATCGAAAGACTGAAAGTCATAATCGAAAGAGACAAAGTCATAATCGAAAGAGACAAAGTCATAATCGCAACAGACAAAGTCATAATCGCAACATACTGAAAGTCATAATCGAAAGACTCGAAGTCATAATCGAAAGACTGAAAGTCATAATCGAAACAGATTCGAAGTCAAATTCGAAACAAGGGACTCCCTGAAAACTAACCAGAGATTCATTTCTTGAAAGTTTCCATTACCCCTTAATTGTCAATCACCATCGCTTCAGTGCAGGTTTGACAAATCATCATGTTCTAATATTGGGGAAGCCAATTGCTGCAATGGCAACAATTCACCTTCACCCCACCTGCTGCTTAACATTCACAGGTAGATCACATGGACACAGAGGATAGGAGAAAAGAAAAAAATAGATACAGGGAAAATCACTCTCTAATCTTAAACATATGAGTGCACATCCCTGCAAAATGTTAGTTTCTGCATCTAGCATAGGAAACAAATGATTCCTTAAGACTGCTCAGGGCTTTCCTTACCCTGAAAGACTCCATTACCTCTTTGTATAAATTGTCAATCACTACAGCACTCATAGATTTAGTGCAGGCTTGACAAATCATCTCGTTATAATACTGGGGAAGCTTAATGTTGCAATAGCAACCTTTTTAGTTTTTGGCTTCTCCAAACATTATCCTATACCTCCCCCGCTTTTACTTTCAGCCTGCTATGATATAGATAGCGGGAAAGGATAAAACACAGGTGAAATCACACTCTAAACTGCATAATATGAGTGTATATCCCTGCAAAAAAACACTATCAGTGCACACACCTCATCTGCTGGAACAGACTAGGAAGCCTCATGCCTGTGATCCCATCTCTCCAGCATGGTTAATGCACTCACCTCTGCTGCTGGACAGACTGGGAAGCCTCTTGCCTGTGATCCCATCTCTCCAGCATGGTTAATGCACTCACCTCTGCTGCTGGAACAGACTGGGAAGCCTCTTGCCTGTGATCCCATCTCTCCAGCATGGTTAATGCACTCACCTCTGCTGCTGGAACAGACTGGGAAGCCTCTTGCCTGTGATCCCATCTCTCCAGCATGGTTAATGCACTCACCTCTGCTGCTGGAACAGACTGGGAAGCCTCTTGCCTGTGATCCCATCTCTCCAGCATGGTTAATGCACTCACCTCTGCTGCTGGAACAGACTAGGAAGCCTCATGCCTGTGATCCCATCTCTCCAGCATGGTTAATGCACTCACCTCTGCTGCTGGAACAGACTGGGAAGCCTCTTGCCTGTGATCCCATCTCTCCAGCATGGTTAATGCACTCACCTCTGCTGCTGGAACAGACTGGGAAGCCTCTTGCCTGTGATCCCATCTTTCCAGCATGGGGGAGAACAACAGGAGCAGTTCCATTTCTTATGCAGCCTAGTTCTCTTATATTAGACTCCCCCACCAGCGCCAGCTTCCCAACCATCGCTTGTGGCCCAGGGATTTCCTGCATGCGCAGTGCTGCCAAGAGGATGCCAAGCAGCTGGGGGAGAGTCCCACGATCCTTGCCCGCACAAATGCATACGGAGGGTAGAGGGATCGACATCCGAACACCGCGTTTGGCAGAAAACCGGGTGCATAAAGAGACGCCACTTGGCGTTCACAACGATCACCCAAGCCACCTGGTCTTCTCTTGGCCTCACCACCTAGTGAAGCTAAAAAATAATAAAAACTAAGGGAGCTACTCCTCTTCAGTGTTTCCGGGACGGAAACCAAATTAAACTGAGGAGCCAGGGGAGGGTGGGGGCTATTAATACTCTTTTTACTCTTTCAGGTGGTTTCCACTAATTGGATGGGCGGAGCCACATCTCCAGTGTCCCGTATGACGGCTAGAGAAATAATGTATATATACAGTAATAGCTGTGCTTAGTCCACAAAAATGAAATAAACCAATCAAAATTAGTTACTTGTGCTGCTTCAATAAAGCAGTCCCCGTATTTTTAAGGTCAGATATACAGATCTGATTGTGACTGTATATATGTGTACACAGGAATCTCTTATATATATATATATATATACTAAATAACATCTATGCTGTAAGAATAAAGCCTGATGTGTATCCGTGTCACTAATAGAGATGGTCAACGAGATGGAAATAATTCTGCATTGATGCTGATGTATGCAAATGTATGCACTCCCTTTGCTGATGAAATCAAATAATTTGATATGTTAAAATTTGGTTTGGTGACTACAAATTAAAGGGTAACTGAGACGGATGAAAAGTAAACAGCCAGGAACATTCTGCACCTGCGCAATAGTGCTGCACAGGTGTAGTATGCTCCTGGCGGCGGAGTGTGTGCATGCGCACTACGCCCGACTGGCTCAAGTACCTGGACTCATAGCAGAAGATCCAGGTGGTGGAGGAGGACAACGAGGGACTGATTATCCTGAAGGCGGCTGGAAGAAGCCCCAGGTATGTATAAAACTTTAATGTCATCTGTCTCAGGTTTACTTTGTTACACAGTAATACTATACGCTACATATGCACGCCCCACAGAGCTGCAGGGAATCCACTGAGAATGCTGTGCACATTGAATACAGAGGTGTTGTCTGTTTACAATCTCCTTATTCCCCTGCAGAGTATCTGCACATCATTCTTACATGTACCCACACTTACATTGCCTAGGGCCTGATAGATGTTCTTTGTTCCGGTTTGTACCTTTTACAAGTACTCTTACCAAGGACTAGTTTTAGTCTAAAGGGAATAAATATAGTAGTCTACATATCCTTCTCACTTCAGCTGTCTTTTAAAATTCCTAAGCGTTGGCAGTTATGAGACGAATTTCATGTTACATACTTTTAATCAACAAAATTGTAATATGCAAATTAGAGGAGTTGGAGTCGAAGAGTCGGAGGAATCCTAAACTGAGGAGTCGGAGGATTTTTGGACCGACTCCACAGCCCTGCTTTAAACGAAGGGTGACCCTCATTGCAAGAAATGCTAGTGGAAGCATCTCTGAAATGACGACTCTTTTAGGATTCTCTCGTACAAAAGCAATATATATTTATTTTAGGTGCCATAAGTAAGGATAAAGTTATTGCGGCTTAAATAGAGACATTGCAAAAATGTCAAAACTGCTCTGTTCCATAAGGAGGGAACCAGGTTTAGATGGGAAGTGTTTTATCACCTTTCCTCTGTGAAGTCAGGTATGGACATGAATAAAAAAAGGTCAATGAAAAGCCAATAATTCCAAATTACAGAGAAATGTGATGTAATGCATTACATAACATATGAAAAGTGGAATATGTGCAGGACAGAGATGATCTGACCGGGATTTCTGCAGTGGTGAGCAGCAAGAGACTATCCTCGGTTGAATGCCAGTCCACCAGCTACAGGCAACACATGTCCCACCGCTCAAACACAGGTCATGTGCCACTACACGTTTTGGGGTTGCCCTTCATTAGGCGACACCCCTCACGCTACTGAATCAATCAGGGCTGTGGAGTCGGTACAAAAATCCACCGACTCCACAGCCCTCAGTTTAGGATTCCTCCAACTCTAATTTGTATATTACAGTCTTATTGATTGAAAGTATGTAACATGAAATTCGTCTCTAACTGCCAACGCTTAGGAATTTTAAAAGACAACTGAAGTGAGAAGGATATGGAGACTGCCTTATTTATTCCCTTTAGTCATAGACTAAAACTAGTCCTTGGTAAGAGTACTTGAAAAAGGTACAGACTGGAACAAAGAACATCTATCAGGCCCTAGGCAATGTAACTATGGGTACATGTAAGAATGATGTGCAGGTACTATGCAAGGGAATGGGGAGATTATTACACATTCTTCATGCACAATCTGGACATTGATCAGGCCCTAGGCAATGTGACTGTGGGTACATGTAAGAGTGATGTGCAGGTACTCTGCAGGAGAATGAGGCTATTCTTCCTCTATTACACATTCTTCATGCACAATCTGAACCAGGTTTATGGGTGATAGACAACACCTCTGTGTTCAATGTGCACATCATTCTCAGTGGATTCCCTGCAGCTCTGTGGGGAGTGCATATATGTAGAGTATAGTACTACTGTGTAACGAAGTAAACCTGAGACAGATGAAATTAGTTTTATACATACCTGGGGCTTCTTTCAGCCCCCTTCAGGCTAATCAGCCCCTCGCTGTCCTCCTCCGCCACCTGGATCTTCTGCTATATGTCCAGGTACTTGAGCCAGTCTGGCATATTGCACATGCACACACTCTGCCAGCGGGAGCGTACTACACCTGCACAGCACTATTGCGCAGGTGCTGAATGCTCCTGGCTGTAGGAGCAGCAAGTGGCCGGACTGCGCTCAGAATTACCGGGACTGATAGTAGAAGATCCAGATGGCGGAGGAGGACAGCAAGGGACTGATTAGCCTGAAGGGGGCTGGAGGAAGCCTCAGGTATGTATAACACTTTTTTCATCCGTCTCAGTTACCCTTTAATTCATTTAGTCATCAAACCAAATTTTAACATATCAAATTATTTGATTTCATGAGCAAAGAGTGCATACATTTGCATAAATCCGCATCAACGCAGAATTATTTCCATCTCATTGACCATCTCTGTTACTGACACGGCTACACATCAGGCTTTATTCTTACAGCATAGATGTTATTTAGTGTATATATATATATATATATATATATATATATATATATATATATATATGAGATTCCTGTACACATCATATATACAGTCACAATCAGATATGTATATCAGACTTTAAAAATACGGGGACTGCTTTATTGAAGCAGCACAGGTAACTAATTTTGATTAGTTTATTTTATTTTTGTGGACTAAGCAGAGCTATTACTGTATATATAAATGATTTATGATGACTATTATTAGAAATAGAACATTTTATCATATTTTCTATTTTAATTATAGTTTAAATTCATTAGGAGTCTGAGCATTTTTTCCCGACTCCAGGCACCCAAAATTGCTCCGACTCCACAGCCCTGGACTCAATTTAAATGGAGCTCCATCTAAGGCCCAGTGCACACCAAAACCGCTAGCAGATCCGCAATACGCTAGCGGTTTTGGGAGCTGATTTCAGAGCGATTCTAGGTATGTTTAGAGAGGTTTTCTAAACATACCTAGCGGTTTTGGGTGCGTTTTTGTGTAGCAGATTACACATCTTGTTACAGTAAAAGCTGTTACTGAACAGCTACTGTAACAAAAATGCCTGGCAAACCGCACTGAACTAGCGTTTTTCAGAGCAGTTTGCGTTTATCCCATACTTTACATTGAGGACGAAACGCTTCCGAAAACCGCAAACGCGCAGCAGGAGGCGCGTTTGCGGCTTGGCAAAAACCGCAAACCGCCGGTGTGCACCATCCCATTGCAATACATTAGACAAGCGTTTTTAGAGGCGGATGCGGCCGGCGGATCGCTCCAAAAACCGCTCGGTGTGCACTGGGCCTTAATAAGCAACAATGCTGTAGATTAGGGCAGTGCCATCTTGTGGCTAAAAGCAATTTAGCAACTAAATCCCTAATCCAGTTTTTCTCAAACCTGTCCTCGTGACTCCCAACGGTGCATGTTTTGCAGACAACCTTACCCATGCACAGGTGGGGTATTTAGTGTCTCAGCGACATGGAATCCATCTAGTTGAGACACGAATTACTCCACCTGTGCATAGATGAGCTTGCCTGGTAAATCATGCACCATTGGGGAGTCACGAGAACAGGTTTGAGAAACACTGTCCTAATCCCATAAAATTAAGAATTTTCATACTCCATTTTCATATAGTAGACAATTGTAATGTGTGAGCGGTTTTATTAAAACGATATTATGCCATTCTGGCATGTTTATGTTTTTTACAGTATAATCCAGTGCATTCTGCTGCCTATGGTGTAGACATCCAGGATTTTCTGATTAGTGAAAACAGTGTGCAAGTATCTTTGTGGCTTACAGCTATATCGCTCTTTGGTGGTCACACTGTTTTGTGCAGATTAGTCTCAGCCCAGGTGCTTATTGCTGCTTTTAAATGTACTTGATTTTTAGCTAACCTCATTTATCATCTCTAACCATATGGCTTCAGGTAAAAGGAAGCAAGGCAACGCTCCTAATGGTCAAGTGTTCGCGTCTACTATTTGCTAAGCATTATGCATGCTACCGTAAGGAAAGTACACACTTGCAATGTGTGTCACCCACACTCTTCACTGATAATTTTGGGTGGCAGTTTATGAGTAAGTTTTGTACAGAGGCTCAGCCTTATGAAGGAGGCTGGACATATGAGCAGCAAACTGCTCTGGAAACTTTGATTAACATTCCCACAGAAAAAAAAAACACATCAAAGCAAGGCAATCCATGCTGGTAAATAGCAACAATAACAGTTCTAAAGCACTTTTCTCCCATAGGACTCAAATCGCATTACTGGATCACTGTGGCCAAAGACATTAAGAGACAACTGCATGTGTTTCGCATTCTATGGCATGGAGTTATGAGATTTGTTCACAAGGTTTTCCTTTTTACTACTCTGACTATGCAGTGAGTTTACATCTGTATTTTACACATGACTTAATTGTAAATGCACACACTTTAGCTTTTTGGCAGCAACATCATTTTGGCTAAGGAAAATCTAAACTGTGTATTCAGCTTCAATATGGCCAGCTAAGGACATTAGGCATTTCCTTTTTATATTTTTTCCTTTTGCTTTCACTTACTATGAAGCTGAGTCGTTAAGCTGGTATTCCCGAGAGCGGTTGAAGCATGCTTGCACACCTGAATCGTCCCACAACCTTTTAATAACACCTGCAAGCTCAGGAGACAGAATACCCTCCTCTGCAGAACTGGCCAACACAAACAGCTGCCGGGCATCGTCCTGAGGAAAGGGGAAATACAACAACTCAACATGTTGTGCTAAAATGTAAAGCAGAGTAGTCATGTTTATTTGTAAAAGAAAAACAACAACAACAATATTGTAAAGACTTGTCCCTTACAACTCTGGCCATGTCTCCAAAATCAATCTTCAGCCTTCCCATGGCTCGTACTATGGCAATTATGGACTGGATGGTATTACTGTAGACAACCACTCTGTACTGCTTGCACTCTTCCTCAGAATAGCCATCCTCATGGATAATCCTGCAAACATAATAATAATATAAGTATGCACAGATCTACAGTTTAATAATATAGCATAAACTGAACATGTTCTATCGAGATGCAAAAGCCAAAACATACAGTTCTTCCATAGCTTTACACCAGCAGCAACATTAACTCAAGCACCTATCTAAAATTGTAAAATTGACTAAAAATACTGAGCCATAGCCCCTGAACAAGCATGCATATCAGATGATTGTCTCAAGTGTGACTGGATTTGCGGCATGCTTGTTTCAGGTGTGTGATTCAGACCCTACTGATGCATGAAACATCAGCAGGATGCCAGGCAACTTGTATTATTTAACTACTTGCCGACCGCTCCACACCAATTGGCAAGGAACGCGGCGGCACCCCCAGGACGGCGTGAACGGCCTTCTATGGGGCTAGCAGGAGATCGCGCGCAGGCTGTGCACGAATCCTAATAACTGTGTACAGCTCTGCGATCTGCAGCATCGCTGTCCCCTCTATTGATGTGGAAGTGATCTGCTGTCAAAGGCTAAAGCCTATGACAGCTGATCACGCTGATTGGCTGGCGGGAGAGGGTGGGAGGGTGCGGAGTGAAAAAAAAAAAAAAATATTTATTATACAAATAAAATATTTATAAAAAAATAAACTTTGGAGGAGAGATTAGACCCCACCAACAGAGAGCTCTGTCAGTGGGGAGAAAAGGGGGGGGGGGGAATCACTTGTGTGCCGAGTTGTACAGCCCTGCAGTTTGGCCTTAACCTTTTGCCGACCGCGTCGCGCCGATGGGCGTGGCCTCGGCAGCAGCCCCAGGACCTCCTAACACCAATTGGCGTAAAGTCCTGGGACTCTGTTTTGAATGAGATCGCGCGCACGCATCTCATTCTCGGAGGGCGGAGCTCCGCCCCCTCTTCAGTCTCCAAGCGGCTATTGCCACTCGGGAGACTGTTAGACGGCGTAATCGCCGTCTAATTACCCGTACAGCGCTGCGATCAGCAGCAGCGCTGTACTGGGGACAGCCGTGTGACACAGCAGTTCCCTCCTGAGCCACGGAGGTGATCAGCTGTCATAGGCTGAAGCCTATGACAGCTGATCACAGGGATTGGCCGGCGGGGGGAGGGAGGGGGGGGGGTATACAACAGGGAAAACTCTGCTCCCGAAGCCCCCCATGGCAGCTAATTCAAACGGGGAAGCTAGCTCTGCAACGAGGGGACCAGGAGAGGAGCTTTCCCTCTCCTTAGGTAAGTATTTGGCTGTTTTTTTTATAAATAATTCTCTTTGACTTTAAGTGAATGGTTATACAGGATTTCATATCAAAATGTAATCTTATTTATTGGGCAAGTATGATGAATTTTTGATTTGGGTCAGCTTTAGAGGTAACCCAGGCTACCTGGTCCTCAGAATTTGTCTAGGCTTGCTGGGCAGAATTTGAAAACTTCTGGTGAGAGTTCTGTCAGAATTCAAATAGACTTTACACCAAAGAAACTAATTTCTAGCCCAAGGTTAATACTTTTAGAGGCAAGCAGACACACAAAATGTCCGTGCTCAATACATCATGAAGATGAAAACACAAATTTGCAACATCCATAGTGTACAAAAATTAAGGAGTAGAAGTCCAACTTACTTCATCTGCTTCACGATGGTACTTTTCCCAGACTCTCCAGCACCTGAAAGCAAAGCACAGATAATCAATTCAATTGCTGTAACAGTTTAAACTACACCTAAAGTCAAACAAAAGTAGGCCAGCAAACAGCCATGTTACAGTATTAAAAGTTTAGAGTCCTGTCCTTTAATTACCGTATATAGATATTGAGCATACTGCAGTCATTGGCCTCAATTCACTAAGACCATGCTGGAGATAAGGCAAGAGAAAACTTGCCTCCACACAGTGAGGCCTGGTGCACACCGAGCGGTATTTGAAGCGTTTCGCAAACCGCTTCCACCTGTGAAACCGCTTGGCTAATGTATTTCAATGGGATGGTGCACACCAGCGGTTTGAGGCTTTTAGCAAACCGCAAATGTGGGTCCTGCAGCACTTTTGCGGTTTGCAGAAGCGTTTCTGCCTTAATGTAAAGTATAGGAAAAGCGCAAACCGCTCTGAAAAACACCAGATCATAGAGGTTTTCCAGGTGTTTTTGTTACAGTAGCTGTTCAGTAACAGCTTTTCTATAACAATATATGAAAGCTGCTACACAAAAACGCTCCAGAAAACGCTAGGCATGTTTAGAAAACCTTTCTAGCGTTTTGAGGATCTGCTAGTGATTTTGGTGTGCACTGGGCCTGAGAGAGTTATGAATTGAATGGTGTTTATTAAATGTCTTTAAAAAAGAAAGTTCATAAAAACACATATATACACGAGAGGCCAAAAAAAAAAAACTGTACCCTTTTTATCCGTTTTTACAGGTTGCAAAAACTTGGGGTGTCTTCTTTCTAAAATGGGGTCACTTGTGGGGTTCCTATACCGCCCTGGCATTTTACGGGCCCAAAACCGTGAGTAGTCTGGAAACCAAATGTCTCAAAATGACTGTTCAGGGGTATAAGCATCTGCAAATTTTGATGACAGGTGGTCTATGAGGGGGCGAATTTTGTGGAACCGATCATAAGCAGGGTGGCCTTTTAGATGACAGGTTGTATTGGGCCTGATCTGATGGATAGGAGTGCTAGGGGGGGGTGACAGGAGGTGATTGAGGGTGTCTCAGGGGGTTGTTAGAGGGGAAAATAGATGCAATCAATGCACTGGGGAGGTGATCGGAAGGGGGTCTGAGGGTTTGGCCGAGTGATCAGGAGCCCACACGGGGCAAATTAGGGCCTGATCTGATGGGTAGGTGTGCTAGGGGGTGACAGGAGGTGATTGATGGGTGTCTCAAGGTGTGATTAGAGGGGGGAAAAGATGCAAGCAATGCACTGGCGAGGTGATCAGGGCTGGGGTCTGAGGGCGTTCTAAGGGTGCGGGCGGGTGATTGAGTGCCCTAGGGGCAGATAGGGGTCTAATCTGATAGGTAGCAGTGACAGGGGGTGATTGATGGGTAATTAGTGGTGTTTAGGGTAGAGAACAGATGTAAACACTGCACTTGGGAGGTGATCGGACGTCGGATCTGCGGGCGATCTATTGGTGTGGGCGGGTGATCAGATTGCCTGCTAGGGGCAGGTTAGGGGCTGATTGATGGGTGGCAGTGACAGGGGGTGATTGATGGGTGGATGGGTGATTGACAGGTGATCAGTGGGTTATTACAGGGAAGAACAGATGTAAATAATGCCCAGGCGAATTGATAAGGGGGGTCTGAGGGCATTCTGAGTGTGTAGGCGGGTGATTGGGTGCCCGCAAGGGGCAGATTAGGGTCTGATCTGATGGGTAACAGTGACAGGTGGTGATAGGGGGTGATTGATGGGTAATTAGTGGGTGTTTAGAGGAGAGAATAGATATAAACACTGCGCTTGGGTGGTGATCTGATGTCGGATCTGCGAGCGATCTATTGGTGTGGGTGGGTGATCAGATTGCCCGCAAGGGGCAGGTTAGGGGCTGATTGATGGGTGGCAGTGACAGGGGGTGATTGACAGGTGATTGACAGGTGATCAGGGGGATAGATGCATACAGTACACAGGGGGGGGGGTGGTCTGGGGGGGGGGGGGGTCTGGGGAGAATCTGAGGGGTGGGGGGTGATCAGGAGGGGGCAGGGGGGGGGGATAAAAAAAAATAGCATTGACAGATAGTGACAGGGAGTGATTGATGGGTGATTAGGGGGGTGATTGGGTGCAAACAGGGGTCTGGGGGGTGGGCAGGGGGGGTCCTGAGGGGTGCTGTGGGCGATCAGGGGGCAGGGGGGGTAAAATCAGTGTGCTTGGTGCAGATTAGGGTGGCTGCAGCCTGCCCTGGTGGTCCCTCGGACACTGGGACCACCAGGGCAGGAGGCAGCCTGTATAATACACTTTGTAAACATTACAAAGTGTATTATACACTTTGTATGCGGCGATCGTCGGGTTAACATCCCGCCGGCGCTTCCGTATGGCCGGCGGGATGTTGCGGCGGGTGAGCGGCGTCAGGCGGAGGATCGCGTCACGGATGACGCGATCGCTCCGCCCATGCCCCTACAAGGACCGCCGCCATTTGTCTATACGGCGGTCCTTGGGGGGTCCACTTCCCGGCCGCCTCTGTGCGTTAGGCGGTCGGGAAGTGGTTAATTCTGATTAAAAAAAAAACGTAGCAACATGCAGTACTTTTTTTTTTTTTTTTTTTTTTTTACGGAATAAAAATGTATTCCTATATAAAAAAAAAAAAAAAAAAAAAAAATTGGAATAGCATGTAGTGTGCAAGAGGCCTGAAGCTGTTTGTACTAAGACTATGGAAAGATATCAATACAGAAGAATCTCAATATAGTAAACCTCTGGCTATAGTAAACCCAATAATCTGTAAAAAGCCCTTATTCAGAAATCTTTAAAATACAGAAAGAATCCAGCCATCTTAACAGCAACAGCCTGTTGTTCTGGGCAATAGCCCCATTTCAAGCTGTGGAATTAGCATTTTCAAAGCTATCAGCCCAGCTCGACAAGGAGCTATTGTCGCTGTAAAGACATCTGGATTTCTTCTGTATTTTAAAGAGATCTGAATGAACCACAAGGCTTCAAAGTCATAGCACATATCTGATTTTGAATCCTCATACACAGCTGCTTACCTAGAATATATCAATGCAAAAACAAATGAATGGCCCATGAACAAATTCAGGCTGGAGTTATCCATCTCTTTCACAGTCCAATTTAAAATTATGTTCACATTCAGTGCGCTGCATAATGTCTACGCTATAACGCAGGCATGACACAACATCGTTTTATCACTGCGTGGGTCATGGCTATGGCCTGCATGCGTTTTCACACTAGTTATTAAAAAATGCACTGTAGACAATGCGTTATAACATGACCCGTTACAACGCAGAGGATTAAACATGCCCATTCAGTTGCATGAAACGTGTTCACATGCACCAATATATTAACAATGCAATAGTGTGAAAGCACCCCCAAGCCAAATATGGACTTACAAGCCAGTTCAGGGACCCCTTCTTTCTGCATACTTCCTCCTCCATCCTCCTTCAACCTAAACCAGCTGCCAGCAGTGACATTTATAGTAGGAGGATGCAAGTGTCTCATTAATCCACATAGGTATTGTGACGCCTCCGCATGAGTTTCACTAGTAAGAATATCGGTAATTTACATTACGGATATTATACTATGCACTTGCCTGCCACCTATTTTTCACTTGAACCCTCCCCTTAGTGTCTAAACTCATCGCACCCACCTAATGCCTAACACTAACCTCACCTTCGAAACCAAATCAACCGCTATTGTAGCCGATAGTCTACTACAACAGACAATCTGCTCCTGTGTTCCTTCCTACTTCTGTAAACAATCAGTTACTATTACTGTATCGGGTGGCTAACTTCCTGCCTAGGCACCTGGTTACCAATACTTGTGCAGGCATCTATTAGGCACCTACAGATCCCCACACCCAAATCTTCTGATGTGCCTAAATCCAATACCACTACTGAGTGAGACTGTACAATAATTGAGGGGTCATGAACTTACACTTTCAGTTCCAGCAATGAACAAAAGTTTTAGTGAACTGTACTCACAGGAAAACTGTAAGCCTCTAGGGGAAGAGTATGTTTATTTCAGCCCACCTGCTCAATTTGCTATTTTAATGATGTATATATAGTACCATGTACAAAGCAAGATACAATCATGGTTGCATAATGCAATGGTAGTAAATAAATAATACATAGAGCTGACAAAACAGATTTACAAGCCCTACTCCATAGAGCCAAATTAATCCATGCCATGCACTGATGAGGATCAAACAATCCGAAACAGTCTGTATGCATGTTGGATTATTATGGCTCTGTACATATTAACAAGCTGACACATCATTGCATTCCAGCGGTTCTGGAGGTGTGTTTAGCTTCTAAGGGTACAATGGTTAATTTGCATATATTCAGCAGTGGTGCCTGGGAGACATCTCGAGCTCACTCCAACCTGAATTATCGCAAATTCTTTCTGTTTTAGGAAAGCAAACTTTTGAAAAATAAAAAAAAGCACAGACAGCCTTGCACTTGCAGGTGTACAAAATGTCACGTAGTATATACCTCTAAAGGGAATCCAACATCACTGAATACAAATTAGGAACATAATAAGGATATAAAATAACTAAATGTATACTGTACAGCAAATGGCTATCGCCAGGGTTATGAATAATTATGGGCAGCACTGTGTGTATAAGTGGATTCACTTACACAGGTGAGATGCAAAATGTTTGAGTTGATGAGGGATTATGCAAATTCTGTATGCAAATGTATGCAGTTTGATAATAGACCAATGGAGCAAAGTTTATGTGTGGTTTGATTGGTCCATTTTCAAGCTGTTCTTATTTCCATAATCCTTTGTAATCGATTGTGCCCATCAACGGAGATTAATTACTAACCAATCTCATCAGAATGATCTCATTGCTCGATTTTTTTTGCTAGAAATTGGACCGTTAGTGGCCACCTTACGACCATGAGGAGTTCAGCAACCACAGACTGTTTACAGATGTACTTTCTTACCACTCATTTACCAATTTAGGTAATATTGGAATCCTGTTCAAATGACAACGTTTCCAAACATGGCGGCAATCCGTTGCATGGACAATAATTAGCCACATAAACCATTTTGTTGTAACACTGGATTGCCCTAAATCAGGGATGTCAAACCAGTCCTTCGAGGGCCGAGGTCCTCACACATTTTTGACACAGCTCGAATTAATTGATGGGTCTGAATCAGGAAAGGTGTGGTCCATCAGGTAGAACACATTCCTCTTTCTCAGTCCATCCTAAACACTGGCATGTATCTGGCCCTCCAGGCCTGGAGTCCGACACTCGTGCCCTAGATACAGAAATCTGCTGATAATTCCCTTTTGAAAGCAATGTGGAGACAAGTCACAAGGGGGTTAAGATGTATTCCTTTATTATAGTCTTATGCTGGGTACACACGATGCGTTTTTCGGTCGATTTCCTGTCTGATAGATTTCCGATTCGATTCTGTTACCTTTTCTTATCTATTTCCAATCACTTCTATGAGAAATCAATCAAAAAATTGATCGAAAATAAGATCGGGCATGTTGGAAATTATCTATTGAACCATCTATCTAACACAAAATTGTATGGTGTGTACCTAGCATTACAAAGGGTATGAATGGAACCAATAACAGTCAAGTAGCTATACACCCGACTGGCTCTATTACTATCGTCCCTGACTAGCTGGAATGACTCAGTAGTCATTCTGGGTTTCTTTCACCCAAACATTATGCTTTCTTTTAAACCACACGTTGTTGCTGAATTAAAACTAAGTTTAAAGGAATACTATCGATGTATGCATTTATTTTTAAATGCTGTATGTTGTAGCACACATTAGGGCAAGTACTAGGAGCAATTTGATTCCTCACACAGCTGTTCCTCTCAGCTGTAAAATCCTCCTTCAGTTTTGGCATCAGTGTTGGATACAAAATGTATCTAATACTGAGCTCCCAGAGGGCTAGACCATGTCTCTGCACAGGGGAGTTGCTATGAACTCCTCAGTTTATAGTTTAATTATCACCTTGCTGAAAGAATGTTGTTGATATGGTGGTAAGGGGTTAAAGATTCTAGCAATGTGTGTTTATTATCTTTGCTTCTCTTTACTGATAAAGATACTAATAATGCTAATTGTAGACAGTGGTCTGCCCCTCTCAGCAGCTTGTAAAGTGGATGCAGCCTGGAGTGAATGGCCTCAAGCAGGCAGCCAGTCTGAGTGTAAACACAGACTATTGTTTATAGCTAGTTATATTCCAGCAATATTCCAGCTCATTTAGTTACCCGTTACCACCTCAGATCAGCCTATTTCTCCTCATGTCTGCTGCATGCTGTGAGTGACACAGTGAAATATATTTGTGAGCTGTGTGACAAGAGTAACCAAGCAGCTCAGGGTGACCCAAACTACTATGAGCTGTGTGAGAAATGAATTTTTAAGCAGGGATAGAGGGAGAGAGACCTGGGTGAATAAATAAAGTACCCCTAGCACTAGTGGTAATGTGTACACTAATATAGAGTATTAAAAAAAAAGTCGTTTCAATCGATAGTACTCCTTTAAACATGTAATTATATTTTCACAATTTAAATCTATGTTGCATTCAAATTTTCCTTTCATTTGGTATCCAATTTCAGTTTTTCCCATCAACAAAAGTTATTTGAGTTCTAAACAAAACGATCAACTCTACAAAATGTGAAACACTGAAACATGCTATAAATAAGCTCAAATTATAATTAATTACCCCATTCTGCAAGAGTGGATATAAAAGGATTACAGCCACTACACCCTTATTGCAAAACACAGACCCTCATACATAAACAGTATCAAATCTAAACACGTATAAAATATATCCTCCTATGACATGCAATGCAGCCATCACCACAATGGGAGGAGTCACTCCTGTATATATAGCAGGGCTGTGGAGTCGGTACAAAAATCTTCCGACTTCAACTCAGACTCCTCAGTTTACGAAACTTCCGACTCCAACTCCAGGTACCCAAAATGCCTCAGACTCCTCGACTCCGACTCCTTAGTCTAATACTTACCAGGGCTGTACATTTTGTCCAAAATCATCCGACTCCGACTCCTTCGTTTATTAAATCACGACTCCAACTTCAGGTACCCAAAATTGCCCCGACTCCAACTCCACAGCCCTGATATATAGTGTATGAAGCAGATTATTATTATTGATTTATATAGCACCAGCATTTTCTGTGTCACTGTACAACAGCCTACATACAGGGTATAACAATACAATACAACAGTTAATACAAGACAAAAGTGGATTACAGCTGATGCAGTGAAAAAATTATCTACATGTTTTTACAAAGGGGTGGGGGTATGTACACCCATTACACAGCATTGTGAGACAAAAGGGGAAGAGAGCCCTGGCTAAAAGACCTTACAGTCTAAAGGTTTAAACGACAACTGTAACCAGAGGGATATGGAGGCTGCCATATCTATCTCCTTTTAAACAATACAAATTGCCTGGCAGCCCTGTTGATCTCTGACTGCAGTAGTGTCTGAACAACACCAGAAACAAGCATGCAGATAATTTTGTCAGATCTGACCATGTCAGAAACATCTGATCTGCTGCATGCTTGTTCAGTGGCTATGGCTAAAAGTATTAGAGGCAGAGGATCAGCAGGATAGCCAGGCAACTGGTATTGTTTAAAAGTAAATGAATACGGCAGCTTTCATATCACTCCAGTTAGTTATCCTTTAACCTCCCTGGCGTTCAGTTGTTAAGGCCATGGAAGGGAAATTTTTGTTTTAAATTGATTTTGAATAGTGTAGCTAGCACTAGGCTAGCGCTACACATGTGCCCCAAGTCCCCCGGCACCGCTCTGGTCCCCCCCCCCCCCCATCCCGCGAGTACCGCAAGTTCCCTGAACAGCTTCTGACATCGATCAACGACGATCTGACATGACGTCTGACGTAATCGACGTCATGCACAGGCCCGATCCTCTCCATAGCGATGCCTGGAGGCGATCCCCTGCAGCGGTATGGACGATCTGAGCTTGTCCATTCCGCTCAGGTGGTTAAGGGATAGGACAATAGGTAAAGGGAAGTGTGTATGACGGGGTAGAAATGGTGGGTGAAGTGTCCTAGTTAGGAGAGTATGCTCGCCTGAAGAGGTGTGTTTTCAGATTGCACCTAAAAAGAGTAAGGGCCCATTTCCACTTGTGCGGTGTTGATTCGTCACAAAAACTGCGTGAACGAATTTGCATGCGGATGCAAATTCGTTAGCGCTTTTATGCAAATTTTACTGCGAATTTGCATTCGATTTTGCATATGTTTGTATGTATGCGAATTTAACCATGTCAGTGCCTGTGTGCTTTTACATTGGGTTTATGCGAAATCGTATGCAAGTTCGCATAGAAGATTTTCATAGTGAAACGGCTTCCTATTAAATACATTGTAAGTGAATCGCCTAGCGGTGTGTGAATTCTGATGGCTCTGCCGTGCAGGTTTTTGCTGCACAAAAAAAACGCAAAGAAATCCTGACAAGTGAAACAGCCCTGTCCACTTGTATTGCCTATGCAAATTCGCATGCAGGAAATGCAGGCAAATTCGCAATAGTGGAAATGGGCCCTAAGTGTGGGTGAGTGGCGGATGTGTTGAGGGAGAAAAGGGGAGAGGATCGAGAGAAGTCTTGTAAGCGGGAGTGAGAAGAGGTGACCAGAGAAGAAGACAGGAGAATATTGTTACTAGAGCAGAGATTGTGTGTAGGATGGTATCTGGAAAGAAGTTGATTTAGATAGGAAGAAGCTATGTTGTGGAGAGCTTTGTAGTTGAGAGAAAGGATTTTAAATTGTATCCTTTGTGTAACTGGCAGCAAGTAAAGGGACTGACAGAGGGGGATCAGGCTGGAGAAGTGGGAGGAAAGGTGGATGAATCGTGCAGCAGAGTTAATGGACTGTGGCAGGGCTAAACGGTTGGCGGGGAGGCCGCAGAGCAGAGAGTTGTAATAGTCCAGTCGTGAAAAAAATCAGGGCATGCATCAGAAGTTTGGTAGTGTACTGTGAGAGAAAAGGGCGGATGCGGGAGATGTTTTTTAGGTGGAGGCGACAAGGTGGATAGTTAGTCATGAATGGTTTGAATGAGAGATTTGAGTCCAGTATTACCAGTGCCATCAACAGAAATAGTAATGTCAGGCAGGGGCAATGAATTGTGAGGAAGGTGGGAAGATTACCATTTCAGTCTTGTCCATATTGAGTTTTAGAAAACAGGACGACATGAAGGAGGCGATTGCATTGAGACAGTCAGGGACACGAGCTGTTAAAGTATCCAAGTCAGGTGCTGAAATGTAGAACTGTGTATTGTCAACGTATGGGTGAGATTGAAAGCCAAAGAAACTGATGAGCTGACCAAGACCATATGTGTAGATAGAGAAAATGAGAGGTCAAAGGACTAAGCCTTGGGGAACTCCAACAGTGAGGGGATGTGGAGAGGAGGTGGTGCTGGAGTGGGTGACACTCAAGGTCCAATCTGGGGGGAGGGGGTGGGAGCTGGAGGAGCAATGAAAGGACACAGAGGCTGGTCATTGTATACACAACTTGGCTCTGTGCTCTAATATGATTTGTCAAACACACCTCGGGTTCTCTTTAAGGGTTGTGGGACCGTGAGGAGATTAGTGAGGAGAAGTACGAATGTTTTGCTGCTGTGAGGTCCTGTGAGTGTATGTTAGGGTACGTTTCCACTTGAGCGGCGCGATTTGCTCGCGGAAACCGCATCAACGAATCCGCATGCGGTTGCGGATTCGTTGACGTTTCCATGCGGATTTTCACGCGGAATCGCCCGCGGTTTTAACGACGCGATTTTAACCATGTCAATGCCGGCAAGCATTGACATGGGTTTTTAAACGAAATTGCACGCGGAAACGCCGGGAAAACCGCAAGACTGAAGTGCTTGCGGTTTTCCTATTTAGTTACATGACCGACGATTCGCGTGCAGGTGTGCGGCGTGCGAATTCTGACGGCTCTGCTGTGCAGATTTTTTCTGCAGAGCGAGCCGCACAGAATTCCTGACAAGTGGAAACGGCGCCATCCACTTGTATTGGTTGAGCGAATCTGCATGCAGGAAACGCATGCAAATTCGCTCTAGTGGAAACGAGCCCTCAAGCCTCTTTGCAACTCTGAAAATGCTCAGGCAAGTTATTTTTTTGCCAGCACCGTTCAACTATCCTGGAGTGGTGTTTCAGTAGTATGATCTCCTCGTTAAGCCAGTGTTGTCGAAGGGCCCGGCTTTGGTAAGACCATGGAGAAGGGAGCCACAGAGTCAATGGCTGAAGTTAAAGAGAGTCTGAAGCCATAAAAATAACCTCTTTTTTATTGGCCAGTTCTATTAAGCATTAAGATCATAGCTGATATGTTGCATTCCCATGGCAGAACAATGTATTTATACCCCCGAAAACCCCGGGGCAAAATTCTGTGATCCTTTCCGGAAGAGGCTTGCGCAGTAGCTCTGCCTCTGCTCAAGTCAATCTCCACCTCTCCCTGCCCCTCTCAGTCTTCTTTCACTGAGAGGGGTGGGGAGAGGTGGAGTTTTACAGACAGGAGGCAAAACTACAGCGCAAAGCTCTGCCTCGCCCGGGCAGCAAAATCCACGATCAGACAGTTATGGAATTTTGCCCTGGGATTTTGGGGTATAAATACCTTGTTCTATCGTGGGGATGCGGCATATCAGCTACGATCTTAAAGACACTCTGAAGTCTAAAGAAAAAAGCTTTTTATTTAATAAAAGTGTTTAACCTAATAGCCCTAACTAAACTGCTGCATTCCCGCCGCTCTAATCTAACTAAATCCCTCCAAACTCCCCGGGTGGCAATCCGGGCAGCGCTTCCGTGTGAGGCGGGGCTATGAGCCGCAGCCCTTCCTCACACGCGTCTGTCAGCGGCGGATCGCTGCCTCTCCCCCGCCTCTCTCAGTCTTCCTTCGCTGAGAGGGGCGGGGGAGAGGCGGAGATCCACCGCTGACAGACGCGTGTGAGGCAGGGCTGCAGCTCATAGCCCCGCCTCACACGGAAGCGCTTAGGGCAGCAAAATCCACGACCAAGAAAGTCGTGGATTTTGCAGGGGAGAGTGAGGGGGTAGTTAGCGGGGATTTAGATAGCTTACAGCGGCGGGGATGCGGCGGTTTAGTTAGGGCTATTAGGTTAAACACATTAAATAAAAAGTTTTTTGTTTTTTTAGACACTTCAGTGTCTCTTTAAGGGCCCATTTCCACTATCGCGAATTCGCATGCGTTTTTCGCATGCAAATTCGCATAGCAATACAAGTGAATGGGACTGTTTTTACTTGTCAGGATTCCTTTGTGTTTTTCTGTGCAGAAAAAATTCGCATGGCAGAGCCATCAGAATTCGCATACCGCTATGCGAATCGCATACAATGTATTTAATAGGAATTTCGCATGAGATTTGGGTATGCGAATTTTCATGCAAATTCGCATGAAAATTCGCATAGAAACAATGGAAAAGCACACCAGCACTGCCATGGTTAAATTCGCATACATCGTCATCCATGCGAATTTTCTTGCGAATCCGCATGAAAATTCGCATGAAAATTCGAATCCGCATGAAAATTCGCATACACCCGCATGCGAAATTCGCATCCGCATGCGAATTTTTACCGCGGCGATTCGCACCGCACAAGTGGAAATGCAGCCCAATGGTTAATAGAACTGGCCAATAAAAATAGGTAATTTTATGGCTTCAGACTCTCTTTAAGGGGAGGTTATAATGAGCAGCTGATAGCTCAGGGTCAGTAGAGGTAAAAAAAAAAAAAAAAAACCACTACCTCTGTGCTTTGATAAGGGGGCCCCAAAACAATTATCAGTTTTACAGTGTGGACTAACTGATGGAATAAAAGCAACTTATTGCAGATTGGCGTGCTAACCTACTTTGGATATATAACGCATCTCTAACTCAGTAAGTGCTCCTAAAATGTCACCCAGATTGCCTCTTGGGAGATTATTAAATTGGGAGCCTTGTAAGGTCTTGCGCCTCAACATAACCATTTGTGAACTATGCTAACAGTGGAATAGAGAAATAAGTATTTTGGCACCTACAGTAAGAAACATTTTGAGATTTGTTTGCATCCATCACCACCATAGGCCGTAATAGGAATTACGGCTATAGTGGTGCTCAGCGAGTAGTTTGGGCACCGTCAGACGAAGCACAAATTACTATAAAAACATTGTAATTTGGCTGCCAGGAGCAGCTGGCAGCCGAATTACGTCTTCCCCCACTGTCCATGGTGGCCTGGAGGGGGAATAGTAATTAGTGGAATGCACTTGCTACTCTCATGAACGCCAATTATTGGATATATATATATCTGAGTGGCTGTGAGAAAAACAAGGTGCAAAACAGTGCTGCAGGGTTCAATAGGTCATGATTTCTCTGTGTGGGAGCTGAACTCACCAGAATTTGTGTTACACTAACATGACTGCTGTTTACACTTCAAACCCAGCTTTTTAGCATAAATTAAAATTAAGTACCGTATATGAGAGTCTGGGAACTCTCGATTTACTACAGATACAATTATATCTCTCAAATATATTTTTACTCCACATTTGTTTCAACTTAAGGGGCCCCTGAAGTTAGGCATATGGAGGCTAAAATGTATTTCCTTTTAAACAATACCATTTGCCTAGCGTTCATCTGCTCATCTTTCATGCGTCTGTAAAGTCGGAATCACACACCTGAAATTAAACAAGTGGCAAAGCCAGTCAATCTTCAGTCACAAACATCTGATCTGCATGCTTGTTCAGGGTCAATGGCTAAAAGTATTAGAGGCAGAGGATCATCAGGATAGCCAGGCAAGGTGCATTGTTTAAAAGGAAATAAATATGGCAGCCTCCATACTCCTCACTCTTCATGTTTCCTTTAGTGGGTTGAAACTCACATTAGAAAACACTTGTATCGTTAGTTACAAGAATATTAATGTAACACTGATAACCTGCCCCCACCCCCTCCCTTTTTTATACATACATATAAATGATGAAGCTGCGCTAAGCAGTGATACTAGTTGGCACCATTCCTGCGCCTGCCAACAACATCATCTACCTGGCTCAAACAAGTAGACTCCAGGATGCCCTTGCTATATCTGGATGCTGGCTCAATAGATCCTTTGCTGGATTGCTCATAGATCATCATCTATTCATGGACTGAGGAGGTTTTTTGGCCTCCATACCTCCATTGGGTGTCACAGCCTTGCTTTCGAAACACTGGACAGGATATCAGTTTACAGGACCAGCTTGTTTGTGACTGGGACTGCGATTGGGCACCCGAGGTCCTCTGTCTCTACTACTTTAAACCATAGACCCTGAACGAGCATACAGATCAGATGTCTATAATAAATCTGACAAGGTTGGCTCCATTCTTGTTTCAAGTGTGTGATATAGACCCTACTCACCAGAAAAATCAGCAGGATACCCGGGCAACTGATATTGTATAAAAGGAAGTAAATATGGCAGATTCCATAGATATCACACCTCGGGTTCCTTTTAAAGCAGCCATACAGATGCTGCATGGACACATGTCCACCACTAGATGTCAGCAAAAGACCTTCTTATGCTGACCATGACTAACATGGCAAAGATACAGTACATCCTATCCCCCCTCTTTCTCTTTTTAAATTAGAATTTATTTATTTTAATAATAATTAGGTTGTTTTTGTTCTCTTGATGGTGCGGTTTTTAATGCTATCCAAATTGATTTTCATTAAAATTACTATACAGATTAATGACATACTGATTTTCTTTACTCCTAAAGATGACATGATGAACAAAAAACAAAACATTATCCAAGAACAAACAAAGAATCATAAGGCTCTCACAGCATCTACTTAAAGGAAACCTAAACCCCTCCACCAAAAAATTAGTTTCGCTTACCTGGGGCTTCTGCCAGCCATCCTGTGCCCTCGTAGTCACTCTCTGCTGCTCCGGTCGCCCGCAACACGTATAAAGATATGTGTTTAAGTCCGCGATAGCCTCCTGCACCAGCGGTAATGCGTGCAAAGGTACGCGTGGTGGCCCGCCAACTCGGCAGAAACGGGGGACCAAAGGATCCGTGAGTGACTTTGAGAGCACAGGATGGCTGCAGGAGGCTGGTAGAAGCCCAAAGTGAGACCTTTTTTTGTTTCCTTTAATGAAGTGAAATGAAATATTGGATGTGAGATCCTTTGAGAGACAGTTCCTGAAATAACTATCTACTCTATAAGGCACTTGTGACATCACCCTCAAATTCCTGTTGCCTTTGTCACAGATTCCCATTCAGCCCTCAGACTCTGGTGGTAACCTTCTGGATTGTTTGGGAAATCCACACACAATACAATTTCAAATGTATGTACAATAAATACAATCTGCAATCTCATTTAGAGATCATATAAGCTGCCACCACTTTGCATTAGCGTGTGAAGATGCAATTATAATTCTAGCTAGTCCTGTAGGAAGAAGAGAAAAAAAAAAACACAACCTCACTAGATACAACAATACCGTATCCTCTATTATAAAACCCCTTTGTCTCTGCCTCCCATCCCTGCACTTCCTGTGTGTGTGTGTGTATGTCCCGTGTTTTGCGCTACTGCGCATGTGCAGGGAGGAGGGACACAGAGACTGAGGAGAGCTGAGGGAGGGCAGCGCCAGAAAGGGCGGGCGCATGGCAGACGCGCGGATACTGTGCGGCGATCACGGGGGGAGGATGAGAGGGAGGAGAGGGGAGGGGAGGAAAGGGGAGGGGAGGAAAGGGGAGGGGAGGAAAGGGGAGAAAGGCGGGGTTTCAACACAGACCTAGAGCACATTTTGAAATGGGCTTAGGTCTACTTGTATAGTAATAAAACAGTTAAGCTAATATTCCGAAAGGCAGGATTCTTTGCAGAGGATATTCAGAACAAGCGCTTAGATAATTGATTTTTAATCGTTTATTTTATAACAAAATAGTGCATAAAAATGAATACAGAAAAATGACAAAAATAATGCATCAATCATATGTTTATCAGAGCGGTATGGAAAAATAGATTGTGCTGTGCCCATAAAACATGCCTCTTTCACCCTTCTTGCCCACCCTTGTATCCTATTTGCCTCCTCCTCTGCCTCTTGCACGTGGAAGCCTGCGCCTCTTCACTACAGTCCTCGGCAGCGAGATCTGAGAAGGGGTAAAAGGATAGGGTGTATCAACCGGCATCAATGACACCATGACACCCAGCGTACAAGACAACCCCTGACTTTTCAGATGATTTTCAAGGGTTAAAAAGTAGTCATACAGCAGAATATACAGTATTACACATTGATATACAGTAACTTCATAACAGGGCTGTGGAGTAATTTTTGGGTACCTGGAGTCAGAGAAAAAGCACAAACTGACTCCTAATAAGTTTAAACTGTAATTAAAAGAGAAAATAGGATAACCTAATCTATTTCTCAGATAATGGTAATCATAAATCACATATATACAGCAATAGTAGTGCGAAGTCCACAAAAATGAAATAAACCAATTAACAAAGCAGTCACCCAAAATCAGATATAGATATCTGATTTTGACTGTATATCTGATATGTGCACAGGAATCTTTTATATATGTTACTTCCAGAACCTGAAGTCTGGCCACTTCGGGATCTGGCCAGCCAAAACGCGACGTGGCCATGCCCCTGCGGCCAATGTTAGAAATGAAATGATTCCCGCAAGTTTAGTGTATTTTGTGGCCGTCTCGCTGCGGCCAAATGTATCAAAAGTTAGTTAATTTAATTAAATTAAGCCAGCGGCAATGTAACAGATGAAGCCGCCGGCTTCGGCTCTGCCTCCTCTGCTCCCCCTGCCTCTCTCCTATACAATACTGGCAGACAGGGACACCCGTGTCCCCCTAGAGTCGTTTGTCGCGGCAGGGTATCCTGCCGTTCGTTCTTGCAGAGCGGGTGCTGGCAGAAGCAATGTCTGCAGCCTCCCGGCTCTGCTTGTTTCTTGCGACGAACGACTCTGGGGACACTAAAGGTCTCTTTAAAAGAACAAACTGAAACGGGTATATACCGGTCACCAGTTGCCATCACCCAGCCTGGATTAGGGGCATACCCAAAGGTGAACTCACAAGGGTGAGAGGTAATTGCACGACTATACAAGACTATCAAAGACAAGTGGATATCATTAAATACAGATTTATGGAAAAAGGATACAGAAAGGAAGGACTAAATAAGATTATACAGGAAATCCAGAATGTTGACAAGAAAGATATTCTACCACCAAAAGAACAAATGAATGGATAGGCAGAGTTCCAATTGGCATTCTTAACCTATTCTAAACAGTACAGAAAAGTGGAGAATATTATAAAAAAAATAATTGGAGTACACTTATGAGTGATGCCACTATAAGTAGAATCTTACCACCTTAACCTAGGTTTATTTACAGTTGAGCTCAAAACCTTAGGGATGCACTGGTCCTCAGTTGTGTGGACCTTTGTGGAAAGAAAAACTTTGTGGTTGGCAAATCAGAAAGGAAAATCAGAATGGAATCAAGTCTGGAATTAAGGATTTCATCGCGTGCCGAAGTAACCATGTAGTTTATCTGATTTGGTGTGAGTGTGGGTATCAATATTGCGCAGAATGGAGCTGCCAGTCTTCGGGAGGACTCTGCTTCCGAAGTCCTCCGCAGCAGGGGATTTAAACGGGGGAGCCAGCACTGCACCAAGGGCACCGGGAGAGGAGAGGGAAGGCTCGTTAGGACCCAGAGCCTTCCCCCTCCTTAAAGAGAAACTCCGACCAAGAATTTAACTTTATCCCAATCAGTAGCTGATACCCCCTTTTACATGAAAAATATAATGATTTTCACAAACAGACCATCAGGGGGCGCTGTATGACTGATTTTGTGCTGAAACCCCTCCCACAAGAGGCTCTGGTACCGTAGGGTACTCTGGGCAAACTGCCACAATGTAACAATGTTCACAGACAGGAAATGGCTGTTTCTAGCTGTTCTGGCCTTGCAGGCAGTTATAAACAGCTACATAACCTGCCCACAGTAAAAATGTCACCATGTAATACATGTCAGAATGTGAATCTGGGAGAGGAAAGATTTTAAAATGAGCAAACACTGCCTAAATCATTTATACATAATTATGGTAAAAATGAAGCACTTTTTTTATTACATTATTTTCACTGGAGTTCCTCTTTAAGTATCTGTTTTCTTTTTTAAAAGACTCCCATTAGCTTTAATGAACACATTTATGAGAGCTCTAAGGAACATGAGAACTTTTCAAATAAATGCATCCATGTGATCCTAAAAAATGAAATACTGTGGAACTAAAAGATTAAATCCTAATTGGAGGGGGAGTCAAACAGTGAGATAAGTAAACCTGTGACTAGATAGCTATCATTTACAAAGCTTGAAACCGGAGGGATTGAATGTTGAAGTAGACATCAATTGTTTTTTAAAGGGGAACTGAAGAGAGAGGTATATGGAGGCTGTCATGTTTATTTTCTTTTAGACAATACCAGTTGCCTGGCAGCCCTGCTGATCCTCTGCCTCTAATACTACTAGCCATAGCCCCTGAACAAGCATGCAGCAGATCAGGTGTTTCAGTGGTTCAGACTTATAAGTCTGATCTGACAAGACCAGCTGCATGCTTGTTTCTGGTTTTAATCAGATACTACTGCAGAGAAATAGACCAGCAGGGCTGCCAGGCAACTGGTATTGATTAAAAGGAAATAAACATGACAGCCTCCATATACCTCTCTCTTCAGTTCCCCTTTAACTAATGACTGAGGAATAAAGTGGAATATGGGTATATGGAATTCTATGTACAGGATATGCAGTTAGACTATGAATGATCCATACAAATCACTAGTGAATATGTAGGAATGGGGTTTGCACTTATGTAATTGGTATTTTAGAATTATAACATAATTGAGTGGGGTTGAAACTTGGATTATGATTTGGAGGAGCTAAGTATGGGACCATTCACAATTTAAATGCATACTGTATGTAAGGATCTCTCACACACACACACACACACACACACACACACACACACACACACACACACACACACACACACACACACACACACACACACACACACACATATATATGGTAGGGGGCGGTGGTGGGAGGGCTGGGGTGCAGCGGCACAGCTAGCATAGTTGCCCCAGTATAGAGAGTTTAGTTGCCCCAGTGTGGCTAGTATAGAAAAAAAAACTCCAAATCCACATGGCCCTGTGTGAAAAAGTGATTGCCCCCCTTGTTAAAAAATAACTTAACTGTGGTTTATCACACCTGAGTTCAATTTCTGTAGTCACCCCCAGGCCTGATTACTGCCACACCTGTTTCAATCAAGAAATCACTTAAATAGGAGCTATCTGACACAGAGAAGTAGACCAAAAGCACCTCAAAAGCTAGACATCATGCCAAGATCCAAAGAAATTCAGGAACAAATTAGAACAAAAGTAATTGAGATCTATCAGTCTGGTAAAGGTTGTAAAGCCATTTCTAAAGCTTTGGGACTCCAGCGAACCACAGTGATGATCCACAAATGGCAAAAACAGGGAACAGTGATGAACCTTCCCAGGAGTGGCCAGCCGACCAAAATTACCCCAAGAGCGCAGAGAAAACTCATCCGAGAGGCCACAAAAGACCCCAGGACAACATCTAAAGAACTGCAAGCCTCACTTGCCTCAATTAAGGTCAGTGTTCACGACTCCACCATAAGAAAGAGCCTGGGCAAAAACGGTCTGCATGGCAGATATCCAAGGTGCAAACCACTTTTAAGCAAAAAGAACATTAAGGCTCGTCTCAATTTTGCTAAAAAAACATCTCAATGATTGCCAAGACTTTGGGGAAAATACCTTGTGGACCGACGAGACAAAAGTTGAACTTTCTGGAAGGTGCGTGTCCCGTTACATCTGGCATAGAAGTAACACAGCATTTCAGCAAAAGAACATCATACCAACAGTAAAATATGGTGGTGGCAGTGTGATGGTCTGGGGTTGTTTTGCTGCTTCAGGACCTGGAAGGCTTGCTGTGAAAGATGGAATCATGAATTCTACTGTCTACCAAGTGCGTAATATGTTGGCGCTATATAAATCTAATAAATAATAATAATAATAATAATACCAAAAAGTCCTGAAGGAGAATGTCCGGCCATCTGTTCGTCAATTCAAGCTGAAGCGATCTTGGGTGCTGCAGCAGGACAATGACCCAAAACACACCAGCAAATCCACCTCTGAATGGCTGAAGAAAAACAAAATAAAGACTTTGGAGTGGCCTAGTCAAAGTCCTGACCTGAATCCTATTGAGATGTGGCATGACCTTAAAAAGGCGGTTCATGCTAGAAAACCCTCAAATAAAGCTGAATTACAACAATTCTGCAAAGATGAGTGGGCCAAAATTCCTCTGGAGCGCTGTAAAAGACTTGTTGCAAGTTATCGCAAACGCTTGATTAAAGTTATTGCTGCTAAGGGTGGCCCAACCAGTTATTAGGTTCAGGGGGCAATTTCTTTTTCACAAACGGCCATGTAGGTTTTGAGTTTTTTTTCTCACTAAATAATAAAAACCATCATTTAAAACTGCATTTTGTGTTCAAGTATGTTATCTTTGACTAATAGTTAACGGTTTTTGATGAGCAGAAACGTTTAAGTGTGACATACATGTAAAAGAATAAGAAATCATAAGAAATCAAGAAGGGGGCAAATAGTTTTTCACATTACTGTATAGTGCCCAGTATAGGTAGGTAGTGCCCAGTATAGCTAGTATAGTGCCCAGTATGGGTAGGTAGTGCCCAGTATAGCTAGTATAGTGCCCAGTATGGGTAGGTAGTGCCCAGTATAGCTAGTATAGTTCCCAGTATAGCTAGTGTAGTGCCCAGTAAAGCGCCCCAGTATGGGTAGGTAGTAACCCCCCCCCCCCCCCCCCCGCAGCCGCCGCTGCTATTACCTTATCCGTTGGTCGCTTCCTATATTCCCCTCTCCTCCTCAGTCTCCTGCCCGGCGTGTAAGTGATTCACACGCGCTGCTGTGTGATGACTCTACAGGAAGCAGGAAAGAGCGGTTCCCATGGCTACAGGAAGCCGCGCTCTTTCCTGCTTCCTGTAGCGTCACCACACAGCAGCGCAGGGCGCGCTGCTGTGAATCACTTACACGCCCGGCAGGAGACTGAGGTGAGGGGAATATAGGAAGCGGCCGCCGGCTAAGGTAACACAGCGGCGGCCGCGGGGGAGGGGAGGAGGGGGGGGTTTCAAGAGGACAGTCCCGCGGCCCAACTGCGAATGTCCCACGGATTAGCAGTGGGCCGCGGACCACAGGTTGGGGACCCCTGGTGTAAGGGAAGGAATTCCTATTTGTGCAGGAAACAAGGTGCTAGAGTTTCAATACAGGAGGCAACTGCCAGGTATTGTAAAAAAGGTGTACAAATTTTCTATCATGTTTTGAAAAACAAAAACATTTTGGAGACTGAACCAGGTGTTTAAATAAAGGAAAACAAAGTGTTAAAATATAAACAGGATGCAGAACTTTTTCAGACGTCATTACATTGCTTTACCTTCCAGCACTCAGCAAGTTTTCTTGCCATGTACGTGTGCCAGGCAGAGTAGCAGGTTCTGCTGTACAATCAGAAGCAAAGAAAGATGGTTTAAGCAACTAACGCCTTAAGGTGACACTGTCAAACTTGACACATGACACTGATGGTAACACTGTGTTGTATACATGCTCTCCATCCGACTTACAGTGCTAGTTTACAAAAACCCTGCTGTCAGAAACAGTTTGAACTGCAGAAGTGAACATAACCACACCTTTGGCCATCCATATTTTAAAATACAGAAGCACTCTATAGTAAAAGAGGTTGGTTACTAGTCACGTGGGAGAAGAGGGGGCATGATCACACCCTGCAGCACTACACCTAGTCTGCCATTTGACTCTAGAGGTTAGTTTCAAAGCAGGTTGGCGGCTGGGCTCTGTGTGAGAGGAGGGTTAGGTTTAGCTGTTGTAATTGGAACTACCACTGTAAAATAGAATATCAGTAAAGGTTATCCTAATTCTACTACAGTATCAGCTATATCTGGGCGCCTTTATTTTGCGTATGCACAGGTGTTGCATTCACCACCGCTCCCATGCAAGGCGCTTGCTAGCACTCGGCCAGTGGAGTCTGAATCTGAGCACAGCCACAATTGCATTCATATGCAACAAGAGGCGATTCTTGCTGCTCGGTAACTGCACTACATGCCAAATGCAGACACCCTGAACCTCTTTACATCCGAACTACAGTATATTCACATCGTTGCACGTGGCTCCTGAAAGCCACACAACGTGAATATAAGTTACTTTGATTTAAAGGGGAACTGAAGAGAGAGGTATATGGAGGCTGTCATGTTTATTTCCTTTTAATCAATACCAGTTGCCTGGCAGCCCTGCTGGTCTATTTCTCCGCAGTAGTATCTGATTAAAACCAGTAACAAGCATGCAGCTGGTCTTGTCAGATCAGACTTATAAGTCTGAACCACTGAAACACCTGATCTGCTGCATGCTTGTTCAGGGGCTATGGCTAATAGTATTAGAGGCAGAGGATCAGCAGGGCTGCCAGGCAACTGGTATTGTCTAAAAGGAAATAAACATGACAGCCTCCATATACCTCTCTCTTCAGTTCCCCTTTAATGAGCACAGCACGCATGCTAGCACATGTGCTGTGCTCATTAACCCCCCTCCCCCTAACTCCACTAAATATGCAACCCTTCCCGGGGCTCCAATCCCCCCACCCCCGCCCGATCTCCTGTAATACCCCTCCAATACCCCTCCTTCCTCCATGTTCCATGCTGCAATCACAATGTAGCAATCACTCACCTGCACTTGTTCCTGTGACGATCGCGACCCCCCTCCATTCAGTACCGCTGTCAGCCTCACTATGCCGAATGGATCGGGTCCCGGCTTGATGACGTCATCAATCCAGGACCCGATCCATTCGGCATAGTGAGGCTGACAGCGGTACTGAAAGGTGGGGGATCGCGATCGTCGCAGGAACAAGTGCAGGTGAGTGATTGTGACTGCAAGGGGGGTGGCCGTGGGCAGTACCTGGCATGTGGGGGGTGGGATGTGTCTGTAATGGCCCACACCTGGCTATCCATATGGGGAGGGGGGGGGGAATACTGTTTGCACACAGCTAGCTATCCATGGGGGGAGGGATAAAGGGGCCCACCTGACTATCCATGGGGGGGGGTGATCACAGGGCCCACACCTGACTATCCATGGGGGGGGGGGGAATTACAGGGCACACAGCTGGCTATCAATGGGGCAAGGGGGAGGGATAAAGGGGCACACTTCTGGCTGTCCATGGGGGGGGGATTGCATGGCGCACAGCTTGCTATCCATGGGGGGACGGAGAGGGATAAAGGGGCCCACACCTGGCTATCCATGGGGGGGGGGAGGCATTACAAGGCACATAGCTGGCTATCCATGGGGGGAGGGATAAAGTAAAGGGGCCCGCACCTGGCAATCCATATGGGGGGGGGGGGGGGATTACAAGGCACATAGCTGGCTATCCATGGGGGAGAGGGGAACATACCTGGCTATCTATGGGAGGGAGGGGGGGGGGTTAAAACCACACCTGGATAACTATGGGGGGGGGGGATAAACAGCCACTACAGAGGCACACCTGTCTAACTGGGGCAGGGGTACAGAGTCACATCTGGCCAACTATGGGGAGGGGGGAATATACAGGAGCACATCTGGCTAACTAGGGGTAGGGGGATACAAAAGAGCCACATAAATTGCAGGTAAAGCCAAAGACACAGAATTGAAAAAAAAAGCACCTTTATTTTCAAATAATATATTGTCGCCATACATTGTACTAGGATCATAATTTAAATGTTTTAATAACCAGGACAAACAGGCAAATTTAATGTGTGGGTTTAATCTACAGTAGTGCTTATTATTAAACAGTGAAATGCTGAAAATTGCTCTGGTTTTTAAGGGGGAATAGCCCAGGGACGCAAAGTGGTAAAAGGATACCCGAGGTGAGAATAACCTAATGAAATAAGCAATAGTATCTATCCTCCTCCTCCTAAAAATGACTTGAGATATTCCACAATTTTATTTTATATTTCAATCTATTTTTTTAAGTTTTATTGTTTTTGCTCAATGACACATTCATTGAAGTATGCCAGAGCTAAAATCTATGAACCATTGACCCTTTTTATATCTTTCCCTCTCTCAGAAGCCAGCTAGGAAAGTGTTTTTATAGTTATCTAATTGTTCTATTTCTTATCAGTGAGGGTCACACTGTAGTCTGACCTAGTCCTGACAGGAACTGCCACTTACATACCTGATGTTTAACTCTTTCAGGCAGAGAAAGACAAAGACGCAGCATAGTTATTTGTGTGCTAGGCACTGTACATACACATGTCTAGCTCATCTTGTCACCTCGGGTATCCTTTAACGTGAACTGCAAGTGAAGAATATTAAATGATGATCGCACCGCTCTGCACCCGCCGCAGGCCCCTCTCTCTGCCGCCTCTATGACAGCAGAGTTCTGTGAGCTGGTCAGGAGTCGCTTTCACTGGCTCCTGACCGCGTGATCACTGTGAGCCAATCACATTGGCTCACATTGATGGACAGAGTCAGGAGCCAATGAAAAAGGCTCCTGACCGGTGCAAAGCGATCTGTCATCATAGAGATGGCAGAGAGAGGGGCCTGCGGCGATGGGAGAGCGTTTTGACTTGCAAGAGCAGCAATATGTCGGGAGATGCCGTTTTGCGGTACCAGCAGTCTCTGGTCCTTAAGGGGCCAGAGACTGCTTGTACACAAGGGGTTAATGGCCCTTTCACACCAGCTGCGTTCCGTTCTGTTTTTTTTTTCAGATTTTTCAAAACGCAAATACAGTATGGTTACAATTGGAATTGTGGTAATGCATTCACACTGAATGTATTCCCAATTGTAATTTAGCTGCATTTTTGCTGCATTTTGATTGAGCTGCGATTTCGTTTGGTGTATGCAGTTTGTGATTTTTGGTGCGATAGACCCCTTAGACAGTACTGCAACAAGATATCAGCAGGATAGCCGGGCAACTGGTATTGTTTAAAAGGAAATAAATATGGCAACCACCATATCCCTTATCAGTTCAGGTGTATTTTCATTTGCAGCTGGAAGTCCCTCAGTGGGCGGCAGTTGGGAAGCTGAAATACCCAACAAGCGTGCAGTTCATAGCCCCATGTGAAGGCGGCCTCAGAGGCCCAGTGCACACCAAAAACCTCTAGCAGATCTGCAAAACTCTAGAGGTTCTTGAAGCAGTTTTCAGAGCGATTCTCGGCATGTTTAGAGATGTTTTCTACAAAGAAAAATGTACTCACACACCAGCACAGTGCTTAGAATGCATAAAGGTTTGTATTGAACACAAAATGGGTATATACAACAAAGCATGATCAATAGAATGACAAAATGATGTACAGCAGTGTACCATGGAAATACCACAGTAAGTGGAAGCAAAGGAATCCCCTGGGGACATATAGCATATACTAGGCCAATGTCAGTTCATACAAAGATTTGTAAACATCAAAAAAAGCATACAAACATTCAGCAAACCTGAAGGAGTCTAATACTCAATACCCTCTGACGAAGGGAACCCCCCCGAAACGGCGCTGTCAGGGTATAACTAACTCCCATGGGGCATCACTTTGTTTTGCTGAATGTCTGTATGCTCTCATGCTTTTTTTGATGTTTACAAATCTTTGTATGAACTGACATTGGCCTAGTATATGCTATATGTCCCCAGGGGATTCCTTTGCTTCCACTTTCTGTGGTATTTCCATGGTACACTGCTGTACATCATTTTGTCATTCTATTGATCATGCTTTGTTGTATATACCCATTTTGTGTTCAATACAAACTTTATGCATTCTAAGCACTGTGCTGGTGTGCGGGTCAATTAATCTCTATTGTACTTGTAGGACTGGTGTTACAGTCCGGTTTACCGACTCAGCACCCTATTTGTTTCCTTGCTTTAATACACATGATATGCCTGAACCAGGTGTGCAAACCTTTCGTATTTAAATTGTGTAGAGATGTTTTCTAAACATGCCTAGCGTTTTTGGAGCAGATTTGTAGCAGATTTCAAACATTGTTACAGTAAAGCTGTTACTGAACAGTTTCTGTAACAAAAACGCCTGGAAAACCGGTCTGATCTAGCGTTTTCAGAGCGGTTTTCCACTTTCCTATACTTTAACACTGAGGCAGAAACGCCTCAGAAATCGAAAAAATGCTGCAGCCCCCGAGTTTGGGGAACCGCTCTGGTGTGTACCATTCACTTTCATTAGCCAAGCGGTTTTCCCCCTGCAAGAGTTTTAAAAAACGTTCCAGAACTGATCTGGTGTGCACCAGCCCAGAGAATATTTCTTCAGTGAGGACACAGGAAACAAATACCTAAAATAAAGTTGCAGCATTGCTACTTTTCATAAACATGGGAGTCTAGGCATGAGTTGCACTTTAATACAAGTTTTATGCTGGTGTAAATTTCCTCAAAGAGAACCTGAGGTGGTTCCTCAGGGGGCAGATGGGACACAGAGGCATGTTCTCTGCCTCATGAAATGCCTCTGTGTCCTCCACCGCCTCTCTCTTGCATCCTCCCCCCCCCCCCACTAAAGTCCCCGAAATAAGCGATAATTGTTGTGATGATATATGTCGTGATGATGATGATGATATGCACGGTAATATGCAGAACATGGGTACCGTTTTTGGTTAGTATCTAAGGTAGCCTCCATCTTGTTTGTCCAACTTACATGTGTGGGGATATGACATACTATAGTTGTCGCCTGGAAAAAGTAAATTTGCATCCAAAAGGTGAACTTTTGTGAATAGTAGGATCAGGAAATGCTAAATTGGTTTGCTAGCCCCTGACAAGGAAATGGCTAATTAGGCCAATAGCCAGCCTTGTCCTTACCTTTGGTCTGCTATGAAATACTGTCACATATGTGTATTTTGCTTTTGTCACCTGTAACTTGTAGTAGGGAAGTCTAGAGGGCCTATAACAAGGAAACGGGTAATTAGACTATTAGCCAGCCATTGTCCAGAATTCACACCTGGACTGGCTGCAGTGTGCTTTGATGCAGATCACACCAGCACAGAAGCCAGGGATTTACATATGACAGCCTGCTGGAATGTTAACGAACTCTAGGCCATCCAGGAAGCCTTACTCAGAAGTCTTTTGATGTGTGTGTTAAAATACAATTTTACCTGTGGTCTGAATATTGGGCTGGAAGTGTTTGAGTTGTTTGAAGTCTGCAAAGTTCAAAAGTGGGACAGGAAAAACGTTTGAAGTTTGCATATCACAGCCAGAAAGGATATGACAAGCGTTCTGTGCAAACCTTCTGAGGCAGTTAAAGTATATTTGGACTTGTACCCCGGGCCACAAATCTGGCTATAAAACCTCAGCTAGGAAGATCTAGAGTTGTAGTTCCCTGGAGATAGCAAAGACGCTAGAACTGCCCTGGTCCAACCAGAACGGCGTTCTCCCGCAAACAACGATCAAACCTTCACGCTGGTAATGTTTATTCCCGTTTTATTTACATGCAAACTGTCTTGTGTATCTTTGTAATTTTTACTTTGTTTTTGTAAATCTTTTGTATATATTCTTGTCTGCACTGTTCCACTTTTTTTTCTGGAATATTAAATCTTTATTTAAGTTTGACTTCTGCTGTACTAACCCAAACTCACAGTCTGGAGAGACTGCAGTGTAATTTGCGTTACAAGTTCAGTGCCTGATTGTGCCTTGCTACTGTGTGATTGTATTGTGTGTGTGGCGTTCCCGTATTTGGCCTAAAGCGCAAAAGCTGACCCAAATACAAAAGCGCCGGACTGCGTGCAGGCCACTCGACAGCAGAGTGGGAATTGTTGAAGTGTCTAGCAGCAGCTAGTGGTGGCAGTGAGAAGTGCTTTGAGAGGCGACAGCATTGTGTTAGCTTGAATAAGGCTGCTTCCCCTCTCGATCTGGTCAAATCCGCAGTCGGGAACCGTATATGCAGGCGTGCCGCGGGGCCGGTTCCTGATAATTGTCTCAATCTCGGAGAGTAAATGGAGGAGAGGAATTCCCTGTTCAAAACACATGCTAGGGGTGTTCCTACAGGCTTTCCAGAGCTGCCATTGGGCAGCTCTCTCCCTAGCCACGCCCCCTGCCACTCCCCCGCCTCCCTGCAAGATGTGAGAGAAATCTCTCTCTTTCCAGGGTCGTGACCCACAGGAGCAGCGCGAGCGGCGACTTTAGCAGCTACCTAAACCGCTCAGCACCCCGAATCAGGTAGCATAATTTTCTTTTAATTATTTTATGAACTCTCCTCAGGCTCTCTTTAAAGCAGGGGTGTCAAACTCAAATACAAAGTGGGCTGAAATTAAACACTGAGATCTAGTTGCGGGCCGACCTCAGTGTCTACTCGCCACCTTCCTCCATTATAAAATTCCCTGGTGTTTATTGGCTCCCCTTCAACCCCTATACAGTTCCCCGGTGTCTAGTGGTCTTCCCTCCCTCCCTATATAGTTCCTTGGTGTCTAATGGTCCCCATCCTCCCCTATACAGTTTCCTAGTGTTTAGTGCTTTCCCCCTCCCTCCCCCAAATGTCTTCCCTGGCGTTCTAGGGCTTCACCTCCAGTATAGCGTCCCTGGTGATCTAGAACGGGCCAAACATAATGCAAAGTAGAGAAACCACTTGGGGGACAAATTTAATGGCTCTGAGGGCCAGATTTGACCCACGGGCTTGAGTTTGAAATGTATGCTTTAAAGGCTCTCTATCGATTAAAGCATTTAAAAAAAATGCTGTATGTTATGGCACACATTACCACAAGTCTTAAGAGCAGTTTCTTTCCTCACACAGCTCTGCCTCTATGCTGTAAAATCATCCCCACACATCCAGATAAACAATTGTGTCGATACTGCAGGACAGACCATGCTCCTGCACAGGAGTAGTTGCTATCAACTCCTCAGTGTATAGCAGTGTTTCTCAAACCTTTCCTCGTGACTACCAAATGGTGCATGTTTTGTAGGCAACCTCCCCTATACACAAGTGGGATAATTAGTGTACCATCTACATGGAATCCACCTAGCTGGGACACTAATTACCCCACCTGTGCATAGGTGAGGTTGCCTGCAAAACATGCACCATTGGGGAGTCACGAGGACAGGTTTGAGAAACACTGGTGTATAGTCTAGTAATCACCCAGCTCAAAGAATCTTACGCTAGGTACAAACGATATGTTTTTGTGTTCGATAGATGCGTTCCATAGATAATTTCCATCATGTCCGATATTACTTTCAAATTGTTTTATCGCTCGATTTCTCATTGAAGTGAATGGAAATTGATAAGAAAAAGATAAGATAATCGAGCGGGAAAACAAATCGAAAATTGATTGAAAGGAAAATCGACCGAAAAAAAACGCATCTTGTGTACCTAGCATAATTCAGATGGTGATAAGGGGTTATATTAACAGAAATGTGTGTTTATTTAATTCACTTATTTGACTGTTCAGAAAGGCATTAGCAGTGTATCATTATCAAGGTTCCTTCTCCTCCCAGCATGGAGCCAGCAGAGGTTGTTATTTAAAGAAGACCGGTAACAAAAAAAAAAAAAAAAAAAAAAAAAAAAAAACTCCCCTGGGGGGTACTCACCTCGGGTGGGGGAAGCATCCGGATCCTATTAAGGCTTCCCCCGTCCTCCTCGGTCCCACAACGGCGGCGATAAAGCTCCCCGAACAGCAGGGATGTAAATATTTACCTTCCTAGCTCCAGCGCATTATCGGCTCTCCGCTTGGAGATAGGCGGAAATAGCTGATCGTTGACAAAGGAGGAGAGGGCGGGCAAAGCATACACAGACAGAGCAAGGCTCCCTGCACATTGCAAATCCGATTTGCGATTCCATCATTCCAATTCAGATTTGCAATTCCGATTTTCCCTGAATGCCATCAACAGAAAAACGCAGCATGCAGTAACAATTAAAAATCGGAATTACATGTAAAAAACTATTTTAAAAATCGGAATCGCATGCAGTGTGCAGAGAGCCTAAGGGAGGAAATTATGTCAGGATTGGCTTCAAGATAGACACAGACAAAATGGAAAATCCTATGAAGGATTTTCTCTTTTTTTACTATAGAAAAACCACTAAAATCAAAATGTGGACAGTACAATACATATGTTATGTAAGTAGAGCAAGTATTTAACTACTTATGCTTTTTTTCTGAGACAGTTTGGCTGACAGCTCCACTTTACAAACTGCAGCCAGAGCCAGAAGTGTAACATCACAGTCAGGGTGTGTGTGTGTGTGTGTGTGTGTGTGTGTGTGTGTGTGTGTGTGTGTGTGTGTGTGTGTGTGTGTGTGTGTGTGTGTGTGTGTGTGTGTGTGTGTGTGTGTGTGTGTGTGTGTGTGTGTGTGTGTGTGTGTGTGTGTGTGTGTGTGTGTGTGTGTGTGTGTGTGTGTGTGTGTGTGTGTGTGTGTGTGTGTGTGTGTGTGTGTGTGTGTGTGTGTTCCTGATAGAAATAGATATAAAAATATATAATCTTCCTGCTAGTAATACTCCAGCACATTTAGGTACCTGTTGCCTTATCTAATTTGATCAGCTTTCCTCCTCAGCCTCTGTGCATACAGTACTGAGGAGAACACAGTGAAGTATTTGTGAGCTGGGTCAGGAGTGAAGAATGATTTTAAAGCAGACAGAGAGAACTGGGGTAATAAATATAGTGCCCCTGGCACTAATGGTAATGTGAACCCTAATACAGACTATTAAAAAAAGATAATAAAAACACTTGTTTATAGATAGTTGTCCTTTAAAGAGGAACTCCAGTGAAAATAATGTAATAAAAAAATACTTCATTTTTACAAAAATTATGTATAAATGATTTAGTCGGTGTTTGCCCATTGTAAAATCTTTCCTCTCACTGATTTACATTCTGACATTTATCACATGGTGACATTTTTACTGCTGGCAGGTGAGGCCAGTGAAAGGAGATGCTACTTGGTTTTTTGGCAGTTGGAAACAGCTGTAAACAGCTATTTCCCACAATGCAACGAGGTTCAGACAGGAAAATGCAAGGACCATGGTCATCACAGTTTCCTGTGGGAGGGGTTTCACCACAATATCAACCATACAGAGCCCCCCTGATGATCTGTTTGAAAAAAGGAATAGATTTCTCGTGGAAAAGGGGGCATCAGCTACTGATTGGGATGAATTTCAATTCTTAGTCACACTTTCTCTTTAAGAAGAGTATAAGAAGGCATCACAGCAATACACACCTGCTAACATGGGTTCACTGTTTTTTTACTGTCACAAGCACAAAGAAAGGTTTGTGAAAGGAGAATTAGAAATCTTATTTCCAAACAGCTACTGTTGCAACACCTCTCAGAAAGAGGAAGAGGGCTTGAGGTTTAATCTGCAAACGCATTCCGGGTTCTCTTGAAACTCCTTTTATTTGTAACTCTTACAAAGACATGATCTTTTTCCATACTAGAGTAGTTTTTTTTGCCACAGGAATGGTCGGTTTCTTATGTCACATAATGTAATTTCCTTGGTACCATAAGTGACACTATTATGTTACGACATGGGATTTATCAGTAATTGGCCACATTCCATGGATTTGACAATATAAACACATTTACCATCTCCATCTACTTTTCCCCAAACAGCACTACTACAAACCCAAGTACCAGAAGGGAACGTGTTAATGCTAAGCGATTCCCTCCCCCTTCCCAAATAGCCTTGGCACTCAAATGTGCCTGGTGAGATGAGGAAGAGATGCTCCTCAGGCAGCTGTGCTATTGTTCCAAAACCAGTCAACTTCCTTGTTGTGACAAGATAAAACCTCCAGAGTAGCTACAGGGAGTGATACAAGCATCAAACACAGAGTGCAGATCTGTGTGGGCACAGACAGAACAGGAGTGTACGAGGGACTGAACGGGAGGAGGCTGTGTTACAATCAACTGAACAGAGATTTGTTTTTAAGGACTAATATAGCAACAGTACACAAAATAGATTTACACACATACTGAATAGTGGTCATAGAAATGTCTTTATACTAATTTTTACCAAATTCGGAATCCTACAATTTAGTACAGCGAACCGGTCACATGGCATGATCAATGGTTTGCCAAGCCCCAAATTAAATTATAGGATTTAGGACAAAAATAAGCTGTGTAATAAATAAATAACCTGCACTGCTCTTCTTATGTAGAGGGGACATCTTTGTGGCACTAGGTAAGGAGAGCAAGCAGTGGCTGCACCAAATAATTATTAGCAAGGAATAGAATAGCCAGACAGTCAGGGAACAAGGAGCCATTGGTGCTGAGTCTTCATTGCAGCACAGAATGTTGGTGGTAGGTAGTGGCATAATAGCTGCACAGAAAAATGAGGATTCATGAGGGGGGCGGGAGGGGCATTTGTTACAGCTGTACAGAGGGCAAGGAAGCATTGCATAGCATAGCTGCACAGAGGCACAAAGAACCAATCGTGTGTGCGCGCGTGTGTGTGTGTGTGTGTGTGGGGGGAAGGAAACATGGGCGTTGTAATGGCTGCACAGAGGCACAAGTAAAAAGGAGGAAGGGAGGCTGTAAAGAGGCAGCAAAGACAGCAAAATAAAGTATTGGGAGATGTATTGGTCACACAGTAAGATAGTCACTAAACTGTGGTAATCATAAAAATGTGGATACAGTCTTATACAGTGAGTAGAATGTAATGCATTGTGTTGCATCATACTCTACCGGTTGCACGTAAGACGTTTTGCACATTAGTCTGACTACCACAGTTTAGTGTTATTTAATATCCCCATAGACCAAAAGAAGCCATGGAGGGAAAAGGTATAATAGCTACACACGGGAACAGGAAAGGAAAGTAAGGGGGAGACTTATAGGTACACTGGACCATGAGTGCACTTGTTAGCCTGGCAGCAGTGTGGGTACATGTCAGTGAGTGTGTATAGGGTAGCTGGATGTCATTGGTAAATGTAGCCCATTTAATTGTTACTGGATTACTGGACATGAACGTGGCAAGTTAACAGCCCCCACCACGGGGATTTTTTTTCACTCTCTTTTCAAGGTGATCTCAACAACTCCCAGGATATCTGCCCCTAATTTACATAAAATGTAAATGCCTCTTTGCCCTTGTCTGTTCTATCTAGATGCAGTTCAAGTACAAGTTACACTTTTTTTTTAAAAGGCAAGTTGTGCATAATAATGGGGTGCGCAGTATCAGTATCCTATAGGATAGAACAGTATATCGACAGAAATGCATGTTCTAAGTGTTTGCAGTCTTTAATCTACACAGCAATAATGGAATGCTGAGCCACATAACCTAAATCAAACATTTTAGCTTTGCATTAACACAAATAAGTGCACATGTAAATGCAATGAACATGGTTGTAAAAACTGTGGATAATTATGAAGCACAGGAACTGATTTAAACAAAACTGATGTAATTGACTCCTGGGCACTTAGTAATAAATAATGGTGCATTTACGGCATGTCATTAGCTGTGTACCATGTGACTCAGAACACACACTGCAATTCATTTTTAGCTTCACTGTAATGTTTCTTAAAAAATGTACTGTATATTTGCTTTACTGTAGTCAGAGTTTTTTTTTTTTTTTTGTTTACAAGGAAAGTCTGAATGCTTGTAATCATCACTAAATAGCTATTAAATACCAACACACTCACAAGTGAAAAGAATGAAAGATCAAGAAGAAATGTAGCCTGCAGTATATGTATAAAGGCTACTTTGGGTAGGTCTAGGCTTAACACGCCTTTTGAAAGACTGCTGAAGCCACAAATCTCAAAGCCATATTTTCCTTGTTCCAGAGACACGTCATCTTGGTCTGCTAGATTTTTGCTTCAGCTCCGTTTGCTTCTAGCCTGCAGCAGAATAAGCACTGCTCCATGGCTTTCATTACAAGTGGTCTATGTAGGGTAAAGTGTATAATTTTCTTCTGGCATAGATGTCTATTAAAATGCCACACTGAAGAGGCAAGTACTGTGCTCTGTCAGATCTTGATGCAGGTGCAGAGCGAAAACACACACAAACCAAGGCGACAAATACAACTTAACCCTGACGCAAATAGGCTCTGGAATCTGTCAAGTCTCAGTAAGGCCTGGCGAAGTAACTTCACAGTAGAAAAATTATTCAGCATTTATGACTTTATTCGATATGTTCTTGTGTAGCAGAACTCATGAAAAAGCATGCGAGCATCTGATAACGAGATCGATATATAAGGTTCTACCCTGCTGTAATCACTTTTTTCTTAAAGTGTACCCGAGTTGACATGTGACATGGTGAGATAAACATGTGTATGTACAGTACAAAACATTAATAACCAGGCTGTTCATCTTTTATTTTGCTGTCTGAAATTTTTAATTTTCAGGCATGCAAGTGACAGCTTCTGTTGTGTCAGTACCCTGTCAGGAATATAGTAAACCTCACTGATAAACTTACAGCCACAAAAGTTTTTCTGGTAGAATACAACTTCTGAGGGCAGAAAGAGATAGAAAAAGGTCAATAGTTAATGTATTTTAACTCTGGGACACTTAATGGCCTGCCATTGAGCAGATACAATAAAACATTCAATCTACTTTGTAACTGTTTAAATATAAAATACAATTATGGGATATCTAAAAAAATAAAAAAAAAAATAAAAAAAAATAAAAAATTTAGGAGTAGGAGAATATACCATATTTACCCTATTACCCGCCATATAAGACTCACTTTTCCCATGTCCTATAAGGCAAAGGCAGGGAATCCCTGACTTACGAACCGCCAACCCGCCGTCATCTGGTATTCCCTTCCTGGTGCCCGCTGTTGCCCCCCCCCTGCTTGCCTCTCCTCCCTCCTGTTTCTCCAGGTCTCCCCCCCCCCCCCCCCCCAGTGTGAGCAGAGGCTTACCACCTCCATCATGCCCGCGGCGATTGAAGACATCTGGCTTCTCTCTGCGGCTTCCTATGACACGTTATTAGAAGCCGGCACTAGAGGAAGCCACACGGAAAAACCGGATGTCTTCAATCGGCACAGTCATGATGGAGGAAGTGAGCCGCTGTTCACACAGGGGGGGCGGAGATACTGGGGGCAGCAACGGTGGGACACATGGGGGAGGCAGGAGGAGACAGACCAACACATGGGGGAGACAGGACGGCACATAATAATCCGAACATTGTGTAGCGCTTTTCTCCTGTCGGACTCAAAGCGCTCAAGAGGCCACCCTGCAGTGTTAGGGAGTCTTGCCTTGAACTCCTTGCTGAAAAGGTACTTGACCTAGCCAGGATTCGAACCCTGGTCTCCCATGTCAAAGGCAGAGCCCTTAACCAGTACACTATCCAGCCACCACATGGGGGTGACGGGGGGATACAGGAGGAGACATGGGGGACATAGGAGGACACCATTTAGGGAAAGTCATGTACAAGATGCTCCTGAAATATGGACGCACCAGCTTAAGTTTATATTTTCTTCCCTGGTATTTGCCCTCTAAACCCCAGGTGCATCTTATATTCCAGAGCGTCTTAAACAGTAAATAATATGGTAAACAACTGTTTATCGCATCAGTTTATTTTCACCTCGGGTTCACCTTAAAGAATTACAGTTTGCTTTAAACCTAATAAGTAAGCATGCAGATCAGGTGCTCTGACTGAAGTCAGACTGGATTAGCTGCATGCTTGTTTCAGGTGTTTGATTCAGCCACTAGTGCAAACACAGAGATCAACAGGATAGTCAGGCAACTGGTATTGCTTAAGGCTACTTGCACACCAAGACGTTGCGTTAGGTGCTACGTTAAGGTCGCATAACGTGCACCTAACGCAAGGCCTGGTGCTCTTCAATGTGGACGTCAGAGTGAGCCACATTGTGCAGCTCACTCTGGCGTCCGTGATGCCGTGATGCGTACTCTTGGACGCATGCGGCATCACGTGGTCCCGCCGGCCAATCGCCGCACAGAGAGGCCGCACCAGGAAGTAAACACTGCACGTCACAACGTGCAGTGAATATTAATTAGCCATGTGCCTGGCCGCTCTCCGTTCCTCCCCAACATGACTGCGCATGTGCAAACAGTCTAACGCGGCTTAAGCCGCTGTAACGCCGTAGCATGCTGCACTTTCGGCAGAACGTGCAGCGTTACGTGTAACGCAACGTGGGCTGTGTGAACAGCCCACTTGTGTTACATTGCTGTGCGTTGGGGGAGCGTTACAGGCTGCACTAACGTGCGCCTGTAACGTCTTAGTGTGTAAGCAGCCTAAAAGGAAACATCCATATCCCTCTTAGTTAAGGTTCCCTTTAAGAAACAGACAGACAATCTACCCTACACCATTCAATTTTCATAGCAATTGATCAGAAAAATCCACCACTCCCAATCAACTTCTATTGAGAAAACATACCGAAAACTGGAAATTCGATTAGATTTCTCAACTGCATATATATCATATACCATAATCAACCATATAATCATAATTCAATTACTTTTATATTTTGCTCAAGGGAAAATAAAGAAATAATCTGATTCAAAGGTACTAAGTAGTAAGTCAGACATCTAAATATTTAAATGTAGGAGTGCGTTGTTTTTTTTGTTGTTGTTTTTTTTTACTTTATTTTATTTTAAATAAAAGCATGTAAAGCATGTTACAAGGTGTTACAACAATGGAGACGTAGTAGAAAGTAAGAGGAGTTTTAATATGCTGACAGAATTATACTGCTTTTCAGTTAAAAACAAGATCGTAACTAACAATTGACATGTTCAGGCTGTAAGAAAGCAAGATCAATACAAGGTGCTAAACAATAAGAGATGGCATATAATGTAGTCTGGATAAACGTAGGTCCAAGGATAACAGGCTTAAAGTGGATCCAAGGTGAACCTTTACTCATTGCATAATTGTGAACCTTTCCTATTGTTTATAGGGCATTCCTCAAGCCAAATACTTTTTTTGTTTTTGTTTCAATACTCTAATTCCCTATAAACTAAACAAGCCACGCCCACAGGTTTTCAGAGAGCCTTGGCAGTAGCAAGGGCTCATGGGAGCTCAGTCTGGGCAGGAGGAGGAGGTGGTGTTACTAGCCATTGATTTGAGAGGCAGAGGGGAGGAGGGGGATTAGGTTTTTTTCACAGGCTGAGTGCTCAAGATGCAGTTAAGCCTGCCTCTGTGTAAGGTTTACAAACAACATGGCTGCTGTCATTGTATCACAGGAAGAAATAATCATTTTCTATTAAAGCTGTTTGCAGCTAGATTTGCTGTGTAAACTATCTAAACTTTAGATAAGATATATAGACAAGTTACTTGTTATAGTTAGTTTTTCATCTCGGATCCGCTTTAAAATTAGGGGGTATGAGGCAAAGTTAGTGCGACAATGTCCAGGTCAACCACTGACTCCATGTTCCAAGGAAACTGTCCAGTTTGTTAGAGGTGGAAGAGGTGATATGCTCCAGGGAATACATTTCTTTAATTTTAAAGAGAGCCCGAGGTGGGCAAAACAGACAAAAAAACCTGACCTGGGGGGCTGAGCGGATCAGGTAGCTGCAAAAAACGCTGCTCCCATGGGTCGCAATGTCCCACTTTCACTTTGGTGATCTCTGGGTCACGATGCTGCACACATCCGTGTGTCTCTCATAGCATGCAGGAAGCAGGGGGAGTGGTAGGAGGTGTAGCCAGGGAGAGAGAGCTGCCCAATGGCAGCTCTGGAAACCCTGCAGGAAAGCCCCTGGCGGGCGTTTTGAACAGGGAATCCCTGTGTTTACCTCCGAGATAGCAACAAATGTTGTTAATCTCAGGGGGCTTTAGTGCGGTGGGGGTCAGAGAGCGTCGGTGGGGGGACACCGAGGCATGTTACAAGGCAGAGAACATGCCTCTCTGTCCCATCTGCCCACCTCGGGTTATCTTTAAAGGGAACCTAAACTGAGAAGGATATGGATTTTTCCTTTTACAATAATACCAGTTGCCTGACTCTCTTGCTGATCCTGTGTCTATACTTTTAGCCACAGCCCCTCAACAAGCATGCAGATCAGGTGCTCTAAATGAAGTCAGACTGGATTAGCTGCATGCTTGTTTCAGGTTTGTGATTCAGCCACTACAGCCGCCAGAGATCAGCAGGACTGACAAGCAAAGGGTATTGTTTAAAAGGAAACATCCATACCCCTCTCGGTTAAGGTTGCCTTTAAGAATTAGAGCTGATCTAGGAGGTAGATGGGTCTTCCAGGTTTGAGTCAGGAGAGACTGGGCAGCACTGCACACATGGGCTATAAAGGCATTAGAGTGCTTAGAGAGGCAGGGTTATGTCTATGGAAGCGGACAATCCAGGGGTCAGCCTGGCCCTGCATGGCGGGGGGTCAATCATGCTTTGGGGCTGTTTTGCTTCTGCAGGTACAAGAAAGCTTCAGCGTGTGCAAGGTACCATGAATTCTCTTCAGTACCAAGAGATATAGGAAGAAAATGTGATGCAGTCCATCACAAACCTGAGGCTTGGGAGGCGTTGGACCTTTCAACAGGACAATGATGCCAAGCATACCTCCAAGTCCACTAGAGCATGGTTGCAGATTAAAGGCTGGAACATTTTGGAGAGGCCATCGCAGTCATCAGACTTAAATCCGATTGAGAACCTCTGGTGGGACTTGGAGTTATCCGGGCTATATACAGTAAAGAAAATAAACGCTACTTACCGGGGGCTTCCTTCAGCCCCAAGCTCCCAGGACCTCCCTCGCCGCACCTCTGCCCGCAGCAGTTTGCCCGAGCTCCGTCCCGGTCCCCGGTGATGACGTCAGAGCGACTTCCAGGTCGCTCTGTACTGCGCCTGCATGAGCGGCGCTGTCAATCACCGCCACGTGGGCCGGTGCGGACTGCGCAGGCGCAGTAGTTCTGCGTCTGCACAGTCCGCTCCAGCCCAAGTGGCGGTGATTGACAGCGCCACTCGCGCAGGTGCAGTACAGAGCGACCTGGAGGTCGCTCTGACGTCATCGCCGGGGACTGGGACGGAGCTCGGGCGAACGACTGCGGACAGAGGTGCGGCGAGGGAGGTCCTGGGAGCTTGGGACTGGAGGAAGCCCCCGGTAAGTAGCGTTTATTTTCTTTATATAGCCCGGATAACTCCTTTAAAGAAAGCAGTTGCAGCGCGCAAGCCTAAGAATGTGACTGAACTGGAGGCTTTTACCCATGAAGAATGGGCTAAGATACCGGTAGATCGCTGCAAGACACTTGTGTCAAGCTATGCTTCACGTTTAAAAGCTGTTATAACTGGAAAAGGATGTTGTACTAAGTACTAAGAATGAATGTCACTTGGGGGTTGAAAAAAACTGATAATGATGTGAGCACAGAAAAGACATTTGCGGTTATTTCATTATAAAGGTTATGCTATATTTGTCTGACTGACAAATCCCTCTTTGATTTAATGGTCAACAAGATGACTGAAAAGATCACAATCAATGTCAAACTGGCCAAAACACTCAATTTCAGTGGGGTTGAATAATTTTGAACACAACTGTATGTCTAACAATCGACGGTCATGTCTTCCGACTTGGTCTTATTAATCTTAAAGCCAGAGACTTCGCTAAATTGGTTGATTCTCTTGAAAAGATTAGGGAGCAACACAGCTGGATTGGTAAGAGAGAAAATGGTGTCATCGGCAAATAGAACCCTTTTAAAGGTGTTACCCCCACATCAACCCCCAAAATATATGTTTAGCTAGAATCTTTAGATAGATATATATATATATAGATAGATAGATATATATATATATATAGATATATATATATATATATATATATATAGATATATATATATATATATATATATATATATATATCTCTATATATCAGGTATATGAGATGATCGTTATTAAAGGGGAACTGAAGAGAGAGGTATATGGAGGCTGCCATGTTTATTTCCTTTTAAGCAATACCAGTTGCCTGGCAGCCCTGCTGATCCTCTGCCTCTAATACTATTAGCCATAGCCCCTGAACAAGCATGCAGCAGATCAGGTGTTTCAGACTTTAAAGTCAGATCTGACAAGACTAGCTGCATGCTTGTTTCTGGTGTTATTCAGATACTACTGCAGAGAAATAGACCAGCAGGGCTGCCAGGCAACTGGTATTGATTAAAAGAAAATAAATATGGCAGCCTCCGTATACCTCTTACTTCAGTTCCCCTTTAAAGCAGTAGGATTAGCCATACTATGCCAGGGGAAAAAACACATATATAAGTAGATAAATACTTGATCTACTTACATAACACATGTATTGTACTGTCCACGTTTTGATTTCAGTGAATTTTATATAGTAAATTACGAGAATTCTGTTCCTGGTGGGGGCCATGTCTTTTGCCCACAGTTAAGGCTAACTCGTGATGTCATTTCTGCCCTTTACTTCTTTTCTTGTCTCCTCCAATCGCTGAGTCGCCTCAGCCTTGCTTGTAAACACAAGTGAGTAGGGGATTAGGTTTCAGATAAGCAGCAGACAGGGAAATAAAAGAAAGAGGAGGAATAGATTATAGATAAAAAGAACCCCCAGCATGCAATTCTTTGGCATGACTACTAAAGGGCCAGTGGTCCTTAAGTATGTGATAACTCCAAATCATAACAGCAGAAAAAGTTTAGAAAGTTTTGAATGCAGGCTTAGCATCTTTATCACTTAATACACTCAGACCAGTTGCTGTTGAAATTTGATTTTTATGGTGACGATACCGCTTTAACTTCTATGGGGTCTCTGCTGGGCTTCGGGGATGAGGACTATGGTGCCTCTCAGCATATCAGTAGGTAATTCTTCTTCGCCCTGCATGAGCCTATTAATAAGGGTAGCAATCTCAGAGGCCAAGAGAGTTTGAAAAGATTTATGGTATTGGGGAGAGTATCCATCCAGACCAGGGGCTTTCGAAACTTTAAGCATTTTGATTACCTCCATGACTTCCTCCGTGGTGACTGGGGCATTGAGGTAAGCTACATCTGGGGCGTTAAGTTTAGGGATAGGGAGTTGAGATAAGTAGTCTTAAAAAGTAGGAGCCTGGACCCTTAGCTGGTCGGTGGTGGTCCCATTATATACCTCCTTGTAGTAGGTGGCGAATGGTTGCAATATCACAATGGGCTATGGAGAAGCTGTCCTTTCGAGTCACACACGTCACAAGAGATTAAAACGGTTTAGGGCAAGTCTCTGGCTAAGCTTCCTGGCCAACATAGTGTCAGCCTTGTTACCGTTCTCGTAAAATCTCTGATTGGTCAGTCGGATAGAGTAGTCTGCTTTCGAGAATAAAAGGGAGCAAAGCTCCTGACTGAAAATCTGGAGCTGGTAGAACAAGCGAGAATCTCTACCAGCAACGTGCAGAGTCTCTAGTTGCCTGATCTCGTCAGCTATCCAACAAGGGAGAATCCATGAGTATATAATCAATTCTTGTGTAGCTCTGATGGGGGCCCGAATAAAAGGTATGCCCGCTCTCTCCCGGGTGGGCTGCTCTCCATGTATCCCAAGTGTTAGTATCTTTCAGAAACTGCAGGAGGATTTTGGATGATGAGCTACGCCTGTGTGTGCCAGAACCTCTGCCATCTAAAGATGAGCTGAAGTCATCTGATATTATTCGTTTTACCTTTCTGTATACAGCAATCTTGTCTAAGAGGACATGAACAAAACAAAAAAAAATAAAATAAAAAAAAAAAAAAAAAGAGAAAGAAGATCTCTGGCCCTCACAAAGAGCGTATAGAGGCAAGGGCAACCGGGGATCACTGTAGGTTCCCTGCAACTATCAAAATCTGCCCACTGTGTCCTTATGAACTAGATCAAATATCAATGCAAACCTCTTATGAGCTAGGATTGTGACCCCCACCTCTCTTTTGAGGCACCAAGGCATAGTAGACAGTCTGATAGGACTCATGCCAATATTTAGGTACATGGTCACATTTTGTGTTGGGTTATCTTAAAACACCAACTATCCAGGTTACCATACACATTCTTTCTTTTATGTAAAAAAACAAACAAGAAAAAAACACTTCACTTTATGCCTCCTCCACAGTGCTTAAAGGGAACCTAAAGTGAGAGCGACATAGGAGCTGCCATATTCATTTCCTTTTAAACAACACCAGTTGTCTGAGGTTCTGCCAATCTTTTTGGCTGCAGCAGTGTCTAAATCACATGTCGGAAACAAGCATGCGACTAATATTGTCAGTTTTTTGTCAGGAACATCAAAACTTCTTGCTTGTTGAGGGTCTATGGCTAAAATTATTAGAGGCAATGCATCAGCAGGACAGACAATATGCATTGTTTAATGGGAAATAAGTATGTCAGCCTTCATATCCCTCTCACTTCAGTTGTCATTCTAGTGCTGGCGCCTGCATAATGAGACAAAGGATTAGAAACTATGCTTTTTTTTATTTTTATTTTTTTTACCATCTACTCAACAAACATTCTGCAGGTTACAGCTCTATGCAACATCTAAAAAAAATGTGTCCAGTAATTGCGGCCATGCAGATATCCCTAAATTCATTTAATGAGAATTTACTAAACTATGTTAAAAGACGGCCAACTATGTGCAGCAATCATACGTATTGAACGACTGTCATATCATCATGACCGCCGCCATATCATCATTACCGTCGTATTGTTCAGATGACCACTGACTAGCGCAAATTACCGTAATCCTTTAAACAATCTTTCGTGTCCTGTCTCTTGGTTCAGTGGTACACGACCTTGAAAGACGGATTGGGGAACGGTTTGTTTGTCACCTCCGGTGATTCCCCAATCCATCTTCCAGTGCGTACTTAGCTCAAGCTATTGCTGAGGTCAGGTTCAGCTACATAATGGCCTAACCCCAGATGCTCAGTTATGCCTGCCGCTGCCTGCGCCAATACCTTCGGCTACATGTTAGCCAAATTCTATGCGCCAGTTACTGACTCCTACCAATATCCAGGACCACTTACAGACCTTCAGCACTATTTGGAGTTCGGCTATATGACAACTGAACTCAATGCACTACCGCTGCCATTATCTGGAGGTCGACTACATAGTAGCTTAACTCTGTGCACTGCTACTTGGTTACCAGTGACGTTATCCGGAGTTCGGTTATATGACGTCAGACCTCGACTCCCAAACTACCAGCTTTTTTCTATGCACCATGGGCTTGAAAATATGCAAACATGACAAAATCTCCATGCAAACAATGGCACAGTTGAGTACTACCCGAGAATTATTTGGCATTACAGCAGGGCTCCCAAATAACTGTTGAGCCACCTCCCTCATACCGCGTTCCCTGGTGCCCCTCCCCAATCCAACCCCACCTCATTGCTGAATATCTGGTGTCTAGTGCCCCCCCCCAATCCTCATACAGCGTACCTGGTGTCTTGTGGTTCCCCGTTCCCTAAACAGTGTGCCTGGTGTCTAGTGGTCCCCCATCCCTCTCTCATACAGCATACCTTGTGGGTAGTGGTTCCCCCCATCATACAGTGTTCCTGGTGTCTAGTTGTCCCCCCTCCTCTAACCTTACAGCATACCTGATATATAGTGGTACCCCCTCCCTCCCTCGTACTTGGGCCCATATGCAATTAATTTTTTTAACTGAGTTATCTCCTGACCTATGAGATCCTTTTCATCTTCTCTTTAAACTAAATTTTCAGCATTTTACAACTGAAACATTTCCCAAAATTTGATGAAAAAGGTACTATCAAATTTATTTTGAGTATTTTCTTGCTTGCCAATTACTGAAAATTCATTTTATGAAAAGTTGTAAAAATATCACCTAGAAGAAAACTCAGGAGAAAACATGAATTGCATATGGGCCCTGATGTCTAGTGATCCAGCGTTACTTTGCCCCCCTCTCCCTGAGTGTTCCCTTGTAACCCAGTGGCCACCCTCCCTCCCCACGTCCCCTAATTACATAATAGAGTAATGCAAGTGGAAGAGCATCTCACCTGATATGTGGCCAGACACACTGTACATGGTTACTGTCACATTCGGCCTCATGTTTGTGTACATCCCGATTCTAAGCAGGAAGTAGGGCGCAAGTTCTAGAGGCCGAATGTGACCGAAGACACCCCGAGATCAGGCGAGATGCTCTTCCTCTCCAATTAAGGGACATGGGGAGGGCGGCCACTAGACCACCAAGAAACACTGTGTGATAGAAGGAGGGGGACCACTAGACACCAAGTAACCTGTATGAACAAGATTTTTTTTTTTGGGGGGGAAGCTATTTAAAGAGCAAAAAATAAATCTCGGTTTATACTCATGTATATATGGTATGGAGAATATGGTAGTGCTGCATAACCTTAGTCAAATTATATAAACAATAACCCAAGTGTTGTAATACAGTGGTGTGAAAAACTATTAGCCCCCTTCCTTATGTCTTATTCTTTTGCATGTTTGTCACACTTAAATGTTTCTGCTCATCAAAAAACGTTAACCATTAGGTAAAGATAACATAATTGAACACAAAATGCAGTTTTAAATGATGGTTTTTATTATTTAGTGAGAAAAAAAAAACTCAAAACCTACATGGCCCTGTGTGAAAAAGAAATTGCCCCCTGAACCTAATAACTGGTTGGGCCACCCTTAGCAGCAATAACTGCAATCAAGTGTTTGCCATAACTTGCAACGAGTCTTTTACAGCGATCTGGAGGAATTTTGTCCCGCTCCTCTTTGCAGAATTGATGTAATTCAGCTTTATTTGAGGGTTTTCTAGCATGAACCACCTTTTTAAGGACATGCCACAACATCTCAATAGGATTCAGGTCAGGACTTTGACTAGGCGACTCCAAAGTCTTCATTTTGTCTATCTTCAGCCATTCAGAGGTGGATTTGCTGGTGTTCTTTGGGTCATTGTCCTGCTGCAGCACCCAAGATCGCTTCAGCTTGAGTTGACAAACAGATGGCCGGACATTCTCCTTCAGGATTTTTTGGTAGACAGTAGAATTCATGGTTCCATCTATCACAGCAAGCCTTCCAGGTCCTGAAGCAGCAAAACAACCCCAGATCACCACACTACCACCACCATATTTTACTGTTGGTATGATGTTCTTTTGCTGAAATGCTGTGTTACTTCTACGCCAGATGTAACGGGACACGCACCCTCCAAAAAGTTCAACTTTTGCCTCGTCGGTCCACAAGGTATTTTCCCAAAAGTCTTGGCAATCATTGCGATGTTTTTTAGCAAAATTGAGACGAGCCTTAATGTTCTTTTTGCTTAACCTCCCTGGCGGTTTATTTATTTTGCCAGGGAGGCTGCAACGTGGTTTTTTTTTAATAAAAAAAAAAAATATTTCATGCAGCCAACTGAAAGTTGGCTGCATGAAAGCCCACTAGAGGGCGCTCCTGTTGCGTTCTTTCGATCGCCTCCGGCAATCGAAAGTAACAAGATAGGCCGCAATGAGCGGCCTATCTTGTTTCGCTTTTGTCGTCGCCATGGCGACAAGCGGAGTGACGTCATGGACGTCGGTCGACGTCCTGACGTCAGAGCCGCCCGATCCAGCCTCTAGCGCCGGCCGGAACTGTTTGTTCCGGCTGCGCTGGGCTCGGGCGGCTGGGGGGACCCTCTTTCGCCGCTGCACGCGGCGGATCGCCGCGGAGCGGCGGCGATCGGGCAGCACACGCGGCTGGCAAAGTGCCAGCTGCGTGTGCTGCTTTTTTCAGAATTGAAATCGGCCCAGCAGGGCCTGAGCGGCGACCTCCGGCGGCATACCCCGAGCTCAGCTCGGGATTACCGCCAAGGAGGTTAAAGCGGAATATAACCCTGCATTTCAACTTTTCTCTAAAACATTATTTACAGCATATTATATGCAAAAAGCATTTTTTTTTTTACTAGACCAGCATTGGAAGGGTTAAACACAGAGGTTTTAAGTTCCGTGCAGACGTTCAGATAGTTACATTCTATTTAGTTAGATGTATCTATTGATAAACAGTTACACACTCTTTGGCTGTCCTCCAAGCTCCTTCTCAGTGAGAGAGATGAGTCACAATAAACACTTAAAAGATACATATTTGTAAACAAAAAGTATCTAACTGAAGTTCGGATGCGTCTGCAGAAATCTCTAGGGACTTTAAAGCCCTGTGTAACCCTTCCAATGCTGGTCTAGTAAAAAAAAAAAAAAAAAAATGCTGGTTGCATATAATATACTGTAAATAATGTTTTAGAGCAAAGTTGAAATGCAGGGTTATATTCCGCTTTAAAAGTGGTTTTGCACCTTGGATATCTGTCATGCAGGCCATTTTTGCCCAGTCTCTTTCTTATGGTGGAGTCATGAACACTGACCTTAATTGAGGCAAGTGAGGCGTGCAGTTCTTTAGATGTTGTCCTGGGGTCTTTTGTGGCCTCTCGGATGAGTTTTCTCTGCGCTCTTGGGGTAATTTTGGTCGGCCGGCCACTCCTGGGAATGTTCATCACTGTTCCATGTTTTTGCCATTTGTGGATAATGGCTCTCACTGCTGTTCGCTGGAGTCCCAAAGCTTTAGACATGGCTTTATAACCTTTACCAGACTGATAGATCTCAATTATAGTACTTTTGTTCTCATTTGTTCCTGAATTTCTTTGGATCTTGGCATGATGTCTAGCTTTTGAGGTGCTTTTGGTCTACTTCTCTGTGTCAGATAACTCCTATTTAGGTGCTTTCTTGATTGAAACAGGTGTGGCAGTAATCAGGCCTGGGGGCGACTACAGAAATTGAACTCATTTGTGATAAACCACAGTTAAGTTATTTTTAAACAAGGGGGGCAATTTCTTTTTCACACTGGGCCATGGAGATTTGGAGTTTTTTTTTCTCACTAAATAATAAACCATCATTTAAAACTGCATTTTGTGTTCAATTATGTTATCTTTGACTAATAGTTAACAGTTTTTGATGAGCAGAAACATTTAAGTGTGACAAACATGCAAAAAAATAAGAAATCAGGAAGGGGGCAAATAGTTTTTCACACCACTGTATATCAAATTAATGTATTTCATCAGCCAAGTGAGTTTGGAATATATATGGAATTGGACCTAGAGCCGACAATAGTAACATATTTACACTCTACAGCTCAGATACAAAAATAACTTTTTATAAAATACTATAATCTAGAATAAAAATTATGTATGAATGTCAAGTTGCATAAGAGCTCAGCTGGACTTCATGCCACTGAAACAACTACATACTGGGCTTTATTCACATAGAAGAGAAGTACTTTATTATGGCTATTATCTGTAAAATAATATGTTTTAACATTCTTTTTTTTTTTTATTACAAGTTAATATCTCACGGGTCAACGTTGGAACTTTTTTGCTGATTCCAATGCCTGCTTCATCTATACAGGCTGGCGATGTGCGCACGTGCGCGCACACACACACACACACACACACACACACACACACACACACACACACACACACACACACACACACACACACACACACGTCTGCAGGGATGGGAGGGGTGGTGTTCTAGATGACCCAGTACTCCAGATATTGTCCTAGCCAATAGGTACTCCAGATCTCTTTTGGGTAGCTGTACACACACCAGATTCTATACAGAGATGGCTCTAACCATTCGCTCAACCCGAGAATACTCTAGGGTGTATTTATATAAACTAGGAGACCAAAAAACATATCCATAATGCACCACTACAAATAGGTCAATTGGTCCTGCCCAGAAATATGGCCTTAAACCTCATACACATCCCTCCAGCAACACTGCAGGGCCGAGGTTGTACAGATGCTAGCTATGCAGAGGGCAGCAAGTGGTGAGAACAATGCCCTCGATTGTCACTTGGCCGAAGCGATCTGCCAGGTGGATCATTGACCAAGCAGCAAAGAGGGGCTGGGAGCTGCTGCACGTATGCTGAATTCTCAGCAGAGGCGGTTATCAGCCACATGGATCTTTAAAGAGAATCTGTATTGTTAAAATCGCTCAAAAGTAAACATACCAGTGCGTTAGGGGACATCTCCTATTACCCTCTGTCACAATTTCGCCGTTCCTCACCGCATTAAAAGTGGTTAAAAACAGTTTTAAAAAGTTTGTTTGTAAACAAACAAAATGGCCACCAAAACAGGAAGTAGGTTGATGTACAGTATGTCCACACATAGAAAATACATCCAAACATAAGCAGGCTGTATACAGCATTCCTTTTGAATCTCAAGAGATCATTTGTGTGTTTCTTTCCCCCATGCACTGAAGTTTCAGGCTGCTCTTTTCTTCCTGCAAACAGCTTTGCCCTTGTTTGTAATTCCTCAGTATGTGAAAGCCCAGCCAGCTCAGAGGACGATTTATCCAGCTGATTAGAGCAGCTTCTCTCTTCTCTCTTATCTAAATAACACACAGGCAGTGTGCATAGAGGGGCCAGAAAGGGTGAGTTCATAGCAGAACCACAACACTGAAGAACTTGGCAGCCTTCCAGACACAGGCCGACAAGTCTGACAGGGGAAAGATACATTGATTTATTACAGAGACTGTCATAGTAGAAAGTGCTGCAGTTAGCCAGAACACATTAGAATAGCTTTTGGAACATGTAGGATGATAAAAAACAGGATGCAATTTTTGTTACGGAGTCTCTTTAAGGCTACAGTGGGAACATAAGACAATGACAGACTATGGTAGGAACGAGATTGTGTGCGTCTTTGAGGGATAGTTAGTGACATGACTATATACATTATGTAAAAGTGCTGCAGAAGATGTCAGTGCTACATAAATACATGATAATTTATTAAAACTGTTAGTGTACAGGTCCTTCTAAAAAAAATAGCATATTGTGATAAAGTTGATTATTTTCTATAGTGTACTGATAAACATTAGACTTTCATATATTTTAGATTCATTACACACAACTGAAGTAGTGCAAGCCTTTTATTGTTTTAATATTGATGATTTTGACATACAGCTGATGAAAACCCAAAATTCCTATCAAAAAATTAGCATATCATGAAAAGGTTCTCTAAACGAGCTATTAACCTAATCATCTGAATCAACTAATTAACTCTAAACACCTGCAAAAAAGATTCCTGAGGCTTTTAAAAACTCCCAGCCTAGTTCATTACTCAAAACCGCAATCATGGGTAAGACTGACGACCTGACTGCTGTCCAGAAGGCCATCATTGACACCCTCAAGCAAGAGGGTAAGACACAGGAAGACATTTCTTAACGAATAGGCTGTTCCCAGAGTGCTGTATCAAGGCACCTCAGTGGGAAGTCTGTGGGAAGGAAAAAAAGTGTGGCAGAAAACGCTGCACAACAAGAAGAGGTGACCGGACCCTGAGGAAGATTGTGGAGAAGGAACGATTCCAGACCTTGGGGGATCGGAAGCAGTGGACTGAGTTTGGAGTAGCAACATCCAGAGCCACCGTGTACAGGCGTGTGCAGGAAATGGGCTACAGGTTCCGCATTCCCCAGGTCAAGCCACTTTTGAACCAGAAACAGCGGCAGAAGCGCCTGATCTGGGCTACAGAGAAGCAGCACTGGACTGTTGCTCAGTGGTCCAAAGTACTTTTTTTGGATGAAAGCAACTTTTGCATGTCATTCGGAAATCAAGGTGACAGAGTCTGTAGGAAGACTGGGGAGAGGGAAATGCCAAAATGCCTGAAGTCTAGTGTCAAGTACCCACAGTCAGTGATGGTCTGGGGTGCCATGTCAGCTGCTGGTGTTGGTCCACTGTGTTTTATCAAGAGCAGGGTCAATGCAGCTAGCTATCAGGAGATTTTTGAGCACTTCATGCTTCCATCTGCTAAAAAGCTTTACGGAGATGAAGATTTCATTTTTCAGCACGCCCTGGCACCTGCTCACAGTGCCAAAACCACTGGTAAATGGTTTACTGACCATGGTATTACTGTGCTCAATTGGCCTGACAACTCTCCTGACCTGAACCCCATAGAGAATCTGTGGGATATTGTGAAGAGAAAGTTGAGAGATGCAAGACCCAACACTCTGGATGAGCTTAAAGCCGCTTTCAAAGCATCCTGGGCCTCCATAACACCTGAGCAGTGCCACAGGCTGATTGCCTCCATGCCACGCCGCATTGAAGCAGTCATTTCTGCAAAAGGATTCCCGACCAAGTATTGAGTGCATAACTGAACATAATTATTTGAAGGTTGAATTTTTTTGTTTTAAAAACACTTTTCTTTTATTGGTCGGATGAAATATGCTAATTTTTTGAGACAGGAATTTTGGGTTTTCATGAGATGTATGCCAAAATCATCAATATTAAAACAATAAAAGGCTTGAACTACTTCAGTTGTGTGTAATGAATCTAAAATATATGAAAGTCTAATGTTTATCAGTACATTACAGAAAATAATGAACTTTATCACAATATGCTAATTTTTTTTTTAGAAGGACCTGTATATGGCTAGCTTTATAAGGCATCACCAGACCATAGAAGACTGGATATCATAAATGTCCTGAACTAAAAATTGCCTGCTGTTAGGTGTCACGAATTTGCAGCCATTACTTGAGGTAAGAGGTTAGTAAAACAGTAGTTGAAGTACTGCAGTCACATAAATGTACCAATGGCGAGACATCTATAATGTCCTGTATTACAAAGTCTTGGCTGCAGCTGCACGTACACATCTGCAATTGCACAACCCTTAGTTCATTAACCTTCTAATGATCCTCACCAGAGTTTGAAGTAGCGAGTCTGTTGCTACAACAGCAGAAAGTCTCTCCTCACTTACATGACCCCTTGAACATGTTAACTGACTGTCCTTCTCTTTGTATGCAGAGAAAAAATGGGAAGCTGGAGACAGCCATGTATCTGCAGCTGTGGGCTAAAGTAGCAACTAAAAGAAGTGGGAAGTATAAACACCATAAGATTCCTATTCACCACAAAGAGGAAGTGATGTCAAACTGCATTCTATTTAATATTACAGTACAAGAGGAGAAAAAAAAAAAAGGACTATTATGTTCTCAGGCAGGCATAGAAGTTTAACTTGCCCTTTTCTCAGACTGAAAATGGTTTAAGCTTGAGATAAATGTTAAGAAATAGTCATAAAACTGTCATATATTAAAGTAACTTGTCTGAAAGGAAAGCAAAGTCTTTGTTGTGTGACAGTCAGATACCAGCTCAGAGAGTAACAAAAAGCACTTAAAGTGGATCCGAGATAAACTTTTACTCATTGCAGAATTGTGTTCCTTTCATATAGTTTACAGAGCATTCCTCAAGCCAAAGACTTTTTTTGTTTTGTTTTAATACTCTAATTACCTACAAACTTAACAAGCCTCGCCAACAGCTCCTTTTGTGCCTTGGCACTGTAGCAAGGGCTTATGGGAGCTCAGTCTGGGCAGGAGGAGGTTACTAGCCATTGATTTCAGAGGCAGAGGGGAGGAGGAGAGGGGACCGAATTTACACACAGGCAAGCCGATAGCATCTCCAGCCCTCAGCCTGTGACAAACAGAACATGGCTGCCCTCATTGTATCACAGGAATAAATCAAACTTTTGAAGCTGTTTGCAGCTAGATATGCTGTGTAACCTATTTAAACTTTAGATAAGATATATAGACAAGTTACTTGTTATTAGTTTTTCATCTCATCTCGGATGCGCTTTAAATGCAAGTTCACATGCTGCACTCCTCCCTGAGCTGGCTGCATGTTTGTTCCAGGTGTGCCACTCAATTTACTGAAGCCCAAATGTCAGTATGACAGCCAGGCACTAAGGCCTCGTTCACACTATACGTGCTGCCGTGTGCATTTTGGCAACGTGTATGGTTTGCGAGCAGCAGGAACATCAAAAGTGCATAGAAAGCACTTCTGACGTACAGACTATGCGAGATATGCAGCAGTGTGGTGCGCTATTGCACTGCTGCACACATTTTTGGCAAAGCACGTCAATGATCCCATTCACTGTAATGAATGGGATCAGCAGCACAACGCAGATGGTGTGCGATCGGGTGCACTTTCGTCCTGAACGCACGGCCATATGCGTTGCCTAATGTGAACGAGGCCTTAGAGATGAAAACTGCCAGTGAAGATATTTTTTGGAAAAAATATAGTACAGACCTATTATATACTTCTTGCACAGTCAGTCTGCATTAAATGCATTCTCTGCTTTCAAAATGACTAATCACTTAGGGCTCGTTTCCACATCCAACACAGAAGCCATGCTTCAGCACGGCTCGGCGTTGCATGCAATTCCCCCAGGGGTGGCGCTTACAATCCCATTCATTATGGTGAATGGGATGGTGAGCGCAATCGCCCCAAAATGCGTGCAACCATGCACTGCGATTCAGTGGTGAATCGCAGCGCATGTATTGAGACATCAGATAGTGCACTCTATGCACTCTCTTATGTCCCTGCAATTGCGTTACCATAAGGGCGGCTAAAAGCGCACATATGGAAACGATCCCTTAGGGCCCATTCACACTTAAGCGGTTTGCCGGCGACTTCGGCAAAACGCTCAAACACTAGCGCTTTTGAAAGCACTAGTGTAATTAAACCCTATGGGCCCATTCTTACTTGGGCGATTTGCGGTGATTACCGAGAAACGCAAACGCGTCGCCAGCACCATTTTTCAGGCGATTCTCCGGCGATTGCGTTTGTGTTATAGAAGCGCTAAACGCGATCGTGGGGGGGGGGGGGGCGGGAAGAAATAAAATCGCTGTAGTGTTTAGTGGTTTTTCCGTTGAAAAAAAAAATCACTCACGCAAAACGCCGGCGTTCACTGGTACGCAGCGTGACCAAGCGTCTGTATAGGCGTGAAACGTCCGTCGCCGGATCCACTCAGTGCCCTGGCTCCCTCACCTCCACCGATCATCACCTTTTAAGACCACCAGAATGAGGTATTTATGGTTGTGGTAACCTATGGATGTCTGTCTTGACTTGCAATAAACAGTATTGGACGGAAGGTGCCCGGATTCCATCTTTCTTCTTCTAGTGACGTTTCTAACATTGTCAGATCTGACAAGATTAGCTGTATGCTTGTTTCTGGTGTTATTCATAGACTACTACAGCCAAATAAGATCAGCAGGGCTGCCAGGCAACTGGCATTGTATAAAAGGAAATAAATATGGCAGCTTCCACATCCCTCTCACTTCAGATGTTTTTTAACCATTTCCACTCCCCCGGGACGAGTAACTAAGCCCCTGCAAAATGCCAGAACTCTGTGCAGGGGCGTAGGTACTACGTCCCTCCCGCCTTGATCTAAGTTCCCCTGTGAATGGCTGCAGCCGTCTATTCAGATAGCTCTGCTATTCATGACTCCAGGGCACGTGGTGCTTCCGCTTCCGTACTAACAGCACGGAGCTGAAGTCACCACTGAGGACATCTTGTGGCCAAATTAACTGTAATATTACATCCCCTTTTTTTCAGTTTATCATCCCTAGTTACTTTATTTTTTTTTTTAATTAACCCCTGACCTCCCACACTCCCCTAAAAAACCAGAGGTGGGTTTCTGCAATCAATATTAGGACACAGAGCCACATTCTGCATACTATCACCAGTCTCTGTGTCCTTATAGTGTGCCCCCAGCCACCACCCGGGCTCTGCTGTCCCCCTTATAAAAACCGCCAGGCTGGTGACACACAGATTGTCGCTAGTTGGCTGTTTACATTCAGGTTGCCACTCACCACCGCTCCCCCGCCTCCTGTATAGCGCGGCTCCCCGCCTGCATCCCTTCCCCTCCCCACCTCTGTAAGCCGATTGGAGGAAGCTTACGAAGGTGGGGAGGGAAGGGACACAGACGGGGAGCTGTGCTATAAGCCTGAATGTATCAGCCGACTAGCGACAATCTGTGTGTCCCCAGCCTGGCGGTTTTTATAAAGGGGACAGCAGAGCACGGGGGGCGGCTGGATGCAGACTATAAGGACACAGAGGCTGGTGATTGTATGCAGAATGTGCCTCTGTGTCCTAATATTGATTGCGGAAATCCACTTTGGATTCTCTTTAAAGGTCATTGGCTGTTGTTGCCCCACCCCTTAGTGATCAATACTTTAACGTTTGAGAACAAAGGCATTCAAGATATAGATAGAAAGATACCGTATTTTTCGGACCATAAGACACACCTAGGTTTAGAGGACAAAAATCAGGAAAAAAAATATACATCATACTTATCCTGGTGCGTCCATGGCACAGGGGCGTCTTATGAACCTTTTCCTCCAATTCCCCTAAATTGTTATGTCTCCCTTGTACCTTCTGGGTCCCCCTTGTACCTTTTATGTCCCTCTGTGTCCTCCTCAGTCCTTTCTGTGTCCACTCATGTCCATTCTGTGTCCCCCTTATCCTTCCTTTTTGTTAGTCCTGTGTCCCCCTCTCTCTGTCCAGGTCGCCGTCCTGCACATCACTTACTCTTCTTCCAGATGTCCCTTTCAGATGCCCGCTGGCCAATCATGTGATGGTGCTGTCAATCATGGCCGTTGCAGCAGCCAGAAACGCTTACCCTTGCCGTCCACCGCATCACTTTTCTGCCTGGCCTCTGCTTTCATATGTTTCATTCAGAAATCCGCTGGCCAATCACCTGGGGACGCTGTCAATCAAAGCCGCTGCAGTGGCCAAGTACGCTGACCCCCGCTGTCCATCGCACCGGCACTCGCTGTTCTTCCTGTATGTTCCCATTCAGACTCCCGCTGGCCAATCAGGCGGTGGCCGATGGTCTTGAGGGCAGGACAAAGCTCTGCCATACTAGCCAATCACTGCACTCGCTCTGAGATCAGCGAGTGCAGTGATTGGCTAGTATGGCAGAGCCTTGTCCCGCCCTCAAGACCATCGGCCCCCGCCTGATTTGCCAGCGGAAATCTGAATGGAAACATACAGAAAGAACAGATAGTGCTGCTGCGATGGACGGAGGTCAGCGTGTTTGGTTGGTGCAGTGGCCATGATTGACAGCGTCCCCGTTTTCTTAGACGGCGGGCCGGGGCATCTGATAGGAATATATGAAGATCAAGGCCAAGCAAAACAGTAAAATGATGTGGTGAACGACAGGAGTTAGCGTGTCTGGCCACTGCAGTGGCTGTGATTGACTGCGTCCCCAGGTGATTGGCCAGCGGGCTTCTGAAAGGGATCATGTTGATGTATGGAGGAAGAGCAAGTTATGTGCTAGTGCGGTGGATGCAGGGGTCAGCTGCTGGTCTCATTTGTTACATTCAAACTATAAGACGCAGGTAAGTGCGTCTTATGGTCCGAAAAATACGATAGATATATTTATTAAACAAAAAAAACCACAGCCTAGATCTTTTCAGGATTGGGGATTGTACCTTTCTTGTCACATGCACTTCAGGTACACTTCATATTATTCAGGAGGTTTGTCTGCTGTTTGTTATTCATGAAGCTGATAAACCGCTCTATCACTTTCACTATATCTCAAATTGTGGCACCTTTAACAACCATATCACCCTGTTCATTTCAAGATGGCGGTAGCTTCACCTTAAAAAAAAACTGAACAGGAAGTGACTGCTCCTTCTGGTGCTGGATTCTCAGCAGCATGACTGGTTGCTAAGTAACAGAAATCAGGCACTATTCTGTGCACCGGTTTCTACTGTACATACTGAAGACATCAGAAGTCTTATTGAACCCATGATTTATAAAGCAATATCACACAGAAAGCTGGAATAGCTACAAATCTCCAACTACAGCTATCAACAAAGTCACATTAGCAGTAACATGTGACTGTAAGCCATTTGCATTTGAGCTGCTGTTGCAGGACAGATTTGGATTTAGCAGTATGTGAACCTGAAATCCATATGTCCCATCACTGAAAACAGCTATTCCTACCACCATTATTGATGTATGCAATTGTTTATGCAGTAATTCAGTCAGCACTGACATCTTCAATAACAGGTTCCAGGAGCAGGAGTATTAGTGTCCTCCAATAAAAAACATGATTTTTGGGTTCAAATGCTGCTGAATCTGATCTTCACCAATTCCAGCTACTGGTGTAATACAGGCCTTAAAATGGATCCATGATGCAAAATATCACATACGTGCATGCTGGCCTGCATGGTACCCAAATTAAGTAAAACCAAAAACTTGCAAGGTAATTGTACCTATAACATATACAGTACCTAAAACCACAACTCCTGAACAGTAAATCAAGTAGCATGCATTAGTGATTTTGGTCCCTTAATGAGAACCTGAGATAGATGGAAAATATACATTCCTGGGGCTTCCTCCAGTTTCATAAACTGAGGAGTCGGATGATTTTTGTACCAAATCAACAGCCCTGGTATTAGAGTAAGGAGTTGGAGCCATTTTAGGTACCTGAAGTCTAAGTTGGAGTCGGAGGTTTCATAAACTGAGGAGTCGGATGATTTTTGTACCGACTCCACAGCCCTGGCCCCAGGTACGTATATTTTTTCTTCCAGTCGCAATCTCAGGTACACTTTAAGAGCTGTGGTAACCCTCTGACTGCCTATTATGTATGAACGTTTTCCCATTATACATCAATATATACAATGCATCCGGAAAGTATTTACAGCTCATCACTTTTTCCACATTTTGTTATGTTACAGCCTTATCCCAAGCTGTTATTTGTTACTTTTATTAATATTTGGAAGCACTCAGTTTCTCTTTTCCCGGGGGGGGAAGGGGGGGGGGCTGGGGGCTTGCTAGGGTCTGGACAGCATGGGAGGTTTGGGGGAGACCTGGCGTCTTCTGCCACTACACTGCTGGGCCTAGTGGAGGCACTTTTAGCTTAGCCAAAACCATGAAGACCATTTCAACAAGATCTGGACCCCTTGGTGTCGCCTTACTCACTAATCATATGGGTCCTCATTCCTATGTATGCTTTGTTTTCTATATTGCCACTGACTCATATTTTGTGGCTTAAAGAGAACCCAAGGCGGGCATTTTAAATCTTAAGAGAACACAGAGGTATGTCCTTTGCACAAGGACATGCCTCTGTGTCTCGATATTACTGTCTCTAGTCCCCCCCCCCCCCCCCCCCCCAGTGCTTTTTACAGGGGGAACAGCAGACCTCGGGGGGGGGGGGAATTGGAGGCGGCAATAGCGAGACACAAAGGCATGTAATTGTGCAAAGGTCATGCCTCTGTGTTCTCTTAAGATTTAAAATGCCCACCTCGGATTCTCTTTTAGGGCTGGTGCACACCGAGCGGCTTTTTGGGCGTTTTCAGATCCGCTTGCGGCTGCGGATCTGCTTGGTCAATGTATCTCAATGGGGTAGTGCACACCATAGCGGGAGGAGTTTTGCAGAAACGAAAAATGCCGGGGTGAGGCATTTTTTGGAGTTCGGATGCGTTTCTGCCTCAATGTTAAGTATAGGAAAAACGCAAACCGCTCTGAAAAACGGCACTTCGGCCCGATGCACACCAAAAACCGCTAGCAGATCCGCAAAATGCTAGCAGATTTTGAAACGCTTTTTCTTCTTTTTCTGCAGCGTTTCAGCTAGCGTTTTGCGGTTTTGGGAAGCGGTTTTGGTGTAGTAGATTTCATGTATTGTTACAGTAAAGCTGTTACTGAACAGCTACTGTAACAAAAAACGCCTGGCAAGCCGCTCTGAAGTGCCGTTTTTCAGAGCGGTTTGCGGTTTTCCTATACTTAACATTGAGGCAGAAACGCCTCCGCAATCCAAAGTCTGCAGCAGCCCGGGAGTATGCGTTTCTGCAAAACGCCTCCCGCTCTGGTGTGCACCAGCCCATTGAAATACATTACCCAAGCGGATCCGCACCTGCAAGCGGATCGCAAAATGCAGCCGAACCGCTCTGGTGTGCACTAGGCCTTCAGAGCTGTTTTGCAGGCGTTTTTGTTACAGAAGCTGTTCAGTAACAACTTTACTGTAACAATATATGAAATCTACTATACTGAAAACCGCAGCAGCAATCCGCAAAACGCTATAGAAAAATAAAAAAAAGCGTTTCAAAATCTGCTAGCATTTTGCGGATCTGCTAGCGGGTTTTGGTGTGCACCAGGCCTAAGACCTTCTTGATGTAGCAATTTAGACTCCGTACACACATACAATTTTTATCTGCAAGATGACTGCCCAACAGATTTTGAATACTATGAATAGACTGTGAATGTAAGCTCTCATACTACATGAATGTGATAAATTTGGCCAGTCATCTGCAGATAAAAATTTGATGTGTGTATGGACCTTTAGAATTAGGTACCCCTTTGTACACCAAATGTGTACAGGTGTATATTAATCTTGGTCTTAAACACAATTTGTGGCAATAACTGTAATATTACACTGTTTTCTCTAACTTTGTTGAAAAAAAAAATTGAGTTTTTCATAGATATGATAACAACTAGTTTAGATAGAATTGCAAATAGGATTCTTTTATGGTGTGAATATATTAAGGGTAGGAACACACTAGACAGAATCGCATATGAGTTTTCCATAGCACATAGTGGAAAAAGCATATGCGATTCTGCCTAGTGTGTTCCTACTATAAATATGGTCTTTTATTTCAATCCGAATGACCTCATAAAAAATATGACCATTTGTTAAAAGCTTTGGCAGGGAACACACTTGACAGCTTTCGTACGCGTTTTCTGCACAGAAAAACTGAGAACACATGTTAATCAATGGGCTAGTTCACACTTATCGTGGTTTTCATGCGCAGAAAAAAAAACTGACATTCTGCATCATGTTTCTGCACATTTTGTCAGTTTTTTGCATCAATTACATTAGCTGCCGTGAAAAAACGCGCTTGTTTTCCTGCATAGAAACACACTTGGTGTGCAGAAAACGTACACAGAAAAACGCGCGCAGAAAACTGAAAGACAGGTGTGTCCCCTGCCACACTGTTAATGGGCTCCTGGCCATTTCTACAGGAAAGTGTCGAATCGCATGCACTAAGCCGCATGTGTTTTCCAGATGTATTTTTAAAACGCATGCTTTCTTCCACACGGTTTTCATGGTTTTTGTTTCTCCTATGCAACATAGGGCTATATTACATAGGGCAATATCCTTCTTGTTTTTTCTTCCTAAAAATGCATACACATGGATTTTCCATTGCAATACATTATATGTGAATCACACATGAAAAGCATCTAGAAAATTGCTGCATGCTGTCAGTTTTTGGGTGATTTTCTTTGCATAGAATGGAAATTATCCCATATAATTTCATTTAATATTTGTTCTATTGCAAATTGGAAACATGTATTGGAAACTTATCCTTGTCAAATTTCAGTAGAGTAGTTATTTTTCCTATTACAAATGCATTTTAGGGAAAGTTGTCATATTTAGACAGTAACGTATGTACCATATTACGGCTGGTTCATGCCAAGAGTGCTTTTCAAAACATCAGCACTTCGAAAAGCAGTTGACTTATATAACCCTCTGTAGGGCATTGCCACTGCAGCAGTGCAATTTTGTTTAAATTGTAAACCCTCTGCATGAATCTTTTTGGGAGAGATTAAGCTTGAACAAATCTCCAAAAATGCACACTCATTCAAAAATCCCTTTACAAAATCGCAATTGCTAGCGACTGCATCTGCAATTTTCAGTGTGAACTAAACCCTACAGAATTAAGAATAGGGGATAACAAATCTAGAGGGGTATCTACAGTTTCTTCCTCAGTATTTCACTCAGTGGGCAGATTTATCCATACTGATGCCAAAGATGGCCACAATCAGATGCAAATAAGTCTAAGTTAAAGCTAATTTTATGGTAATTTTTTCAAACTTATGCTGTTTGAAAATAGTCTAGTTCCAAATGCAACTGCTGATGCATTTGATTTGTCCATTTTTAAGTATGGTTGCATGTTATGAGAATTTTTTGCGGACCACTAAATTCAGTAAGACATGGGCCAGTGGCATTCTAAAAACTGAGGCCCATCCCAGATAGAGGTTTTGATGAGCTCTGCTAAAGTCAAACAACAGCAATTACAGATGACACATAAAGGTTTCTGCAATATGCAGTATGCTTTCCTCAAATGTTTTATTTACATTATTCAGTGGAATATGTATAGAAAGAAAATGGGAAATTATCCAAACATTGTATTGCTGCATCTTACAGCAGACGTTTCCTGATTTCCAGTACCAGAAGTTTGGCAAATCTTTCCAATAAGGTCAGAGATAGTTATAATGCCTACTCTGCATCACTACAAACTTTTTTCAGGTTTTTAATGCTATGGCTCACTTTCTGTCTTGGTGAAAACAGGCTAACCTTGGGCTCTCGGCCAGGAAATGCAGTTTTGCCTTTACGGGTACAACAATAACATCACAATAGACACCAATTTTAAAATAACTGTTTAAGGTGGAGTTAGACGTCAAGTGGCGAATAATGTGATATGAACTGGATGATCAGCAGAGCTGAAGAAGACAGACTATAAACTGACAGAAGTGACAGCAGAACCCCACCAACTATAGCTGTACTCATCAACTTCTCCTTTTCACACACCCCTTTGTGTCCTTCTCACCCAATAGGAGCAGCTTGACTTCTTTGGACGCTTTCGCCCCGTCCTCCCTCAGGTTGCGATCTATGATTTTACTCCTCTCCACCGCCGCTCTATCCTCGGCACTCAGCGTGCAGCCCATGGTGAAGCCGGGCAACCAACACCCGTCTGTGGCTGCAGCACACCTCTGCCTGGCCCCGCTTCCTCTAGCAGTCAGCGCTGCTCAGCGTCACTACCGCTACACAGTGGCCAGCAGCAGCCCGTCCTGGCTGGAGGTTCCTTTGTGCGTAGTGCGCATGTGCGGCACATACGCGGCGTCACCGGCTGAGGGAGTGTGTGGTCATGTTGCTGCTCAGGCTGGGAAGTACCTAGTCAGTAAGTCAGCACTCAGCAGCATCTCCAGCATGGCACTGCAGCGGTATATGTATCTCCTTCCTATTCCGTACTGCGCCCAGTTGTCCCTCTTTTTAGTAATAGATAGTGGTGTTAATTTATTGTGACTGGCGATTCATTCATATATGCTTGCACACTTCTCTTCATTTTCTGTTTGCTTTTAGTTTTAATAGTTGATAATTGTATAGTTATAATAGTTAACATGTACCGAATCTCAGCTCTTCCTGTCCAGTAATCCAGCACCCAGGCTCGGATTTATATCACAGGAGCCTATAGGCACCTATGTCCTGGCACCATAGAGTTCCTTGAACCTGCAAACCCCCGCCAAACCACACTGCAAGTGTGCTGGCTGTCCCAGCTGTCACTTCACGCTTACTTCCCTTGCCCATCATAGGTAGATACCAATGACCCTTAGTGTTAGGTAGCCAGAGATATCCTCAGTATTATGTAGCTAGGGGTGACCCCTAGTATTAGGTAGCTAGAGGTGCCCCCCGACTGAAGGGTAATCTGGTCAGTGGAATGCCTGAGACCTGGGGGAGTAATCACTGATTTACACTCCACTCAGGACTCTGCATAGGTAAGGCGGGAGGGGAGTGAGCCGCCTTTCCATCATCAGGCACCTGAAGACACGTGCATACAGTGTCTTATGGTAAATCCGGCCCTGCCAGCACCTATTCAGTGAGGAGATCTTGGGCAAGACTCCCTAACACTGCTACTGCCTATAGAGCACGCCCGGGTGGCTGCAGCTCTGGAGCTCTATGTTCGGCAAGAAAAAAGCGAAATATTCTGCGTCTTGTCAACGTAAAGTCAAATTTAGATACTTGCCTCAGTAAAGGGAAATCTTTGGATAATCCGGAAGCTTCCCACATCCCCATCGAGCTCATCATTCCAGATCTGGGACCCTCTAAACAAATTTGACCAGAGCCTGCAGAATATGTTTGCACAGCCTCTTTCCTATCCATGCATGGGTACGAGGGCATTGACCACGGAGTCACTTATGCACAGCTCCTCAATGCACAAGCAGCTCCAGGCTACTGCGCAGGCCATTAGTGCGCTTGCACAGTGTGGTCAAGCTTGTACACAGACGGAAGTGCGGTTGTAAAGAAGAAGAGGGTCCTAGCGAGTAGTGGTGGACTCAAGAAGGGTCAGCGAAGCCTCTGGAGCAGGCTTTCTCAACCTTTTTAGAGTTGAGTAACCCCTACAAATTTTTTGGGATCTCGGGGAACCCCTGCATAAAAATTACAAATAGAAATCGCGCCACGTTGATTGACAGGTTGAAATACCTTAACAAGGGTTGTATTCTATACCTACAAATAGAATTGTTGCTATAAATATGTTTATTTTGGAGAATATTACTAACCTACTGTACTTCTTTGTGTGTATTACATTCTATTATACACCTCTTATTACCGCAATATTACAAATTCAGCAATAAGTACCCCGCATTACAAATGCATTCAGTAATTGCTACCCCACATCACAAATGTAGTAACAGGTACCCCCCCCCCCCAACTGAAATGCAACAATTATACTACATTTGAAATAAAGAAATCACCCCACACTTGTAATACAGCAGTCAGGGCCGGTTCACACTTGGCGCTTTGCCCGCGATCTTGTTCGGCTCCGCAATCGCGATTTGCGGGCAAAATCTCACGATTCAGCACAATTTGCGATCGTGATTCCCCCCAAAACGCTGCATGCAGTGCGTTTGCGATTAATCGAATTTGCAACTGCTGCAGTGTGAATGTATCCATAGGGATACATTGTAGCAGCGCTTTGCTGATCACCGGCGATCAGCAAAGCGCTGAAGATTCACCCCAATGTGAACCAGTCCTTACCAACACATATAAAATGCAGCAGTCATCCCTAGAAAATAAATACAGCTATATCTTACCCACATATGAAATTGCTCCCATGCAGCACGTTCCCCCAATGCAGTCCATTTCCCCCTCATTGGTGTCGGTGGGTTAAAAGTGTGTCCCCCATGCAGCACATGTCTCCTAGTGCAGCCACTGCCCCCTCATTAATGCCAGTGATGTAAAAGTGTGCCCTCCATGCAGCACCTCCTCCAATGCAGCCACTGCTGGTGTCCGTGGGCTAAAAGTGTGCCCCCCATGCAGCACATGCCCCCTAGTACAACCACTATGCGTCTCAGTATCAGTGGGCTAAAAGTGTGGCCCCCATGGAGTCTATGTCCCTTAGTTCAGCCACTGTTCCCCTCATTAGTTTTTGTGGGCTAAATGTGTGCCATTTATGCAGTATATGTCCCTCAATGCAGCTACTGCCCCCTCAGTGTTGGTGGGCTAAACGTGTGCCCCACCATGCAGTGTATGTCCTCTAGTGCAGCCACTGTCCCTCTCAGTGTTGGTGGGCTTTATATTTGTTGTTTTTCATAACCCCCGCCCACCCGTGCTCTGTGGGGAAAGAAAAATACGGTCCATTCTTCTGCATTATCGTCTTCTTCTCCTTGCGGTCTCGCTATGTTTTCCATCTTCTCGCTGCACTGCCCTCGCTCTGTAGCTGTCGCTCGCGTACTTCTTACAGTTTTTAAGCGCACACCTGGGTGATGCGCCACAAAGTAGATTAATCCGCCGGCGGGACTATTTTGTCCTGTAAAAGTTGCAAAAATGCTGTGGAACCCCTGCAGGGTTCTCACAAAACCCTAGGGTTCCGCGGAACCCCAGTTGAACATAGCTGCTCTGGAGCATCCAGAGACTTCCCTCTAATGAGGTAAGTATCTAACTTTTTTGTTAAAGAGGAACTTTAACCAGGGATTACGGTAAACTTTATTACAATCAGTAGTTGATACCCCCTTTCCCATGAGAAATCTATACCTTTTCTTGGATAAATTATCAGGGGGGGTCTGTATGGCTGATATTGGGTTCTAATCACAACGCATTACCGCATTCGCTAATGCTCAAAACAGCTACTTTTACCGATCACCTTTCCTAGTTACAATTTACTAAATCCATCACCGCACAGAAAATCACAGTTCCCGACTAGTGAGGTAAATTACCGACTTGTGCGGTAATTACCTCTGGAAATGTCAAGAAATGTGAATTCACAAAGATTTCCGCATGTCATTTACCGGCCAAAAGTGTTCAAATTTTTCTCCAGCTCACAGCAGCCGATAACTGGCTCTCCCCATGCTTTCTCTGTGCGGTAACTTGACAGACAGCCTTTGGGGAGAGCCACACATTCCTGCTTCGCACTCTGATTGGATGCGACAGGGATGCCGGTGGGTCTTTCAGTGTATCAAAGCAGAAGAAGCAGACAATTCTGCGGGCATCCCTGCATCCCTTTAGATGTGCATATTTTTATTATAGCACACAGAAGAGCTCCCCCTGGTGGCTGCAGCACATCTAAAGGGATGACCGTATGCACAGTCCAGAAAACGTCACACACACAGCTCCCCGCCTGCCTGCTGCCCCGCTAGAAGGCTGGTAAGTGACACTTACTGGCCAGGGCTTAATGAATTGAGGCATGTTTGTTCGGGAAATTACCGAACTTGTGCCTCATGCGGGAAAACTTTTGTAGATTTGGAAAAAAAAAAAGTGTAAAATACCGCAGGAGGTATTTTACCTTCCAAAATGCTTTTATTGAACTGCTTATTGTGAATAGAGCCCATTGTGATGAAACCCCTCCCACAATGTGATTTCATGACCAAGAAGAACCTTGTTGCATTGTAATAACAGCTTTTTCCAACTGCCAAGCAAGCAATCTCCCTCTGTGCATAGGAGGCTCAGTAATGAACATTCTGTACAGATGACCTGGCAGAACTAAAAATGTCATCGCCAGTGATTTTAGAATGTAAATTAGGAAGAGGAAAGATTTTACAGTGAGCAAACACTGACTAAATAACCTATAAATTAATATTGTAAACAATAAGCCATTTTATTCATTATGTTATTTTCATTACAGTTCCTCTTTAAAGCAGGATTGTCACCATAAAAATCAAATTTCAACAGCAACTGGTCTGTATTAAGTGATAAAGATGCTGATCCTGCATTCAAAACTTTTTCTGCTGTTATGGTTTGCAGTTATCAAATACCTTAGGAGCACTGACCCTTTAATAGCCATTGCCATTCAGTTGCATGCTGGGGGCTCTTTATATCTATAATATAATCCTCCTCTTCCTTTTATTTCCCTGCCTATCTGAAACATGATCCTCTGCTCACTTGTGTTTACAAGCAAGGCTAAGGTGACTCAGCGATTGGAGGAGAAAAGAAAAACAAAGTTAAGGGAAGAAATTACATCAGTATTTAGCCTCAAACTGTGGGCAAAGACATGGTTCCCACCAGGAACAGAATTCTCTTCATTTACTATATAAAATTCACTAATGTGCAAATACACCCAATTCTATTGCTCCTAGCATTTTAAACAATTTTATGGACGGAAATGTACAGCAATCCACATAAGGGTTCCATACTAATACTTTACACAGGGAACTATGAGACCTGAAGACCCACACATATTATGAGGTTGCTTTATTCCTTACAATAAGCATGAAAACTAAGGGTAGGAACACACTAGGCAGAATTGCATATGCGTTTTCCTCTATATGCTATGGAAAACCCTTATGCGATTCTGCCTAGTGTGTTCCTACCCTAAAAGACCTGAGGTGTCTTTGAACACTATCTGCCTGAAAAGCTGAGTTGAGGATAGTTAATATAATGGAACCACTAATTTTTTAGGATAAGCAATTAGGATAGGTGAGGTGCATATTTTAGAGCACCAGCATGTAGGCATGTATGTACATGGTTGCTACTGACACAATGAACAACAGTAAGTTGCCTTGCAAAGGGACAGAGAGCTGGTGCACACCAGAGCGGTTCTGAAGCGTTTTTTAAAACGCTTGCAGGGGGGAAAACCGCTTGGCTAATTTACTGTATTTCAATGGACTGATGCACACCAGAGCGGTTCGTTTTTTTCCACAAACGCAAACTCCCGGGCTGCAGCATTTTTTAGATTTCTGAGGCGTTTCTGCCTCAATGTTAAAGTATAGGAAAGTGGAAAACCGCTCTGAAAAACGCCAGGTCAGAGCGGTTTTCCAGGCGTTTTTGTTCGGTCTGAAATCTGCTTCAAAATCCTCTAGCGTTTTGCAGATCTGCTAGAGGTTTTTGGTGTGCACTGGGCCAGAGATGGAGTAAAGCAAAATGAGAAACGATAGCAGTGCTGGCTGTTCCTGCTTGCCACCATGCCTTATTTGGTGAGGTGGGAGGAGCACAGAGGAGATGGCAGCTAGAACAATGTGCAACTCTTTGGTCTTAAAGAGGAACTCCAGTGAAAATAATGTAATACAAAAAAAAAAAAACATTTTTGCAATAATTATGTATAAATGATTTAGTCAGTGTTTGCCCCTTGTAAAATCTTTCCCTGGTTTACATTATGACATTTATCACAAGGTGACATTTTACTGCTGGCAGGTGATGTAGATGGAAAGAGATGCTGCTTGCATTTTTGGCAGTTGTAAACAGCTGTTATTTCCCACAATGCAACAAGGCTCCCACAGTGGGATGTCAGTACCTCTGTGCTGTGAGGGCTGACATCATTTGTGGGAGTGGTTTCACCACAAAATCAGCCATAAAGAGCCCACTGATGATCCGTTTTAGAAAAGGAATAGATTTCTCATGCGAGTCCTAGACACTCACCCATGCTAACCTTGTGAGTTATCTGGTTCTGTCAGTATGTACATGGGATCAGCAGAAGAGGGCATCTGAAAGTAGTCACCAATGAAAATGTAGACCTACGGGAATAAAAAGTCTGTTAATACTCAAATGGAGGGAGTTCTGGAATGAGTGTGTGAATTTATATTTTTTTATTACAGCATCTAATTTCTTATTACTGATACGCAACAGAAGGGGGAACGTAAAGTGTACCTGAAGTGACGTGACATCATGGGATAAACACAGGTACATATAACCCTACTAAACATTTTCGGACGTCGCTTTCTGTTTTCCTAGAAAGTTAGTGTTAAAAACAAGTTGTTATGTATGCAGTTGAGATTGTCAAAATTTAGCCCCTGTACTGAAAAAAAGTTGTACCCGTAATCTGTTTAAGAAAAGACTGCTGAGAAGGTATTAGTGCTAAACACTTTGTTTATTACTTCTGTGTGTTTTGCAGCTCAATGTGGTTTTAATGCTAAACAGTTCAAAGGGTCATTATGTCTGTGTGTTTTGCAGTTCAACAAAGCAGATTTTACACTTAAACTTAAAATAAAAAAATGAGACTCAGTTCTATGATAATAATATTCTATTTACCATTAGTGCTGGTTCCTATTTGTACAGAAAGAAAACGTACCAGTTCGGTACGTTTTCTGCAGTGCAGTCATGTACATGCAACCGGATCTAATGTTAAAAATAGCTTATGCTTTTATTTGCTATGTTTAAGGGATTAGTTTGCTGTGTTGCAGTAAATGCAGCTGAATCCCAGCCTGCTACATTTTTTTGACAAGGCATATGCTGTGGATGCCGTTGGAGGCCATGCAAGCCTAACCACATCTGTTCTTCTCTCTTCTGTCACTTTCTTCAGTCTTTTCTGTCCCCTTGTTCCTTCATTTATTAGCTTGATCTGTAAACTTCTGTCTTCATCTGTCGTGGCAGCTGCCACTCGAGTGCTGACGGTGCTCAGGTCACCATGGCCGACAAGCGCTTCAATTTGAATGGGATTCCCAGCAAAAGCTTGTTTCATGTCCAATAGGGAGCCCCTATTAAATTGCTGGGGCTCCCTAACAGCTGGTTGTATTGCAGTGCTTGTCAGCATGGGGACCTGAGCAGTTAGGGTGAGATCGGAGTAGTGCGGATGACGGAGCCGCGACAGAGAGAAAAAAATGTGCAATGGAGTCTGTGACGAGTCCATGACGGATCCCCTTTAGCGCTCCATTGCGGATTCGCCACAGGTGGGATCAGGACCTTAGTAAGACAAGACGAGATAAATCTCATTAGTTTATTTTCACTTCAGGTTTGCTTTAAACTGTCATATTCCACTTGTCCCAAAAAAAACCATCAGTGGTGACTCACACAGTAATAGTAACCGTTTTGTTACAATAAACATATTCATTTTTTCAGCTAGGAATTAGGGAAGATACAAGTAGAAGTAGTTAAGTACTAATTGTATATTAAAGTTAGCAGACCCAGGAAAAATTCTCAAAGTACCTGAGATGTAATAAAAGAAGAAATGTATACATACCTGGGGCTTTCTCCAGTCCCCTTCAGGCTGATTGGTCCCTTGCCTGGATCCTCCGTTATGGCTCCCAGTATTTCAGTCGGGCCAGTTAGCACAGACGCAGTCCGGCCACACACACTCCTCCGTTGCGCTCCTGCTGCCAGGATCCTGCACAGTACGCCCCGACTGGCTGACTGGTCTACCGGGAGCCATAGCAGAGGAGGCTCCAGGCAGAGGATGGCAAGGGAGCAATTAACCTGAATTGGGCTGAAGGAAGCCCCAGGTATGTATACATTTCTTCTTATATTATATCTCAGTTTTACTTTAAGTTTAAACTGTGACAGTACAATTTAATGATGAATGAATATAACGTGGCATTTTCTGATATTGTTAGTATGCAATCCAATATTCACAAATTATGCTAACAATACATATTCTTTCTCTCAGTACTGGGTCATCACAAACCTTGATCAAAGTTTCTCTATCCTAGGCTTATAGGCTCTTTCATGTGTTAGACACTATGGTGACAAACTGTAACATTTAAAGAAGATCGGAAATGGAAAAAAGTTAGATACTCACCGCTGTAGTGGGAAGCCTCTAGATCAGTGGTCCTCAAACTAAGGACCGCGGGCCGAATGGGGCCCCCTGAGGCTTTTTTACTGACCCTCATACACAAAATGTATTACTTATAGATGCGGTCAGCTACATCTTTAAATATTGGTGGTCCACAAATAAAATAGCAGTGCTGGCACCACCCATCCACATGGAAGCCAGAAAGCAGTAATTCGCTGGTTTCCAATCAAATTCCACATCAGGTGATGCTGCTGTCCAATTGGACTTCAGGTTGTCACCTGGGTATGCTTCACTGTCTGGCCCACAAAGACATCATTTTATGTATACTCCGGCTCCCCAGCAGTCTGAAATATGTTGACCCGGCCCTCGACCCAAAATGTTTAGGGACCCCTGCTCTAGATGTTTCAGAAACATCCCCTGATCCTCATTGACCCCTCCATTGCTTGCCGCGACCCTCATCTTCATGGCCGCACCACCCAGCATGTACAAGGGCAGCCGCACTGCACAGGTACCAGTAGGGTTCGTGCCTTCACAGTAACTCCAAGGCGCTCATATATGGATGAAAAGCTGTGCATGAACGGCTCCATGCTACTGTGGAGACACAGGCCATATTTTGCGCCTGCACAATGTGGCTTTTAATGGCAATGCAGCCATAAATCGCGAAAGTGGCTATTAATGTTGAATGTTTTCAGAGGGTCCCAACACAGGATCGGAGGGACGTAAGAAGATCAGGGGAAGCCTCTGGACTTGGTTGGAAGCACTGCTTTAGAGGATCACTTTCGTGGAAAATATATAAATTTAAAATGTGTGTTTGCAAATACAGTGGCTTGCAAAAGTATTCAGCCCCCTTGAAGTTTTCCACATTTTGTCACATTACTGCCACAAACATGAATAAATTTTATTGGAATTCCATGTGAAAGACCAATACAAAGTGGTGTACATGTGAGAAGTGGAATGAAAATCATACATGATTCCAAACATTTTTTTACGAATCAATAAATGCAAAGTGGGGTGTGCGTAATTATTCAGCCCCCTGAGTCAATACTTTGTAGAAACAACCTTTTGCTGCAATTACAGCTGCCAGTCTTTTAGGGTATGTCTCTACCAGCTTTGCACATCTAGAGACTGAAATCCTTGCCCATTCTTCTTTGCAAAACCGCTCCAGCTCAGTCAGATTAGATGGACAGCGTTTGTGAACAGCAGTTTTCAGATCTTGCCAAAGATTCTCGATTGGATTTAGATCTGCACTTTGACTGGGCTATTCTAACATATGGATATGTTTTGTTTTAAACCATTCCATTGTTGCCCTGGCTTTATAATTAGGGTCATTGTCCTGCAGGAAGGTGGACCTCCACCCCAGTCTCAAGTCTTTTGCAGACTCCAAGAGGTTTTCTTCCAAGATTGCCCTGTATTTGGCTCCATCCATCTTCCCATCAACTTTGACCAGCTTCCCTGTCCCTGCTGAAGAGAAGCACCCCCAGAGCATGATGCTGCCACCACCATATTTGACAGTGGGGATGCTGTGTTCTGAGTGATGTGCAGTGTTAGTTTTCTGCCACACACAGTGTTTTGCATTTTGGCCAAAAAGTTCCATTTTGGTCTCATCTGACCAGAGCACGTTCTTCCACATGTTTGCTGTGTCCCCCACATGGCTTGTGGGACTTCTTATGCTTTTCTGTTAACAATGGCTTTCTTCTTGCCACTCTTCCATAAGAGCCAAATTTGTTCAGTGCACGACTAATAGTTGTCCTATGGACAGATTTCCCCACCTGAGCTGTAGATCTCTGCAGCTCGTCCAGAGTCACCATGGGCCTCTTGACTGCATTTCTGATCAGCGCTCTCCTTGTTCGGTGTGAGAAAACGCGGAAAAGCCGCTGCGTCTGCTGAAAGCAAGGCGGCTGATTCCGCGTCCAACGCGGCGGTTTGCACGCGTAGGCACGCGTCTGGTAGTGTGGCAGAACGCGGAAAAGCCGCCGCATGTTCTAATAGCAAAGTGGCTGTTTCCGCGTCCAAGGTGGCGGTTTGTACGCAGCAGCGTGCCTTTGGAGTGGTTGGGTCTGTTAGTCCACATAGATGGATGAAGAGCTACGCGCGCGCGGGCCAGAAGTCAGGACCTTTATACCAGCAGGGGAAGTGTCAGCTGATCAGGGGGATCAGCTGATTCCTGCAGGACTCATGATTGGCTGAGTGGCTCGGGCGGGGCAGCAGAGTTCAGCTACTATATATTCTGCTGCTTGTCAGTTGCTGGTTGTCTGCCATTGCAAACACTTTGTGGAAGCATTCAGACCATAGTTAGATCCTTACAGTGTGTTTGAACCAGGAGGACTTGGGAATTCACACTGAGCTAGATTACCTTGTACTGTTTATTTGTTAGACCAGTTCCAGGGTTTTGAGATCAAGGCCCTCACACCCCAGACTAGGAATACTGTGTATCTTCTGTGTATTCTCTAGCATAGTTCCAGGGTGTTGAGATCAAGGCCCTCACACCCAAGACTAGGGAACTGTATTGTCTTTGTGTTATATTCCAGACTAGTTCCAGGGTGTTGACGATCACGGACCTCACACCCAAGACTAGGGAATTGTATTATCATTTATGTTATATTCCAGACTAGTTCCAGGGTGTTGTGACTACGGGCCTCACACCCAGACTAGGATTATGCTATTACTGTATTACATTAGCCCTGTCCAGGGCAATACCTTTCATATTAGCTGCAGGGCTTCCTGCAACCCAGCCTCGGTCCCTCGCCTAGGGGTCCACAGGCTACAGGAATATCACCCACAGTCAGGGGTGAATTCCTCAGGAGTCTTAGGCCGCCAGCTCCCCTGGTGGTCTCCACTCAGAGTTGTTACTGTTGCACCAAACACTCTCACTATTCTGGTGTCCAGAGGTTAGCAATGCATCTGTATTATCGCTGATTCTGCAGATCATCGATAATCAGGCATATATCTGCATTCTTGGTGGTACTGCAGATTGCCAAGAATCAGATTCTCTCTGCGTGCTGACACCAATCGTTACATTCGGCCTGTGAGTTTAGGTGGATGGCCTTGTCTTGGTAGGTTTACAGTTGTGCCATACTCCTTCCATTTCTGAATGATCGCTTGAACAGTGCTCCGTGGGATGTTCAAGGCTTTGGAAATCTTTTTGTAGCCTAAGCCTGCTTTAAATTTCTCAATAACTTGATCCCTGACCTGTCTGGTGTGTTCTTTGAACTTCATGGTGTTGTTGGTCCCAATATTCTCTTAGACAACCTCTGAGGCCTTCACAGAGCAGCTGTATTTGTACTAACATTAGATTACACACAGGTGCACTCTATTTAGTCATTAGCACTCATCAGGCAATGTCTATGGGCAACTGACTGCACTCAGACCAAAGGGGCTGAATAATTACGCACACCCCACTTTGCAGTTATTGATTTGTAAAAAAAATTTTTGGAATCGTATAATTTTTGTTCCACTTCTCACGTGTACACCACTTTGTATTGGTCTTTCATGTGGAATTCCAATAAAATTGATTCATGTTTGTGGCAGTAATGTGCCAAAATGTAGAAAATTCAAGGGGGCCAAATACTTTTGCAAGCCACTGTACATGTGAGTAACTTTGTCTCATGTAAAATGCACTATAAATTACTGTACTTTTTCCCTATGTTGCTGTCAGATTACAGACAGGTATTGAAGTACTCCATCTCTTTATGGGGGATACTTTCCTGCATTGATCTTTTTCAAAAGCACTCCTTGGAAAAGATACATACAAAGATGCTGGCTGTTCTACTTGTATGCACAATATTATGGCTGTTGCACTGTGCCACTGCCATCCACGTATTGCTTTTGAAAATAAAGGAATTTCTGAGAATCATGAGGAGTTGGACTAGTCTAAAATCTTAAAGATTAATATTGCCTGCTGTAAGTGACAGCGACTTGGAAAAAATATAATTTATTGTGCATTTTAGGCAGTTCCGTCCCCCCATGACTCAAAGTGACGCATTTGCATCAGGCGGCATGGGCACAGGAGCGACATCTCGCCCGCCTCCCTCCCACCGCCAAACGTCTTACCTTTTCGGTGGGCGCTTCCGCTACAGTCACCATCACCCTTGCATGCCGCCGTTGTTCGGCGTTACATACAGACCTCAGATCAGAGAGACCTGCTGAGCCGCAGTGACAGGACAGCGTCCCGCCACCTGTCTGTGCGTATACAGGAAGTAATTGGGTGGGAGGGCGGAGCAGGCACTAGGGGCAACTATACTACCTATACTGGGGCAACTATGCTATCTGTACTGGGGCAACTCACAAGTTTGCCTCAGGCAGCAAAAAGTCTAGAACCAGCCCTGATTTTAGTACTAGTTCACACCAAAAATCGCTAAGCATAATCGCAAATGCTTAGTGATTTTTGTAGCAATTTGCAGTAGCGATTCCAGGCATGTGCCTAGCGATTTCCTATTTATGCCTAGTGATTTTGGAGCATTTGCGTTTAGCAATTTTGTAGTTCTTGTGGCAAAAAGTATACTTTTACCTGAAAGTAAACAGCTTTTGGCAAAAACTGCATTGAAAATCAATGTTCAGAGATTTTTCAAGCGATTTTTACAGTTATTTTATACTTTACATTGAGGTGTAATCGCCTTCAAAATGCTGCAGGACCCACGTTTGCATTTGGGAAAAATCACATACGGTAGCTCTGGTGTGAACTAGCCCTTAGAAAGACAGTTTTTGAAACTCTAGCGCAGCACCTGGCAACTACAAGCCCATCCGGCCCGCGTGCGCTGCAAACTTGGCCCACTGGTAGGCGGATAGATTTTCTGCTCCCTTCCTCACTACCCGCTTCCCTATGGAAACCAAGGGTTAATACTCACCTACTTGCTTCCTGCGTCGCGTCTCCGTGGCTACAAAGCGTCAAGTATTACATGCTGGCACATCCTGATGGCCTGACGACCTGTGGCCATGGAGACTGGAAGTGACGCGACTCTGCAGGGAGGGAGGAGGAGGGAAGGAATGTTAGGAATGCGGCCCAGGCAGCACATACCTTGCCCAGCCCTGCTCTAGCGGTTTTGAAAACACTCAGAAGCGCCATTGGTGTGAACCAGCCCTTACTCTGGAACAAAGGTGCATCTTGTATGAATATGCATACAGTTTAAATTTTACAATCGTAGTAGTCCTTTAAAGTATATGTGTAAACACACTTGTAAGATGTACATTTTTTTCAAGAGTAAAATGAAATCCAATACAGAACATAGGATGTGGAGACAGGTCCATTTATGTGTTTGTGTCTTTTGTGCAAAATGGTTCAGTGTGAACCTAGCTTATGCAGTGCATATGGTGTGCCATGTGTATGGTAACATGAAAGTCCGTTCACAGAACATTTACGCATTCCTGTGCATTCTCACTAACAAACCATCTGGGAACATTTCTGCAGCCAATGCATGTGGTTACGCGATTTGTTTTGCAGCCGCTGACTTTACATTACACATCTTCGCAATCTTCCTCCATGTCCTCAACGATGAGATGGAGGAAGATTGCGAAGATGTGGAGTCCGTTTGGGTAAATATTCATGGTGGAAATAAAAGTTGCCAATTGCTTATTGGGGTATGCTACAGGCCACCTCTTATTAATGAAGCTGCAGAACTGTGATTACTACAGCAGATTGAAAAAGCTGCAAGTAAAAATGAGGTCATAATTATGGGCGACTTCAACTTTCCAGACATTGACTGGAGTATTGAGGCTACCCATTCTGGTAAAAGCAGCAGATTTCTGGCAGCACTACAGGACAATTACTTGACTCAAATGGTAACGGAACCAACTAGGGGGAATGCGTTACTGGATCTGATCATTTCTAATAGACCAGATAATGTATCAAATGTGCAGGTTCAAGAACATTTGGGAAATAGTGATCACAACATGATAACGTTTGATCTGGTGACTGATAGGCCACGGGGCAGCGGGACCACTAAAACTATGAATTTTAGAAAAGCAAAGTTCAATCAAATTAGGCAGGCACTAAGTTTGGTGAACTGGGATAATGTACTACAAGGGGAAGACACTGAAGGGAAATGGCAAGCTTTTAAACTTATACTCAATCAATACTGTAGTATGTATATCCCATATGGAAACAAATTGTCTAGGAATAAAAAAAGGCCTCTATGGATGAATAGAAAGGTTAAAGATAAAATGAAGAGGAAAAAGAATGCATATAAGGTCTTAAAACAGGAGGGGACCGAGGCTGCACTAAGCAATTATAAGGAGTGCAATAAAAATTGTAAAAAAGAAATTAGGCAGGCAAAGATTGAAGCTGAAAAACAAATCGCTAAGGATATCAAATCTAACCCAAAAAAGTTTTACAAGTACATTAAGTCTAAAAAAAGAAAGGTTGACTGTATAGGACTCCTAAAGGATGAGGGTGGGAACTCAGTGGTGGATGACCAAGGTAAGGCAGAGTTATTAAATGCTTTCTTTGCTTCTGTCTTCACAAAAGAAACAGCACTGTTGCAAACTACAGAGGCGGAATAGTCTCAATCTTCTAACTGTAATATTAAATACTTAACGCAGGAAAAAGTGAAGGCAAGACTAAATAAATTAAAAATAGACAAGGCACCTGGCCCGGATGGCATGCATCCTCGGGTCCCAAGGGAATTAAGTTCAGTTATAGATAAACCCCTTTATCTTATCTTTTGTGACTCTCTTTCAACTGGCAGAGTCCCAGTGGATTGGCGTACAGCCCACGTTTTCCCATTATTTAAGAAGGGCAAAAAATCTGATCCAGGAAATTATAGACCTGTAAGCTTAACATCAGTTGTATGCAAACTATTTGAGGGGTTACTAAGAGATACTATACATGACTTCATAGTAGAAAATAATCTTATTTCTCAGCATCAACATGGGTTTACTAAAGACAGGTCCTGTTTGACTAACATGCTCAGCTTTTATGAGGTAGTGAATGCTATATGGATATTGGGAATGCTGTAGATGTGATATACTTGGACTTTGCAAAGGCCTTCGACACTGTTCCCCACAAAAGTCTGGTGCAAAAGTTGAGGATGCAAGGACTGGGGAAGAGTCTGTGTTCATGGATAGGGAACTGGCTAATGGACAGAAAACAAAGAGTTGTGGTCAATGGATCGTACTCAAAATGGGAGACTGTTAGCAGTGGGGTCCCACAGGGGTCTGTTCTGGATCCAGTGCTCTTCAATTTATTTATTAATGACCTAGTAGATGCAGTAGTGAGCAATGTTGCTATTTTTGCAGATGATACAAAATTGTTCAGGATAGGATGGCTATATGGGCACATACATGGCAGATGAAATTCAATGTTGACAAATGTAAGGTCATGCATTTTGGACGTACTAATGGTCTAGCACCATACAAAATAAATGGGATACAGTTGGGGACATCAAACTTGGAGAAGGACTTACGAGTACTCATTGACAACAAGTTAAATAATCGTACTCAATGCCAAGCAGCTGCAGCTAAAGCTAACAAAATTTTGGGATGCATTAAAAGGGAAATAAAAACTCGAGATGCTAGCATAATATTGCCCCTGTTTAACTCTCTAGTAAGGCCACATCTGGAATATGGAATTCAGTTCTGGGCACCACATTACAAAAAAGATATTGCAGTTTTAGAGCAGGTGCAGAGACGAGCAACAAAATTGATACATGGGATGGAAGGTCTCACTTATCAAGAAAGGTTAGATAAACTGGGTTTATTTAGTCTAGAGAAAAGGCGCCTTAGAGGGGATCTAATTAACATGTATAAATACATCATAGGGCAATATAATAGCTTGGCGGATGAGCTTTTTGTCCCTAGGCCTTCTCAAAGGACTAGAGGACATGATCTGCGCATGGAGGAAAAACGTTTTAGCCATTTATTTAGGAAAGGGTTCTTTACAGTTAGAGTGATTAAGATGTGGAATGCATTGCCACAGGAAGTCGTTATGGCAAACTCTATACCTGCATTTAAAGGGGGCTTAGATGCTTTCCTTGCGTTGAAAGACATCCATGGCTACAATTACTAGGTAATGCCTAATGATGTTGATCCAGGGATTTTATCTGATTGCCATCTGGAGTCGGGAAGGAATTTTTCCATTTAGGGGCTAATTGGACCATGCCTTGTAAGGGTTTTTTCGCCTTCCTCTGGATCAACAGGGATATGTGAGGGAGCAGGCTGGTGTTGTACTTTATACTGGTTGAACTCGATAGACGTATGTCTTTTTTCAACCAAAATAACTATGTAACTATGTAACTATTACACCACAACCGCACGGTGCTTGGTGTATCACACGGTGCTTGGTGCAAGTTGGAAAACGCATGAAAGAAAACACAATTGCACAGACATTATGACTGGGATTGAGGCCTACAGCAAAAGAAAAAAAAACAAAAAAAGCAGTTTGTTTTTTTTTTTTTATTAATACATTTTTTTAGAAATCAGTAATAATAATAATACGTATTGTTTGGAACTTTAAAAAAAATCACCTTTCATACCAGCAGGGGGAGCTCTAAACAAATATGAAATATTAATTTGAGAATAAACTGCAGAAGAATGTTTACTAAATTTTAGAGGCTTAAAGTGAACTTGTAATCAGATGCACAAAAAATGTTTGTAGCAGGGTTGACATTTTAATATATAAGTTATAGTTAGGTGCTCCCCCACAAGAACAATACCACTCCTATCGCAATATACAAGGCTTGCCTTAGTGCTTATATCAGGGGTGCTCAGCCTTTTCTGACTCACAAGCTATATTGAAAACTCCCAAGTCAAAGTGATCTACAACCATGTGTCTCCCCCCCCCCCCCCCCCCCCACCATTCGCGCGAAAACGGCCGTGCTAACAGTTAGCACTCTTTTGTGAATCAAGCCCATAGTGTGACAAAAACCCAAAACTACATGCTGACACTTTGCCCATTGATTACTCCCTGCTCCAATTGTCCACTCCAGCCAGTGCAGAAACAGCAGTGGATGGAGCTTAGTAGAGCCATTACCTGGCAGCCTGGTCAGCTTGTTGTCCCTTGGTCAGTCTCTGCCTGGGAGCAGACTGCAGGGTGGCATCCTGGCACGCTGACAGTGAAGCGACAGCCAATCACAGAGCAAGAGCACGGTTTCAGTCTCTGTTCACTACTTTGAGCATCAGACCATAAACTACTCGGCAGTCCTTCGCGATCTACTAGTAGATTGCAATTGACGCAGTAGGCAGCCCTGGCTTACATATATACACTTTGTGGACAAAAAATACTTAAAATAGTGCACTTTCTGCAAGAATCCACATTCTACAAACACTGCTTGTATTTTCCAACCTTGAGGCAACTTTGACCATATCCACTACATTTCATCACATGTACGGTAAATACTCGCATATAAGCCAAATTTTTGATACAAAAAAGTGTCCCAAAAGTGTGTGTGTGTGTGTGGGGGGGGGGGGGGGGGTCAGCTTATATGCAAGTCATGAATGTAGTGACATCCCCTGAGTGAAGCACGCACTGCAATGTAAAATAAAAAGCTATGCGATTATGGCCGTGTGATCCTCCAGTCATGTGTTCACTGTTTATTGCTGCACGTTCAAGCAGGTGGCCGTGTTATCCCCCCCAGCGCGCTGCCAGACAAGAATGTCTGGCAGATTTGATGTATCCGCTACGTTTCTCTCTCCCCCATGGGGGCCTCCACAGATATGTGCAAAGTAGTGCAGCTTCATTTGCTTACCGCCGGGCCGACAAGATTCCTCCGTAACTGAAGTCCATAGAGTTCTCGTCTCTATGATACTTGCACCACTAGAGGGCGTCATAGAGACGAGATTTCTATTGACTTCAGTTACGGAGGAATCTCGGCGGCCCGGCGATAAGCAAATGAAGCTGCACTACTTTGCACATGTCTATGGAGGCACTCAGGGGGGAGAGAGAAACGCAGCGGATACATCAAATCTGCCAGACATTCTTGTCTGGCAGCGCACTGGGGGGATAACATGGCCACCTACTTGAACGTGCAGCACTAAAGGCTCTTTTACCCTAGAGCCCTTTTTCAGCGTTTCAACGCAAAGTCGAAACTTTGCGTTGACCAAAGTCTATGGACTTTCATTCAACCTTTCACACCCGACGCTGCGTTTCGATACGTCACGGTACGACACACCAGGGAGCATTTTATTGCTGGGATTCTGCGTTTTCCTGTTGGGTTAATTAATTACTACCGCCACTACCCAGCATCGCACCACAGATACCCGACGACACGCCGGCTCCTGCACGTGTTGTCTAATGTGAAAGAGCCCTAAGCAGTGAGCACATGACTGGGGGGACCACGTGGCCATCTTCGCGTAGCTTTTTATTTTACATTGAGGTGGGTGCTTCACTGGGGGGGGGGGGGGGGCAGTTACTACATGTTGGGGCATGTAGTAGGGGCTGCATCGAGAGGGGGAGTCACTGAGGACTATCCTGAAAGGGGACATGAACTCAGAATGTCCTCTCTGCTCTGAAAGATACACAACAACATAATCATTACAGCATAATAATCTTTAAACAAAAAAACATTTCTTTGTTACAGCTAATACAAATCCGATCAGATACAATTTCATTGTATTACAAATACAAATACATTGCAAATATAATTATCCGATCAGATCATTTCCATCTGCACCAATCCAGCACTTCCTACGCTCGGCTTATACGCGGGTCAATTATTTTTCCCTTTTTTTTCGGGTAAAAGTTGGAGGTCGGCTTATATGCGGGTCGGCTTATATGCGAGTATATACTGTAAGAAAGATAAAAACTAAAAAAGGAGCACATAGTGCAGTCTGTTTCTACTAGCAAGTTACTTGGTTCTTCCACCCAGCATCAACATCACCCATGTATTGTAATTAGGGTTCACCAGCCTTCACTGTGCTTGTTACAAAAATAACCACCTGACTGGCGGCCCAGACTCACAGACAGCAAATATATAAATATACAAAACTCCATGGTAACAGCCCCCAGAATCACAGTCTTGGGGATATGCCAGTGCCAGGCCTCAACCGGATTGCTCTGACGGTCCCGGGACAACCAAAATTGAAAGAAAGAGGCGGCACGCCACTGGCTGCAAACGGATGTATTGTGGAACAGACGCTACATGTTACGGACCATAAAGGCCCTTCCTCAGGTGTATATCACAGACAGCAACAATTACCTAATGTTATCACCTCTCCACTGACTCACTGCATCCATATTGTAGCACACCTCCAAAGGAAAGGAGAAAATCTCATTGGGCAGCTATGTGCCAACCTCTTGTACTTAACTGCCACATTCAATGGCCACACCACTCACAGCGCAAGTGCCTCCTGCTCATCCTGCGATATTGCTGCCCACCCATACAGCCAGCCGTATTCACTTTGGTACTGCGTGTCAATGGCTCTCATCAGTGGTCCGCTGCTCTCTGTAAAAACAGCGGGCACTCTTTGGATAGCGCCGGGTACATCTTACTCTCTAAACAAACAAGATAAAAATGTGCTTATTTTAATCCTGAGGACATCTCCTCCTCTCACTGGTCACGTCCGTCCCTTTAACCTATGGCTGAGGAGCGGCCTTTCCATGTCCGTTCACGGAGGCTGTCTCCGTGAACAGCCAGAGAGCTGCCGATCGCGGCTCGCCGGCAAAATGTAAACACGCGGGGAAGAAATTCCCGCTGTTTACATCATACGGCGCTGCTGCGCAGCAGCGCCGTAAGGTAGATCGGCGATCCCCGGCCTCTGGCCAGGGATCGCCGTCATTTGATAGGCTGAAGCCTATTCTACAATGCGCAGGACGGATACCCGTCCTGCGCAGCTCAGAGGGGAAGGGAGAGGGAGGGAGAGGGACGGAGCGCTGAAAACGCTGCGGAGGGGGGCTTTGAAGAGCCTCCCCCGCAAAGCGCAGAGAGCCGGCGGCGATCAGACCCCCCCAGCAGGACATCCCCCTAGTGGGGAAAAAAGGGGGTAAGTCTGATCGCCCTGGCTAAAACCTGATCTGTGCTGCGGGTTGGAGAGCCTACGCAGCACAGATCAGCCAGAAAGCCACTGGTCGGCAAGTGGTTAAGGCCCCGTTTACACTTAATCAGTTGCTCTCAGTTAGGGTGGCCACTAATGATCCAATCTTTTTCATCCAATCTTACCAAATCTATGTAGTAGAAGAGTAAACTGATGGAATATATTAATTGGATACTATAGGCAGTGCCCTTATACTAGATAGAAATGGTAAGATTGGATGAAAAAGATTGGATCATTAGTGGCCACCATTAGAACAGAAAGAAAACTGATTTTCAAAGCAATGCCCATGTTTTCCTATGGCACAGTTCACTCCCACTATATGCGTTTTAACTGAAATCTTTTTAACAATGCACTGTTATGGAAAAAAAGCATACTAAGGCATACCAACGCATCAGGTGTAAAAGGGCCCTAAACCTTCTGCACCTAAAGCGGACCTGAACTCAGAACTTCCTCTCTGCTCTAAAAGATAAGCAATAGTATAATAACTTTTAAAGAAAAACATTTATTTGTTACAGCTTGTACAAATTCTGCAATACATTTTCAGTGTGTCTACTTCCTGCTTTCATGGAGCAGACATAGAGTTAACATACTGTGTTTACAAATTAGCTGCTCTGCTGAGGCAGCCAGCTGACACAGTTGAGAGTCACAGGGGAGGGGGAATTGGAAAGGCTAAACTCTCTAATTACATACAGGGTGCATTTCTATATGTTTTCCTTCAGGTCCACTTTAAGGTCTGGGTGGGGACACACCGCATAGGGTGGAGACTCCTGTGGAGAGTGGAGCATATGGGCTGATAACAAGGCAAGAGATCTGCCAAGACTTGTAGCCTCCCATAGCTTGTCCTGGTTTTACTAACCTTCCACAGGCAGTTTGGAACTAAGAACAAAGCTTCAGTTCTGTGTCTGGATCCAGTCAGACACCAAGATCAGTAAGCGGTATCCAGACACATGAAAGGGGGACAAGTTGTGGCTTCATGAAGCAACTTGCAGTGTCACCTACTCTATTCTTATGCCAATATCAAGCTGAAACCTATACTTTCATTTCCTATGATATATCTTCAGAAATAATCTCCATTCTTTATCTTTTTCTCCAGTTGGATCAACATCCTGAATCTAACTGAAACGTGTCCCTCTCCTTCCAGCTCCATCTTTGCTGTAGCAGTCTGCTTTGAGACCTGCAGTTGGGAAGTTGTGTTATGGTGCTGTAGGTCTAACTGTACTTACCACATTCTCATTGTTCCACTCTCCCTTATATATATATTTTTTTCCTTTGAACTACACAATATTTACTGTATACTGTATACTCTGCCATATAAGACTACTTTTTAACACAGGAAAATCTTCTCAAAATTCGGGGGTCGTCTTATACGCCAGGTATCATCTTCTAGGGCGGGTGCTGAAACTTCCAAGCCGGATTGGAGAATCTTCGGTTGCCACATACGGTGGGGGAGCTCAAAAACGTCCATGGCTGCATCCCCACCGTATGGGGCGACCGTATTAAAACAGCAAGGGCGGTACTGTACAAGTATGGTAGAAGAAAATCCACTCACCAGGATTCATATAAAGAAGTATCTTAACATGGTGCCGATGATGAGGTGAGGGGGCACCTCACTGGGAAGGTGTATTTACACCTTCCCAGTGAGGTGCCCCCTCACCTCATCATCGACAAGCAGCAGGAGTCCGGGAAGCCCGGGGTATGGAAAAATGAGAGAGAGCGGCAATGTGCCCAGAAAAACGAGCCTCTTTCACCCATTTGGCCTGCCCTTGTATCCTGTTACCGTACCTCCTTCTCTGCCTCTCAGATCTCACTCCTGAGGACTGCAGTGAAGCGGAGCAGGCGCGCATGTGCGAGATCTGAGAGGCAGAGAAGGAGATAATAGTATACAAGTGCGGGCCAGACGGGTGAAAGAGGCATGTTTTTGCTACCACTTTGATAGTCTTGGAGACAGGGATAGCTGACCAATCCAAGCAGGCTTTGTATACAACCAGACAATCGCCGGTAAGGTACATCACTTGCCGTGATTGGCTGGTTGTTGTATACTGGGTATCACATACGGTATACTACCAGTATCTGTACCTGTTTATACAGTATAGCACCAGTACATACAGTACAGTATACAAATGTCCAAGAGTCAAGAGGGGGTAGTCTTATAGGGTGAGTATATGCCAAAAAGTCGTATACACCCAGTCGTCTTATACGCCGGAATATACTGCACCTCTTTTACCACATCCATATCATGGTTGGTGTTATTTACAATTACAATTACCAAAAAGCTTTGGCCTCCTAGCTTCTACATACTCTGACCACACCAGTGTCTTTAATAACTGCCATTGATCACATCAGCATGTTTTTTACTAAACTCCTCACTATAATAAACATGCACAGTCCCACCCACCTAAATGGACAAACTTTCAACCAAATGGTATGTACAGTAATCTCAGCACTTTTCCAACTCTCTGCTACAAAGCTTCTAATGTGTCTTCCATAGAGATGTTTGCATTGTAAACCATAGCGCTTTCTTAGACTTGCTTCTTTACCATCTTGTCAGGCTTGTCTGATCAATGACTATAGGTCAGGCTGTATGCCCATATGACTGACCTATAGCCCAGCCCGTAACACCTGCACGAACTCCTACCTAATACAATACTACAATACACCCTGCAGGTAGATGTAGCATACAGACTGACAGATAGTAATCCACCAACAGAACCCGATAACTTAGCAATGCAATGGGCACAGTATTCACAAGTATATATGTTTATAGTCACCTGAGGCCTAGAGGATGAGGCAATCCAGACAAATGAGTCAGATGACTGCAGAGACAGATGTTCCAGAATGGAAAGGCAGTCCAGATGTACTTTCCAGAGAGCGCAGTCAGGGTAAGCCGAGGTCAGTCCAGGCGGCGTTCATGCAAGTCCGTGTCCAAGCAGAGGTCAAACCGTGCAGCCAGCAAGCGAAGTCCAGGTTTCAGGCAGTAATCGGCAACAGGAATCAATCAGAGGTTAGCGTGGTTAGGATACAAGGCAATAGTCCGCAACAGGAATCAATCAGGAAGAGAGTGCATACCCAGCAACAAGCCACAGCTAATGCTATCATGGGTGATGACTGGGGCGCTCACCAGACTTAAATACAAGGACTAACCAATGAGAACATATTGAAAACAACCAATAACAGCCTGGCGTGTCAAATGATCAACTGACATGCAACACACACATGGCTATTGTTTTCATCAGCGGAGCGAGTACTGAGAGCGCGTCCTCCGCCTGTCCAATGGAGGCTGAGCGCCATCCTGTGCTCCAGTGACGTCAGCGGCTCGCAAGACCCCGGAAATCCGAGCTGCAGCCCGGGTCTCGGCGTTCTGCCGCACAGAGGATCTTACACTTCTCTTTTTAATACAACCTGTCCTCACCAAGTCTCATCTCAGCTTTACCACACTTCATCCTAGGCTGTGAACACAGTTGCTCCTTCCAAAATATCATATCCCCTTCTTGCCAAGATCCAGGCATAGCGCACTCATTATACCAGATTCGTGTGGACAGCAAGCCTGCATGACTGGACAAAAAAACTATAGGATCTGCTGTCAACAGAGATGTACTAGAACACAAGTCAAAACTCTTTCTATTTAGTTCCCCTGTAATCACACATTATAGCCAAATAAAAATACATGAACATCAGTTTATGGCATAGTGGTTGGCACTGTTGCAGCGCTGGGTCCCTGGTTCATATCCCAGCCAAAGCCCTACCTGCACACAGTTTGTATGTTCTCCCCATGCCTGCCTGTGTAGGTTTGCTCCTGGTACTCTGGTTTCCTCCCACATCCCAAAAGCATCCAAATAAGTTAATTGGATCCCACCAAAATAATAAATTTGGCCCTAGACTATAAGTGCCCGTTTCCACTAGGAGCGGTGCAATGCAGCTACATAGCCGCATCGCACCGCAGGTGTCCTGAAACGCATGCACAGCAATGGAAGAGTTTCCACTGCGTGCATGTTGTGCGGACCGATCCGAGAATCTGCAGCATGCTGCAGATTCTCGCACGGCCGCATCCGCCCGCAGCCGCGTCCCATCTCCTCCTATACACTTCCGCAACGGGAGATGCGGAAGTGATGTGGCCAGCGGCGGAAGTGATGTGATGCGGCTAGATAGCCGCATTCGCATCACTTTGTAGTGGAAACAGGCCCTAAGGGACATATGACTATAGTAAGGATTATATTTTGAACCGCTCTGACAAACAGTTAAAGGGAACCAGAGACGAATGATCTCTAAAAAATGAAAAAAGATGTTATACATACCTGGGGCTTCCTCCAGCCCCATAAGCCTGGATCGCTCCCACGCCGCCATCCTCCGCTGCCTCTATCGCCGGTACCGGGTCCCGTCACTTCCGTCGGACGCGACAAGTCATCCGCACGCACAGGGGCTCCCTCCGGCTCTGTACGCATGCACCTGCGCAGTACGGAGGGAGCGCACTGCACTTGCGTCGACTGGCCGAAATGACGGGACCCGGTACCGACGGACAGAGACAGCAGAGAAAGGTGGCGTGGGAGCGATCCAGGCTGATGGGGCTGGAGGAAGCCCCAGGTATGTATAACATCTTTTTTCTGTGGTCTCTGGTTCTCTTTAAGTGACAAGACTATATATTCTGTACAACGCTGCTATATTAACAATATTCGCTCTTCTGTGTGTTTAGTTGATATATAAACAAAAGGCCCCATTCATTGTTATCACAGCATCTTGAGAACCTATTTTTCATTTCCTCTCCAAATTAAGAATAATCTGTCAATATAACAAAAATAAGTTGGGATTTCATTGTGAAATGGCTTGTCTGGTCTCTATTTGCCCATTGCCTATTGTGCATAGTTGGGCCCATGACCTGAACTAATTTTATATCCCCTTCTTTGGATCTAAATATAATTCTCCTAAGTAAAATTATTATATGTGAAATTAAATTGTATATACAGTATTGTAATAATTTTGTCATTGGGGCATAATGTTTTCCTTTTGTACAAAAAACAGATACTTCATACTTTGTAAGGCATTTTGAATGTTGGAGTACAATGTGGCCAGATCAAATGTAAGAAAATCATACTTCTTGTGCCATAAACACACTGCTGCTAGATATGATTATTGGATACTACACCACCTCTTTTCCCCCCCATTCCTTGAGATTATAAGCTTGCAAGGGCAGGGTTCTCTCACCTTTCGTGTCTTGGAATTTGTTACACATTTATTCATATTCCTTTTGTCACTGTAATTACCAATTCTGTATTTTTTAACGATTCTGTATTTTGTACCAACTCTGTATCTTGTATATTGGTGTACTGTATATCATTGTCTGTATTATTTTGTACCCCATGTTTGTTTCTTACTTTGTACAGTGCCACGGAATATGTTGGCGCTTTGTAAATCAATAATAATCATAATAATATGAAACCATTCAATTCAGAGAAGTAATGTGTAGAATCATGGAGTTAAGGTGTTAATTATTTTATGTACATGAACACCAAATTAGATGAGGTGGATTCCTATTAAAGAGACATTAAAGCGAAAAAGAAAATATGATATAATAATTTGTATGTGTAGCACGGCTAAGAAATGAAACATTAGGAGCAGAGACATAAGTCTAATATTGTTTCTAGTACAGGAAGAGTTAAGAAACTCCAGTTGTTATCTATGCAAAAGAGCCATTGAGCTCCACGACTTTCAAAGTTGCAGAGAGCTCTGTCTTCTGAAGCTTGTTATATCAACTGTCAGTAACTGTATTTTCTTTTTCTCTCCAGAGGACAGTTCAAAAGTTCACTGTCCTGCTCTGTACAATCATTTAGAGTGCTGAGTAGTGTGTAAACTGCATATATTAGAGAATGATGCAATGTTATAAAAAACACTATATAACTGAAAATAAATATATGAGAATATTTTCTTTGCTACTAATGTTCTAGTAATTATCCGTACTACACAACAAATTCATTATATCATATTTTTTTTTCGCTTCAGTGTCTCTTTAATAGATTTAATACCTGATATGATAGATCTACCTGAATTTTTGTAATCTAGTATTGGGGAGTTTGATATCTTTTATGGAAATAAGCGGTTCTCTCTTGTGATGATATTATCTGTAATGGAATGAAGGATGAATGTACTCAACAATTTGTGTTCAGCACCTAGATCTGATCTATGTGTCGGTAAGGATTCAATGGGCTTTCTAATCTGTGGCTTTATCTCCACCCTTATCTTCCTGTCTTATTACAGTATTTATTTGGAAAGTTTGAATTAAAAGTAGGTGGATACAAATCTTCTTATCCGCAATGCTCCATGACTATATACAGGGTGGGCCATTTATATGGATACACTTTAATAAAATGGGAATGGTTGGTGATATTAACTTCCTGTTTGTGGCACATTAGTATATGTGAGGGGGGAAACTTTTCAAGATGGGTGGTAACCATTTTGAAGTGGGCCATTTTGAATCCAACTTTTGTTTTTTCAATAGGAAGAGGGTCATGTGACACATCATACTCATTGGGAATTTCACAAGAAAAACAATGGTGTGCTTGGTTTTAAAGTATCTTTATTCTTTCATAAGTTATTCACAAGTTTCTCTTTGTTTACAGCCATTGACATGTCACCGAGATTAACACATGAGGAGCAGATAGAAATTGTGTTGATGTCTGGTGAACGTAGTAAAAACAAGCACACCATTGTTTTTCTTGTGAAATTCCCAATAAGTTTGATGTTTCACATGACCCTCTTCCTATTGAAAAAACAAAAGTTGAATTCAAAATGGCCAACTTCAAAATGGACGCCATGGTCACCACCCATCTTAAAAAGTTTCCTGTAACGATTGTGGGATTCTCTCCGTGATCAGCGCACAAGACGTGTGCGCTGACACTGCGGAAATCCTCCACAAACGTATAATTTGCGGAAACCCAGCAGAAGGTGCAATGCACCTGTAGAGGGAAATTCCTGTCGACAGGGGGAGCTGTGGAGTGCAGAGGAACAGCTCCTCCTGTCGACAGGAATTTCCCTCTACAGGTGCATTGCACCTTCTGCTGGGTTTCCGTAAATTATACGTTTGTGGAGGATTTCCGCAGTGTCAGCGCACACGTCTTGTGCGCTGATCACGGAGAGAATCCCACAATCATTACAGTATGACCAGCCCAACCAAAATTCCCAGTGTAGAGGGAATTTCTGATTTGTACGATTTTGTCGAGTATGGGTCCTGTGTCTTTAAGAGCTTTAAAAGGCTAAACTCAGAGACCAAAGTGGAATTTCTCTCTGAATGTGTGAGGTTTTGCCTGGATCCCACCTTTCAGATTGCTGATCCGTCTACGTCGGCTCTTCAGTTTGCCTATGTGCTCTTAAAAGTCGATTTGTTCACCTGGGCGTATGATGTGCTAAAAAACAATTCTTGGAATGATAATCTGTATCAGTTTCTTGCAGTGATATTCTCTCACTGGTTTGGACTGCCTGGCTTACCACCTGCTCTGATTGAATGTGTAGCTGCTGATAAGTTAGCTGATCTTTCCCTTCCATGCAAAACCATTCAGTATGATAATGATGTTTACCATGATGTTGATCTGTCTCCTGGTTTTTTGCCTCAATCCAAAGCTTATGTGGATCCTAATATAGGTAGGATCGCACACTACAGTGGAGGAAATAATTATTTGACCCCTCACTGATTTTGTAAGTTGGTCCAATGACAAAGAAATGAAAAGTCTCAGAACAGTATAATTTCAATGGTAGGTTTATTTTAACAGTGGCAGATAGCACATCAAAAGGAAAATCGAAAAAATAACCTTAAATAAAAGATAGCAACTGATTTGCATTTCATTGAGTGAAATAAGTTTTTGAACCCTCTAACAATAAAAGACTTAATACTTAGTGGAAAAACCCTTGTTTGCAAGCACAAAGGTCAAACGTTTCTTGTAATTGATGACCAAGTTTGCACACATTTTAGGAGGAACGTTGGTCCACTCCTCTTTGCAGATCATCTCTAAATCCCTAAGGTTTCGAGGCTGTCTCTGTGCAACTCTGAGCTTGAGCTCCCTCCATACGTTTTCTATTGGATTAAGGTCCGGAGACTGACTAGGCCACTCCATGACCTTAATGCGCTTCTTATTGAGCCACTCCTTTGTTGCCTTTGCTGTATGTTTTGGGTCATTGTCGTGCTGGAACACCCATCCACGACCCATTTTCAGTTTCCTGGCAGAGGGAAGGAGGTTGTCGTTCAGGATTTCACGATACATGGCTCCGTCCATTTTCCCGTTAATGCGATTAAGTTGTCCTGTGCCCTTAGCAGAAAAACACCCCCAAAGCAAGATGTTTCCACCCCCATGCTTGACGGTGGAGACGGTGTTTTGGGGGTCATAGGCAGCATTTTTCTTCCTCCAAACACAGCGAGTTGAGTTAATGCCAAAGAGCTCTATTTTGGTCTCATCAGACCACAGCACCTTCTCCCAGTCACTCACAGAATCATTCAGGTGTTCATTGGCAAACTTCAGACGGGCCTGCACATGTGCCTTCTTGAGCAGGGGGACCTTGCGAGCCCTGCAGGATTTTAATCCATTGCGGTGTAATGTGTTTCCAATGGTTTTCTTGGTGACTGTGGTCCCTGCTAATTTGAGGTCATTCACTAACTCCTCCCGTGTAGTTCTAGGATGCTTTTTCACCTTTCTCAGAACCATTGACACCCCACGAGGGGAGATCTTGCGTGGAGCCCCAGAGCGAGGTCTATTGATGGTCATTTTGTGCTCCTTCCATTTTCAAACAATCGCACCAACAGTTGTCACCTTCTCTCCCAGCTTCTTGCTAATGGTTTTGTAGCCCATTCCAGCCTTGTGCAGGTCTACAATTTTGTCTCTGACATCCTTGGACAGCTCTTTGGTCTTTCCCATGTTGGAGAGTTTGGAGTCTGCTTGATTGATTGATTCTGTGAGTAGAAGTGTCTAACCACTCTGTGGGAGCCAGAATTCTTAATGATTGGTAGGGGTTCAAAAACTTATTTCACTCAATGAAATGCAAATCAGTTGCTATCTTTTATTTAAGGTTATTTTTTCGATTTTCCTTTTGATGTGCTATCTGCCACTGTTAAAATAAACCTACCATTGAAATGATACTGTTCTGAGACTTTTCATTTCTTTGTCATTGGACAAACTTACAAAATCAGTGAGGGGTCAAATAATTATTTCCTCCACTGTATATTAAAGCAGTTAAAAAATCTGTTCTTGTTCCTGAACTCCACCCATATGGAGATTATCTGGATACTGGCCTGTTTGAACCTCCATTTGCCTCATGGGACATTGAGGCCTTGATGGAGGAATTTGATTTTGATTGAAAAGCCTTTTGCAATTTTTACATCGCAAAAAGCGAAGATGTCTTGAATGATTGTCTCGATTCTATGTACCTATTGATTCATTCCGATGAATGTGACGAGGGTGATGTGGATCTGATGATTTATGTATGGCAGACGATTTTGGATGAGTTGCACACACACCAACCAATTGATTCCAATAAAGAGACATCGTTGTCGGATAATTGTTCCTGCCTTTCTGTGGTAAAGCATGTGAGTCGTGAGTACAGCGTATAGAGAAATGACCAGCACATCAGCAAGGAAAAATAACCAGGATGTAAGCACAATTCTATGGCTCCACATACAGCGTGCCTCTGCCGACACAAAACTTCCAGATAATGTGAAGAAAAGAGGAATGGCGGGCACCGAAGTTAGTATACCATAAAAGCTTTAATTGGCATCAGATGGTAAACCAGAGGAGGCCCCCGATGGAGAGCGCTCCCCCCTACCTTACAGCTCTTTCACAACGGATGTTGTTTCCTCAGAGGCTAAGCGGGGGTGCAGAGAGGCCGGTGACTGCACCATATTCGCGCTCCATCTTGTATCTGAGCATTGCGTCTGACGTCACCTGCCGCTCCTCCCACCATGTGCGGCGGACCTCCCCCTCCAATCACGCACATACAATATTACATGTGCCGCCGAAGCATGCGTCTAACCTAGAGGTGGGCGGGACACGGGTTGGCCAATCACATCCCCCCATTTTCGAGTGATGCTAATGCCAGCCCGTGTATATCCCCAATTCTCCCTTCCCCCGTGACCATAGCAACCTGCAGCAACAAGTAAAGCACTAGGAGGAGGAAATCCGCCGCACATTAAAAACAGGCATAGAAGGCCGGGGTGCGGGCATACACTGCATAATAAATCCTATCTAAAACATACATTACACTGCACATAGGTGAATAGAGGTGAAACAGAGAGTCAGACACAGCAAAGGTTGGAGAAACACTACGTGTAAATTCACCAGTAGTTAGAGGAGGGAGAGGAAGAGAAAAGAACCCAGAACGCCCAGATACTCAGTACCATGTCTATCTATAATCTATCTGGCCAGGCATGCAAATACAAATATGAGCATATCCATTTGTTAGTCAGCATATTCATTATATGCAACTCTCGGGCAGCCAGACCGATTCAGTATTTTTCCAGGAAACAACTTAATTCGTTCTTCTCATTTAATCCTAAATTTCCCATAGCATTCGTCTCAGCAATGATTCTAGCCTCCCTCTGCAAAAGTAACTTTTCCCTATCTCCTCCTCTTTTGGGAATCCCAACATTGCATAGGCCCACAATTTTCATTGCTGTGACATTGCCCCCATGGAATTCATTAAAATGGTCAATCACCCTTGGACAGCCGTTACCGGAACCTATCGATCTTTTATGTTCCTGGAGTCTTTCCCTCATCGGTCTGGTCGTCATTCCTACATAGAACCTCCCACATGTACAGTAAAGTGCATATACCACAAACCTTGTACTACATGTTATAAAGTCCCTAATGATAAAGTTAAGGCCCCCCAATACAATGCTCTTTCGTTTCTCAGTAAAGGGACAGGTAGAACAGTGACCACATGGGTAGTTGCCACTTGGCTTGTATCCTGACAGCCACGTCGTATTATCCCTTCTTTTAAATTCACTGCTCATCACCCTGTCCCCTATTGTCCTGCATCTTCTAAAAGAGACAACTGGCGGGTTTCTCACCCTGTCCTTCAGGAATGGATCATCCCTAAGCATTGTCCAGTGTTTATTAACGGTTTCCCTGATCTTTCCTGCCATTGGGGAAAAGTCAAATGTAAAAAACGGTCTCTTTGGCGAGTCCTTCTCCCCTATTGAGGGATTTTTTGTTCTTTTCCAACTTGGTTTCCTGTATGCTCTCTGCAGTGCTTCATCGACTACTTTTTCCGGGTACCCCCTTTGTAGAAATCGACTCTTAAGTTCATAGGCCTGAGACATAAAATCTTCATCTGCCCTATTGTTACGTCTTAGTCGCATAAACTGGCTAAAGGGGATTGACCTTTTGGTATGTTCAGGATGATAGCTATCCCAGTGAAGGACCGCATTTGTCGCGGTCTCCTTACGATAACCCCTCGTGTAGTATCCCTGAGTAGAAAGCCCTACCACCAAATCCAGGAATGGTACCTCCTTCCCTCCCCATTCACTAGTGAACTGCATGTTCATATCATTATTCTGCAGATATCCTAAAAATGCATCAAATTCCTTCCTGGTGGACGACCAAACGACCAAGACGTCGTCTATATACCTGGACCACACCCCGATCGAGGAACGGAATGGATTAGCCTCGCATAGAACATAACGCCTTTCCCATTCGGCCAAGTATAAATTAGCAAATGTGGGGGCCACACAGGTCCCCATTGCTGTACCCGTTATCTGCCGATACCATGCACCCTCAAATTGGAAGGTGTTATGCTCTAAAATGAACTGAAGGCCACTGCCTATAAAATCTACCAGTTGCTCATTCCATCCCGTCCTCTGCATCAGGCCCCGTACCGTCCGAACCCCCATCGCCTGGGGGATACGACTGTATAAACTCACTACATCAATACTGGCCACCGACCAATCTGTGTCATGTGGCCAATCATGGACCCTATCCAATAGGTCCATCGTATCCCTCAGTAGCGATGGTACGTCGGACAGCAGGGGCCCGGACCCCAGCCTTCTATGCCTGTTTTTAATGTGCGGCGGATTTCCTCCTCCTAGTGCTTTACTTGTTGCTGCAGGTTGCAATTTTCACGGGGGAAGGGAGAATTGGGGATATACACGGGCTGGCATTAGCATCACTCAAAAATGGGGGGATGTGATTGGCCAACCCGTGTCCCGCCCACCTCTAGGTTAGACGCATGCTTCGGCGGCACATGTAATATTGTATGTGCGTGATTGGAGGGGGAGGTCCACCGCACACGGTGGGAGGAGCGGCAGGTGACGTCAGACGCAATGCTCAGATACAAGATGGAGCGCGAATATGGCGCAGTCACCGGCCTCTCTGCACCCCCGCTTAGCCTCTGAGGAAACAACATCCGTTGTGAAACAGCTGTAAGGTAGGGGGGAGCGCTCTCCATCGGGGGCCTCCACTGGTTTACCATCTGATGCCAATTAAAGCTTTTATGGTATACTAACTTCGGTGCCCGCCATTCCTCTTTTCTTCACATTATATGTGAGTCGTGACATTGTGCGATCTGAAGTAAGTGGGTGCGCCACTGTGGTTGATTCCTGTGCGAATCCTGGAGGATTCTCTCCTGACTGCGTGCATTTCAAATCTGTGCGATCTGATGCCTGTTTCTCTGATGTTCCTGCAGATTGTGATCAGCACAAATGTGCCAGTTTTCTCAAGGATATGTGGGACCCCTTGTCATTTAGAGACAGATATTTAAGATCTTCCATCTGTGATCATGCCATGGGGAAAATTCCTAAATTTTGCAGCATCAAAAGTAAAATTAATATGTCTAATAAAGTTTTTCCTGATGTTGTCGCTATTTCTACTGCAGATGCGTCTTTGTCTCACCCTGTTCACACCTGTAAGGGCCCGTTGCCTGGTGACAGTTGCTCCAGTGTTTCTGTCCTGAACACCTTACAAATGTACCTCTCAGCCCCAGACCTTATCTACCTCCTCACACATGTTCCTGATTACTTGTCTGTCTATATCCTCCTTCATGTCCTCTGTTGCATCCAACCTTTTCTCACTCAAGACATAAGCGTCAATTTCACAACCTAAAGCGATTTTTGATTCGCAGGTTTTGCGTTCTGGCTCCTCGGATTTGACATTGTTAGCCGAATCTAAGAGTGAGACAGCACTTCGGTTTTGCGAATCTGACTCTGAAACATTTTTTCTGGGTCCAGAGAAAGTTTCTCTGAGCCCGCCCTGTACCATGAATAACAATATGATGTCCAATCACACTGACACTTGTGAGTCCCTTTCTTGTTCTGAGGAAAATGCTGATTCTGCACCCTGTACTCTGGATGAGTTAAGATGGCCTTGTTTAGAGTCTCCTGTAGTGTCCCTAGAGGCTCGTGTAGGTATTGCCACTATACTCACCTGTTTTTCTGCAGTTTTGGAGTTGCAAGCTAGTTTCACTGCTACGCAGAATTCTGGGTGCAGCGAGATTAAAGTTAGGGAGTCAGTGTGTGTTCCAGTAAATATTCCTGTACGTTCTGCTCATGATGATGAAATTCAGTCTCAGTTTATGGTGGAACCTGCCCTGGGACATCTGCCCTGTTCACAAAATAAAGTTCCAGTTTTGCCCTGTAACATGGATAGTTCAGAATCCTTCTCAGAAAACTTGAAAAATGATGTTCCTGAGGTCTTGTCTGATGTCCTGGAGACCTCAGAGTTCCTCCCAAAGGGTGCAGAACTTGTAGAAGATGTCTCCTGCCCCCCAAGTCCTTCTGAGGTGTTGCCCACTTCAGTAGGCATTGCTGTTGTGCTGACTACTTTTTCAGCTCTGGTGGAGCTTCAGTCGTGTGTAGTCAATGATGAGTTTTTGTCAGATACCATTACAGTCACTGAGACTTCTAAGCCTGAGTACGAGTTTTTTTTTTGAGAGTCCAGTGCTTGAGACCCCTGCTCATGATGATTCTCTGCCCGGTACTGGTTTTGGTCCTGTCGTGCCGGACTCTGAGGTTGGCAGTTCCCCAACATGTTCTGAGGTTTCTCCTGTGCTGGTGTACCCCAATGTGCTCTGTGACCCAGAAAGCCTAAGTGTGCCTCGGTTACCAGCATGCTCAGATGCTTCCTCGGTGGAGACATGCTCTGATATGGCCTGCCTGCTTGTATGCCCAGAAGTGGTCCCTGAAAGTCTTGATCTTGATGGGTGTCCTCGTAATTTTGAGTCCAGAATAGTCATTGGTTCCATGGGAGGGCTTGGTGGTTCTCCGTGTGAGCCTGGTGGTTGTTCTGCCCTCTTGGGATCTCTGTGGAGCTTCAAAAGGTTCTGGGAGATTCCGGGAGAAATTTTGCTTGGTACCCTGGATAAGATCAACGATGGCTTTTGTGTTGTAAGGGACACTTCGAACAGGTATTGTGGCAGGTTTGGTATTTTCGGACGCTCCTTGGAAGGTGGTGGGTATTGTCTGGAGGGTGTCGATGGCTTCTTCTCTGGCGTTCACAGTCCTGATGGGTGTTATACTGAGACTGGTAGTACTGATGGACATGTTTCGGTGGCGTTTGCTTCCGATGAGGTCGGTTTCGGCTGGACTGACTCTGGAATTGGGCCTTGTCGGGCTGTCCTGACCTTCATGAGTCTTCAGTTAGAGTCTTTTGTTGATATCAAATTGGAGGGTCGTCTGGAATCTGACCCTAGAGGGGGGGGGGGGGGTACTGTGAGGATCCGCTGGGCTGCCTGCCCAGGCAGGCAGCCTTTTGACCACTGTTCAGGTCTGCATTCTGCAAGTCTCTGGAAGAGAGACCTTTTGTCAGTATTGCAACTTGCTGCTGAGGAATTTGCATATGTTTGTCATGCAGATTGCCTAGCCACATCCCTTGTGGGCTTGCTCTATAAATACTATGTGATACCACAGTAAGTTGCTGGTCATAAGAGTTAGATCCTGTGTAACATTCGCCGGGAGTGTCAGCCTTGCCCTTTGTTGAAGATTAGCCTAGAGTAATCCCTGGAAACTGCACTGGGCAGGTTTCCTTAGTGCAGTTAGGATTGCTTATCTGTTTTGTTTGTCTGTTGCGATTGTCCTGTCCCAGCGGTGGTCGACAGGAAATCGTTCTGTGTGTCTGGGTGCTAACCGGAACAGCGGTTGTTACTGGTAGCCCCTTCTGATCTATTTCCCTGGATCGCACTAGCATCCTGCGCTAGTGCTGTGGATCCTTCTGTTCTGCTACTCTGTACCTGGATCGCACTAGCATCCTGCGCTAGTGCTGTGGATCCTTCTGTTCTGCTACTCTGTACCTGGATCGCACTAGCATCCTGCGCTAGTGCTGTGGATCCTTCTGTTCTGCTACTCTGTACCTGGATTGCACTTGCATCCTGCGCAAGTGCTGTGGACCCTTCTGTTCTGCTACTCTGTACCTGGATCGCACTAGCATCCTGCGCTAGTGCTGTGGATCCTTCTGTTCTGTCTTCCTGGATCGTGCTAGCCACTTTCGCTAGTGCTGTGGATCCTTCTGTTCTGCTACTTTGTACCTGGATCGCACTAGCATCCTGCGCTAGTGCTGTGGATCCTTCTGTTCTGCTACTCTGTACCTGGATCGCACTAGCATCCTGCGCTAGTGCTGTGGATCCTTCTGTTCTGCTACTCTGTACCTGGATCGCACTAGCATCCTGCGCTAGTGCTGTGGATCCTTCTGTTCTGCTACTCTGTACCTGGATTGCACTTGTATCCTGCGCAAGTGCTGTGGACCCTTCTGTTCTGCTACTCTGTACCTGGATCGCACTAGCATCCTGCGCTAGTGCTGTGGATCCTTCTGTTCTGTCTTCCTGGATCGTGCTAGCCACTTTCGCTAGTGCTGTGGATCCTTCTGTTCTGCTACTTTGTACCTGGATCGCACTAGCATCCTGCGCTAGTGCTGTGGATCCTTCTGTTCTGCTACTCTGTACCTGGATCGCACTAGCATCCTGCGCTAGTGCTGTGGATCCTTCTGTTCTGTCTTCCTGGATCGCGCTAGCCACTTTCGCTAGTGCTGTGGATCCTATCGTTCGCTTATTCATGTTTTCGTGTGTCTGTCTTGTCTACTACGAACGCTTGCTGGAGGCTCGGTGAGGTAACCGTTAAGCAAGCGCTCGCGTCCTCTGTTTCATGTTTGTCTGTCGGTGGTTAGTTAGGCGTGTTTGTCTCTATTGTGCTTATCACGTGGAGACCGCGCACAAACGCGTGCACTGTTACGAATGAGTGCGGTGTTCGCGTTTAGCTAGCGTTTGTTATTTTCCATATCTCCTCATTGTATGATTTGCTGTGCCTTTGCTACTCTTGTGCTCTGCTTTGTTGTAACCTTGTGTCACGTCTGGCGATCGCACCTCTCGCGATCGCGTTCCTTCTTCATATCTGCTGTGGTGTGTGCACCGTCGCGGGTTGGCGACTAGTTTGGTGCACACACATACAATCTGTCTCTGTGCTCATTCTCAATCGCCTCTCTTGCGATTGCATTCCGTCCCTTCGTGCAATTCCTGTCTGGTGTGTGTGGTAGGGCAGAGGAGCTGTTCCTCTGCACTCCACAGCTCCCCCTGTCGACAGGAATTTCCCTCTACAGGTGCATTGCACCTTCTGCTGGGTTTCCGCAAATTATACGTTTGTGGAAGATTTACGCAGTGTAAGCGCACACGTCTTGTGCGCTGATCACCGTGAGAATTCCACAATCTTTACATTTCCCCCCTCACATATACTAATGTGCCACAAACAGGAAGTTAATATCACCAACCATTCCCATTTTATTAAGGTGTATCCAAATAAATGGCCCACCCTGTAGAATAAAAACTCTTTCATACTTCCTTTATGGGTCACTGGTTATATTGGTGCACATTCATCATCTTAATACTGTAATAGGAAGAAAATGGGTTTAAGGGTGTCACTGGGCAAAAAGATAAACCCTCACCTAGGACAGATTTGTCATCTTGAGTTAACTGATAGCTGGACAGATTTAAAGCATTCGCGTTCCGTCGTTTTCACTTGAGAAATGTTCACCTCCCATTCATTAGCCTTTAACTTTATCACTACTTATCACAATGAACTGATCTATATCTTGTTTTTTCCGCCACCAATTAGGCTTTCTTTGGGGGGTACATTTTGCTAAGAGCGACTTTACTGTAAATGCATTTTAACAGGAAGAATAAGAAAAAGAACGGAAAAAATCATTATTTCTCAGTTTTCAGCCATTATAGTTTTAAAATAATACATGCCTCTATAATTAAAACTCACGTATTGTATTTGCCCATATGTCCCAGTTATTACACCGTTCAAATTATGTCCCTATCACAATGTATGGCGACAATATTTTATTTGGAAATAAAGGTGCATTTTTTTCGTTTTGCATCTATCACTATTTACAAGTTTAAAATAAAAAAAATATAGAAATATTTCATCTTTACATTGATATTTAAAAAGTTTAGACCCTTAGGTAAATATTTACATGTTTTTTTTTTTTTTTTATTGTAATGTTTGGTTTTTTTTATATTAAACATTTTATTTGGGTATTTGGGAGGATGGAATGTAAACTATAGTTTTATAATGTAATTGTGTGTTGTTTTTAATTTTTTTTACTTTTAGTTGTAGTTTTACTTTTTGGCCACAAGATGGCGGCCATGAGTTTGTTTACATGACGTCACTCTAAGCGTAACACACGCTTAGAGTGACGCAGGGGGGAGGCAACGGCCAGAAAAAGCACAGCTTCCGAGAGAAGCTGTTGCTTTTTCAGCGGGGGAGAGGAATCAGTGATCGGGCATCATAGCCCGATACATGATTCCGTGGCTACCGAATCCGCAGCCGAGAGTGCGCGTGCGATCGACCGCGGTAGCGCGCATGGTTCCTGGACGTAGTTTCTACGTCCAGGAACCAAAATAGGTTAAAGAGGAACTTTACCATATAAGATAGTACAGTAGTAGTTAAAAAATAGTAAATAAATAAAAAAAATCTCCTCTCTTTCTCTCTCTCTCTCTCTCTTTCTTTCTCTCTCTCTCTCTCTCTCTCTCTCTCTCTCTCTCTCTCTCTCTCTCTCTCTCTCTCTCTCTCTCTCTCTCTCTCTCTCTCTATATATATATATATATATACACAGTGGGTTGCAAAAGTATTCGGCCCCCTTGAAGTTTTCCACATTTTGTCACATTACTGCCACAAATATGAATCAATTTTATTGGAATTCCACATGATAGACCAACACAAAGTGGTGTACACATGAGAAGTGGAACGAAAATCATACATGATTCCAAACATTTTTTACAAATTAATAACTGCAAAGTGGTGTGTGCATAATTGTTCGGCCCCCTTTGATCTGAGTGCAGTCAGTTGCCTATAGACATTGCCTGATGAGTGCTAATGACTAAATAGATAGCACCTGTGTGTAATGTCAGTACAAATAAAGCTGCTCTGTGACGGCCTCAGAGGTTGTCTAAGAGAATATTGGGAGCAACAACACCGTGAAGTCCAAAGAACTGCACAAGACAGGTCCAAGACAGGTGAGGGATCAAGATGTTGAGAAATTTAAACCAGGCTTAGGCTACAAAAAGATTTCCAAAGCCTTGAACATCCCAAGGAGCACTGTTCAAGCGATCATTCAGAAATGGAAGGAGTATGGCACAACTGTAAACCTACCAAGACAAGGCCATCCACCTAAACTCACAGGCCGAACAAGGAGAGCACTGATCAGAAATGCAGTCAAGAGGCCCATGGTGACTCTGGACGAGCTGCAGAGATCTACAGCTCAGGTGGGAGACTCTGTCCATAGGACAACTATTAGTCATGCACTGTACAAAGTTGGCCTTTATGGAAGAGTGGCAAGAAGAAAGGCATTGTTAACAGAAAGCATAAGAAGTCCCGTTTGCAGTTTGCCACAAGCCATGTGGGGGACACAGCAACCATGTGGAAGAAGGTGCTCTGTTCAGATGAGACCAAAATGGAACTTTTTGGCCAAAATGCAAAACGCTATGTGTGGCAGAAAACTAACACTGCACATCACTCTGAACACACCATCTCCACTGTAAAATATGGTGGTGGCAGCATCATGCTCGGGGGGTGCATCTCTTCAGCAGGGAAAGGGAAGCTGGTCAGAGTTGATGGGAAGATGGATGGAGCCAAATACAGGGCAAACTTGGAAGAAAACCTCTTGGAGACTGCAAAAGACTTGAGACTGGGGCGGAGGTTCACCTTCCAGCAGGACAATGACCCTAAACATAAAGCTAGGGCAACAATGGAATGGTTTAAAACAAAACATATCTATGTGTTAGAATGGCCCAGTCAAAGTCCAGATCTAAATCCAATCGAGAATCTGTGGCAAGATCTGAAAACTGCTGTTTACAAACGCTGTCCATCTAATCTGACTGAGCTGGAGCTGTTTTGCAAAGAAGAATAGGCAAGGATTTCAGTCTCCAGATGTGCAAAGCTGGTAGAGACATACCCTAAAACACTTAAAAACAATAATGGTGCACAAGCCAGCCTGGGGCCCCAGAACCAGCATGCAACACCATATGTGAGCGCAGCCAAGCCCTGGATCTGCCACACCCAGGAGCTTGTCCCCAACTGCTCTGAAACTTACCAAACACACAGTCCTATGACTAGCTGAGTAGCTCAGCTTCTGTTTGAATCAATCACTGCAGACTAGGTGTCATGTGTATGTGCACTTCTTGATTGGCTTACAAGCAGCCTGCAGGCTCTATATAAGCAGCAGAGAACTGTTTGGGAAGTGAGTTTCTCCTGTGTGTTTGGTAAGTTTCAGAGCAGTTGGGGACAAGCTCCTGGGTGTGGCAGATCCAGGGCTTGGCTGCGCTCACATATGGTGTTGCATGCTGGTTCTGGGGCCCCGGGCAGTGAGAGTTCCTGGGGCCCCAGGCTGGCTTGTGCACCATTATTGTTTTTAAATTTTAATGTAGATTCCCATGCAGTTTAGTTAGGAGGGGGGCAGATGAGAGGGTATATCCTGCACGCTGGTGCCCCCTGCTGGCCATATAGCCATTGTCTATATGCAACTGAAACCCTCTCCTATGACTAGCTGAGTAGCTCAGCTTCTGTTTGAATCAATCACTGCAGACTAGGTGTCATGTGTATGTGCACTTCTTGATTGGCTTACAAGCAGCCTGCAGGCTCTATATAAGCAGCAGAGAACTGTTTGGGAAGTGAGTTTCTCCTGTGTGTTTGGTAAGTTTCAGAGCAGTTGGGGACAAGCTCCTGGGTGTGGCAGATCCAGGGCTTGGCTGCGCTCACATATGGTGTTGCATGCTGGTTCTGGGGCCCTGGGCAGTGAGAGTTCCTGGGGCCCCAGGCTGGCTTGTGCACCATTATTGTTTTTAAATTTTAATGTAGATTCCCATGCAGTTTAGTTAGGAGGGGGGCAGATGAGAGGGTATATCCTGCACGCTGGTGCCCCCTGCTGGCCATATAGCCATTGTCTATATGCAACTGAAACCCTCTCCTATGACTAGCTGAGTAGCTCAGCTTCTGTTTGAATCAATCACTGCAGACTAGGTGTCATGTGTATGTGCACTTCTTGATTGGCTTACAAGCAGCCTGCAGGCTCTATATAAGCAGCAGAGAACTGTTTGGGAAGTGAGTATACCCTAAAACACTGGCAGCTGTAATTGCAGCAAAAGGTGGTTCTACAAAGTATTGACTCAGGGGGCCGAATAATTACGCACAACCCACTTTGCAGTTATTTATTTGTAAAAAATGTTTGGAATGATGTATGATTTTCGATCCACTTCTCACATGTACACCACTTTGTATTGGTCTTTCACAAGGAATTCCAATAAAATTGATGCATGTTTGTGGCAGTAATGTGACAAAATGTGGAAAACCTCAAGGGGGCCGAATACTTTTGCAACCCACTGTATATATACCCTCTCTCTCTCTCTATATATATAGAGTACATATATATATATATATATATATATATATATATATATATATATATATATTATATGCATGTGATGTGATCACTTGAAACTGCCTTCACCGATTTCAGTGAAATTTGGTATACAGATCCCTGCACTCCTTGCGCCCCCCCTTGCACACCTGGGCAGAGCCACAAACGGCCAATCAGATTTCACCCATTCACATCAATGGGGAAAATGTAAAAGGCTGCAATTCTCACAGTAATGAAGCCAGAGTTTCCAAACTTGGGACAGCTGGTCACTTGGTGACCGAGGTTAAAAACTCAGGGAAAGTGGGCAGAGCATAAAACAGCCAATCAAATTACCGTCATTCATTTTGCATGGCAAAATGTAAAATGTTACCATTCTTTCATAATCGCAGTTTTGGCAACTTGGCATACTTGCTCACTGGGTGACTGGGATTAATATTCAGGAAAGTAGGTGGAGCCTACAACAGCAAATCAAAATTCATCTATTGGTTTTGAAGTGGAATATTTACATTTCTGCCCTTCTTACACTGTTAATGGCAGAGGCCTCAAACCTGCCACAGTCGGTCATTGGGTGACTGGGGTGGAAATTCACTAAAGGGGTGAAGCCACAAACAGCCAATCAGATTTGTTTGATTGATTTCAGCCATTCTGTTAGTGGCAGGGTTCCTAAACTTGGCACAGTTAGTGACTGGGATTAATATTCAGGAAAGTAGGTGGGGCCTACATTAGCCAATCAAAATTCACCTAATTGTTTTCAACTGAATATTTAAATTTCTGTCATTCCTACACTGTTAATGGCAGAGGCCTTAAACCCGGTACAATCGGTCATTGGATGACTGGGGTTAAAATTCAGAAAAGGGGGCGGAGACACAAACAGCCAATCATTTGAGTGATAAACTGCATCTATTATCAAATTATTGATGTCAAGGACCTCAAAACTCACAAACTTGGTCATTAAGTGACTGTGGGTCGAGGTTATGAAAAGTGGGCAGAGCCAACAACAACCAAATGGGAAAATGTAAACTGCAGCCATTCTTACACTGTTCATCGCAGGGTTCTCAAACTTCGCACAGTTGCTCACTGGGTGACTTGGATTAATATTCAGGAAAGTTGGTGGAGCCTACAACAGCCAGTCAAAATTCACCTATTGATTTTCAAGGAGAATATTTAAATTGCTGCCATTCTTGCACTGTTAATGGTAGAGGCCTCAAATCTGTCATTGGATGACTGCAGTACAAATTCAGGTAAAGGGGCAGAGCCACAAACAGCCAATCGATTTGTTTGCTTTATTTCAATGGGAAAATGTAAACTGCTTCCATTCTAACATTATTAATGCTATGGACCCCAAAGCTCACAAACTTGGTCATTGAGTTACTGTGTGTTAAGGTTAGAAAAAGTAGTTGGTTCCAACAACAACCAAAAATACATACCCGGGCAACGCCGAGTCTTCAGTCAGTGATTGATACTCGCCGTGTAATTTGTTCATGTTGTTTAATCCACAGTGAGCCTGCAAGTAATCATCTTTACTGCTGGTAGACAAGGAAAAAAAACACACAGCACCAACTGCTATTATCTATAAACACACCTACTAACAATGTGATAAGTCAAAAGGTAAAGTTAAAGATTTCTCATGGGAAAATAGGTATCAGCTACCGAATGGGATGAAGTTCAATTCTGGGTTAAGGTTCCTCATTAAAATACATCTTCCAGGGATAACTAATGATGATAACTATAAATCCTTCATTTCTTTTACATTTTACCTCACTTTCCTCTTTTCTGGGAGGCTGTTATTGGGTCTTTTTGATGATATTGGGTACAAGGAGATTTTTTTTATGTTGCTTTTGGACTTTGGTGCTTAAACAAAGGACTTTTGCTAAGGCCAAGGGAAGGTCTACAATAAGGAAAGATTTTGTACACTCATGACATTACCTTTGGGTCAAAGGCAGATTGTACAACTGAAAGGTTCAGCAAGACTGTAGATCAGCTTTTAATCAAACAATCCTCATTGTCCCAAAGAATTGTTCTCTCCTTTCTCTAATCCAGCAGCAGTGAAACCTCACTGAATTTTGTGCCTAAGCTTCCAGCAAGCAGCAGTATCACTGGGTGCCTGGCAGACAGCCTACAAGCATCCGGCAACACTGGCTTGGCAGGAAGAGAGCGGAAGGTCATTAGAGGGAACACTGCTCAGCCTATTCTCTTCATAGGACCTTGCCAATTCTCCCTGCAGGCTGTAATATGCAACACAAATATTGAAGCTTCATTCTGTGAGAATGACATTAAGGGCATGCAAGGGAAACCAAGCCAGCCATACAAACTGCACCTCAAGACTTGCTCCAAGAGAAACCCCTTCTTGACTTGATCCAGGAATGCAGGATTAAGGGCTGATTCAATAAAATTCCCATACATTTGTTAACGTGGACCTGAACTGAAGGAAACTATAGAGAAATGCACCCTGCGTGTATTTAGAGAGTTTAGCCTGTCTAATTCCCCCTCATCTGTGTCTAATCACAACTTGTAATTTGACCCCTCAGCTGTGTCAGCTCACTGCCAAGGCAGAGCGCTAATTGTAAACACAGGATGTTAACAATATGTACTTCCATGAAAGCAGGAAGTAGACAAACTGCAGATTTATTGCATGATGTGTATCAGCTGTAACAAAGAAATGTTTTCTTTAAAGGTTATAAAGAGTCAGAGCAATCCCAGCACTGTTGTGCAAAAGTTTATCTTTATTGTGTACAATGACTTACACCATGCTTGTTATCACAAAGATTTGTGGTACATAGGAGGCTCAGGGGTGGTGTCAGTGGGGGCAACAAAGCCTGGGGCTCCTGCACGTTGTCATAGGCTCTAAGCACATGCGTAACTTATGTTTTTACATTTGTCTAATGTGTTTAATGAATGTAAAATGCGGTTTAGTGAACCAGACCTTAGCTTGTTTTAGTTCTTTTTTTTTAAGTATGCTGATGAAAGGGTTTCTTCTCTAGGACCTCTATCTTGATCCCCCACTTTATCAGGTTGCTAAGAAATGTCTTACTTGCTTGAAGAATCTTTTCAGCTGGCTTGCAGTGCTCTGTGTTTCTTGCAGTCTTCATAGTTGAGCTGCTTCTGTGTGTATGTTGTTTTTAATCTCTTCCACTGATATAATGTGGAAATCCTTTTCTATATCTAAAGACTTTGTGGGATGATAATGTGGCATAATAATGCAGTGAAGTTACCTTATTGTGACAGCAAATCCATTTAAGATATGGTGGGGCTCCTGCCAAAATATTATAACCCAGCTGCATCATCCCATCATATCTATAAATATAGGCAGGACTGGTGGGGCTACATCAAGTGAGAAGAAAATCTTGAAGACCTAAGTCTGAACTTCATAACATGGATTTGTGGAAGTGTGTCATGGCTTGATGAAAGGAGATTTCTGATGACCTCCTAAACCTTGTCCCTCAATACTGGAGAAATGCAGGTGTTACCACCTAACTTCACTACATAGTCCCCATGTGGCCTTGTTAGTTTGGTAGGGAGGCACAAGTGTGCTGACCCTTTCCTTGTTAGCACAAAACCCTTCATGACTGGAGAGGGACTTGGTTGGAACTGCAGGGGGAGGCATTGGTGGGGAAAAAGACTACAATTAGATTGCTAGCTTACAGATTGTCAGTATGGGGGCAATCTGTAGGTAGATTGCCAATATAGGTAGCCTTGCAAGTTCCTCTCTCCCACCTCCTACCTGCCCCTACCCCCCCCCCCCCCCCACACACACACACACACACACACACTTACTTATACGTAGCCTAGTACCACCACCAAAGAGCTGAGAGCAAGGCAGTGACTCACCACAATGTTTTCCTCCCCCCTTGCTCACTCGCTGTGCTGCCCTGCGGTATAGTTCATACCTCAGATCGTCGGTAAGCCAGCCGCAGTGAAGAGACAGCCAGGCAAACGGTGCATGATGACGGCATGTATACTTCAAATACAGGAAGTGAGCAGTGATGTCACTTTCAGTGTCTGCACCATCACTGTGCACCGGTTGCCTGGCTGTCTCTTCCCCACTGATCTGAGGTCTGAAGTATGCTGCAGAGCAGCAGAGCAAGGAGCGAGGAAGGGGGAGCCAAACCTTGTGGAGGCAGGACCAGGACAAGTGGCATCTGGCAGGTGGATAAGTGGCAGGCAAACCTGGTGTGTACCAACTGGCCAACAGCAAAGTACCACATGTGCAAAGCCCTGGTCTAGAGAGATTAGCCTGTCAGCAAGTAAACAGCAAGTGTAAATTAGTGCTGTCAGGTGTGCCACTCTGTGCCATAGTAGAGACAAAAAAAAAAGATTTTATTGGAAACGAAACGCGTTGCAAATCTTTTGAAGTAAGAAATAAATGTAATTTGCATATTAAACATTATTGTGTCTTCTTTTGTGGGGAGGCAAGTCCACCATTAACCCCCCCCTCCCCCCCCCCAATTTTAAACGGTTTTTATTGTATTTTACACTTCATTGGCGCCTCTGTTCCTCAAAGCACTCTGTGCCATAGTTTAGGCTAATATGTAAACAAGGGAGGTTAACCCTTTTGTGCTCCTAGGACACCAGAAAGTAAGATTTCTGTAAGTTGTAACAAATAAATGTTTTTCTATTTGTTGCCTATCTCCTTAGAGCAGAGAGGAAGTTCTGAGTTTAGGTCTGCTTTAAAATCTGACAGGACCAACAGGTTTTGGACTAGTCCATCTCCTCATGATGGAGTCTCGGTTTCCTTTGTTTTCAAAAGCATTTGCTGAATGGTCATTTTTAAGTCTAACTGCCACAATAGTGTGCAAGCGATTAGAGGCTAGCTGGTATCTTACTATTTTGGCAGTTAGACTTAGCAACTGCCATTTAGGAAATTATTTTAAAAACAAAGAAAACCCTGAGAATCCACAATGAGGAGGTAGACTAGTCCAAACCACATCGGTTCTGAAAGATTTTTACTGCTTACTTTTTCACTATAGTGGTCCATTAAAAATGGTAGTTTGATAACAACCGTGAAGGTCAGGATGCACTGCTGCATTGCTGAGCTTATTTCAGTAATGTGTTACAGACTCTCATGTGCTGTGCTACAGTGCGTTCTGATAATGAACTGCTGCATGCATCTCTGTGCCAACACAGTGCTGTCTCATTTCAATTAATACTGCAACGCAGAGCAACACACGTGCCATACATTTTTGTAAAGAGAAGTAAATGGCACTCCAAAAAATTGGTACAGAAAGATCTGTAATTCATGCTGCAATTAATATAATCTAACGTTTCAAAGCAGCAAAGCACCTCTAGAGTACCTCAAGTAAAAAGTTAAAGTGTACCTCAAGAAAAACAGTGCAAGTTCATCTGAAAAACAGCTCAACAACAATAAATCACCATGATGCACAATAAGTAGCCCAAGAAAAAGAGAGTCACCATCATGGAGGAACAAAAGTGCCAAACACTAAGGTAAAGAATGTGTGGGCAAGTTTCAGGGCTGGGGCACACCGAGCGGCTCTTTGAGCGTTTCTGCAGCCGCTTGCGGCGGCGGATACGCTAGGGTAATGCATTTCAATGGGGGTGTGCACACCACAGCGGGAGGCGTTTTGCAGAAACGAATCCTCCCGGGGTGAGGCATTTTTTGGATTGCGGAGGCGTTTCTGCCTCCAATGTAAAGTATAGGAAAAACGCAAACCGCTCTGAAAAACGGCAGATCAGAGCGGTTTGCCAGGCGGTTTTGTTACAGAAGCTGGCTGTCAGTAACAGCTTTACTGTAACAATATATGTTACAATATATATGTACTACACTGAAATCCGCAGCAGCAATCCGCAAAACTCTAGCAAACCGCCTCAGAAAAAAAAAAGCGTTTAAAAATCTGCTAGCATTTTGCGGATCTGCTAGCGGGTTTTGGTGTGCACCTGGCCTCAAAAAGAGATGGCCCGAACAGTGTGCCCGGCTGGTAGTTCACACGAACTGATGTCTGCTCCAGGCCAGCTGTAACCAGGTACCTGGTAGTTGCGGGACGTCGCAACTTCGCTGCAAGATACTGCATACTCTGAGAAGGTTTCCGCAGTGCGGATGTTGGAAGATGGAACCCTCATATAAGTGTCTGTATATGCCATACTGAGGCCGCATACGGCTGTTGTTCTTACAAGCTGTCGACTCACAGTATAGGCGGATTTTTGTTCCACAGGACTGTGTTGGAAGCAATAGACGATTGCTCAATTATGAAACAGCATGTTATGCTTTTACTGGTCCAGTTGGAATTATTGGTACCAGGAAAGTTACAATAGCGGGTCTGGAGTACATGGACATTAAACGCAATCCCACAATTCCACATTAGTGCAGTTAAAGAGATCAGCCAATCTTGATTGTATGGATGTGGTACAATTGTTGTTGTGTGGTTGGTATGGAGCGCTCCTGTTATGTTGGCCTATGCAGTAATTTTATGGGGGGAGGTTATTGGGTGAGGGGATTCCAGTGGGTCTGGGAAGTGCTTTAATTGATCCAATAAAATTTTGTACTTTTATAGTTCTTGAGTGGCGGTCACTTCTGTTTGTTGTGAGGTAAGTATTTCCGGTTAATTAAGATTAATAAAGGACTTTTTTCACCATTGTGTTTTTATTTAATTTAACCCTTTATGGAAATGGGTAAGGGGTACTTTGTACCCCATACTCATTTCTCCTGGGAGGGGGTGAGCATCTGAGCTCTTTCTTAAAGGGGACTCACAGCTCACAGATGCCACCATGAAACCCCCCCAGGGAGTCATCGCCCCCACCTTCTCCTGGGGCACCGGAGGTGGGGAAGAGCCCATTGTCCATAGATTGGACAAGGACTTGGGGGGGGGGAAGGGGAAGGCTTGGCCGCCCCTCTCCCCCGGAGCCCCCCCATACCATGGACCATGCGGGCTGGTATAGCTCACACGGCAGGGGCTCCGCATTCTGGCTATCCCAGCCTGCATGGGAGACAAGGGGTTAAATATGCTTGGCATGGGGGACCTCACGCCATTTTTTTTAAATTTCCCACACGCAGCACATAAAAAAAACATTTTTTTTTTTAAAATAGGAAAATAATATTTTTTCCCCACTATCTTTTTTAACATACCCTGAAAATTTGGTGTTTCTACCATGTAAGGGGGCTTCGCTATTAACCTCTAAAGTTGGCGGGTTTTGTTTCATTAGAACTGTCATTGACCGCTTTTAAAAGTATACATTTTTACTAGGTCTTTTTGAAAAATGTTTTACCTCTAGTAGTCACTGTCTCCCTCCACATAACCTTCAAATTTGGTGTTTCTGGCACTTAAGGGGGCTTTGCTATTAACCGCTAAAGTCAGCGGACGTTTAATTTTCTCACGGTCAGAAGGAGACCTTTCAAATCAATTTATGGACTTTTTAGAGATTGACAGTTTTAAATTGTGCAAATTGTGATGCGAATCTAGCCCCAAAACACAAAATGAGGTGGCAAATCAACATTCAACATTGAGGACCTCAAGGCTTGTGTTTGCAAAATAAATAAAATAGGAAAAGAAAAAGGAAACAGTTGTAAAAGGATAGCTGAAAAATGACAGTTGGAAAATGGCAGTTCAAAAACAACAGTTGAAATTTGGTAGTTGGAAAACGACAGTTGAGAAATGGCAGTTAATGTCAGTTGAGAAACAGCAGTTGAAATTTGACAGTTGAAAAATGGCAGTTGGAAAGTGGCAGTTGAAACATAGCAGTTGAAAATGACAGTTAACATTTGGCAGTTGGAGAATGACAGTTAAAAACAACAGTTGAAATTTGGCAGTTGAAAAATGACAGTTGGAAAATGGCACTTGAAAAAATTACATTTGAATTATGGCACTTGAAGAATGACAGTCGGCAAATGGGATTTGGAAAACGGCAGTTGGAAAATGGCAGTTAAAAAAACAGTTGAAGTTTGACAGTTGAAAAATGGCAGTTTTAAATTGGCAGTTGAAAATGGCAGTTGGAAAATGGCAGTTGTAAAATGACAGTTGAAAAATGGCAGTTGAAATTTGGCAGTTGAAAAATGACAGTTGGGAAAAGGCAGTTGAAAAATGACAGTTGGGAAATGGCAGTTGGAAAACAGCAGTTGGAAAGCGACAGTTGAAAAATAGCAGTTGGAATGTGGCAGTAGAAAAATGACAGTTGGAAAATGGCAGTTGAAAAATTACAGTTGGAAAATGGCAGTTGAAAAATGACAGTTGAAAAATGGCAGTTGGAAAATCACAGTGAAAACAACAGTTGAAATTTGGCAGTTGAAAAATGAGAGTTGGAAAATGGCAGTTGAACAATTACAGCTGGAAAATGACAGTTGAAAAATGGCAGTTGAAAAACAACAGTTGAAATTTGACAGTTGGAAAGTGGCAGTTGAAAATGACAGTTGAAAATGGCAGTTGGAAAATGACAGTTCAACTGTTGTTTTTCAACTGCAAAATTTAAACTTTTTTTTTTCAACTGCCATTTTTCAACTTTCATTTTTAAAATGCCAAATTTCAAATTCAGTTTATTGATTCGCATTTTCTAACTGTCTTTTTTAAACTGTCCAATTTCAACTGTTTAAAGGGGCCACTACAGTGAAAAAAGTGAGCAGTTAAATGTATTTCTTTTTAAGTAATGCCACTTACCTGGCTATCGGGCTGATCCTCTGCCTCTAATACTCTAATACCACTGCCCCTGAGTAAGCACTTGCAGATCAGGTGTTTGTGACATTGGTGTCAGATTTGACAAGATTAGCTGCATGCTTGTTTCTGGTGTGATTCAAACACTTCTGCAGATACCTAAATCAGCAGGGCTGCCAGTCAACTCGTATAGTTTAAAAGGAAATAAATATGGCAGTCACTGTATTCTTCTCACTTCAGTTGCCCTTTAGAGAAAACCTAAACTCAAGCATTGCAGTCAATGAAAACAAATATAGTTGCTGAGAACTTGTGTATGTGGTGTGTGTGTGTGTCTAGAGCAGGGCTTTTCAACCTTCTCACTAATTATACCACTTTTATCACCTTAAAAGTACCACCAGTGTGCCTGCGCAGTAGATTGGACGAGATCGGGCTTGGCTGTTTCTGCTGGAGCCGGAATGGAGAGCAGCCACTGCGCATGCGCACACCGATGAGGTGAACTTTGGGGCTCCCAGTGCTGGATTCCCTCTACTGAGGAGGAAGGGGAAAACCTCTTTAGGATACAAAGGCCTCCCCTTCCCTGAGGTAAGTACCCCCCCAAGGGCACTTTTTTTCTTACAGGTACATTTTAAGAAAAAAGGGCATTTGGGAGGGGAAAAGTAGGAGGCATTGGTGGGGGAAAATACTACAATTAGATTGCTAGCCTACAGATTCTCAGTATTGGCAATCTGTGGGTAGATTGCCAATATAGGTAGCCTTGCAAATTCCTCTCCCACCACCCCCCACTTTATTATAGGTAGTCTAGTCCAGTAATCTGCAAACTTGGCTCTCCAGCTGTTAAGGAACTACAAGTCTTACAATGCATTTGCCTTTATGAATCATGACTGTGGCTGTCAGACTCCCGCAATGCATTGTGGGACTTGTAGTTCCGTAACAGCTGGAGAGCAAAGTTTTCAGATCACTGGCCTAGTCCCACCACCAGAGAGCTGAGAGCTAGGCAGTGACTCACCACAAAGCTCCCCCCTTGCTCACTCCTTGCTGTGCTGCCCTGTGATATAGTTTACACCTCAGATCGTCGGTAAGCCAGCCACAGTGAAGAGACAGCCAGGTAAAAGGTGCACGGTGGCGGAGTGTATAATTCAAATACAGGAAGTGAGCAGTGATGTCACTTCCTGTATACACGCTGTCACTGTGCATTGTTCTCTTGGCTGTCTCCTCCTCACTGATCCGAGGTCTGAAGTATGCCGCAGAGCAGCACAGCAAAGAGCGAGGAAGGGGGAGCCAAACTTTGTGGAGGCAGGACAGGACCAGGACAAATGGCATGCGAGCAATAAAGTGGCAGGCAAACCTGGTGTGTACCACCTAGCCATCAGCAAAGTACCACCGGTCTTACGTGTACCACAGGTTGAAAAAAGCCTTGGTCTAGAGCAGGATATTCTTTGATGATTTCTCAAAAGTTGTATTGTTGTGAAATACCTGATTTGTCTTTATAAATAAACTGCAAATACTTAAACTGGTGAAGTATCAGGACTGAAGAAATGGCGAGAAAACTAAAAATACACCTTCAGAAAACCCTTTATAAATAGAATGAGTTTGGGACTAACAATAAAAAGACAAAAAAAGGTCTCCAAAGAGTGATGAGAAAGCGAGAGAATTGCTTTATAAATATGTTAAAAGTCTGTAAAAACCACAATTCCCGAAGCAGGGTTTTGATGCATCATGGAGTTCTCCTTTGCTGTATGTGTCATAAAAATGTCATCTTTGGTATAACATAAATCACTTGTAAGTTTGAATAATAGTTACACCATACAATGGAACAGATGTGATCTTCCTCTTCTCGATTAATTATTTACTGTACTGTCAGAACCATAAAATGACGTAAAGCAATAAAAGTCTTTTAGATTCACTAATTTCATTTTTATTGATTCCACTCCAACTCTATCCATCCCTGTATTTGCAAAAGCGTTTATATATTTTGGTAGTAATAACATACATGAATAGTTGAGCCAGAAGATAAGCTACTGGTTATTTTGTTTTTTAGCTTCTGCTGAACACCAGTACAAACAGCTGCCTCCTCAGATTCTAACCATGGACTTGAGTTTGATACCACATCAGTGTTTGGGTATCCAAGGGTCTGTATCAGTGTTATTACTCTAATGCTAGGTACACACCATGCAACTTTGCGCCATATCGACTGGGCAAACCAATCATTTCTGACATGTCCAACCTCTTGTGGATAAATAACGGGATCAATGTTGTGCAGTAGTGATCTGAAAATCGATCCTGTTATTAATTAAGAGTAGATTTGACATGTTGGAAAATATTTCTGATGAGAAATTGAATGGTATGTACCTAGTGTTATCTAATATGAAGCTTACAGTTAACAGTAAAATGCTATTTTAAAGCCTCGTTCACATCATCAAACGCGGATGGCCGTGCGATCGGAACGCAATGCGTAAGAACGCATGCCATCTGCGTTTGTATGCATTGCATGGCTGATCCAATTCACTGAAAGTGAATGGGTCAGCCGTGCGTTTTGTTAAAAAATGCATGCAGCATGCATTCGTGGACAGCACTGGTACGGAACTCATGCAGTGAACATCAGACAGTGCATCCTATGCACTTTCTGATGTCGTGCGTGTCTGCCTCACACACGCATTGCCTAAGTTCGGACGGCAATGCGTGCAGTGTGAACGGGGCCTAACGGTGTCAAGTTTAGAGACAGGTGTATGATAACAACTGGAAGAGAATGTTGTGTTGGCTTAGACTGACACCATGGCTTACACAGAGCTCTATTCAGAGACTGCTACTGCTGTATAACTACAGCAGGTGCCAGATTTAGCAATCCAGATAAGCACCATGAAAAAAAAAATATTTTGGCTAAAGTCAAATTTTCAGACAGGAGAGAATATGAAGGGTCACCGTAGGTGAGAATGCCAGCAGGGGATATAGGAGCAGTATAATAGCAGGGGAATTAAGTCTTAAAGAGAGTCTGAAGCGAGAATAAATCTCGCTTCAGACCTCATAGATAGCAGGGGCATGTGTGGCCCTGCTAAACCGCCAAACCGCCGCTATCGCGCCGCTAAACGGGGGTCCCTTCACCCCCAAATCCCCCTCCGTGCAGCGCATCCCCTCTTCCTGGTTGGGGCAGGGCTACCCGCCGCAGCCCTGCCCCACGCGCGTCTGTCAGCACGTATCTCCGCCTCTCCCCCGCCCCTCTCAGTCTTCCTTCACTGAGAGGGGCGGGGGAGAGGCGGCAATGCGCCGCTGATAGACGGGACTGGAGGCAGGGCTGCAGCCGTTAGCCCTGCCTCCAGGAACGACCAATTCTACGACCAAGGTTTGCGGGGGTGGGTTTGGGAGTGAAGGGACCCCCGTTTAGCGGCGGGATAGCGGCGTTTTAGCAGGGGCACACATGCCCCTGCTAACTATGAGCTCTGAAGCGAGATTTATTCTCGCTTCAGAGTCTCCTTAAAGAGAATCTGTATTGTTAAAATCGCACAAAAGTAAACATACCAGTGCATTAGGGGACATCTGTCACAATTTCGCCGCTCCCCACCGCATTAAACGTAGTCAAAAACAGTTTTAAAAAGTTTGTTTATAAACAAACAAAATGGCCACCAACACCGGAAGTAGGTTGATGTACAGTATGTCCACACATAGAAAATACATCCATACACAAGCAGGCTGTATACAGCCTTCCTTTTGAATCTCAAGAGATCATTTGTGTGTTTACCTTCCTCCCCCTACAGCTATCATCCACTGAAGAGTGACAGGCTGATTGTTTCTTCCTGCAGACAGCTCTGTGTCTGGAATTCCTCAGTATATGACAGCCCATCCAGCTCAGAGGACGATTTATCCAGCTTGTAAAAGGCAGGCAGCTCTCTTCTCTCACTGACAAGAGAGCAGAGAGGCTGCCTAATCTAAATAACACACGGGAGTGTGCATAGAGGGGGCCTGGAGGGGGGCGTGCATAACAGATCAAAAACACTGAAGAGTTGGCAGCCTTCCAGACACAGGGCGACAAATACGACAGGAGAGAGATAAGTTGATTTATTACAGAGATGGTGATAGTAGAAAGTGCTGCAGTAAGCCAGATCACATTAGAATAGGTTTAGGAACTTGTAGGATAGTAGAAAAATAGGATGACATGTTTGTTACAGAGTCTCTTTAAAGAAGGACTGTTGCTCAAAAAGGTTTGCACTGATCCACTCGCTATGGTGTTTCCATGATGGAAAAAAATAATCTAAAGCTCATCCATCCCCCACCCACAACCATTTATATACATGTACAAACTTAACTAATACTCACTTTTCATTGTCTTCCCTTAGACTTCTAGTTCATTGTCCATCCACAGAGAAGTTCAATGCTGGCATATTTTGGCTACCAAGAAGCAGAATGTCGGCCCCAGTCCAACCTTTGTCCATCAGTAAGGCAGCCGGTAAGTGGGTACCAGCACTGAAACCATTGGCAGCAAACTGCCCTGTTTCATTTTGGTGGGGTGTAGAGGGTTAAATTAATTTGATATGTTTGTTGCATTACATTGTCACATGTCCTCCTAGCACTTGCTGTCATATGTTTATTACACTATATAGTTACACTGCCTCATAGCACTGGCGGTAAAATATGTTCATTGTACTACATGGTCACACATCCTCCTAGCACTTGCTAACATATACTGTATTTATTGCACTACATGGTCACACATCCTCTTAGCCCTTGCTGTAGTATGTGTATTGCATTATGTGGTCACATGTCCTCCTAGCACTTGCTGTAGTATGTTTATTGCACTACATGGTCACTGGTCCTAGCATTTGCTGTAGTATGTTTATTGCACTACATGGTCACACGTCCTCCTAGCACTTGCTGTATTTTATTGCATTACATGGTCACACATCCTTTTAGCACTTGCTGTAGAATGTTTATTGCATTATGTGGTCACACGTCCTCCTAGCACTTGCTGTAGTATGTTTATTGAACTACATTGTCACATGTCCTCCTAGCACTTGCTGTCATATGTATATTGCACTATATAGTTACAAAGCCTCATAGCACAGGCAGTCATATGTTGATTGTACTACATGGTCACACGTCCTCCTAGCACTTGCTGTATTTTATTGCATTATGTGGTCACACGTCCTCCTAGCACTTGCTGTATTTTATTGCACTACATGGTCACACGTCCTCCTAGCACTTGCTGTCATATATGCATTGCACTACATGGTTACACATCCTCTTAGCATTTGCTGTCATATGTTTTTTGCACTACATGGTCACACATTCTTCGAGCACTTGTTGTTGTATGTTTATTGCACTACATGGTCACAAAGCCTCCTAGCACTTGGTGTCATTAAGGGGTTCATTTTTAACACTGCATTCTAGACAAGAGTCAAGTATGATGTAAAATCTGCTTTGTTGAGCGGCAAAACAAAACAGAAGTAGTGACCCTTTGAACTTTCCAGTACTAAAACCTTATTAGCAAGGTTTTCTCAGCCTGATAATAGTATTTTCCCTTCTACCTAATTTTGAAGACATCAGATTAACTTTAACAAGCTGTTCGACAAGCACATTTACATGGGTAACAACTAACGTTTTTTAATACTTGCATTACTGGAAAACAGAAAGTGAGTTCAGACATTTTTTTAGTAAGACCAGTATTATAAATACCTATGTTTAGCCCGTAATGCCACTTGTCATTTCAGGTACACTTTCAGAATTATTTGTTTATCTATACAGGTGAAGGAGCATAGTTATAACTGCTAGCTTTTTAAGCTGGAAGACACAAAGCATTTAAGGCTGCTAATTCCTCAAGAAGTATTATGCTGGGAATACAGCATGACTTTTTGTGGCACATAGATGGCTCGATAGATAATTTCCGACAGGTCCAATCTGATTTCAATCGTTTTTCTGATCTATTTTCTCATTGAAGTGAATGGAAATCGATCAAAAAAAAAAAAAAGATCAGAAAATCGTTTGGGCAGTAAATCTGGTGAAAAATCTCATCGTGTATTCCCAGCATTAGGGGCCATTCACACTTGCCTTTACGGAAAAGCATGTGATTTTCTGCATGCCTGCGTGTGACTTTTTGATTTTTGTATTTTTTATTTTTTTTATTTTGATGTGTGCTTGTATGAAAACTTTGCATTGTGATTTTTCTGTAAATATCAATGAAACTCATTTACACAAAAATACATCTAATTAAACTTAAAAATATTCATGTAAAAAGCACATAATTGTGCAAATTTTCTGTGATGCCATTGAGACACATTACATTTGCTGCAAACACGTTTCCCCAATATTGCAAATTGCATACCAATTTTAAGTGTGAACCCTGCCATAGCCCAGGCAATAAAATCCAGCATTCCAGTATATAAACTTTTATCACAAACTAGGCTGAGGATTTTATTATATTACAGCACCATTGCTATGTTTGTTTTTGGGGAAACTGAGGGATAACAAGAAACTTAAAATGGGAGTATTTAAAGGAATACTATCAATACCCAAGTCTTATAAAATGACAATGTACAAATAATGTCTAATTAGCTGTGTAAACATTTTCCTATTTTTCATGTTAAATATCAGAGGCAAAAGCTTTAATTAACTGTGTGTAGGGTTTAGCTCTATTGGGACAAATCATTTGCAAATGGGTGTCTGTTTCAATGCACAGCCTGTGATGATCCGCTCAGCTGGCTGCACAGGCAGACAGCTGTTTGTCCATTCCTCTAGTCTGTGGGCTGCAGGTCTCTGGAACAGAGACCTGTCTTTCCATTGCAAGTTTCTGGTCTGTTCTCTTGCTGGGGAATTTGCATACATTCGTTATGCAAATCCCCTACCTGCCTTCTTTGATGACTGGCACTATAAGAGCTTTATGTTTCCCAGAATGCTTTGCTGGACATTTCCCTTCCATGCTCTGTTCCTGATGGACACTGCTGGAGTGTCAGCCATTGCTATCTAGTATAGTTAATTCCTGGGGGTTGCTTTAGGCTCCCCTGCTAGCCCAGTCAGGTTGTATTATCTGTATTGCCTGTTCTGTCTTGTCTTGCCGGTTTGCCATTGTCCTGTCCCTATGGTGGTTGACAGGAAATGGTTCTGATCTCTGTTCTTGGAGTATAGCTGGTGCAGCGGTTGCTACCAGCTATTTCTTCTGTTCTGTCTTCTGGGATCGCGCTAGCTACTTTTTGCTAGCGCTGGGGATCCTTCTGTTCTGTCTCCTGGGATCGCGCTAGCTACTTTTTGCGAGCGCTGGGGATCCTTCTGTTCTGTCTTGTCTGTCGCGATTGCGCTGTCACCAGCGGCGGTTGATAGCGAATCGCTAGCACTAGCTGCTAGCGTTAGTGGCTGTGGATCTTTCTGATCTGTGTTCCTGCTTGGATCACACTTGCTCTGGCGGAAGAACGGTGGATCCTTTCTGCCTAGTTCCTGTTTTTCGTGTGTCTGTCTTGTCCGCTACGCTTGCTGCAGGCTCAGTGAGGTAACCGTTAAGCAAGCGCTTGCGTCCTCTGTTTCATGTTTGTCTGTTTATGGTTAGTTAGGCGTGCTTGTCTCTATTGTGCTTATCATGTGGAGATCGCGCATAACCGCGTGCACTGTTGCGAATGAGTGCGGTGTTCGCGGTTAGCTAGCGGTTGTTATTTTCCGTATCTCCTTATTGTATTTGCTGTGCCTTTGCTACCCTCGTATTCTATTCTGTTCTGCCTTGTGTCACGTCTGGCGATCGCACCTCTCGCGATCGCGTTTCTATTTCGTATCTGCTGTTGTGTGTGCGCGGTCGCGGGGTGGCGACTGGATTGGCGCACACACATACAGCTTCTCTTGCGATTGCGTTCTGCGCTTCGTACAATTCCTGTCTGGCACTTGTGGAGGTACAGAGGATTGGTTCCTCTGCACTCCCCAGCGCCACCTGCCGACAGGAATTTCCCTCTACAGGTGCGTAGCACCTTTTGCTGGGTGCCTGCAAATATACGCTTGTGGAGGATTTCCGCCGTGTCAGCGCACGCGTTGTGCGCTGATCACGGAGAAAGTTCCACAATCGTGACACAGCCAGTGTTGTTTTTTGCTTATAACACTACACAGTATTTTTCCCTGAAAGCCAAAAAAATATATGAAAAGCTGTGCTGTCACAGACAATTTACACGTTCAAAACAAGTTACATTTCCTCTGCTCTCCTGCAGACAGCTTAGAAACATGCAGCTTCTTCTGAGAGCTCTCTGACACACAGTTAGGGCTGGTTCAGACGGACGCTTGCAGAGCGTTTACTGCCAGCGTTCGGGGCTTGGCGTTAAACGTTTGTACCAAGCTTTTACGCGCGTTTGCACGAACGCGGCATTCAGGTCCCGATTTTCACTGGCGTTCAAGGAGCCCCTGGAAGCTACATGTTGCTTCCAGGGGCGGTTAACCGCAACGGGTAATGTCCCCCTAGGGGAAGAAAAAACGCGACCGCATCCGACTGCAATGCGAACGCTGCTGAAAGCCCGAACGCATTGCCGCCGCGACACCAACGAACGCGACGCCTCCAAACGTCCGTCTGAACCAGCCCTTACACAGAGATAACTACACTGTGAGGGAAACTCCCCTCCCTTCATTAACTCTCCCGTCAGAAATGAGCAGACAGTGCCGTCAGTTCAGAGTGAAAGGAATTTGTTACAGTAAACAAAAGAGATAAGCAAATGAAATGTATACATCATTATTTACCAGCACTTCAGCAACTCTCTCAAACTTAAAAAATACATGTTAATTGATAGTATCCCTTTAATGCATCCCTACTGCCCCCAAAATGTATTTATGGCTGTGTCTGTGTATGTTAGAGAGATTGCTCAATTCCTCTCAATACAACAAGTGAAGGGGATTTCTCCCAGTGGTGGAAATTCTCCCAGTTAGGGAGACAGAACAACACTAAAAACCCAGAACAGGTTCTAAGCCATGGCACAACTTTTTAACCCTTGAATTTGGGCTTTAACTAAAGTAAGAAATGACTCTTTAAATTAAAGCACCCTAAAGTGAGAGGGATATGGAAGCTGACATATTTGCTTTTAAACAATTCAGATTGCCAAGCTTTCCTGCTAATCCTCCGTCTCTAAGGCCGGGTTCACATTAGTGGTGAGCGGAATGGGAGCGGAACGTATACTGTACAAACGGAACGGTATGCGAATGGATCCAATGTTAAACCAATGGATCCATTCACATCCATCGGCTTGTATGGATCCATTGTCCGTTCCGCTCAACGGACAAAAAAATGCAGCAGGACCTCATTTCCCGGACCGTTTCGCCCAGCGGACCGGAAACGGGAAGTTTTGCAGCTACATAGGAACAAATAGAAAACTGACATTTTACAGCACACTGGCTGTAAAAACGGACAGTTTTGACCTGATCCTGATGTCTGGATTCGTATGGCCGGTTCCGTGAAAAAATGCAAATGTGCCTAAAGTTATATACCCATGTCAGGATTTTCCCGACAATTTTCCCAGCGACCATCAATTTATTGATGGATGAGTGGTCGTTTTTGCAATGTGAGTACAGGCATATGATCACGTGAACATCGCTTAGCGTCACGCAGCGGATCGTATCTTTAAGATTCCCTTGGACTCGTGTAACGTCGCATGCAGGATGAGGCGTCGCTTAACGATCATCGTCAAGGGGACATCACTAGACCTGTTCGGTGGGTGAGTACGAGGCTTAATGTTCTTAGCCATAGACCCTGAAAGATAAGCAGGACTGCCAGGCAACTATTTTTACTTAAAAGGAAATAAAATATGGCAGCCTCAAAGTCCCTCTCACGTCAGGCTACCTTTAAAGTGAAGTCCACTTAAAAAATGCGGACATTTTTAAATACAAGCGTTACATATGGATTACAATAATGTGTATGATGGGGAATATACAATCATGTTACCTCTGACCACTAAAGACGTTGCTGCATCTGTACTGACTGCAAAGGATTTGTTTCATTAAAGCAGAGAGCAGGACAATAAGGAATAGAAAATACACATTTATTGGCACAAACATAACACTGTTAAATTTATGCAACCATCAACTTTTTGGCAAAATAATGCATTTTGGGATTAAGCCAAGATTTGACAGAATAGTCTGATATTTCCTTTCATCAGTGCTACAATAGTCAGTTTCACATTAAATTAATTCTCTGTCCCATTGGAGTATGTTTAGAAAGGACTGTGTATAGATGGAAAAACAGTGGACTCAATGGTCCATATGCAATTCACCTTTTCATCATCTAGGTGATATTTTTAAACTTGTCGATAAAATGCATTTAAGCCACCAGAAAGCAACAAAATACTCAAAATAATTGTGATAGTACTTTTTCATTTGCTTTTTGGTACCTTTTTAGTTGAAAAGTGCTGGAAAGTTATTTTAAATAGAAGGTGAAAAACTATCTCCTAGGTGAAAATTAAAGCGGAATATAACCCTGCATTTCAACTTTGCTCTAAAACATTATTTACAGCATATTATATGCAAAAAGCATTTTTTTTACTAGACCAGCATTGGAAGGGTTAAACACAGAGGTTTAAAGTTCCGTAGAGAGATATGCAGAAGTTCAGATTGTTACATTCTATTTAGTTAAATGTATCTATTGAGAAATGTTACACACTCTTTGGCTGTCCTCCAGCTCCTTGAGAGTGAGTCACATTCAACACTTAGATACATTTATGTAAACAAAATGTATCTATGTCAGCTTTGGATGCGTCTGCAGAAATCTCCAGGAACTTTAAAGCCCTGTGTAACCCTTCCAATGCTGGTCTAGTAAAAAAATGCTGGTTGCATATAATATACTGTAAATAATGTTTTAGAGCAAAGTTGAAATGCAGGGTTATATTCCGCTTTAAGGTGAAAACGTGGATTGCATATGGCCCAAAGTATCAGTTCAGTGTACTTATACTTTAATATGGTTAAGATGTTTTGATAATATCTCTGGTCAATAATACAGTATGATTGCATTACCGATTGTACTTCTGTTTTGTGACTGTCATTCTTTACAGTAAGCAATGACTTATGGCTATTCCATGAGGAGGCCCTGGTTTAGGAAGACTGTGTGATCCAACAGATCTGGAATGAATTATTTTAACAATTGTGCAGCTATTGTGCACATGACTTTGACTGCTATTTCTCTAACCTTCTAGTAATTATCACTATGATCTGATATGACAATAGGAATTGCAGATGTTTGCCACCTAATAGCAGACAACTGTTAGGACTGGTTCACACCAAAAGAAAAAATGTTTAGATTCCCAAAATGCACCATAACCAACAAACAGACACATTTGTTGGTTATGGGTCCTATGTTAAAGAGTAACTGTCAGGCTGCAGAAGCTAATTTAAACCTCTATTCTCCTGTGTTAAACAGTTTAGAAGGAAGCCCAAAAGCCATTAGCGAAGATAAAAATCTCAGTTACCTTTGATGTGTGCTTATCAGCAAGGCTGTTAAAACCCAAGAGGACGCAAGCCGCATACTATACTGCAAAGCATTCTGGGGCCCTCCCCTCGGCTGCTAATGAGACGTTACAGCAGCTTGTAATCAGTCCAGCGCGTAGCACTGATAAATCTCCAGGCAGAGTACACTGCAGGAGTCAGCTATTGTTCCTAGCCACATGGCTCATTAATATTCACTGCACACTGTGTTGTTCAAGTAGGAGCTTATCTGTGATCAGGAAGCAGGCAGGACATGACGACACATTTGACAGAAAAACATGGAGCCTGCCATGAGCTGTCAGGAGCATCTATCTCTGCATATACTATATACAAATTCTGTGAAATCCAAACGTGGACAGTGAAATGCATATGTAATGTAAGTACAGCCAATCTTTAGCTACTGATATATGTGTTTATTTTCTCTGAGACCTTAGACCTAACAGCTCCTCTTTAAACAAGAGTTGCATTCAGATTTATTAAAACATGTCTGTTCAGTCTGGTGTCTGTTGTGTCCTTTTTTGGACTGCGGATGGAAACGGACATGTCATAATAGCAATGCTATATATGACATGTCTGATGCAGCAGATGCTATGGATGGTGACTGTAAACCCTGGGAAAACCTTGGCCCAAAATATATATACCTAGGTAGAGGAATGCTTCTGGACCCTCCTCACCCCAACTGTCGCTGCCCAATACCCTACTAAAGATCGCGACCGCACTCCTCTCCATGCACGAGTATGGCTGGACTGCTTTAGTGAATATACCCCTATGTCACTTTTCTGGCAGGCTACAGACTGCCACTTTTATAAACAAGCCACATAATATATTACAGTATAGTGTGTGCTTAAAATGGGGCCTTGGTCAGTGAAGCAGTATACAGTATTAGCATTATTCCTTTACCTCCTTTTAAGATACAGGCATGACACTGCAAAATATACAGTATAACGCTGTGTTTATACTGTACTGATAGTAAGCTATATGCAGAGTGTTCTGGTCCTTATTATTGTTACTCCATTGTAAAACCTTCATTCCCCAGGCTCTTAATTGTTACTCTACACTATTACATTTTTGTAATGTAAATAATAATGACCTTCTTGTATTTTAAAACTAAGTGCTAAAATCTGTGATGACAGCACATCGTATTATTTATCAGAGCATGGTTAAATATTAGTAGTAATACATGTTTGGTCTGTCTAAATATGGAAAGTCCATGGGTAATTCTGTCCACTGGTTTCCAGTGTAAATAAATATAGGAGATGGCCACACATAAAATAGATTTCCAAAATATCCAAAGATCCGTTTGTAAAATAGGATTGTGAATGAGTATGGTAAATCAAACGGCACAAAGTGTCACCGATCTACTATAGAAACTATTTTCATGTTTCATGGCCAAGAAACATATGAGAAAACAGCAGTAAAGCACACCAAGAAGGTCACAAACAATTCAATCATAAAAACAATTAGAATGAGCAAGAAGAGGCACAATCGATATACATATATTTTCCAATCCTTCCAATTGATTTTTTGATCTATTGTCAGCATCAATCAAATCATACAAAAATATGATTTTTTGACGTCATATCGTCGTAAGACTACTTTAAATAATAAAAATTCTAGGTACTTTTACACTATGGGGTATATGCACTAAAGTCCATTAAGCTGCATGCTTACACACAGTGCACGTAAAGTATACTTTCGAAGCATGTGTTACGCAAATTGCATAAATGCGCATAAAACGGTTATGGAAACCCAGTACATATTATGGGCTTGATTCACTAAGACAAATAGCATGCCTTATCAAAGTTAACACGCCTTATCAAAGTTAACACGCCTTATGAGAGCCAACATGCCTTATCAGAGTTAATACGTCTTATCAGAGTTAACAAGCCCTATCAGAGTATCATAGCGAGCGCTACGAACTTATGCCTGCTAATTGACAATGACTAGAGCTTCACTCGTCCTGCCCTAAGCCCCTGCAGGTCCAATCGCTATAAAGGACATTATCCCCGCACTTTAATTGGCCCAATAGGCTGCTTGTCAAGTTTCCTGCCAGCACTCGCTATGCTACTCTGATAAGGTGTGTTAACTTTGATAAGGCGTGTTAACTCTGATAAGGCATGCTATTTGTCTTTGTGAATCAAGCCCTATGTGTGCTATGTATGCACATAAAATTTACTAGAATTTTGCAGATATACCCATATGTGCGTAATGCACAAGCTATAACAGCTGCATAACACAATGCTCTCTGTGGGAGTTAAAAGGCGAGTGTGGTTTTATGGACAGTTTTGCACATGTTATGCAGAAAGGCACTGTTCACAGCCAGGGCTGTGGAGTTGGTACAAAAATCATCCGACTGCAACGCCTCCGTTTATGAAACCACCAACTCCAGGTACCCAAAATTGCTCTGACTCCTCGATTCCAACTCCACAGCCCTGTTCACAGCGCAAAAAGATAATGTGATTTGTTACAGCGCAGAAAGGTGCCCGTTCAATTGTATGGGCAGTACTTACACATGCAGTAACACAGCTCATAGTGTGAGAGCACCCTTAAAAGAAGGTTAGGAAATCTGTCCATGTGGCTCCTTAACACCTTACTTCACTAATGTTTTATTAATTAGTCATTGATTGGTCATGTGTGATCATAAGGAATGAACAGAAAATTATCTTAAAGTGAACCTCCGGACTAAAAATCTACTCAGCACAACTGAAAAGGCTTGGTGTTTCTTTAACAGTTTCACAGCATCAGAACTTTGTTTTTCTTACCCAAGCCTCATTTTTAGCTTCATTTTTAGCTGCATTTTTAGCTAAGCTCCACCCATCAAAGAGACCTGCCCGGGCGATTTTTCCCTGATGCTGTGCAAAGCATGATGGGATTTCCTATGTTGTTGTTCACGCTGCCTAGCAACTGGGAGGGGTGATCAGCACACAGGACAGTTGAAACTGTGTCTCACGCTCCCTGTCACCTCCTTTCAACCAAAAAAATGGCTGCCCTCATAAAAATCAAACATTTGCCTGTTCTTTTAAAACAGGGTGGGTAAGAGATTATATTACCTATCTATTTTAATTAACATAACTAATGTAACTTAATAACAGTATGTTTGTTTAGGCTGGATTTCCTCTTTAAGAAGACATTCATAAGTGACCCAGAAATAGAAAGACATGTAGCCATTCACAAACATTAGGTGACCAATTAACCAGCTGACAGCTATATGTTTTCTGGTTGAACGCGATGGATTGTACGTCTTTTTTCAACCCAAATAACTATGTAACTATATGATCAGTAGCTAGAGTCTAACATTTACTACATTTTTTTCCTCCCTGGGTTAGTAGGATTACATTTTAGGAAAATTTAGAAATGATCACTGTTGGCATCCTTTAGGTACAACTCCAGCCAAATCTCTTTAGCTTAGTTAGAAGGGAAGAAACCAGCATGTGACAATCAGTTAGCTGGCAGCTAAGTAACCAGCAACTAGATATCTTCATTTGAAAAGTTGAATTCCCTCCTTGGGTCAGTGGAGATTTGCATGTTCAGAGAAGTTTGTGCCCACAAGGAGCCTGGTGCACAAAAGGCGTACGAGAGGAATCGGCGCGGGAGACTTGGGCGCAGGATACAGGCGGCATATGGCTGATAATACTGCTGCACAAGTCCTGGCCGTGTTAAATACTATCCCCCCCTCCAGGCTGCCATGTATGGTGGGGAATGATATAATTCGGCTTCCAGCTATTGCTGGAAGCCAAATTATTGTGTTTTAAAAGTAACTTCAGCTCTGTCTTCTGACGGTGCCGAAGTTACTCCCTGTGCGCCCAAGTCTTCTGTGCTCGATTCACTTTGTTCGCACAAAAGGTGGTAATGTTGCCATTCGTAGGAAGCGCATGGCAAATTTACAAGTCCTAACACCAGCGGAGCAATGCCTGTTACTCTATTACCACTACAACCGTTACCACTGCAACACGCTTGTTATAACATGGTGTTTATAGAGTAACGGGTGGTGCTTCTCTGAAATTAGGACTTGTAAAAATTGCTGTGCGCTACCGGCCTTTCGTGCATCATCCCCAATAATTTATAATCTTTGCCTGGGTTTTATTGCTGTCTTTGTCCTCACTGGAGATGTCGCTCCCGACTTCTTCTTCTCAGTGACCCGATCACCAGCATTACAGAGTGCCAATTTATAAGGGGCTCAAAGGAACAAAAAAGTCTTCTTACTTCCACCAGTAAAGCAACAGAGATAAAAGCCCAAAAGATGTTCTGGTGTCTTGCCTAGGTATCTCAGTGTTTGCATGGGGGGCATAAATTGCTCAAATATGCCAAAGTTTGTTCATCCCTAAGGCCCCTTTTACACGGGTGGATGAATCCTGTGATTGTTGGCAATGTCATGCAGCCAAATGGCAGTGTTTGTAACACCATGAGCGCTTGACACCCAGTGGTGGTACCAGGCAGCAAAGAAACACAACTTGTTATGTCTGAGGCCAGAAACTGCATGCCTCAGATGTAACTCCATTGGAGGGCCCGTCTGTTCACCACCTGGGCCAAACACTAGCAAGTTCCCAGCTGGTGAACTAGAGAAGCTTACAGGTGCTGAATTTGCAACCTTTACCGCCCATGGAATAAAGGCCTTAGATAGACAAAAGGAGTAGGAAATCATAAAATGTCAGAAATATTCTTGGTCACTTTTCCAAAATGTAATGTCATTATTTTCTTCACCATATGTGTAAAAGTATTTAAACTTTTCACTCTCTAATCATTTCAATTATTTTCTAAGAGGCTTCCTTTCTTTGCACTTCCTGCAGTTTTTCCTTTTTTCTACACTGTTCAGTAGAGGCAAAAAAGCAAAAACTGGCATAAATATTTGAAAAAAAGATAGTCAAAAATGGAAAACCCCTAATTAATCCGATCCCAAAGTGTACAGGACAGGTTTAGATTTAACAGACTTCAAAAATATTGATTATCAGTGCAAGCCCAAAAAGAATTTGGAGTGATTGGGGAAGCATTGGTGAACATGATTGGTGATGGTGTTCGTACATATTACTGCACGATTAAGTCCACCCCTGGTGGAGGGTTTCTTTCCCCATTGTCCTATCTACAGAGAGCGACTTTTATACCTGAGTGGGGTCAGGTACTAATACTCCCCACCTGCCTGTCAAGTGGTTGCCTGATGGTAACCCACCTTTGTGAGTATAAGAACCTTTGACATTACTTTATATATTGAGCTTATCAGACAATATTGCACTATTGGGCTCTTGGTGTCCTCTGTTTTGTTTTTACAAAATCCACTTAGAACTGTTGTCTCTGTTTAGTCTAGCAGCTGGTCCTGCACTGACATTTCAGTATATCTTAACAAAATGTATGTTATTTAAAAATATAAATATACTATATTCTGAACAACAACCCTCAATGAACAATGACATAATGGAGGTGAATTTCTAAGTACAGCAATGTTACAACATTTTTTAAACATCCAATCACGCAGAAACATTTTTTATTTTTGGTTAAAACCCTGCATATGATTGGATGTTGGAAGGAACTCAGGGGTCTAACTTGTTAAAACAAATCTAAAGTAAACATTCCTCTACTGAAAGCAAACACGAGATGTAATAAACATAAGTGTTTATAATGACCAGTAGGCCGTGGGCTCTCCTGGGCCGCTCCGTTCCTCCACTGTCTACTGTGCTGGTTGGGGAATACTGCGCATGCATGGCCCTGCCTGTGTACGTCCTTAGTCGCACTCCCTTAGCTGTGAGTGTTCTGCGTCTGTGCAGTTAGTTAAGGCTTGTAACTATGCAGGCACAGAACGATGGCGTGCAGCCAGGGCCGTGCATTTACCAGATAGGACAGCAGAGCAATGGAGCGGCCCAGGAGGACAGTACGGGAGCCCACAGGATGCTACAGGAAGCCCCAGGTAAGTATAAATGCTTATGTTTATTAGATCTCAGGTACACTTTAATCGCAAGTCTGCCATACTGTGTATATCTAATTATTAATAAAGCATCATCCACATTGTTGAGCAGAGCTTCCTGAATCTGCTACCTCTGTTTTAAAATTTTGAATTCAGACTTTCAATTCGAAATTGTGAAATTCCAATGTAAAAGTCAATTTTCGGATTTCCACCAAATCTGAGTATTCATCTCTAATTGCCCTGCTGTTTTGGGGAAAATCTAAAAATATATTTGCTGACAGAGCTGATGTTTCTAATGGTGGCCATACACTAATAGATATTTTCAATAAATTACTTATTCAGTCTAAACATTCAATCTGTTGAAACTACAGCATTTTCGATCAATATTATGATCAAAATATTGATCATATACAGTACAGATTGAAAATGGCAGTTCTTTGTCTGATCCATACCGCCAGGAGTAGGGGGCACAGGCAGCAGCAGCAGCCTGGGATTGAGGCTCTCCATAGCTTTGTAATGCATCAGGAAGTACAAAGCTTGCAGATGCAGCAGTGAGGTTGAAATTTAGACTAGATTTTTTCAGAAATCTGGTCAAATCTGTATCGGTTTAGAGTGGTACGACAGGTATACGATGACGATGTACGAAATATATCGGTTGTTTATCTGATTTACCACTAACTGTATAGTGTAGGGCCACTTTAAAGTACCACTATTGTGTAAAAATGTAAAACTTAAAATATGTAAAAAATTCTGTATTTCTTTGCATCTTTCCATCTTTACTACAGTACCCTCTGGAAACGATCTATTTAATGAAGTCAGCCAGCTTCCTTACTAGCTTGCATGTTATTTTGGCAGTTGAACCTAGCAACTACCATTCAGGAAGTGCTTTTTAAAATTTACAAAACACTTTGAGAACCCCCCATGAGTAGATTGACTAGTCCAAAACCTGTCAAATATATCAGATTTTTACTGCCTACTCTAAGCGGTGGCAAGATAGGAAAAAATAATTTATAGTGCATTTTATACTGTATGCATATCAAACACTTGCATTTTAAATCTTACAGTTTTTCATGTTAGTGGTCCTTTAAGTGGCACCTGCTCTAGACACTTAAGAATTGTATCTGCCGCCAAGCTACCCTGATGAACTTTACACTATAGAGTCAAGCAGTACTAGTGATGCTTCACAGCTCTTCACAATTCCTCCTGGAAAGAATTTCAGCTGTTCAAACAAAAAGGATTCCTGGAATTGTGTTAGTGGGGGAATCATCAATAGCCTTTGCAAAAACAGTTCCTGAGTAATGATGTTTACGTCTATGAGATTCATGAGGAGGCATATGATCAATTCAGTAAGACAGATAATACATTTTCAAAGCTCTGACTTGCTGTGATCACTTTCCCTCGGTCACCTGATCAAACCAATGACATTTCTTCATGAGTTATCATAGACAGGAGCATCACTGTTTCTGAGTACACTAAAACACAGGTGCACAGAAAACAAAGCAAGCAAAAGTGGAGCAGCTTCCCAGTACCCGTAAGTTTTGAGTTATTGAAATAAAACAAGGATTTCAACTTGTTGCTCCGGGCAGTTGTCCTACCACTGCTCCAATTTCTTGTCTTGATAAATTATCTCCAGTGTAACTTTACTGCTTATCACCCGCATTTTGTTTTTTGTATAAATCTTATCATGTTTAAAGTCTTTATTATGTATAGATTCATACTGTATTAAAGACAAAGGATATTAAGTCGGACACGTAATATCTTTTAAAGCTCAAATCCAGGATTTTGTTTTTCAAATTCATTTGGAATGCTATGGAAAGGAGTTAGTAACTAACTTTTGGAGGTTGTAACCACTTATTACACTATTCCAAGTTACAATAAAAACAATACTCCTGAAGTTGGGGTTTTTAATACAGGAGAAAGAATGTTCTCTTTGGAAAATCAGTAATGGTTTAGACGATCTACTATGGTCAGCCATCCCTAGCAACATAGGCGTGCCCAGCATGCCCATTAACCCTCTACCAGGGTTACAGAAACAAATGTTTTCTTTATTGTTCGGTAAAGGTTGGTCACAAGACTTAGCTGCTGCTACTAGACACGGCCACTAAAATCTTAAAAATGCCCATCAATGATACAATATCGATTGTACAATTCTACCACTTCTGTGTAATATGAAAGCCTGTCTAAAGTATCTCTTCAAAGTATGTACCGGTATAATCACTGTGAGATTGTCCAATCAAGATTGTATCATTGATGAGCACCTTAAGCAGCTTTTATTAATGCTATCTAATGCAGCTGCTAACAACCATAAAGGCAGCCATACACTGGTCGATTGCCACCAGATTGACCAGCAGATAGATCCCTCTGTGATCGAATCTGATATTGGCTGCCTACACTGCAAACATATTTTGAATTGATTTCACTATGAAATCGATTTACAGTCTGTAGAGCTGCCGCTGCCTCCGCCCCCTGCATACATTACCTGATCCGGCTGGCGCGAGTCCCCCGGTCTCCGCTGTCTCTCCTCCGCTCTGGGCTTCAGCTTCACTTTACTTCCTGTTGGGGGAAGTTTAAACAGTAGAGGGCGCTCTACTGTTTAAACTTCCCCCGACAGGAAGTAAGTGAAGCCATCCGGAGCCCAGCGCGGAGAAAGGACCACGGGGACATGCGCCGGTGGAACAGGTAATGTATTGCCGCTAGCGTCGGTTGTCGGACATTCGAACGCTGCTAGCGACGCACTCCCGACCTGCCGGCGATCGAGCAAAATTTTCCGCACGGGCGGATCGACGGGATCGATCAAATTTGGATGGAAATCGATCGATCGGTCAGCATTTGCATATCGATTTCACAGCAGATTCGATCACAGTGATCGAATCTGCTGTCTATCGGCGGGAAATTAAGTAGGTGTATGGGCACCTTAACACACTGCAGCTGATGCTTTAGTTTGTCATAGTTCATAGCCACTACATTGGATAACATTAGTGTGACATGGCCTAAGAGCTCTTACATATGAACACAAAAAGAGAGCATCTGCATGCATTCTTCTTGCTTGTCTAGCAGTGCTGCTAAATGTACTGTGGACAAAACTTTTGGGAAAGTTCTGAAGCATAATATAAGTCACTCTTTTTACAGATAGTCTCCACTCTCTGACCTTTTTCAATGATTACGGTATCCTGGCTAAATGGATGACACATTAATGCTACATTTTACCCAATTGGTACTGTGTGTGAACCATTGTTTTCTATATGTTCTGCTACCAATGTTGCCACTGATCCATTTAAATAAGGTACAAATATTGGTATCAAATTAAGTTTTTCTGTGTAACCAATAGGCTCTATGGGCTTATTTAATAATTTTTGTGCAAGGAACTTGGTTTTCACTTCATGGGACTGGATGTTTGAAGAGCAGAGGCTCACTTCAGTAGTATTTACCTTAAAATGTACTTGTTCTCTAAGTTTTCTCCTAGGTGATATTTTCATATCCTTTCAATAAAATGCATTTTATGCCTTTTAAGCCACCATCAAATAAAAGTTTCTGAATAATTTTGGTAGCACTTTTTTCACTTACTTTTTGGCACTTTTTTAACTGCAGAGTGCTGAAAGATGAAAATGATCAATCTAGGAGAAAACATAGAAGATGAGGTGGATTGGATGAGGCCCAATATCTCTAAATTTTAAAAGCTGCTTGGATTAGATACACTGCCCCTTATTCAATATTTTTTCCTAAGTTTTCTCCTAGGCAATATTTTCAGACTTTATTAATAAAATGTCTTTTTAGCCACCAGCAAGCAAGAAAATACATAAAATAGTTTTGACAGTACCGTTTTCACCTAATTTTTGGTGCTTTTTCAAATGCAGAGTGCTGAGAAGTTATTTTGAACAGAAGATGAAAAAGTATCTACTAGGAGAAAACTTGGGAGAAAAAGTGAATAGAATAAATGCAAGGGCCACTGATTGTCATGTAAAAATAACATCTAATCTTTCAGTAGTTTCAATTCTGTTACAATGCTTTTACATCTGTGTCTGTTATGAACATGAATTAAAAATGAATATAGTTCACAGAGGGTCATCAACTGGCATCTTATTAGAAAGACAGGGAATCTGAAGATCCCCACACATCTCTTAGCTTGTACTTACCTAAAAGGGACTATATTTAGGGATGGTCAGTGAGATGCTACACATTCTGTGTGGGTGCAGATTTTATGCAAATTGTAACTGTTTGGTATTGAACCAGTCAAAAGCAGCCGTTGCTAAATTTGATTGGTCCTTTTGCAAGCTACATAAAATTTGCATCATTTTAGCACTGGTAGCATCACATTGATCATCACCAACTATATTAGGAGATCTCAGGTGGGATATTCAGTGCAAGATAATGCTAAAAAATTATATTATGCAGTAACATGAAATGCTTTCAAATGTAAAGTTCTGCATTATATCACACTTTTGCTAAGAAGATTGTCAAGAGCAGGGCACAACATACTGAATGTCACGGTTTTGGAGACGGGCCAGTATTTGTGTAGTCTTTTCCTACTGTTTTCAAATCCCACGGTTGCTCTAAAAATTCTGAAGTTTCCTCCGCAATCTGTCCTGGAATCCTAAAGTCTACAGCAGGATGTTCTCCTTTAGGAGTAATGTGTACAGTTGCTTGAGTATGTGGTGGACATCCTGTTCCTTGCAAAAATTGCAGGAAATTTTCTTCAATAGACCCTTCTCTGCTAGGCAGTCGAAGCTCATCCTCCCCTGATCCTCCCCTTTTGAAGAAACAGCCAATACACTTCCCCAACTCTTCACGAATTTGACGATTCAGGCACCCATAGAAAATTGGGTTAGAAGCAAAGCAGAGAAATCCTATCCATGTAACGGCCCATTCTAAACGTGATCCAGGTGGTGGTGGAGGAGAGCACAGTGCAGCATATAAGTGGAAGCCAAAATAAGGTAACCAGCATAATAGAAACTGACCCCCCACTGCAGCTAATACTGCTGCTGCCTTCCCACCACTACCAGAACCACCAGCCGACATCCGTTGTTGAGGAGTTCCTCGTACAACTCCAGTACCTAACACCATGGTGGACCGACTGCTGATAGATTCTGATTGCCTACGCTGAGGTGAAGTATCCATCCAAGTTGGGTGAGGCCCTTGATGAAGAGCAGCCACACGTGCAACCTTGAACATGCTGCAGTAGACAACAATGATGATGGTCAGGGGCAGCAAGAAGTAAAAGGAGGAATAAAAAAGAAGGAATCCTGCTCGGAAGACATTGTTGCTACCTCCCTGCAGGCTGCAATGCCCAGCAACAGAAGGTTTCCATCCTAATACTGGAATTAAGGATGTGAGCACTGCCTTAACCCACACTACAGCCAATACCCAGCTAACCAGTCCCATAGTCATTTTAACTTGATACCTCATAGGATGGACCACATAGTAATACCTCTCAATATTGATTGCTGAGATTGAAAGAATACTTGTGCTGGTCAAACAAACACTGAGGAAGAGGTAAGCACGACACGCCATTTGCCCAAGTCCCTGACCCTCATACAGGAAAATACCTCCACTTCCTGATAACATTGCCAAGGGCATAAGCGTCAGTGCAGCCAAAAGATCAACCACACATAAGTGGAAGACCAGAACAAACTTCCTGAGGGATGGAGTCTTTAAGATGACCCCCATAACAGCCACATTACCAGCCACTGCCACTATGTTCAGAAGAAGCATGATGAAGAGTGCCCCATATTGGGGATTCATTGCAATATGACTCCCTGAAGCATTGAAAGAAAAGTTCCAAGTGAGAGATGGAAAGGAGGTATCCATGAGAATAATTGTGGGTAAAAGTTACCATCACCCACTTCAATAGAGGACCATCACCCATCATCCCTTGAGGAGCGAGGTAGGACTTGCAAAAATTAGTAAAAAACGAAAGGGACCATGAGAAGTATTGAATGAAAATTAGGCACACAAATGGAAGAAGGCGAAAGGAGGTACAAAATGCCGTGGAAGAAACAATTGTGTATAAAAGAAACTGAAGAAATGTAAGGTAATGTAAGGTGAGGGGTCAAAGGTGAAGAAAGGACAAGGGAAAGAGGGGGGTAAGGGAACCTGCTCAGATGTCGTCACATTTCGGGGAAATATTTGTCATACAACAGTTTTCTGTAGAAGTATGATTATATTCCAGCACACATATGTGAATGTATGAATAATCATTGCTGTGGAAATAGATGCATTGCTGTTTCTTCATCAGGTTATTCCTTTACTGGGGCCTGGCAGTCCTCCTTACTGCCAGCTATTTTAGTGGCATGGCTAATGCAATCCTCATATTCCTTACCACAGCAGGTCATTACCACTCACCAACCTGTATACCATGGTATCTGCCTAATATTATTGTGTTGGCCGACACTTGATAAAGAAGAAGTACTCAGCTGTCCCCTCATTTCCTTATTTTTTCTTGGAATGCATTTTTTCTTGAAGCAGAGCATAACTCTTTCATGAATCCAGGCTGGTCAGGCTTGTAGTTACTGAATGCAAAAAGCTCTCCACTCGTCAGGTATTCATGGAGTGAGGGGTCATTCTTCTAAATCCACAAGGACTCCTATGTGACATCCTGGAACTGCTTTTGCCCTGCATGAGGAGGTATGAAGGGTTAATGCTAAGATTCATATAGATATCTATCACACACGCATACACACACACACACACACGCTCTTTCTCTGTTTCCATCACTGAATGTACATATACATGTGTCGTGCAGGCTACACATGTATGCATATTTATAATGTATTCATAGAGCGAGCATATGTGTAGTCATTTTCTTAACCCTTTCTACCAAGTCATCTGTGATACAGCCTGGATTCTCATAGTACTGCTAATACACCACCCCCACGACACCTGCATGTCCAACCACCCTTTAAACCATTCACCTGAATGCTGCTCTATACCTCTTTGGCTTAACACATCTGTATCCTGTTCACACTGTCTGACATTTCTAGGATCTAAGAGTCCTTTGTAAAAGTCTCTTGTTTTTCTCACATACCTGTGTGCAGGAGTCGTAGCTACATCCAGGGAGCAGGAGACCAGAAAAGCAGCTCAGCCCCTAACCATCTAATGCACATCACTGCAGTGAGGGAGCTAACAGGCACAGGGTCCTATAGTCACTCAGATTAGCACAGCATCACCAAGAATATGTCACAGTGGGAAATTGCTTATTTCTTCTGCATTACAGCGAACCAGCATGTTTTCATACAGCAGAATTAGCAGGTCCTTGAACCATACTTCAGAAAACCATTTATTTGTGTTTTATTTAGAATGCTTGAATATTAAATGTCATCCTGCTCCTTTGATGTAGCTTACTTAGTAGTACAAAGGGCAATGGCGATCTACAGAGTTCTGTGTCTAATAGAAACTGAGCAGATTTCAGTTTATATTTATGAAATAACAAAGCTTGATCACTATGAGGTTAAAGCAGTTTAAACATTGCTGTTTTGTGCTATGGGTTAAAGCAATTGTAACACTGCTCACTGCTGTAGTGAAGAAACCTTTTGTTTTTAGCCTAATAATGTAATAGCAACATTTGGCTTTTTATGTGTCAAGCCTCTAGCACACATGCTAGAGGGGACTTGGATGAGGGGACTGTCTGCAGTGGCTTTGGCCAATACTCTAGCATGTGTAAAGCTTCCCCCAGTTTTATTTAAAAATCTGGCATGCCGTACCTTTAAATGCCAGCAACAAGTGAACCCATTGCTCTCCTCTGTACCCTGACCACTGGACCACTGAAGGGTGCCTCCTCCCTCTGCATTGGACAGTACTGTAGCCAAGTGATGTGCCTGTGTAAAGTTTATGCCCAAAACTGTCAATATAGCAATCAGTTTTTGATCTCGTTGGGTGACAGTTATTGTGAATGTGTACACACCTGTAGTGTGTACTGTTAGGAAACTGAGGTTCATTATGTTCAGAAAGTCTGGACAAAACTACCAGATAACTGTTTACAGTTCTTATGTACAGTATGTTGAGCATCCTTTTGGCATATTTTTAGGGATATTGATTTAATGTTTTTTTCATAGTTGTTTACTAAGTGATTAAATTAAGCCTGTGACTACCTGAATCATGGATACTCAAAACATAACTTAAGGGGAAACGTTTTATTCTAGATTTGGATAACTAGAAAGGGTTAGAACCTTGGTCAAGGTTTTTATTGCTGTTTGTGTCCCTGGGGGAAATTCTCCCCAACATCCTGACCTAATGGCACTAAACAGAATGTTTAGAGTTGATTTCCAGAATGTTAGCATTGTCACTAAAACAGAAGTTGGGGATAATGCTTCTAAATGGTAGTTTTGGTGCCAAGTGTCAGAGAAGGAATTTCCCTTCTCTTTGGGAAGATTTTTCAAAAATTCTCTTTCTTTGGGACAGATAATAATTGGAAATCTTGGAAGAGACTCACACAGCAGTAAAAATTAGGTTTTCAAGCCTTTTCCACTACATAAAAATTTGACAATAGAGTTTTGGTTAGCATTCCATTAATTGCAAATGAGGACCATAATTGCTCCATCCCTTTCCCATCCCTGAACCTCATAAATAGTAAATGGTCATTGAGGACAAATTAGATAATTTTTGCTTAAACTTTTCTAAAAATGTTGGCTATTTTTGTTAGAAACAGAATATTTCAATTTTCAGGTTAAAATTGACTGGGGTCATCAACCTTGTGTCAGTGTCAGTGTTAGAGTTACATGAGAACCATTTGCCAGCAATATTATACGTTCCAGGTGTCCGTCTTTTGACTAGACAGTCCCTGTTTTGAGCCAAATCCCTTTGTCCCTCTTTCTACCTAATTGTTCCCTTTTTTTAGTACAGATGCACACATTTCTATAAATATGAGTATTTTTTATACAAAAAAATTTGTTCATTACACGCTAAACCATATTCAGATCTTCTAAATTTATGTGTAACTTATTTTTAAAGTAACATGAAGAGAATGTAGTAACGATAGAAAACACCAGTGTTTTTTAAGTAAAAGTACCGGGTATGTTTTTTTTTTATTCAGTTCAACGTTCCATGTGTGACTTGGCGTTTCAAAGGTCTTACAAGTATCCCTCTTTTATTTTCTAAGAATACATTTTGCATTTTTCAAACAATATCTGGGCATCTTTCTTTTCTTAAGCCCCTGATGAGTCGCCATAGCGACGAAACGCGTAGGGCGGAGCTACGGAGCAGCGTGACGTCACCGGACGTGGTGTCTAGTGGATGCATGCCACATTTGTTTGAACTAGCGGCGGTTTTGTATCAGAGGTACTGTACGTGTGGAACGCGAACCTATGATCCTGTTAAGGCTTATGGTCGCTAACTCCCCAGTCCCCAACCGCACTAGTAACTTTGTTTTTATCCTGCTTCTTATTTTTTATAATAAATTTGGAAAAGTCTCCCCCTTTTCCGCTATGTGAAGCGTTTGCTGTGCTTTTTTGAGGCTTTAATCTGTCCGGAGATACGCTGTGGAGGAGGATTGCCAGAGAGGCTGAGGGGTGGCCAATACCCCTGAGGCGCAGACGGACCCATCTAGGCCGCTCCATCTGGTGAGTCATTCCACTTAGGGGGGTGGTATTCAGGTACCACTTACCCTATATGAACTGCTGATTTTACAATCCCCGTGAGATATCTGAAATTTATAGGCTCTATTGAGTATTGGGACTGGACTTTTGAGCGCTTCCTTTATTTCCGCTATCTTTCTTTTCTTAAGGTGGCCATACACTTATAGATTTGCAGCAGATTCGACCATCAAATAAATTTCTGTCAGATGCCTGTCAAGAAAAAAACACATATACCCAGGCACATTGCCTCTAGTTAGGACATTAAAGCTAATGGGAACCCGTTTTTTTTAAAAAAAGTCAGATACTTACCTAAGGAGAGGGAGGCTCTGGGTCCAATAGAGCATTCCCTCTCCTCTCCCGGTGCCCGCTGCTGTCCTGGCTCCTCCGTAGCGGTATTCGACCATTTCGGTCAAATACCGCTGTCTCCCGGCCGAAGGGAGGCTTTGGAAATGCTTCAGGAGCCCGAGCTCCCGAAGACGGTCTGCTCTACACTGCGCACGCGCGCGCCCTCTATGACGCACTCGCGTGTGCGCCGCCTGTCTTTGGGAGGACTCGGCTCCCGAAGACTTCCGAAGTCCCCTCAGCGGGGGATGTGAACGGAGGAGCCAGCGCAGCACGGGAGGCACCGGGAGAGGAGAGGGATGGCTTATTAGGACTGAGCCTTCCCTCTCATTAGGTGAGTATCTGCCTCTTTTTTTTTTTTTAATACAGGGTTACATTAGCTTTAAATAAGTTATTAAGGAAAGGGAGAAGATGCCTGTCAAGTTGAATCTGACAGGAATCTATCTGATGTGTGCCACACACTAGGAACAGATTTCCAATAGATTTCAGAATGAAATGTATTGGAAATCTATTGGAAATCGATCTAAATGCATTATTGGACCATTAGATCCAATGCAACTATATGGGCCATCGATCTGCTCCCAGCAGCAGATCGACCTAGATTTTCCATCCTGTCAGATAGATCAAATTGATCAAAATAGATCGAAATCGGCCGCAAATCGATCGATCAATAGATTTGATAGAATTGTTTTTCGATCAGTTCCATAGAATCGATAGATCGATGGCTGAAATCGACCAGTGTATGGGGCCTTTTATTAGGATGTATAAAAAAACAACAAAAAATTTTGCACAACAGTAGAATCAATAGATAATCATCAGGTTTCATCTAGAAATATAACTAGAGTTTTATAAGCACTGTGATGCATCCATCTCCATTCTCTGATTTTGAGAGGAGTCAGGCCAGTTGCTCTGCATTTATAGGTCAGTCCCAAGGCCATATGGAGGTGATAGGAGTAGGGCTAGAGGATGGTGATCCATAGTCTGCACAGCTACCGGCTTTATAAAGAGCATCACTTTTCTAATAATAGTGCAGCCAATATTTATTGTTTTTATACTTTGGCGAAAACCTATAGTCTTTTATCTGCATTGAATGATCAGAACCTATCAAATGTTCCTCTTATATTTTACCTGGCTACATAAGGTTCATTTAAAGAAGCACAGAAAGGCAGCAGCTCGCTGTGTCAATGTATACCTCTGGTAGACTGCAAACAGCTAGCATGAGAATGCTGCATAAACTGGAGAGCTCATGCTTATGCAGGAAAGGAAGAACATCTTAAGTCATTTTGCTTGAAGGCTTTGGTGCTTGCAAAGTATTCAGAAGCCCTTTGTGCTGTGCGGTGTGTTACTTTATGCACATACATTGTAAAAAGGCTGGCAATCTTCTAAATAAATAATGATAATGACAGTTAATAGGTTCAGTGTCTCCCCAGTGAGCAATCTCCCAGAGTCCCTTATGGGAAAGTGAGGATCTCATGAATATTCAAACCATCATGTGATCACGTTGCCATGACACAAGGACCCAAAAATATATCAGCTAAAATTTGGAACAACAACAAAGGTCCTTGAGTGACAGGCAGTAGGACACTGAGAAATGGTCATAGACAGGTCTGTGACAGTACTGCGTAAGCATAATAACGCAGTCAGCCATTTTATCAATACATAGAACAGAAAAAAGGAGGTTAGCAGAAATTAACACAGTCAGCAGTTAGAATCACTAGGGTCACATGCCAAGTAGAGGACATCGGAATAAATGCTAGGCCAGAGATTTCAGCATGATGACACTCAGATGTATGACAGCTGTAAGGCAGCAGCAGAACGCCAAGTAACAAAGAGCAATGCAGTTGCTTGGCAGCAGGATGCAAAGCAAGAGACAAGGACAGATACAGTTGTGTGACATCAGGATTTTGAAACGGGCAGCTGTGTGAAGGAAAACACAGAAATTCAAGTTCAGTTTAAATTAAAAGGCTGTTGCTACATATTGTTTCAAATGGCTGACCTAACCTGGTAAGGAAGGATGCAGAATAAAGCATAATAAATAAAATGACTGTAGCCATTGTAGTGCGCTGCTAGCATCAAAAAGGTTGATTTGTGATTTTTTTTTTAATTTGCAATTTGCATTAACAGAAACTGTTATAGGATGAGCTGTCGGGAGATACTTTGTAATATTTTTAGAATTAGAACCAGAGTGTAACACATACATACGACTGTATAGAGCCAGTTCTGTTACTCTATGTGACAGTCTAGCACAGGTTAAAAAAAGAGGAATAATCAGTCAGGAGTTGTATCAAGAGGCAGTTGTATCAATGAAAGGGTACATGAACTATAATGTGACCTGGAGGTGTATACACTGAATATCAGCAAAAATGTACATGCGCAGATAATGCACATACATTTTGTCAAGTGGAATGCGAACTAAACTACTGAATGTTGGTTCCACACTATTTTGGAGGGACAGTCCCTCTTTGAGAACCCAATCCCACTGCCCCTCTTTGTTCCTCATTTGTCCCTCTTTCAGGAATGATGTACAGATCTGTGTCAATATATGTGTTTTCCTACTGAAAAATGTGTTTAACTACTTTGGCCTCCTGGACGTACCAGCTACGCCCAGGAGGCCATGTGCGCGTAGATTTTATTTTTTGTCACAAGTTAGTGAAAAATGACACTTTGTGAAAAAAAACCAATAAAAATCAATTTCCGCTAACTTTTGACAAAAAATAAAATCTTCTATGAACTCGTCATACACCTAACAGAATACATTGGGGTGTCTTTTTTCTAAAATGGGGTCAGTTTGTGGGGTTCCTATACCGCCCTGGCATTTTACGGGCCCTAAACCGTGAGTAGTCTGGAAACCAAATGTCTCAAAATGACTGTTCAGGGGTATAAGCATCTGCAAATTTTGATGACAGGTGGTCTATGAGGGGGCGAATTTTGTGGAATCAGTCATAAGCAGGGTGGCCTTTTAGATGACAGGTTGTATTGGGCCTGATCTGATGGATAGGAGTGCTAGGGGGGTGACAGGAGGTGATTGATGGGTGTCTCAGGGGGTGGTTGGAGGGGAAAATAGATGCAATCAATGCACTGGGGAGGTGATCAGAAGGGGGTCTGAGGGGGATCTGAGGGTTTGGCCGAGTGATCAGGAGCCCACACTGGGCAAATTAGGGCCTGATCTGATGGGTAGGTGTGCTAGGGGGTGACAGGAGGTGATTGATGGGTGTCTCAAGGTGTGATTAGAGGGGGGAATAGATGCAAGCAATGCACTGGTGAGGTGATCAGGGCTGGGGTCTGAGGGCGGTCTGAGGGTGTGGGCGGGTGATTGAGTGCCCTAGGGGCAGATAGGGGTCTAATCTGATAGGTAGCAGTGACAGGGGGTGATTGATGGGTAATTAGTGGGTGTTTAGGGTAGAGAACAGATGTAAACACTGCACTTGGGAGGTGATCTGACGTCGGATCTGCGGGCGATCTATTGGTGTGGGTGGGTGATCAGATTGCCCGCAAGGGGCAGGTTAGGGGCTGATTGATGGGTGGCAGTGACAGGGGGTGATTGATGCGTGGCAGTGACAGGGGGTGATTGATGGGTGATTGACAGGTGATCAGTGGGTTATTACAGGGAAGAACAGATGTAAATATTGCACTGGCGAATTGATAAGGGGGGGTCTGAGGACAATCTGAGCGTGTAGGCGGGTGATTGGGTGCCCGCAAGGGGCAGATTAGGGTCTGATCTGATGGGTAACAGTGACAGGTGGTGATAAGGGGTGATTGATGGGTAATTAGTGGGGGTTTAGGGTAGAGAACAGATGTAAACACTGCACTTGGGAGGTGATCTGACGTTGGATCTGCGGGCGATCTATTGGTGTGGGTGGGTGATCAGATTTCCCGCAAGGGGCAGGTTAGGGGCTAATTGATGGGTGGCAGTGACAGGGGGTGATTGATGGGTGGCAGTGACAGGGGGTGATTGACAGGTGATTGACAGGTGATCAGGGGGATAGATGCATACAGTACACAGGGGGGGGGGGGTCTGGGGAGAATTTGAGGGGTAGGGGGGGGTGATCAGGAGGGGGCAGGGGGGGGATAAAAAAAAATAGCGGTGACAGGGAGTGATTGATGGGTGATTAGGGGGGTGATTGGGTGCAAACAGGGGTCTGGGGGGTGGGCAGGGGGGGGTCTGAGGGGTGCTGTGGGCGATCTGGGGCAGGGGGGGGGAATCAGTGTGCTTGGGTGCGACATAGGGTGGCTGCAGCTTGCCCTGGTGGTCCCTCGGACATTGGGACCACCAGGGCAAGAGGCAGCCTGTATAATACACTTTGTATGCGGCGATCTGGGTGCTAGTAACCCGCCGGCGCTTCCGAACGGCCGGCGGGTTACAGCGCGAGGTGGGCGGAGCCAGTCCCCGGCGGCTGATCGCGTCACGAATGACGCGATCGCACCGCCCCATGCCCGTAAAAAGACAGCCGCCATTTGTCAATACGGCGGTCCTTGCGGGGTCCACTTCCCGGCCGCCAATTGTCCATACGGCGGTCGGGAAGTGGTTAAAGTGTCCTCTTTCCCATCTCCAAAAGTTGGGAGGTATGGCGTTACATCATTTACGCACGATATACACAACGTGTACATTGGCTGTGTAAAGTGTACCCGAGGCGACATGTGACATGATGAGATAAACTTGAGTATGTACAGTACAAAACATATTAATAACCAGGCTTTTTTACTTGGTTTATTTTGCTGCCTGAAAGAGTTTATTTCTGGGCATGGTGACAGATTTTGTCTTCTTGGTTCCTTGTCGGGAATATAGTAAACATCACTAACAAGCATATTACAGCCATAAAAGTTTTCCTGGCAGAATACAATGCCTGAGGGAAGGGAGAGATAAAATACATGAACTATTGACCTTTTTCTAACTCTGGGACACTTAAAAGACTGCCACTGATTATAGACAGTAAAGTAGGAGGATAAATATAATTGTTTATCTCATTAGTTTATTTTCACCCCGGGTTCACTGTAATGCTTGTTGAACACGCAACATGTTGTTCATATATTGCGAGTTGTGCAAGTTTTGCATAACACCCGCTAAAATGTGCGCTCTGTAAACACGTACTGTACAGTCCTAAGCCAACATAGAACAAGAGTTTGTTAATTTTATTTTTTATTTTTTTACTTTTTCTCACTGTATGCTTTTATAATCCAGGACTATACTTTCTCTTTAGTTTACATGTAGCATAATTGCCCAGGCACACTTTCATGCTGCACTGCAACACAGGTTGACACGACTGACGTACGTGATCAGCTTGGAGATCCCCTAAAGCTAGAATCGTATTTAGGCTCAGACACAAATTCAGTGTGTAGAGTTCCTGTAGAAAGATTAAAAAAGGGGGAAAAAAGTAAATCAATAAATTGCAAAGTGAGATATTGCGAAGAGAGATGAAGAAATGATTAATATTCACCCTGTATTTTTTGTTTCATCCACACTCAGCCTGCACATAATCATCTTTACTACTGGCAGACATGAAAAAATCCAGACAGCACCAACTGCCATTATCTATAACTACATCCCCTAACAATTTGATAGGTTGTTTTGTTATGGATTATACATATGCACACGGGGATACTGGTTGCTTGGTAGTTGGAAGCAACTGTTATTTCCCACAATGCAAGAAGACAGGAAACTGTCAGGAACTAGGTCCTGACATCACACTGTGGGTGTGTTTTCACCACAATACCTACCTGCCATACAGACTTCCCTGATGATCTATTCGAGAAAAGGTAAAGATTTCTTATGGGAAAAGGGGTATCAGCTACTGATTAGGATGAAGTTCAATCCTTGGTTACAGTTCCTCTTTAACCTCTTAAGGACCACGGGCTTAAACCCTCCTAAAGACCAGGCCATTTTTCGCAAAAACTGCCACTGCAGCTTTAAGACCTCGCTGCAGGGCCGCACAACTTAACACACAAGTTATCCCCCCTTTTCTCCCCACCAACATCGCTCTCCAGATGTTTGTTGTTTTGTTTTTTATATATAAATATTTGTTTTATTTGTTAATATTTTTAACTATTTTTTTTATTCATTTTGTAATTCCCCCCTCCCTCCCACAGCCAGCCAATCAGCGTGGTCGGCTGTCATAGGCTTCAGCCTATGACAGCGGATCACTTTTGTGCCACCTAGGGAGACAGGAGTGTCACACGGCTGTCCCCTGTACAGCGCTGCCATAAATCACAGCGCTGTACCCTGTTAAAAGATGGCGGTTTCGCCGTCTACCAGTCTCCGAGCGGCAATCGCCACTGGGAGACTGAAAATGAAAAAAAAATCGGACTTCAGATTCTCTTTAACCATTCCTGCCGCCTGGACCTGATTGTAACATCCAGGCGGCTTCTGCCTTGCTGTGGCGCGCGTGCCCGTGCCACCCCCCGGTAGCCCGGAGATCAATGAATGGGAACATAGGATCTAAGCAGCACGGTGGCATAGTGGTTATCTCTCTCGCCTTGCAGCGCTGGGTCCCTGGTTCAAATCCCAGTCAGGGCACTATCTGCAAAGAGTTTGTATGTTCTCTCCGTGTCTGCGTGGGTTTCCTCCGGGCACTCCGGTCTCCTCCCACATTCCAAAAACATATAGATAAGTTAATTGGCTCCCCCTAAAATTGGCCCTAGACTACAGTACTTACACTACATAATATAGACATATGGCAATGGTTGGGAATAGATTGTGAGCTCCTTTGAGGGACAGTTAGTGACAAGATATATATATACTCTGTACAGCTCTGCGTAATATGTCGGCGCTATATAAATACATAATAATAATAATAAGCTAAGTCCCCGGCAGAAAAAAACTACGGCTTCTTATCAGAGGCCGCGTTCTTTCTGACAAAAAAAAATGTTTCCCATCCTCTATATGCTTCCTGGAAGCTAGCACTTCGCTTCCAGGGCTTATAAAAAAAATCTCACTGTGGCCATCTTGTGGCTAAATAGTAAAACTACATCTACATACATTTTTAACAAAATAAACCCACATTATTACATTTAAAATTAACTGTTTACCTCCCACACCAAAAATTACCCAAATAAAATGTTTTTATGAAAAAAAAATTACAATTAAAAAGAAAACATAAATAGTTACCTAAAGGTCTGAACTTTTTATAATATGCATGGGAAGATGGTATATTACGAACATTTTTTAAATTATAAGCTTGTAAATAGTGATGAACGCAAAACTGAAAAATGCACCTTTATTTCCAAATAAAATATTGGCGCCATACATTGTGATAGGGACATCATTTAAATGGTGTAATTACCGGGACAAATGAGCAAATAAAAAACATAGGTTTTAATTATTGTAGCATGTATTATTTAAAAGCTATAATGGCCGAAAACTGAGAAATAATGATTTTTTCCATTTTTTCTTAATATTCCTGTTAAAATGCATTTAGAAAAAAATAATTCTTAGCAAAATGTACCACCCAAAGAAAGCCTAATTGGTGGTGTAAAAAACAAGATATAGATCAATTCATTGTGATAATTAGTGATAAAGTTATTGGTGAATGAATGGGAGGTGAAAATTGCTCTGATGCGGGCTGAAAGGGTTAATCATACTTATAGCTGTGGAGATAAATAAGGTGGATGAGTTGATACAGTCTTGACAGAGGACTTTTCTTTCATCATAAATACAAAATTAAAAAGGTAAGTATTAAGGTAAGGGCCCGTTTCCACTTGTACGGTGTGAATTAGTCGCGGAAAACGCAAAAACGAATTCGCACGCGGATGTGGATTTGACCGCAAATTTGCGGGCGTTTTCACATATGTTAGTAAGTATGCATTGCCTGTGTACTTTCACATTGATTTTATGCGAAAATGCCCGCCAATTCGTTTTAAAATTCGGATACGAAAACGCATACGAATTTCCTATTGTATGCGAGGTGTGCGAATTCTGATGGCTCTGCCATGCAGATTTTTCCTGCACACAAAATCGCACAGGATTTCTGACAAGTGGAAACAGGCCCATACAGTTATACGTGCTCTAATAATATTGAAAAACACCGTGTTAAAGAGACACTGAAGCGGAAAAAAAATTATGATATTATGATTTGTATGTGTAGTACAGCTAAGAAATAAAACATTAAGATCAGATAGATCAGTCTAATTGTTTCCAGTACAGGAAGAGTTGAGAAACTCCAGTTGTTATCTCTATACAAACAAGCCATTAAGCTCTCCGACTAAGTTAGTCGTGGAGAGGGCTGTTATCTGACTTTTATTATCTCAACTGTAAGTGAACTGTTTACTTTTTCTCTGATAGAGAAGAGGTCATTACTTCACAGACTGCTCTGAAAGACTCATTTTGAATGCTGAGTGTTGTGTAATCTGCACATATTATAGAATGATGCAATGTTAGAAAAAACACTATATACCTGAAAATAAAAGTATGAGAATATTTTCTTTGCTGCTAATCTTCTAGCAATTATTCATAGTACACAACCAATTCATTATATCATATATTTTTTTTCGCTTCAGTGTTTCTTTAAGCAAATGCAACAAGTGTGTTGTATCTCCTTACCTCCTCAGTCTGCATGGCACAGCAAGTTACCTACCACTATGGGTGGACAAATGTTGCCAGTCAAAATACGAGATGTTACTCAAGAGCTCTGAGAAAGCCTGTGTGAGGTGGGTGCAATGCGCCAGCGAGCAGACTTACAGCACCTACCAGTAGGGAACAATTCTTCTGTCATATGTCAGGGCACCGTCATAAACTGCAATGATAAAAGCCAGGATTAGCAGCAATAGAGGGAAATTAAATGTGACAATAGATGGAATTTTGGGAGCCTGGAAATTGCGGCTATAAATAGCAGGCACAAAGCACATTTTCTGTCCACAGACATCTCTACAATCATTTGGGCAACTTCAGCAGTTGATGCTAACAGCTTTTTTCACTCACCTCCTCCATTTATCTGCCATAGTGGTACTCTTCCAAGACTGACATGGATGGACACCCTCAACTTTGTGTTTTCCCAACTCTACTCCCTGTTCAACTTTCAAATTTTACTTTTCCATTCTCTAAACTGCATTTATTATGATATATTCATTCACTTGGGGCTCTTTCACACCAGAGCTGATTTCTGGTGTTTTGACGCAAAGTCAATACTTTGCTTTAACCAAGGTGAAATGAAAGTCCATAGAGTCCATGTAATGTGAAAGAGCCCTTACTCCTATTTCAGATTCAGTTCAAAGATTCACATGATCATGCCAAATCTCAACCCTCTGGACCAATACAGCCTCTACTCACTAGGACCTTCAGTCAAGATTTATTGATACTATTGCTGTTCCTCAGTCAAGACGCCAACAAATAGAAAGGACAAGCCTGAAGGCCACAAAAGAATAACCCCAAGATATTCCATGAACACAGGCAGTGCTATTCAACATTTGGGGCTTCTTGTTTTCAATTAAACATTTCAGGCAAAACAAAAAAAAAAATAGGATAAATAAAAATGTCCCATGATATTGTTGAATGAATTACTATGCTGGATTGCTGCATGACCAACATGATTGCCTGCTCTAATTTAGTGCATCACACTTCTCCTCCACTTGTCATTCCCCTGCCTTCTCTAGGCTGATGATCAACAATAGGGCCCGATCCAATTCACTTTTTTCTCTCTCCTAGACCTAGGAGATAATTTTTCATCTTCTGTTTAAAATAACTTTTGCACTCTGCAATTGAAAACATACAAAAAAGCAGGGGAAAAGGTACTGTAAAAAATATTCTTTATATTTTCTTGCTTGCTGGTGGCCTAAAGGGCATTTTATTTATAATGTGAAATTATCGCCTAGGAGAGAAGTGAATTGGATGGGGCTCATAGTTTTCGGGTATACTTTTTGGGTAACTATTCTGCACCACTACAAGGTGACCCACAGCTTGAATGGTCTGGCCATATTTTTTCAATTTAACATTGGGGTAAATTATGCTCCAGAGCGGAAAAGAGTAGTGCTGATGACAGTATGTTGCAACAAAGAGTTTTTCATTTTACTGCTCTAGCTAGCTTCAAACTTGAAACCTACAACTAGTAAGCAATGCTAAAAGCTAATTTTTCTTCTACATCATTTGTCATTATGCAATGATTCCAGTTTTAAAAAATATATAGAAATCTACAGTAAAAAGCAAACAAGTTGATATTATTTTGTTGTGCTTACATTTTTTTCAGTACTTTACAAGGTACATAGTCATGTCTCTAAATGTCCCCAGAGGAGCTCACAGTCTAATCTCCCGACCATATTCTTAAAGTGGATCCGAGATAAACTTTTACTCATTGCATAATTGTGTTCCTTTCATATAGTTTATCGGGCATTCCTCAAGCCAAATACTTTTTTTGTTTTTGTTTTAATACTCTAATTTGCTATAAACTAAACAAGCCTTGCCCACAGCTTCTCCAGAGAGCCTTGGCACTGTAGCAAGGGTTTATGGGAGCTTAGTCTGGGCAGGGGGAGGAGGAGGTTCCTAGCCAGAGATTGCAGAGGGGAGGGGGAAAGGGAGTGAATTTGTCACAGGCTGAGAGCTGGAGAAGCTATCAGCTTTCCTGTGTGTAATGTGACAAAAAGAACATGGCTGCCCTCATTCTATCGCAGGAATAAATAATCATAAACTGTTGAAGGTGATTGCAGCTAGATTTGCTGTGTAAACTATCTAAACTTTAGATAAGATATATAGACAAGTTACTTGTTAGAGTTAGTTTTTCATCTCTGATCCACTTTAAGCCTCATACACACGTATGAGTATGGCCACCTGCAGGGTTTGGAAATCAATCCCTCAGCCAACGTTTTCAGTGCTGTACAGATGTGTGGCTAGCCTAGAGGGTAGCAATAAACCTTTTGCTATGGAGACAAGCATACTGCACAAAATAAAGCAACTTCTAGCAGGCAGGGTGATGAGGGGTATAATGAGCTTGGGTGTCCTGTCGGGCATCCTCATCGCTAAGGATCCAGCCCCCTCAGCCAAGTTTAATCCAGCATGTATACCGAACTTTAGGCTAATTTGAGATGGAAACCACTTAACTCCCCAGTTTATTTTCAGTATGTGGAAGGAAACCAGAGTGCCTCCACACAGAAGTGTGTAGGCCAGGAGAGCAGGCACCAATGCTCTGAGGAGAGTGTTCTGACCGCTAGGTATGAGTGTACAAGATGGTAAATTTCAGGCTCGCTGCAAATCTGCTCAAATCTTGCTTAGCAATATTTTTGCGACATTGGCAGTCAAAGTTCGCCTCTGTCCATGTTAGTAGAGAATAAGGATTATTTTCATGTTAACAACCGTAAATTGACATCAGGGGCATGCAATGGATGCTGGGATAATAATAATAATGGCAGTATTTGTATAGCGCCTTTCTCCTGTCGGACTCAAAGCGCTTGTGAGGCAGCCACTAGAGCGCACTCAGTAGGCAGTAGCAGTGTTAGGGAGACTTGCCCAAGAAACTCCTTACTGAAATAGGTGCTGACTTACTGAACAGGCAGAGCCGAAATTTGAACCCAGGTCTCCTGTGTCAGAGGCAGAGCCCTTAACCATTACACAATCCAGCCACTGCTGGGATGAAGTGATTTGCTGACCAAACGCACATTCCAGAGCTCCCCGCACAATATTTTCCCACCGGACTGTGCCCTAGGCAATAACTGGCCAAATGGTGAATGTTTCTGCCTAATTTGAGAAAAATCTCGCTAAGTGAAATGGGCACAATTCACCTCAATATCCAGCTTGTGGAGGTCCTATCTAGCTCACTCATGACATCTGTTTTCATTATATTCTGACCATATTTGCACATTGAGTCCCACAGAAGAAATATATGTAAATATGATCCTATTTTCAATGTGAATAGAGAACAGATATGCACCAGTGAGAATATTTTCTTTGTTTTCAATGTGTATATAGGATCTTAAAGTGCAGCTGAGATTACTAATATGGAGGGTATTTATTCTTACATGGGGCTTCCTCCAGCCCCAGGAGGTGCATGGGCTCCCTCGCCGTCCTCTCCGGCTGCACCGTTGTGTAGTTACATCCCTGGTAATCTGCCCAGCAGGACTCGGCTGCGCGCCCACCTTCTGTCACGCTCCTGCAGCTGGGAGCGTTATGCGCCTGCGCAGCATGCAGCATGCAGCCAGGACGCACATGTACTGAAGCATGTGACCGGCCAGATTACCGGAGGGCATTACTACACTACGGAGCGGCCAGAGAGGACGGCGAGGGAGCACACGCACCTAATGGGGCTGGAGGAAGCCCAAGGTAAGTATAAATGCCCCCATATTAGTTGTCTCAGGTAAACTTTAAAAAAGGATGTATCTTTGATCATAAATGTGATTTTAATTTTCTTACTTATGGTCCAAGAAAATTGGATCAGTCTAAGATCATATTCCTGGTCAAATCCATGAACTATTAAAGCTGTATAAGAAGTTTGACAATAGGATCATATTTCCATATTGTTGTATAACATCCATTTCATGAAAAAAAATCTGCAATAATCTCCCCAACTGGTCGAATGTTGGAGGAAAATCTTGTTAGTACCAGCGGCTATTTCACTCATCTCTACTAACCACTATGCCACCACCCTACTTAAATTACCGAAGATAAAATGTTTAGCAGAACACTGCCAGTTTGAAGAATTTGTGGCAAGTAAGTTGTGAGACAGATTGGTGTGCACTATTCAGGATAAGATCTGGTAGTAATGATTGCTTGCAAAATCTGGCCCTACTTTGCAGAAGTACAGCAAAAAGCCTAAACAGCAGAAGAAGATGGATAAATTCACATTTCTTAATATAATGTATTTGTAGAAACAAAAGAAAAGGAAGCAGACAGACACAGAAGGAATAAAAAGCTATCAACATATGACTCAGAGACTAGAGCTTCCTCTAGTGGTACAAAACCACCTGCCTTTCTCCCAGCTTTCTGCATTGTCAGAAATATCTCAATGGGAGCCTCTAGGGGAGGGATATGCAGACTGACATATATATTTATGATTAAACAATGCCAATTGTCTGGCTGTCTTTCTGACTCTTTTTTTCAGTAGTGTCTGAATCACATGCCTGAAACAAGCTCACCCTGCATGAATACTGACAGAGAATGAGCAGTTTGAAATGTGGGGAGTATTCAATTCTTTCTTCCTGCCTTCAAACTCCATCATTTACTGATAGCCTACTCATCTCTACTTATGAGGTTGTAGTTGTATGTGTTCTAAACTGTATACAAATGAAATGCCAAGATAAAAATGTAACCATTGATCAAAATCAGTAAAGCGCATGATTAAAAGTGTATCCAACGCCCCCTTTATAAGTATTAAAAAATTCAGCAAGCCAGCAAGGCAGTGGTCTTCTTGGAGGTGTGTTTGGGATTGCTATCATGTGTGGATACTGCCCTGCAGTCCAGTTTCCACAGGAGGGGGGTCCTACTTAGCTATAATATGTCCCAGTACATGTTGGCAGTGCCGGCAGCACTCATGCATCCCCAAACCATGATGCTCCCACAACCATGCTTGACTGTGAGCAAGACACTGTTGTCTTTGTACTCCTCACCTGGTTGCCGCCACAGACGCTTGACACCATCAGACCATAGGACATAGTTCCAGTAATCCATGCCCTTAAAGCGGACCCAAACCAAACATTTTTTTAATTCAAAATATTTAGTTGTACCACTCTGACACATACAAAGATAAATAAACACTCCTTCAAGCCTAGGAGCATTTCAATGCATGCTTTTAGCCTTCTCTTTTCACAACTAGGGTTATACAGGTGGCAGCCATTAGCAATTCTTCTTTTGCTGGACACCACCTACTCCATCAGTTTGCCGGATTCTGTCCCGGCAATTTGAAAGGAAGTATATAAATAAATATTTTATATTTGTCATCATGCAGCTGAAAAAAGGCTGCTATTTATCATTATAATTTAGAAAATAGACTTTATTTCTGAAATCTTGTATTTTTAATTTGGGTCCACTTTAATCTGCTAGTCTTTAGCAAACTGTAGGCTCTCTTGTGCATCATTTTTAGAAAAGGCTTAATTCTGGAACAACAGTCATGCAGACCAATTTGATCGTTGTATGGTCTGAATAAGCGTCGTATGGTCTGAGCACTGACAGGCTGATCCAAACCCCTTCAACATCTGCAGAAATGCTGCCTGCACTGATACATCTATTTTCAAAAGACAACCTTTGGATTTGACGCTGGGCATGTTCACTCAGCTTCTTTATTCGGTCTTGGTGAGGCCGGTTCTGAGTGGAACCTGCCATTTTTCATGGCTGTATGGTTTGGACACTGTACTGCAGTTCAGTTTCAGGGTGTTGGCAATGTTCTTATAACCTAGGCCATTTTTTAAGATCTTCAGTGAGCTCTCTGCCATGAGGTGCCATGTTGAACTTCCAGTGACAAGCGTGACAGAGTGTGAGAGCGATAACACCAGATTTAACACACCTGCTCCTGTTCCCACCTAACAAGTAACATGACCTTGGGGAGGGAAAATATCCAATTGGGCACAACTTTGACATTCTTCACTTAGGGGTGTACTCGCTTTTGTTGCAATTGGTTTAAATATCAATAGTTGTGTATTGAGCTATTTTGATGGGACAGCAAATTTACACTGTTCTACAAGCTGTTCACTGACTACTTTACATTTGCCTCAATTCACTAAGATCATGCTGGAGATAATAAGGCAAGAGAAAACTTACCACCACTGATCGATCTTGCCTTATTAAGTTGTAGAGATAAGTTTTCACAGTGAGAGAGTTAGTTATCTTATCTCTTCATTCCTTACGTTACCTCCTCTGTAGTTATTTTTACATGCAGTTAATTAACAGCCTGTCTTTAATTTTAGAATTCTGGAGTTATTTTAGGGATTGAAGAGTTTAATTTAGAGATCTCACTTTAACTTAAAGACAGAAGAGTAAACTTTAGGTTTGCCTGAGGTAAAATATTTCCTGAATACTGCATGCCTTATCACCACGGTGATAACTCTAGAAACGTTGTTAAAGACAGGAGATAAGCTTAGTGAATTGAGGCCATTGTATCTAAGTGTCATATCTTCAGTGTTGTCCCATGAAAAGTTTTAATAAAATATGTACAAAAATGTGAGAGGTGTACTCACGTCTGTGAGATATCATACATCAATTACAGCTGATTTTGAAACGAACATATGAATCTGACCTTAGGACCTATGTTGCAAAAAAATGTTAAAATTTAAATGGACTCCGAGCAGTAAATACAATCAAAATCTGAACTTACCTGGGACTTTCTCCAGCCCACCGTAGGTCGGGAGGTCCCGCGGCGTCCTTCTGGCTCTTCTCCCAGGCCTTGCACAGTACGGCGCATGCTCGATTAAGCCGCGCATGTGCAGTACTGTCACGCCGGCCGCCGTGATGGCGCGAGGCGGCCGGCGTGGTGACGACTGATGCCATCTTTGCGGAAGAAGGAGCCCGAAACTCGGGCCCAGTGTCGCCGGGAGCTGCCGGGAGCCATTTCTGAGCAGGGCCTGGGAGAAGAGCCAAAAGGACGCCAAGCGACCTCCCGACCTACGGTGGGCTGGAGAAAGCCCCTGGTAAGTTCAGATTTTGATTGTATTTACTGCTCGGAGTCCCTTTAATACACTTGTACACACATGTATAGTAACATAACATTAACCCCAGTGGTATGGTCAGACCATCACATAATACAGTTTACTATTGAACATCACCCTATCAAGCAGCACCCTAAGGAAACAATCAAAATCCATCCCCTGAATAAATTAACACCGAAGAGGATAACTGCCAACCTGGATTTTACAAATCTGCTCCATAGTCAAATGGACCCCAACACTCTAGTAACCCAGTACAACAACATGATATATGAAACACTTGACAGTATTGCCCCATGGCGCACCAAATCAGCAACCAAAAAGCAGAAAGCTAATTGTTTTGACAAAACCATCATGGATCTAAAAAAGAAAGGGCGCAGACTAGAAAGACAGTGGCGTAAATCAGGGTCTGAGGAGCACAAATCTAGCCTATCTCAACACCTCAGACAATACCAACAAGCAATAACCAAGAAAAAATCAGACTTTATCTCGCACAAAATATCTACAGCTAACAACAGAGCTGCTCAACTCCTCCACACAGTGGAATCACTCTGCAAGCCTTCCTGCCTAAAAGCCCCAACCACATTCACCAGGGAAAGGTGTGAAGAATTCTCTGCCTTCTTCACAAACAAGGTGTCTGACATCCGTGCCAGCATTACACCAATAACCACTGGACTTTGCATATGCCTACTGCCCTACCACCATGGTAAGTCTTTGACACTCTGAGTGAAGAAGATTTTGGAATTCTCATTCAAAGTCTCTGCCCCACTACCTGCGACCTGGATCCTGGCCCAACTGGATTCTTAATGCAGTGCCCAGAGCTGATGAGGCCAGCACTTCACAAAATAACTCAGTGCTCCTTGCAAAGTGGACTTTTCCCAGAAGAACTAAAGAAAGCAATCATAAAACCCCTCTTGAAGAAACCATCACTAGATCCTGATTCTGTGACCAACTACAGACCTGTGGCGAACTTACCATTCCTATCAAAAGTTATTGAGAAAGCAGTTGCCAACCAGCTAGAAGCCAGGCTTACAGATAACAACATTTTTGATACTTTTCAGTTAGGATTCAGGAAAAGGCACAGCACTGAAATGGCATTAGTCCGAGCAATGAATGATCTACTTACTGCAAGGGACAAGGGTGATTGCTCAATTCTGATTCTTCTTGACTTGTCTTCAGCATTTGATACTGGGGATTATGAAATACTAATCCAGCGACTGAAGAATTACTGTGGCCTAAGGGGTACTGTTCTTAGCTGGTTTCAGACCTATCTGGCAGGACACAGCAAGTATGTCTGGACACACACTACTCTAATCCAGTGCCACTTGCCTATGGAGTTCCACAAGGTTCTGTATATCACCATTACTCTTTGCAGTCTACATGCTCCCACTGGGCAAAATAATCCAGAACTATGGCCTAGGATACCATTGTTATGCAGATGACACACAACTGTATCTGTCCTTCAAGCCTGGCACCCAAGACCCATCAGCATCCATAAATGCGTGCCTAGTGGATTTACAAAATTGGATGAACACAAGCTGGTTGAGGCTGAACTCTGACTAAACAGAGGTGTTGGTGGTAGGTGGTCCACACATGATGGATAAATTTCAAAACATTTACCACCTCAAACTAGCAATTGGGGGAGATACCGTACAGTATAAAGACTCTGTGCAAAACCTTGGGGTGATCCTGGATGGAAATCTTAAACTCAGACAGCAGGTATCAGCTGTCATCAAGTCTTCCTTCTTCCATCTAAGAAATATAGCGAAAATTAAACACCTTATCCCAGCTGAAGACCTACATGCCCTGGTTCCTGCATTTGTATCCTCCCGCCTAGACTACTGCAACGCCCTGTTCATCGGATCTACAGATAAAGTGCGGCGCCCCTTACAACTAGTACAGAATTCTGCAGCCAGACTCATAGCCAATGCCCCCCGCAGCTCACACATCACCCCAGTACTGCAAACTCTTCACTGGTTGCCAGTAAAATGGAGAATCAATTTTTAACATCTGCCTGCTGACATTCAAGACTCTAAACCACATGGGACCCAAATACATACTGTAGCGGATCTATTGGAACTTTATGCCCCTCCACGCACCCTCCACTCTGCCAACAAGATGAAGCTGGTTATTCCCAGGATACACTTAACATTTGGCGCTCGGGCCTTTTCCTATGCAGCCCCTACTCTATGGAACTCACTTCCACAATCAGTACGAGAGTCTCCTTCTCTGGACAGCTTTAAAAAAAGGCTAAAAACTCACCTCTTTTCTCTAGCCTTTGAGACTGTATAATGCAGGGACACAGCGCTTTGAGTCCCCAGGGAGAAAAGTGCTATAAAAATATTATTGTTATTGTTATGTATATATATATAAGTGTGAGGATCCGCTCGGCTGCCTGCGCAGGCAGGCAGCCTTTTGACCACTGTTCAGGTCTGCATTCTGCAGGTCTCTCGAAGAGAGACCTTTTGTGAGTTTGGCAGCTTGCTGCTGAGGAATTTGCATACGTTTGTCATGCAGATTGCCTAGCCACATCCTTTGTAGGCTTGCTCTATATATACCATGTGATATCACAGACCTGGGCTGGACATAAGGGTTAGTCCTGTGGAACACTCCTGGAGTGCCAGCCTTGCTCATTGTTTAAGATTAGCTTAGAGTAATTCCTGGGACTGCACTAGGCAGGTTCCCTAGTGCAGTTAGGATTGCTTATCTGTTTTGTTTGTCTGTTGCGATTGTCCTGTCCCAGCGGTGGTCGACAGGAAGTCGTTCTGATCTTTGTTCTTGGAGTATAGCTGGAGCAGTGGTTGCTACCAGCTATCTCATCTGATCTGTCTTGCCTGGATCACACTCGCCTTGCGCTAGTGCTGTGGATCCTTCTGTTCTGTCTTCCTGGATCACACTAGTCTCTTGTGCTAGTGCTGTGGATTCTATCTCTCACTTATTCCTGTTTTCGTGTATCTGTCTTGTCTGCTACGAACGCTTGCTGGAGGCTCGGTGAGGTAACCGTTAAGCAAACGCTCGCGTCCTCTGTTTCATGTTTGTCTGTCGGTGGTTAGTTAGGCGAGCTTGTCTCTGTTGTGCTTAACACGTGGAGACCGCGCATAAACGCGTGCACTGTTGCGAATGAGTGCGGTGTTCGCGTTTAGTTAGCGTTTGTTATTTTCCTTATCTTCTCATTGTATGATTTGCTGTGCCTTTGCTACTCTCGTGCTCTGCCTTGCTGTAGCCTTGTGTCACCTCTGGCAATCACCTCTCTCGCGATTGGGTTCCTACTTCATATCTGCTGTTGTGTATGCACCGTCGCGGGTTGGCGACTAGTTTGGTGCACACACATACAATCTGTACCTTTGCTCAATCTCATTCACAATCGCTTCTCAGGCGATCGCGTTCTCACTCGGTTTCCTTTGTTGTGTGTCCGCCGTCGCAGGTGGCGGCTAGATTGGTGGACATACATACATTCCTCATCTGTGCTTATTCAGTCTTGTGTCGCTGTTAGCAATCGCCATCTCTGGCGATTGCCTTCTCACCTGTTCTTCTTGGTTGTGTGTTCATCGTCGCAGGGTGGCGACTAGTTTGGTGGACACACATACCCTCTGTCGCCTTGATCTCTCTCTTTCAGGGCTATCTTGCCCTGCGTTTCTTCCCTTCGTGCAATTCCTGTCTTGCGTCTGTGGCAGAGCAGAGGAGCTGTTCCTCCGCACTCCACAGCTCCACCTGCCGACAGGAATTTCCCTCTACAGGTGCATTGCACCTTTTGCTGGGTTCCCTCAAATTACACGCTTGTGGAGGATTTCTGCAGTGTCAGCGCATGTCTTGTGCGCTGATCACGGAGAGAATTCCACAATCGTTACAATAAGGTGTACTATTCTTCCAGAGTAAAATGCAATATCAATTACTTTTTTTTCTTTTTTTATACTAGTCCATCTCCTCATGGGGTATTCTCAGTTTTCCTTTATTCTTTACAAAAGCACTCCCTGGAAAGGATCTACAGTGGAGGAAATAATTATTTGACCCCTCACTGATTTTGTAAGTTTGTCCAATGACAAAGAAATGAAAACTCTCAGAACAGTATCATTTCAATGGTAGGTTTATTTTAACAGTGGCAGATAGCACATCAAAAGGAAAATCGGAAAAATAACCTTAAATAAAAGATAGCAACTGATTTGCATTTCATTGAGTGAAATAAGTTTTTGAACCCCTACCAACCATTAAGAGTTCTGGCTCCCACAGAGTGGTTAGACACTTCTACTCAATTAGTCACCCTCATTAAGGACACCTGTCTTAACTAGTCACCTGTATAAAAGACACCTGTCCACAGAATCAATCAATCAAGCAGACTCCAAACTCTCCAACATGGGAAAGACCAAAGAGCTGTCCAAGTATGTCAGAGACAAAATTGTAGACCTGCACAAGGCTGGAATGGGCTACAAAACCATTAGCAAGAAGCTGGGAGAGAAGGTGACAACTGTTGGTGCGATTGTTCGAAAATGGAAGGAGCACAAAATGGCCATCAATCGACCTCGCTCTGGGGCTCCACGCAAGATCTCACCTCGTGGGGTGTCAATGGTTCTGAGAAAGGTGAAAAAGCATCCTAGAACTACACGGGAGGAGTTAGTGAATGACCTCAAATTAGCAGGGACCACAGTCACCAAGAAAACCATTGGAAACACATTACACCGCAATGGATTAAAATCCTGCAGGGCTCGCAAGGTCCCCCTGCTCAAGAAGGCACATGTGCAGGCCCGTCTGAAGTTTGCCAATGAACACCTGAATGATTCTGTGAGTGACTGGGAGAAGGTGCTGTGGTCTGATGAGACCAAAATAGAGCTCTTTGGCATCAACTCAACTCGCTGTGTTTGGAGGAAGAAAAATGCTGCCTATGACCCCCAAAACACCGTCCCCACCGTCAAGCATGGGGGTGGAAACATTTTGCTTTGGGGGTGTTTTTCTGCTAAGGGCACAGGACAACTTAATCGCATTAACGGGAAAATGGACGAAGCCATGTATCGTGAAATCCTGAACGACAACCACCTTCCCTCTGCCAGGAAACTGAAAATGGGTCGTGGATGGGTGTTCCAGCACGACAATGACCCAAAACATACAGCAAAGGCAACAAAGGAGTGGCTCAAGAAGAAGCACATTAAGGTCATGGAGTGGCCTAGTCAGTCCCCGGACCTTAATCCAATAGAAAACCTATGGAGGGAGCTCAAGCTCAGAGTTGCACAGAGACAGCCTCGAAAACCTTAGGGATTTAGAGATGATCTGCAAAGAGGAGTGGACCAACATTCCTCCTAAAATGTGTGCAAACTTGGTCATCAATTACAAGAAACGTTTGACCTCTGTGCTTGCAAACAAGGGTTTTTCCACTAAGTATTAAGTCTTTTATTGTTAGAGGGTTCAAAAACTTATTTCACTCAATGAAATGCAAATCAGTTGCTATCTTTTATTTAAGGTTATTTTTTCGATTTTCCTTTTGATGTGCTATCTGCCACTGTTAAAATAAACCTACCATTGAAATGATACTGTTCTGAGACTTTTCATTTTTTTGTCATTGGACAAACTTACAAAATCAGTGAGGGGTCAAATAATTATTTCCTCCACTGTATATGAAAATTATGGCCTGTCTCCCTACTCGCTTTAACACTATTTTGGCAGTTGGACTGAGCAATCGTCATTCAAGGACATCTGCAGTGAGAAGAATATGGAGGCGGTCATATTTATTTCCTTTTAACCATTTCAGCCGTGGGTATTTTTCACCATATGCATCAGAGCAATTTTCACCTTCCATTCATTCACCAATAAATTTATCACTAATTATCACAATGAATTGATCTATATCTTGTTTTTTTCCCGCCACCAATTAAGCTTTCTTTGGGTGGTACATTTTGCTAAGAATTATTTTTTTCTAAATGCATTTTCACAGGAATAAAAAAATGGAAAAAATTAATTATTTCTTCGGCCATTATAGCTTTAAAATAATACATGCTACCATGATTAAAGCCTATGTACAGTATTTTATTTGCCCATTTGTCCTGGTTATTACACCATTTAAATGATGTCCCTATCATAATGTATGGTGCCAATATTTTATTTGGAAATAAAGGTGCATTTTTTCAGTTTTGTGTCCATCACTATTTACAAGCTTATAATTTAAAAAATGTTTGTAATATACCATCTTCACATGCATATTAAAAAAAAGTTCAGACCCTTAGGTAACTATTTATGTTTTTGTTTTGTTTTTTTAATTGTAATTTTTTTTTCATTAAAAATTTTATTTGGGTAATTTTTGGTGTGGGAGGTAAACAGTTAATTTTAAACGTAATAATGTATGTTTATTTCATTAAAAAATGTATGTAGATGTAGTTTTACTATTTGGCCACAAGATGGTAGTTTTTTAGTCCTGTAAGTGAATGCTGTCACTTCCAGGAAGCATTTTTGTTTTTTTTTAATCAGAAAGACCGTCAGTCTTCCTACCGGGGACTTAGCATGCGATCACACGCACACCCGCATGCGCCCAAGTTTCCCCCAGTTAGCCCGGAGATCAATGAATGAGAACATTCCCATTCATTGATCTCCGGGCTAACTGGGGGAAACTTGGGCGCATGCGGGTGTGCGTGTGATCGCATGCGGGAGCGTGCAGCAGCCCCCTGGATGTGACAATCACGTACAATCACGTACATGATCAAAACTCAAGAAAAAAACAAGCACGCATAGTAAAGCAATCAATTATTGTTATATATATATATATATATATATATATATATATATATGTACTGTATATGGGGGGAAGTAGGTCGTTAGACCTAAATTAGACTATTTATACAAAAAGAAAGAGAAAAAGACAACCCCTATATATCCGTATCTATCTCAGGCTAACAGAATTAGATGCACGACAAAATATGAGTATCTGAGAAAAAGTTTATTAAGCCAACTACACATAATTAAAAAAATTTAAAACCAAGGCCAGCCATCAATTTGCCACAAAGGCCCCAAATAACATTAAATAATTAGGGTAGCACCAATCATCTAATAATTGACCAATCAGGTCACAAATATTGTGTATCCTCCAACAGCTGCAATCAAAAATTGAATATAAAAAAATATTATGATGATAAAAGGACACTGTATTGCAGATGAAAAAGAGGATACACAGATCCAACAAATAAAACAACCTGACCCAATTACAATGAATCTCTGTAAAGTGCTTAGTGCATAGTACAATTGATAAGTGAATATGAATCCAACCTCAATAAGAGGTAGATATTAAGGCAGGGAAGGGAAAGGAAGAGGAACACACTTATGACAATAATCTGCAAAATTCCACAATAGTGCTCTAGATAAATAATGTGCTGGCTAAATGCCTGGTAAAAAAAACAACAACAATATTAAATAACCATTGCATGGAACAATATGGAGAAAGTGGAAAAGTGGGGAGGATGAGGAAACACGTGGATTTGAATGGCAGTGTAAATGAGCATACAGAGACCCAAAGAGGGGAGGAGGATGGTGCTTACCAGAGTGATATCAGTGTAGGGCTAAGTGACGGCTGCCAGAGCACTCCTGTGCCCGTCCGACTAGTTCCGCCGAAGCTGCATAAGGGACAAGTGTTTGTGTGTGCTGGCGTATTATATATAGTCCACGGGACGCGGCCGCGTCATTGGCGTGACCTCGCGTGCCGTCTGACGTCAGCACGCGGGGTCAGCCATGCGTATAATACAAGCGTACATGCGTAGTGTGTGTATGTAATGATCACCATCTTGTGGACAAATAAGAGAATGCACATAATTGAGAATTAAGATCAGATAGAGAGTGAACAGGAGAGTGGCTCAATTAGAAAAGGAAAGAAGATCTCCATCTAGTGGATTAAAGGAGTAAGACACTTGCAATATAGTAATGTTAACCACTTGAGGACCGTGGGCTTTACACCCCTTAAGGACCGGCCACTTTTTTTCCATTCAGACCACTGCAGCTTTCACGGTTTATTGCTCGCTCATACAACCTACCACCTAAATGAATTTTGCCTCCTTTTCTTGTCATTAATAAAGTTTTCTTTTGGTGCTATTTCATTGCTCCTGCGATTTTTACTTTTTATTATATTCATTAAAAAAGACATGAATTTTGGCAAAAAATGATTTTTTTAACTTTCTATGCTGACATTTTTCAAATAAAGTAAAATTTCTGTATAAATGCAGCGCGAAAAATGTGGACAAACATGTTTTTGATTAAAAAAAACCCATTCAGTGTATATTTATTGGTTTGGGTAAAAGTTATAGCGTTTACAAACTATGGTGCAAAAAGTGAATTTTCCCATTTTCAAGCATCTATGACTTTTCTGACCACCTGTCATGTTTCATGAGGGGCTAGAATTCCAGGATAGTATAAATACCCCCCAAATGACCCCATTTTGGAAAGAAGACATCCCAAAGTATTCACTGAGAGGCATAGTGAGTTCATAGAAGATATTCATTTTTGTCACAAGTAAGCGGAAAATGACACTTTGTGACAAAAAAAAAAAAAGTTACCATTTCTTCTAACTTGCGACAAAAAAAATGAAATCTGCCACGGACTCACCATGCCCCTCTCTGAATACCTTGAAGTGTCTACTTTCCAAAATGGGGTCATTTGTGGGGTGTGTTTACTGTCCTCGCATTTTGGGGGGTGCTAATTTGTAAGCACCCCTGTAAAGCCTAAAGGTGCTCATTGGACTTTGGGCCCCTTAGCGCAGTTAGGCTGCAAAAAAGTGCCACACATGTGGTATTGTCGTACTCAGGAGAAGTAGTATAATGTGTTTTGGGGTGTATTTTTTACACATACCCATGCTGGGTGGGAGAAATATCTCTGTAAATGACAGTTTTTTAATTTTTTTTACACACAATTGTCCATTTACAAAGATCTTTCTCCCACTCAGCATGGGTATGTGTACAAATACACCCCAAAACACATTATACTACTTCTCCTGAGTACGGCGATACCACATGTCTGGCACTTTTTTGCACCCTAACTGCGCTAAGGGGCCCAAAGTCCAATGAGTACCTTTAGGATTTCACAGGTCATTTTGAGAAATTTCGTTTCAAGACTACTCCTCACGGTTTAGGGCCCCTAAAATGCCAGGACAGTATAAAAACCCCACAAATGACCCCATTTTAGAAAGAAGACACCCCAAGGTATTCTGTTAGTAGTACGGTGAGTTCATAGAAGATTTTATTTTTTGTCACAAGTTAGCGAAAAATTACACTTTGTGAAAAAAAAACAATAAAAATCAATTTCCGCTAACTTATGACAAAAAATAAAATCTTCTATGAACTCACCGTACTACTAACAGAATACAAAAATGACTGAACCAAACTCAATCGCTCACTCCTAGGCAGGAGAGCTGGTGCCGGTGCACTCCTCCACGCAGGTACACCACCCCTGCCACACACTGTGATACTAGTATTTCTGGAAGAAGGAGGCACTCCACAGGCTTGAACTTGCGTTCAGTTTATTGCATGTCGTTACACTACATGTTTCGGGCTCCGCCCTTCATCAGGTGTAACCACCCACTTCCTCCACCTTCATTATATGCCCCTGACTCCTCCCATAAAGGGTGGGTCAGGTTCACCATTAATGTACAATTCAATGTCCCCTGTTACTTCACAGGTTCTATATATGCATACATATAAACACTAATGTGTAAACCCAGTGTACATTTCACAACAAACCTAACTAAAAAATTAAACAAATAAACACAAAAATATATCCAAAAATATATATATATCATACAGAGTCACTTGCACAGGGCACTACCCCTAGGGGTCTACCCTGGATAATCTGATGTGAGGCTACGCTCTTGGCATGTTAGTTCACTACTTCCATAGGTATACTCTATTTTACATACAGTTACTTGTCAGTTTCATGGAGTACAGCAGCACAGTTCATTTCCTGCAAAAAAAATCATAAGAAACATTTTAAGTTTACTTGCTCATTCAAGCCTCTCGGTGATACAGAGTCTAATGATCTGATCCATCTAATCTCTTTCTGAAGCAGCAAACGTTCTCTGTCACCCCCTCTTGGTAAAGGTTCAACCTGATCTAATACTAGCCATCTTAATTGAATCGCATTGTGGCCATGTTCAACAAAATGTCTGGATACTGAAGTCTCATGACGTTTTTCCCCTTTGGAATATCCCTTTATGTTGTTTTTATGTTCCTGTATACGGGACTTCACCCCTCTGGTGGTTTTACCCACATAGAACAGTCCACAGGGGCATTTAAGGGCATAGACTACATATTCACTCTCACAAGTGTAGTATCCTGTGCACCTAACCTTTTCGCCTGTGCGGGGATGTGGAAACCAATCCCCTTTGATTACAGCTCCACAGCAATTACATGATAGACAAGGGAATGTTCCTATCCTCTTGGTCCCCAGGAACTTGGGTCTCTTCTTTGTAGCCAGGTCTTTATTGCTCACCATCTCACCAATAGTTTTCCCTCTTTTATAGGCAAATACAGGATAGTCCTTAAACAAGTAGCCACACTCTTTGTCATTTTGCACAATAGACCAGTATTTCCTCACAGCTTTGCGGACAGAGAACGTTTGCTGCTTCAGAAAGAGATTAGATGGATCAGATCATTAGACTCTGTATCACCGAGAGGCTTGAATGAGCAAGTAAACTTAAAATGTTTCTTATGATTTTTTTTGCAGGAAATGAACTGTGCTGCTGTACTCCATGAAACTGACAAGTAACTGTATGTAAAATAGAGTATACCTATGGAAGTAGTGAACTAACATGCCAAGAGCGTAGCCTCACATCAGATTATCCAGGGTAGACCCCTAGGGGTAGTGCCCTGTGCAAGTGACTCTGTATGATATATATATATTTTTGGATATATTTTTGTGTTTATTTGTTTAATTTTTTAGTTAGGTTTGTTGCGAAATGTACACTGGGTTTACACATTAGTGTTTATATGTATGCATATATAGAACCTGTGAAGTAACAGGGGACATTGAATTGTACATTAATAGTGAACCTGACCCACCCTTTATGGGAGGAGTCAGGGGCATATAATGAAGGTGGAGGAAGTGGGTGGTTACACCTGATGAAGGGCGGAGCCCGAAACATGTAGTGTAACGACATGCAATAAACTGAACGCAAGTTCAAGCCTGTGGAGTGCCTCCTTCTTCCAGAAATACTACTAACAGAATACCTTGGGGTGTCTTCTTTCTAAAATGGAGTCATTTGTGGGGTTCCTATACTGCCCTGGCATTTTAGGGGCCCTAAACCGCGAGGAGTAGTCTTGAAACAAAAATGACCTGTGAAATCCTAAAGGTACTCATTGGACTTTGGGCCCCTTAGCGCAGTTAGGGTGCAAAAAAGTGCCACACATGTGGTATCGCCGTACTCGGGAGAAGTAGTAGAATGTGTTTTGGGGTGTATATTTACACATACCCATGCTGGGTGGGAGAAATAACTCTGTAAATGGACAATTGTGTGTAAAAAAATCAAAAGATTGTCATTTACAGAGGTATTTCTCCCACCCAGCATGGGTATGTGTAAAAATACACCCCAAAACACATTATACTACTTCTCCTGAGTACGGCGGTACCACATGTGTGACACTTTTTTGCAGCCTAGGTGCGCTAAGGGGCCCAACGTCCTATTCACAGGTCATTTTGAGGCATTTGTTTTCTAGACTACTCCTCGCGGTTTAGGGCCCCTAAAATGCCAGGGCAGTATCGGAACCCCACAAGTGACCCCATTTTAGAAAGAAGACACCCCAAGGTATTCCGTTAGGTGTATGGCGAGTTCATAGAAGATTTTATTTTTTGTCACAAGTTAGTGAAAAATTACACTTTGTGAAAAAAAACAATAAAAATCAATTTCCGCTAACTTTTGACAAAAAATAAAATCTTCTATGAACTCGTCATACACCTAACAGAATACCTTGGGGTGTCTTTTTTTCTAAAATGGGGTCACTTGTGGGGTTCCTATACCGCCCTGGCATTTTACGGGCCCAAAACCGTGAGTAGTCTGGAAACCAAATGTCTCAAAATGACTGTTCAGGGGTATAAGCATCTGCAAATTTTGATGACAGGTGGTCTATGAGGGGGCGAATTTTGTGGAACCGGTCATAAGCAGGGTGGCTTTTTAGATGACAGGTTGTATTGGGCCTGATCTGATGGATAGGAGTGCTAGGGGGGTGACAGGAGGTGATTGATGGGTGTCTCAGGGGGTGGTTAGAGGGGAAAATAGATGCAATCAATGCACTGGGGAGGTGATCGGAAGGGGGTCTGAGGGGGATCTGAGGGTTTGGCCGAGCGATCAGGAGCCCACACGTGGCAAATTAGGGCCTGATCTGATGGGTAGGTGTGCTAGGGGGTGACAGGAGGTGATTGATGGGTGTCTCAAGGTGTGATTAGAGGGGGGAAAAGATGCAAGCAATGCACTGGCGAGGTGATCAGGGCTGGGGTCTGAGGGCATTCTGAGGGTGTGGGCGGGGGATTGAGTGCCCTAGGGGCAGATAGGGGTCTAATCTGATAGGTAGCAGTGACAGGGGGTGATTGATGGGTAATTAGTGGGTGTTTAGAGGAGAAAATAGATGTAAACACTGCGCTTGGGTGGTGATCTGATGTCGGATCTGCGGGCGATCTATTGGTGTGGGTGGGTGATCAGTTTGCCCGCAAGGGGCAGGTTAGGGGCTGATTGATGGGTGGCAGTGACAGGGGGTGATTGATGGATGGCAGTGACAGGGGGTGATTGATGGGTGATTGACAGGTGATTGACAGGTGATCAGGGGGGATAGATGCATACAGTACATGGGGGGGTCTGGGGGGGGGGGGTCTGGGGAGAATCTGAGGGGTGGGGGGGTGATCAGGAGGGGGCAGGGGGAGGATAAAAAAAAGTAGCATTGACAGATAGTGACAGGGAGTGATTGATGGGTGATTAGGGGGGTGATTGGGTGCAAACAGGGGTCTGGGGGGTGGGCAGGGGGGGGTCTGATGGGTGCTGTGGGCGATCTGGGGCAGGGGGGGAGGGAAATCAGTGTGCTTGGTGCAGACTGGGGTGGCTGCAGCCTGCCCTGGTGGTCCCTCGGACACTGGGACCACCAGGGCAGGAGGCAGCCTGTATAATACACTTTGTAAACATTACAAAGTGTATTATACACTTTGTATGCGGCGATCGTCGGGTTATCATCCCGCCGGCGCTTCCGTATGGCCGGCGGGATGTTGCGGCGGGTGAGCGGCGGCCGGCGCCGGCGGAGGATCGCATCACGGATGACGCGATCGCTCTGCCCATGCCCCTACAAGGACCGCCGCCATTTGTCTATACGTCGGTCCTTGCGGGGTCCACTTCCCGGCCGCCATTTGTCAATACGGCGGTCGGGAAGTGGTTAAACTGCAAAAATGCAGCAGGGAATACAATATCCCAGACAAATATCCAAAGTATACAAATAATCCCAAATGCGTCTATAATGATTTACATACAATCAGATTCTCTAGAAAGTATATTTTAAACACTGTGAGAGGCAAAAATCTTTCCACAGAGGTCTCTTCATATGACCAGAAATCTTGAGAAGCAGACAATCATTTCTGTATGTTCAGATAATCAATCCCACAGGATCTATATGTTCCAAAAGAATAAACAAAATATGTATAAATACATCCCTAGAGACAAAATATCAAGTAATCCTAACAGTACAAAGACCAGGTCACACAGAAAGTTCAAAAAAGATTTATATATAAATGTATCATCATGCCAATAAGAGAGTAGTCTATGCCCAATACGTCAAGATGTACAGAGGCGCCGAAAGAGTAAAAATGGCTAAAAAGTTAAAATGTTTTGGTCGCGGTGGTGGACCGGCCGACCATCAACGGACAACAAGGCTGTTGTTTTTCAATAAATATATACAAAATTTATTTGGATAGCTCCCAACAAACAGTCGCTTCTGCTCCCAACTGTTTGTTGGGAGCTATCCAAATAAATTTTGTATATATTTATTGAAAAACAACAGCCTTGTTGTCCGTTGATGGTCGGCCGGTCCACCACCGCGACCAAAACATTTTAACTTTTTAGCCATTTTTACTCTTTCGGCGCCTCTGTACATCTTGACGTATCCAGAAATCCACCCTTGGTGGAAGGGTGTTCTGCCCTACTTTTCTTCTATCCACAGAGAGCGACGTTTGATTCCTGAGTGGGGACAGGCTTGTTCTCCCCACCTGCATTTTCAGTGGTTGCTTTTGCGGCAACCCTGACTTGTGAGTATATTACTTACTTTCACTATTCCCATCCCCCACTAATACATACTACACTATATTGGGCTCTCGGTCTTCTATCTTTTCATAGTCTATGCCCAAGGTAGAGACAGAATGTGCCAAAAAAGATCAGAATTTGCAAAGGACAAGATCCACAGTAGAACAGGAATTATTATCAGTCCAGCCTCCTTACCTAGAAGCTGTAAAAATATATAGGTATAATGTCCAACTCTCCTACCTCAGAGTTGTAGAACAAAGTAGAAGAAGCTGATATAGTCAAAAAGTCCAACTCTCCTACCTCAGAGTTGTAGAACAAAGTAGAAGAAGCTGATATAGTCAAAAAATCCAACTCCCTCACCTCAGAGTTGTAGAATGTCAAGGCAAAGATTGAGATGGAGAGAATAGACTCCACACACAAGTAAATGGGAAAGTGTAAAAATGAAAAATATGAAAAGTATAAGATAAATAATATAATCCAAATTAGGAAAACACCACCACATCCTATGAATCATGCACTATTATTGTGGTAAATAGCAGCCCAGATTGAGGTTCTCATTTAAGCCATAAGGGACTCTAGTACCTAAGTCATGTATCCAGCGCAGCTCTCGTTGTAGTATTTTGATTGTATTGTTGCCACCTCGGTTGTTCAGATGTAGACGTTGTAGACCATAAACCTTCCAATTTCCAATTTTACTCTGTGAACACGTTAAGGTATGAGCTGCTACAGTGGTCAGGGTCTTATTTTCCATAAAATCCCTTTGGGCCAATTTCATAGTAGAACGATGTTTTTGTATTCTCTGTTTCAGAGGATTCTTTGTTTGTCCTACATATCTCTTATTACAGCCACATTCCAAAAGATAAATCACCCATGATGTCTGGCAATTAATAAAATCGAAAAAAGAAAAATATTCTCACCACTTTTAAAATTACGAATGGTTTTGGTCGGTGGCATTAAGGGACAAATGGAGCATCCACCACAAGGGTAGCTGCCTCTGATATTTAAAGATCTCTGGGGACCCTCATAATGACTACGACAAAGTTTGTATCACGTACCTGTAACGGAGGAGACCGATTTGCTGAGGGCAGCAACCCCTGCGACTTATCAACCAGAGGCCCTGGTTTGGGGACAGGGTCCTCCTGTTAACACGGGGCAGGAGTGCTCGCAGGACCAGTAGCCGGAGCAGACAGGAACTGGAGACTCCCGCAGGACAGGTCTGGTAGTGCAATAACCCGTCCACCAGTAGACTTGCAGGTGATCTTGACACGCAGGTTCTATAGGAATGAGACACAAGGGTGGATCCTTGGACAGGCCGGGTTCGGCAACGGAGCAGGTAGTCAGACAGGCAGGGTTCGGCAACAGAGTGGATTTTCAGACAAGCAGGGTTCGGCAACAGAGCGGGTAGTCGTACATAGCATAGGTCAAAGCCAGAGCGGGAAGTCAGACGAGCCAAGGTCAGCATGGAGCAGGGTCAGAACAGGCAGACAGAGTGTCAGGTCACAGGAACCAACTAGCTGCAATACTACAGCACCGCTGCTAGGGCTCTCCAGGCTTAAATAGGCCTCTTGGCGCGCACCGCGCAATGCGCACGCCACGTAGTGCGTCACGCACGCACGGCGCGACACGTCACGCGCACATGCGCAGACGCGACCACGCGCATGCGCAAACCACACGCGCGTACACGCGCACACACGCGGAACAAACAATATGCATAAAACAGCCGTCCTTGCGCGCGCGCGCGCGCGTGCCCAGCATTCACACCAGCATCTTGCAACACCAATGTTTCCGCCGAACCACGCAACGCGCACTGGTGAGTGCCGACAAACCACCTCGAGAGGCAGCCCGCCGAGACCCCCCAGGACGACCGCCAGCATCCGTGTGTGCCAGCCGCCTTACCTGGACAGGTAACTGACCGTGACAATGCCCCCCCCCTTACGGGCAGCCTCCGGATGCCTCTTGGAGCTGGCTTACGTGGAAATCTTCGATGAAACCTTCTCACCAGTACAGGTGCATGAACAAAGGAAGCTGGTTCCCACGTGTTATTTTCGGTTCCATAATTCTTCCACTTGATTAGATATTGTAACTGGTTACCCCTCCATCTGGAATCCAGAATGCTTTCAACTTCATACTCCTCTTCATTGTCTACAATATCTGGAGGAGGTGGTAACGGATTCTGTCCAGGAAACAGGTCCGGCACAACTGGTTTCAATAAAGAGACATGAAATACAGGATGTATTCTGAGATTACTAGGAAGTTCCAATTCATAAGATGCTTGTCCAATCCTTCTCTTGATTTCAAAAGGCCCAATAAATTTAGGACCTAACTTCTTGGATGGACATGTAAGCTTCAGATTCTTTGTTGATAGATATACCTGATCCCCAACTTTCAGGTCCAAATCCCCCCTCCTATGACGATCAGCCTTTCTCTTGAAATCCTCTTGAGCTTGCGCCATGGATTGCTGAAGAAGTTGGTTATTCTGTGCTAGCCGGTTGGCCAATTCCTCAGCAGCAGGGACAGAAGATTCTTCTATAACATCTGGCAGAAATGAGGGATTATATCCATAATTGGCGAAGAATGGAGTCTGTTTTGTGGAAGCATGTAGAGAGTTATTGTAAGCGAACTCTGCAGATGGTAACAGTTGGGACCAGTTGTCCTGTGCGCCTGAGGTGAAACATCTAAGATACTGTTCCAGTGTCTGATTGGTACGCTCTGTTTGTCCATTTGATTGTGGATGATAAGCTGATGAAAAGTACAAATGAATATTGAGCAACTGACATAAAGCTTTCCAGAACTGTGACGTAAACTGCGTTCCCCTATCTGACACGATGTTATTAGGAATGCCATGGAGTCGTACAATCTCCTTGATGAACACCATAGCGGTGGTCCTGGCCGAAGGTAACCCCTTCAAGGAAATAAAGTGTGCCATCTTCGTTAATCGGTCCACCACTACAAAGATAGTATTGACACCATCCGAGTTTGGTAATTCTACGATAAAGTCCATCGAAATCGAGTGCCATGGTCTAGGAGGAATCGGTAGTGGATCCAGCAATCCCCATGGCTTCAAGTTGGAACCTTTACTCCGGTTACAGACTTGACAGGACTTGACGTACCTTTCACAGTCCTTCCTCAAGGCAGGCCACCAGAAAGCACGTTGGACTAGTTCATAAGTCTTAGCACTCCCAAAATGACCTGTAAGTTGGTGATCATGAAATAACCTGAATATCTCCGGTCGAAACTTTTCTGGCACAAAAACTTTATTCCTAAAAAACCATAAATCATCTTTCAACGTCAATTGTGACTTAATCTTCACTGGGGGGGTTGAGTCGTCTCTACGAAGTCTTTCCACTAAATCAGGTTGGATCAACAAAAAGTTCTGCTTGGAAAGCACAGTGTCCATCTTCTTTGGTACTTCTTCCTCTGGGAACATCCGTGAAAGCGCATCTGGCTTGGTGTTCTTTGAGCCTGGTCGATACGTGATGTGGAATGAAAATCTTGAAAAAAAAAGTGCCCATCTTGCTTGTCTTGGATTAAGCCTCTTTGCTGTTTTTAGGTATTCAAGATTTCTATGGTCTGTATAAATCAAGATGTCTTGAGAAGCCCCTTCCAGTAGATATCTCCACTCCTCCAGAGCGTATTTAATAGCCAATAATTCCCTGTCTCCCACGTCGTAATTCTTCTCTGCATCTGTTAACTTTTTAGAGAAAAATGCTATAGGGTACAGGATAGCCTTCTCACCTGACCTCTGAGACAGAACTGCACCCACTGCTGAGTCTGAAGCGTCCACCTCCAGAGTATACGGTAGTGCTGGATCAGGATGTCTGAGAATAGAGGCGGACGTGAACTGTTCCTTCAATTTTTCAAAGGCGCATTGCGCTTCCGTAGTCCATTTAAACGGAACTTGTTGTCGGGTTAGCCTCGTGATGGGTAGGATAATGGCAGAAATTTTTTTTATAAACTTCCTATAAAAGTTTGCAAAACCTATAAATCTCTGTACTGCTTTCTTGTTCACAGGAGCTGGCCACTCAAGAATAGCTTGGATCTTTTGGGGATCCATGGCGAATCCTTCAGTAGAGATGATGAGTCCTAGAAATTGGATGGTGTGTTGCTCGAATTCGCATTTCTCAGCCTTGGCGTATAATTTAAAGAGCCTCAGGCGTTCCAGAACCTGACAAACTTGTTTCCGGTGCTCTTCTATTGATGTAGAAAAAATCAAGATGTCGTCCAGGTAAACTACCAAAAAATGGTCAATGAATTCTCTTAGCACATCATTAATAAAGTGTTGAAATGTGGCTGGTGCATTACAAAGTCCAAAGGGCATAACTAGGTATTCGTAATGCCCGTATCGTGATCTGAAGGCGGTCTTCCACTCATCCCCTTCTCTTATTCTTACCAGATTATAGGCGCCTCTGAGGTCCAGTTTTGTAAAGATCGTAGCGTCTCGTAGTTTCTGAAACAATTCCGGCATGAGTGGCAAAGGATATCTATTTTTGATGGTAATTTTGTTTAGTTCTCTGTAATCAATGCAAGGTCTTAGGGTTCCATCTTTCTTTTGTACGAAAAAGATTCCAGCACCGGCAGACGATTTAGAAGGTCGAATAAATCCTTTCCTTACATTCTCTTCGATATACTCCCTCAACACTTCCTGTTCCGGTTCTGATAGAGGAAACATCCGACTGAATGGAATTGCAGATCCAGGAAGAAAATCAATTGGGCAATCGTATGGCCGGTGAGGAGGTAAGGTATCTGCCTTCTTTTTATCAAAGACATCCAGGTAAGCATGATAGTGTTCAGGTATGGCCTTCTGTAGGGCAGTTATACATAACAGATCCCCTGTAGTTTCAAGTGGTGCCGTAATACAGCTCTTGTCACAATAAGTTGAAGGAAAAGAGACAGTGCCAGATATCCAATTAATTGCAGGGTTATGTGCCTGAAGCCATGGTAATCCCAGGATGACAGGGTGGAGGGGTGATGTAAGAAGGTCAAGTTTTAACTGTTCTTTATGCAGTCCTTGGATAGTGGCAGCCAGGGGTAACGTTTCCCAAATAACAGGACCAGAGCTGACCTCACTTCCGTCTGCTAGATGGATCAGAAGAGGATTTTGTTTGTGTTGTATTGGTATTCGATGGAGGTTGGCGAATGCGATGTCCATGAAACAACTACATGCACCTGAATCAATTATAGCTGACACCTCGAGACTTCCTTCGGGTAGCTGGAAAGAAATAGGAATAGAGAAATGGTTAGTAGAGGGTCTAATGATCTGTAAATTATATGCAGGTTGATTCCATGAGCTTTGTTTTTTCCTACCAGACACGCGGTTCGGACAATCATCCAGGAAATGGCCTGCAGCGCCACAGTAAAAGCAGAGGTTTTCCCGGCGTCTTCTCTGCCTCTCTTCAGGGGACAAATGAGGACGGAGTACGCCAATTTGCATTGGCTCAGATTGATCTTGAACCGTCACCGGAGGGGAAGGGCTGGCAGGTGCCAGGGGTATCCAATTGGAACCTGGATTCCGTTCACTGGTTCTCTCCAACTGGCGTTCCCGAAAACGTCGATCTATTTGAATGGCTGCAGTGATAAGCAATTCCAAGGTAGTAGGTGGGTCAGCTCGGGATAACTCGTCCTTAATGTGTGCAGATAATCCCTTCCGGAACTGATATTTTAGTGCTGAATCATTCCAGTCGGTGTCGGCCGCCCACCGGCGGAACTCTGAGGTATATTCCTCCACTGTCCGGCGTCCTTGGCGAAGATATCCGAGTGCAGATTCAGCAGTAGCACCACGCTGCGGATCATCATAAAGCACCGCCATGGCATCAAACAGGGTCTCCGAGGTAGCTAATGAGGCATGCTTCTGATCCATAAGATTGTGGGCCCATGTCTGGGGTTCACCCTGGAGCAGGGAGATGATAAGTCCCACTTTTACTTCTTCACAGAAATATGTGCGTGGTTGGAGATTGAAATACAGCTGACAGGAGTGCCGGAATGCTCGGAATTTAGCTCTTTCCCCAGAAAAACGCTCTGGTATCGGTACACGTGGCTCAGGGGGAGGTGTTGCAGCTGGAGGCGCAAGGACAGGACTGGTCACTGGGGGCGGAGCTGTTGCTGGAGCTGATATTCCACTTGCTGATAGTTCCCTCACTCTTCCCTCCAGACGTGCATGACCTGCTTGTAAATCCTTCATAGCCTCAGTCAAACTGGACATCTGTTCATATAGTGCTGTCAGGACTTTTGCTGCCTCAGCGGTCTCCATTGAATGGCTGTAGTATTTTATCACGTACCTGTAACGGAGGAGACCGATTTGCTGAGGGCAGCAACCCCTGCGACTTATCAACCAGAGGCCCTGGTTTGGGGACAGGGTCCTCCTGTTAACACGGGGCAGGAGTGCTCGCAGGACCAGTAGCCGGAGCAGACAGGAACTGGAGACTCCCGCAGGACAGGTCTGGTAGTGCAATAACCCGTCCACCAGTAGACTTGCAGGTGATCTTGACACGCAGGTTCTATAGGAATGAGACACAAGGGTGGATCCTTGGACAGGCCGGGTTCGGCAACGGAGCAGGTAGTCAGACAGGCAGGGTTCGGCAACAGAGTGGATTTTCAGACAAGCAGGGTTCGGCAACAGAGCGGGTAGTCGTACATAGCATAGGTCAAAGCCAGAGCGGGAAGTCAGACGAGCCAAGGTCAGCATGGAGCAGGGTCAGAACAGGCAGACAGAGTGTCAGGTCACAGGAACCAACTAGCTGCAATACTACAGCACCGCTGCTAGGGCTCTCCAGGCTTAAATAGGCCTCTTGGCGCGCACCGCGCAATGCGCACGCCACGTAGTGCGTCACGCACGCACGGCGCGACACGTCACGCGCACATGCGCAGACGCGACCACGCGCATGCGCAAACCACACGCACGTACCCGCGCACGCGCACACACGCGGAACAAACAATATGCATAAAACAGCCGTCCTTGCGCGCGCGCGTGCCCAGCATTCACACCAGCATCTTGCAACACCAATGTTTCCGCCGAACCACGCAACGCGCACTGGTGAGTGCCGACAAACCACCTCGAGAGGCAGCCCGCCGAGACCCCCCAGGACGACCGCCAGCATCCGTGTGTGCCAGCCGCCTTACCTGGACAGGTAACTGACCGTGACAGTTTGTCTCCGAGTGTGGGTGCCCTCCTAACTGTTATGGAGGGATTTGGTGTAATGTAACCATTAATAATTGGGTCACTCTGTAAGATCTTCCAGTGTTTGATAAGTACTTCATAGATGTCACTCCATCCCTCATTATACCCTGAAATCAATCTCACCACATCTTTGCTTCTTGATGTAGCTTTTTTTAGGCTGAAGAAGATGTTCCCGTGATGTAAATCTGGCCCTCCTCCAGGCCTTACTTATATATTTATTAGGATAGCCTCGTTCTCTGAATCTCTCTGCTAATCTCACAGCCTCAATTTCAAATTCTTCATCGGTAGTGCAATTACGTCTAATTCGTAAAAACTGTCCAACTGGGATACTTCGTCTGGTTGTAGGAGTGTGATATGGGGTATAATGCAGCAGACTGTTGACAGCCATGGCTTTACGATACAATGTAGTATTAATTTGTCCATTTGATTGTTTGATAATTTTAATGTCCAGAAAGTTTACTTCTTCCTGAGAAATATCAAAGGTTAGAAGTATGTTAAAATCATTCTCATTGAGGACTGTTATGAACTCATTAAATAAATCAGGTGTACCCTGCCACAGAATAAGGACATCATCAATAAAACGATGCCACCCTGCAATGGCGGGGTGGAATCGTTCAAGTGAGGGTGACCATACAACCTCCCTTTCCCACCACCCCAGGAAGAGGTTGGCCACTGAGGGGGCACATTTCGCCCCCATGGCCACACCCCTAACCTGGAGGTAGTGTAGTTGGCTTAATAAACTTTTTCTCAAATACTCATATTTTGTCATGCATCTAATTCTGTTAGCCTGAGATAGATACGAATATATAGGGGTTGTCTTTTTCTCTTTCTTTTTGTGACAATCACGTACAGGCGGCATATCTTTCCTGCTGATCCTCTTCCTCTAATAAGTTTAGCCATAGACCCTGAACAAGCATGCAGATCAGATTTTTGACTGTAGCCTGACTGCATTTGCTGCATGCTTGTTTCAGATGTGTGATTCAGACACTACTGATGCATGAAAGATCAGCAGGATGCCAGGCAACTAGTATTGTTGAAAAGGAAATAAATATGCCAGCCTCCATATCCCACTCACTTCAGGTGTTCTTTAACCAGTTCACCACTAAGGGTTTTTTTCCCTTATGGACCAGAGCAATTTTCACATTTCAGTGCTTCTCCCTTTCATTCACCAATAACTTTCACTATTAATCACAATAACATTATCTATATCTTGTTTTTTTCAGCACCAATTAGGCTTTCTTTGGGTGGTACATTTTGCTAAGAATTATTTTATTCTTAATTCATTTTCAGGAATAATAAGAAAAAAAAATCATTATTTCTCAGTTTTCAGCCATTATAGTTTTAAAATAAAATGTGCTACTTAAGTGGCTCTCAGCAGACGCATCGTTATCTAAAGATTGGATGAGCAGTGTAGACCGTGCACTCCCCTACAAAAAACTGGCTTACATGCATAGGAAAACTTGTTATGGGATCGATGGGTTGAAAGACAATCTTCTTGTCCATGAACCCCAGATGTCGTATACATGTAATGCTTTGTATCTAACCACGTTTACTTGGTATATGCTGTAAAAGCTTGTACTAAATTGTGTTGATTGTACCCTTCTCTCTCACTTTCCGTAGAGATACTCCATTGCTCTGATTATATATATTGTTAACAATTTTTTTTGCTCTGACTTTTGTACTCTTGTTCTGCCTTGCACCAGCAGTGGTGTATTATTACTTTGATACCAATAAACTGATATTTGGGTTAAAGAAAAAAATGTGCTAATGTGCAAAAAACCCACACATATTATTTGCTCATTTGTGCAGGTTATTGCAACATTTAAAATATTTCCCTAGTACAATGTATGGTGACAATACTTTATTTGGAAATAAAGCTGTATTTTTTCAGTTTTGTATCCGTCACTAATTATAAGCCATACATATTAAAAAAATTGAGTGCCTATGGAAACTAATTATGTATTTTTTTTTAATGTCACTTTTTTTTATACAAGTGTTTTATTTTGGTAGCTATGGGAGGGGAGGTAAGGTGTTAATAAATGTGGTATTTTATGTATTTAACCTCCCTAAGGTTAACCCCGAGCTATGCTCGGGCTAGCCGCCAGTTGCTCAATGCAGAGCAATGGAGCTGTGAGGATCCGCTCGGCTGCCTGCGCAGGCAGGCAGTTTTTTTGACCACTGTTCAGGTCTGCATTCTGCAGGTCTCTGGAAGAGAGACCTTTTGTCAGTTTGGCAGCTTGCTGATGAGGAATTTGCATGCGTTTGTCATGCAGATTGCCTAGCCACATCCTTTGTAGGCTTGCTCTATATATACCATGTGATATCACAGATCTGGGCTGGTATCACGTACCTGTAACGGAGGAGACCGATTTGCTGAGGGCAGCAACCCCTGCGACTTATCAACCAGAGGCCCTGGTTTGGGGACAGGGTCCTCCTGTTAACACGGGGCAGGAGTGCTCGCAGGACCAGTAGCCGGAGCAGACAGGAACTGGAGACTCCCGCAGGACAGGTCTGGTAGTGCAATAACCCGTCCACCAGTAGACTTGCAGGTGATCTTGACACGCAGGTTCTATAGGAATGAGACACAAGGGTGGATCCTTGGACAGGCCGGGTTCGGCAACGGAGCAGGTAGTCAGACAGGCAGGGTTCGGCAACAGAGTGGATTTTCAGACAAGCAGGGTTCGGCAACAGAGCGGGTAGTCGTACATAGCATAGGTCAAAGCCAGAGCGGGAAGTCAGACGAGCCAAGGTCAGCATGGAGCAGGGTCAGAACAGGCAGACAGAGTGTCAGGTCACAGGAACCAACTAGCTGCAATACTACAGCACCGCTGCTAGGGCTCTCCAGGCTTAAATAGGCCTCTTGGCACGCACCGCGCAATGCGCACGCCACGTAGTGCGTCACGCACGCACGGCGCGACACGTCACGCGCACATGCGCAGACGCGACCACGCGCATGCGCAAACCACACGCGCGTACCCGCGCACACGCACACACGCGGAACAAACAATATGCATAAAACAGCCGTCCTTGCGCGCGCGCGTGCCCAGCATTCACACCAGCATCTTGCAACACCAATGTTTCCGCCGAACCACGCAACACGCACTGGTGAGTGCCGACAAACCACCTCGAGAGGCAGCCCGCCGAGACCCCCCAGGACGACCGCCAGCATCCGTGTGTGCCAGCCGCCTTACCTGGACAGGTAACTGACCGTGACAATGCCCCCCCCTTACGGGCAGCCTCCGGATGCCTCTTGGAGCTGGCTTACGTGGAAATCTTCGATGAAACCTTCTCACCAGTACAGGTGCATGAACAAAGGAAGCTGGTTCCCACGTGTTATTTTCAGTTCCATAATTCTTCCACTTGATTAGATATTGTAACTGGTTACCCCTCCATCTGGAATCCAGAATGCTTTCAACTTCATACTCCTCTTCATTGTCTACAATATCTGGAGGAGGTGGTAACGGATTCTGTCCAGGAAACAGGTCCGGCACAACTGGTTTCAATAAAGAGACATGAAATACAGGATGTATTCTGAGATTACTAGGAAGTTCCAATTCATAAGATGCTTGTCCAATCCTTCTCTTGATTTCAAAAGGCCCAATAAATTTAGGACCTAACTTCTTGGATGGACATGTAAGCTTCAGATTCTTTGTTGATAGATATACCTGATCCCCAACTTTCAGGTCCAAATCCCCCCTCCTATGACGATCAGCCTTTCTCTTGAAATCCTCTTGAGCTTGCGCCATGGATTGCTGAAGAAGTTGGTTATTCTGTGCTAGCCGGTTGGCCAATTCCTCAGCAGCAGGGACAGAAGATTCTTCTATAACATCTGGCAGAAATGAGGGATTATATCCATAATTGGCGAAGAATGGAGTCTGTTTTGTGGAAGCATGTAGAGAGTTATTGTAAGCGAACTCTGCAGATGGTAACAGTTGGGACCAGTTGTCCTGTGCGCCTGAGGTGAAACATCTAAGATACTCTTCCAGTGTCTGATTGGTACGCTCTGTTTGTCCATTTGATTGTGGATGATAAGCTGATGAAAAGTACAAATGAATATTGAGCAACTGACATAAAGCTTTCCAGAACTGTGACGTAAACTGCGTTCCCCTATCTGACACGATGTTATTAGGAATGCCATGGAGTCGTACAATCTCCTTGATGAACACCATAGCGGTGGTCCTGGCCGAAGGTAACCCCTTCAAGGAAATAAAGTGTGCCATCTTCGTTAATCGGTCCACCACTACAAAGATAGTATTGACACCATCCGAGTTTGGTAATTCTACGATAAAGTCCATCGAAATCGAGTGCCATGGTCTAGGAGGAATCGGTAGTGGATCCAGCAATCCCCATGGCTTCAAGTTGGAACCTTTACTCCGGTTACAGACTTGACAGGACTTGACGTACCTTTCACAGTCCTTCCTCAAGGCAGGCCACCAGAAAGCACGTTGGACTAGTTCATAAGTCTTAGCACTCCCAAAATGACCTGTAAGTTGGTGATCATGAAATAACCTGAATATCTCCGGTCGAAACTTTTCTGGCACAAAAACTTTATTCCTAAAAAACCATAAATCATCTTTCAACGTCAATTGTGACTTAATCTTCACTGGGGGGGTTGAGTCGTCTCTACGAAGTCTTTCCACTAAATCAGGTTGGATCAACAAAAAGTTCTGCTTGGAAAGCACAGTGTCCATCTTCTTTGGTACTTCTTCCTCTGGGAACATCCGTGAAAGCGCATCTGGCTTGGTGTTCTTTGAGCCTGGTCGATACGTGATGTGGAATGAAAATCTTGAAAAAAAAAGTGCCCATCTTGCTTGTCTTGGATTAAGCCTCTTTGCTGTTTTTAGGTATTCAAGATTTCTATGGTCTGTATAAATCAAGATGTCTTGAGAAGCCCCTTCCAGTAGATATCTCCACTCCTCCAGAGCGTATTTAATAGCCAATAATTCCCTGTCTCCCACGTCGTAATTCTTCTCTGCATCTGTTAACTTTTTAGAGAAAAATGCTATAGGGTACAGGATAGCCTTCTCACCTGACCTCTGAGACAGAACTGCACCCACTGCTGAGTCTGAAGCGTCCACCTCCAGAGTATACGGTAGTGCTGGATCAGGATGTCTGAGAATAGAGGCGGACGTGAACTGTTCCTTCAATTTTTCAAAGGCGCATTGCGCTTCCGTAGTCCATTTAAACGGAACTTGTTGTCGGGTTAGCCTCGTGATGGGTAGGATAATGGCAGAAAATTTTTTTATAAACTTCCTATAAAAGTTTGCAAAACCTATAAATCTCTGTACTGCTTTCTTGTTCACAGGAGCTGGCCACTCAAGAATAGCTTGGATCTTTTGGGGATCCATGGCGAATCCTTCAGTAGAGATGATGAGTCCTAGAAATTGGATGGTGTGTTGCTCGAATTCGCATTTCTCAGCCTTGGTGTATAATTTAAAGAGCCTCAGGCGTTCCAGAACCTGACAAACTTGTTTCCGGTGCTTTTCTATTGATGTAGAAAAAATCAAGATGTCGTCCAGGTAAACTACCAAAAAATGGTCAATGAATTCTCTTAGCACATCATTAATAAAGTGTTGAAATGTGGCTGGTGCATTACAAAGTCCAAAGGGCATAACTAGGTATTCGTAATGCCCGTATCGTGATCTGAAGGCGGTCTTCCACTCATCCCCTTCTCTTATTCTTACCAGATTATAGGCGCCTCTGAGGTCCAGTTTTGTAAAGATCGTAGCGTCTCGTAGTTTCTGAAACAATTCCGGCATGAGTGGCAAAGGATATCTATTTTTGATGGTAATTTTGTTTAGTTCTCTGTAATCAATGCAAGGTCTTAGGGTTCCATCTTTCTTTTGTACGAAAAAGATTCCAGCACCGGCAGACGATTTAAAAGGTCGAATAAATCCTTTCCTTACATTCTCTTCGATATACTCCCTCAACACTTCCTGTTCCGGTTCTGATAGAGGAAACATCCGACTGAATGGAATTGCAGATCCAGGAAGAAAATCAATTGGGCAATCGTATGGCCGGTGAGGAGGTAAGGTATCTGCCTTCTTTTTATCAAAGACATCCAGGTAAGCATGATAGTGTTCAGGTATGGCCTTCTGTAGGGCAGTTATACATAACAGATCCCCTGTAGTTTCAAGTGGTGCCGTAATACAGCTCTTGTCACAATAAGTTGAAGGAAAAGAGACAGTGCCAGATATCCAATTAATTGCAGGGTTATGTGCCTGAAGCCATGGTAATCCCAGGATGACAGGGTGGAGGGGTGATGTAAGAAGGTCAAGTTTTAACTGTTCTTTATGCAGTCCTTGGATAGTGGCAGCCAGGGGTAACGTTTCCCAAATAACAGGACCAGAGCTGACCTCACTTCCGTCTGCTAGATGGATCAGAAGAGGATTTTGTTTGTGTTGTATTGGTATTCGATGGAGGTTGGCGAATGCGATGTCCATGAAACAACTACATGCACCTGAATCAATTATAGCTGACACCTCGAGACTTCCTTCGGGTAGCTGGAAAGAAATAGGAATAGAGAAATGGTTAGTAGAGGGTCTAATGATCTGTAAATTATATGCAGGTTGATTCCATGAGCTTTGTTTTTTCCTACCAGACACGCGGTTCGGACAATCATCCAGGAAATGGCCTGCAGCGCCACAGTAAAAGCAGAGGTTTTCCCGGCGTCTTCTCTGCCTCTCTTCAGGGGACAAATGAGGACGGAGTACGCCAATTTGCATTGGCTCAGATTGATCTTGAACCGTCACCGGAGGGGAAGGGCTGGCAGGTGCCAGGGGTATCCAATTGGAACCTGGATTCCGTTCACTGTTTCTCTCCAACTGGCGTTCCCGAAAACGTCGATCTATTTGAATGGCTGCAGTGATAAGCAATTCCAAGGTAGTAGGTGGGTCAGCTCGGGATAACTCGTCCTTAATGTGTGCAGATAATCCCTTCCGGAACTGATATTTTAGTGCTGAATCATTCCAGTCGGTGTCGGCCGCCCACCGGCGGAACTCTGAGGTATATTCCTCCACTGTCCGGCGTCCTTGGCGAAGATATCCGAGTGCAGATTCAGCAGTAGCACCACGCTGCGGATCATCATAAAGCACCGCCATGGCATCAAACAGGGTCTCCGAGGTAGCTAATGAGGCATGCTTCTGATCCATAAGATTGTGGGCCCATGTCTGGGGTTCACCCTGGAGCAGGGAGATGATAAGTCCCACTTTTACTTCTTCACAGAAATATGTGCGTGGTTGGAGATTGAAATACAGCTGACAGGAGTGCCGGAATGCTCGGAATTTAGCTCTTTCCCCAGAAAAACGCTCTGGTATCGGTACACGTGGCTCAGGGGGAGGTGTTGCAGCTGGAGGCGCAAGGACAGGACTGGTCACTGGGGGCGGAGCTGTTGCTGGAGCTGATATTCCACTTGCTGATAGTTCCCTCACTCTTCCCTCCAGACGTGCATGACCTGCTTGTAAATCCTTCATAGCCTCAGTCAAACTGGACATCTGTTCATATAGTGCTGTCAGGACTTTTGCTGCCTCAGCGGTCTCCATTGAATGGCTGTAGTATTTTATCACGTACCTGTAACGGAGGAGACCGATTTGCTGAGGGCAGCAACCCCTGCGACTTATCAACCAGAGGCCCTGGTTTGGGGACAGGGTCCTCCTGTTAACACGGGGCAGGAGTGCTCGCAGGACCAGTAGCCGGAGCAGACAGGAACTGGAGACTCCCGCAGGACAGGTCTGGTAGTGCAATAACCCGTCCACCAGTAGACTTGCAGGTGATCTTGACACGCAGGTTCTATAGGAATGAGACACAAGGGTGGATCCTTGGACAGGCCGGGTTCGGCAACGGAGCAGGTAGTCAGACAGGCAGGGTTCGGCAACAGAGTGGATTTTCAGACAAGCAGGGTTCGGCAACAGAGCGGGTAGTCGTACATAGCATAGGTCAAAGCCAGAGCGGGAAGTCAGACGAGCCAAGGTCAGCATGGAGCAGGGTCAGAACAGGCAGACAGAGTGTCAGGTCACAGGAACCAACTAGCTGCAATACTACAGCACCGCTGCTAGGGCTCTCCAGGCTTAAATAGGCCTCTTGGCGCGCACCGCGCAATGCGCACGCCACGTAGTGCGTCACGCACGCACGGCGCGACACGTCACGCGCACATGCGCAGACGCGACCACGCGCATGCGCAAACCACACGCACGTACCCGCGCACGCGCACACACGCGGAACAAACAATATGCATAAAACAGCCGTCCTTGCGCGCGCGCGTGCCCAGCATTCACACCAGCATCTTGCAACACCAATGTTTCCGCCGAACCACGCAACGCGCACTGGTGAGTGCCGACAAACCACCTCGAGAGGCAGCCCGCCGAGACCCCCCAGGACGACCGCCAGCATCCGTGTGTGCCAGCCGCCTTACCTGGACAGGTAACTGACCGTGACAGCTGGTCATAAGGGTTAGTCCTGTGAAACACTCTTGGAGTGTCAGCCTTGCTCTTTGTTTGAAGATTAGCCTGGAGTAATTCCTGGGACTGCACTAGGCAGGTTCCCTAGTGCAGTTAGGATTGCATATCTGTTTTGTTTGTCTGTTGCGATTGTCCTGTCCCAGCGGTGGTCGACAGGAAGTCGTTCTGATCTTTGTTCTTGGAGTATAGCTGGAGCAGCGGTTGCTACCAGCTATCTCATCTGATCTGTTTTGCCAGGATCGCACTCGCCTTGCGCTAGTGCTGTGGATCCTTCTGTTCTGTCTTCCTGGATCGCACTAGCCTCTTGCGCTAGTGCTGTGGATCCTATCTCTCACTTATTCCTGTTTTTGTGTATCTGTCTTGTCTGCTACGAACGCTTGCTGGAGGCTCGGTGAGGTAACCGTTAAGCAAGCGCTCGCGTCCTTGTTTCATGTTTGTCTGTCGGTGGTTAGTTAGGCGTGCTTGTCTCTGTTGTGCTTATCACGCGGAGACCGCGCATAAACGCGTGCACTGTTGTGAATGAGTGTGGTGTTTGCGTTTAGCTAGCGTTTGTTATTTTCCTTATCTTCTCATTGTATCATTTGCTGTGCCTTTGCTACTCTCATGCTCTGCCTTGCTGTAGCCTTGTGTCACCTCTGGCAATCGCCTCTCTCGCGATTGCATTCCTACTTCATATCTGCTGTTGTGTATGCACCGTCGCGGGTTGGCGACTGGTTTGGTGCACACACATACAATCTGTCCCTTTGCTCAATCTCATTCAGGGCTATCTTGCCCTGCGTTTTTTCCCTTCGTGCAATTCCTGTCTGGCGTGTGTGGTAGGGCAGAGGAGCTGTTCCTCTGCACTCCACAGCTCCACCTGCCGACAGGAATTTCCTTCTACATGTGCATTGCACCTTTTGCTGGGTTCCCTCAAATTACACGTTTGTGGAGGATTTCCGCAGTGTCAGCGCACGTCTTGTGCGCTGATCACGGAGAGAATTCCACAATTGTTACAGGAGCACAGTGGGCGTTTTTACTCACCTCCCAGGGGATCCAGACGCAGGCAGCCCTTCTACTTCCTCTCCACGGAGGCTCTGAATCACTCTGGTGAGAACGCCGTCCGTGATCTCGCTACAGAGTTACAGCGCCATCTGGAGGATGGAGGGAAAATTGCAGCGCTGGAGTCCAGGGAAGTGAGTGAGTGCTGGGGCTGCTGCTGGCTGTCTGGCAGCATGATTTTTCCTGGTTTTAGGGTCTGAAATATTCAGAAAATACCCTAAAATCCAGAAATAATCATACCGCCATGTAATGTATGTAGGTGTAATTTTACTATTTGTCCACTAGATGTCCCCCCACTTTACTCCTTCTGTGTACTGTGAACAGTACACAGAGGAAGCAATGTGTGTATACTTAACTTTCACTTTTGTCATTGAACGCCGTCATCTCATTGATGCCAGTGACCATTGATCACAGGCACTTAGATCGGTGAATGGGAATCGGCGAGGTACGTATATCAACGCCTCTGGAGCTAAGATGAAGTCTCGGAGGCGTAGATGTACTGTAGTAAATTGCTTAAGTGGTTAAGTAAGTTCTTTTGAAAATGAAGAAAACTCTCAAATTCCCCCATGAGAAGATGGACTAATCCAAATCTTGTCAAAGTTGTCAGATTTGTATTAGCTACTGAGGTGGTAGGGAAACAAAGTAATTTATAGTGAAATTTATTCTGGGACAAATGTACATTTTACATGTATGCATACACACATTTTTTAAGCGTTAAAGTTTTTCATGATAGTGGTCATTTCAATAGCTTATTCTGTCTATGGCTTTAAAAATGATCATGATAAAAACTAAAGCTTTCAAAACAGAAGATCAAAGAAGAAGAAAGGAGTTTATAGATTGAATTATGGGAGACGATACAAATAAGCAGAAGAAGAAAGGAGTATGCAGAATATAAAAAAAGTACACACACATGAAAAAAGAAACCATTTTTTTAAAAAATATTTTAATAAATTTTTTTTGTTTTAAATAAAGTTCTTATTTAATTCTTTGTTATAAATATGTAGGAGGAAAATTATTACCTTTACCTACCTGCCTGACGGGAATGGAAATTTGGGAGTTTTGTTATTATTAAAGGCAGCTCCTAGACTCAGCCATAAAGACAACCAGAGCCTGCCCCCAAAATTCTTTGGGGAAATCACCCCACCTCCCCTAGCCTGAGGTGAGGATGTGATCCTTGTTGTTTGGATTGGGGAGTTAGCAAACAAAGTGGGCAGACCCTGTCACCTCCTTTTCGAGACTGACTCCTACTGTTTAGGATTATGTGGGTTTATATTGCACTGGCTGGAGCCCCATATTGGTGGACTACGCTATTCCTGGCTATTATGATGCCCTTTTTAAACATTTATTATAATTTTTTGTTACATTTTTTTTACTTTTATTGGTTTTCATCGGGTCAATTAACACAATACAAACAGTTTTCCACTCTACAAGTATGCACACGGTGCCATCATTGCACAAGTATAGACAGGAAACTGCATCCTATGTAAACTCACAAGATACTCTTCTTCATCCAGAAGGGGTTTATACACAAATGGCAATACAGGGCATATGAAAAGAGACCCAATGAACGAGGGATGTTTTTTAACTTAACTGGACCTCCCTCAAATCACCTATTGGACCCAAGCAAATGATTCTGAAACAAAAAATCGTCATTGATTTGTAAGCCTTATAAACAGGTGCTTGTTTCCAGAATTTGGGGATGAGGAGCGTTAAAAATAAATGTAGCACAGCTCATGCTCACTGAAACACGCATGCACAGGATTGCTAAATGCAGTCCCTCACCTTAATAAATTAGGATCTGTTTTGTGTCACAGCACAAAGAGCATACTGGGGAAGGGGGTAGACTTTCAAGGATTTTCATAGTCTAGGTAAGCCTAAGGATTCTCTGGAAAAATTCTGTTTACCTTGCAATCTCATTTAAATGTAAATGAGCCTTTCTGGTGGTGATGAACAAATTTCATGAATAATGCAGACATGAATGTTCCAAAGTGATGATTAGGGTGAGGCAACACCATGTGTAGGAAACAAATATAGTGCTGTGTTTACTTTTAAACTGCTTCATATCTAATTTTAGATGGAATATTTAGTTTTAGTAACCAGTATAAAACTTAGGTAGCATTCATTAAACTAAATTGCACAAGGTATTTACAATTTTTTGGGCTTTTATTTTACTGTTTCTGGCTCTGTTCATTTATTAGAGGTGTTGCTATGGAAACACCACTTTCAGAGTTTTTGATTGGTAAACTACCACTTGGATGCAGTAAACAGTTTCTTTAGTAGAAATGTCACAAGCTTTGTTTACCTCCCTTACTTTGGGATTTTATGGCTACCTGGACTTAACCACTTTCTCCGAATTCTACGAATTTCTCCGTCCCTTTTTCCATCCTTTAACCCCCAGGGACGGAGAAATCCGTACTTTCCGCGTTCCCGCCACTGTCCGCGCTGTCGCTCGTAAACACGCCGCCCGCCGCTAGTAAACACGCCGCCGGCCGCTCGCCCTGAGATCAATGAACGGAAAAATCCATTCCCGTTCGTTGATCTAAGCCCCGCAATGATCCGCTGCTCTCAGATGAGCAGCGCGATCATTGTGAAAAGTAAACACTTACCCAGCCTCCAAGTACTTCCTCCAAGCTTCCGGAAGGACGCTTGGAGGTCGCATTAAAACAAAAAGTTACTGTGGCCATCTTGTGGCCAAATAGTAAAACTACACCCTACACATTTTTCACATACAAATAAATTACTTTTACACAAAAAATTAACTCATTACCTCCCACACTTCCAATTTTTTTTTTTTTTGTAATTAAAAAAAAATTAAAAAATGTACAATAAAAAAAAATACATAAATAGTTACCTTAGGGACTGAACTTTTTAAATATTTATGTCAGGAGGGTACAACACTGTTACTTTATAAACTATGGGCTTGTAATTAGGGATGGACGCAAAACTGAAAAAAATGCACCTTTATTTCCAAATAAAATATTGGCGCCAAACATTGTGATAGGGACATAATTTAAACGGTTTTATAACCGGGACAAAAGGGCAAATACATTTCATGGGTTTTAATTACAGTAGCATGCATTAATTAAAAACTATAATGGCCGAAAGCTGAAAAATAATTAATTTTTTTCCCACATTTTTCCTATTTACCCATTAAAACACATTTAGAATAAAATAATTCTTGGCATAATGTCCCACCTAAAGAAAGCCTAATTAGTGGTGGAAAAAACAAGATATAGATCGTTTAATTGTGATAAGTAATGATAAAGTTATAGACGAATGAATGGAAGGAGCGCTGAAAGGTGAAAATTGCTCTGGTGGTCAGGGGGTAAACCCCCTCAGTGGTGAAGTGGTTAAACATAATGTTTTCTGATCATGAAACTGTTAACTTCATATATGCATACACAAGAAGTATAGCACCGTTGTTAACCACTTCACAACTGAGAGGTTTTACCCCTTGAGCACCAGAGCAAGTTTCACCTTTCAGCGCTCCTTCCATTAATTTGTCTATAACTTTATCATTACTTATCACAATAAAATGAACTATATCTTGTTTTTTTCACCACCAATTAGGCTTTCTTTTGGTGGGACATTATGCCAAGAATTATTTTATTCTAAATATGTTTTAATGGGAAAATAGGAAAAAAATGTGGGAAAAAATTCATTATTTTTCAGTTTTCGACCATTATAGTTTTTAAATAATGCATGCTACTGTAATTAAAACCCATGAAATGTATTTGCCCATTTGTCCCGGTTATAAAACCATTTAAATTATGTCCCTATCACAATGTTTGGCACCAATATTTTATTTGGAAATAAAGGTGCATTTTTTCAGTTTTGCGTCCATCCCTAATTACAAGCCCATAGTGTGAGAACTAGCGGGACCGCCGCCGCCGCGCTGGGCAGCATGGCGGCGGTCTCCGCTTCCCAGCCGGCTGACTCCGTCACTTGTGCGGAGCAGCCAGCACACTCTGCGAGGGACACCGCCGCCGCGACTGGCGACACGGCGGCGGGTCTCACATGGCGGCAGGCGGAATTCTCTCCGCAAGCGCATGCGGACCCGGGGCCTGGCCTCTCCACCTCTCAGAGGCAAAGGGTCACACGTGCGCGCGCTAGGAGGCAGGACTTTTACCTCCTACGTAGGAGGCTCAGCTGACTTACTAGTCAGCTGACCTCAGGAGGTGTCCTGATTGGTTGGGGCTCTGGGGCGGCGCTGAGTAGCTCTCTAACTACAAATACAACTTGCCTGTCAGTAGCAAGTTGTCTGCTGTCGTGAATACACTGTTGTGTTAGCGCTCAGACCTTAGTGCAGTGCCCTGGTGTTGATACTAAGGATTTCACACCTTAGCTTAGGAATATTATTGTATATTGATCTGTGTTTTGACTCTGGCTATCCCTGACTACTCTATCTCTTGCTGATCTTGTACCTTTGCCTATCTGATCCTTGTTGCCGACCTCTGCCCATTTACAGATTACTCTTCTGTCTTCTGCTCCTGTACTGTTGCTGTCATCTCTGTTGCCGAACCCTTACCTGTTTGACCCTTCTCCCTTCAGTGGAACGTCTCCCGCTGGAAGGTTATCTCTGAGGCTTGCCTCTCCGAGACGCCTGCCCCAAGCAGACGATTACTGCTAGGGGTCGAGATTCCTCACTCAGCCTGGTTAGAGGATCTCACTCACGGGGTTCCCATTCAGAGGTAACCACACCTCTGAGGAATTACCGTGAGGTGGATATTTCCACACTTCTGTTATTTTACTGTCTTTATTGTGTTACTTTTGCTGTCGTGCCCAGAGGTTAGCAATATATCTGTATTATCGGTGATTCTGCAGATCACCAATAATTGGGTATATATCTGCATTCTTGGTGATACTGCAGATCACCAATAATCAGATTCTCTCTGTGTGCTAACATATATCATGACACATAGTTTATAAAGTAACAGTGTTATACTCTCTTGACATAAATATTTAAAAAGTTCAGTCCCTAAGGTAACTATTTATGTATTTTTTTTATTGCAATTTTTTTTTTAATTACAAAAAAAAAATTCGAGAGTGTGGAAGGTAATGAGTTAATTTTTAGTGTAAAACTAATGTATTTGTATATGAAAAATGCTTTAGGGTGTAGTTTTGCTATTTGGCCACAAGATGGCCACAGTAACTTTTTGTTTATGCGATCTGCAAGCGTAGGACGTACACTTGCAGGAAGTGTTATTTTCTATTTATTTTTTTTCACAATGATCGTGCTGCTTTTCATAGAAGCAGCCGATCATTGTGGGGGGCTTAGATCAACGAACGGGAATGTTTTTTCCCGTTCATTGATCTCCGGGCGAGCGGGCGGCGGCGTGCACGAGCGCGGGGGCGTGCGCACAAGAGCGGGAGCGCGGACAGCGGCGGGAAGTGCGGTTATCTCCGTCCCTGGTGTTGACAGGGTGGAAAAAGGGACGGAGATATCCGCACCGCTGGTGGTAAAGTGGTTAAAGACCAACTATCACAAAAAAGATACATTTTTTTTAATGCTGCCTCTCATTCCTCACAGGAGGCTGTTTGCTTTTTTAAAATGTTTTCTCCTAGGTGAGATTTTCACATCTTATCAATAAAATGCATTGTAAGCCACCAGCAAGCAAGAAAGTAATAATAACTTTGACAGTACTTTTTCACCTCCTTTTTGGTACTTTTTCAATTGCAGTGTTGAAAAATTATTTTAAACAAAAGATCAAAAATTATCTCCTAGGAGAAAACTTAGGAGAAAAAGTGAATTGGATCAGGCCCAGTATGTCATAAAGATCTCATAAGTGACTCAAAAGCAACTAAAGCCAAGCGCTCAGTATGACAGCCAGGCAACTTGCATTGTTTAAAAGGGAATTAAGGTGGCAGCCTCCTTATTCCTCTCACTTCAGATTTATTTTAAGGACAATAATACAAAAATGGTTGTGACTACTCAGACACTAAAGAAATGACTGTTATCCTTCTTAACTAGATTAACTTTGTAACTGTAGTTGTATAAACAATAGGTTGTTTTCTTTAATCTTTTTTCTTAATAGCAGTAACACAAAATTGTAACAACAGGCAAAAGCTAACTTTGTACCAGGTATCTGCCTGTTCTAAAATTGCTTAAATACTGTAGGACAAGTCAAGGAGCACACAACAATGAATATTAACTACAACTATACACACACCATTTTATTTTCTTTATTTTGATTTATAAAGAAATGTAACATTAAGTGGTTTTGACAAGATAAACATTTAACTACTTCCCGACCGCCGTATAGACAAATGGCGGCCGGGAAGTAGACGCCGCAAGGACCGCCGTATTGACAAAATGCAGCGGTCCTTGTTTGGGCATGGGCGGAGCGATCGCGTCATCCGTGACGCAATCCTCCGCCTCCGCCTGTCGCCGCTCACTCGCTGCAACATCCCGCCGGCCATACGGAAGCGCCGGCGGGATGTTAACCCGACGATCGCCGCATACAAAGTGTATAATACACTTTGTAATGTTTACAAAGTGTATTATACAGGCTGCCTCCTGCCCTGGTGGTCCCAGTGTCCGAGGGACCACCAGGGCAGGCTGCAGCCTCCCTAGTCTGCACGAAGCACACTGATTTTCTCCCCCCCCCCGCCCCAGATCGCCCACAGCACCCATCAGACCCCCCCTGCCCACCCCCCAGACCCCTGTTTGCACCCAATCACCCCCCTAATCACCCATCAATCACTCCCTGTCACTATCTGTCAACGCTATTGTTTTTTTATACCCCCCTCCCTGCCCCCTGCTCCCTCCTGATCACCCCCCCCCACCCCTCAGATTCTCCCCAGACCCCCCCCCCCATGTACTGTATGCATCTATCCCCCCTGATCACCTGTCAATCACCTGTCAATCACCTGTCAATCACCCATCAATCACCCCCTGTCACTGCCACCCATCAATCAGCCCCTAACCTGCCCCTTGCGGGCAATCTGATCACCCCCCCACACCAATAGATCGCCCGCAGATCCGACATCAGATCACCTCCCAAATCCATTGTTTACATCTATTCTCTCCTCTAATTACCCATCAATCACCCATCAATCACCCCCTATCACCACCTGTCACTTTTACCTATCAGATCAGACCCTAATCTGCCCCTTGCGGGCACCCAATCACCCGCCCACACGCTCAGATTGCCCTCAGACCCCCCCTTATCAATTCACCAGTGCATTCATTACATCTGTTCTTCCCTGTAATAACCCACTGATCACCTGTCAATCACCTGCCAATCACCTATCACCCATCAATCACCCCCTGTCACTGCCACCCATCAATCAGCCCCTAACCTGCCCCTTGCGGGCAATCTGATCACCCACCCACACCATTAGACCGCAAACCCGCCGTCAGATTACCTCCCAAATGTATTGTTTACATCTGTTATCTTCTCTAAACACCCACTAATTACCCATCAATCACCCATCAATCACCCCCTATCACTGTTACCTATCAGATCAGACCCTAATCTGCCCCTTGCGGGCACCCAATCACCCGCCTACACGCTCAGATTACCCTCAGACCCCCCCTTATCAATTCGCCAGGGCATTATGTACATCTATCCTTCCCTGTAATAACCCACTGATCACCTGTCAATCACCTGCCAATCACCTATCACCCATCTGTCACCCCCTGTCACTGCCACCCAACAATCAGCCCCTAACCTGCCCCTTGCGAGCAATCTGATTACCCACCCACACCAATAGATCGCCCGCAGATCCGACATCAGATCACCACCCAAGCGCAGCGTTTACATCTATTCTCTCCTCTAAACACCCACTAATTACCCATCAATCACCCATCAATCACCCCCTATCACCACCTGTCACTGTTACCCATCAGATCAGACCCTAATCTGCCCCTTGCGGGCACCCAATCACCCGCCTACACGCTCAGATTGCCCTCAGACCCCCCCTTATCAATTCGCCAGTGCAATATTTACATCTGTTCTCCCCTGTAATAACCCACTGATTACCTGTCAATCACCTATCAATCACCCATCAATCACCCCCTGTCACTGCCACCCATCAATCACCCCCTGTCACTGCCACCCATCAATCACCCGCTGTCACTGCCACCCATCAATCAGCCCCTAACCTGCCCCTTGCGGGCAATCTGATCACCCACCCACACCAATAGATCGCCCGCAGATCCGACGTCCGATCACCTCCCAAGTGCAGTGTTTACATCTGTTCTCTACCCTAAACACCCACTAATTACCCATCAATCACCCCCTGTCACTGCTACCTATCAGATTAGACCCCTATCTGCTCCTAGGGCACTCAATCACCCGCCCACACCCTCAGAATGCCCTCAGACCCCAGCCCTGATCACCTCGCCAGTGCATTGCTTGCATCTATTCCCCCCTCTAATCACACCTTGAGACACCCATCAATCACCTCCTGTCACCCCCTAGCACACCTACCCATCAGATCAGGCCCTAATTTGCCCCGTGTGGGCTCCTGATCACTCGGCCAAACCCTCAGATCCCCCTCAGACCCCCTTCCGATCACCTCCCCAGTGCATTGATTGCATCTATTTTCCCCTCTAACCACCCCCTGAGACACCCATCAATCACCTCCTGTCACCCCCCTAGCACTCCTATCCATCAGATCAGGCCCAATACAACCTGTCATCTAAAAGGCCACCCTGCTTATGACCGGTTCCACAAAATTCGCCCCCTCATAGACCACCTGTCATCAAAATTTGCAGATGCTTATACCCCTGAACAGTCATTTTGAGACATTTGGTTTCCAGACTACTCACGGTTTTGGGCCCGTAAAATGCCAGGGCGGTATAGGAACCCCACAAGTGTCCCCATTTTAGAAAAAAAGACACCCCAAGGTATTCTGTTAGGTGTATGACGAGTTCATAGAAGATTTTATTTTTTGTCAAAAGTTAGCGAAAATTGATTTTTATTGTTTTTTTTCCACAAAGTGTCACTTTCCGCTAACTTTTGACAAAAAATAAAATCTTCTATGAACTTGTCATACACCTAACAGAATACCTTGGGGTGTCTTCTTTCTAAAATGGGGTCACTTGTGGGGTTCCTATACTGCCCTGGCATTTTAGGGGCCCTAAACCGTGAGGCGTAGTCTTGAAAGCAAATGTCGCAAAATGACCTGTGAAATCCTAAAAGTACTCATTGGACTTTGGGCCCCTTAGCGCGGTTAGGGTGCAAAAAAGTGCCACACGTGGTATCGCCGTACTCAGGAGAAGTAGTATAATGTGTTTTGGGGTGTATTTTTACACATACCCATGCTGAGTGGGAGAAATCTCTCTGTAAATGGACAATTGTGTGTAAACAAAATTAACAAATTGTCATTTACAGAGATATTTCTCCCACCCAGCATGGGTATGTGTAAAAATACACCCCAAAACACATTATACTACTTCTCCTGAGTACGGCAATACCACATGTGTGGCACTTTTTTGCAGCCTAACTGCGCTAAGGGGTCCAAAGTCCAATGAGCACCTTTAGGCTTTACAGGGGTGCTTACAATTTAGCACCCCCCAAAATGTCAGGACAGTAAACACACCCCACAAATGACCCCATTTTGGAAAGTAGACCCTTCAAGGTATTCAGAGAGGGGCATGGTGAGTCCGTGGCAGATTTCATTTTTTTTGTCGCAAGTTAGAAGAAATGGAAACTTTTTTTTTTTTTTTTTGTCACAAAGTGTCATTTTCCGCTTACTTGTGACAAAAAATAATATCTTCTATGAACTCACTATGCCTCTCAGTGAATACTTTGGGATGTCTTCTTTCCAAAATGGGTTCATTTGGGGGGTATTTATACTATCCTGGAATTCTAGCCCCTCATGAAACATGACAGGGGGTCAGAAAAGTCATAGATGCTTGAAAATGGGAAAATTCACTTTTTGCACCATAGTTTGTAAACGCTATAACTTTTACCCAAACCAATAAATATACACTGAATGGGTTTTTTTTTTATCCAAAACATGTTTGTCCACATTTTTCGCGCTGCATGTATACAGAAATTTTACTTTATTTGAAAAATGTCAGCACAGAAAGTTAAAAAAATCATTTTTTTGCCAAAATTCATGTCTTTTTTGATGAATATAATAAAAAGTAAAAATCGCAGGAGCAATCAAATAGCACCAAAAGAAAGCTTTATTAGTGACAAGAAAAGGAGCCAAAATTCATTTAGGTGGTAGGTTGTATGAGCGAGCAATAAACCGTGAAAGCTGCAGTGGTCTGAATGGAAAAAAAGTGGCCGGTCCTTAAGGGGTAGAAAGCCCTAGGTCCTCAAGTGGTTAAAGGGAATGTCCAAGCTTATTAAAAAAATTGACATTTACTTACTTGGGGCTTCCTCCAGCCCCTTGCAACCACCAGGTCCCTTGGGTGAGCGACGATTAGCTGACACATACTGCTACCGCCCGGGACCTATTGTAGATGTGCGCAATTGGTGGAGGGGAATGTGAGGGCCGTGCCTGACCTCTTTACTGACCAATCGTGGCTTCCCAATGCCTGTCTGTGTAGCAGAGAGGCGTTTTCGAGTTTTTGGGTTTACGGGACACGCAAAGGAAAGATTTCCACATCATCACTTCCTCTATAGCAAGTGAGTAAGGTGGTGGTGTTTGGGGGTCTCTATTAAAGCGGACCCAAAATAAAACATTTTTTTAATTAAAAATATTTAGTTGCACCACTCTGACACATACAAAGATAAATAAACACTCCTTCAAAACTATGATCATTTCAGTGCATGCTTTTCACCCTTCTCTTATCATAGCTAGGATTATACTGGGGGCAGCCATTAGCAATTCCTCCATTGCCAGACACCATCTACTCCACCAGTTTGCCGGAAAAATCCCGGCAATTTGAAAGGAAGGGAGGGGTTCCTCCAATAAATGTAAAATATTTTATATTTGTCATCATGCAGCTGAAAAAAGGCTGCTATTTATTATTATAATTTAGAAAATAGATTTTATTTCTGAAATCTTGTATTTTTAATTTGGGTCCACTTTAAGTGTTTTTAGCCCTTTTTGAAACTATATGGATGGATATAGAAGAGCCAATAAGGTAATCACAAATGTGACTTACAATGCTTACTGACCAATAGGAAAACAGTTGGAAATACCGCTCAACCGCACTATGGTAGACAGTGCAGGAACACAGGCAGCCGTGCCCAACGTAGACAGATCAAGGAAGGAAGGTCCGCACAGTTGTCTCAAGTAAAAATATATAAAAAAAATTTTTTAATTCAGGACGTATCCAAACCATCAGGAAGCATTCCACTAACATGTTTCGGACACCAGGTCCTTAATCATAGTTGTTGAACAGCTTAACAGGTGAGGTTTAAAAAGAAAAAAGGGGATGGAGCAGTGAAGGGCGGGGCAGGGCCACTCCTACCAATAAGCAGGAAAAAGGGGAAACCTGGATGTCCAGTCCCTCGTGCCTCTACACATACCCCATAATGGAAATGCATATTAAAAACCACACGTGATTTAAAAAGGAGCAAAATAACATGTAAGAGGAGTACATTAACAGATGTGGCTCTCAAACATGAACAATGAAATTCAATAGGAATACACACTTGGCATGTAACAGTATGACAACATATGATAAAGGGATCTCTGTCTATGCAGGAGAAAAACGTTAGAATAAAAAATCATATTACACCAATTATCCCGTGACCAGAGCCAAATCCCACCTGGCATTCAGTCCCTTCGGTGATCTAGTCCCAAGACGAAAAATCCAGTATGCCTCCCTCTTTCGTATCATAGCATCTAGGTCTCCTCCCCTCTTGGGCAAAGAAACCTTCTCGATGCCCTGGAAAGAGAAACCCGACATGTCACCACCATGTGTGATACGATAATGTCTAGCGACATTGGAGATGTTTTGGGTGGACCAATTGGCACCCAGAAAATGCTCAGAAATTCTAGCCCTCAGTGTCCTAGTGGTACAACCGACATATTGGAGAGAGCAAATCTGACATGTAACCAAATAAATAACATTTCTGGAGTTGCAATTTATAAAATGCTTGATGGTGGATCTAAACCCATTAGACAAGGACTCAACAACCTTGGTCCTAGTGTGTAACATGCAATAGTTACAAGTAGGGGTCGCACATCTATAAGATCCCTTGACCGATAGCCATGTAGAAGAGTCAGTCGATGAACTGAACAGAGTCGGGGACAGCAAGCTGCCAAGAGTAGGGGCACGTCTGCTAACAAAGGCAACGCCCTCCTGAACAAAAGGCCGCAATTCGTCATCACCCTCCAATATTGGTAAATATTTGTTGATGATGCGCTTAACATCATGGAATTCAGAACTATAGGTGGTGACGAATGCAGGTCTCACATCAGGATCGCGGCTGGTGGCTTTGGCCCTTATCAAATAGTCTCTAGACATTGAAGCTGCCCGCTGTTTGCCCCTCTCAATGGTCCACCTAGGGTACCCTCTATCCAAAAGGCGCTTCTCCACCTGCTCAAACTCACATTTAGTGGCCAAACCATCCGAGCAATTCCGGCGCGCCCTAATGAATTCGCCCACCGGAACTGCCCGGATGGTATGTGTGGGGTGACAACTGGTTGCCTGTAACGTAGAGTTACCAGCACAGGACTTCCTGTACGTCTTTGTATGTACGATGCCCAGAGTCGGATTGCCCACCAAGGTCAAGTCCACGGTTTACCCACCAGTGGCACTCCACATCGATTGACTATTTGGACTTGACCTTGGTGGGCAAGATTTATGGTGAGAATGGGAATATGGCTATACTCTTTTCTTGGGTCTACTTATTTTTGATTTTACAAATTCTGCAGTTAAAATAAGTCAAAAAAGAAGATCGAGCCTGATTTTAAGTATTTAAAGTAAGTGTGGTAAACACTGTGCAAGTAGGTAACTTTCTTTAGGTACACATCCGTGATAGACCTTGCTTAACCACTTAAGGACCATGGGCTTAAACCCCCTAGTGTCCAGGCCATTATTTACAAAATAGGCCACTGCAGCTTAAAGGCCTCACTGCAGGGCAGTACAACTCAGCACACAAGTGATTCCCCTCCCCCTTATCTGCCCACCAACAGAGCTTTCTGTTGGTGGGTGAAGATCACTTCCAGGATGTTTGTTTTTCTATATAAATATTTATTGTATTTATTTTTGAATAAATAAACATATATTTTTTTTATTTAATAACACTCCCTCCCACCCTCCTGTCGCCAGCCTATGACAGCGATCGAGTGTCATAGGCTTCAGCCAATGAGAGCTGATTGCTCTCCTGTGTCCCAGGGGGACAGCCGTGTGACACGGCTGTCCCCAGTACATCGCTGCCATAGATCGCAGTGCTGTACAGACTAAATAGATGGTGGTTTCACTGTCTAACAGTCTCCTAGCGGCTATCGCCGCTGGGAGACTGATGCCAGAGCTGAGCTCCATCATCCAAGCGGAGATGTGCGCACAATCTCCTGCATATCCCCGTCCCAGGACTTTACGCCGATCGGCATTAGGCGGTCCTGGGGCTGCCGCCGCGGCCACGCCCGTCGGCGTGACGTGGTCGGCTGGAGGTTAAGCAGTTCAAGTTCCTGCCAATTTTGACATTACAGCTCTGTTGCCATTGATACAGCAATACTTTTTCATTACTCATGACAGCTAAGTTATATATGTGTTGTTTTTTCAGAACAATCTAGGCTTTCTCTTTGTAATACACTTGCAGAATGCAGAAAATACACCTTTTTAAAAAAAAATGTGCCACTTTTATAACACACCCTTCTTTGTCTCTTCCCGGTTTAAATGATGCTACATATGCCTAATTGTATTACTAGCTAAGCATTTAGCGGATCATGATCCCCAGCCTGTGTGTCTGTGGTGATAAGATCCGATTTCTTTGGTGACAGTTCGGGGGCTTGATTGTTGTACAGATGCATGCACTGTTGCTCCAGCAATTGCGAGCTGATCGCTACAGGCAGCTAGCACTAAAGCTGTGCATGCATCCTAAAGCTAAGTACAGGTGACACAAGAGGGTATAGGTTGGGGTTAACACATCACTGAAGGGAAAAAAATGCTTTTTACTTTTTTACACTATGAGGCAAGGAGAACTCTTCTTAAAAGCATGGGTGTTTTACCGCATAAGGGGAAGCCCACACTGCTGCATATATAATTAAAATCAAAGGGCCATTCAAGAATCTGGGATTAGGCATTTGTCCATGTTCCATATTTGTATCTTCTCTCCTCTGCATACAGCACGCATTTCTGATTCTATTGCATCTTGCTTAAAAATTGCACAACAATTTGATTTTATAGCCCCCAAAAGTTGACCAAGATATCACAGGGACAAGTGTATACCTTGCCTAACACTATCTGCTTTCAACTGTTCTTAAACTTTTTCAAATGTTTACTGAATTATTGCAGCTATTTAGCAGCAGTCATTCACATTTAAAGGGAACCTAAACTGAGAAGGATATGGATTTTTCCCTTTAAAATAATACCAGTTCCCTGACTCTCCTGCTGATCCTGTGTCACTAATACTTTTAGCCACAGCCCCTGAACAAGCATGCAGATCTGGTGCCCTGACTGAAGTCAGACAGGATTACCTGCATGCTTGTTTCACGTGTGTGACTCAACCACCACTGCAGCCAAAGAGATCAGGGGGACTGCCAGGCAACTGGTATTGTTTAAAAGGAAACATCCATATCCCTCTCAGTTTAGGTTCCCTTTAAGCAGGCGCCCATCTGCAGGTATTAGCAGGTACATGTGCCCAAGGGCTAGCAAAATTTGGGGAGCAGCATATTGGGACTGTAATATTAACAGGATCTATTAGGAAGCCATTATCTGTGGTTTATGGATGTTTATCTGCTATTCTGGAACTGTTTTAATTTGCAAAGCTTTTAGGATTGCATGATAAAGGTGATGAATTCCTTACCTCCTCCTAATTGGATTAAGGCTATTAATGCTGTCAGGCCATCCTATAAAGTACCTTATACTAGCAGAAAATTAAAATGCCCCAAACAAGTTTATCAAAATGTGGTATAGATGGGAGGATTCTGAAGTAGTTCAAACTAACTTACATCAAGAAGAGTCTGGAAAGGGGGGTGGATGATCACACATTGAAGTGTATGTTTATGTCTTATGCATTATGCCATCACTATTGGAATCCTTATCAAGCATAAGCTTGTTAGTGTGTTGGACTGAGACAATTGTTTGTTTGTCTGCAACCTAATATGTACTAAAATTTACCTTTAAAAGAAAAATTAATGTCCATGATCCTGAAGTGGTTAAAATAAATTATTCTGTATCTAGAATACATCACTGTACTGGAAAATGGTCCAGAGTTATTTCTAAGAGCTCATAAGTGTGACCAGGGATTTCACTTTTCCATGCTGACAAGACTTGTTTATTTCTTGAGAATTAGAATGAATCTTTAATGTATACAGCATAGATACAGTTCTAGCATTGCACAATGAGTGCTGGTCCCTTTTAACAGTTTCTGTATTGAGCAATATAAAAAGATTGCACACAACAATTAAGGGCCAGACATTGTAGGAAATGAGGCATGCAATTTATCAATCGAATGGCAAAGCAAACTGCTTTCCAGAAAAATGTGTACTGCAGGACTTATCTGCAGTGGAATGCAATGGACAATAACACAATGGACATATGTGAAACTCCCATTGGAAACCAGGGGCATTTTCTGCAAGTCTACTCCCCACACGTTGTCCACTGTGTTAGAATGCTGTGTAGTGGGCCCTGACTGATGTTTATATTTACATACAGTAGGTTGCAAAAGTATTCGGCCCCCTTGAAGTTTTCCACATTTTGTCATATTACTGCCACAAACATGAATCAATTTTATTGGAATTCCACATGAAAGACCAACACAAAGTGGTGTACACATGAGAAGTGGAACGAAAATCAACAAGTTATAAACACTTGGTTCTGTCTTCTGTTTTTAGAACACGGAAGTTAGGGTACCACCATTTTGTGGCCAAATAGTAAAAATACACCCAACTACACTTTCATAAAGAAAAATTAAATACATTTTTATTATATTTTAACTCCTTCCACCCCTACCCCATAGTTACCAAAGTAAAACACTTGTTAAAATGCATTTTAAAAAAATTTACAACATTAAAAAAAGACATAAAAAGTTACCTTTGTAATTATCAGGACAAATGGGCAAATGAAATGTGCCTGTTTCATCATCAATAGCACATTTTATTTTTAAACTACAATGGCTGAAAGCTGAGAAATGGTGATTTTTTTCATTTTTTTCTTATTCTTCTCTGCAAAATACATATACAATTAAAAAAATTCTTATCAAAAAGTACTGCCCAAATAAAGCCTAATTTGTTCTGCAAAATATATATATATATATATATATATATATAGATAGATCATTTCAGTGTGATAAGTAGCGATAAAGTTATTGGCGAATGAATGGGAGGAGCATGATGCAAAAATTGCTCTGTGTTGAAGTGGAAAAAACCCATGATACTGAAGTGGTTAAGCCACAAGCAAGCAAGAAAATACTCAAAATAATTTTCATAGTATTTGTGGTGAACAAATATTATGAAAATTATTTTGAGTATTTTCTTGCTTTCTTATTTTTTTGGTGCTTTTTCAGTTACAAAGTGCTAAAAAAAACACTTATTTTAAAGAACAGGTGAGAACTACTCGGAATGTTCTCCTGGGACCTTGGTGACATTTTCACTCCTTGTCAATAACATTACTTTTAAGCTACCAGCAGCAAGAATACTCTTGACAGTACTTGTTGGTACTTTTTCAACCTGCCTATGCTACTGGAAAATGTTGTTTGGAGGTCTGTGCTGCCTAATTATGTTTAGGTGGGACAAACTGCATAATTATCTTGTTTGGTAGGACACTATGAATAATTATGTTGTTTGGTGGTACATGCTGCATAATGTTTGGAAATGTTTCATATTAAATTGTGATCCCTAAATAGTTCAATGTACCTGACCATATCAAAGCAGTGATATACACTGGGATTTTAGCACCGAAGTTAAACAGAAATGTATCAATCCTGGCTAGTTTCCATATTCAATCGTAGTATTCAAAGTGATCTGTGGCTGAAATTTATGATAATCTGGTAACTCAGAGCATTACAGTTTAACCAATTACTTAAACTCTAGCAAAAAAAATCATAAAAATCATATTGCGTAAAATGTGTAATTCAAAATGTTTCTTAACCAAGTAACATAACATGCAGATGCAGATAAGAGGGAGATGTTTATATACAAAGAAAGTATAAAGAAATGGACAATAATACCATTTCTTATAAGTGAAAACCAGTCAATTGTAATAAAAACAAAACAAAGGAACAATCATGGATAGCCTACTGTATGAGAGACAAATGAGCAGCTGGAGGCCAAGGTGTACTCTAGTTCACAGACAGCACAGGGCAGGAACGCTGCACCTTTTTAGCGGTTTATATGCCACATTGGTTCCCAGCTATTACCCAGGGATTAGGTACAACTATTGCAAACAAACTATCATTTAAAATATTGTAACATTTAAAATACACACATATTATGTATACACACTGAGTAATATGCACTGTAAATGAATTTCCTCCTATAGGGAAACAAAAACAGAGACTGAGAGCTGGTAATAGTGTAGTATTTTTCGTAAGTAAGAGATTATGGTATTGATAGATACTCACAAGTAAAGTCACCAAAAAGACGACCTGTGGAAATACAGGCGGAGAGAATGAACCCAACCTCTGTTTGGTTAAAAGTCACTCTCTGTGGGATCAAGGATGGATCAAATTCAGTCTAAACTCGAGAATACAGAGGCACCAAGGGGCATAAAATCAATGAAAAACGGATTAAAAAGAGGTAGTGGCGGACTTACCTTCGGAAGACTTCTATTTTTTATGTGCCTGATAAAGCGGCTTGTATAGCCAAGAAACACATTGCAAGACTATAATAGGTGGGAGGAGCGTTCCAAGGTGTATGTGGCTCTTGCAAGCTGTGTGAAACAATAAGTGTTATTACCACGGGAGAAGAATGGATTTTAAAATATATTTATTGGGCACAAATTACGATTTCATGGGCCCTACCCGCTTTTTCAGATCAATATCAGTGTATTTTTGGTGCGCCTATTTTAGAGCTCATCTAATGAGAGCCAGTCAGCGGACACATCGACTACTACTGCATTGCAAATCTGTTTAAAGAGAACCCGAGGTGTGTTTAAAGAATGTTATCTGCATACAGAGGCTGGATCTGCCTATACAGCCCAGCCTCTGTTGCTATCCCAAACCCCCCTAAGGTCCCCCTGCACTCTGCAAACCCCCATAAATCACAGCTGTGCTGTGAGGCTGTGTTTACATCTGTAGTGTCAGTCTCAGCTGCTCCCCCGCCTCCTGCATAGCTCCGGTCCCTGCCCCCGTCCCTTCCCTCCAATCAGCAGGGAGGGAAGGGATGCAGGCAGGGACTGGAGTTCTGCAGGAGGCGGGGAGAGCAGCAGACTGACACTATAGAGATAAACACAGCCAGCTCTGACAAGCTGTTTGTCAGCAGCGTGGCTGTGATTTATGAGGGATTGCAGAGTGCAGGGGGACCTTAGGGGGGTTTGGGATAGCAACAGAGGCTGGGCTGTATAGGCAGATCCTGCCTCTGTATGCAGATAATATTCTTCAAACCCACCTCGGGTTCTCTTTAAGTATCAAAATTGTAAATAAAATAATATTTTGCTTAACTGTTTGACCTTCTGGAGGGAAGTCCACCACTACGGTTTTTGATTTTATGCCTTTTGGTGCTTCTGTATTCTCCAGTTTAGACTATTTTTTTCTCTCCTATTTCTCCTATTGATGTTGCCTACGGACATATGTGACAGATTTTGGACTAGTCCATCTGCTCATGGGGGACTCTCAGTATTTCCTTTATTCTTTGAAAATCACTTCCTGGAAAGGATCTATACAAAGATCCCAGCTAGCCTCCCTACTCACTTGCACATTATTTTGACAGTTGGACTTAGCAACTGCTGTTTAGGAAATGCTGTTGAAAATAAAGAAGACAATGAAAATTCCTCATGAGAATATGGACTAGTCCAAAACCTGTTAGATATTCCAGACGTTTACAGCCTATTTTAAGTGACAACAACATTGGAAAAAAAATACGTTTATAGTGCATTTTACTCTAGACCAAATGCACTTTTTATACATATGGATTCACATTTCCAGCTTCATACATAATTATTATTTATAGTTTCCCTCTTTTCTGCTTATATTGCTTGTACAATTGGCTATAATTTCCTGCATTGCAGTGAACTTTATGAAGTGGCCATTACGTGTAGTCCAGGCCCACATCACAGGAGCCTATAGGCACAGATGTTCTGGCACCTTAGACTTCACCCTCCATGAACCTACACCCCCCCCCACCAAACTGTACCGCAAGTTTGCTGGCTGTCTAAGCTGTCACCTCTCCCTTACTTCCCTTGCCCCTCATAGGTAGTTACAGGTGCCCCTTATTATTAGGTAGTCAGGTGTACCCTCAATATTAAATACCATAGGTAGAGGTACCCTCAGCATTATAGGGACACTGAGCACCTACAAAAAAACACAATATATACTTACATGGGGCTTCCTCCAGCCCACTGTAGACCACAAGGTCCGCCGGCGTCCTCCTGGCTCCTCTCCCGATCCCGCTGGTGGCTCTATGAATTTTTTGACTTCCGGCTGAAGTCACCAGGACGAGTGCCCTCCACTCACGTTACGCGTCATCACGCCGGCCAGCATGCATCATCATGCCCGCCAGCATGAGTGTCCTGCGCATGCGCAGCTCTATAACGCTGTAAATGTGCAGGACACTCATGCTGGCCGGCGTGATGATGCTTAGCGGCTGGCGTGATGATGGATAATGTGCGCGGCGGGGACTCATACTGGCGACTTCAGGCCGAAGTCGCCAATTAATGGAGTCGCCAGTGGGACCGGGAGAGGAGCCAGGTAAGTACCAATTGTGTTTTTTTGTAGGTGCTCAGTATCCCTTTAATCAACTGTAGTGTAGCTTGTAGTGAATTGTGCAAGGAGTATAAGCAGAAGAGAGAGAGAGAACATTATATAGGAAGATGGATATAAGTTAAATAACGGGATTCATATCACATAACATTCAGTATACAGCAGAAGGCACTATCACCTAATAGGATAGTGAAACAAAAGAGAATAAGAATGAAAAGGAGACTTTAACACACAGTTCCCTCTAAAGTAAAAGTACTAACAGGGATAAGAAATACAAAAAAAGAGTACCTGTCCAATCGTAATGGTTGCATAGACTGAGGATATAAGGACATTAAGGCAATAAATCCAATTTTTGCATTTAGTCTGCACAAGTTGCTGGAACATACGGTTAAAAGATTTGCCACAGGCCACCTTCTGGGAGGTTTATCAAATGATAAAACCCAACACATCCGCTCACATTTGCTTAAACAGGGTTGGATACAGAAGATGGGGATGCCTGTTTGGACATCAGCATGTCACCTGAAATTACCCACAATATGTTGGGTTGACAGAAGGCAGCTCTTTCCAAGCTCTTTTCCATACCATCACTGTGGAGACTTGTTACAGTGTTGAAGCCTAAAGTGATTAATATGCACACCTACTGATGCGTTTGTTATTTTTCTTTATTGGACTGCTGCCAGGATGTAACTGGAAGAATAATGTGTCTTTGACCTCTCTATCAGTAAAAGGCTAATGTGGTTCACCATCCATTTTAACACATTTATTTACAAGATGATGACACTAATGTTTCTGCAAGTTTGCAGTAAGCCACATTGCAGTAATTAGGCAGATTTAAAGTAAGCCATAGCTATTAGGCAGCAGAGACAGAGGTCTCCTTGGCTTCATCTGAGCTTCCTGCACCTGCACAGAATATTCCAGTTTCAATCAACAGAAGTTTTATGCTGCTTCTGAGTGGAATTTACGGATAACCAGTGCAGTCTCCAGGCAATTTCCTTTTACTTTTGGCCTTGATATTGCATTAGCCAGGAGAACAAAGAAAGTGGCTACTCTTCTGTATTTTTATTAAAAAGAACCCTAGGCAAAAACATCATTTCCAGTAAGCAAGTAATGCATACAGTGAAAAACTTTTCCTTTGTGTTTGTTCATGCTCATCTTTAGCAGAATATGGATTTTGTGCCTGCCTGAAAAGCATTGTATCAGTAACGCCTAAATCATTTCTGCCAACATGTTTGTCCAGACTTTCCTTATTTTAGATGTGACACAATGATGCCCACAAAGTTGTGCCCTTTTAAAATGTCTATAACAAGACACCTCTTTCTAGTGTTAACCATTGCTAGCAGCCAGACAATACAGTATGTATGCCTGTTCATTACCCCCCGCTCTACTCCTGTGGAAGACAGTGTGTAGGAGGGAGATCATTCTTTTATAGAGTGCAGCCTATGCATTAAGACCAATTATCAGAAGGGTGATGGTCATAAGAACCATACCCCGAAGCCCTCACAGTGGTTTCCTTAGGTGGCAGCTAAAGCCATGTGAGTACTCAACTTTGGCAAACCTTTTTGTGATTCAAGAAAGGCTTACCTTGAACAGGATATCTATTGCACCAGTTCCAGTATCTACATCAGCCTTTCTCAACCTTTTTACCTTGGAGGCACCCTGTAAATAACTTTTGGATCTCAAGGAACCCTGCAAACAATTTTTGAGTCTCGAGGTACCCCTACATTTATTTTTCAGGAGGCATGGTCTTTAAATAGGTTAGGCTGATAATTACACTATCTCCTATTACACTGCCACTCATTATACTGTCTCCTGACCCCCCAATTTAGTGTTTCTTGTTACAGTACCACCTATTATAGTGTGCACTGTTATACTTCCCCCACGATGGGGTAAAATGCCAAGGAACCCCTGCAGAGTCCTCAAGGAACCCTGGGGTTCCAGGGAACCCTGGTTGAGAAAGCCTGATCTACATGAAAAAGGTCACCAGGAGGAAATGCAAATATGTTAGCTGACTTTGCTTTTAAAGGAAGTTTGATTACTGCAGAAGTTCCGAGGACAGTTACATGATAGCCTGAGTGGCTACTAGAAAAACTGTGGGTGGGGGTGAAGATAAATAGGGTGTTAAAGTCATGAAGCAGAAGTTGATTGGTTAGTCTTATTCAGACGTCACCAAGTGGACACATTATTCAAGTATGAAAATCTGGGCTCTGGCGACTGAAATTAATCTAATCATAATATCAGTCACGTAACTTCATGATGATGCCACTTTTGTCTTAAAGAGATACTTAATCCAGAAATAAAAAATCAGTTTTACTTGCCTGGGGCTTCTACCAGCTCCCTGCAGCCATCCCGTGCCCTCGCAGTCACTCACTGAGCCTCTGGTCCCCTGCCGGCAGCTAGTTTCATTTGCTTGCTCCTGCTTCTTTCGTTGCTACCCTTTCCCTGTTCACCACTAGGAACTGTCCAGTTTCCTGATCTGTGGCTACTGTAAAAAATTTGACACTTGCCTGTCCACTCCATACCTCTCTCATCCCTCATACCCCACAGTGAGTGTGGCCCTCAATACCCATCCAGGCTGCTCTACACAGCTGCTTTTAAGCTCCCTTTTTCCTGTAGCTGGTGTTTACACTGCTAACCCAGCCATCTGAATTTGCACACAACGCTAATCATTGTTGTAATACAGTTAGTGACAATTATGGATCAGTGACTAGTATCAGTTCTCACCTCAGTGTCACCTATTTGCAACTGTTAGATAGAGCCTACTGAGGAGGAGGAAAATGCGCAACCTAGCATGAAGTGAAGGCAGGCACACGATTATCCATGGACAGGAAAGAGGAAGTTGCAGAACAGCAATTATGTAAGTAGATAATCTACTACACAGAGCAGGTTGCCAGCCACATCTTGCGGCCCTAGTCTGTAAGTGCAGGTATGCGGGATCAGCTGCAGCCCAGCTAGGTCTAGGCATTTTTTCTATTGAGAGTAAGCTTCTGATCAAACTAAAATAATCTGAAACACCTTTGCTCAGCATTTGAAACAAGGCAACACCATTAACAACCTGAGCAACATGTACATGAGTAATGATGTGACGTTCTATGACACACTTGGCTAAGAGGATAGTCTAGTGCTGGGAGCCAGAGAACATGATATACAGATGGTAATCCACCATGCTGCAGATGAGAAAGAGTGTTTATTGGAATCTGGAGGGGTGGTGAATAAAAGTGCATTTGCCTGTTCACACAGAAAAAGTGGAAATCCTCACATTTTTTTAATCTCAAATGACTTCTACTGGTAGGTTCCTACAATGAGCTGCAACACCCTGCCTAGTCTTTGCGGATATGATGGAACATATTTACCAAATTAGGAGCTCACACTTAGTCCTCTAGGTGGTGGTACTGCTGTTATCAATAACAAATCAATATTCCTTGTCAAACTCATCTCCTCCCTTATGCTAGGTAAACACAACATACAATTTTCTGTTAGATTTACCTGCCAGATAGATAATTTCCAACAATTTCCGTCGTTTGCATCGGGCGGGCATTCTGCCGATAGTAGCACATGTGTACGCATTGTCAGCAGACTGATAAGGCTGTTTCTGAACAATCTGAGTGGATCGTTCAGAAACAGCCTTACCAGTCTGCCGACAGCGCGTACACGTGCTACTGTCAGCAGAACGTCCGCCCAGCGGGAGGGTCTGGCAGACGCGTCGTTTGCATAGCAATTAGGCATTGCTATACTCGGCAGTATATAACCAGAAGACAATGCACCAGAGATAATGACCAGTCTCTACAGAAAATATTCTAAAGCAGAAAATCTAACTGAAAAATCTAACAGAAAATTGTATGGTGTGTACTAGGCAGAAGTCTTAACTACCACCTCTATGTTAAAGCAGTAGGATTAGCCATACTATACCAGGGGAAAAACACATATATAAGTAGATAAATACTTGATCTACTTACATAACACATGTATTGTACTGTCCATGTTTTGATTTCAGTGAATTGTATATAGTAAATGAAGAGAATTTTGTTCCTGGTGGGAACCATGTCTTTTGCCCACAGTTTAGGCTAAATCCTGATGTCATTGCTGCCCTTTACTTTTTTTTTGTTTTCTCCTCCAATTGCTGAGTCACCTCAGACTTGCTTGTAAACACAAGTGAGCAGGGGATCATGTTTCAGATAAGCAGCTAGGCAGGGAAATAAATGGAAGAGGAGGAATATATTATAGATAAAAAGAACCCCCAGCATGCAACTGTTTGGCACTGACTACTAAAGGGCCAGTGCTCCTTAAGTATGTGATAACTCCAAATCATAAGAGAAGAAAACGTTTTGAAAATTTTGAATGCAGGATTAGCATCTTTATCACTTAATACACTCAGACCAGTTGCTGTTGAAATTAGATTTTTATGGTGACAATCTCACTTTAATGATACCCAAATCTACTTTCATACCCTTGATCCCTCCCCCCACTTTGGATAACATTTTCACTTGCTTGTCCGCTATCTCCACCTGGATGTTTGACAGATTCCTTAAACTCAGCCTGGAAAAGATTGAGCTCATGATCGTCCCATCCCATTCATCCAATCCTCTCCTGGCATCTCTATTACAACCAATAGCATGTCCATCCTCCCTGTCCCTCAAAACGTCTACCTGGGTGTCACCCTCAACTCAGCACTCTGCTTCACCCCTACATCCATAATGTCTCTAGATCAAGCCACTTCCATCTCTGCATCATCACCAAGATTTGCCCCTATCTAACCCTTAACACCACTAAACTCCTGGTCCATGCTCTGGTCAGTTCCTGTCTGGATTACTGCAACACCCGCCTTCCTGGACATCCTGAGACCAAACTCCAACCCCTGCAATCCATTATGAACATAGCTGCCAGGCTCATTCACTCCTCCCTCTTCAGCTGCCCCACTTTGCAAGCCCCTTCATTGACTCCTTGCCCCCCTTAGAATTACAATTAAACTGCTCTTTCTGGCATTCAAATCCATGCACCATACTTACCCTTTGTACATCTCATATCTTGTCCAGGGATACTCTTAAATCTGCTCTCTCCACTCCTCCAACACTCTATAGATGTCCACCCTTCACATTATTTGCTCACTCATGATGCTCTGGGACGTCTCCAGAGCAGTCCCTACTTTTTGGGACTCCCTTCACCATGTCTTGACTGCAACCTTCAACTAATTCAAGCACGCCTTTAAGTATACCAGAGACGAATTAATATAAAAGTTTTATACAATTCCTGGGGCTTCCTCCAGCCTCATTCGCACCGATTGCTCCCTTGCCCTCTTCCTCCGCCTCCTCGCTTGCTCCATAGAAGCTCCGTTAGCTTGGCAAGTCGGGGCCAGTCAGCACAAGTGCAATTTGCCCACACGCGCACCCCTGTCCCGCTCCCAGCCACGGTAGCACAGGCCAGGCATGTGCTGTATGTCCCAACCCAGCCAAGCTAACGGCTTCTACAGAGCAAGCAAGGAGACGGAGGAAGACGTGTGGGAGCAATCGGTGCGGAGGGGGCTGGAGAAAGCCCCAGGTATGTATAAAACCTTTAATCTCAGGGTCCCTTTAACTACTTCAGGATATTTGCTACATATATATACGCCCCTGTATACTCCGCTCGCGGATCAGGGGCATAGATATGAGTATTGTTTACTTACTGCTGCGTTCGCAAACCCCGCATTGTTTCCATTCACCTCACCATCGCAATCCCCTCCTTCTGTGATTGGGGTATGAGAATCAGCTGTTCCCGACCCTGATCACCATGCCTGTGATGACTCAGAGCCTCCAGCAACGAGACGCAAGCTCTCAGTCAAAACAACCCCAACACTTCCATGTTTATATTAATAGAACACGGTTAGTGTAGCACCATCTTATGGCCAAAAAGTAAACATACACCCAAATACTGCTGTATTTGAGTGTATTTTTACTTTTTGGCCACAAGATGGTGCTACATTACACACTTTTACATAGAAAAATTATCATTATTATTATTTTTTATTTTATTATTTTTAACCTATTCCACCCCTACCCCACAATTACCAAAATAAAGCACTTGTAAAAAAAAACACAATTTTTAAAAAAAATTACATAAATAATTATCTTAGGGACTTTTTTTTTTAATATGTATGTCATGAAGGTATATTATTGTTATTTTTGCAAATAAAGTCTTGTAATATGTGATATAGTATTAAAAACCACTAAACGGAAAAAATACACCTTTATTTCCAAATAAAATATTATTGCTATACATTGTACTAGGGACACAATTTAAACGTTGTAATAACCAGGACAAATGGGCAAATAAAATGTTTGGGTTTTAGGTTTTGAAGCACATTTTATTTTAAAACTATAATGGCTGAAAACTGAGAAATAATTATTTTTTTCTTATCATTCCCTTTACAATGCATAGAAAATAAAATAATTTGTCCGTTAGGACCTAACCCAGAATGTACCAACAGTGACGTATGTTTGTCACTCCCAATCACCCTAACAGCATTGCACAGGCTTGGGTGAGCGAGAGTTAAAAGGAAATAAGATAAAATAAAATGCAAGAGCAAAGTACGTCATATATATTTGGTGTGGGACTGGTAATGTACATGTATTGCCGTTTGGGCTTAATATCCCCCACACTCATTAATGACCAACTAGCAAACTTGCATGTGTATACTTTGTGGGTAGGATGTCTTTGCTGATCCCCCCTGTAGTTTGGTTAACACTGGCAAATATGTAACTCCAAACACAAGGTGTAGCTATTGCCATCCAACAGGCATACCTGTATTAAATGTACTCGTTGGCAGTCTGTAAAGACTATATATATATATATATATATATATATATATATATATATATATATATATATTCAGAGATCCACAAACAGTATCAGTGGTCTGCTGTAACATAGTCTACATGGAAGGTAAATAAGTTGCTGCAGATACCACAAGGGTGCTAGATATATATACAGTGGTAGTACAAAAATTGACTGGTGCTAGTTTCACTCAATCATTTGAGCTTCGTCAGGAAAAGACACATGGTATATGAAAAATAATAAAAGGTCCCCCACCACAGACACCCACAGCAATAACAGCCCAGATCAGAGCTGGGGCGCTTGCCAGTAAATGCCCATTAAATACTGGACTGAGATTAGTGGCCTCACCTGTGTATGTTACGCCTCCTTTGAGTTATGACTCATGTTTACTCCCCTTGGAGTGTAAAGACTATGGGTATGTCCATACATGTGCGTACATTACACTGTGTGTAGCATAGAACAATAAAGCAATCAATGGCTTAGCTGGTGCTGATGCGGAGGGGGAAGTGACATCACATCCACTTTTCCCACCCCTCTCCGCACAACCCAAGCCTCAGTGATTGGCCGTCTGCACTGCTGGTCGCCATGGCAATGTCAAGTAAGCCTACGACACCAACGTATGTGAAGTGGGCGGCAGTGCTGTGATGTCAGCGCCTGTGCGTGTCATATGACTGCTGTATTGGATGCCCGAATATCCAATCGCACGAGCGGTGACACCCCTTGACCCGGTCCACGTGGTAACGATAAACAAACTGGCCAGGGCACAGCGATGTGCAGGAACTGATATGTTTACAACAGAGACAGCGCTGTAGGTAAACATTAATGCTGTCTACATATTATAATATAATATAATCAGCTCAGATTGTGCCATCACTCACAGGGTCCCCATGTTGCATTCGCACAGGCAAAAAGGACGCCTGATTTTGAACAGTGGCCGGGCATCAATACAGGGGGAATTGAGAAGGAGAACGAAAGAAAAGGGTAGAGGGGGGAAAGGCCAACCCAGAGCAAACAAGGATTATATATATATATATATATATATATATATATATATATATATATATATATATATATATATATATATATATATATGGAGTTGATTAATATAAATGATAATACAAAGGTATATAAAGAACATATTTGACCAAGACCTATTCACCATTCATAATTGCCCAAAGTGGGTGGTGCACAAGTTATAGATATCAGTTAACATTCCACCCATTATAGAAAACTGGATAGGGCAAAATCCTCATTGAGGCCATGAGGTGCCAAAGTATCCAGCCTAAATATCCAGCCTGCCTCCAATTGATGTAATTTCTTGTCCAGGTTACCCCCTCTCACTCAGTTTTTCCACTGCTGTATGCCCCAAAAGCTAATCTCAAATGGTTTGGATGCATGAACTTTGTTCATGTGCCAGGCCACTGATGTATCGTTTTTGTGCTTAATGTCCCCGATATTTTCGAGGACCCATTGTTTTAAAGGTCTAGTTGTCAGCCCCACATATATCATGTTACACTTGCACTTACATGCATAAATCACCCCTGGAGTATTGCAATTAATGAAGGATCTGATGGAAAAAGTCCTCATTATTGCAAGATACAAAGGTGGTTGTTTTGGGCATAAAGGGGCAGGCCTTGCAGTGCCCGCACTTATATGAACCGTTTGGTTTGGGGGGAAGCCAGGTCAACCTGGATGATTGTTGTTCCCTATATGTACTGTGGACCAAGATATCACAAAGGTTTTTCGTGCGGCGATATGTGATAGTTGGTTTGGCAGACATGTTTGGTAAGATCCTTATCTGGATGAAGAATTGGCCAGTAGCGTGCAAAGATTCAAAAAATTTGATGGGATTGCTTGGAAAATAAGCCAATCAATCTGGGCATCGATGGTGTAGGTAAGATATATTGTCTGGTTATCAGTGTCTAATTTCGTGGTGTATATTTTGCACGTTTGTACCCCTTATTGATTTACATGTTCTGGGAAACCTTTCTGTAGGAACCCATCTCTTAGAAGCCAGATCCTCACTGAAAATCAGCGTGTCTTCCCACCAGCCCAGGGAAAAGGTTGACATAGGATGGCGCACATGCCGTGCCCATCACACTTCCCCTGAGCTGGTGGTAACATCGGTCTCAGAAACACATTGGTCTCAGAAACACATTGTGGCAAAGGATGAACTCCAGGGCTTTAAGTAGGAAATTTGTATGGGCCAGCAAATGTGTCCCCCTTGCACTTAAGAAATGTTTGACTGCCTGTATACCCAAATCGTGTCTTATATTGCTATACAACGATTCAACATCTTTGCTGGCCAGCAGGGCATTTTCAGAAACTGTCAGATCTTGAAGTCTACATAGTATATCTTTCGTGTCTCTTAGGTAGGACGGTACAGATTCAACAAATGGTCTCAAAAACATGTCGATATACTGGCTGAGCATGTCTGTGAGATTTTCTTTACCAGACACGATTGGCCTGCCAGGAGGGTCGATTAACCATGTATAGATCTTTGGTATTGAGTAGAAAACAGATACAATTGGATGTTCTATGGACTCGATGAGTATATCAAAATCAGACTTCTCTAGAGCACCATCTGCCAGACCCTCCTGCAAGAGAGTTTTTCAAATTTGTTTGTGTTGTTGAAGGGGATTGGATCTCAGTAGTCTGTATTGTGTGGTGTCAAAATGTCTGTACACATTTTCAAATAATTCTGTGTATTCATTACTACTACATTTCCCCCCTTATCTGCAGGTTTTATGGTTATATCCTTATTTGTGCCCAATATTTCAAGTGCCTTTCTCTCATCCGGTTTCAAATTCTCATTTCCACCTCATTCCATTTATGCACCCATCTCTCCAATACCTTTAGATTTCTCATATCTCTCTCAGCGGTTCCATGGGGGGGGGGGAAGGGGGGGGGCAGATGGGACACAGAGGCATGTTCTGTGCCTTATGTCATGCTTCTGTGTCCCCACAATTCCGCTCTCTGCCCCCCCCCCCCCCCCCCCCCCCCACTGCTGCGCTTTGGCCTCCCAAGATAAGCGACAAATCTCGGAGGTATTCATATAGGAGAGGGATTCTCTGTTTAAAACGCCCACAGTGGCAATTCTGCAGGGTTTCCAGAGCTCTCTCTCCCTGGCCAGACCACCTGCCACTCCCATGCCTTCCTGCACGTTGTGAATGAGAGACAGTCTCTCATTCCAGTGTCGTGACCCAAAAGTAACAAAAGTGAAAGTGGGCCAGTGCGGCCCACAGGAGCATCGGGAAGCAGCGTTTTTTGCGACTACCTGATCTGTTCAGCCCCCCGGATCAGGTAAACTACTTTTAAAAAAATATATATATATATTTTATGAGCCCACCTAGGGCTCTCTTGAAGGGAAAAAAACCTGTGATCCTAAAGTGATTAAAGACTCATCTGTTCACCATCGCTTACCTGCCACCTTTATACCTCCAATCCCCTTCCTTGGATTTACACCCCACCCTCCATGTGTGCCTCTCCCCCACACCTTAGATTATAAGCCTATTTGACTAGGCCCTTTTCCCTACTCTTTCCGACGCCATATAGAATCAATAACTCGTCTTCTATATTTATCCATACCTTGCTATCATCGCACCACTGTTTATTGTTGCCTCACTATTTTGTGTACCATTGTTTAATGCTGTAATGTCCTTGTGTAACTTTTTTTATATTGTTATAATGTCTCCTCTACCTATTGTACAGTGCTGCCTCATATGTTAGTTCTTGATAATATCCCTCTCACTACAGCTTATTTGTAATAATCCTGATTGCTAAAATGATGGTTCTTAACTGATCAGCAATTTGCAAAAAAATCCTGGAATAACTTTGTAACTTCCTATCCGTTTTCCAAGTTGCTATCCTCTCGTACTTCACATGTACTGCCCCCCTCAAAAAAAATCTAACCATAACACATGAGGACAATTTTTTTAGGAATACTCCAGTCGCCATTTTCTTGGACTCCAACAAGAGGACTGCCTAATTTATTAGGAAGACTCCTCCATGGGCTACTCTCAGATGAGGACTGCCTAATTTTTTAGTAGACCTCTACAATAGCCTCTCGCTGGTATTGTAAGGTGAGGCCTGCCTAATTTTTTAGTAATAACCCTCCAAGGAGCTCCTGCTTGGATTGTAAATTGAGGACTTCCTTAACCACTTAAAGAGGAACTCCAGTGAAAATAGTGTAATAAAAAAAAGTGCTTAATTTTTACAATAATTATGTATACATGATTTAGTCAGTGTTTGCTCATTGTAAAATCTTTCCTCTCCCAGATTCACATTCTGACATGTATTACATGGTGACATTTTTACTGTGGGCAGGTTATGTAGCTGCTTCTAGCTGTTCTGGCCTTGCAGACAGCTATAAACAGCCATTTCCTGTCTGTGAACACTGTTACATTGTGGCAGTTTGCCCAGAGTACCGTACGGTACCAGAGCCTCTTGTGGGAGGGGTTTCAACACAAAATCAGTCATACAGCGCCCCCTGATGGTCTGTTTGTGAAAATCATTATATTTCTCATGTAAAAGGGGGTATCAGCTACTGATTGGGATAAAGTTAAATTCTTGGTCGGAGTTTCTCTTTAAGCCTAACTGGACAAATATATTTGTCCAGTGTAGTTGTGGAGACTACACCACCAGTTTGCTACTAAATGAGGCATATGTGGTATCATTTTAACTGTGAAGAGTTGTAGAATGCATTTTGGTGTGTCTTAAAGCTTGGGGGCACTTCACATAAAAAATGGGTAGGGACAAACTCAATCCAACATAAAAAAAGTAATTTTCAAAACTATGATCAAACTTGGGACAGTCTTAGCAAAACTACAAGAGACATATGTGGTAACATTTTAACTGTGATAAGTAGTAGAATAGAGTTTAGAGAGTTTTAGGGTTGAGGCCCATGTCTTGTGTATTCTTTTTAGTCACAAACTGAATCAAAAGCAATTCAATTTTTGCATATTCTGTACCAAAATAAAAGACTTGTAAAATGAAAACAAAGTGACAGAATATAAGAGAAAATACATGTATTGTTACCTTAGGAACTTGGATTTTTAAATATGTATGCCATGAGGGTATATTACTATTATTTTGACAAATAAGGTCTCATAATCATCGATGGTGTACAGTGAGAAAGCAAAACAGAAAAAGACACCTTTATTTCCAAATACAATATTGTCACCATACATTGTGCTAGGAACATAATCTAAATGTTGTAATAACCACGACGGATGAGCAAATAAAATTTGTGGGTTTAACTTATACTTAGCACTGTTAATTGTAAAGCTATATTGGATTGGAGAAATAGCGTGTTTTTCTATTGTTTTAACCTTAATTTCCCTTTAAAATGCATTGAAAATAAGGTAATTACTAAACAAAAACTTCACACACTAAAAGCCTAAAATTTGTCCTGAAAAAAAACCCAATATAAAGATCGTTAAAGGGAAGGTTCAGGGAGGGGATTAAAAAAATAAAAATAAATTTCCACTTACCTGGGGCTTCCTCCAGCCCGTGGCAGGCAGGAGGTACCCTCGCCGCCGCTCCGCAGGCTCCCGGTGGTCTCCGGTGCCCGACCCGACCTGGCCAGGCCGGCTGCCAGGTCGGGCTCTTCTGCGCTCCATTTCCTGGCACTTCTGCGTCCCACGCCGGCGCGCGCAGTACAGCCCGGCGGACGTCCGATGACGTCAGCGCGCCGGCGTGGGACGCAGAAGTGCCAGGAAATGGAGCGCAGAAGAGCCCGACCTGGCAGCCGGCCTGGCCAGGTCGGGTCGGGCACCGGAGACCACCGGGAGCCTTCGGAGCGGCGGCGAGGGTACCTCCTGCCTGCCACGGGCTGGAGGAAGCCCCAGGTAAGTGGAAATTTATTTTTATTTTTTTAATCCCCTCCCTGAACCTTCCCTTTAAAGGGAACCTGAAGCGAGTGAAATTATTTAAAATAAACACCTGACATAGCTGCAAATGAATATTACATACTAGCCACACCGTCAGTTCCTTTCAGAAGCTCACCATTTTCTTCTTACAGTGATCCCTTCCAGTTCTGACAATATTTTGTCAGAACTGAAATATAGCAGTTGCTGTCAGTCATATATCAGCAGCTGTCAGTTACAACTGAATATGCAAAGCAATGTCCATGTTTCCCTATGGCTCAAGTGGGTGATATTACAGTTTAACAGTGTGCTAACCAGTAAGCTGTTATGGGGTAACGGCCATTTTTAAAATGGAGGACAGAAAAATCCATTGATCACAGTGCACAAACAGGACGCAGGAGAGGAGAAAGGGATTGAGTAGTAGACTACACAGGAGGTAAGTATGACCTGTATATGTTTATTTTGACTTTTTATTTTCAGTTCAGGTTCTCTTTAAGTTGTGTTTAGTAGTAATAAAGCTATTGAATGGGAGCAGTGCTGATATGTGAAAATTGCCCCCATCCTGAAGTGGTTATTGTTTTTAGGAAGATACCTTTGATGTCATTTTCTGCAAGAAACCGTCCCTCCGGTTGTCATAGACACTTTTTTTAACTCCATATTATTCAGTTTGCGTGTTCAGTAGAAATACAACAAACTCCAAAAGCGGGACTTTTGAGCTGTATATTATTCCAGAAGTTTCCTCACTACCTGTCACTGGTGATATACCACAGAAAGTGAGGGGTATTATAAAACCTTGTCAAATGTTCTAAGCCTTCCCCACTCTAAAAACTGGAGTTGCGCTTTAATCTCGCCCTTAGATCTCAGATGAAATAAAACCTTAGTGTTCATGAAAGCTGAAAGCATGTAAGAGCATCGTGGCCTGTGCTTCAACAAGCAATTTTAACCAGACTTAATAGCTAACTGTAGCTACCAATTGACATTAAGTAGAAAATTCTCAGAGCATGACTTATTTATTGGTTCCTGTATACCAATCATCCAGATCTGCTTCTACGTTCCACATTCTCGCTATTTCTCCTTCTTTTTGTTGCTCTCTTTCACTTACCTCCTCCCTTTAGAGAAGCTGCAATTTGCTGTTGACATTTGAGAAATAACAATGGTAGGAGTTGGGCTCTGACATCCAGGATGAGAAGGCTGGATCATCCCCAGATTTTTTTTTAATCCCACTTTCCCACTGCACCCCCTTAATATTTTATGATTGCCGTGATACCACATTTGCAGACACTTAAAACTGATACAAAAATGTATATACAAAAAAAAAAGAAGGATGTACAGGAAAATGTAATGATTTGTATCCAGTGTTAAAGAAAACCTGTCATTAGTAGTAATGTGCTAAAGTGACAGGCACTGTGCGAGAACGTTAAAGCATTAATTTTCAGTCCTCAGCACTGCTTCATCTTGGTGCAAACATGCTAACAATGTTTGTTTTCCTTCCTGATGTTGCATAAGGTAAGTGCAGTTTTTCAGGGTTAGATACCATTGGGGTACAGTAATGTACACCAATCATAAAATAAATATGAAAATCACCATCACTGGCCTTTTTATGATCCTGCATGCTGCCTGGTTGTAATCCTGAACTTGATCATTAGAATGATACTGCAGTCTGATAAAAAAAATTGCTACAAATGTATCAATGTCAAATAATTCTAATCATAATTCCATGGTATCAAAATTATTTTTTCAATTTGCAGCCCACTGACAGGAAACTCAAATCTCACTTCTCTAGAAGCATATGATCTGTGCTTTCTGGAGTATTTCCCATCTTACTACAGAGAAATTAGCTGAACTGCGCAAGATCCCTGGTGGACATATTAACACCTGGACTACTTTTGATTAGCTTAGACATGCGTACTAACGTTGACATTCCCATCTTTTAGGTTCTGCTTGTAACACTGCGGAATTGCAACATTTAAGAAGCACAAAAAAATTGTAAAATATGGAGAAATAACGGCCTTTTTAGGCAAAGGCAACATGGCACATGGCCATGCCTAGAGTGACAACTGTAATAGGGGCACCACAGAGCTATTTCTAATACACTGTGTTTTATGGAATTCTTATACACATCACCTAGATGGTTATTTTAACACCTAAATTGGCACTGCTAATTAGCATAACAAAGAAGGCATGAGTAGCGTAAAAATTACTGGATACCTCAGGTGTTGTTAATGTTCTAATTAAGCAGTAATTGTTTTAGATTCAGTCTTCATTGGTTGTTATTGGTGCATGCAAAACTAATGAATGTAGACTACAGTTTTCCTGTCTTTCAATTCACAAGATTTGGGGAGGCAAAGGGTGCCTTGCGTAGGGCAACAAAATGACCTGAAACATCCTTGAGTAATAGTCTTTAACATTAACCAGTTTAGATTTTTGTGGATTAGAGATATAGCGCTCTATACATCAGCCAGATACAGATCATAATAAACTCAAACTCTCCTAATGCATCAACATAGTCCACTTTAGAGTCCATCAATAGAAGTCTCCATCCCAATAGTACATATCACGCTCACCAGAAACGATGGCTGACTGCTTATAATCAGCATAAACAGCATGTAATAGATGACAACTGATGATCCTCTCAGCACTTTTCCATGTGTACCTCAGGGCAAAAACACTAACATAGCGTAATACTGTTTGCATAAGACCAAACAAACATATCCCTCCACCAGCACTGCTAGTCACCAGTGTTTAGTTAACAGGCACCACACACCCAGTGTGTACAGCTAGTAAGGTTATAGGCTCACCAGATGTAATGGCTGACCGTATGACAGACCAGCTCACAGTGCTTCTGGTAAACCTCTCTTGTCCCAGCACAGTCTTTCTCCTTAAAAGACTCAGAAACGAATTCGCAATAGTGTATTACCATTTATTAAAAAACATTAAAAGCAAATAATGCACTCACATTTCACAATATAAATATGCGCATATCATAAAACCTCATACGGACGTCCTCCTCATTGTCACGCTCGCGTCTCCACACAGCAATCCAAGGCCACGCCCTACCGGTTTCGTCATATGACTCATCAGGGGCTCATGTATAGAGTGCTATATCTCTAATCCACAACTTGTTTAGGGTGCGAATACTCACCCATTCATATAGCGATCCATCTAGCCAGCGTGAAGGAACAAGTGGTTTACATTTTTATTGAAGTATATGTATATCTTTTATTTTATCTGTTAGTGTCTTGAGGAGAGGAGCGCATATACCACCTTTTCCCTAAAAATAATTTTTCCAGTTTAGATTTTTGGCCGTGAATTTCACATCCTGATTATCCCTCCTGTGCATTCCAGGATGTTAAATTCACATCCTACACTTTTAACCCTCGCCACACGCTCATGCATGCTCGCTCTCCCGTTGTTCCCACGCATGCACGCGTACGCGCTCGTGCACTCACTTAAATGTGAATGACAGCTGCTAATAGCAGCATTCATTCATGTAAACAGAAAAAAAAAGTTCACAGGTAAAAAAAAAAAAGTTTTATTTCATTCTGAAATCTATTGGAAATCTGTTCCTAGTGTGTGGCACACATCAAATAGATTCCTGTCAGATTGGACTTGACAGGCATCTGCCAGAAATCTATCTGATGGTCAAATCTGCTGAATATCTATAAGAGTATGGCCACCTTAAGAGATCCGGGGCACTTTTGGGCACTCCAGGCGAAAGAAGGGTGTGGACATGCACTGGAATGTAGGTGTGGTCATGGGTGGAGCAAATTTTACATGAACATGACAGCAGTCTAAGTAGGCCTGGTCAGCAAAATTTGGATGAAGCTCCCTCTCCATTACTACAAAACAAAAATGCAGCATATCACATAAATAGGCAATGTCACTTCAACATAACTTGGCAGAGTTACATAACTAGGCGGCATTCCCTGACTTTCAACTGGACCCCCTCAGGCCTCCAATTGATGCACCACAACTCCAAGCATGCCCCCATAGAAGAACCACAGCTCCCTGTATGCCCCCATAAAGGCATCATGGCATCACAGCACCCAATATGCCCACATAGAGGCACCATAGCACACAGCATACCCCCCATTGCTGTGTGCTGTGGTGCCATGCTGGGTGCTATGGTGTCATGCTGGTGCTATGGTGTCTCTATGGAGCACACTGGGTGCTGTTATACCATGCTGGGTGTTGTGGCGCCATGCTGGGTGCTGTTTAGTGCCATGCTTGGTGCTGTGGTGCTTCTGTGGGGCATGCTGGGTACTGTGTGATGCCATTCTGGGTGCTGTGGTGGCTCTACTCTGCCTGAGGGACATCCGGGGCACCCCAGAATAGATCCAGGGCACATGCCACTGATCTTTGGAGCTAGCAACGCCCCTGGCTCAACCTGATCTAGTAAATGTCGATTTTACAAAGCTATTGCTTTTTTCCTGTCTCTAGTGGAACAAAAATTAACTCTCAATATTTGCCTCAACATCCAACCAATATATTTACTTTAGATCTCAAATATCAGTAGTCTACTTTCCAGATTGTTCTGTATGTTGCCAGTATGAGTGAGTGGCCATCTTCATAGGTTGAGCATAGACAGCAGTAAAAGCTGGCAGTTTTTCCAGTTGTCCCTTACTCTTATTGAAATGAGAATTTTTTTTTTATTAGGATAACTAGTAAAATATTATTTCAAAAGTGCTATTATTAATAAGGACAATACAAATATCACAAGTGAAAATGTTTTATTTGGTTACTTTTTCACCAGCTGGTTTGGTTGGCAGGGCTTTTAAGTACAAGAACATCTTGTTTTTCTGGAGTGCAGTAAGGACAGTACCAGAGAGAACAGCAGGGACTGGTTAAAGGTCATCAAGTCTGGGGACTTGGCTTATGTAAAAGCAAGAGACTTGTTTACCGCAACAGTAAAACAAGCTCTCTTCTGCTTACAAAATATTACCCGATAGAGGTGCAGCTGCAGCAACAAAAATACATGAACTATATATTTCTCATTGTCAAGAATCAGTACTTACCACTGTCTGGGCGGAGCCCACACTGCCTGGCAGCAACATCATTCAATTCCCCAGGAGTTGGTTGTGGGCAGTCATCCATGTACCACATGCTGGCCATTACCCACCATTGTTCTTTGCTGACTGCTATCTTTTCATGAAGAAAAGAAGCAGGGGAGACGCTGACATCTAGTGGTGGCTTTAGTGCTGCAGCCCTAGCTACCTGTGTCCCACCTGAGAACCTTACATATCCCCGGTGCACCTTATTGCATTTGCCATCTAGCCTTCTTTGGCAATGAATTAGTCTAATCTCTTGGATATCTGCTGCTTGATCTTCTGTGTATGATCACAGGTTTTCATTCTTTCCTAGCTTTTGAATTCAGTTTTGATTTTGTCTGATCTCCTGGACATCTTCTGACTAATCTACTGTGCATGACCTCTTTGAATTTGGTAACGCATTTGTTTGACTCCCTGAACTATCTGTCATATAATCTTCTGTGTATGACCTGTGGCTTGATTCCTGGACTTTGTCTTTGTTTGGGCTCTATAGGAGTTCATTGGCCTCCCTTGTCTCAAGTCCAATATTTTGTGCCAATACAATACAATATGGTGTCAACCATAGTTGGGCAGACACATTGGGCCTGATGCACTATCAGTTGTTGTGCGCAGGTAGCGCATTGCAATATTACCTGTACTTACGCTGCCCGTTAACTCATTCACGCCACGCATGTGAATGGGTAACTGTGTGTGTTGCTATGGTAACATGTGGATCAACGCATATTACCCTATTTGCCCAGGGACCAGTCATATTTTATTTTTTTTATATATATATATATATATTTTATGAAAATGTTTTATTTTTAGTATTAAATGCAATAAATAGATAGATCTCAGAATCTCTGGGCCCTGTACTACTTCCGGGTCACTATGACCCGGAGTAGTACGCCTGCTCTAGCACGGCAGTGCGCGTCCTAGATCGCGCTCCTGTTGCTGGGCACTTTCTGCGCATGTGCGTGACGTCATGAGTGACGTCACGCTCATGCGCAGAGAGTGCCCGGCAACAGGAGCGCGATCTAGGACGCGCACCGCTGGGCCAGCGTAGGCGTTCTACTCCGGGTCATAGCGACCCGGAAGTAGTACAGGGCCCAGAGAGATTCGCCCGGCGAACGGTTTGGGCCATCTCTATAAATAGATAAGACAAAACAAAAATGTTGAAAAATCACTATACATTTCCACTTAAGAGAAGCCAACAGAAACTTTACTAATATTGAAGCTGATGAACCCAACTTTTTATAACAACTGCGACTATGGTGGCGCCAACAAGGTAAATTGGGCACCAGAGCTTTAGTATAGCTGTACTCTGGCTTCTACACTTAGCAGCAGCAGTGGCTACATTTTGTAACAGGAGCATCGGGGCCAGATGCCGGAGTACTGCTCTAGCTGGGCCGCCGAAAGGGCCTCACAGGGGAGACAAGTGTATGGGGCACTAGGGATTCTGGGACCTGGCCAGGGGGCCCTACCATGAAGCCAACTGAAGCACATAAAGGCACTTACCACACACTTGACCAGAGCTGCAAGTTTTGAGGGGGATGCTGAAATTTGAATGGCCATAGTAAACTAGCACCAGAAAAGCACATTGACATTTCTCACTCAAGCCTCCTGAGACCCCCCCCCTTTGTTGTGAGTGCATCTACTTATCATTATTCTTTTCATTTACCTCCTCTCCGTTCCATATGTGCAGTACTGAGATTGTTGGCAGAAGCTAAGCTCTCTGCTTCTAATGGCCCATACTCACAGGCTACAATTGTCGCCGCAACACGTGGCGTGCGCGTGTTGTGCCGACAGGTCGCCCGTCAGTATGAGGCGCAACACGGGCACCCCGAACCGTCACTCGTCGCTGCTGTTGCCAGGCATTTGGCGCGGTCAACTCCGCCGCAACTGTCGCTAGTCCACGTGGGTATGCAGACTAGCGACAGCAACCAGCAGGGAATACCCTGAGCTTCCGGCGGGGGGAGGAACATCAGCGACAGCTTCCTTCGCATCAGTTGCCAGGTCCCTCCGCCGTGTATATGCGGAGGGACCTGGCAACGAGCTGTCGCGCACACGCTTCCGTGTGCTAGCGACAGGCTACAAATGTAGCCCGTAAATATGGGCCGTATCTCCTGTGTGGATATTGACACTTAGGTCCAGGCTAGAGCAGAGAAAGGTTGATATACTGTAGTTTGATCTGCTCCTCCCTGCTGTGTTTACAGCTCTGAACCAAGCTGATAATGAGTTCAGAGATGAACAAGAATTTGGCAGGACAGGGAGACAGTGAGTGATGTATGCATATGTATGGAGTATGTGAGTTTGCATTTTGTGTTCTCTACACAGTATGTCAAGATGGATGCGCTGTTGTTGGATCTGAGAGCTCATGCACACTTATAATGCATGTGTGAATGCATTGTTCCTCAGGCGTTTTGAGACTCTCTCTGTGCCTTTATACCAATATCAGCAGAGTGTTGGCAAAGACAAAGTGTACCATATAATATATACAGCTGGGCAGCCACCAAGCATGAACTGATAGTCTTACCCAGTATATGTAGAAGTGAAAGGAGAGCTCCGCGTCCCTGTGTTCCTCACACATTCCGTGACTTCCTGTCACTTCTCCAGAGCAATGGAGCTGGCTGCCCAGCTGTATGGTACACTTTATCTTTGCCAACACCGATATATGTTTATATATTCACAACTCAGAGACACATATTTGATTGCAGATGTTTTGTTATTAGGTCTGTATATTTTGTCTACCCATATTGTACTTTATGCATGTTCATAGACTACAAAAGTATTTTGAGTCTTTTCTTGCTTGCTAGTGGTCTAAAAGTTATTTTATTGCAAATAAGCTAAAAGCTTTTATCCTGTCTAGTATGAGGAATGTAGAAATGGGCTGGGTTATCCAAGATTATATTTCACCTAGACTGTGATAGACTACGAGGGACAGTTAGTGACATCAATTGTTAAATGTACTGTACTCTAAAAACTACTACAGAAAAGGACAAAACAAAGTAATTGAATGATAACAATACTTCTGGACTGGTTAACCTCATGCATTGCCAGAAATGCTCTCTACAAAATCTCACATTTTCCTGGGTTTGCCTGTTTGGAGCTGTCCAACAACTTTTACTCCTGAAATGATTTTGGGTTTTTTCCTTACTGTCAAATATTCACATTAGTACCTGGAAATATGAGAGTAATTTGTCCTTGTCGTACACTTAGGCCTCTTGCACACTGCATGCATTTCAGATTCCGATTCCGCTTTTTAATCTGTTTTTACATCCGATTCCGATTCAGATTTTTAATCTTAACTGCATGCTGCGTTTTTTGATCCGTTTTTCTGTTGAATGTATTCAAGGAAAATCGGAAACGGAATCGGAATCGGAAACGGAATCGGAATCGGAATCGGAAAACGGATTTGCAGTGTGCAGGGAGCCTTAAAGAGAGCTGAAGATAAATTAGTCAGCCAATTACCTCATTTTAATATGATAAAGGGTAGTGTTTACGTATCTGGGCAAAGTGTCTTGGGCAGGTACTCTGTTTGCCTTACCATGTTTTTACTTTATTTACATTGCTGCATAATATATTGTCACTTTGTAAAGAGTAAAAGTCATATTTTATACCGTGATTAACCACTTCACCCCAAAGGCGTTGTTACCCTAACGTACAAGAGCGATTTTCACCTTTCAGTGCTCATCCCTTTCATTTGCCAATAGCTTAATTACTACTAATCACAATTAAATGATCTATATCTTGTTTTTTTCACCACCAATTGGGCTTTTGGGGTTGATATTTGTTTTCAGTAATTACTTTATTTTCTATGCAATTAAAGGGGAAAAACAAGGAAAAAATGAAAAAATACACTATTTCTCCAATTCCATCCCCTATAGTTTTAATATAAACACTGCTACTGTGCATAAAACCCACACATTTTATCTGCCTATGTGTTCTGGTTATCACAACATTTTAATTATGTCCCTAGTACAAAGTATGGTGACAATATAGTATTTGGAAATAAAGGTGTATTTTTTCTTTGGTGGTTTTTTCCCCACTATTGTCACGTGAACGGGGATGCATGTGCACGTGCACAGCGGTAGCAGCACTGTCTGACTTATGAAAAAGTCCTGTTGCCATTAAGAGGCTCTAGCAGGACGTTTTTATAAGTCAGCTTGTCATTAAGTGGTTAATCAGGTTCTAAGTACAACTTGGAGTTAAAAATGTTTGTTTTTTATGCATTGAACTAACTGCTAAATATAGCCATAGTAATTAGTATACTGAACTGTCCTTTTCCCCGTTTCCCATATATAAATGTCTGTGGGTTTTAGAATTGTGATGATTTTTCCGGTCAGCTTCAGAGTAATGTAATCTTCCATTACCGTGCCTGAGATACTTAGAATCTTCAAGCTTACATATTATTGTATTCATCTGTATTCTGCCTGTTATTACTTTTTTTTACAGATTTTCTTTACTAAAATAATGTATGGATGTAAATAATTTCAAATATCTGTGTACTGTATTATCATCCTGCATAATAATATCCCTGTACCTGCATCCTCCTCTGTCACTGTGTTCGTGCATCTGTTGTGCTTAGCGCGAATGTGCAGCACGTGGGCGAGGTTTGAGCAGAAGTCGTGGACGGGGGTGCAGCCGTGCGTCTGGGTCACAGATGGTGCCCGCATAGGTCGTGCCCCCATGCGCGGCTGTAGGTGGCTGGCGCCAATTGCGTAACGACCATTAATAAACGGGCGGGCTTTTTGCTAGTATCTTATAAGTAGGTATTACTTATTATACTAATAAGTAGTTTTTGGATGCAGCGAAGTACATTTGAATCGGGAATGTGTTCGTCATGCAGGAAAAAGCAGTTACATAGTTACATAGTTATTTTGGTTGAAAAAAGACATACATCCATCGAGTTCAACCAGTATAAAGTACAACACCAGCCTGCTCCCTCACATATCCCTGTTGATCCAGAGGAAGGCGAAAAAACCCTTACAAGGCATGGTCCAATTAGCCCCTAAAGCGAAAAATTCCTTCCCGACTCCAGATGGCAATCAGATAAAATCTCTGGATCAACATCATTAGGCATTACCTAGCAATTGTAGCCATGGATGTCTTTTAACGCAAGGAAAGCATCTAAGCCCCCTTTAAATGCAGGTATAGAGTTTGCCATAACGACTTCCTGTGGCAATGCATTCCACATCTTAATCACTCTAACTGTAAAGAACCCTTTCCTAAATAAATGGCTAAAACGTTTTTCCTCCATGCGCAGATCATGTCCTCTAGTCCTTTGAGAAGGCCTAGGGACAAAAAGCTCATCCGCCAAGGTATTATATTGCCCTCTGATGTATTTATACATGTTAATTAGATCCCCTCTAAGGCGTCTTTTCTCTAGACTAAATAAACCCAGTTTATCTAACCTTTCTCGATAAGTGAGACCTTCCATCCCACGCATCAATTTTGTTGCTCGTCTCTGCACCTGCTCTAAAACTGCAATATCTTTTTTGTAATGTGGTGCCCAGAACTGAATTCCATATTCCAGATGTGGCCTTACTAGAGAGTTAAACAGGGGCAATATTATGCTAGCATCTCGAGTTTTTATTTCCCTTTTAATGCATCCCAAAATTTTGTTAGCTTTAGCTGCAGCTGCTTGGCATTGAGTATGATTATTTAACTTGTTGTCAATGAGTACTCCTAAGTCCTTCTCCAAGTTTGATGTCCCCAACTGTATCCCATTTATTTTGTATGGTGCTAGACCATTAGTACGTCCAAAATGCATGACCAGCAGAATGGAGCTGCTGACTTTAGGAAAAAGTCGCCCTGTGTAATACAATGTAACTATGGAAAGATGGATATCATTTTAAAGCTCTCTTTCTCCTCTTTCTGACGACCCCTAAATCGTCGCCCTACGCCTTTTCGTTTTCTCTATTTTCGTGATCAAAATCGCAGCCGCTGCAATGTCAATCGCAAAAATAGCGAAAACTAAAAGGCGTAGGGTGGCGATTTGTATATCATTGGAAAGAGGAGAAAGAGAGCTTTAAAATGATATGCATCTTTCCATAGTTTCTGCACTGCTCGGAGTCCCTTTAACCATTTCAGTGATGTTCTGCTAAAAAAAATGTTCTGGGATTGTAGGTTTAAAGCTGCAAGGAATCTTTTAGAGCTAAGTAGAAATGCTGACTTTCAGACCACTTTAATGACTATTAAATATTATGTGTGTGACAGAAAAAGACAATTAAAGAGGAACTCTAAATTCCTAGAAAATGTCTCCATGCACTTAGATTATTTCCTCTGTTTAGGTTCACCTTTAAACATTGTTTGTAAAAAAACAGTTTGCAATATCAGCGCATCAGAGCCATTGAGAGGGATCCCTGCTGTGCCCTGCACCATCCCGATTGTTCACTAATGGCTGCTAATACCCAGCTGATAATGCTGCTGACTACAATGGCTGATGTGAGAGGATAGATGGAGTGGCTGGCACAGTTGCAGTATTATTGTAAAAAGTTGGAATATCTTTACATGAACATGTATTATTGGATATGTACTCAACAGAATGATCCAAGAAATAAAATATACAACAATAGTACCACTCAGACAGGTTTGTATAAATATTGTAGACTCATTGAATAATAATATAGTAAAGTGTTGAGTGCAGCTTCAGCATCTCACCGTAGCCATTTTAGTCAGTAGAAAAATAGGAGCAGAGATTCTGCCTTTTATCTTTCAGATAATACATATTTTAATATATCCTTTGAATACTTATCAGCTCTGTGCCTCATGTAACCAATTCTTCATTTTGTTTTCTTGTTGTATTGTGAAGTTAAATGAAGGCCAAACATTCAAATGTTCATGTTTAAAATAGAGATGTTTAGTCAGTTGTGGGCTGGGAGACATAAAAATGGCCTGGTGAAAAGTAGTCACACGTCCTTCAACAGCAGCTCATTTGCCTTTTAAATCAATCGCTGTGGTGAGCTGTAAGGCAATATGAGCGTTAGGATGGAATTATTGTGAGCGGCCAGTTTGCATATAGTAACTCATAGCACACTTTGCTGTGACACAGAACATGTCTATGCGAAGGAAACGTGAACTGAATAGGACCAGATTGTGGAAGGAGTCATTTCTGACTGTATTGATGCAATTGCCTGGCTGTAGCATTGATCCTCTGTACCTGATTTACTTAGGCATCACTAGAGGGGTATCATAAGGGATCCACCAAACCTGAAGTGAATTGGCTAAACGCCATTCGTCACCTAGGTTATTTCAGATCATAGTCAGGGGTGTTGAGAGTTATGTGAATTGATAGTTGTGTACTTGCAATTCCATGTAGCATTTTCCTCTTCTCTCTCAGGTAGGGTGGGCAAAGAATCCATGTTCGAATCCATGCTACTGTCTCAGCATGGATGGAAGGAGTAGAGTTCCGTTTTCAGGTTCAAGCCAAACATTCTGCTGTTTGGTGGAATCACAGAGATTTTTACAGTTTCATAGCACATAAGGGTACTGTATAGCACATACTGCTGAGGTGATATGGAAAGCCTTTGAACAGGTTTCCTGTGGTTAGTTTATGGTGTTTACTTTAGTTGTTACGCAAACGTGATCACGAGAACACCTTTGTTTAGCACACAGGTGTAAGCCTTTAGGCGCACGTCACATCACGTGGCAACTGCATAACACGGCCGGGATATCATTTATCACGTTTTTGTGAATCAAGTGTGCTGTATATGTACCCATGTTGTACCTATCCATGGGTTGTACAAGTGTGCATGCTATGATCACTGGTGCTTTTTACACCTACCATGCTCTCCCTACCCATATGGCTATACATGTACCCACACGCTTTATGCACCCACGCTCCGGCTACAGGCACACTGTACATGTACCCAAGTCCATGTGTGGCCCACACACGTGCTGTACACATACCCACATTTGGCCCATACACCTCTTCCAGAGGCGTGTTGTGCATGTTTTTATAATCAATCCACAAGCATTCTGTGTGGATACCCACGCTGTGCCCACATACATTTTGTGCAAGTACCCCATACAGTCCACATGCATGCTGCACATATACTTACAATGTGCCCACGCATGCAGTGTACATGTCCTCATCCTCTGCCTACACGTACTGTGTAAATGTATTTATTTTTTTAAGTATTTGAATAGCACTGACATATTACGCAGCGCTGTACAGAGTTTATTGTCTTGTCACTAAAATGTCACTAAATGTACTCATTAGCACTTTATGTAGCCATGTTCTGTTTGTATGCATTATTGTACTACTCTCCATCCCGTTGATGAGCAATCTGCTTGCTGCTACATGCAGATATGTCAGATTTTGCCTTATCAATCCAGAACACCTGCTGTCAAGACCCTCGGTCTTCAGTCACGCTTCAGTCACAGTAATGGCAACCTCTGTGCTCAACCTGATAAACCAGCAGCTTTGAAACAAAGTGAAGAGAATGCAGTTGGTACAAAATGACTACATGGCACCTTAAATAGCCTGAAACCTGAGATTCCTCTTCATGCTGGGAGGTCACATGATGCCTGAGGACAGATGTGGCGGACCTGGAAGCTTTCTGGTCTCATGGCAGATGAAGATGGGTGGTGCTTTTAGGGTAAGGTGTATATATCACCATGGAGCCCTATTACATGCTTCATAAAAAGCTCTGACATATACAAAGGAATGTGAAAGGACCACCAAGGTCCAGGACGTTTCCCACAAACCCACTACTGTACGTGGTGTCTTTCAGTGCAAATAAACTTGGAATCATCTAATGCTGGGAATACATGGTACGTTTTCCGCGCTCGATTTCGCGCCTGATTCTCTTATCTTCCATTCATTTTTCTTATCTTTTCCCATCGTTCCCTATGCGAAATCGAGCACAGAATTGATCCAGCGGGAGATCAGACATGTCGGAAATTTTCATAAGTGTTAAACAAGTGGTAAGATTGCCTTGGGATTGCAAATGGGAGCATGAAGCAAAGGTACAGTGGATGCCACATAAGATGAAACATAATCCCACCTAGTGCCATCTGCATTTTCTTCACTTTTTTCAAACTTGGAGCAAGAAGAACTGAAGAAAGTGAGATCATGGCCAACTGGGAAAATATCTAATCTCTGAGTATTTCTCTATGGGCCATCTCCATAACAAAACCTGTAACTTGACTTGCAGTGGCATAGCAACAGAGGATGCAGAGAGTGTGACCACACCCGTTAGGGGCCCTCATTCATCCATCTTATTTTATTGGTGGTATGCGGTTAATAAACACCTCTATATGTGCATTGAATAGTAGTAATCCTTACAGAGAGATATGAAGGTGAGAGGGATTTGGAGGCTGTCATATTTATTTCCTTGTAAACAATGCCTGGCAGTCCTGTTGATCTTCTGGCATATGTAGTGGCTGAGTCGAAAACCTGGAACAAGCATATGGCTAATCCAGTAAAAGCTGAGTCTGAGTATAACTGCACATTATTTAATGGAGGGGAGTCCAAATTCCACATCGTGGCCCCGAGGTCTGTAGCTACGCCACTGCTCCCCAGCTACGCCACTGTTGACTTGGTATATTTAACCACTTGGGGACCACGGTCTTAAACCCCCCTAGTGACCAGGCTATTTTTTACAATTAAAGCCACTGCAGCTTTAAGGGCTAGCTGCAGGACCGTACAACTCAGCACACAAGTGATCCCCCCCCCTTTTCTGCCCACCAACACAGCTTTCTGTTGGTGGGCTATGGTCGCTCCCACAATGTTTTTTTTTTTTCTTTTACAAATATTTGTTTAATTTTATAATACATTTCCCCCTTTTTATTATTTTCCTCCCTCCACCAGCCAATCAGTGCGATCGGCTGTCATAGGCTTCAGCCTATGACAGCGAATCGCTTTTTAGCCACCCAGGGGGACAGCCGTGTCACACGGCTGTCCCCAGTACAGCACTGCCGTAGATCGCATGCTGTACAGAGTAAATAGACGGCGGTTTCACAGTCTAACAGTCTCCTAGCGGCGATCGCCGCCGGGAGACTGATGACGGAGCAGAGCTCCGTTATTCGAGCGGAGTGATCTCCTGCAAAACCCATTCCCAGGACTTCATGCCAATTGACGTGGAGCGGTCCTGGGGCTGCCGCCGCGTTCAGCCAAAGAGGTTAATAATAATAAAATAATCTGAACATTTGTTTGGTGCTTTTCTCCTGTCGGACTCAAAGCACTCAAGAGCTGCAGCCACTGGGACGCGCTCAAGAAGCCACCCTGCAGTGTTAGGGAGTCTTGCCTTGAACTCCCTACTGAATAGGTACTGACCCTAGCCAGGATTCGAACCCTGGTCTCCCATGTCAAAGGTGGTGCCCTTAACCAGTACACTTAATGAGAATATGGAGGCAATTTATAAAATAGACAGAAACATACAAACTGCTTAATATGTCCCTTCTTTTCCTTTCTCCATACCTGCAAATATGTAAGCAGAAATGGCTTATTTCAGCTGTCACCAAACTGCAATATTTAGAATGAATCTGGGTATTCTGTTTAGAACAAAGTGGATCATTTTCTGTGGGTATTATTTAAACTAAAGGATAGGGTATTTATATTATTTGAAATAGATATGGGGGGGGGGAGGGGGGGGGTGCCCTATAGGAGTCTCGGGGTTCACATTTATAAATAGGGGAAATTATGGCAGGATTATGTCACCATCTCCCTACTCCCACAAGCACTGCAGACAGCAGATATCTGGCACCCTCTGCCTGTTGTTAGCTGGCTAGACTTCTGTACAACAAAGAGAAAGTGACCAAATATAAAGAAGATGGGACAAGATGGGTAATAACAAGGTAAGTATAATTAACCACTTGAGGACTCAGCCTTTACCCCCCCCCCTTAAGGACCAGCGCTGTTTTTTTTATGATCTGTGCTGGGTGGGCTCTGGAGCCCCCAGCACAGATCAGGTTGTAGGCAGAGCGATCAGATCACCCCCCTTTTTTTCCCCCTATGGGGATGATGTGCATGGGGGGTCTGATCGCTCCTGCCTGCCTGGGTGTTGCGGGGGGGGCACCTCAAAGCCCCCCTCCGCGGTGAAATTCCCCCCCTCCCTCTCACCCCTGGTGATCGGGGCTGTACAGGACGCTATCCGTCCTGTGCAGCCTGTGACAGGCTGTCCCCTGTCACATGACGGCGATTCCCGGCCGCTGATTGGCCGGGGATCGCCGATCTGCCTTACGGCGCTGCTGTAGCAGCAGCACCGTTCAATGTAAACAAAGGAGACAAATGTCTCCTGCGTTTACATTTAGTCTGCGAGCCGCGATCAGCGGCTCGCAGGTTATTCACGGAGACCCGCTCCGTGATCTAACAGGAAACGGCCGCTCGCGCGAGCGGCCCGGCCTTTCCTGATTAATTAGGGAGGTACCTGGCGACGCAGATGTGCGTCGCTGGTCCTCCGGCTACCATTTTGCCGCCGCACGGTATGAGTGTGCGGTCGGCAAGTGGTTAAAAGGATTTTAAATTTTGACCTGGTAATGAAATCTATAACTGCTTTATTAAGGACAAAACTAAAATATATTAAAAAGTGTAGGAGTTGAGATAATAATAAGAGAAAGGAAAACAGAAGACCAAAGCCTTCTTAGGCCAGAAACCCACTAGGAGCGATTTTCTGAGTGCTTTGCGATCTGAAAGCTCTTGCTAATGTAATGCTATGGGTGTGATCCCACTTGAGCGATGTAATTTTATAAAAATCCCCCATAGCATTGCATAAGCAAGAGCATTTTCAAATCACTAGTGACTAGAAATCGCTGCTAGTGGGTTTCTGGCCTCTCACATCCAATTTCAATTGACCAATTGGCCAATTTTATCACCTAAGTGTAGTACGAGGACCATCAGATTTTGAACACTATGAACAGATTGTGCAGGTAAGCTATCATATTACATGGAAGTGGCAAAATTGGCCAATCAAAATTGGATGCACAGTAGTTTATATAACAGAGGCTTCAAAAATAGAGTAAAATATTTAAAATCTGCTTAGAAAGGAAGGTAGTTGTAGACTTACCTCCCACAATAGTCTCACACAAGTCAATTAATCAGCAAACATTCCTTTATTCACAGTTTAAAAAAATGCAACACGTTTCTCAGGTATACGCTGCTTCATCAGGCTATACAAGGAGCAACTGCTGAGTACCTGTAGCCAGTTTAAGCGCAGGAGGAACTTATAACACTTTAAGTCAAGTTACAGTCTTCATAAAGAGAGCAGTGGCCAGTGAGTCTGAATTTTCTGACTATAGGTTTTGTTATGGAGATGGCCCATAGAAAAATACTCAGAGATTAGATATTTTCCCAGTTGGCCATGATTTGACTTTCTTCAGTTCTTCTTGCTCTAAGTTTGAAAATAAGTGAAAGCAGATGGCACTAGGTGTGATTATGTGGTATCTTATGTGGCATCCACTGTACCTTTGCTTCATGCTCCCATTTGCACAGAAAATGGCAATCTTACCAGTTGTATGAGACTTGTACTGGTCACTGTAGATGGATTCTAAGTTTATTTGCATTGAAAGACAACACATACAGTAGTGGGTTTGTGGGAAACGTCCTGGACCTTGGTGGCCATTTCTATATGTCAGAGCTGTTTGATGAAGCATGTAATAGGGCTCTATGGTGTATATATACTCCTTACCCTAAAAGCACCTTTAGGGTAAGGAGTATATATACACCATAGAGCCCTATTACATGCTTCATCAAACAGCTCTGACATATAGAAAGGGCCACCAAGGTCCAGGACGTTTCCCACAAACCCACTACTGTATGTGTTGTCTTTCATAACCGCTTCCGACTTAACCCCTTAATAATTATTCCATATCTGCAAAGTATTGGTTGGACAGCGATGAATGGATAGCGCCGTTACTGTAATTTACCTTGGTTTGCGCAAACGCCACACTTGATCCAGATTTTTCCTGTGGTTGCTTTTATTCCTGGAACATGTAGCTTCCAGGATTGCTAATCATTACGCTTTTGGGTTCACCTGCGGGGTGTCAAAAATGGCAAGCAATGTGAAGTGCCTCCAAAGGTTGGCAAACGCTGCTCGCTAGCAAAAAAAAAAAGCACTTGAGCGAGACATTGATGTCGCCCATGTGAAGCGGCCCTAATACAGATCCAAACTATAGACCTGGACAGACACTGAATAATTATTTCCTGAAGCTATCAATATAACTAAGCAGTCTGTTCTGTTCTATGGCGCGGGGAGGGGTATGATGAACAGGAAAGTGCTGAACAACATCAGTCATTTGTGTCAGTTATTTATTGATTCATGACAGACTATTGATTAGTGTTGTGGGACTTCTATTATTAATCTCAGACAATCATCTCAGGCAAAGAAAATCTAGCGTCTGTACGTAACTTAGCAAGGGAAAGGAGTCGGGGGTTATCAAAGAAGATCCCAATCCCAACACAACATCCCTTTTTAACTGATGTTATCCTTGAGCTCTTTTCTTTCTCCCTCCCATATCATCTAATTTCATTTTCTCCCTCCTCCTTTTGTTTTTTCCTCTTTTTCTCCACCCTCTTCCCTCTCTCTTTTTTCGTCCCTTTAACTCTCCATCCTGCTTTCTCTCCTCCCCCTTCCACTGGCACCGATAATGAGAGGGAGATCAGCAGTGGCTGCTGCGGACGAAGCTTTCTACACATAGAGGACAAACCAGCTCTGCACCTAGCCTGCTACTGCAACACAGAGAGGCATGCTGCACAGAGAGCACCGAGGGAACAAAGGACAGCACAGCTCAGGTACAGTGACATTTCATCATGCATATTCACACAAAAGAGAAAACTGGGGAATACCAGGAGGAGTGCTGCATGCGGGGTAAAACAGCCAGACAGTAGTAGTACAGAAAGAGACAGAAAATGTACAGAGAGCAGAACAGGCATAGGCATGGTGTCACAGAAGCCATCTCACTTAGAAACAGATGCAGGTACAAGACTTTATCAAAATAAGGCAGCGAAAGGGAAATGCTTGTATTATGCTGTATTTAGGGTCGTATAAAGCTCTTCATCAAAAGGAAGGTGATAATTGCACAGAAAATGAAACACATTGTGCAGGCTCTTTCTTTCCAACAAGTGTACATCACAGTATGCGTGGTGGACACACATGCATGCACCTCCATCGCTAATTAGCAGCACAATGACATCCATCCTAGGGACCTGCAGTTTATCTGCATCATCGTAAACATCCAACCCCCTCCCATCCACAGCCAGGATTTAAGAGCTGTACTCACTCAGCACTTACTGTGCACACTCACCAGCAGCACTAAACACTGGCTGCAAAGTCATATCCATTCCCAGGTACACATCTGGGCTGCATAGGTACAAACAAGCTCCTGGGTGTAAATATACACATAGCAACTGCAATGGGAAATTGGCTTATGCACTCTTTTCTCATTCTAATCTTGATATTGTTATTTTCAAATTATTTAGGCATGGGCATTTATAGTGTTATCTTGTGTTACTTCACACAGTGTATATCATGCAGACTGTCCAGTATTAGTTGTATTTGTTTAGAGGGTAAGGAGGATAATTCTGTACATGTACATGGAGTAGCATGAAGAGCGGCATCTTTTTAGAGCTTAGGGGCCTGTAAACTAGAGAGCTAATTGTATGTAAACATCAGGAGGATTTGGCAACGGAATGGCTGGATTCACAGTATTTGTGTCATCCTGTTACGACTGTACACAGATTTAGCTCAGCTAGAAAAGATGATGCATTACATTGCTATTGTTAAACCCTAATTCAGTGAGGTTTTTCATGTAAAAAAATGATTCAGGATACAGCAAGATAAAGTTAACACCATAGTGGCACAATCTCAGGTCCAGATGATCTGAGCACAGTGAAACACAACAAGAAGCAGCAGTTTTCTTGGCGGCTTCTTTCCCACTAATAACATGTATCTGAAAGGATATGTGAGGCCAAAGGAAAACAGATGAATTGCATTTCCTTTCTTTTACAATGGCAGATTAATGGAAATATCATTTCTTCATGTGCCATAACTATTTAATGTATCATTCAGAAATCTGCTACATTTGAAGGACTCTTGGACTGATTTGGTTCATTCTAATTTTTTGGTTTATCTCTTGATCTCTGGTCTAGAAGAAGGCATACACTGAATCAGTGCCAGATTTATGAAAAGACCATATATGCTGTGGCCTAGGGGAGGGGTGCTTTACATGGTAGAGGGAGGCTACACATGGAATTTAGGCTATTGTACATAAAATAGGTGGGGTTACACTTGTAAGGAGGGCTGCTGTACATGAAACAGTGGGGCTGTACATGTAAGAGGGCTGCTGTACATGAATCAAGGAGTCTGTACATGTAAGAGGGCTGCTGTACATGAAACAAGGGGTCTGTACATGTAAGAGGGCTGCTGTACATGAAACAAGGGGACTGTACATGTAAGAGAGCTGCTGTACATGAAACGGGGGGCTGTATATGTAAGGGGGAAGCTGTACATGAAACAGTGGGGCTGTACATGTAAGAGGGCTGCTGTACATGAAACAAGGAGTCTGTACATGTAAGAGGGCTGCTGTACATGAAACAAGGGGTCTGTACATGTAAGAGGGCTGCTGTACATGAAACAAGGGGACTGTACATGTAAGAGAGCTGCTGTACATGAAACGGGGGGCTATATATGTAAGGGGGAAGCTGTACATGAAAGAGGGAACTATACATGAAAGAGGGGGCTGCACTTGTAAGGGGACTGCTATACATGAAAGTTGGGGCTGTACATTTAAAGGGGGCTGCTGTAAATGAAAAAGGGGGCTTTACTTGGGGGGGGGGGCTGCTGTACATTTAAGGAGGGCTGCTGTACATGAAAGAGAGGGAACTATACATGTAAGGGGGACTGCTCTACATGAATGAAGGTGCTGTACATGTTAGGAGGGCTGCTGTACATGAATGAAAGTGCTGTACATGTAAGGAGGGCTGCTGCACATGAATGAAGGTGCTGTACATGTATGGGGGACTGCTGCACATGAATGAAGGTGCTGTACATGTATGGGGGACTGCTGCACATGAATGAAGGTGCTGTACATGTTAGGAGGGCAGCTGCACATAAATGAAGGTGCTGTACATGTAAGGAGGGCTGCTGTACATGAATGAAGGTGCTGTACATGTAAGGAGGGCTGATGCACATGAATGAAGGTGCTGTACATGTAAGGGGGCTGTTGCACATGAATGAAGGAGCTGTACATGTATGGAGGACTGCTGCACATGAATGAAGGTGCTGTACATGTTAGGAGGGCTGCTGTACATGAATGAAGGTTCTGTACATGTAAGAGGGCTGCTGCGCATGAATAAAGGTGCTGTACATGTAAGGGGGGCTGTTGCACATGAATGAAGGAGCTGTACATGTAAGGAGGGCTGCTGTAGATGAATGAAGGTGCTGTACATGTAAGGAGGGCTGCTGTACCTGTTATGAAGGTGCTATACTTGTAAGGAGGGCTGCTGTACATGAAAGGTGGGAGCTATACATGGATGTTGGATATTTTTTTTTTACACAGAAGAGATGCACTGTACATGTACAACAGGAAAGCAGCGTGAGTCTGCTGAAAACAGAAGGGGGGGGGGGGGGGAACTGACTGAACCATGTGGAATGGACTACATGTAAAAGGAGGGAGGGGGCCGCACAAGTAAGTAATATATTTTAAATCTGTCTCAGAGTAGACTACTGGCATGTCATGAGTGCAGAGAGCAGGGGTTTGTAAAGACGTGATGATAGTTACCTGATCTGGCTAATTTCAACTAGATCAGGCCACACTGTGTGTTTAGGTTAATTGCAGATCTCTGCAGTTGACCTCTATTGGGCGACTTGGGATTGAATAAGTTGGAAAACCTTGACAAATTCCTGTTGTTTCCCCCTGAATGCTCGCATAGAATTGTAGTTTTCTGATGCACAGCCTGCGGGTAGTCCAGCTGTCCTCTGCTGGCTGTAGTCACCTTCATCTGCAGAGGGGTGCTGTTCTGTCAGTGCATGGATATTTCTAGCTGTGTGTTTTAGCCAGCATCAAGCTCCGTCTGTACACAAAACAAACCTGCTTTCCGGGGCCAGGGCCTGCAGGGAAGAGAGCAAGACAAGCTGGGAAGAACTCTCTTCAGTTGTTGACAATGTGGTAGACAGGCTACCATATGCTTACTCAATACGCTACTAAAATCGCTTGCAATTAGTCATGGATGATCGCCACCAGATCAAACAGCAGGTTCCTTGTAGTGTAAGGCATATGTAGTTGCGATTGATTGCAACTAATCATATATTGAGCTGGTTTTGTATGATTAGAAGCAGCAGCAGCTACTATGTGCTGTACTTCACAGGGAATCCAAGGTTCAGCCATTAGCTTAATGATTCCTGGCTTTCTCTAACTAATCATGTACAATTATCACAGTGTGACTGTGAGCGACTACAAATCGCTTGTATATTTTCCTCTAGGGGTAGCCATACACTTGTAGTTTGCCACCCAATGTGACAAAAAGATTGATCACTATGAGCAATCGATTTACCACCTTCGAACGATCGAGATTTTCCATCCAAAAAAAATCATTTTGAGAGATTTTAGCCAAAATTGAAATTACAATCGTTTGGACTGGTTGAGGCATACATTTCTTGCATATTTCATATATCAAAGTCATCACATTTGCACTTGCAAAAACTATTGATCCAGGAGTCAGATAGATAAGGAAATGCCACTCATCGTTTTTAGTAACTGATGATGTATACACAAAGAGAGAAAAGGAAAATCTATGTATAATATGCAGGACATGCACACACCTGATTAATGAAAGTTCTTGTGAGCCGGAAAACTGTGGAAAAGTCTAAGTGACCCAGGAATTTTGGCCTGGATCTATTGCAAATTGTCTGCTATCAGGTAAGAGGAAGGTTGGTGAAGGTTGGTTGAATTAGCGGGTTTGCACTTGTATGCTGCAAGCCATGCTGGATGTATGAATAAGACAACCTCTAGGCAGCTGCGCACACAAGCAGTAAGTTTCGCCAGGCACACTTTTGGGTTGCTCTGTGACAAAAGTAGCTGTGCATTTTTCAGGAAAGTACAGAACCTGCGTTGATTGTTGTTGTGGCGCTGACATTATTCAGCTATAATGGATGGGGCAACGCTGGTTTGCGTACAGAAATGCATGCAGCAGTGTGTTGTCAGAATGCACCGCTGCACAGTGCATTAGTGTCCCCACCAGACACTGCCTGCCTGATGTCCCTTCTTATTGCACACTTAAGAAATCAGCTCAGCAACACAACAGTGTGCTCAGGCCCTAATTCAGTGCTAGAGCATTGTACCTGTGTTAGGCATCAGTAAAAGTATACCTTAACTGACATGCAGGGGCGTAACAAGAAATCACTGATCCCCCCTGCAAAACTTCTTACATTTCATGCGACGGAGCTCTTTTCTGCAGCGCCTCACTCTACTTCCTGAGCTAATCAGGAAGTAGAGTGGAGGTGCTGCAGAGAAGAGCTCCGCCACATGAAACACAAGGGGTGAATCTCCCTGCCTGGCCACTGCTGTCATTTCTGGAGGGGGGAGCGCTGAAGGGGGAGCCCAAGATGAGGGAGGGGGGAGTCTGGCTGAACTGTAACCTGGCTGTAAACAGTGTACTTTAAACTGCGTGGCAGAGAGAGACACACAGGCAGAAACACAGAGCTTCAGCTAATGATTATTTGCACACATTTGAAGCCATATTTCTGCTTCAAAACATTCTGAACAGATTCCAGTAACAGTATTAGAGCCAGTGAAGATTGTTTCTGTATGCTTTATGTGCTGGGCACAGTCCTCCATAGTAATACCAACAGTGGGAACTGTTCTCTATAAATGTCATTTTCCTCATATAAAACATGAAAAAAGCCTTTGTATTGCTATTTGCTAGTAAGTACTGGAAATATATGTGGCATTTAGAGTTTTAGTAAACTTTGATAGTTCTCCTTTAAAGTGGACCTACAGTGTAAATTGCTCATTCCACAGGTTCTCCTATAAAGTTTTCTTTTTGTGAATCAGTCCTGGGATCTGTGTCCGCCAGCTTCTGGCACATAGCCCCGCCCACCTGCTTAAAAACTCCATAGCCTTGGAGCTCCGGGACTGATTCAAAAGAGGAAGACTTTATAGGAAAAGTGCACCCGTGGAATGAGCAATTTACACTGGAGGTCTGCCTTAATAAATCCAGGCCAGGTTTGCAAGATCACTTACATTCTCTAGTTAAATTCAGCATAGGAAAAGCTTGGTAAGTCAGGCTCACAGATTAACCTTCACCCTTCTAAATCCAGCCACATGTCTCTTTTGTGCTTGTTACACACAGTGTTTCCCTAAGGGCCTTTTTACACTTAAACCGTTGGTATGCATTAGTGTGCGTTAGTATGCGTTAGTGCTCGTTGGTATGCGTTTTTCCCATAGTAGTGCATTGTGAAAAAGATTTGAGTTAAAATGCATAGAGTGGGAACTGAGTCATAGGAAAACATGGGCATTACTTTGAAAATCAGTTTTCTTTCAGTTTCAGAACAAGGCTTATCGTGCAAATGCAACCTGACTCTAGGCATACACTGCACAATATTTTTAACAGATCAGATGTCAGATTCAATTTAAATCACATCTATGAATATAATTTAAAAACTAGGGCATTCATGATCAATATTTGATGAAATATCTGCTGGGCATTGACTGGGAATGTCAGTACTGTGAAGAAGAGATGGAGGGCAGGAGGAGGAAAAAAGAATGTGGGCTGCAATTTACATTGCTTTCCACAAAATCATGCTTTACAAATCCTGTGGTGGCCACAGCTCAATTGATCTTAAAGTGGATCTGAGATAAACGTTTACTCATTGCATAATTGTGTTCCTTTCATATAGTTTATAGAGCATTCCTCAAGCCAAATACTTTTTTTGTTTTGTTTTAATACTTTAAATCCCTATAAACTAAACAAGCCTCGTCCACAGGTTCTCCAGAGTGCCTTGGCACTCTGAGCCTTAGTAGCAAGGGCTTATGGGAGCTCAGTCTGGGCAGGAGGAGGTTACTTGCCAGAGATTTCAGAGGCAGAGGGAAGGAGAGAGTAGGAGAGGGGAGTGTAGTTTTCACAGGCTGAGGGCTGGAGATGCAGAGCAGCTTTCCTTTGTGTAATGTGACAAACAGAACATGGCCGCTCTCATTGTATCGCAGGAATAAATAATCATAAACTGTTGAAGCTGTTTGCAGCTACATATGCTTTGTAAACTATCTAAACTTTAGATAAGATATATAGACAAGTTACTTGTTATAGTTAGTTTTTTATCTCGGATCCGCTTTAAGGCTGGTTTCACACTGTAAAATGGAGTTAGCGATCCAGTGTGTCACGCCCACCTCATTGCACCGACAAAAAACAGGCCTTCGGGGAACACCGCGTTAGTACATGGTGTTCCCTGTCTGGAATTCGGCCACGCATGGAGTGACGCTCGCTTGCAGTCACTTCCTGCCTTGGGTATGCGGAAATACACGGAAGGGTATTGTAAAAATACGCTTCCGCGCATGCACACCACAATGTTACTTCTTTAAAGAAGCCCACGTCGCCACAGACTAACTTGAGTTCCGGGCTGACGCAGGTCGCTGCAGGAGCCAACATAGGTATGTGCAAGCATAAAATCGGGCACATCCGGTGAAGCACACCGTAACGTGGGGAAATATGAACTTCCCCACAGGCTTTCATTAGGCTGCGGTAGCAGTGCAGCAATTTGCCACAATGCACCGCACCAGTGTGAAAGGGCCCTAAGGCTCTTACACACATCCAACAAAGTGCTTGACCAGCACCACAACATGACCGACACCGTGACAAACCATTGACATGACTTGTATTTTCCGCACACCAAACAACTCACTTAAATATTTCACACACAACCAAAAGACAAATTTCTCGACATGGACGCATTCAAAACAACACCGTCATTTAAACAATATTGAACACACATGGCCAATTGCATGATATCAGCCCAACAGTGACTTTAGTCAAACCACCAGATGGATCAGGCAAACCGCCTGTTATCAGGCAGTCAGTCGTCTTGTTGTCTGCCACACCTGCACACACCTGACTGTCGTTCAACACACTCAAATCAGACGACAATCAGGCGGTTTGGTTGAGCATGTGTACGGGCCTTAAGGCAACATTTCTGATGCAAATCTTGTCTAATATCTTATGGTACAATATAGTACAAATTGTAGATGATCAACTTCTGAATACTGAACAGGAAAATTGGATGCCTGGTTTAAAGGACAACTAGTTCACAAGAATACAATACAAATAAACACATTAGCACAATACCTACCCTCCGCGGATTCTATTCACTATCTTCTTTCCTCCCTCTTTTGTTCCATTCAACCATGGCTCCCCTCCGAAAACTGGCACCTCCATCATCAAAATGGGTCAACTTTTCTTCTGCCGCAATCCAGCTTTTTCCACTTTCAAAGTGACTTTCTCGGTCAGTAATTACAAAGACTGGAAGGAGCACACGGGACAATGGACAGTACACAGAGGCATGTACAACCTTTCCAAACATACCTCTGTGCTTAGTTTATATTATGTAGTTTGGGTCCGGTATTCTCATTCACACTACCCTGTGCAGTATTATTATTGCAGTGCACAGGGACTCTGTTTTGCCCGTGTTCTGTGATACAATGCATATACCTTACCACTACAATAAATGGTGCTGTGTGGTATTACATACCAAAATCACTAACAGTAAGTTTTAATATCACACCATTCACACCACCTAGGATGTGTAATGCATTTTAATGCACCACATGCATAGCCACTGGTAAAAATATTCATATTCATTGTATAGGTATATGTTACTACATTCTGAAACGCATATAATTTGAATACATTTCTTTGTTTTTAAAAGCAAATAATATGGTCTTTCTGTTAGTTCTCAGTTCTGTTAGACCCTCTTTCACATGGGACAGCTGAACTTGCACACCTTTGGCTACAGTTGAATGCAGCCAAGTGGCGGTGTTTGAAACCCCACACGTCAGCGTTCAACCTGCGGTTACGGGCTAGCAAAAAGAAAAAAAGAATCATGTCACATCTGAGTGCAGTGGCTGCCTCTGCATTTACGGAGCCCTAGCAAGCACCTGGATGGTGCATTGGAGCTGCTGATGGGCAGTGCATTCACTGCCTTCAGCCTCCTGTGTGAAAGAGGCCTTAGGGTGCTTTTACACTATATTGATTGCTGTCAGTTTTAACTGAAAGGACAACTGCACATCAAAGAAACCAGAGGGATCCGGGCACCAGTTGCAATTTAACAAGTCACCAGTATATTCATCTCTTGCCTCTGAGGAAGCAGGTGTTCTACCTGTGAAAACAGCTATAAGGCTATTTTTTATGCGTGTACGGGAGAAGGTTGGATGAGTTTAAATAAACAGGTGACTTGTTAAATTGCAACTGGTGCCCGGATCCCTCTGGTTTCTTTGATGTGCATGAGATACTTCTGACGTCTGGAGGCACAGTTGTCACAGCACCCACATCTCCTCCCCTGCCTTTTGGACGCTAGTGCCGGCTTTCACTTTTTTCTTTCTTCCTATTGATGAAAGGACAACTGATGTGCAGTTCAGTGTCCATGTTTCCCTATGGCCTCTTTCACACTATACGCTGAAAACTGAAGCTTTTTCACAATGCAGTGTTATGGAGGAAAAATGCATTGGAACACAACACATAGCAATGCATGAAAACACTTTTAAGTGTAAAAGGGCCTGTAGGCTAAAACCTGTCTAAAGCCCTGTACGCACACATGATTAAAGCCGGCTGAGGTGGCGGATTACAACCGCCTCAGTTGATAATCTGGCGTGTGTACAGCGGCCCCCGATGAGCAACCGCTACACTGTCTGCAACCTGCCAGATGGATCGACTTAGCCGGGCGATGGCCCGATTGTGGGATCACGTCTGCGCTGCTCCATCGACCTACAGACTACACATCTGTACAGCCTCAGTCAGATGTTGCCCGAAAGTGGCATCAGTCATCAGTGTGTAAAGGCCTTAACCCCCTTGGCGGTATGAAAAATACCGCCAGAGGGAAGCGCAGCAGTTTTTTTTTATTTATTTTTTTTTTAAATCATGTAGCGAGCCGAGGGCCTTCGGCGATCTCCGATCAGGAAATCCCGTTCAAAGAACGGGATTTCCTGGAGGGCTTCCCCCGTCGCCATGGCGACGGGGCGGGATGACGTCGGGACGTCATTGGGAGTCCCGGGCCACCCCTCGGCGCTGCCTGGCACTGATTGACCAGGCAGCGCACGGGGTCTGGGGGGGGGGGGGGGGCGCGCGCCGCACCGGATAGCGGCGATCGGGCGCGCGGCGGCGGCGATCGGGGTGCTGGCGCAGCTAGCAAAGTGCTAGCTGCGTCCAGCAAAAAAAAAATTATTTAAATCGGCCCAGCAGGGCCTGAGCGGCACCCTCCGGTGGCTTACCCCGTGTCACACACGGGGTTACCGCTAAGGAGGTTAAGAGACAGACCAGGTACATAGTGACAAAATAGGAGTCTCAATTCTCACTGCAGCTTCTAGCCTTATTGCAGTTCTCCAAAATTATGAAATACAGAATGATTGGATGCCTAAGACTCTAGAGTAGCATCAAGGAATGCTTTTACAAAGATCAGAAAACACCAGCTCCTAATCCCACTGAACGTTGCCAGTTATTTCCGGCATAACAAGGGAACTGCATAAAACATCAGACCTAATTATAAGAACATAGCCAAGAAAATACTGCAAAGTGGAGTATGTCTGCTCCTTATGTCATATTACAGGAAAAGTAGCACTGATTAAGTTTTACTATAACAAATATTTCTTATACCAATTTACAATAACAAATCTAGAATTTAATTTATTAGCTCAGTGATCAAAGTGCTCAAATATATGTTTTTTGTGCAAAATGAAGCTTCTGAAGATAAACTTCTATACAGAGTGTCAGCTTCAGATGATGTGGTTTGTGCCGCAGCTGTCTGCGTTGGTTAATCCTCGTTGTTCAAACTTTGTTGGCAGGAGCTGGGGCAGACACAGATCTCTTTGAGAAGATTGCAGCTTATAGCAGGGACAGTGTGTGTGGTGCAGAAAGTGACCAGGGTCTGGATTTTCGACAGACACAAACAAGCTCTGGTATTGATTTCTCACACTAATTCCTAAGAGTTGGATATGCACTCTGCTGAATCCAGATCAGCTCTCTTACCCTTGAGAGGGCTGCTGTCAAATGCATGCTAATTGGCTATTTCATTGGATTTGTTATATATAAGGGTGAATGGAATGATTTGTTGTTGATTAGATGGTGAGCTATAGCAGCTTGAGGAAATAATTGCAGGGCTCTGTCGCTTTACATGCATCACCTATGAATTAAAGCTAAGCACCAATACAAGAGCTTTGAGTAAAGGGTTGTGTATACTGGAGGAGGAAGGAGGATCACAGCGCTGGACAGGTAAACTACCTCCCCTTTTTATCTCAATTTGCTTGTTAATATGTATTTAAGGGGGCCTGCCGGGAGTCTTCATGAGGCCTGCAGCAGAATCCTGATCGGAAGATGGAACCAAAATAACCAAGTCAAAAACATGTGTATTGTTTTTACAATAATTCTCTCATGTCAGCACCATTGTAGACCTTCACTCCAATAAACACATTCTTCATAATAGTTATTCTAATTACTATCAATAATCTCCAGATAAACTAGTTTTAAAGTGTAAATTACAATAAATAACTTTGTTCCCTGCAGAAGTGAACAAAAATTTGGCCAGCACCAACATTTTTTTTATATTTTTTATGTAGACTGGATAATGAATTAAGTAGATCACTTGTTTGGGTTTATGTAGACTGGAGAAGGATTTAGATCACTAGTTTAGACTGGAGAAGGAATTAGATCACTTGTTTGGGTTTATGTAGACTGGAGAAGGAATTAGATCACTTGTGTAAACTGGGGAAGGAACTAGATCACTTGTGTAGACTGGGTTAGGAATTAGATCACTTGTGTAGACTGGGGAAGGAATTAGATCACTTGTGTAGACTGGAGAAGGAATTAGATCACTTGTGTAGACTGGGGAAGGAACTAGATCACTTGTGTAGACTGGGTAAGGAATTAGATCACTTGTGTAGACTGGAGAAGGAATTAGATCACTTGTGTAGACTGGAGAAGGAATTAGATCACTTGTGTAGACTGGGGAAGGAATTAGATCACTTGTGTAGACTGGGGAAGGAATTAGATCACTTGTGTAGACTGGAGAAGTAATTAGATCACTTGTGTAGACTGGAGAAGGAATTAGATCACTTGTGTAGACTGGAGAAGGAATTAGATCACTTGTGTAGACTGGGGAAGGAATTAGATCACTTGTGTAGACTGGGGAAGGAATTAGATCACTTGTGTAGACTGGGGAAGGAATTAGATCACTTGTTTGGGTTTATGTCGACTGGAGAAAGAATTAGATCACTTGTGTAGACTGGGGAAGGAATTAGATCACTTGTGTAGACTGGGGAAGGAATTAGATCACTTGTGTAGACTGGGGAAGGAACTAGATCACTTGTGTAGACTGGGTAAGGAATTAGATCACTTGTGTAGACTGGAGAAGGAATTAGATCACTTGTGTAGACTGGGGAAGGAATTAGATCACTTGTTTGGGTCTATGTCGACTGGAGAAAGAATTAGATCACTTGTGTAGACTGGGGAAGGAATTAGATAACTTGTGTAGACTGGGGAAGGAATTAGATCACTGGTGTAGACTGGAGAAGGAATTAGATCACTTGTTTAGGTTTATGTAGACCGGAGAAAGATTTAGATCACTTGTCTGGGTTTAATTGCCATAATGTCTCACTAAGGTATAATAGCCAGGAGTCTGCAATAACTGCAATTTTAAGTAGAAAGATAGAAAAGGTTTGTGCCGACACTGAAGCATTGTCACCAGAGATGATCATTGGTTATTGTTTTGGATGACAGATGTGGTGCATGGGAAGCTGGACAAACGTTGTGTCATGCACAGTGGTTTGCTAAATGACCTTGTGTGAGTGTGGTAAACCTTTACTGACACTAGACTACCAGGAATGATCATCCTGAGCCATGGAAATCCATATGCAGCATTAGATCTTCAGTGTTTATCATCATTGGAGAGATGTCTGCTGTTTGTGTGGTATCACCAAGAGACAGATTAGACTTTTCCATAGAAGAGATGCTTTAATCCTCCACAACTTAATCCAACACTAAAAAAAAGTTTGTCTTAAAAATATGAGTAGTATAAATGATTTGATAATTAGACAGCTTTCTCATTTTGCAGAAACTCTATAGAATGGTTTATATTTGCTATAAGAGGATACTGCCCAGACCAAATCCACACAACTATAATAAAATGTTGTCTCATATCAGATCCCCCATATAACTTTAATTGAGAGTACGAGAGATGCAAACTCGTCCCATTAGTTATGGACTTAAAGGAGTTATCAGGCAAAAAAAAAAAGAGTTTCACTTACCTGGGGCTTCTACCAGCCCCATGCAGCCATCCTGTGCCCCTGTAGTCATTCACTGCTGCTCTGGTCCCCCTCCGTCAGCTCGTTTAGTTTTTGCCGACCACGGGGTCGACGGGCCGCATTGCGTACATTTTTACGCATTCCCGCTGGTGCAGGAACATTAACACATACATTTTTACGCGTTACTGGTTCAATGCGTAAATTTTTACGCATTGAACCAGTAATGCGTAAAAATGTATGTGTTTATGTTCCTGCACAAGCGGGAATGCGTAAAAATGTACGCAATACGGCCCGCCGACCTCCGAGGTCGGCAAGCTGCCAGCGGGGAACTGGAGCAGCAGTGAGTGACTACGAGGGCACAGGATGGCTGCATCGGGCTGGTAGAAGCCCCAGGTAAGTGAAACTCATTTTTTTATTTTGCTTGGACATTCCCTTTAAGATTTTCCAACAGACTGTGAGATAAGGATCTGGACAGAATGGCTCTCTAGGGCGATGGCTACTGTTGGAGACCTACTGCATAACTCGGCATCATTTAAAAGCAAAATATAATTTTCCCAGCTCCAACCTCTTTCGATTTCTCCAGGTTCGAGGCTGTAGAACAACCTCATTTAGACAGGGTCTGGTTTCAGTCATGTACTCGGTTCTATGGTACCAACAGCTTCCATAAACTATCCCTGCCATGGATAAATTGCAAGACAGGTTAGCAGTTACTCTAGAACTGGAAGAGTGGAAAGCTTACATTAATTGTATTATAGTGGAAAGGTCTTACAAGATTCTCTACAACTGGTGTAGAATTCCTGTAAGGTTATACAAGTGGTTATACAAGTGATGAGTTCTAACTTATGTTTCAGAGGTTGTGAAATGTGTTAAGTGTGGATGAGGCTCATTTTTGGTGGGCATGTAGCTATGTTGGCGAGTCCTGGAAGATTGGTTTCCACTTGATCTCAGAGGGTTATGTGCCTGGAGGTGAGGAAGAATTACTTGGTAGCTTTCTCATGAACCATCCCCTGTATGCAACAAACTTCAAAATCTGTTTATTTGCCATCTACGATGCCGTCAGAGTCTTGCTGGGCAAACTCTGGAGATCTCCTCTCTGAGCCTTTTTAGTGTGCAAGGTTCAAGATATCTGCCTAATGAAACCTATAATATACTCCCTTGTCAAATAGGATGCAGAGATTTTACGCAATATGGGGCCTATGGCCTGCATGGTCAACCTTGGATGTATACAGCATTTGTTGACAACACAAAATACGCCACTTGTTCACTCAGGAGCTCTGAGCTCCTACCAACGGCAGGCTTACAGCTATTTAGGAGGCCTACCACTGTAATATATCTGGTTTATATTGGATGTGAATTGAAGTGTGGAGTGTATTCCACTGTTTTATATTCTTAATTCACTTTTGACAAGAATGTTATAAAAAGCAAGCTTAAAAAATAACACTGCTCTGACATGCACAAAATATATCTCATGGGAACTATTTTTGTCTTTCATATTATGAAAATAGACTAATGAGATGGCAAAGCAGCAGTAGAATTATTTGTATCTCATTGACTGTCCCTACTATGAACCTGTCAGTAAAACAGGAAATAAGTTAAATGTAATAATATTACAAAGCAAGAATAATGAAAACGTATAATACTGTATGGATATAATAATTATTGTTATTATATTACACTATCTTCTGCAGACCTGCCGAAAGATACTTCCATTAGGAGTACAGTTCACCAACATAATACAATATTCCTGGAAAGCAGCATGTCTGAATTATTAAGCACAGTCAAATAGCAATAGTTTTACAGAATTCAATTTAAGCAATAAATGTAGTCCTGTTAAAACATGAAAGTTAAGCCTTGCTTGAAGGCCCTCTTTTTCATTCAGCAATTTATACTCTTTCTTTGGTGTATAGTGGTCAATGTCCCCCAAAACAGAGACATTCGGGAATAGATGATTTGGGCATTTGAAATGATAGTTTCTTTGTATTTAGGTAAGTATTGACATTTTCAGGGATTAGGAAAGTCATCGTAATAGAGTCTTAAAGCACACCTGTGATTTGAATATATTTTTATATTAGATAGCTACCCAGGTAGCGGATGCTCCAGAGGAATCCAAAAGCCCACCACTGCTGACCGAGACCCTCCTCATCCCTATGGCCATTGCCTTGTTTGTCACTTGTATGTTAGCGATCCGGCTGGATGGATCACAAAATTACATCGGCAGCAGCTATGTACTGTACATGCTAGATTTCCTGCTGAGAATGAACATCTCAGCTAAAGTTTACTTGGACTTAGATGAACGTTTAATATCAGGTTAGCTTATACGTTGGCAGATAGGTTGGGGTTAGGCATGACCTACATGGTGGTAAGGAACTTTGTGTGCACGTGTTGGTTGAGGTGGTTGGTATAGCAGTAGTTAAAGAGGTATAGGTTTCCGGATACTGTTGGATTTGCAAGACGGGTGAGGTATTATCCATATGTTCATGATACTTGAGAGGGACAGGGCAAAAGTGAAAATTGTATACAAATTCCATCATTTATCCTGGCAGATGAAACACACTGTGGGCATATTTTGCTTGTGTACGCACCTTTACAATGCACAGACTGGTAGGGTGAGAGTAGAACTCAAGAGCCAGTCAGGCATTACTGCATTGCACAGTGCTGTCAGTGCTAATACTACACTAGTACATGCTAGTAGTGCTAGTGTGAGTATTCTATGGGGAGAAGTAGAATGACAAGCTTATCAGTTAGCCGCTGTCCAGTGCTGACTGGTCAACAGGAAACAATCTCCCTATGCTAATTGTTTAGATGCATAGGCTTGAAAGTGGAAGGCAAAGAGGTGCTGATTGCTGGGCCTTGCTGGAATACTTGAATAACAAAGCCAGACTGACAGACTACAAATCTTTTGGCAGGTAAAAAATGTCATTTAGTTGTCTGCCTGGAAAACAGTGCAAAGAACATCTGTATGTGGACATATGGGAATTTACAGCAATGAATAACTGCACTGATTGTTGTGCTTGATGGTATTTAGAAATTGTTGAAGGTGGTGCTTTGTCCTTGCTGTCCCTGGGATGGTGCCACATTAGATAAGATTCACGCAGTCTATCATAATAGATCTGCCCTTGAACATATAGGACAGCTTCAGAAATAGCTGAAACACGGAGAACACTGCATTTTCTGTGAGATCAAGTGTTTATTATGTGGGTGTATAATTGAAATTATTGTGTGCAATGTGCATTAACGGAAACATGCTGAGAGAATCCTATAAACTAGTGACTGTCTAAAAATGATATGTGCTTGACGGTCATATTGAACTTTGCAACTCAGTCATTTCCAAGCAACTGTGCTGGAACTATGCTGGCATCCAGTAAAACACCTGACCTACGTACTCATTCCAGGTCAGCGAGTCAGATCAAGCACATGATCACCATGACAGCAAGTAAAGTAAAATCTTAGCATAGTTACATCCACTTATAAAGCATCAAACTGCATATGTGTCCCAACTTGTGTACAGAATAGTGAAATCTGTAGGGATGAGCCAGGGTATCCTTGTTTCCTATTGTTTTCCTTATACCAATCATCCGTTAAGGGCTGGAGCCCACTGACGCAGTTGTATCCGCTTCTGTCCGCTTTTTAGCATCTCTGACATTGATGTGTAACTGAAAAGTGGACACAAATGCAGCAGTGGGCTCAGGCCCTAAGAGTTATCTTATCTTGCACATAGTCACTTCACTTTACATTATATTTGCATTTGTATTGCTTTCTCTTGAAATGTAATATTATTTCTAAAGAATGCCAAGTAAATCTGCTACTAACCACCAGTGGTTACTGGAAGCAAGGGACATGAGAGCCAGGTATACTTGTAGTGGGCAAAGAGCCTCCGCTCCACAATCTTTATTGCATATACACGGATAAGAATAGTGTTTACAAAGCTCATGAGTAGCGGAGAATACAGAGCTACTTAATCAGAGCTCATCAGCAATGATTAAGTAGCTCTATATGCTGCAATACGTGTGAGCTTTGCGAACACTGTTCTTGTCTGTGTATATGCAATAAACATTGGACAGTTTATTATCAATACCGGTGGAGCGGAGGCTCTTTTCCCACTAGTAATATTATTTTTCATGGTAATCATCAGGGCTGTGGAGTCGGAGTTGGAGTCGGAGTCGAGGAGTCAGAGTCAGGGCAATTTTGGGCACCCGGAGTCGGAGTCGTTGATTTTATAAACTGAGGAGTCGGAGTCGGGAGTCGGATGATTTTTGTACAAAATCCACAGCCATGTTAAGTATTGGACTAAGGAGTCAGAGTCGAGGAGTCGGAGCCATTTTGGGTACCCGGAGTCGGAGTCGTGGTTTCATAAACTGAGGAGTTGGAGTTGGAAGATTTTTGTACCGACTCCACAGCTCTGGTAATCATAACCGGGAATACATACTTAAAGAGGAACTCTGGATCTTTTGATTAGGTCTACTTTTTAAATGTCTACAAAAAATCTTTCCAGATACCTTAAATATAGTTTTTTCAAGACAACTATCGTGAAAATTTGTAAAAATACATGTGTATTATTTGTACATTAGTTCTAGAGTAAAATGTACTATACATTGATTTTTTTTCTATGTTGTTGTCACTTACAGTAGCTAGTAAAAACCTAACAGATCTGACAGGTTTTGGACTAGTCCATCTCTTCATGGAGAACTCTCAGTATTTTCTTTTCAAAAGCTCTCCCTAGAAAGGACTCTTACAATGGTGCTGGAAAGCCAGTGCCTTCCTGTGCTTACTGTTCAGGCAGTTGGAGAGTGCCACTGCCATCCATTGAATACTTTTGAAAATAAAGGAGTTTCTGGGAATCCCTGTGAGGAGATGGATAAGTCTAAAATCTGTCAGACCTGTCACATTCTTACTGCCTACTGTAAGTTACTGGAATATAGGAAAAAAATAATTTATAGTGCATTTTACTCTTAGACAAATGTAATACACTAATACAATGTGATACACAAATGTAATCAACTAATACACATCTATTTTAAATTTTACAAATGTTATCAATAGTGGTCCTTTAAAGGGGAACTGAAGACAGAGGTATATGCCAGAGGCTGCCATGTTTATTTCCTTCTAAGCAATACCAGTTGCCTGGCAGCCCTGCTGATCATCTGCCTCTAATACTATTAGCCATAGCCCCTGAACAAGCATGCAGCAGATCAGGTGTTTTAGACTTTAAAGTCAGATCTGACAAGACTAGCTGCATGCTTGTTTCTTCTGTTATTCAGATACTACTGCAGAGAAATAGACCAGCAGGGCTGCCAGGCAACTGGTATTGATTAAAAGGAAATAAATATGGCAGCCTCCGTATACCTCTTACTTCAGTTCCCCTTTAAACCTTGATTATATCATCACTGTAGCTGCACTGTACTATGTTGGCTATAAGGTTAAAGGTGCCAACACAGGACCAAGGACTTCCAATGATCCCTTGCTGCAATTGTTAAAGGATACCCGAAGTGACAAGTGACATGATGAGATAGACATGTGTATGTACAGTGCCTAGCACACAAATAACTATGCTGTGTTCCTTTTTTTTCTTTCTCTGCCTGAAAGAGTTAAATATCAGGTATGTAAGTGGCTGACTCAGTCCTGACTCAGACAGGAAGTGACTACAGTGTGACCCTCACTAATCAGAAATTCCAACTATAAAACCCTTTCCTAGTAGAAAATGGCTTCTGAGAGCAAGAAAGAGATAAAAAGGGGAATTTCTTGTCAGTGAGGGTCACACTGTAGTCACTTCCTGTCTGAGTCAGGACTGAGTCAGCCACTTACATACCTGATATTTAACTCTTTCAGGCAGACAAAAAAAAATGGAACAAAGCATAGTTATTTGTGTGCTAGGCACTGTACATACACATGCCTATATCATCATGTCACATGTCACTTCGGGTATCCTTTAACTGATAACTCCTGCTGACAGTAATAAACCCTAAAGACTGATGTCAGTTTTCTTGGCCACCATGTGACAGTGGAGGGTGTACGTCATGATATCTTACTCATGTTGTCATGCCCAAGCAGGCATTTTGGCCATATTAAATTTTCAGCATCTACTGTAGGAAAATACTACGGACGATAGACGAGTAAAAGTGCCACAACCTCTTCATATAACTTTACATATGGTATATATAATAACAATGCATCTCACTTACCTTTTGCTTGGAGATCCACTATAAAGTAAACCTGAACTGAAAAATAAACGTCAAAATAAACTTACATTTTCCTCTCCCGCATCATGTTTGTCCACTGTTATCGATGGAATTCTCCATCTTCCATTTTAAAAATAGCGATGAACCTGTAACAGCTTCCGGGTCAACACTCTTAACCTGTAATATCACCCACTTGAGCCATAGGGAAACATGGACATTACCCTGCATATCAGTTGTCCTTTCCATTATAACTGACAGCAACTGATATATTGGAAAAGGGCCCTAAAGATGGCTACACACCATACAATTTTTTAAATATCTGTTCAATTCAAGAATAGCAATCAATTTTTCTGACTGATTGTAACAATTCAAAAATCTGTACCACACATCTATGTTCATTTTTTCTAAAATCATGAATAAAATAATTGAATGCTCAGAAAAAAATGATTGTAACTGTATATCAAGTAATCGACAATCCATCACACACACACCATACAATTCTTGATAAAGTTGGTCTAAAAATTTCCAACATGTGCAGTCTCCAAAAATCGTGAAAAAAAAATGGGAAATACGGATTTATCGATCGAAAACAAAGAAAAGCTCTCGATTTTTCGGGACAACCGATCGAAATTATCGAATTGGTAAGAAATTGGATCTTTTAATTGTATGGTGTCTGGCCACCTTAAGGGTCCTTTTACACTTAATCAGTTGCTCTCAGTTGTAACTGAAAGACAAAGTAATGTCTATGTTTTCCTATGGCTCAGTTCCCAGTATACAAGTTTTAACTGAAAGCTTTTTCACAATGCACTGCTATGGAGAAAAAAAGCTTATCAGCGCATACTAATGCACACCAACAGATTAAGTATATAATATTGATTTGCAGGTGGATCAGGTGTTTATTTTAAATAATTTTACTTGGTTCGGATGCTCTTTAAGCAATCTTCATGAACTAATATTAATTGGATAGGCTAAGAAATATGGAGACTAATTATAATGCATACATTGTGATATCATGTCATTATATCTGGTATACTCAGCAATGTTTTTCCCCACAGGTGATCGTGTTTCCACTGTCCATGGTTTGTAAATTGTACTTCAGATGAACATTTGGGTCTTACAACAACTGATGGAGCTTTATAAAGAAATACAGGTGTGATTGTTGGACTAAAAGGATCATGGGCTAATTCAGACATTACTGTAATAGACAGCAGCACCCCAACACTAACTAAACACATCTAATTATGTGTGGCATAGCTCTTGTATCTTGTACCAGTGAATGTCTGCCATCTGTGATCTGGTACAATGCAGCAAATGTAACTCTGTGCTATGTGTGACCCGTTGCTCACTATGAGGCTCCCCTTTGTCTTCTGGCCACGACCACTGTGGGCCTTGTGTTTTTTAGTAGCTCTTATAACAAAATCAGGAGCATCTCCACTGAATTGCCAGGACCATTGTGTTTGTGCTAGTGATGTCATCAGTTGCTCCAGGAAGGACTTGGCAGTGGTTCCTAGTGGTCTACCAAAGTACATAGCAATGCTGGATCTCAGTCACAACATCCTGCCAAGAGTTAGAGCTGACTGGACAACAACTCTGCTATCGAATCTTCACACACTATTGCTGTCACACAATCACATAACATTTGTATCTTCTGAGGCTTTTGAGTTCACTCCTAATCTCCGCCATTTGGACTTATCCTGTAACAAACTGCACACACTTGAGGAAAATGCATTTAGTTCTTTGGAAAACCTAGAAGTTCTCCTTCTTTACAAAAATGCAATTGTAAATATTGATCGCAGTGCATTTGATGAGATGAAGTATTTACAGAAGTTATATTTGAGCCATAATTTAATGCATCGTTTCCCTATCGAACTTGTGGTGGAAGGAAAGAAGTTGCCAGAGCTGACCTTACTTGACCTTTCCTTCAATCATATCAGAAATCTCCCTGTACAACAGCTTCGGGCACTGCCAGCCTGGTTCAGTAACAGGCTGTATTTACATGGAAACCACCTGACCTGCAACTGTGAACTGTATGGACTTTTCTGGAACTGGCATGTCCGACAGTTAGCGTCAACCATAGATTTCAAAGAGGAGATACGATGTTTTCCACCGGCACAACCACGGACTGTTTCAGTAAGTGTGTTTTCCCTTGATGGCAGTGACGGTATGAACTGCAGTGTTGTAAGGGAGACTGGCATGGAGGCATATCTGGAAGAGAAAATCACTTTAAACTGTGACACTAAACAACGAGGTGTGAACCAGATTTGGGTTACTCCTGGAAATGAATGGATACAAAAGCCAACTGATGGAACTGAAGGAAATCACAGCATATACATGCTCAGTAACGGTAGTCTTCAGATAAAACACATACGTTTGGAAGACAGGGGGACATATACATGCTATGCTCAAGGGGAGGTACTGAACGAGACTTTGTATGTTACACTCAGTGTGTTCAACTTTACACAGCCTGTCCATCAAGACACACTAAACACAGCTTATACTACGCTAGTGGGCTGCGTGGCTAGTGTTATTCTAGTCCTCATCTACCTGTACTTGACACCATGTCGCTGCTGGTGTCGACCAGGTGATAGGGGTCAAGGAGAGGACAGGGATAGCATCCATTCTTCAGTTCTCAGTGCCACTCCAAATCATGAGACCACTAGTGACAAAGCAGCTCTCAATCGCCATGTGGCTTTTTTAGAGCCCTCTGGAGACCTGCGAGGTCAGAATGGCAAACTTAAGCCAAATGGTTCACAAGGAGCTCCTGGAATAAAAAGCCACCCACTACAGCCATCATCACCACACCGGAAGATGTCAGACCCAGGATCTATAAGTTCAGTGTTCTCTGACACTCCAATTGTGGTATGAAGGTTGTTTTCAAAATTATGTTTGAAAAGAGTTGACAACCTCTCTTACCTTTACTAAAAGTGCCCTGAACCCGCATGTGCATGTCAGGTTGTTTTTAAAACTTCAGGAAAGGAAAGACAGAAAGGTCATTCTGAAGGGTTAGAGCAAATATAAAAAGGTGGATGCTAATATGATGAAAATAATCACTAGTAATCAAAATAGGTTTGCTCACGAAAATAAGAGTATTAGAAAAATAGTAACTAACGTAAAATCATTACAGTCTCCCACCAATTCAGCCATAAAAAAATTACATATAAGGCAGTATTGACTTTGTTTACATCTTTGCTATTACTGACTCTATAACAACAACAACTCAAACATATATATACACATGTGTATAAAACTTGGGCTGATTTATTAAGACAAGTGCGGAAAAAAAAAAAAAAAAGAGCAAAAGTGCCCAGAAAAGCTAATCTACACATTTACTTCATTGAACAAATGAAATCCGATTGGTTGTTCTGGATAGCTGCTCCCCCTTGCACCTGTGTTAATAAATGAGCCCCAATATCTTTGGCAATATCAGTGCAGAAAAATGCCACGTTCTATAGGAATAAAGAGGTGGTAATTAACAAAAAAAAATGTGGTGGCATCAATTCACGTGCCCCAGTATGGATATAACTGTGGTTTGTATATAATAGCTTTGTTATCCAAGAGACTGCTGGTCAGTCACTCCGGTTTTGACTTCTGTATTATTCTGTGATGTAAGACAGAAAAGCACAACAGTCCAATAAAATTGTCATATGTCTGCATATGGCACTTAGATGTGACATATTATGGGGCAACTCCTGTGGTCATAAATTTCTCCCTTCTTCCAGCTCATTAATACATAAAATTGCTATACGTTTTTTTTCCCCTTAGAAATGCAACCAGTGTTCTACGGCTGGAACATATAACGTCACAGATTACTTGATCTGAAAATTAAGCTTGACTCTTCAGTAAACTAATGCTACTGTTGAAGCCTGCTAGGCTTATATCCTTAATCCATTGAACACACTGTCTGTAAAACCCATTCCTATTTAAGCTTTAATGCATGCAGTGGTATCATTGAGCTTGTTTCTTCCAGCCCTGTATAAAGTGACACTACTTTTAACTGTCTGACCTGTTCCGAGGAAAGGATAGTCTTCCGGCTGCTGAGGTGAAAAAAGGACACATGCCCTCATCCAGGAAGACTAAATGGCCTAGCCTTAGCGCATTTTACCATGTTGCTTTAAGAGACGGAATCATACAATTATTTGTAGCTTAGCTCAGTTATGTAAAGCTTCTCTTTCCTAAAACTGAACAGGGATAATTAGTGAGATTCCACTCCTGCACCCACCGATCTTCCTAAAGGTGCCCAAAAATGATACAATTTTAGTGAACAATCGACCTTCCGATCTAATTATTATGATCGAAGGGAAATGATCAATCTGGCACTTAAATGGGATAAAAATATAACCAATCTGATCATTTCAAACAGAATCAAACTGTAAAAATGATTAATAAATCAATTGTGGTTGATTGCCACCATCAAACGATCTGATCTGATTGATTGTAAGGTTGATAATTTGTTGAATTGTATCAGTAATGGGTAGCCACACTTGGTCAATTAAAAAAAAAAAGTTTCGTTCAGTAAAAACTGTAGTGCCAACTGTCATTTGATCCTAATTCTTTACAATTTTCTAACCCTGTTTGAATAAAAATATACTCAAAAATATTTCAGTACAATGGTTAGAATAAAATACATATGTGATTAAACCAGTTACTGAAATCAGTTAATAATAACAGCAAGATTTTATCAGCTTTATTATCCCAACATGGCTTTGGCCAGAAGGTCATCACGTGCCAAAATGCTGGGTACTTTCCTATAACCAGGAACATAATCTCATGCAGTGCTAGGTGAGTTTCCTCATTACTCTTGCTCATCTCATCAATCAGATGTATCAATTTATCTCACAGTATGTGGGTAATCTAACTCAGACAAACTAAAGAATTCAGCCTCCTGAACCTAATCCTGTGGTATTCAGTCTAAAAAGGAAAGATTTTTTAAAAATGTAGAATAGACTGTAATATCAAGAGCAGGGCTGGATTAAGCATTAGGCAGTGGGCACAATAGGCACAAGCCAGTGTGCTGAGAGGCGGCTATTACAGGTTCACAACCACCCCAAGCAAAGTCAGTCCCCGCGCCACCAGACACTCAGATGGTCTCCCCATGACTGCTCCCTGTGGCCCCCGCATGTTCTGTAGGTGAGCTGCCTTGTAATAACTCACCTGACTCGGCGACTGCTACTTTCCGATATCCGTATTCAGACCTGTTGCCTTGTCTTCTCTATCCGGAACATGTTATGTATGAATAACCTGTGCCTGCCATAGAGAAGAGGAAGACGGAGATAGGAATGGAGCAGCCGCCGGGACAGGTGAGTTGTTACATGGCAGCACACCAGAAATATGTGTGCAGCTAATCTTGTCAGATTTGACAAAAAATTTCAGAAACACCTGATCTGCTGCATGCTTGTTCAGGGGCTATGGCTAAAAGTATTAGGTGGAGGATCAGCAGGCTAGCTGATGCTGCTTAAAAGGAAATAAAATATGACAGCCTCCATATACCTGCCACATTAGGTTCCCTTTAAGTCCAAGTCCAAGCAGGAACAAAATGAATGAAAGGTCCTGTGAATCTGAGGTGGATGAAATGAAAAAAAAAAAGTGATCTACTTACCTACAAAGAGGAAAGCCTCTGGATCCTCCAGATGCTTCCCATGTCCTCGTCGTGACTATCACTGGTACCCAGTACCCTCTTTTAGATTGCGTCCGTGCTCCCCTTTGTGCATGAGCGTGGCCATACTGCATCTGCGTGTGTACGGCTGCACCTGCGCAGCAGCCTGGAGCCACTCACCGACAAGCAGCTTTGGCTTTCAGCACAGGTGCTGTTGTATCCATGCAGTTACATTCGTACAGTCAGGAAGCGCAGCCACGAGAACATATATTCAGAGGCTCTGCTTGTGGCAACAGTGGAGGCTAGGAGAATTCAGAGGCTTCCCTCTTCATAGGCAAGTAGATTTTTATACTTTCATTTGCCTCGGGAATATTTTATGAGATAGATATTGGCATCCCCACTCAAAGTCCAGTGTTGTGACTAGCAGTATGCTACAACCTGAAAATTGCACCACTTTCTCAGCCTGCCATAGATGCATGGTCTGCCTGCTGGCTGAACACACCGTACCACCTCCTAGATGGCATAGTTGTTATGAAAGTAGTGGAACTGCAATTCCAGTAGTAGATTAGGGGACCTATTAAGGTACATACAGAGGTTTCTCTTATTTGCCTGGACTTAAGCCTTAGGTAAACTTAATTTCCACAACAGGAGAGCCTGCAGCCAAGGAATAATGAATAGCGATTTGCCAATCCATCAACTTTGTCTTCCATTTAGAGAAAGAGTTTTGTAGATCCCTTATTACGTCAACTTGCAGATCCTACATGCACAACCCTGACCCCCAGACATAGCATTATGGATGCACATTCTCCTAGTTTAAATTATATGCTTTGTTTGAATTGGCAATAAGATCTAATAAGAAAGTGATAGAAGTACTAATAATAGACATGACACCATAATACCATAAACTTTGGCCACCCTGGCTATACGTACGAAGCATCTGGTTCAATGAAGGTAGAAAACAGAGGCATAGCATTCCTGCTTCAAACAAATGTATTATATAAGCACAAATATTAAATATTGTTGGAACCACACAAAGGGACCATAAGAGTGGCAGTATTATGGGGACAATGCCATGGTTTGTTGAGGTACAATGGACTGTAGACCATAATGCCTGTGCCATATATATATATGTTACCCAATGCATCAACAAGCTCTATGCCCACCTCGCTGTCTACCTTTACCACATTATTTTATTCATCACATAGAATTATTACATCCTCTGTTGCACAGCTACAGGGTGCAAGAGGGTTAATAGACTAATGCACTATATTCATAACAGCCAAGCAGATTTGATAAGAGGAGCTAAATGCAAAAAAAGAAAGGTACAAATTATACAAATAGTCCAGAGAACGACCAATGAGAACAGAGTAGACAATACAGAGCTGTACTAATGTGCATACACAAGAAGAAGCAGAAAAATGAACAAGAAGAGAAAGGTAACAGATTTCTCTCTAGAAAGGGCACATAAATCATGGTCTACAATCCTGTCTGCCTTAACAAACGTGATGTCCATGAGAATTGACCGTTGGTGTGGACTCTCTGTCTAGTTCTACCTAGTTTCTTGTCCCATTTGATTGCAAAACATTTCCTCTGATTCTGCCTTTTACTTACAGTTAAATTGATTATTCCTTGAAACAGTGTTGCTATTGTGTTGCAGGTGTCATGAAGAACCATGTCATCAGTTTAGTCAGGTGATAGATATGTAAGGTTCTGAATAGGTGGTCATAGTCATGTAGTAAATCAGGAAGTAATAACAACAAAACAGAGCCTTTCAAATCTATCTGCTGATTTAACAGATTCTATGCATCTCCATGAGTTTTACACGTGAGCTAGACTAATCAGCTAGAATACCAGAATCCACTTGTTTCATAGCAATTAAAGCGGAACCGAGATGAAAAACAAAAAACAACAAGTAACTTGTCTGTATATCTTATTTAAAGTTTAGATAGTTTACATTGCATATCTAGCTGCAAACAGCTTCAAAAGTTTATGATTATTTATTCCTGTGATACAATGAGGGCAGCCATGTTCTGTTTGTCACAGGCTGAGGGCTGGAGATGCTATCAGCTTGCCTGTGTGTAAATTCAGTCCCCTCTCCTCCTCCCTACTCCCCTCTGCCTCTGAAATCAATGGCTAGTAACCTCCTCCTCCTCCTCCTCCCCAGACTGAGCTCCCATAAGCCCTTGCTACAGTGCCAAAGGCATAAAAGGAGATGTGGGTGAGGCGTGTTTAGTTTATAGGGAATTAGAGTATTAAAACAAAACAAAAAAAGTATTTGGCCTGAGGAATGCCCTATAAACTATATGAAAGGAACACAATTATGCAATGAGTAAAAGTTCATCTCCACTTTAAGGCTCACTTTACGTGAATGTTAATATTGAATTCCTGCTGTAATTGTGCATACGGCAGTTTTGATTTTTACAAATGCTGGTCCAAACGCATTTTGCTTTTTAAGAAAACCCGAGTTAGAGAGGAAAAAAAGAAAGTTAGATAATATCCTCAGTAAAGTTAGATACTTTCCTCTAGGCGGTCTGGAGGCTTCCCAGATCCTCTTACAGCCCACCGTTCCAGCACAGGGTTACTCTATACCTACTGACAAAAGCTTGTTGAATAGGTGTCATCTGTGCTCCCAGCCTTGGAAAAGGGCATCTGGGCTAAACCTTCGCAAGTAAGATCCGCCCATGCTGAGTATAACCAAGCTCTAGTGCATGAAGGGAAAAAAGCCATGCACCAGCAGCTTTATTCTGCTGGGCATGTACAAACCTTACATATGCATTTCCAGCCCATATGCCCTCATCCACAACCAGGAGTACATTACAGCCACAAGATAAAGAGGGGCCCTGCACTGGAATGGTGGGCTCTGCTAGGATTTGGGAAGCTTGATGACCATTCAGAGGCTTTCAACTACTGAAGTAAGCATTTAACTTTCCCGCTCTCCTCATTACATGTTTGCTTTTAAGCACTGGAAACCACACAGCACATATACAGTGTATACATACCCAAAAGGCAGTCCTTAAGATTTCACATGCAGTTTTGTGTGTTTACTGATGCTTAATTCTCATTTTACCAGGCCCAAACGCTGTATGGCAACATTTACTTGGATGGCAGTCAGGGTGATGGCTAAAAACCCCCTTGTGTATTTTGTCACATTCACATTAATGTGGATTTCGCATGAGATTGCATTGAAGGCTTTTAATCTTAGTGCTTTACCAGTGGTAAATCATCCGTGCAAAGTAGGCCTTTGGCATTCATAGCAATGCCTACATAACTGGGGGAAATGAGGGCTGGAAGCTGCCTTTCAGTAAGTGGATTTATAGATAGATCACCTTGCAAGTTAGATTGCAGGGAATTAGTAGCACAGTGGACACTTATGTATTTACTCATTACTGTCATCATTTATTTTAAACGCAAAAGCTTCCTATAATTGGACAAGAGCAGAGCAATCCAACTACTGCCTGTCCACCTCTGCAAGGAATGCTGCACAAACATGCATAATCAGCCAGGCTCAGTGCATGCAGTTTTCTATTGAGGATTCAGGTGGCCATAGACTGGTCGATATTTTTTAGCAATATCCGGCTGATTCGATCATTTTATTGAATATGCTAGAAATCAATGCTGCAAATGATTCTCTGGAAACGATTCTGCAAACGATTCACTTTATAGTAGATTGTGCTCAATCCACAGTGAGTCGGGAGCACGTTGCTAGTGGTGTTTAATTTCAGGCCAACCTGACGCAGCAATGGAGAGACTCTCACCTGTCCACCTTCACTTCCTACCATTTCTTCTCTCCCTCTGGTGATTCTCACTGTTTCTTCACTCCCGAGGAGCTGTGTGTCACGTGACAAACACTAGCGGCCTCTAGTGGTCTTATAAAGGTACGTGCCACGATGCTTGGCACTGTGAGGAAGTGCCAGCGGACAAGTGAGAGTAGCTCCGCTGCCCCTACACTCTGCACGACCCGAGGAAGGGATATATATGGGGAGACCCGGCAGGCAGTGCACACAGATTGTCAATTGATTTCATGCTGAAATCAATTGAAAATCTAGATACAGCGTGTGGTGGGATTCGATCAGAAAGATCCCTCTTTGATTAGATAATGATCTGAGAGGGATCTATCTGTTGGCCACATCAACCAGTGCCAATGACAATTCACATGCTAATTTCCTTCACCCTATTGTATCACTTAGATTGAAATCTGCTGGAAATCTGTTGCCTTCCACATGGCCATTTGGACAAACCTTTGGGGGAGTTTAATTGATTGAAAGTTAATTGATGATGTTTGAAAATCTCCCATTGAGTGACAGAGGAGGAGGGCTGGAGGACTGACAACCTGCATCAGGCAGTGTAATGCTAGGGTTTACAATTGTTAAGCTTTTGCCAGATGTTTTTTTTCAATATGCGTTGCGGTGCCACGTTGTTTTGAGCCTCCCTAGTGTTTCCCTCCCCCAGCTATACTGTGCTGCCAATGCAGAGCGAGCACAGGGAGTACTTTCATATTTACCTTTTCCGGAGGCTGTATCAGGTCTCCTCTTCCTCCACTGAGCGGCGCTGTAATGCTGACATCCTCTCCTGGGTCTCAATCGCTAATATGACATGTGATCGGGACTCAGAAGATGATGTTACAGCACCACTCGGTGGTGGAAGAGGGGTGATAGAAATGTCTCTTCCACCTCCAACTGGGGCTATGACACTGACATCATCCTCTGGGTCCCGATCACGTCATATCATGTGATTGGGACTCTGAAGAGGATGTCTGCAGTACAGCAGTTATTGACCCATGTATGACTAGCTTAGAGGAAAAGATAATAGATGGATCATGCTTTCCAAGTCTGCCATCTCGTGTGTGTAGGTATCTTAGCAGCAAACAAACTGCAGCTGGGTGGTAATTGTTGAGGACACAGGTGACAACCTGTTCATAAAGTACACACAATGTGATTTGTCCCCTAGGTTGAAGCAGACCTAAAAAATAACCAAGAACCTCACAGCACTTACTTCTGTACTGTGTGTAGTTTGGGATATCCTTTAGAAATATCATGCTATGATGCCTTATGGTACAGGGTAGACTTCAGTAAGGACAGCTTGCCACTGCAACATATGCTATAAAAGCCAGCTGGTGACTCGTCCCACTGGTGCTTTATCAATATCACGTTTGGCTTTTAAAGACTTTTTGAAAAAAACTCTTTTGCACAATTTTTCTAAATGTCACTTTGGAAAATACAGGTCTTAGACAAATCTGATTTAACTAACCTGAAAGTGACAGAATGTAAGTCATGGCTTATTGGCTACGGGGATAGATTTAAAAGACCTAACCTGAAAGAAATATACAGCTGCCGCTTGTCTGGCTGTAAGGCTAGTTTCACACTGGGGTGTTGCATAGTGTTGCGTTATAATGTACACATAACTCAACCAAATGCAACATTTGCAATTGCACACAAAGAAGCAATTCACCAATGTGCACCTTGATTGCATTGTATCACAACTGATGAAGTGTGAACTGTTCATAGACTTTTAATCCCATTACGTTACAGCGCGCAAGACAGTACATGTCCGTTACAATGCAACCTGTCAGAGTGAAACTACCCTAACTGCTATCTTTTAGCTTCAGCAGTGTGTGAAACAAACCTACATGCAGTCAGTGCAGTGTGAATTTCTGTTTCCTATGCAGAGTCTGGGCAATTTAGTCAATATGCATTAGTAATGGATCAGCTCATCAGCTACGAAAGCCACATTTTCAAAAGAGATCACTCAGGGGTGTAGCAATAGCCATAGCAACTGCTATGGGGCCCTGAAGCAGAGGGGGCCCAAGTAGTAACTGATGTGTTCACCATTTATTTTCCTGTGTTTCTCCACCCTCTACCAGTATCTCAGTGCCCATAGACTGAACATTGCCCAGTCAGCTCATATCCCATAGCGTAGGGGCAGGTGGCATTGCTCATGAGTGCTTGCTTAGGTCTGATGGCCCCATCAAAATTTTTCTGTGGGCCCCCATCATCTCTAGCTATGCCTCTGGATCCAACAATGGCTTCCTCCATGTTTCTCCCAGACTGAGATTCCTTTAAGCAGCAAGGTTTCAAGATGATCAGTGGCTAAAACATTACTGCACAGTTCTGCTCACTACAGACAAAACAAGCTTAGGTTTGGCACAGCCATATTTGTGTGGCTTTCATTTGTATTAGCCTGTGTGTGGACATATCTAAGTGTGATCCATTTATGCTGTGACCTCATCAGGAATGCTTGTACTACCACTCAACAGTGTGTAAAGACACAGAAGCCTGAAAAACACACATATCTCGCAACTGAATTAAGTATTTTAAATGTTTGTCATTTGTGAAGAAGTAGGAACACTACAGGAAATCTCAAACACCTTTTTTCTAACGTGATGTCATTGTATGTAACGTTTCACAGCTGGATACTCGCCATCTTCCGTCTTTAGATTCCTTCATCCTCTGTCGTCTCCCTCTCTTATAATGTCTCATCATGTCTTCCCGTATATATTTGCAGCTTAGATCTGCTCCCTGTAAGAAATATACATACAAATATATAAATATATATAATATATAAATATAGATATTACTTTATTTATTTATTTACGTCAGAAAGATGGCTGCATTGTTATGATAGTTTGAATTCTGGAAATAAACATTTCAGTACATGATTCACTGGTGTATGAAATTGTTTTTTTGCTTCCTTTGGGTCAAATAAAATGTTACATGGGCAGAAATTATGCAGAAAATTGGATGGTGCAACATTGGGGAAATAATAATCTTCATTAGTTCATAAGCTCCGTACACATAAGACCACACTCGTTGGAAAACAAGCAATCCCCGGCAGCTAGCAACGAAAGAACCACATTGGCACTTATTTGAATTCAGTGACGGCACGGCAACGGTCTTCTAATTGGATCATTATAAGAAGCGTGAAAATGAGGACTCGGAAGTGTGAGATTTGCAATGTGTGAGTAGTGTGTATGGAATGAACGTTTGTCATTGTTCGGTCACGAACAAACGATGCCGATTATTGGTCGAACCGATCCGACAGGATGGATTGCTCTACATGGCTGATAATTGCTGTCTGTTACCATTGTTGGGACACGGTTTTTAAATGATTCTCAGTTGACCCTCCATTTACTGTTCGTTTCTCAGGACCACAGTCTAGCATGTGTACAGAGCTAAAGGCTTTTCTACCATTTAGACCACTGGTACTGATTTTTTTTCCCCTTTGTTTAGGCTCATGTACATCAAAAACAGCTAGCGTGATCACAAACTCTAGGTGTTTTTAGAAGTGATTTTTCTAAGCAATTCCAGACGTGCCTAGCAATTTTCTAGTTATGTCTAGCAAGTTTTGGAGTGTTTTTGGTGTAGAGATTTTAATTTTTTTGTACAGTTTCAGCTGGACGTGATTAGCTTTTGCAGAAAAAAAAAATCGCTCTCTTCTAACATTGTTTTAGAGCGATTTTACACTTTTCCTATACTTAACATTGAGGACCCCTTCACACTGGCGAGGTGCGGTATGGCTGCCGCACTGTTTCCACAGCCTAATGAAACCCTATGGGGAAGTTCATACCTCCCACGTTGCGGTACGCTGCACTGGAAGTGCCCAATCTAATGCTAGCGCAGAACTACATTACCGTGTGTGACCAGCGGCGATCTGTGTCGCCACGGAAGTCATGTTATTCTGTGGCGATGCAGGTTTATTTACAACGTCGGTGTTGTGACGTCGTGTTGCGCATGCGTGGAAGTGTATTTTTACAGTAAGCTTCCTCATACCTGAAGCAGGAAGTGACCGCAAGCGCGCGCTGGTGGCCAAACAGGGAACACCGTGTACTAAGGCGGGGTGCCCTGAAGGCTTGTTCTTGGTGGTGCACCGCAGCGCTACTGTTACCACCAGTTTGTGGTGGACAACCGACCTCAGGCTGAATTACCCCCAAAATGCTGCAGGACCCACTTTTGCGTTTGGGGAAAAAAAATCGCATCGCTCTGGTGTGATCCATCCCATACAAATACATTAGCCAATCGCTTTTCAAAACGTTAGCGTTTTAAAAAGCGCTCAGAAGTGCTCTTGGTGTGCTCCAGCCCTTTTACTGGGTGTCAACCCTTCCCAGAGACTCCAAGTGACATCGTTATCTTGTGATAGCAAATCATGTAGTTGTCTACTGAGTGAATTGTAAATACTGTATGTCAGGAGAAATTATCAATTCTCCTAGGAGAGTTTATCCTGCAAGGAGAATTCAAGAAGCTCATGATCACTTTATCGGGTAATCAGTTTTTACTTATCTGATTGGCTGGTCACAACCATGTGATCATGTCTCAGTTTTGCTTTCTATGTAGGCTGATTGTGCCAAGCCAATCAGGGGAATGAGAATTAGTCACCTGATAAAACAGAAATCTGTTTTACCATGAATTCTTGTAGAATAAATTCTTCTAGCAATAGTGATCTTCTCTATTCATGAGTCTGAATCCCTCAAGAATAAAGTCTTGAAAAGTTAGATGGGGTCTCACTCCACATAATCAATGCTGATACAGAAGCTGCATACTGACATATAATGGTTATCACCAGATTAAATTATTTATGGTCAATTCAGTCAACAACAAATGTCTGTATAGATGTTCACCAACCATGCTTAACAAAAAGGCAAACGTCTGAATCAGATCAATTTCAGCTTCTTGCTATTGTATTACCCCATATTATGTTGTCTTTTACTTTTGACTACACTCCAACCCCTACAAATGAATGCATACATGCTTGACCAAGGAAATGTGCCCATGTATAGACCTTCATCATGGTCAACAGAACGTGATTTGTGCAGCGGATGGATCATTAACAGAGTAATATATTTTGTTTCACTGTAACTAGATGTTATGGATTTAGGATCCAATCACAAATGAGGCAGTGCCATGCTGTAGAAAATGGTAGGCAGTTCCATTAACCACTTTCCAACTGCTTATTGCAGAATGGCGGCAGATCCGCGGCTCTGTTGTTCCTCAGTGACGCATATATGCATTATCTCACAAGGAACGAGATTTGACAGGGGCTCGCATGAGCACTCGCTCCCGTCGGTCTGCGCAGCATATCCCAGCAATCAGCCTGCCAGCCAATGATCAGAGCTGGTAGGCTGTTTTTTTAGGTAATTATTTATTTAAATATTCATATAGTGCTGACATCTTACGCAGCGTTGTGCATATATAGTATAGTCTTGTCACTTAACTGCCCCTCGGAGGGGCTCACAATCTAATCCCTACCATAGGCAAATGTCTATGTATGTATTGTGTAGTGTATGTATCATAGTCTAGGGACAATTTAGGGGGGAGTCAATTAACTTATCTGTATGGGTTTTTATTTTTTTAACAAAAGTTCGGTCTTTTTTAAATTAATATTAAGAAAAAAAAATTGCAGCAGCAATCAAATATCTCCAAAAGAAAGCTCTATTTGTGAGAAGAAAAAGAGGTAAAAATATTTTGGGTGCCAAGTTGGATGACTGAGCAATAAACCGTTAAAGTTGTGAAGCATCAAATTGTAAAAGATGACCTGGTAAGTAGGAGGGTATAAACCTCTAGAGCTCAAGCAGTTAAGCAGCACCTGCATGTGATATTGAGCCTGATCCAATTTACTTTTCCTTTTAAGTTTTCTACTAGGAGATAATTTTTCATCTTCAGTTAAAAATAACTTTTCAACATTCTGCAACTGAAAAGTTCCAAAAAGTAAGTGCAAAATTACAGTCAAAATTATTCTGAGCATTTTTGTCATTGCTGAAGGCTCAAAGGGCATTTTATTGATTAGGTTTGAAAATATTACCTTAAAGTGTACCCTCTCTATACGAATGTCCCTCGACGCTGAGCGCCCCCCGGATGATAAGCTACAAGGCAGTGTCACTAATTAGATCGGGGCCGCGCAGCCTCCTCTTCCTTATTTATGGCCGACTGAGTCTGCCTGTGCATGCGCAGTAAGCCGCGGGCATGAGTGGGCGGGATCGCGTAGCTGCAGCATGGCGATTAGTACTGAAGTGGAGCTGCACGGCCCCGATTTTTAGGGGGGCTGCACTCTTCAAGGGGGGGGGGGGGGGGCTGCTGACGAGAGGGATGCCTCAATAGGATCCTGAGGCTTCCCTGTCTTCAGGGTAAGAACTTGATTTGAGCCCGGGCTTTGGCTTGGGTTCACTTTAAAAAGGTGAAAACTTAGGAGAAAAGGTGAATTGGACTGGGCCCCTTGTGTGGTGCTGTGCAGCCCCCCTTAATAGCACTCATTGGGCCATTCATTCAGTGCACCAAAAACATAAGATAAGTGCAGCTCTCTACTAATTTTCACTGAAAAATTAGGAAAACAGCAATATGGAGGCGTTACCTGTGAGAATGGAATCTCTACCATGATTTTTTTCATCATACAGTATGACCAAAATGGTAACAAACCGCACTAAATAATGACTTTACTCTAGAAAAAGGACATAAAATGGAGAGAAGTTAGAATTTTTCTTCATTACAGAATTTAATAGTTTGTATTGAACTTAAAGGGAACCTGAAGCGAGTAAAATTATTTAAAGTAAACACATGACGTAGCTGCAAATTAATATTGCATACTAACTTTGCCGTCAGTTCCTCTCAGAAGCTCACCATTTTCTTCTTACAGTGATCCCTTCCAGTTCTGACAATATTTTGTCAGAACTGAAATATAGCAGTTGCTGTCAACTATATATCAGCAGCTGTCAGTTACAACTGAATGTGCAAGGTAATGTCCTTGTTTCCTTATGGCTCAAGTGGACGATATGACAGTGTATCAGTGTGCTTATAAGGAAACTGTTATGAGCTAATCGCCATTTTTAAAATGGAGGACGGAGAATTCCATTGATAACAGTGGACAAATGGGACGCAGGAGAGGAGAAAGAGATTGAGGAATAGACTACACAGGAGGTAAGTATGACCTGTGTATGGTTATTTTGACTTTTTATTTTCAGTTCAGGTTCTCTTTAAAGGACGACAGAAGTGAGAGGGAGATGGAGGCTTCCATATTCATTTCCTTTTAAACAATACCAGTTGCCTGGCAGCCCTGCTGATCTATTCGGCTGCAGCACTATCTGAGTCACACCAGAAACCAGCATGCAGCTAATCTTGTCAGATCGGGCAATAATAGCAGAAACCCCTGGTCTGCTGCATGCTTGTTCAGGGTCTATGGCTAAAAGTATTAAAAGCAGATGATCAGCAGGACAGCCAGGCATCTGGTATTGCTTAAAATGAATTAATTATAGCAGCTTCCATATTCCTCTCACTTCAGTTGTCTAACAATATGTTTTTACAAAACATGGCGTGCTCAAAGCGGACAACATCTGGAGGGAGATTCTGCTTGACAGACCCCCATTTACAGTGGTTTGCATAAGTATTCGGCCCCCTTGAAGTTTTCCACATTTTGTCACATTACTGCCACAAACATGAATCAATTTTATTGGAATTCCACGTAAAAGACCAATAAAAAGTGGTGTACATGTGAGAAGTGGAGCGAAAATCATACAGGATTCCAAACATGTTTTACAAATAACTGCAAAGTGGGGGGTGCGTAATTATTCGGCCCCCTTTGGTCTGAGTGCAGTCAGTTGCCTATAGACATTGCCTGATGAGTGCTAATGACTAAATAGAGTGCACCTGTGTGTAATCTAATGTCAGTACAAATACAGCTGCTCTGTGACGGCCTCAGAGGTTGTCTAAAAGAATATTGGGAGCAACAACACCATGATGTCCAAAAAACACACCACACAGGTCAGGGATAAAGTTATTGAGACATTTAAAGCAGGCTTAGGCTACAAAAAGATTTCCAAAGCCTTGAACATCCCACGGAGCACTGTTCAAGCAATCATTCAGAAATGGAAGGAGTATGGCACAACTGTAAACCCACTAAGACAAGGCCATCCACCTAACTCACAGGCCAAACAAGGAGAGCTCTGAAATGCAGTCAAGAGGCCCATGGTGACTCTGGACGAGCTGCAGAGATCTACAGCTCAGGTGGGGGAATCTGTCTATAGGACAACTATTAGTCATGCACTGCACAAAGTTGGCCTTTATGGAAGAGTGGCAAGAAGCCATTAACAGAAAAGCATAAGAAGTCCCGTTTGCAGTTTGCCACAAGCCATGTGGGGGACACAGCAACCATGTGGAAGAAGGTGCTCTGGTCAGATGAGACCAAAATGGAACTTTTTGGCCAAAATGCAAAACGCTATGTGTGGCGGAAAACTAACACTGCACATTACTCTGAACACACCATCCCCACTGTCAAATATGGTGGTGGCAGCATCATGCTCGGGGGGTGCATCTCTTCAGCAGGGAAAGGGAAGCTGGTCAGAGTTGATGGGAAGATGGATGGAGCCAAATATAGGGCAATCTTGGAAGAAAACCTCTTGGAGTCTGCAAAAGACTTGAGACTGGGGCGGATGTTCACCTTCCAGCAGGACAACGACCCTAAACATAAAGCCAGGGCAACAATGGAATGGTTTAAAACAAAACATATCCATGTGTTAGAATGGCCCAGTCAAAGTCCAGACCTAAATCCAATCAGAAATCTGGCAAGATCTGAAAACTGCTGTTCACAAACGCTGTCCATCTAATCTGACTGAGCTGGAGCGATTTTGCAAAGAAGAATGGGCAAGGATTTCAGCCTCTAGATGTGCAAAGCTGGTAGAGACATACCCTAAAAGACTGGCAACTGTAACTGCAGCAAAAGGTGGTTCTACAAAGTATTGACTCAGGGGGCTGAATAATTACGCACACCCCAGTTTGCAATTATTTTTTTTTAAATGTTTGAAATCATGTATGACTTTTGTTCCACTTCTCATGTGTACACCACTTTGTATTGGTCTTTCACGTGGAGTTCCAATAACATGGATTCATGTGTGTGGCAGTAATGTGACAAAATGTGGAAAACTTCAAGGGGGCCGAATACTTTTGCAAACCACTGTACTTACATACATGGACTTAGGAACCTTCTTGTCCCAAGATGTGCAGACCCACCACAAAAACCTTGCCATGTGTTACAGGAAAGATGCGTTTTTCCATGCAGACTTTTGCAAAGAAGCAGGTGATTTGGGTGTGAGGATGGGCAGGAGTCTGCTAAATGCCTGAAGAAAGTAAAAGGAGCCCAGGAAGTGATTTGTTCACTCTCTATGCATTACTAGTAACCATCTTTTTTGTATACAAAGCGGCTCGCTTTTGCCTTTCGGTTCTCCCATGCAATAGTTTCTCCGCTCGATTCTGCAGTCGATTCTCTTATCTTCCGCTCGTTTTTCTTATCTTTTTCCATTCACTGCTATCACAATCGAGTGGCGAAACGATCGAGCAGGAGATCGGACATGTTGGAAATTATCTATCGAGCCGTCTAAATTGCTCAAAAAAAGAACCGTGTATTCCCAGTATTAGGCACTAGGTGGCGGGTTAGGTTTAGGCACAATTAGGGAAGGGTTCAAGTGAAAGTGGGTCCCAGGTAATTACATAGTAGAATATTGGTGATATGAATGACCAATATTTTTAGTAACAGGACTACCTGTCGCCCAACTCATGTGGAAGCACTACAAAACACACGCCAAAAAGTAACAGTTATAATAGTGAACCTCCTGTGGTGCGACTGTACAATGGGACATAATACCCAACAATTCAAAATCAGGGTCTCAGTGCACATACAAAATATGTGGGTGGACAGCCACCACATTGAGTCAGTCTGTGAATGTGAATGAATGCGACCTGGCAGTCCAGCATTTTTTATGATCGATGGAAGAGCCAGGAGTCATGGGAATATTCTGCACCTGTCCAGGAAAGACAGAAATGGGAGAACCTGCAGAAGTCAATGCTTTAGGGCCCATGCACACTAGAAGCGCTTTTCTTTTTTTTTTTTTTATTATTCTCTTTTCTCAAGCTCAGCCTCCCCACCGGGTTATATCCTGATTAGAGTAAGGCATTTGCCTTAAGTCAGGAGCTCTTTGCATCATTGCTTGAAAAAAAAAAGAAGCAAAACAAATTTTTAATAATCATGGCTACAAATGAGCATAGTTGCTATCCCAAAGATAGTATGAGCTCTAAACCGGTGTCTTTTCAAATTTAAAAGTGCAATAACCCATTGCGCCCCCATATTTCCCCACCCCCAACCCCACTCCACCCATACAACTTTCATACATACCTCAACTAACATACCTCAAGCACGTCCTTCCAGACTAGATTTAAGCCATCCCTAGACCTTCACTTCAATGGAATGCTGATCGTTAATCGCTTGTCCTCCATCTCACCCTGCCCACGCCGGAGGCCTCAGCCTTATCCTACATAACTATAGAAGGGAAGATTCTCCTCATGTTACCCCACATTTCTTTAATTTTTATATGTTGTATTGAACTTGTTTCAGGTGTGACAATGTTTGACCTTTCATAAATAATTTCCATTTCCCTAACCCATTCTGAGAAGTTGGGACGGACCAGACCCCGCCAGTTTTTGGCAATTAACTTTCTCATATACAGAGTACCCACCTCTTTTAAAAAAACACCTTCTCTATTATCTTCCTCATTAGCTATACCAAATATTGCGTTGGTTAATGACAGATTGAAATTTCTATCTATCACCTGTTTGCCGAAGTCAGTAAGTTCATTCCACAGGGATGACACGAATGGACAGCTCCACCACATGTGTATTTCTGACCCCCCTGTCCGTCCACATCTCCAGCATGTGTCACCCAACGCTCTGTTGAATTTTCCTGCCCGTTCTGGTGTCAAGTACCACCTTGACACCAGCTTGTATTGCATCATTTGTACGTCTGTGTCCGGGCCTAACCATATACTGGACCAGATTATAGGCCATTTTTCTCCCAAGGTAGTTTTTAAGTTAAGCTCCCATTTTTTGCTGTAGGGAGGTAGATCACCTTGATCAGTAGTTTTTAAAAAGTTATACAGAGAAAACAATATCTTTGGTGGTCTTTTATTAAGGAGGAGAGATTTTTCAAATATATTCACGTCCTTCCTAATGGGCATATTTTTGTCCATATAACTTTTAATTTGAATGAACCACCAGCAAGTATTTACTTGTTGGTCCCTCAACAATCCGGAGATTCCCAGCTCCTTGTTACCATAAATATGAATTAGCCGCATGTCTTTATTCAAACCGTTTTTGGAGAACCACCCTGCTGAAGATGCGGGCGGAAATTCCTGATTGTGTCTTAGGGATGTCATGAGTGAAAGACCTCCCCTTATCTGCCATAATTTCATTTGTTTATACAAAACTCCTAACGTGGGTTTAATTAAGGGGTGCGATGACGTCCCCCACATTCTACATATGTGGGCAGGATGCCAGGCAAATATCATGTCCAAGTTTAGCTCCTCTTTTTCTAATATCGTCCATATTTTTTTACCTGAATTTGTAGAGTATTCTAAATTCCAATCAATAACTCTTATTAAGTGTATACACTTATAATATGATAAAATATCAGGGGCCGCCATCCCACCCCTTGCCTTGAGTCTACTGATTGTATTGTAGCTTATTCTGCGAGAGCTTCTTGCCCAAATAAAATCCTGGAAAAGTCTGTTCCAACCCCTAAACCATGTGCCGGGGAGAGCAATTGGAATACACTGCATAAGGAATAAGATTTTGGGCAATATGCACATTTTTATTATCGAAATTCTTCCTATGGGGTTGAAGTAGGGCCGATCCCATCCCTTAAGTTTTTTTTTACTCTCTTCCATCAAATTTTTATAGTTATAATCGAATAGTTTATCTGTTTCACCACAGAGCTTTATACCCAAATATTTTATTACTTTGACCCAAGCAAATGTATTAAATTTCTTCACCCTTGTTTTTGTTTCTGGTGAGCAGCCAAGATTAAGAATTAAGCTTTTTTCCATATTTATCTTAAAGTTGGAACTATTCCCAAAGCTATTCAAGATTTGCTCACACCTATGCAGGGATGCTACAGGGTCTCTTAATACCAACAGGAGGTCGTCTGCGTATGCCAATATTTTGATGTTGTCTCCACCCACTGTTACCCCCTTTATTTTAGCGTCATTCTGAATAGTACGTAACAGGGGTTCCAAACATAAGTTAAAGAGTCCCGGTGAGAGAGGGCAAGCCTGTCGAACCCCGTTTGAAAGTGTAAAGGTCTTAGAGGCAGAGGAGTTTATTATTAATTGTGCACTTATGTTGCTATATAACATCTTAATTCTATCAATAAAGAGGGGACCTATGCCAAAGCTTTTTAGACAATTAAATATAAAGTCGTGGGAAATACGGTCGAATGCTTTTTCTGCATCAATTGCTATCAAGATTGTTTCCTCTTTTTGCACTTTACTATTATGAATAATATCAATAGCTGTATATATGTTTTCCTGAAGATGTCTATTTTTCCTGAAACCCGTTTGTTGTCTCCCCAAGATTGCCTCCAGGGCCTCCTCCAGTCTATGCGCCAATATGCTTGAGTAAAGTTTAACATCTGTGTTTATTAGTGATATTGGCCTAAAGTTTGCGCAATTTTGCGACTCTTTACCCTCTTTAGGTATAAGGGTGATAAGAGCATTATTAGTAGAATCGGTAAAGGTGGCGTTTTTTGATTTGTTATTAACCATTCTGCAGAAAAGAGGAGCCAATTCTTTAGAAAAATAATTATAGAATTCAGTACAAAAGCCGTCCTCCCCGGGACTCTTTCCCCTCTTGCCCCTATCTGCTGCCGCAATAAATTCTGAGTCGATTATTATTTCTTCCAAAGTTCGTTGAAGTTCAAGACTTATTTTTGGGAGCTCAAACTGCTCCAGAAACACATTTGGTGCTTTAAATTCCGAAGTTTTAATGTTATAGAGATCCGTATAGAAGTCGACGAAGGCCTTGCTGATTCCCTCCTGTTCGTACATCATGTTGCCCTTATCATCACTAATTTTAGCTATAAACCTTGCCGCTGATTCTTTTTTTTTTAATTAATTCTGCTAATACTTTCCCTGGTTTGTTTTTACCTTTTCTAAACATTTCAGAAGAAGTTTGGTAATTTTTCTTGCCTTCTGAGTCAAGGATCTGATTTAATTCATTCCTTATTTTAAACATGAGCTGGGGGGAATTAGAGCTAGAATTGGGGTTTTTATGATCTCTTTCTAATTCTGCTAATTCGTCCAGCAGGGTTTTGATTTTTTCCTTTCTAGCTTTATTTTTCCTCGCGTTTACCCCTATGAGCACCCCCCTGATCACACACTTCATAGTATCCCATATGATCTCCGGAGAGTGCCCATCATTATCATTATATTCCAAAAACTCCAAAATGCTCCCCCTAACTTTCTCTCTTACCTTCTCCTCCTCTAGTAACTTTGGGTCTAATCTCCACCTTACCTTACCTGTGAGCTTGTCTGAAAGTTTCAGTGTAAGTTGTACTGGAGCGTGATCTGAAAATGTGAAATTGCCAATGTTTGTTTCGATTACCTCTGCTATATAAGCATGGGGTATAAGCCAGTAGTCAATTCTTGAATAGCTTTTGTGAGGGGGTGAGAAATATGTGAAATCTTTAACTGATGGATTCTTTATCCGCCAAATATCGATAAGTTTATTGGAATGCAAAACGTCTTTTAATTTATGCAGATTACCTGCTGAAGATTTTCTGCTTCCCTTGGAGCAATCTAATTCTGGGTCTAGAGCTAGATTAAAGTCACCACCCAGTATGATCATTCCCTTAGCAATTTTACTTACTTTATTAAGGAATTTGCATAGGTAATCCAATTGGCCCTTGTTTGGTGCATATGTATTTGCGATTGTTACAGGGATTCCTCTTACTCTCCCCAGCACTATCAGGTCTCTGGCTTCCTTGTCTCTATATACTTTATCAATTATAAACTCAAGTTTTGAGCTAATGATAATGGCTACACCACAGGTTTTTTTTCTTTGGTTATCATTAGTGATCCATTGTCTATACCTCTTATCGAAAAAGATAGGGGTTTTTCCAGTTTTAAAATGTGTTTCTTGTATAAGGGCAATATCGATTTTCTTTCTAATCAATCCATCTATTATTCTACCCCGCTTTTGGCCTGAGTTGGCCCCTTTAACGTTAATAGTAATCAATTTTAATGAATCCAGTTTATTGTGAATATAAAAACATACGAAAGAACAGGAGTTTTATAGACATAATAGGACGCTCTTATTGCTACCTCTAGCCTGAAAGACCATTCATACACAACATACATGCCAATCACACCCTTTAAGTCCAGTTTGGATGGCCAGAGAATAAGGATCCCCATCTCTGGTTGTTTCCAACTTCCAACCTTGAATCTTTTGAATCTTTTACAAACTGATCAAGGTGGACCTGAGTAACCGGACCCCCTCCCCCTCCACCTCCCGGCCCATGACTTCATTTTTCCCCCTCAATCCTCCCATTCTTTAATTTCAATAATGGGCAAATTCATGAAAGCCAGAAAGGGTTGCAATGGTTCGCCATCTTTAAGTACTGAGGATTTGGTGCCTATTTTTGCTCTCAAAGACAGGGGGAAACCCCATTTATACTGCCTGCCAGCCACCACATTGAGTCAGTCTGTGAATGTGAATGAATGCGACCTGGCAGTCCAGCATTTTTTATGATCGATGGAAGAGCCAGGAGTCATGGGAATATTCTGCACCTGTCCAGGAAAGACAGAAATGGGAGAACCTGCAGAAGTCAATGCTTTAGGGCCCATGCACACTAGAAGCGCTTTTCTGAGCGTTTTGCGAATGATTAGCTCCCATTCGCTTTCAGTAAAAATCTTGGAAAATCTTGGAAAAATCGCCACAATTTCGCGATCACGTACGCAAATCCACATTGATTTTTCTGCGATTTTAATGAAAGTGAATGGGAGCGATTTTAAAAATGCTAATCAATCACAAAACACTCAGAAAAGCGCTTCTAGTGTGAATGGGCCCTCATACTTGATGCTAAAAATGTAAGATCAATTGAGCAACATTCATTTTTTAACATTTTATGGTTTTACACTGTTGGATTGCATTTTATGTTTTAGGTGCTGATATTTCCCTAAGTTCCTGTTGATCTTTTTGGCAGTGTGTGCCAAGTCTTTAGAATACAAAAATCCAGGAACAATTGTGTCTACTTGCAGATAAGAAACTGCTAAAACTCAATACCTCATGTCCAGTTGGTTTATGGTAGGTGACTTTTGGTGGAATCTGGATCTTAAAAAGGGACCCCAGATTTGGCTACTGACCCCCCTGCCCATCCATGGGTAAATGTTACATTAGTACAACTTACAAATTCCTGAAAACAGTTACAAGTGAAAGAAACTCTATACCATAATTAACAAAAGTTTTTCTTTTTGTCCCTTGCCATTATCCACATCTTCAAATCTTTGCCAAACATTGTAATCCTCAGAGGTGTTTTGTGGATAGTCACTGAAATTCCATGTTGGGGCTAATTTTATGCAAATATATGCTTGTTTAAAAATGGACCAATCAAATGCAGCCCCTGCGGTCACAACAAATACACATTTGATCCAGGCTTTTCCTGTTTATGCACTATTTAAAGGGACTCCGACCAGTACTGAAAAGTGCTTAAAAATGCATACCTTTCTGTAGCTTGTGCTCTCCTCTTTCATTTGATGCCGATGAATCACCGTTCTACACCAAATAGTTTTCGTTCAATTTAAAAATGGCGGCCGCATCTTGGCTATGTTATAACTTCCGGGTCACCCCTGTCCAGATGAGTAATCCTCTCTGTTAGAGAAGTGCATCACTTAATGAAGCAGGAAGAAGAAGTGACACGCATGTCCATTGAACAAATGAAGGAAGCAGGAAGAGGAAGTTACATGCATGGCCATTGTAAGAGGCCCCCCTCCAGAGGGGTCATAGCACAACTTTGTATGAAGTCATCTGGCCCCATACATTTTATAGCGGCAATACCAGGGAAAGTTTGGATAAAACAAGTGGCTGGTTAGTGGGCTGACACACTCAATTGTTTGTGGGTATGCTTAAAGGCATACCCATGAGAGGTTCTCGGAATCCCTTTAACCACTTGCCGACCGCACGCTTATACCGTGCGTCGGCAAAGTGGCAGCTGCAGGACCAGCGACGCAGTACTGCGTCGCCGGCTGCAGCCTGATTAACGAGCGATCGCGCGGCTGTAGCCGCGCGATCGCTACGTCACACTCTTCGGCCCCCATGTGACTTCAGCCCGCCGGCCAATCAGCAGCGCCGGCGGGCTGTAAAAATTCAAATTGGCCTATAGAATGAGTATAATACAGTTTGTTTACGTAACAAACTGTATTATACTGCCTGCCTCCCGCTGGTGGTCACACTTAGCGATCGACCACCAGCGAGGAGAGCAGGCACAGTAAGAGTGCACACACAGACACTTTAGGAGCCCCACAGACCCCCCGATCACCCGCAGCACCCATCAGACACCCCCCTGTACCCCCCTGCAGCCCGCAGATCAGACCTAACCACCCCCCATATCACCCATCAATAAATCCCTGTCACCACCTGTCACTTCTATCCATCAGAGCAGACCCCCAACTACCCCTTAGGGGTATCTGATCACCCCCACACCTCCAGATCTCCCCCCGACCCCCCCCCCCTGTATACTGAACCTATCTATCTCCCCTGCATCTGTCTATCTCCCCAGTGATCAGCTGCCAATCACCTATCAGTCACCTGTCAATCATCCCTTGTCACCACCTGTCACTGCCCCCCATTAGATCAGACCCCCAACTGCCCCTTAGGGGTATCTGATCACCCCCCACCCCTTCAGATCTCCCCCCCCCCCCCCGTATACTGCATCTATCTTCCCTGTAATTGCCCGCTGATCAGCTGTCAATCACCTATCCGTCACCTGTCAATCATCCCTTGTCACCACCTGCCACTGCCCCCCATCAGATCAGACCCCCAACTGCCCATTAGGGGCTTCTGATCACCCACCCACCCTTTCAGATCCCTCCGAGACACCCCCCCCTGATCACATCAGCAGTCCATTGTTTACATCTGTTTTTCCCTGTAAACACCCACTTATCACCCGTCAATAACCCATCTATCACCACCTGTCACTCCTATCCATCAGATTAGACCCCCAACTACCCCTTAGGGGTATCTGATCACCCCCCACCCCTTCCGATCCTCCCCACACCGTCCTAGTTCATTGATTGCGTATATTCTCCCCCCTGCCATTGTGTATCTTATCTCCTGTCTGTAAGGCTTGATTGTGCTTTGTTTGGCTACAATTGTCTCAATTGCACTGTGATTGGCATCGATTGTCGTGTGATTGGCTTCGATTGTCACGTAATTGGGCTTCGATTGTCGCGTGATTGGCTTCAATTGCCCGTAATTGGTTTTGATTGTGCCAATTGCCCACTGATTGGCTGTTTTGCCCTGTGATTAGCATCGATTGTCGTGTGATTGGCTTCAATTGTCACGTAATTGGTTTTTGATTGTCACGTTATTGGATTCAATTGGTCCGTGATTGGCTTTGATTGCGCCGATTGCTGTAATTGTGTTGTAATTGTCTCGTGATTGTTTTTGATTATTTGTGATTGCTCTCTGATCCCCAACCCCCCCCCCCCCCCCCCCTCACCATCACCATCACTATCACTGTCCTAGTGATCTAAAAACTTTTTTAGTATCACTAGTGGTAACAAACAGTTAGGCCAGTTATCTAAGCAAAAGGGTTGTTAGTGTCAGTTAGTGCTCAGCCCACTGCACCACAGTCACTAATTAGCGTCATCACTGTCGCTAATCAGCATTGGTACTATATAGTATCTGTAAGTGATTATTAGTGATCACAGTCAGATCTATATTAGGGTCTCTAGGATCCACAAAAAAACACAGTGTTTGCCCGATCAGACCTGATCGTTCGCCTGCACTGCGTTCAGCCCGCCCCACCGCAGTGACAGAAATTTCTTTTTTCTGATCACTGCAAAAAACACTGTACACAAGCTGTGGCACTGTAAACATCAGTTTTGATTTTTTTTATCTAAACTCAGTGACCACAGCTTTCTACCTCTCAAGTACTCCCTTTCGCTAGGTAGGTGCTCTTTTCCTGGGTAGTCTCAGAGGAATACCTCCTAAATTTAGCAGGCCACCATGGCAAAAAAGAGGTTTTCCAATGAAGACATCTACAGGTACATGGACCAGTCGGATGAGGATGATTGGGTCGACTTATTCGACGAATCTTCGGGTTCAGAGTACGATCCTGTAGACAGCAGTGGCTCTCAGACCGATAGTTCCGATGACGAGGTTGAGGTCCCGGCTAGAGCCAGGCGTACCACACCCCATGTCACTGGACTGCAGGTGGCGGAAGATCAGTCTCAAGGGCAGCAGAGTGGCGCTGATCTGATTTTTCTTGGTGAGGCATGCACCAGCAGCGCAGCATCTCCTGGGCCTATCAACACCAGTACTTCCGCAGAAGACCCTGATGAAGTGGCGGACACCATCCTGGAAGTAGAAACTGGTTCGGTGGTACGTGAATTAAGATCCGATCCGCAGCCACCAAGTAGACGGGCCCGTACTCCCATTGGTTTTCCAGAGGTGCTGGCAAACCCTGATTGGCATTCCCCTGATCCCGCCGCACCCATACTGCCCCCTTTCACCGCCCAGTCTGGAGTCCAGGTGGAGACAGTTGAACTAGGATCGGCCCTAGACTTTTTTGAACTGTTCCTCACCCAGGATCTCCTTGACTTAATTGTGGCTGAGACCAACCTATATGCCACACAATTTATAACCGCCCATCCGAAAAGCTGCCACGCCCAGCCTTTTCGGTGGAAACCACTCCAAGTTTCCGAACTTAAAATTTTTTTGGGCCTTCTCCTCAACATGGGTATTACTAAAAAAAATGTATTGCGCTCTTATTGGTCTACACGCCAAATACATAACATGCCCGTGTTCTCTGCTGCCATGTCCAGGACGCGATTTGAGATCATCCTGCGCTTCCTGCATTTCAATGACAACGACACCTGTCATGAAAGAGACCACCCAGCTTATGACCGGCTCCACAAAATTCGGCCCCTCATAGACCACCTGTCATCCACATTTGCAGATGCTTATACCCCTGAACAGAACATCTGTGTAGATGAGTCCCTCGTACATTTTACCGGGCGCCTTGGCATCAAACAGTACATCCCAAGCAAGCGCGCCCGGTATGGGGTGAAACTGTATAAGCTCTGTGATAGGGCCACAGGCTATACATCTCGTTTTAGGGTCTATGAGGGAAAAGACTCAAAATTGGAGCCGGTCGGATGTCCTGACTACCTGGGGAGCAGTGGAAAGATTGTGTGGGACTTGGTGTCACCCTTGTTCCAGAAGGGGTACCATCTTTATGTGGACAACTTTTACACAAGTGTGGCCCTCTTTCAGCACTTAAAGTTAGAAGGAATCCGATGCTGTGGCACCGTGCGGCCTAGTCGCCGGGGCTTCCCCCAACAGCTCGTTAACACCAGACTTCAACGGGGGGAGAGGGCCGCCTTGTGTACCGATGACTTGCTCTCGGTGAAATGGAAGGACAAGAGGGACGTTTACCTTCTGTCTACCATTCACACAGACACGACAGTACAAATTACACGGGCAACAGAGGTCATTGAAAAGCCCCTCGCTGTCCACAGCTATAATGCCAACATGGGAGGGGTGGACTTCAATGACCAGATGTTAGGGCCCTATTTAATTTCCCGGAAAACCAGACGCTGGTATAAGAAAGTGTCTGTGTATTTAATTCAATTGGCGATGTACAACAGCTTTGTTCTCTACAGTAAGGCTGGGAGAACTGGATCTTTCCTTCAATTCCAGGAAGACATTGTTTCGGCACTCCTCTATCCAGAAGGTGACAGAGCCCAACCCCCAAATGCAACTAGCCGGCTGCATGGAAGGCATTACGCCTACCCGATTCCCAGTACCCCAACTCAACGCAACCCCAGAAAAAGATGTCGTGTCTGCAGCAAGGCTGGAATAAGGCATGACACCCCCGTTTACTGTCCCCGCTGTCCTGACCAGCCTGACCTATGCCTAGGGGAGTGTTATGAGAGGTACCACGAGAAGGCACACTTTTAGAACCTAGGGAACTACAGACACAGCAGTAGGCACACAAGGGTCTCTCAGTGCTATTTCACACTGGCGCGATGCGTTAGGGCAAATTGCCTAGCAAAAGTCACACTTTGCGGTCCCCCCCTACGCCGGAAGTGCTTGACTTAACGCTAGTGCATGCCTACGTTACTGCGTGGCTTCTGCGGCAATTTGGGTCGGCCCGGAAGTCATGTTAGTCTACGGCGACGCAGTTAATTACTAGGCCGAATGCTACTCTTGTGGTATTCCCTGAAGATCTATTTTGGGCGAGACGGTGCGGCGGGCTCGACCGACCGGATAGGCCAGTATGCAGTGTGAACCCAAACATCAGGTTTTGAGAGATCCAAATACACTGGCCTGCCAGAAACCTCTCCTTTCACTTGGGACAGAATGCATAATGTACTTCGCCACATATCTGTGCGATTTGCACTTTGCACATTGACCCATGGGGGAGGAGAAGTTTATCCTCAGCTCGCAGGTAAAAAAAAACAAAAAAAAAAAAAAACAGGTAAGCAAAAAAGTTAATATTTGGTTACCAATGTTATTGTTTGGTTTGAACATATTTAATAAAGTTTAAAAAGTTAATGTTATTGAAGTGCTTTGCTGCTTGCTTTTTTTTTTTTTTTTTTTTTTTTTCTTTTCTTCTTCTCTCTTTTTTTCCAACCGACCAATCAGCTGCAGCACTGATGATGCATCCTGACAGAAGCATTGCGCTTCTGTCAGGTTACACAAAATCGGTGCATGCAGCGCTGTAGGACGAGATTTCTCCTCCACAGTAAAAAAGATACGTTTGCCGAGGCATATGGGCCAAGGTGTGGTGTTGGGGATTCATATGCTTTGGCAAGCACTTTGTATCAAAAAAGAACTCAAGCAATGATTTCTCCATTCACATCGATCAATGTGGATGAATAAATCAGGATTGCCTGGGCATACGAGCTGGTGGGTTTGGATTTTTGGGGTGGCAGCTCCTATGTCCAGGCGGACGCCTTCCCCTCCTTTTTGTTTTGTTTTTTTCGTTTTTCTTCTCTCTTTTTTCTATCCAGACCGACCGACCGACCAATCAGCTGCAGCACTGATGGTGCATCCTGACAGAAGCATTGCGCTTCTGTCAGGTTACACAAAATCGGTGCATGCAGCGCTGTAGGACGAGATTTCTCCTCCACAGTAAAAAAGATACGTTTGCCGAGGCATATGGGCCAAGGTGTGGTGTTGGGGATTCATATGCTTTGGCAAGCACTTTGTATCAAAAAAGAACTCAAGCAATGATTTCTCCATTCACATCGATCAATGTGGATGAATAAATCAGGATTGCCTGGGCATACGAGCTGGTGGGTTTGGATTTTTGGGGTGGCAGCTCCTATGTCCAGGCGGACGCCTTCCCCTCCTTTTTGTTTTGTTTTTTTCGTTTTTCTTCTCTCTTTTTTCTATCCAGACCGACCGACCGACCAATCAGCTGCAGCACTGATGGTGCATCCTGACAGAAGCATTGCGCTTCTGTCAGGTTACACAAAATCAGTGCATGCAGCGCTGTAGGACGAGATTTCTCCTCCACAGTAAAAAAGATACGTTTGCCGAGGCATATGGGCCAAGGTGTGGTGTTGGGGTTCATATGCTTTGGCAAGCACTTTGTATCAAAAAAGAACTCAAGCAATGATTTCTCCATTCACATCGATCAATGTGGATGAATAAATCAGGATTGCCTGGGCATACGAGCTGGTGGGTTTGGATTTTTGGGGTGGCAGCTCCTATGTCTCTCTTTCTTTTCTTTTTGTTTCACATTTTTTGGCAGATATTTGTTCATCCACATTGATCGATGCGAATGAAGGGATGTTTGCCGTTCATTTTTCCTTTCAGCCCAGAATGCACTACCTGTATGCCCAATATAAGGAGTATAGCAGAAATACTGGCCATACATGTAATGATTGCAGAGGCCCTAAAATGCCAGGACAGACCCCACAAATGACCCCATTTTGGAAAGAGGACACCCCAAAGTATTCCGTGAGGTGCATGGTGAGTTCATAGAAGATTTTGTTTTTTGTCACAAGTTAGCATAAATTGTTGTTTTTTTTTTTTTTTTTCACAAAGTATCCTTTTCTGCTAACTTGTGACAAAAAAGAATTTTTTTTATAAACTCACCATGCCCCTCATGGAATACTTTGTGGTGTCTTATTTTTAAAATGGGGTCATTTGTGGGGTTTGTTAACTGTCCTGTCATGTGGGGGGGGGGGGGCTAAATTGTGAGCACCCCTGTAAAGCCCAAAGGTAGTCATTGCACGTTGGGCCCCTTAGCGCAGTTAGGCTGCAAAAAAGTGCCACACGTGCTATCGCCGTACCCGGGAGAAGTAGACCAATGTGTTTTAGGGTGTATTTTTACACATACCCATGATGGGTAGAAGAAATCACTCTGTAAATGACAATTTTTTGATTTTTTTTACACACATTTGTCCATTTACAGAGATATTTCTCCCACCCAATATGGGTATGTGTAAAAATACACCCCAAAACACATTGTACTACTTCTCCCGAGTACGGCAATACCACATGTGTGGCCCTTTTTTGCACCCTAACTGCGCTAAGGGGCCCAGAGTCCAATGAGTACCGTTAGCATTTCACAGGTCATTTTGAGAAATTTGGTTTCAAGACTACTCCTCACGGTTTAGGGCCCCTAAAATGCCAGAGCAGTATAGGAACCCCACAAATGACCCCATTTTAGAAAGAAGACACCCCAAGGTACTCAATTAGGAGTATGGTGAGTTCATAGAAGATTTTACTTTTTGTCACAAGTTAGCGGAAAATGATTGTTAATGGGTTTTTTTACCAAGTGTCATTTTCCGCTAACTTGTGACAAAAAATAAAATCTTCTATGAACTCACCATACTCCTAACGGAATACCTTGGGATGTCCTCTTTGTAAAATGGGGTCATTTGTGGGGTTCCTATACTGCTCTGGCATTTTAGGGGCCCTAAACCGTGAGGAGTAGTCTTGAAACCAAATTTCTCAAAATGACCTGTGAAATGGTAACGGTACTCATTGGACTCTGGGCCCCTTAGCGCAGTTAGGGTGCAAAAAAGTGCCACATATGTGGTATCGCTGTACTCGGGAGAAGTAGTACAATGTGTTTTGGGGTGTATTTTTACACATACCCATATTGGGTGGGAGAAATATCTCTGTAAATAGACAATTGTGTGTAAAGAAATCAAAAAATTGTCATTTACAGAGATATTTCTCCCACCCAATATGGGTATGTGTAAAAATACACCCCAAAACACATTGTACTACTTCTCCCGAGTACGGCGATACCACATGTGTGGCCCTTTTTTGCACCCTAACTGCGCTAAGGGGCCCAGAGTCCAATGAGTACCTTTAGCATTTCACAGGTCATTTTGAAACATTTGGTTTCAAGACTACTCCTCACGGTTTAGGGCCCCTAAAATGCCAGAGCAGTATAGGAACCCCACAAATGACCCCATTTTAGAAAGAAGACACCCCAAGGTACTCAATTAGGAGTATGGTGAGTTCATAGAAGATTTAGCTTTTTGTCACAAGTTAGCGGAAAATGATTTTTATTGGGTTTTTTTTTACCAAGTGTCATTTTCCACTAACTTGTGACAAAAAAAAAATCTTCTATGAACTCACCATACTCCTAACGGAATACCTTAGGATGTCCTCTTTGTAAAATGGGGTCATTTGTGGGGTTCCTATACTGTCCTGGCATTTTAGGGGCCCTAAACCGTGAGGAGTAGTCTTGAAACCAAACTTCTCAAAATGACCTGTGAAATGCTAACGGTACTCATTGGACTCTGGGCCCCTTAGCGCAGTTAGGATGCAAAAAAGTGCCACACATGTGGTACCGCCGTACTCAGGAGAAGTAGTATTATGTGTTTTGGGGTGTATTTTTACACATACCCATATTGGGTGGGAGAAATATCTCTGTAAATTGACAATTGTGTGTAAAGAAATCAAAAAAATGTCATTTACAGAGAGATTTCTCCCACCCAATATGGGTATGTGTAAAAATACACCCCAAAACACATTGTACTACTTCTCCCGAGTACGGCGATACCACATGTGTGGCACTTTTTTGCACCCTAACTGCGCTAAGGGGCCCAGAGTCCAATGAGTACCTTTAGCATTTCACAGGTCATTTTGAAACATTTGGTTTCAAGACTACTCCTCACGGTTTAGGGCCCCTAAAATGCCAGAGCAGTATAGGAACCCCACAAATGACCCCATTTTACAAAGAGGACATCCCAAGGTATTCCGTTAGGAGTATGGTGAGTTCATAGAAGATTTTATTTTTTGTCACAAGTTAGCGGAAAATGACACTTGGTAAAAAAACCCAATAACAATCATTTTCCGCTAACTTGTGACAAAAAGTAAAATCTTCTATGAACTCACCATACTCCTAATTGAGTACCTTGGGGTGTCTTCTTTGTAAAATGGGGTCATTTGTGGGGTTCCTATACTGCCCTGGCATTTTAGGGGCCCTAAACCGTGAGGAGTAGTCTTGAAACCAAATGTCTCAAAATGACCTGTGAAATCCTAAAGGTACTCATTGGACTTTGGGCCCCTTAGCGCAGTTAGGGTGCAAAAAAGTGCCACACATGTGGTATCGCCGTACTCAGGAGAAGTAGTACAATGTGTTTTGGGGTGTATTTTTATACATACCCATGCTGAGTGGGAGAAATAACTCTGTAAATGGACAATTGTGTGTAAAAAAATCAAAAAATTGTCATTTGCAGAGATATTTCTCCCACCCAGCATGGGTATGTGTAAAAATACACCCCAAAACACATTGTACTACTTCTCCCGAGTATAGCGATACCATATGTGTGACACTTTTTTGCAGCCAAACTGCGCTAAGAGGCCCACAGTGCAATGACTACTTTTAGGCTTTACAGGGGTGCTTACAATTCCGCACCCCCCAAAATGCCAGGACAGTAAACACACCCCATAAATGACCCCATTTTGAAAAATAGACACTTCAAGGTATTCATTGAGGGGCATGTTGAGTCCATGGCAGATTTCATTTTTTTTTTGTTACAAGTTAGCAGAAATGGAAACCTTTTTTTTTTTTTTTTTTTTGTGACAAACTGTCATTTTCCGCTAACTTGTGACAAAAAATAAAATCTTCTATGAACTCACTATGCCTCTCAGTGAATACTTTGGGATGTCTTCTTTCCAAAATGGGGTTATTTGTGGGGTATTTATACTATCCTGGAATTTTAGCACCTCATGAAACATGACAGGTAGTCAGGAAAGTCAGAGATGCTTAAAAATGGAAAAATTCACTTTTTGCACCATAGTTTGTAAACGCTATAACTTTTACCCAAACCAATAAATATACACTGAATGGGTTTTTTTTCATCAAAAACATGTTTGTCCACATTTTTCGCGCTGCATGTATACAGAAATTTTACTTTATTTGAAAAATGTCAGCACAGAAAGTTAAAAAAATCATTTTTTTGCCAAAATTCATGTCTTTTTTGATGAATATAATAAAAAGTAAAACTCGCAGCAGCAATCAAATAGCATCAAAAGAAAGCTGTATTAGTGAGAAGAAAAGGAGCCAAAATTCATTTAGGTGGTAGGTTGTATGAGCGAGCAATAAACCGTTAAAGCTGCAGTGGTCTGAATGGAAAAAACAGCGCTGGTCCTTAAGGGGGGGTAAAGGCTGAGTCCTCAAGTGGTTAAGTTGCAGATAAATACAAACTATTAATTGCATTTATTTTCAAAGAATCCTCACTTTACAACGTTTCTTCAACAAGTGCCTAAAACTATATAACGACACCTCTACACAAACTCCATGAGGTGGCATTGAATATTATCAACACATGCAATCCATATCAATTGTTTGTTAATAGTTAAAATATTTTTTTAATATTTTTTCCTCAGATCTTTACCTGTAAATTCTCTGGAAATTAGAGGAACCTGTTCAGTTTCTGAGCTGACAGCTCTGAATAGAAAAGTCTCAGCTCAGGAAACAAGGTTCCTGCCTGTGAAAACTGTAAGAACAGTTGTAAAGGCACTGAGTATTTGTCAAAATTAGGAAACAAAGCATGAGACAGAGCAGAAAAGACTGATGTTAGCAGCCGCAGAAAACAGGTAATAAAGGAATGAATATATAAAAAATGAACTGACATGTCTGCAGAGATGCTTTCATTCAAAATGGAACAAAGGTTTCCTAACAACCTAGCACAGTGATGGCTAACCTTGGCACTCCAGTTGTGGTGGAACTACAAGTCCCATGAGGCATTGCAATACACTGACAGCTCTACACATAACTCGGGGAGGCAGAGGCATAATGGGAGTTGTAGTTTTGGCACAGCTGGAGTGCCAAGGTTAGCCATCACTGACCTAGCATTACAAATAGACAACCCTTTTGTTTAATATAAAAATGCAAATATATATTTCTTTGCTTCACAATACCTTTTTAAAGTAGAATTTCCAAGAGAAGAGACCCAGCACTGTCTTCAACTGTATTTCAAGCTCTTTATTTTTAAAGCATCAAAAACATAAAAAAAAACAAGTCTGACGTTTTGAGAGGAGATTCCTCTCTTTATAAAGCCGACAAGCCCTCTGAATATATATAACTTCAATCAGCTTTAAATAGTGGTTGCTCCACTAGGGAACCAATCAGAATGGTCTGGACGCCCTGTCGCCAACTAATCAGGCTAAGTTCCTAAATATAAAACCTCCCATCCAGTGGAGGACCTGATGGGGAACGGCATCAATTTTAGATTTAAAAAAAAAGAGAAACTCCAACCAAGAATTTAACTTTATCTCAATCAGTAGCTGACACCCCCTTTTACATGAGAAATCTATTGCTTTTCACAAACAGATCACCAGGGGGCGCTCTATGGCTTATATTGTGGTGAAACCCCTCCCACAAGAAGCTCTGAGGACCGCGGTACTTTTGACAGTTTGCCACAATGTAACAAGGTTCACAGACAGGAAATAGCTGTTTACAGCTGTCTCTAACAGCCAAAACAGCTAGCAGCAGCTACATAACCTGCCTACAGTAAAAATGTCACCATGTAATAAATGTCAGAATGTAAATCGGGGAGAGGAAATATTTTACAATGGGCAAACACTGACTAAATCATTTGTACATAATTATTGTAAAAATGAAGCACTTTTTTTAATTACATTGTTTTCACTGGAGTTCCTCTTTAAGTACCAGCGGTCTCTGCCCCTTTAAGGACCAGGGACCGCTGGTACAGAAACAATGGAATCCCGACGAATCGCCACACATATCCGCCGTCACCACCGCACGTCGGGAACCTGGGCTACCCACTCTGCCGTCTCTATGACGGCAGAGTTCCTGTGAGCCGGCCAGGAGCCGCTTTCATTGGCTCCTGACCGTGTCTATCAATGTAAGCCAATGGGAATTGCTTAGACTGAAAGACAGGGTCAGGAGCCAATGAAAGCTTCTGACCCCCTCACATAGCTCTGCCGTCAGAGACAGGCAGAGTAAGTGAGCGGCGGCGAGAGACGGTGGGGATTCAGCTGCGAGATCGACGAAAACGGCGGATGTGCGCAGCGGTGGTTAGTTGAAATCTATGCCCCTGCAGCCAGCAGATAGCCATCAAAACAGGGCATAGATTTCAATTAGCAAGGTCCTAAAGTGGTTAAACGAACGGCCGCAGTTTTACACGTCACGTATGTGCGGAATCATATTTTAGCAATACACTTTCGTACACGTCATTGATTTGCCAACAGGTGAGCGTCACTTTCTGCTTGATTGGCTGCCAGATGGGATGCCCAAAGGACTGGTTTTGGCGGTGCGGCTCCCGGGACGCGCCATTACCGTCAATCCACAGTGTGAAACCGGCCTTAGACTCCTTTCACACTGCATCCATTTGCATTCTGTCACAACGGAGAATATAATCTCATTGTATCGCAATGCAATTATATTTCAGAGCACTGCAATGCTTCCATCGCCGTGGAAATCGCATGGAAACCGCATGGAAACCCATCGGAAGCTTCAAACACAACGTGACGCTGGTAGTGTACTAGGCCCCATAGACTTTCTTTGTTGTAGCACGACTCTGTGTGCAGAAAGGGTAACGCAATGCAAAAAAAAAGTGTATATGTGTAAAAGGGGCCTCAATGGTACATTGAAATCGGTGCATCAGCAGTGTGGTGGCTTTAGTTGGAATAACGTGGGTGTTTACAGTGAAGCATACTTTTAATATACATTATGCTTTACAGTGCATTGATTATCCACAATGTAATTATTCATCACCGCTGTGATACTAATCATGCATAGTGTGAAACAACCCTTAATGTTCTGTTAATCATTACTTCAGTAAACATCAGAACAGTATTTTATTACTGATCCCAGTAGTACAGTAGGAGCAGGACATATGTAATGATGAATTGGTTTGCTTTTTTTCTACTCTATCATATTGCAAATTGCTCTCTTTAAGAAGGAGATATATACCAATGGGGAAGCTGAACACTGCATCCTGATAGCTGAGCTCAAGATCTTTTTTCTATGGGTGGCTGAAGTACTCGGCTGTTGGGAGGTTTCAGCCACAATTACGTGCAGCCTAATGATAGTGTTTGGTAACACCACGTATGTCACACTAGCTGATGGCTCGGCATTGCTCGGGTATGTATTTGGCTGGTGTTGGCGCCTCCCACTTTTTCTAACCCTAACACACAATTACTCAATGACCTAGTTCAGTGATGGCTAACCTTGGCACTCCAGCTGTGACAAAACTACAAATCCCATTATGCCTCTGCCTCCCCAAGTTATGCTTAGAGCTGTCAGAATATTGCAATGCCGCATAGGACATGTAGTTCCACCACAGCTGGAGTGCCAAGGTTAGCCATCACTGACCTAGTTTGTGAGCTTTGCGGTCTTCATCGGACATCAATAAATTGCATTGAAATGAAACAAATCTGATTGGCTGAGGCTCCACCCCCCTTTTCTGAATTTGAACCCCAGTCACCCAATTACCAACTGTACTAGGTTTGAGGCTTGTGCCATTGACCGTACAAGAATGGCAGCAATTAAATATTCCCCTTGAAAAATCAATAGATGCATTTTGATTGGCTTTTGTAGAACAGGAGCAGCTGACAGGTGGTGAATTCACTGCTTTGAGCTTCCTGTGGAAAAGATGCCTTAGTTGATTCCTTTGCATCTATAGGAAGACAATATTCAGGTTTGTACAAAAATGCTCATGGACTATTGACCAAATCACATACATAGCATCATATTGCTATGTATGTAGCAATTAATTTAATAATTCAATGTAGAAACACATATATAAAACAAATAAACAATATATGTACAGTGCTCCATTCTATTGTGCACTGTACATATATTGTTTATTTGTTTTATATACTGTATGCGTTTCTACATTGAATTATTAAATTAATTGCTACATATGATGATTGGTCTCAATAGTCCTTGAGCGCACCCTATTGCATTTATGTACAATTTCACTCTTTGGTGTTGGGGATACCACCTTTTTTAGGGTAGCAGCAGAATTACGGTTTAAATATAAATCAATACCTCTGAGCGCAGGAACTACAACTCTATTGCTCAATATTCAGGTTGGATTTGCATTGCATAGCATGGTGTAAATAAGCCATTTGCATTGATTATTATGGAGCAGATACTGTAGATGTAAATAAAAAGCATTTAGGCCTCATTCCCAGGACATGCGTTGCTGTTCGTATTTCAGCAGTGCATATAGTGAGCGTTACGCATTCGAGATTGCATACATTGCACAGTCTAACATTCCAGAGTTGTAGACTTTTTGTCTGTAAAAAAGTGCTGTCCACTGAGTGTCATTCATTGATCAGCATCAGGGGCAAATCCAGGATTTCCAAGGGGGGGGGTTCCTGAAAGTGGCGTGTGGGCGTGGCCAAAATATAGTGTGGGTGGAGCCAAATACTAGCAGTTTCTAGGCTAAATTGCACCCAGGGTGAGGGCGTAAAATGCGCCCCCAACATGGAGACAGGTATAGGTGCCCACAGTATAGGTAGCAGTATAGGTAGCCAGCTATAGGTCCCCCCCCCCAGTATAGGTAGCCCATATAGTTGCCCCCAGTATAGGTTAGAAAGGTATATGCCCTCCAGTATAGGTTAGATAGGTATATGCCCCCCAGTATAGGTTAGATAGGTATATGCCCCCCAGGATAGATTAGATAGGTATATGCCCCCCAGTATAGGTTAGATAGGTATATGCCCCCCAGTATAGGTTAGATAGGTATATGCCCCCCAGGATAGATTAGATAGGTATATGCCCCCCAGTATAGGTTAGATAGGTATATGCCCCCCAGTATAGGTTAGATAGGTATATGCCCCCCAGGATAGATTAGATAGGTATATGCCCCCCAGGATAGATTAGATAGGTATATGCCCCCTAGTATAGGTTAGATAAGTATATGCCCCCAGTATAGGTTAGATAGGTATATGCCCCCCAGGATAGATTAGATAGGTATATGCCCCCCAGGATAGATTAGATAGGTATATGCCCCCCAGGATAGATTAGATAGGTATATGCCCCCCAGTATAGGTTAGATAGGTATATGCCCCCCAGGATAGATTAGATAGGTAAATGCCCCCCAGGATAGATTAGATAGGTATATGCCCCCCAGTATAGGTTAGATAGGTATATGCCCCCCAGTATAGGTTAGATAGGTATATGCCCCCCAGTATAGGTTAGATAGGTATATGCCCCCCAGGATAGATTAGATAGGTATATGTCCCCCAGTATAAGTTAGATAAGTATATGCCCCCCAGTATAGGTTAGATAGGTATATGCCCCCCAGGATAGATTAGATAGGTATATGCCCCCCAGGATAGATTAGATAGGTATATGCCCCCCAGTATAGGTAAGATAGGTATATGCCCCCCAGTATAGGTTAGATAGGTATATGCCCCCCAGGATAGATTAGATAGGTATATGCCCCCCAGGATAGATTAGATAGGTATAGGAAGGTGCCCCTGTGTGGGGAGAAGATTGCCCGGGGGAGAAAAGACAGAATAAAATGATGGAGGCGCCAGCCACGCCAATAAGGGATGCGGGAGTCGGCTTTATTCCTCGCTCCCTCCCTCCCTCTGAATGCCCCCACCTGCGGTGAATGTGTGCCCGCCTCCCCCATGAGTGTGTGCGCAGCGGAGCGGTAGGTCCTCTTACCGCAGATCAGGCGCACCAGCAACTGGAGTCTCATGCTTCCTGTTTACCATGACGTCACAGGAAGCAGAGAGACTAGTTGCCGGTGCGCCTGATCTGCAGTAAGAGGACCTACCGCTCCGCTGCGCACACACTCATGGGGGAGCCGGGCACACATTCACCGCAGGTGGGGGCATTCAGAGGGAGGGAGGGAGCGAGGAATAAAGCCGGCTCCCGCATCCCTTATTGGCGCGGCTGGCGCCTCCATCATTTTATTCTGTCTTCTCTCCCCAGCCGGCCGGGCCATGCGGCAGCCCCACTTCCGGTCTCGGTGCAGGGGGGTGTTCTAGACACCCAGAACAACCCCTTCCGTGCGCCACTGAGCATAGCGATATGCAGGTGCCATGTATTACTGTATAATGCAGGGATGCAGGCGTTAGGTGTTGCTGTATAACACAGGTGCTGTGCCTTGCTGTATAATGCAGGTGGCATGCATTGCTGTATAACAAACAGGTGGAATAATTGCTGTATAACACAAGTGATGTATGTTGGTGTAAAATGCAGAACACATGCTTTGCTGTATAAGGAAAAAAAAACAAAACATGTAGGCCTCATTCCCAGGACATGTGTTGCTGTGCATATTTCATCAGCGCATATTGTGTGCGATACACATTAGAGAGTGCATAGACTGCAGTCTGACATTCCGTTGCTGTCAGGGGCGTATCTGGGTAATATAGAGCCTATGGCAAACACGGAAATTGCACCCCCCCTCAGAGCTCCCTTGCCCTCTAAAAACAGCATCCTTTCTCATGTACATGTGCATATCTCCCAACTTTTTCAGATGAGAAAGAGGGACACTTAAGCCACGCCCCTGCCACACCCCCAACACACCCCTAGTAATGCATACCATAAAAATATAAGAAAAATATGTTGTTTTATAATTCAAACCACACTGGTCCTTTCTATCCTGGTTCATTTTCCTTCATATTAACATTTTAAAATTAGTAATATATCAGTTTAATGGGAATAAAGTTTAGAATCAAGCAAACACATTTTTCAGTAGAGAAATATATATATTTACATAGAAAAAGAGACAAAGTCCTGAAAGAGGGACAAATGAGGAGAAAAGAGGGACAGAGGGACAGGGTTCCCAAAGAGGGACTGTCCCTCCGAAACAGGGACAGTTGGGAGCTATGCATGTGTTATGATTACCTGTGTTTTTTGGCTCGGGATATTGCTGAAGTTACTTTTTGGGAAATATCTCTTCTCATTTCCTCTCTGCCCTCTGTTCTAACACTAAGCCGAGTGAACCCTACATACAGAAATTAAGTAGCCATGTTCCCCAGATAACAATCTTACCTGAGGTCATAGTATGAGGCATAGAGCCCCATGGTGTCATGGCGCCCATGGCACAAGCCATGCCTGCACCCCTCTAGATACGCCTCTGGTTGCTGTATAACACAAGTGCCGTGCTCTAGTATACAGACACCTGTGTTGCATAGTGGGAAGACATCTGATCTGTAATGTTAAACATTAGGGATGAGCACCTTGAATCCGAACGCTGTTCTGAATGATTGGGAAAATAACATGAATTTCAAACACATCGGACCACGGCAGGAGGGTTCAACTCACCCTTGATGCCACCTCCCTGCGCTTTCCTCCACTGTGCATTCCAGCTCTCAATACTTCCTCCTTCACAGTCGGAAGGAGGAAGTAGCTGAAGAGCTGAAACGTACTATGGAGGGCAGCATCAAGGGTTTGTTAGAAACCCCTGCCGCAGTCTGCTGTGCCTGAAATGTATGTTCTGTTCCCGACCATTTGAAACGGCGTTTGGATTCGGAATGCTCATCCCCATTAAATATGAGCTCTACTTACCTGAGTCTTCTTCAAGCCCCTAGCAGTCTACCTGGTCCAGCGGTGTAGTTCCGCTGCCTCCAATAGCCTGCGACCAGCTGTGGTCAGTAATCTTTCAGACGGGGTAGCAGCGCACTAGATGCCAGTGGAACTACACTGAGGAACTAGATAGACTGCTAGGGCTGAAAGGAGCCCCCAGGTAAGTAGAGCTAATCTTTTATGTACACCTGAACTGAGAGTGATACTGTATATGGTAACTGCCATATTTATTTCCTTTTAAATAATACCAGTTGCCCGCAGTCCTGCTGATCTCTTTGGCTGCAGTAGTGGCTAAATCACACACCTGAAACAAGCATGCAGCTAATCCAGTCAGATTTAAGTCAGAGACATCTGATTTTCATACTTGTTCAAGTCTATGGCTAAAGCTGGCCATACACTAGGCCGATTCCCCGTCGATCGACAGCAGATTCGATCACTGGGATCGAATCTGCTGTCACATCGTTCACGCTACACGCTAAATTTCGATCTATTTAGTCCCGAAATAGATCGATCCCGTCGATCGCTCCGTGGGGGAAATTACTTTCGACCGCCCACGGGCAGGGAGCGCGTCTCTAGCGGCGTTCGAGTGCCCTGACGACCGACGCAATACAGCTGCAATACATTACCTGCTCCGCCGGCGCGACTCCCCAGGTCTCCACTGTCTTTTCCGCTATGGTCTGGTCTCCGGGTCTGGCATGCTTCACTTCTTCCTGCCCCAGCAGGAAGTTTAAACAGTAGAGGGCGCTCTGTGTAAACTTCCCCCAGACAGGAAAAAGTGAAGCATGCCAGACCCGGAGACCAGACCAGAGAAGACAGCGGAGACCTGGGGAGTCGCGCCGGCGGAGCAGGTAATGTATGCGGGGGGGGGGGGGGGGGGGGGAGCGGCGGCAGCAGCATCACCACCACAGATTGTGAACGGCTTCATGCTGAAATTGATTCACAATTTGTTTGCAGTAAAGGCAGCCATACGATCCCTCTCTGATCAGATTCGATCAGAGAGGGATCTATCTGTTGGTCGAATCTGATGGTAAATCGACCAGTGTATGGCTACCTTCAGAGTATTACAAGCAGAGACTCTGTATGACAGCCAGATAATGTGCATGGTTTAAAAGGCAATAAATATGTCAGCCTCCAAATACCTCTCAGTTCAGGTGTCCTTTAACTTTTCAGCTTGGATATCCTTAAGCCTGGTACAAACTTATAAATGTGACTGGCCAATCAGTTGCCAATTTTACCATGTAGTATGAGGGCTAACACATTTTAAATACTATGAACAGATTGTGTAGGTAAACCCTCATACTACATGGAAGTGGTAAAATTGGCCAATCAAAATAGGATGTATGTAAAAGGCTTTACAGTTTTTAAGAATTCCCCTTATACTAAGAAAAATATTTACTCATTTTGTTTTTCCTTATGATTATCATGGTAAAATGTAATATTAACCACTTTACCCCCACCCGTACGGATTTCTCCGTCCCTTTTTCCAGCCTTTTACCACCAGGGACGGAGAAATCCGTACTTCCCGCGCTCCCGCCGCTGCCCGCGCTTCCGCTCGCTTTTGCGCGCACTCCCGCTCGCAAATCCATTCCCGTTCGTTGATCTAAGCCCCGCAATGATCCGCTGCTTTCTCCGATGAGCAGCGCGATCATTGTGAAAAAAAAAAGTTCCCAGCCTCTTTGTACTTCCTGCAAGCGTCCTTCCGGACGCTTGCAGGTTGCATAAACAAAATGTTACTGTGGCCAAATAGTAAAACTACACCCTAAAGCATTTTTCACATACAAATACATTACTTACAGTATACACAAAAAAATAACTCATTACCTCCCACACTCCATTTTTTTTTTGTAATTAAAAATAAAAAAATTAAATTATGTACAATTAAAAAAAATACATAAATAATTACCTTAGGGACTGAACTTTTTAAATATTTATGTCAGGAGGGTACAACACTGTTACTTTATAAACTATGGGCTTGTAATTAGGGATGGACACAAAACTGAAAAAAATGCACCTTTATTTCCAAATAAAATATTGGCACCAAACATTGTGATAGGGACATAATTTAAACGGTTTCATAACCGGGACAAATGGGCAAATACATTTCGTGGGTTTTAATTACAGTAGCATGCATTATTTAAAAACTAGAATGGCCGAAAACTGAAAAATAATGCATTTTTTTCCCACATTTTTTCCTATTTTCCCATTAAAACATATTTAGAATAAAATAATTCTTGGCATAATGTCCCACCTAAAGAAAGCCTAATTGGTGGCCGAAAAAACAAGATATAGTTCATTTCATTGTGATAAGTAATGATAAAGTTATAGACGAATAAATGGAAAGAGCGCTGAAAGGTGAAAATTGCTCTGGTGCTCAAGGGGTAAAACCCCTCAGTGGTGAAGTGGTTAAACAAATAAACACGTAAAACATGTTTTTGAATTTTTACTTAAAGTGACCTGAGCTTTAAGTAGGAAGTAAAGGGAGGTTCTTAAATGAGATATGTGCTATATGAGGGGACAGCGTTCAATTGTCTTACCTACGGGGGGCTGTTCCATAGCTCCAGTCCCCACAAGGGCATCCATCTTGCACCTGTCAATGCTGAAAAGCCATGGTTTAAGTGCCCGTGAGTCCAGCGCTTCCCTGGCTGCTAGTGCATGCTGGGAGAAGTACCGTGCCTAGTCAATAGTGCATGCTGGGAGATTTAGTCAATATATCTCCCATCCGGGAGATTTAAAGACTACATCTCCTAGCATGCACCAGCGGTCATGCAGGTTACATCTTTTGACATGCACTAGCGATCGGGGATGTGCTGGACCAGCTGGCACTTTGAACTGCAGCTTTGCAGCATTGACAGGTGCAAGATGGAGGCCCTCGTGGAGACGGGGCTATGAAGCAGTCCCTGCAGGTAAGCCAATGTAACGCTGCTCCCTCACGTAGCACACATCATTTAAGAACCTCCCTTATGGGGAGCTTGGTTTCAAATATTTTTTATAAGATGGTGTTCAGGTCGCTTTACGGAACAAGGCAAACATTCACCTAAAGGTGGGTACACACGTCAGATAAAAGACTTTGGAAAATGAAAGATCACAGACCAATTTTACCCCCTTCCATGTAGTATGAGAGCCATACTCTACACAGTCTATTCTATGGAGCTGAACTCCCCATCAGATAAAAATCTTTGCAAGATGCTGCACACAAAGATGCTGTACACATGCAACAGATCAGAATCTGCAAAAGATCAGTTCCTGCAAAACGCATTCATAGTCGAGGATATCTGCAGATCTCATACACACCTTGTTTAACGGACAATTATCTGTAGATCAGATCCACCAGGTTGGATCTTCAGATCGGCAGATAATTGTCTGAGGTGCAGATAAATCTCCATTAAACAAGGTGTGTATGGGATCTGCAGACATCATAGACTATGAATGCATTTTGCAGGAATGGATCTTTTGCAGGGATTGATCTTTTGCAGATACTGATCTTTTGTGTCTGTACAGCATCTGTGTGTGCAGCCTCTTGCAAAGATTTTTATCTGATGGGGAGTTCAGCTCCATAGAAAAGACTGTGTAGAGCAGGGGTGCCCACACTTTTTCGGCTCGCGAGCTACTTTAAAATTCGCAGAGGCCAGGAGATCTACCGGTGTTTCAAATGCACCTCCCCCCCCGGGTATAGGTCCCTTCAGTATAGTTTAGCTGGGTAAAGGTCCCTTCAGTATAGTTTAGCCGGGTATAGGTCCCTTCAGTATAGGTTAGCAGGGTATAGGTCCCTTCAGTATAGGTTAGCAGGGTATAGGTCCCTTCAGTATAGGTTAGCAGGGTATAGGTCCCTTCAGTATAGGTTAGCCGGGTATAGGTCCCTTCAGTATAGGTTAGCCGGGTACAGGTCCCTTCAGTATAGGTTAGCTGGGTATAGGTTCCTTCAGTATAGGTTAGCCGGGTATAGGTCCCTTCAGTATAGGTTACCTGGATATAGGGCCAGTGGCGTCCAGGTCTTCAGGCCTGGCTCCGGTGGGCAGCGTGAGTGGAGTCGGAACTCGGACGTTTTCCGCCTCTCCACCCGATTGGCTGCGCGCCTCTCCTCTCCTGATTGGCTGTGCGCCTCTCCTCCCCGATTGGCTGTGCGCCTCTCCTCCCGATTGGCTGTGCGCCTCTCCTCCCCTGATTGGCTGTGCTCCTCTCCTCCCCTGATTGGCTGCGCGCCTCTCCTCCCCTGATTGGCTGTGCGCCTCTCCTCCCCTGATTGGCTGTGCGCCTCTCCTCCCCTGATTGGCTGTGCGCCTCTCCTCCCCTGATTGGCCAGGCTCTCTCCTCCCCTCCCCTGATTGGCCAGGCTCTCTCCTCCCCTCCCCTGATTGGCCAGGCTCTCTCCTCCAGCGGCCAGCAGCAGAAACTGCGATATACAGCTGCTGGCTGCTAAATTCAATGGGACGCGGCCAAGAGGCCGCGATCTACCGATTAGGCGGTCGCGATCTACCGGTAGATCGCGATCGACCTATTGGGCACCCCTGGTGTAGAGTATGGCTCTCATATTACATCAAAGGGGGTAAAATTGGTCTGTGATCTTTCATTTTCCAAAGACTTTTATCTGACGTGTGTACCCACCTTTAGTCACTTAAGCTTTGTTGCCTTAAAAGAAAAAGGAAGGATAGATTATTAATATATATATATATATATATATTTTCTAGACAATTGCTAAATGTAAACATCCTTTCTTCTTTTATGACACTATTTAGAAAAAGGTACTCCGATTTTATATGGTGGCAGTTTTGACTGAAGTATCATAATTATCCTAACCAGAACAATTTAGGGAGGTACTAATGCGGGGCATATGCTCCAAGCAACAAGAACACATGTTTTAAGAAAATATCAAAAATGCTTTATTAATTATCAAAATGAGGTACACAATAAAAAAAAAAAAAAAAATCACACATTTAAAACAGAAACATCCCAATGGCTGTCAGCACACCGCCCATTCATGCCACATTTGCAACACCCATACAGTCCTGGCCCCCTGATAGTAACGACTCAATTGTAGAAACTCATGCATGAGCTAGTTTCGCTTGACTCAGACTGAGTAGTTCCAATGAAAGTTCTTGAGTGAAAAGTCCGCTCAATAGCGGTAGCAAGTGGATATCAGGCAGCATCCAGCAACCCAGCAAAGCATAACAGACATATGTATGGAGAGGAATGGGTAACCCGGGTAACAATAACTGTTCCAGCACTTGTATTAGGCAGACAGTTCAAAGGGCACAAGCAGAGAACAACGATAAGCTGCAGGACTGAGGAGAAGCAAAGAAAGGTCCATCAGAGCATAAGCAGGAGCGACAGACACTGCAAGCTGCCAACATGCGGAGCAGAGCGTGGACATAACATGTACTCCAAAGAAAGGCAATGCATACAGTACCAGATAAGTGGTGTCATATCAGCTCCAGTCCATATATGTAGTGGAAGATGCAAGAGGTAGAGGCAGCTCCATCCTGCAGCAGGCAACAGGTGTATGAAGACGTTTCCCAAATTGCTTCTATGCCCTGGGCCTCCGGTCACATTCCACGGATAGAGAGCGTGCTGGGAAGAGCAGAGTCCAGCCTGAGAGTGGGGTGGTTAGGTGGTGCGCGGTGGCACAACGGCAGGTGCGGACAGCCTCAGGACGCTAAGCCACGCTGTCCTGACATGTTTCGCCGGACTTCCGGCTTTCTCAAAGGGGGGCGTAGCACAGACATGACACACATCCTAGCATCCATTTAAAATACTCCAGCCCGCCAATCGGCGCTCACAGTGCCCGCCCCACACGGCCCAATCCCCGAAGGGAGGAGGGAGAGAGGCAAGAAGCTTCATCCACTCACGAGCCGGGGGGGGCGCAGCAGCAGCCACCGACAGGCGCGGCTGGACAAACGCATCATGAGGTACACGGACGCCCGCACACTCCCCTAGCCACACCTACACAACGGAGGGGGCGAGATGTAAAGTGGAGGATGTGGGACTAAGAAGCCCAGCCAGCCTCGCCTAAGGAGCGGTAAGGGCGTCCAAACACCCAAAACTATATATAGTACACTGAATGAATCAATTATGAACGTAAGCCCAATGGGGCATATAGATATATGAAATATATTAATTAACAAATGATGAAAAATAGAATAGCAGTAAATGTATATAGGAGGAGAACTGATATATGCAGAGCAGTCTCCAACCAAACAACCAGTAAGGAATCACTATTCCTTTAACCCTCCTGGCGGTATGAAAAAATCCGCCAGGAGGGAGCGCGGCAGTTTTTTTTTTTTTTAAATCATGTAGCGAGCCCAGGGCTCGCTACATGATAGCCGCTGCTCAGCAGCATCCCCCCGCCCTCTTCGATCGCCTTCGGCGATCTCCGATCAGGAAATCCCGTTTAAAGAACGGGATTTCCTGGAGGGCTTCCGGGATGACGTCACCGACGTCGTGACGTCATTGGGAGTCCCGATCCACCCCGGCGGCGATCAGTGTAATAGCTGGGTCCAGCAAAAAAAAAAATTAAGAAAATCGGCCCAGCAGGGCCGGAGAAAACCTCCTGCGCGGCTTACCCCGAACTACGTTCGGGGTTACCGCCAGGAAGGTTAATATATTTGTACAAACTCCACATAACTAGATGTGGGGTACTGCAAAACTCACATGGGGGGATGCTGCACCAACACATACAGGCAAACCACAGGCAGGAAAGGGAGAATAATTATCCTAAAGTGGTGATATGCAGCTCCATTCACTCCATTTGAATGGGGGAAAAAGATTGCCACTTAGGATAGTTCTGTTTTACCAGAAAAAAGTAGTGGTATGCACATCACTGACTTGCATTGTGTCCACATAGCACTGATTCTTAAAGCTTACATCTGCAACAAACTGGTGTAAAGGGTATTTGAAACAAACCCATTGTTATCCACTGTAGCCTATGGTGTTATCCACTTTATAAGTGGCAAATGCCATTAGGTTATCTATAAAGTGGTGACCAAATGGATATAAATATGGCAAATATCATTAAAGTGTACCTAAAGTGACATGGGAGACATAATGAGATAAACATATCTCATATAGTATTAGTCCTACGAAGAAATTGTCTGAAGTCCCTATCTGTTTTCTAGTACAGCAAGAGTTTAAAAACAAAACAAAACTCAAGTTATTATCCATGTAAAAGAGCTTGTTGAGTTCAGTCCAGTTTCATGAAAAGTAAATAGAAGCTAAAAGGCTGTTACCGGTCAGGGAGAATACAGATGATATGGTTTTAGTGCAGTAAAGTTCATAGTGTCATGACTTCTGTATCTTTTTCAGCCAAACAAAGCAGTGTGTGAATTTTAAACAGCATTTGTCTGATGCAATCATAAAAATGAACCCATTAAACTGAAAATAAAAATGAGACTTTTAATGTATTATTTACCATTGCAGCGGACAAGATAAAGTACATTACACAGTTGCAGTTTTATTTCCATGGTACCGCCATGTTGGTGCATCAGAGGTGAAACGGCTTCCATCAGAATAACGTGCAGCATCCTGTAAATTTACTAGACAATGTACAAGTTTACAGTGCCAGTGAAACATACCTCTATGGACTGTATGCGTCACCTTTTCATTATCCTTGCATTGTGTAGTCTTAATGTTATTTGGTTAACCTTTAAATGTTTCTCTTTGCCAGATGGAAGCTCAAAACATTAGCTGAAGTCAATTTTCAGCAAGATTCCGGTTTGTCATATGTTACGGACTTCCCTGTTAGGAAGGGAAAGTTGTGTGTATTCAGATAACCTTATAGGTAGGCTCACAAGTGGTCCATTTACAACTGGATGATAAACTACAACATTACAGTTTACTACCAACCAGTTTCATATGTCAGTGTTAACCACCCATTATGTGTGTGACATGAATTTGTGTTTTTCCGGGGGCTAATAGTCACACTAGGACATTCAGCATATTACTGTCCTTGGCATAGCTATACTAATCATGCCGAACAGATTTTATGACTAAACTCCTAACAAGTAATGAAACATTTCTACTGGACTTCTGGCAGATTTGCTGTTTGAATTGCATTTTAGACACCATATAATGAAATATGTTCATTGCTGATATTTACAGCCTACTCAGTATAATTTTCAGTTGCACAGTAATGTACTACTCATACACTCTGTGGTCTGGATTGATAATTTGAAGTCGGTGGTTGTTATAGATCCTGGCCACTTTGTCTCCCTTATTTTAACTTCCCTTGCTAAAACCTTTTACTTATTGCTGGGTGCTCTGTGATAGGTTTCCTGTCTCTCATAGGCAGAATACATTTTATTAAGAGGATATTCCTCCTGCAATGTACATGTCTATTTCAAAATCCAGTTTGGATTCCGGTCTTCTTTTTTAAGAACCTCCAGAAGACCATCAGAGGTTTTATCTGGTCTCATTGGCTGCCCAGATTTCTTCAGCCACTTATAAATTTGGTGTAGATCGGGTAGATAGCTTTACTCAATCTATATTAATACAAGCGAGGCCCTGCAGCCTGCATCAGTGGCGTACCTAGGGCATTTGACACCTGGTGCTGGGTTTTAAAAGACACCCCCCCCCCCAAAAAAAGGATAAGAGCGAGAGTGTGGCATGCTAAGTGCACCACTGCGGGTAACACCAGGTATAGGTGCACCCAGTATAGGTAATATAGTTGCCCCCAGTATAGGTAGCATAGTTGCCCCCTGTAAAGTAGGCCTAGGATAGGTAGTAAAGTTGCCCTTAGTATAGGTAGCTAGTATAGTTGCCCAGTATAGTTGCCCCCAGTGTAGGTAGTATAGTTGCCCCCAGTGCAGATAGTATAATTGCCCCAGTATAGCTAGAATAGTTGCCTCCAGTATGGGGAAAGCTTAAAAGGAGGGGCAGTGGGGACAGCGGTGGAGTGGGGGGGCCAAACCCCCCCCCACCTGGGTCCCCTCCTTCTGGCGCTTCTCCCTCCAGATATGCAGCGACAGACAGGAGCGGCGGGTGAGGAATTACTCACCTGCTTCCTGCGTTCCAAGCGTTGGCACACATCATCATTGTCATGTGCCACTGGTCTCCACCTTCTCCACTGTACACTGTGCTTCCTGATTAGCGGCAGCACTGTGCAAGGTGGAGACCAGTGGCACGACGATGACGCTGCGCACCAGCCCATGGAACGCAGGAATCAGGTGAGTAATTCCTCGCCCGCCACTCCTTTCTGCCGCCGCATATCTGGAGGGGGAAGCGCCAGAAGGAGGGGACCCAGGTGAAGGAGGGGGGGTCTAGCCCCCCTCCCTGTCACCGTTCTCGCTGCCCCTCCTTCTTGCGCTGCTTCCCCCTCTTGCTCATGGGCTCTGTTGGAGGCCTTGGCTACACTCCCCTCTTGTCTGTCACCCGGTGCGCTGCGCCCCCTGGTGCCCAATGGCAGAACCGGCCCTGGCCTGTATAAATGTATATAGCTAGATTATACTATGTCTGAAGAGTCTGAGGGTGGACAAGAAATGTCTGGAATTATACCACAGGCTATTTATAACATAGCTAAATGGATATAAGTAGCTTTATTTAACCCATAACATATGGTTCATCATAAAACTCCTAAAGCTTGGTTGGCCAATCATAACTTGGTTGAATACAAGGAGCCATGTGGCACTGATCTCTATATATCTTCTCTCAGTGGCACAAGGACCGTAGCAAACTCATCACTGGCTCTAGACTTGTTTTTTCTGCTAGAAATTCTCCAAAGACCACTGCAACCCAGTATGAACGATATCTCACACTGTGCAATAAATAAAGACATCTGACACAGGAATAAAATGTCAATTTAATTTATTTTCTCATCACAAAGTCCAAAGAAGGAAAACAAAAGAGCTGGTAACATAAATCAATAAATAATACCCGTAGCATACAGAATAGACATTGGGGGCAGTTTACTGAAGGGGGAGTGCAGAGAAAGGTAGCAACATTTTATTATGCTCACTTTAACCATCATATCATGTGTACAGAAAAATCCTGTTTGATTTATCCCTGATTGGACATTTGTTTTGAACACTATAAACTTCCCTAATCGTCCCTGCATTTCACCCTTGATGGCCTATTTCCACTACACACAGATTGGATGCAGAAAAACTGACTCCAATTAATGCCTATGGGAAAATCTGCATCAGAAAAATCGCATTTAGTGGAGACAGGCCCATAAGCATTCATTGGAGTTTTTCTGCATCCAATCTGCGTGTAGTGGAAACAGGCCCATAAACGACCGCCATAAAGCAACTATCTTCACCAACTATGTTGCTGTAACGTGACAGCACTGTACAGACTGCACACACACAGTCCACATGCTGCACTTCCAGTGTACTATCCCTGAGCACCACAGACAAGTAAACTGCATCCACAAATGTACATTCTCCTATCCCAGCACCCACACTATTACATATAGAGTGATGAACCAAAACTAACTCATCATCCACTACTGGCTTTCACTGGCTTCATTTGTTCCAGCTTAGGAGACTTTTCTTTACATAATCATTTGTCAGCAAAGTGTCTGAATATACATTCCTTGCTCAACGTTGCACAGAGGTCACCATGTAATGCTGATATTCATTCCATTTATAAAGTGAAAAAACCCCATAAGATTGTGCTCCCTACAGCCTTACCAGTGCATAATGTATCCTCTTCAATAAATCATACACCCCCATCCCTGACAAGTTCTCCATAGTAATGAAGGTCAGGTCCACGCCCTTTGTGGCATGTGATCATCTTCCACCTTTGCACTGGTGCAGAGACTGGAGTATGGCATCACATGGGTGTGTCTGCTCCTCCACTACCAGGAAGTGCAAGCACTGAAAACCACACATCACACACTGATAAATAAAGTTGGGGTTAATGCAATTAAGGGGTTTTTTTTTGTTTGTTTTAAGTCCGTTCTTATCTGCTTTAATGACTCCGCGGATTCCCGCAAACAACAGAACGTCAGACCCGCCTGCGGGGCGGCCGTTCTAGCGATAGTTTCCGTGTGTACAGTCTGTCGGCAGGCTGAAAAGGCTGGTTTTGACAGATCCGCTCAGGCGTATATACACGCCTTAAGGGCCCTTTTACACTAGCAAATCACAAACGCCAGTGATTTCGATCTTTCATTAATTTTGTTATGCGATTGTATAGTGGAAAATACTTCTCATGATTTCTATGATAAGGTAGCAACCCTAGCGATTTAAAAATCACTAGCAATTTGCGATTTTGCGATTCAGTGTAGTGGAAAAAGACCCTAACTGTTCTATCAGATTTACACAGTACCCAGCAAGCTCATAGTGAACCAGAACTCCTAGGAGTGTGTAAAGGGGCACTAAGAGCCCTCTTACGAAAATGCTATGGAAAACAAAAAAAGTTTGCCTTCTTAAAACAAAGTATTTACAATTATTCAGGTTGGAGTGAATCTTCTCAGAACTCACTCCAATCTGAATAATTGCAAGGCAAACTTTTGTTTTCCTGTTCTATCAGGCAGTACATTATAAGGGCAACATTATTATGTTGTCTTCCATTTTCTTAAACAATTTATTATTTCGCTGAACAAGGAATTGTTGTGCTATTAGTATTTCAAATGAAATATTGCAAAGTATTTTATTCAAGTTTTTAGAATGAAGTGCCATAGTTAAAAATAGCTAAAATATCCCAGCTACCTCCCTGTTTTCTGAGCATCTTCCCATAAAAAAGCATAGAAACGTAGTAGTAACAGTTACATTACAGGTAAGGAGTCCATTACCGGCCGAGTTACAAAACCAGTAGACAAGTCCTAAGCGTCCCACAGGATAGCCCATGGACAAAGATGTAATGGATTCCTGAGAATTTACATTTACTTTCATAATCTTACTCCTTTAAATAATTTATCAGTATCAAATAAACTCATAAGTGCAATAATAAACATGGAAAGGAAGAACCTGATTTAACAAGTGTAACATTAGTCAGTACAGTGCTTTAGTTACTTATAATTCATTTATTATGGATACAACTGAAGTACCCACTGCTTGGTCATGTCAGGAATATGGAATGATAGAAATAGGAATGCCGACTCTCATATAAAGTGCCTGAAAAAATAACATGGTAATCTGATGTATAGGGGAACATCAACCACTTAATATCAGTGTGCAGAGTCAGGGCGTCGCTATAACATATTATTCCAAAAGCATGGAGAAAGATGTCCCTGTATGTGACATGCACCACAGTGACAGCACAGATACACACAGATAAATATAACATTTTACAAGCCAAAGATCTGTAAACATTTTAAAAGCCAAGAAGAACTGTAGCCTACTGCAGTGTGGGCCTGATGCATGAAATGCCAGGGTAGCGCACTTGGTTCAAATAGTGCTCCCCTGGTGATAGTACCAGTAAAATTGCTGACATTCTGCGGACAGCAAATGTACCAGGCCGGCCATTCATGTGTCATGTCTTATATAGCTAGTCCCTGTGGAGATGCATGATTTTCCAATAATAAATGAGTGATCATAAATATCAAACGGTCTCTTTCTATATGTACAATATACAGTACATCTGGAAAGTATTCACAGCGCACCACTTTTTTCACATTTTTATTATGTTACAGCCTTTTTTCCAAAATGGATTAAACGCATTTTTTCCCTCGGAATTCTTCACACAACACCCCATAATGACAGTGTGAACAAAGCTTACTTGCGGTTTTGGCAAATGCATTAAAAATAAAAAACTGACCAACTATACCACATGTACAGTACATACAAGTATTCACAGCCTTTGCTCAATACTTTGTAGATGCACATTTGGCAGCAAATATAGACTGAAGTCTTTTTGAAAGTGATGCCACAATATTAGCACACTTATCCTTGGCCAGTTTCACCCATTCCTCTTTGCAGCACCTCTCAAGCTCTGTTAGGTTGGATGGGAAGTGTCAGTGCTCAGCCATTTTAACCACTTGAGGACCCACCCTTTACCCCCCCTTAAGGACCAGCGCTGTTTGTTGTGATCTGTGCTGGGTGGGCTCTGCAGCCCCCAGCACAGATCAGGGTGCACGCAGAGCGATCAGATCGCCCCCCTTTTTTCCCCCCTATGGGGATGATGTGCAGGGGGGGTCTGATCGCTCCTGCGTGCAGGCTAGTTGCGGGGGGGGGGGAACCTCAAAGCCCCCATCCGCGGCGACATTCACCCCCCTCCCTCTCCTACCTCTCCCCCCGGTGATCCGGGCTGCACAGGACGCTATCCGTCCTGTGCAGCCAGTGACAGGACATCCCCTGTCACATGGCGGCGATTTCCGGCCGCTGATTGGCCGGGGATCGCCGATCTGCCTTACGGCGCTGCTGCGCAGCAGCGCCGTACAATGTAAACAACGCGGATTATTTCCGCTTGTGTTTACATTTAGCCTGCGAGCCACCATCGGCGGCCCGCAGGCTATTCACGGAGCCCCCCGCCGTGAATTGACAGGAAGCAGCCGCTCGCGCGAGCGGCTGCTTCCTGATTAATCAGCCTGCAGCTGGCGACGCAGTACTGCGTCGCTGGTCCTGCAGCTGCCACTTTGCCGACGCACGGTATAAGCGTGCGGTCGGCAAGTGGTTAAGATCACTCCAGAGACGTTCATTTGGATTTAAGTCTGGGCTACTAATGGATATTCACAGAGATGTCCTGAAGCCAATCCTTAGATATCTTGCCTGTGTGCTAGGGTCATTGTCCTGCTGAAAAATTAACCCTCTGAGTTCAAGAGCGCTCTGGATCAGGTTTTCATCCAGGATGTCTCTGTACATTGCTGCATTCATCTTTCTCCTGACTAATCTCCCAGCTCCTACCACTGAAAACCACCCCCACAGCATGATGCTGCCACCACCTTGCTTCACTGTAGGCATGGTATTGGTCGGGTGATGATCGGTGCTTGGTTTTCTTTAAACGTGAGGTCTGGCATTAACACCAAAAAGTTTGATCTTTGTCTCATCAGACCAGATAATTTTGTTCCTCCTGGTTTGAGAGTCCTTCAGGTGCCTCTTGGCAAACTCCAGGTGGGCTACTATGTGCCTTTTACTAAGGAGCGGCTTTCGTCTTGCCACTCTACCATACAGGTCTGATTGGGGGAGTGCTGCAGAAATAATTGTCCTTCTAGAAGGTTCGCCTCTCTCCACAGAGGCCCTCCGGAGCTCTGACAGAGTGACCATTGGGTTCTTGGTCACCTCCCTGACTAAGGCCCTTCTACACTGATCGCTGATTAAGCTGTAGAAACATCTCAAGGATGGTTATGGGTGCACAAGATGCACCTGAGCTCAATTATGAGCTTCATGGCAAAGGCTGTGAACACTTATGTACAAGTGCTTTCTAATTCTTTTTTTTATTTTTTTTTTCATTTGCAAAAAAAAAAAACCCTCAGTAAACTTTTTGCACATTGTCATTATGGGGTGCTGTGTGTAGAATTCTCAGGAAAAAAAGAATTTAATACATTTTGGAATAAGGCTTTAACATAACAAAATGTAGAAAAAGTGATGCACTAAAAGTGATACTTTCTGGATGCACTGTATAATTATAATTAGGCTTTATTTTAAAGTGTCAAAATACAATAAGGATTTACAGAACCAAATTCTGCGTACATAACAAGTACAAAGAGGAGTAGAGGAGGACCAGCCCCAACAAACTTATAATCTAGAGGTAAATATATAGGGCCATGCTTCTCTATGCTTTTGGATCTGATCAACCAGACTGGACTTTCTTGGCTGATCTTTACTGTACCCCTTCCCTATCCTCTCCTCCAGTCAGCCAGTATGAGCATATATGAATCCATACTTTTTTTGGTCATAACTAACAGCCATTTAGCATTTTTTAGACAGATAGCATTAGTTTTGCCTAGTCATGCTTATTCTGTTTACACTAGACAGTGGAGTCAGACGTCCTGTTCTGCATTCTTGGACTAGAGCATTGACTCCTTAAACAGGCAAATGACAGGACAAGCATGACAATTAAAAAAAAACAGTAATGTCCCATTGCCTCGAAAACAGAAATCATAAATAAATAATAAAGCAGCAATGGCAACTCATATTTCTATTGCCACAGGTTAGCTATATTGTCAATACTTCAAAGAATACTCACACAGTCAGTATTAATACATGTTGGTGACAAGATAGGCACACAGATAAATGTATATCTTACATTTAGGTTGCTATAAAGGCTTCTGTGTGCTGCTTAAATCTGGTAACCTCACATTCTTTTTTTGTTCAGAAGGCTTGTTTATAGTACTAAAGTGTAAAACTGGCCACACTAAGGTAAGTGTGTGAAAAAAAAAAATCACAAAAAGCAACCTTAAAGAAATTAAGGAATAACAAACTGGAATAACAGACTGCACAGTAGTTTATTTTGAAGCAGGTAAAAAGGGTGCCAGAGGCACCCTGGTAAAAACGGCGCCGCCATAGGTGGCAACGTTAATAGCAGGGCCACCCACTTTGCAGATTTTGCCTATTAATAGCGGGCACTGGGGCAAATAGTGTTAGTTGGGGGATCGTTAGGGGTAAGAGCTGGCAAGGGGTCCTTAGTGTTAAGCTTGGGGGGGGAGGGGGGGTTAAAGAGAGCCGAGGTGGGCTCATGAAAAAAAAATATCAAAAAAAACTATGCTACCTGACCCGAGGGGCTGAGCAGATCAGATAGCCGCTCCTGTGGGTCGCAATGGCCCACTTTCACTTTTGTAATTCATTTTCTCATTCACAGCATGCATGGAGGCGGGGGAGCATCAGGGGGCACGGCAAGGGAGAGCGAGCTGCCCGATGGCAGCTCTGGAAACCCTGCAGGAATCCCTCTCCCATATGTTTACCTGGGAATCCCTCTCCCATATGTTTACCTCCGAGATAGCGACAAATATTGTCGCTAATCTCAGGGGGCTACAGCGCAGCAGTGGGGGGGCAAAGAGCGTTGGTATGGTGACACAGAGGCATGTCATGAAGCAGAGAACATGCCTCTGTGTCCCAACTGCCCCCCAAAAACCCACCATGGGTTCTCTTTAAGGTTAGGCACCACCAGGCAAGTTTTAGTGTTAGGCACCACCAGGGGGGTTTTAGGGTAAGTCAAAACTGGGGAGGGAATGGTTAGTGTCAGACATCAAGTTTTACTGTCAGAATTAACCAGGGCTGTGGAGTCAGTCCAAAAATCATCTGACAACTCCGACTCCTCAGTTTATGAAACCACCGACTCCAGACTCCCCAAATTTGCCCCGACTCCATTTGGTGTTAGTACAAAAATCATCTGTCTTCAACTCCTCAGTTTATGAAACCACCAACTCAGGCACCTGGCACCCAAAAATTGCTCCGACTCCACAGCCCTGGAATTAACCCGTAGAATAGCTGTAATTACCGATATTCTATTAGAAGCCGTCTCTGGGGCTCCTTTTACTGGGGGCCCTTTTCAATTGTACACATTTATGTTGTCTGTTATTAATAATGACTCATATAAGGTTGTGGAAAGATGAAACAATTCAGATTTGACTTTTCTTCTTTGGTAAGTATATGTCCAGCACTTGATTCATTATAACTAATGCAGGATAGAAAGGTAAGGCAATACACGCATACCACACAGGTCCCTTAATCTGTGCCACAAACCACGGTGAATACATACCTAGTAACACAGTGGATGTAGCAAGGAGGTACACAAGGAGGCCACAAGTGACATGGTACAACTTCAGCCGAGATACTGCAGTGATTTGGACCAACTGTGGGCACAGCAGGGCAAGCCCACACACAGCCTGGCAACATGTGGCTATCAGGGTTAATCCACCGAGGATGCTGTGCCATGAGGTAAAGTGTGGTTGTTCAGTTCGGTTCTTGTTGCATATTATAAAGGTTATTCCTGCTACTGCAAAGAAAGGCACACACAGCTGTAGAAGCCAATGGAGTCGCGTCTTAGACTTCCGAGTCAGAGGGCAGAAGGGAGAGGTTTCTGGAGATAGCAGCAACACGGCTTCTGTCATACAAAGGCAATACTGCAATAAAAAAAGACAATGTTCTAATGAAAAAAATATATACAATAAACACATTAAAGTAAAATTAAAACTTTATTGAGAAATAGACAATTCCTTCCCTTCAGCTTTACAAATTGCTAGGTTTAATGTATGTACCATTTCAAACTGTATAGATTGATTATGAGCAAATAATCACCCAACCTCTATGTAGCTCCTCCATCATTAATATTATACTGTCTTGGCAACTGGTGAGTGTCCATGTTGCTGCCAGTCAGTTAGTGCAGGTATAATAATAAGACCTCCTACTTTGTGTAAGTTATTACTCATGTGCTGTCTGTAACAGAGCAAAATTCCAGGCTAGTAGAAAAGTCCACTTTGCAAATTGAAATAGAAAGGCAATGGAGCATTACATTCCAAAAATATGAGTATGTCCAATATATAGCAATTTTGCAGAGAGCTGAATTTCAATTGTAACTGTTGCGATGCGGTGACTACTTGTCGACTTGCATCCCCACTAAACCTGGAGCAGCAGATAAATATGATGATACTTTAGTATTCAGTCCTTTGGGTGTAGAGCGTGTGTGAGTCGGGCAATAAAAGTAATTTCACTGTCCAGAAAGGTAGACTGTAGAAAAAAATAGGATGTATTCTAGCTCAGTGGAAGAAGACCTGTTCATACAAACTCCCTTCTTTACAGCTAAAAATAGTGTTGCTGAATGTGCAGTTATACTTCCAGCTAAGTCTTTCTTCACTAATCTACTGAAATACTGATTTCAGATGTTTCCCTCAAACAGACACAAGTCTCCTCTGCCAGCAGCTTTGTTTGTAAGTAATGACAAGATCTACATCAATGAAATGAAATGCTTGCTTCCTGCTGCTCAGCACGATTAGCACAAAAGCAAAGCAGAAAAAAAAGGAAAAAGATAAAAGGTGATGCCAGCCAGATTGAATAGACTAAAAAAAGAAGAATAGCTAAAATATCTCATCAGCACTTACTGCTGCAGCCATGAACACAGGATGCCACGAGAACAGACCTGCAGGGAGCAAAAAACAGGCAACAGGTGAGTGAAGTGCGAGTTCCCTTCGCTATGTAGAATTTTCTTTCACTGTATTTTTAAAATAAAAGACAGAATTTTACACATTCATCAAACTCCAAAGGTGCCAGTGGCGTAGCTAAGAAGCTGTGGGCCCTGGTACAAATTGTACATTGGGGCCACCAATCACTATAAATACATAATTATGTCAAACCAAAACCAATCAAGGACAACCACAGTGTCAGAGGTGCAAGAAGGGGATGAGAAAGTGTGTTAATTATTACCACTATTATCTATAGAAGTATTTATTACCAGCACAGGACCAATAGCGAGCTAATACTGTGGTTGAGGAAGGGCCTCTGTGGCTCAAGGGCCCCGATGTGGTCGCAACCTCTGCACCCCCTATTGCTGCGCCACTGAAAGGTGCCCATACACTTATCAATTATTCCATTCATTCCCTGGCATATTCAATTGTTCTGCTGGGAATCCATTTCCCAAAAATGATCGGCTTATTGAAGGTATCAATGGGACAGGCTGGAGGATCTCAGTCGATTGGGGTAGGGCAGAAATGGTGGTAGATTGACGGCCCATAGCATTGCATCAAACAGTGCAATGCTAGAGCTTGATCGTTTTTTAATAGATTCCCTGCTGGAATCTATTGAAAATCTATGAACAGAACAGGGTAATCAATTTCTCTTTGAATCTTTCAGAGAGGAGTCAATCATTTTGCCACATTGAGAGCAAATAGAGTGAAAGTGTGTGTGTGTGTGGGGTGGGGGGGTCAGTTACTTACCTCAGTAGGACCCTCCAGAGGCTTCCCATGTCCTCTTCCAGATCACCGCCATTGCCCAGGACCCTCTGAAAGTTTGCGGCCCCACTCCTATATGTGAATGAGTGTGACCACACTGTGCAGTCACATGATGGCTCAAGCCTGTGCAGAAGCATAGAGCAACTCGTGCTGGGTGGAAACAGATGAGCCCAAGCGGCTCTGTGCTAATGCGCAGACACAAACCATACTGCACGTGTGCACTGCGGCAGAGCTCTGTCAACAAGCCCTTATCGAGGAGGCTCTGTGCCTCCCAGCTCTGGAGTGGCAAGGTGAAGGGGGACAAGGAAGCCTCTAGATCAGAGCTGCCCACACTTTTTCGGCTTGTGAGCTACTTTAAAAAATTAACAAGTCAAAATGATCTATCTATCTATGTACAATTTTAGGAGCACACTTGTATATGTTACGGCCAGAACCCGAAGTTTGGCCACTTCTAGTTCTGGCCGGCCACTTCGGGTTCTGGCCGGCCAATGCGCGAAGTGCCCGCTGCGCTGCGGCCAATGTTAGAAACGGATCGTTTACTCTGATATGAATGTATCTTCTGGCCGCAGCGCAGCGGCCAAACGTATTAACCACCCTGGCGTTCTGATTAAATCGCCAGGGTGGCTGCGGGAGGTTTTTTTTTAAATAAAAAAAAAACTATTTCATGCAGCCAACTGAAAGTTGGCTGCATGAAAGCCCACTAGAGGGCGCTCCGGAGGCGATCTTCCGATCGCCTCCGGCGCCCAGAATAAACAAGGAAGGCCGCAATGAGCGGCCTTCCTTGTTTTGCTTATATCGTCGCCATAGCGACAAGCGGAGTGACGTCATCGACGTCAGCCGACGTCCTGACGTCAGCCGCCTCCGATCCAGCCCTTAGCGCTGGCCGGAACTTTTTGTTCCGGCTGCGCAGGGCTCAGGCGGCTAGGGGGGCCCTCTTTCGCCGCTGCTCGCGGCGAATCGCCGCAGAGCGGCGGCGATCAGGCAGCACACGCGGCTGGCAAAGTGCCGGCTGCGTGTGCTGCACTTTATTTGATAAAAATCGGCCCAGCAGGGCCTGAGCGGCAGCCTCCGGCGGTGATGGACGAGCTGAGCTCGTCCAGACCGCTCAGGAGGTTAATTTGTTGCAATTTTAAGCCGGCGGCAATGTAACGATTCAAGCCGCCGGCTTTTTCATCTGCCTCATCTCTCTCCCTTTCTTTCTTATGGCCAGCCGGCGGGGGGGGGGGGACACGCGAGTCCCCCCGGGAGTCGTTCGTCGCAGCAGGGGCAGCAGAGCGGGGAGGCTGCAGACATTGCTTCTGCCAGCACCCGCTCTGCAAGAACGGCAGGCTTCCCTGCCGCGACGAACGACTCCGGAGGGACACGCGTGTCCCCGCCCGGCTGCCCATAAGAAAGAGAGGGAGAGAGATGAGGCAGATGAAAAAGCCGGCGGCTTGAATCGTTACATTGCCGCCGGCTTAAAATTGCAACAAATTAATACGTTTGGCCGCTGCGCTGCGGCCAGAAGATACATTCATATCAGAGTAAACGATCCGTTTCTAACATTGGCCGCAGCGCAGCGGGCACTTCGCGAATTGGCCGGCCAGAACCCGAAGTGGCCGGCCAGAACTAGAAGTGGCCAAACTTCGGGTTCTGGCCGTAACATATATACAGAATGGAAAATGTGGTGGGGTCGGGATCTACCATGAAGTCCTTTGCGATCTACCCAATGGACACCCCTGCTCTAGATTATCCAGAGGCTTCCCTCTACTAATGTCAAACGCCCAAGACTGCTACACTTCAGTACAAGGCACAGTACTAGACCTGATCATAGCTGATCTTAATCACACAAACTTGCAAATTTAAAGGACAACTGAAGTGAGAGGTAGATGGAGGCTGCCATATTTATTTCCTTTTAAGCAATACCAGTTGCCTGGCAGGCCTGCTGATCCATATGAACTTTCAGGGCGCATTGTGCTGTGTGTTAAGCAAGGTACATTGTATTCTCATTAACTTGCGCTGCGCTGAGCAGCGTTACAAAAACAGTGTTGCATGCATGTCTGTGCATTGAGCTGTAAAGCGCACATCAATGCATGAATGTGTGCACTTTTTTTTAGCACACACAAGCGGAGGCGTTTTTTACCCCAATTGAAATAATAAAAAAAAAAAAAGAAAAAAAAAAAAAAAAAAAACACATATTCATATGATAACCAATCTTTATTGACAACTGCTACAATAAGCAAAACTTGCTTAAAAAAGCCCACCACAATGCACCAAAGCGCGCACAGACGCATGCGTTTAATACGCACTTTTACATGTTTTTGAACACTCCAGATGTGAACGAGGTCTACAGGAAAGACCTTTAGTGCCTGACCAACACCCTCTTGTGGCTATGTGTGAAAGTAGCGTAGAATAGAAAGATAGAAAGCCCCATACACACGCTCAACAGCGGTCTTTTCTACAGCACAATTATCAAACAACTTTTGTTGTGAAACAAGTTGAAACAACCAAAAAAAGTTTGTTTGAACAACAGCAAACAGCTTTTTTGGGTTGTTTGATAATTGTGCTGCATAAAAGACCGCTGTTGAGTATGGGGCTTAAAGGGAACATATGATTGCACCTTTCTACACACACTGACACATATCCTTCCAAGTATGATAATGGAGGTCTCCTTTAACAATCCCATCTAAATAGCAGCAATAAAAAATACTAGCTATGTAGCTATGTATTAGCTATGTAATAATTGCAGGTAACATGTTCCCATAAAAATTCAGCTGGTTAAAATGTCTATTTTATGATACATCATTCTAAATAAGAAAAGACTATCTAATTCACTTGGCAGGGATATTCCAGTAAAAACCCATTGTTAAATCCGGTACTTGAAACACCTCATAGCACAATACCTAGCGAGCTTGATTCTATATTACATATATCCTTCCTAATCCGTTTCATAGAAAATACCGTAATACATGTTCCATCAATCAGGGTTAGCACAAAGAGTCACCACATTCATTATTATGCAAATGAGATGCCACTATAAATGTTTATAAGACATTTGGATTTACCATGCCCGAGTATATGGGAATACCAATGCTTGGAGACCCGTTCAGTTAGTACAACTCCTACTTGTCTGTTACCGCAGAACTGAATAGTCAAGAATGGTAAGACTCCTTATACTAACACTGTCCGATTATGAGATTATATATATTCATATATATTCTATACAATTGCTAAATGTAAACATCCTTGCTTCTTTTATGACACTATTTAGAAAAAGGTACTCCGATTTTATATGGTGGCAGTTTTGACTGAAGTATCATAATTATCCTAAAGTGGTGATTTATATTTTTATTTTTTATTTTTTTTGGAGATATATACGGTATATGTTATATAGCAGCAGAGTCTCTTCAAACCTGCTTGGCACCGTCCTATACAATACTGTTTTATATAAGGCGTACCATATTTGACAGGAAGATTTGTTCAGAACATTACATGGCCTTGACACGATAGAATATATTGTGTTGTCAGAAAGACATTTAATGCAGTTGAATCTTAATGGGAATATGCTACCTACAATTACTATATAGCTCCTAGTCATTATTATTCCTGCTATTTAAATTATACTAGAGCTGGACGATTTAACAGGGGGATGTATTAGATGCAGTCCTCAAGGCCACCACTTCCCCCATTCTCCTCCACCCGCTTCCTTTGTACCCTAAATCACCTCCGCAACTCAGTCCAGGTCTGGCGGTAGTGAGCAGGAGTGTGCGGCAAGGAGCGCTCTGCGTGTGCATTGTGCAGTCATGTGCGCCCACAAAGTGCTCCTGGCTACACACACCTGCGCACTACCGCCCGACCTGGACTGAGCTGCGGAGGCGATTTAGGATACAAAGGAGGGGGACGGAGGAGACTGGGAGAAGTGGTGGGCATTAGGACTGCATCTAATACATGCCTGCTCCCCTCGTTTTTAGTGAATCGTTCAGCTTTCAAAGATACTGAAAAAAAGAGATCCCTATTATTATATTTAATTGCACATAGTGTGTTTGAATGAATTTATATGGATTAAAGGAATACTGTACTGAATGATGACTGTTTCAATTCCTAAAAAGTTCAAATCGCTCCAGTAAACACTGTAGTGGGCCCCAAGCCTCAGGGATTTTGCACACAATGACCCGACTTTATTAAAGGAATACTGTATACGGGAAAAGAGTTGAAGTTACCCGGGGCTTCTAATGGTCCCCCACAGACATGTTGTGCCCGCGCAGCCACTCACCGATGCTCCGGCTCCCTTCTGGAATTTCAGACTTTAAAGTCGGAAAACCTCTGCGCCTGCATGGCCGCGCCCTCGCTCCCGCTGACGTTACCAGGAGTGTATTGCGCAGGCCCAGTACAGGTCTGCGCCTGCACAGTACGCTCCCGGTGACGTCATCAGGAGCAAGGACACTGGCGCACAGGTGCAGTGGTTTTCGGAAATTCCAGAAGTGAACCGGAGGCGGGGACCGGAGCATCGGTGACTGGCTGCGTGGGCACAGGATGCCTGCGGGGGACCATTAAAAGCTCCGGGTAACTTCAACTCTTCCCCCCCTACAATAGTCCTTTAATAAAGTCGGGTCATTGTGTGCAAAATCCCTGAGGCTTGGGGCCCACTACAGTGTTTACTGGAGCGATTTGAACTTTTTAGGAATTGTAACAGTCATCATTCAAATAAAACGGTCCATACCCATAAGCGATTTTTTTCCGCATTGTCTGCCAACGAATGATTGTTTCACGCGAAATCGCTTAACCTCGTTTAACAAAAATTTGGGAAACAATGTTAAAAGACATCCAACTACCCATGTCCATTGTTCGTATTTAACAATCGTCATATCGTATTACTGAACGAGCGATCATTCAGATGTCCAGGGACTTTCGCAGGAGTTTTTGTGATCACGATGTTTACAGATGGATTGGGGAACAATCCTTGTCACCACATTTCCCCAATCCTTCTTTGCGTAGGTACTAAGCTTTAGGCACACTGATTGGTTCAGGGACCCCATGGAGCGTGAACACATTTTATTTTACCATTTTATAATATGAACTTTATTTTTACGCTATTTTTTTTAATCAATGAACTTCCTTTGTGCATTTTTGAATGATCACTGTTAATAGCTGTAACAGTGACCATTGTAAGAGCCGATCGGGTTCAGGGACCACATGCCGCGGACATGCACACGCGATCGCCTGCCACAGAGGCCTTAATCTCAGGCATAGGTCCTACACCCAGGCAGCACGAGCAAACGCTTTTTTGGATATAGGATGCATAAGTGGTTAAAATGGAGAAAATCAGATACTTACCTTGCTTGAGTAAAGCCTCTGTATCCTCCAAGCCATTACTTCTTTCTGGCACTCTCTGAAAGCTTGTGGACACGCTCCCGTACGTGTAAAACAAGTGTGTCCGCACTGCCCAGGCACAGGACAGCTCACACCTCCGCAGCAGCAAGGTGTTTTGCATATAAAGCTTAATACTTGAGCTTGAATACATTTTATTGCAGGTTTGACACTACCAACAAAAGCCAAACACAACAAGTCAATTTGTATCTCTGCCACAGGCAAACTGAACACTCTTCCTGCCAGCCAATGTCTCCACCCCCTGCGGTGCCTCAGCAACTACACAACACAGGAGGCCAGACACAATCTATTGACCTGTCCCCAGATGTGCATGCTGTAACAATATGCCAATCAGATGTAAATAGACTCTTTAAAAAACAAAACACCAGGAAAGCAATGGGACCAGACGCTGTGTCTGCGAAATGCTTGAATCTCTGTGCCGACCAATTAGCGCCTGTATTTACAGACATATTCAAAGCATCTCTAGAACTCTCAATTGTTTCTGCCTGTTTTAAAAGCGCAACTATTGTACCAATTAAAAAAAAAAAAAAAAAACCTACATGTTTAAATGATTACAGGCCTGTTGCCCTGACATCACTGGTCATGAAAGCATTTGAAAAACTGATAATGACTTATCTGAAATCCATCACAGATCCCCTGCTGGACTCTTTGCAATTTGCCTACAGGCCTAACAGATCCGCAGACGATGCCGTGAACATGTGTATGCATTATGTACTACAGCATTTAGATATCCCAGGAACCTACACCAGGATTTTATTTATAGATTTCAGCTCTGCATTTAATACCATAATTCCATCACTGCTGCACAGCAAGCTCTCCCAGCTACACATACCTGAATCCCTCTGCAAATGGATAACCGACTTCTTAACCGACAGAAGACAGCGTGTTAGACTTGGTAAACTCACATCAAACTCTCTGACAGTCAGTACTGGTGCACCCCAGGGCTGTGTGCTTTCCCCACTGCTGTACTCACTTTACACCAGTGACTGCATCTCCACAGATCCATCTGTTAAGGTTCTGAAGTTTGCAGACGACACAACAGTTGTTGGTCTCATTCAAAACGGGGATGAGTCTGCATACAGGCATGTGGTGGGACAGCTTTCCTCCTGGTGCAGCAGCAACAACTTGGAACTAAATGCTCTCAAAACCATGGAGATGATAATAGACTTTAGGAGGTCTCCCCCCCAGCACCTCCCCTTAACCATAAATGGATCCACAATAACCCAAGTAGAGTCATTCAAGTTTCTTGGGTCCACGATCTCAAACGACTTAAAATGGGACAACAACACTGCCACTATTGTCAAGAAAGCACAACAGAGGATGTACCATCTACGGCAGCTGAAAAAGTTTGGCCTACCTCAAAATCTAATGGTGCAGTTCTACACTGCAATCATCGAATCCACCATAACATCATCTATGACTGTATGGTTCGGCTCCTGCTCAGCATTAGAAAAGGGGAGGCTGCAGCGCATCATCCGATCAGCGGAAAGGATAATTGGCTGTAGCTTACCTTCCCTGCAGGATCTTTACACTAGCAGGTGCAGAAAGAGAGCAACCAAAATTGCCTCTGACCCCTCTGACCCAGCTCACTCCATCTTCCAGCGCATGCCTTCAGGAGTAAGATTCCGGTCAATCGCTACCAAAACCTCTAGACACAGGAACAGTTTTTTCCCTCAAGCGGTAGCCATACTTAATGCTGAACCACGTTAGAGCTGCTAGGACTGAAAGTAATCAGCACAGAACTAAACATGAACAATTCTCACATTGCTTACTGCCACTATACTTATAATGTCCTTAACTTGTAATATTCACACTGTCTGTCCTTGTATTGTTTTTGTTTGTGTTTGTTAAGCAACTGCCAAGACAAATTCCTTGTAGGTGCAAACTTACTTGGCGAAAATAAATTGATTCTGATTCTGATTAACCTGAGTGGCTCCACACAAGTCCTGCACCTCCAGTCAGTCAGTCAGTCATGCATGGTAATGCGACCATGTGCACCTCTTGACAAGCCTTTGTCAAAGAGGTTCGGGGGGCCCAGCGCTGGAATGCGAGGTGTATTATTCAGAGGCTTTGCTCTACTGAGGTAACTTTTTTCCCTACTATACAGGAGGTTATTATTACCATAACAGCACCAATAAAGAGCTAATTCAGTGACTGGAGAAGGACCCAATGTGTGCCTCTCTGGCAGGCCCGTTTCTAGGGGCGTGCCGCCGCCCAGGGCGCTGTTGGAAGGGGGGCGCTGTAATGGAGGGGGGAGCCGGAGCCGCTTGGAGGGCAGCCCGACCTCTCCCTCCCTCTCCCGGGCGCCCGCCGTGCTCCCCCCTCAGATGCATAGTCAGTGAGTGAGCAGGCAGGAAGCGCTCTTTACAACTCACCTGCCTGGCTCCAAGCGCTGCTCTCTCCCCGCCGGTCTCCTCTCTCTGCATAGATGCTGATACACACGCTGCTTCCTGTTTAGCCGGAAATTCAGTTGGAGGCAAGCACTTCCAAAAATATAAAGCTCTTTTATTGAATCATCAATAAAAACATATGGCTATACGGCGACAGCCTGCTGTTTCAGGACTCAGCCGAAGTGCCCACAAACTGACAACACAAACACCACCCTTATATAGTGATCTAATTTCCCATTAACCAATAAATTCAAAAAATCAGCAGCCAATCATCTTACCCGGTATCCCAGGCGGACCTGAGAGAGAACTCCTGGCTTAATATGCAAATATCCCCCTCTAGTCGCATAGAACTACGTGGCATATACGTTAGACACACCAGCTAACACTGCTACATCACTGCGACAGCGCGGAGAGGTCACCGCTACTGACGTCAGAGCCAGTGTCCCGTTAGGAACAAGGTGTTCCATCATGCTGTACCACCTTTGGAGACAGGTAGGAGAATGGGAACATATCCTTGCCTCGGGTGCCATCTCTGTGGACATATGATAAAAGGTTCAGAGTTTAGACACCCCTCTAAAGGGACTAAATATAAGATCAGGGATTTTTATACATGTGAATCCAGTTATGTAGTATATTTATTGAAATGCCCTTGTGGGTTAGGTTATGTCGGGATGACCACCCAGAAAATACGAGACAGGATATGTTCCCATAAGAGTGCTATAAGGAATGGAGATAGAAAACAGGCAGTTTCAGCTCACTTTTTTGAAATGCATCATAATGTATCCCAACTCCGTGTACAGATTATTGATGGAGTCCCACAAACTTGGAGAGGTAGACATAGTAGGGTGAAAGAGCTATTAAAAAGGGAGGCTGGGTGGATTAGAAGATTGGGGGTGTTGGGGGAAGGGGGTTTAAACAAAGAATATGACCTTGGTTTTTGCATCTAACTAGATCTTTGTGTAGGACAAGATGTTTTGCATGTTCCTTTAATGTATATATTATGCTCTTTTAATGCAGAACTTCATCTTGCTGGTTTGTGGGGGGATCGTGGGAAAGTTTATGGCTTGGCATTAATCGCTGCGCCGCCGCTGAGAGGTAACGTATGAAATGCTTTATTTATGTTTATGTTAGATGCTGGTTGCTATGGACGCGCTTCCCGGGTGCAGATAGACAGCCTTGATTGGCTGCTTTGACGGGCGAAGTGCACGCTGGGGCTGATGTGTATGAGTGGCGAGTCCCCGCCTTTTGGGGTGTTAACTCCATGACACCAGCCGATACTGTGCACGGATTGCCTGACCCCGCCTTACAGATGACGGGGATGAATAATAAAGCACACGGGGGCCGGACTGGCTCTGACGTCAGTAGCGGTGACCTCTCCGCGCCGTCGCAGTGATGTAGCAGTGTTAGCTGGTGTGTCTAACGTATATGCCACGTAGTTCTATGCGACTAGAGGGGGATATTTGCATATTAAGCCAGGAGTTCTCTCTCAGGTCCGCCTGGGATACCGGGTAAGATGATTGGCTGCTGATTTTTTGAATTCATTGGTTAATGGGAAATTAGATCACTATATAAGGGTGGTGTTTGTGTTGTCAGTTTGTGGGCACTTCGGCTTGAGAAAGGGCTGAGTCTTGAAACAGCGGGCTGTCGCCGTATAGCCATATGTTTTTATTAATGATTCAATAAAAGAGCTTTATATTTTTGGAAGTGCTTGCCTCCAACTGAATTTTTGTCTATTGGATCCCAGGTGCGGGGAACCCTTGAGGCTTGAGCACGCCATTCCCCTTTTGAGTGAGTGCCACTCTTTTTACCATATACCCAAAATCCTGTTTAGCCGGAAGCAGCGTGTGTATCAGCATGTAGGCAGATAGGAGAAGACCGGCGGCGAGACAGCAGCGCTTGGAGCCAGGCAGGTGAGTTGTAAAGAGCACTTCCTGCCTGCTCACTCACTGACTATGCATCTGAGGGGGGAGCACGGAGGGCGCCCGGGAGAGGAGAGGTCGGGCTGCCCTCCCCGCGGCTCCGGCTCCCCCCTCCATTATAGGGGACAGCTACCTATCTAACCTATCCTGTGGGCACATACCTAATCTAACCTACGCTGAGGGGCAGCTACCTATCTAACCTATACTGGGGGCACCTACCTAATCTAACCTACGCTGGGGGGCAGCTACCTAATCTAACCTACGCTGGGGGGCAGCTACCTAATCTAACCTACCTAATCTAACCTATCCTGGGGGGCACCTACCTATCTAACCTATCCTGGGGGGCACCTACCTAATCTAGCATACACTGGGGGGCACCTACCTAATCTAACCTACACTGGGGGGCAGCTACCTAATCTAACCTACACTGGGGGGCACCTACCTAATCTAACCTACACTGGGGGGCACCTACCTAATCTAACCTACACTGGGGGGCACCTACCTAATCTAACCTACACTGGGGGGCACCTACCTAATCTAACCTACACTGGGGGGCAGCTACCTAATCTAACCTACACTGGGGGGCAGCTACCTAATCTAACCTACACTGGGGGCAGCTACCTAATCTAACCTACACTGGGGGGCACCTACCTAATCTAACCTACACTGGGGGGCAGCTACCTAATCTAACCTACACTGGGGGGCAGCTACCTATCTAACCTACACTGGGGGGCACCTACCTATCTAACCTATACTGAGGGACACCTACCTATCTAACCTATACTGAGGGGGGGGGGGGCAGCTACCTATCTAACCTATACTGGGGGGGGGCAGCTACCTATCTAACCTATACTGGGGGCACTTATCTAATCTGTATAGGGGGCACCTACTTAGCTAGCCTATACAGGTGGCAACTATACTGGCTACCTATATTGCAGGCACCTACCTAAATAACCTATACTGGGGGCACCTACCTATCTAACCTATGCTGGGGGCAACTATTCTGGCTACCTATATTAGAGGCACCCACCTAGCTAACCTGTACTGGGGCACCTGCCTATCTAACCTATACTGGGGGCAACTATACTGGCTACCTATACTGGAGGCACCTACCTGGCTAACCTATAGCGGGGGCAACTATACTGGCTCACCTATACCTGGCTACCTATACTGGGGTACCTATTCTTGGCTACCTATACTGGGGGGACCTATACTAGGTGCAACTAGACTTGGCTAACCTATACTGCGGGAACCCATACCTTGCTCGGGGGGGGGGGGGGGGGCAATTTTTACAACCTCGCCCTGGGTGCATTTTAGCCTGGAAACTGCACTGCTCTCTGGTCCAGGCACCCTGGTGTAGTTGCAGACTTTGCATTCCCTATTTGCAAGCCAATGATCCATGCAGTTCAGATCTATACATCAAAAGGAATTTTACATTTCTTACCCAAGAGCTAGTTTCCACTAGGAGCGATTTGTGGGCCATAATTCCCGTGGCACAGCTAGAGGGATTTGGATGCGTTCTTGCACTGGAACAGGTTACATGAGTGTTTCAGCGACACATCCCGGCACAAGGGGAAACAGACCTCTAAAGGCATGCCCCTGATGAGTCATTGATGACGAAACCGGTTGGGCGGGGCCTCAGTCGTGGTGTTGGAGACGCGAAATTGAGAGTGGCGTCGGTGAGGACGTTCCAGTGATTTTACTATATGCACATTGTTTTTTATGGAATGTGAGTGCACTATGTATACTTTTATATCAAAATTAAATGGTATTATGCTATGGCAATCTATGCTACGGATCAGCCTATGGATCTGGTGAGTGTGAAGCCTTGCTATCACACACTAAGGAAAGGGCACTGCACAGTGTATGCACGGTGTCTCATGTTGGTGGTGGATTAAAGTTGCCATGCATCTTGGAAAACTCGATTACGCTATGTTTGCCCCCCTTGTTTGTGTTTTGAGTCACTATCAGGAAGAAGCACAAAGGTTTGTGAGGATTGTCTATACTACTGAGTGATTTCTGCTGATCATAATCAACCACGACATCCGGTGAGCGTACTGTATTTACTTTAAATTTCAGCCTGGATAAGGGCAGCACGTCAGATCACCTACTTTGGACTATTGTTGTAATTTATACTCTTATGTTGATTGCTCTGGACATTTATGTACTATATTAGAAGCACTGGTGGATGTTGAGCGCTATACTATTCTTACATTTAAGACATTTATAGGGTGGTGATACCCACCCATAGTGTAACGAACCATTCTAGCAGTGTGAATTTTAAAATTGTATTAATCAACTTTTAGAGAAGCGCACATACCACTATCTTTTTTATTTTTTAGACCTCTAAAGGTGCCCATACACCAGACGATGTATGGGCAGATCTGCCAAGAGACAGATCTTTCTATGACCGAAGAGAGACCAGTTACCTATCAGCATAAAATATTTCAGGAAACAGCCTTGCGACACCCGCCCCACCCCCAACCCTCCCCTCCACCCCCTTGTGAACGTGCAGCATACATTAACTGCCGGTGTCTGCTGCTGCTCCATCCTCCATGCACTGACACACACACCACGTGGGTGCCTGCACTAAATGTGGGGCGCATGTATGTGCACGGAGGATGGAAGGCGGAGCCAGGGGCGGACACCGACAGGTAAAGTATACTGCACAAGACATATTTTACACTAGGGGGAAGGAATAGAGCTGGGGGTTCTGTCACATGTCCCCATATTGCACACCGTTACCACTGCGCACCCAATCGAGCATGTCGGCCCTACATCCTGCAGCATGTCCGATCAATACATGCGATTTTGGCCCAAAATAGGTTGCGTCATCAAACAGGCATGTTCTTGGCGGCACCGATTTTTATCCAATCCAATCATAACAATTGAATCAGATGGTCAATTGGCCAAGCCTCCTGATGTATGGCCCCCTTTAATGCTATCTGCAGACACAGGCGCATGTGTAGCGCAGCTTTCCAGCCAGCACAGCCAGTACTGGGCATGTCAGTTTTATTGATTAGTGTAGCCGATACTCGCCTCCACGACTACAGCTTTTTCTGCTCTATACAGTCCATTGCATATGAAGAAAAAAGGGGAGTTACTTGAGCATTATTGGGCAGTCTGTGTATTACAGAAAGCACTACATGAACAGACTTGGAGAAGAGACGCTTGGAGAAATCTCTATTTTAACTCACAAGCCAATTCAGGCACACATAGGATTGACTTTCTAAATATAGTAAACTTAATAAAGAGGTGAAATAATGAACAATTGTGCAGGTTCTGTGCCAAGCTGATTTGTGAATGATCTGTTATTGCCATTCCTGTGAACACTAATAGGTATAAGGAGAAATAGTAGGACTGTTGATTTATAAAGCGCCAACATATTCTGTGGCCCTGTACAGAGTAAGTAACAAAACATGTGGTACATTATAATACAGGCAACGGGATACCCAAAATAAAGACATAGGTACATAATACAAAATTAGCAGGCACAGTAATTACAGTGACAACTGTAGCATGATGAACAAAATGTATACGGAAGTAAATTCCAAGACACAAAGGGTGAGAGAGCCCTGCCCTTGCGAACCACCAATCTAAAGGATGTTATCCTTTGTGGTACAATCAAAGCAATGTTTGGAAACTGATATTCTCTGACACGTAACTTCTGCTGACGTGTTGCAGTTACACATACCACAGGAATGGCAATAAAAGATAATTACAAGTTAGTTCTGCACAGGACCTTCACAATGTGTTTATTATTTTACTTCTTGTCACTGGCAATATTTTTATTGTAGTGGAACACAGCAGGCTGAACTGCACATTAGACATGCAGTTCAGCCTCTGACTTGTAGGCCACCAAAGCATCTTCTGGCTGCAATTTAATGCACCGTGTCAGCACTTAACACACATTGGGGGAGATTTATCAACGCATTGCCGACAGTTTTTTCTTCTTAATCTGTTCTAACCAGCAGGGAGAACCGTTCTGCATGATAAGAAGAACCTTCTTAAATCCTAGGTAATAGTGGCAGTTTAGCATGAATTTCTAGAGCTGCAATACAGTTAAGAAAAGTGCAAATCCATTCCTAAACTGGCGCAGATTAAGAAGTGCTTGATAGCAGTTCTACAGATGTAGAACTGCTGGCTAGACATGATTGCAGAGTGCAGGCTAGACATGATTTGTGATATGCTCCTCCCACCTGCTGAATCCCTCCTCCGAGCCTGCTGCTATCAATAAAGCAGGTGTGTTGGTTACCTCAGCAACAGCAATTCCCCTCACACACTGCACTGTCTGAGAGACCTTCATAGCCCCTCCTATTATACAACAGTTTTAGAAGGAATCTGCACTGTCTAATGATTTCTTAAGGGCCCGTTTCCACTAGGGCGGTTTCGCCGGCGATTCTGCAGAGTTTCCCCGCACATCATTCACACGGGGAAACTCTGCCATAGGGGATGACGGCGCGTCGGCGGAATCGCTTGCGGGAGCGATTCGCCCGGAACCCCCCTCAGATTTCGCCACGGAGGCTGCGAATCCCATAGCCGTGCATGGCGCAGCTCATGGGATTCGCCTGCGATCCCGCCCACCGGCTCAGTGCGGTGTGCGTCTGCGAGACGCACGCCGCACTAGTGGAGACGAGCCCTAAGATGCCTGAGACAGTTCTGCACGGATTTTTAAAAACCTACTAATATTTTGTCTCAGACACTTGATAAATCTGGCCCATTGAGCATGATTCACAAAGCTTTTTCACCTGTTTTCACCTTATCCATGTTACATTTTTTAAACTCTCAGGGCTGGAACCCACTAGTGATTTTTTTTTTTCAAAACATTTTTTTATTGAAAAGTATAAATACACAACATGAGCAACAACACTAGAGTGATTTTTTTTGAGTGTTTAGGGAGCGATTCAAAATTGTAGCGATTTCCCTAAACGCTCAGCTAATGTTAATGGATGGGTCAAATTCCACTGGAGCGATTGCGATTACCAAAATCGCAAACGCAGGACATGCAGCATTTTTAGTGTTTCTGCAATGTAAAGTATTTAAACCCTGGCGTAATCACTCATCAAAACCTACACAGAGCGATTTTGCTAGCATTTTGAAATTACTTCACACTGTAAAAAAAATAAAATTAATTGAAAGGACCAATCAGAATTAAAAACGCTAATCGCTATACAATCGCTGGCAAAACGCGTACACTTTTTAAAATCGCTACCAAAAACGCCAGAAAACGCTCATGAAATTGCTTATAGCGATAGCTTTTTTCCTGGGTTCCAGGTCTAAAAGAGCAAAAAAAAAAAACCAATATAATTAAGGTAAGAAATGTAAATATTGAAATGAAGTTCATCGGGACTAACTTACTTTGATTATTTTGCTTGTAAATGTGCTGAAAGGTTATTTTTATTAATTTGGTCAAAAATAAGTCATTTATGAGAAGTTTTGTGAAATGACTCCAATTTGATTACTTGGCAGCAAAGCACTGCCTCATGTCACGTCTGTGCTGTTGCATCCGTATTCAGATGTTCCACCATGGGACAAATACCTCTTAACTGTCCATACCAAGCGCATGCAAGTGCCCAGCTGATGCACAGGAGCATCTCATGGACAGTGAATGCACCGCCTGCAGCTTAAAAATATAAAAATATATTTAATATAAAATAGGCCTCAGGATGTTTATAAGAGACCCTGAAAAAGCTGACTGCAGTCATGTCATTGAAGCTTCCTCATTAACCTCAAAAACCTCAAAAAGCTGTCAGCAGCTTAAAGAGAATCTGTACTCTAAAATGTTTACAGCAAAAAGCATACCATTCTATTCATTATTTTCTCCTCCCCTCTGTGCTGTTTCTGCCACTCTCTGCTGCAATCCTGGCTTGTAATTAACAGTTTTAGGCAGTGTTTACAAACAAACTAACCAGCTTGTGATAGGCTCACATAAGCAGTGTGTGAGTCATACAGAGCCTGCAGGGGGCCTGCAGAGGGTGTGTATCGCTTCTATCCAATCACAAGCAGCCTTGCACATTCCACACATTCAAGCCTTAGCCGACAGAAGGAAACAGATTAGATCATATAACAGAGATAACACAGCCACTGTGCAATTAGGAAAGGCTGCAGTAAGCCAGAGCACATTAGAACAGGCAAAGGAACTTATAGGATAGAAGAACTCTTTAACTAGGTTAAACTAATGAGAGGTTTACTAGTACATTAATTTAAAAAGAATATACATTTTCTACAGCTTACAAAACCGCCAGACAGATGTGTCACTGTAAGATAAAACAAAGTATATTTTAGATATTATTTTGGCACTTACTGGTTCCAGGTCGAGCAAGAATTATTAAGAAGATGGTAAGGCCAAGTGCAAGGACATGAGCCAGGAATCCATTGAATCTCCGAAGGCATTGGTAGAGCCAAAAATCCGGAACCCTTTTTGAATCTACCCCAAGTGGGGTATAAGGGATGGAAGTCTCTGGCATTACCTAGAAAATGTGTACAATTATTTGAGGAATCAGGACACACAACTGGTATTTCAGGTTTTCTTAGCCACACAAGAGGAGTCTGGTCACCTAAGAAGTCTCTTATATCACTCTACCAAGTGGCAGCTATCATTTACCTTGGAAAATCTGAGGTACTCGGGTAACTTCATCTGCTAACAATTTTACTTCCCGGTTCTCAACTAAAGCAAATGGTTTTCATCAAATATGCATGAAATATCCTTGTTTCTCAACAAAAACAAAATCAACTGATTAACCCCTTAGCAACCAAACTTTATTTGGCTACAGGGCTGAATTTTTCCTGCTGCTGGGTGGCAGGCTCGGCAGGGTGTGTGGCGACAGGGAGCTCCCAACATACCTGTCCGGACAGCTGGACCGCTTCTTCTTACTCCACCGTGGTGGTGACGTACTCCCTGCAGGTCACCTCGGGTCCTATCACATGATATGACATTGGGATCCAGGAGACCGTGTCAGCGGTACAGCACCACTCAGTGGTGGAAGAGGGTTGAAGGAAGAGTCTCTTCTTACATCTCTTCCACCACCGGACTGCGCTGTAACGCTGACACAGTCTCCTGGATCCTGATGTCATATCATGTGATCGGATGTGACCGGGACCCAGAAGATCTACGGAGAGTTCAGAGCTGCAGGTAGAGGAAGAGAAGAAGCCTTCCCAGAGCAGGTAAATATAGCTTCTTACTCAAATGCACTCGTTTGGCTGCACTGGGCAGAGGTTGCATGACAGAGGTTCCCACTGCAAAAGCAGCTTCAAACAAGGCATCTTGTTTGAAGCTGCTAAAAGGTTAAAAGCAAATCTGAAGTGAAAATCAACATATGAGATAATGAATTATATGTGTAATACATCTAAGAAATAGAACATTAGTAGCAAAGAAGAGAGTCTCATATTGTTTTCCAGTCCAGGGAAAGTTAAGAAACTTGAGTTGTTATATATGCAAAAGAGCTTCTCTGAGCTCTCTGGCCCAATTTGTTTGAACTCAGGCCCATGTTCTGAAGAGCTTAAACAGCCAAGAAACAGTGAGGCTCAGAGCACAATAAGCAGTGCAAAAAAACTTGCGTTTTTTGTGCTATGTATTTTTACTTTTTTGCTGCATTTTTTGGAGGAAAATGCAATATCACATTTAATGTTAAAAATACGCATCAAAAACGCATGTAAAAACATATTCCTCTGCGCCTCCATTAGGCTGGATGCACACATAACATAGCATGAAACGCTGCGTTCCTACCTAAATGCCCCCCCAGCCGCCTCTTCGGGATCGCCCGAGTTGGGAATTAGTGCATAGACGCTGGCCTGGCTGCGCACATCCTACAGCATGCGGCCATGAGCGCACTGTGCATGACGTCACGACTACATCATGTGCGTAAACAGAGCGCTCACGGACGTGGGTGCGTACTGTAGGACGCGCGCAGCAAGGCCAGTGCCTGCGCACTAATGCCCGACTTCGGTGACCCGGAAGTGGCTGCCAGGGGGCATTTAGGTAGGATCGGAGGAGCAGAGAGGAGAATGGGGGGGAAATGGTGGGCCTCAGGACAGCTGCCAGTACATGCCTGCTCCCCCCGTTTTTTCTACTTCGTTCACATCTGGTATCCTTTAAGCCTCCCCAAAGTGTTGTGTTTAGTAATCACTGATGTTGAATAACCGGAACTAGGTTTATTTACAAGTTACTGCAGTTCTTTACATCAAGCCATACTCTGCTTTGTACACCCAGGACACACAGACAGGACAGGAATCAACAAATCTCTAGAACAGCATAGATAGACACCATGCAATCATGCTGCATCACAGTGCCATCTACAGGCTTCTACACAAAGCAACCTAGATCTGACAGATGTATGAGGGCTTGTTCACACCTAGGGCGTTTTGCTTTTTTTTTTTTTTTTTTTTTCCTTTTTTTTTGAGCGCCGGCGATTTTTAAAGACGCCCTGAAATCGTTAGTGCAATGAATCCTTATGGCACAGTTCACATCAGTGTGTTTCATCCGTTTTGTATTGTGAAAAAAGTCAATAACCATTGGCGTCAGCGATTTAGATGTGAACAAAGCCTGAGTGTCATTTTGTACATGGCCTGTGGGCAGTACCAGGAGCATACCTTTCTGAAAACCAGGTGCTTGAGAGCTGCAGCCACTAAGGTCACACTCAATAGGTCACCCTACAGAGTCAGGGAGTTTTGCTCAAGTACGCCCTACTGAACAGGTACTGCCTTCAACCAGGATTCGAATCCTATAATGGCATTGCCCATAACCTGTACACTATCCAGCCACTTACCTAAGAAGAGGGAAGCCTCTGGATCTTTCAGGAGGTTCCCCACATCGTCCTCCAGATTACTGCAGCTGCCTTCCTCTATCTAGCTGCCAGAATATTGCAGTAATTAACTCTTGGTCTTTCCTTTGTACCTGCTATGTGTACCTATCTGCTCAACTTGATTTATCAGTCTGACCTGAATTATGATACAAAACAGGACAGAACTGGAAGGAACTGTACACCTTTTATGTGTAAACCAAACCATAAAAAAACACATACAAAACAGGCCAAAGGGGGCTGGAGGAAGCTCCAGGTATGTATACATTTTTGCTTTGCCGCCATCACAGGTACACGTTAAAGTGTGCCCAAGGCAACCCAAGGTTAAAAAAATTAGTTACATTACCTCAGAACATGGAAGCCTCTGGATCCTGCAGATGATTCCCATGTCCTCCTGACCCCCACCATAACCGTGCATGGACCCCCCCAAAAAATGCAACAAGCTTGTTGGATTTCTGATTGCGACTGCACTATGTAGGTGCAGCATGGCCACAATTGCACATGAAAAGAAGAGCAGTCTCAATCTCCAGGAAAGTCCCAGGCAGCTGTGGTGGTCTGGAGGAGGACATGGGAAGCCTCTGGAGGATCTAGAGGCTTCCCTCTTCATAGGTAAGTATCTGTTTTTGACCTTTGGATCACCTTGGGTTAAAGGACACCTGAAATGATAGGAAAAAGGAGGCAGTCATCTTTAAAGGGTAAGATACCAAATTAGTGGAAAGCCTCTGGGTGGTCCTGAGTCCTCCCACAGCCCACCTTTTCAGTGCAGTGTCCCTCTATACCTATTTGACACAAGTTAGTTGAATATGTCTCTTCTGGCCAAGAGTGCTGCTGAGGATGGGTGCTACCGGACTGGTCTGCTCATACTCAGTACAATGTAGTGCTTGTGCACAAAAGAAATAAAAACTGTGCACGATTTACTTTGTTTTACTGGGCATGATTGGGCCTTACTCACACATGCCCAGTCCTGATGCGCTCGCTCATCCACGGCCACAAGCATGACCAGAAGATGAAGAAGCACCCGGCACTGGAATGGTGGGCATTGCAAGGATCCAGGAAGTCTCTGGACCATTCAAATGCTTCCAACTACTGAGGTAAGTATTAAGCTTTTTTCCCCCCTTCTCACTTGTGCTTCAATGCCTTCTTATAAATGCTAGCATCCCAACTATCAGGCAGATCAACATCTTTAGGCAGGGTTCACACTTGCCCCCAACAACTCAAGTCTGACTCTACTCTAGGTGTGAGGGCTCGTTCACACTACAAGAGCTTTCCTAAGTGCTTTGCTCTTGCTAATGTCATCCTATGTGTGTTCACACTGGAGCAATGTGATTTTCTAAAAATCCCCCATAGCATTGCATTATTGGGCCCATTCACACCTGAGCGGGAATCGCACGATTCCCGCTCGCGGCAAACCGCTACACATTGTAGCCAGTGGCCGTGTTCTCACTGCCGCGGTTGCGGTTAGCGATAACCGCAACCGCGTTGCATGCAGCGGTTTGCCGGCGACGAGCGTTCCGCGATTTGCGATCGTGATTAGCGTGCATAGCACGCTAATCGCGATCGCTCCAAAACCGCCGCAGTGTCCAGTGATTTTTCCGCGCTAATCGCGGGAAAATCACTCCCGCAGAACGCCGGCGGTAATCGCCGGCGTTCTGCGATTGTAAGTGTGAATGGGTTAAGCAAGAGTTTTCAAAATCTCTAGCGTTTGCAGTGTGAATCAGCCCTGACTCAGACTACTGAAGCTAAAAGATAAGAATGGCCAGCAGGCAGATGGAATGTTGTGAAAGAAAATGAAGATGGCAACCTTTATATGCCTCTCACTTCAAGGTTGCTTTATACTAAGCTAAATATTTGTCCAAAATGCAGGTACTGTAAGGGCCCATTCACACTTAAAAGCGCAAAATTCGCCGTATTCGCCGGCGTTTTGCGGGAGTGCTTTTTCCACGATTTAACACAGATCACTGGACACTGTAGGTATTTTTCCGCGATCGAGTTTAGCGCTTTTATAGCACTGAAACACGATCGCCAGGAAAACACCTGAAAATGGTGCAGGCTACACATTTGCGTTTAGCGATTTGCATTAATTGCCAGCAATTAATGCAAATCGCCCAAGTGAGAACAGGCCCATAGGGTATCATTGCACTAGCAATTTAAAAAGCGCTAGCACTTGAGCAAAACATGAGCCCTTAGAGCAGTAATGACTGTCTCAAAATATTGGGTAACTTGGGTCTGAGGCTGGATTCACAATAACAGTGAAAACAGTCTGTTTTTCATATCAGGAGCCAAGGGATGATAAGCATTGAATCTTTCAGACATGCTCATTGCCAGCAGATATGTTGTTTTAGGCTCGACGTGTGAACCACAGGGCCTTTGCCTTACACGATAAATTCTAGACAATGCATAATATGCTGATGTTAACAGAAACAATGAAAGCCTACAGGAATAGAAAGTGTCCATTCTCAATAGGCTGTTTGCTTTCTTCTGTAACCTTCACCCTCTCTGCCTTCATCTGTCACCTTCATCGCGATGCCATGCAATTATATTTCTATGGTACATTTACACTGGAGCATCAGCAGCACAGTGCAGTGGGATCCGTCGGAATAACCCACAGCATACTGTGTGTTTACAGTGACCGTGAAGCATACTTTCAATTTACTGTATGCTTCACTGCACTTGCACTCCTAATGATGCAACATTTTATCACTGATATCGCAACATGCATACTTTGAAAGTTGCCCATATGCCATATCAATAGCTAAGATCAGCGATAGAATTTCCCTAAGTAGGGACTCCACCAGCAAAATCATCCATAGGACAACCACCGCCTTTCAACACCCTCCTGGACTCTGGCAGTCCAGACCACATAGCCTCTCTCTGGCAGTCATTACAAGAATTGTTTAGAGGTCTTCTCCAAAGCATCTCCCATAAGGCATAGCAAATGGGGGTGGGGGGGCCTTATGGGGTGTACTACAACTGCCAAATATTAAAAATAAGTTATATATATAAGGACAATTTTAACTGGCAGCCCGTTTCACTGTTATGTTCATGGTGTTTAGGGAGAGTAGACAACATTTATTTTATACCTGGAATTAAATCTGTATAAACATTTCACCAACACCAGTACTCAAGTTGATAAACTGTTTTACATGTAATATTCGAACAATAATGCTTTCCATCCACCTTCTCCTTCTAGTACATAAGACAGGTTTTAGCAAGAAGCTCGATATGGAAAGTGTTATCTCCTCCCCACAGGTAACATTACTGTAACTCATACGAGAAAAGCAGGCAGAATCATAAAAGTTCTCTGCTTCCCCAAGAGGCTGCCATATCAGAGCAAATCAGTCATCCTGCACGCATATAAATTGTACACCGGCAGAGAGAAATAATTAAGCAGAGATAAGAAGATAAGAAGTCACGTCACTCACCTTTCTTCGGAATCCTCCTCTGTTGCATCTACTTGCTGCTCTGCCTCCTTTACGAGTTCTGAGCATGCGCACTGGACACAGAGCAGCTGAATGAATAGCTGCCATCATTGTTGTGGGTATGTGTGTATTCACATTCATCAGTGTGAGGAAGTACTTCAGCTCGGGCTATGAATGATGAGGCGTGTCAGAGAAGGCTGACACCTGCAGTTAAGGGTGGACTGGCTTGTCACAGGTTTCCCAACAGGTTATTATAGTGGATGTATAGTGCTGACGTATTGCGCAGCACTTGGTACAGTATATTTAACATACATCATAGCTCCCAACTGTCCCTTTTTCGGAGGGACAGTCCCTTTTTGGGAGCCCTGTCCCTCTGTCCCTCTTTCACCCTCATTTGTCCCTCTTTCAGGACTTTGTCCCCCTTTCTATGTATATAAATATATATATTTCTATACTAACAATGTGTTTGATTAACTCTAAACTTTATTCCCATCCTTTAAATTGATATATTACTCATTTTTAAATGTTACTATGAAGGAAAATTAACCAGGATAGGAACGACCAGTGTGGTTTGAATTATAAAACAACATATTTTTCTTATGAAATGTTTATGGTATGCGTGACTAGAAGCGTGGTGGGGCGTGGTCAGGGTTGTTTCAGGGGCGTGGCTTAAGTGTCCCTTTTTCTCATCTCAAAAAGTTGGGAGGTATGCTATAGTGATGGGTCGTTCTCAATCGAGCCGGCTCTTTGCTGCGAACGACAAGAGCCGGTTCTCGGTTTTGAAAGAGCCGATGCCTCATCCGCCCCACACAGCTCTGATTTGCTGTGTAATAAAGGGCGCTGAGGCATTCAAATAGCTTCAAGGGCAGAGCTGTCTAGAAAGATGTACATTTTCTGGCAGTCCAAGAACAAAAAAAGTTTCTTTTTAGTCCTGAGAGACTGACAACTAAGGCCTGGAACCCACTAGGAAGTTCTGCAGCGCTTTAAAATCGCTGCAGCGCTGTGTGCAGCGATTCTTAGGGCGTTTAAATTTGTGATTTCCTTATGCTTGGAAGCGCAGTACAGCTCTTCCAATTTGCAAATCGTTTTTTTTTTAAATAAAACATTATACTTACCAGGCGTCCTTCTTCCGTCCATAGCTCCGCCCCTAAAGAAAGAGGTCATAGGTGCTTCTCTAGGACCAATCAGACAAGCGCCTGTGACCTCTTCCTTTAGGGGTGGAGCCACGGAAGGAAAAAGGAAATCAAGACTGAGCGAGTAATTAAAGTTTTATTTAAAGCACAGCCCCCCAAAGCCCTGCATAATTACTTTGATAAGCGATTTATGCAGCGCTTATATACTTTGCAATTTGCGCAAGTGCGCTTAAAATGCTGCATATCCTGAGATTGTGATTACCTCTAATCGCAATCTCACTAATGGATTCCCCAACCTCGACCCCCCCCCCTTCACTTTCATTGGCATAGTGCTTTTGGGAATCGATCCCAAAACGCTGCCAAAGACGCCTCAGTGGGTTCCTACCCTGAGGGTGCAGAGAGAAAAAGCTTATTGATCTCTGCACAGTTGTTTTAATGAATGCATCTGCTCAGCCACTTATAAGGAATCATACAGAGTTTAGTAGACAAAGATTTGTAGACAGTCCCTATTCAGTATGCTGCAGGGTGTTGTGTACAGTACCTTGCCCCAGCCTCTCCTCCCAACTCCCAAGTGCTGTGTACTGAAGCGATGCTGTAGGCGTCTGTACAGTCAGTTCTGAGCCATCAGAGGTGGACAGAGTGAGTGTAAAGAAGCTGCGGCTGGAAGCACACTCGTCTGTCAGTTTTCTGTGTGCTTTTTCTGTAAGCGTTTTCTGCACACGGTGTGTCTGTATGGGTGAAAACATGCATGCTTTATCACAGAAGCTAATGTAATGTGCACTAGCCAATTGAATAACATTGGTTCTCAGTTTTCCTGTGCGAAAAACACACAAACAGATAAGTGTGCTCCCAGCCTAAGGACAGGACAGCATAGTGAGATCAGGGCCCAGAGTAGCAGCTGGGACAGGCAGCACATGTGGCTCAGTGAGTCTCTGTTGTCTGCATAGTGTGACTTGCTGTAAGAGTAGCAACAGGTCTGTGTTCTTCTGAGGGCCCTGTCACTTGTGGAAGCCATGCATACGTGGTTACGAATGTTTCCCAACTGCAGCACTTTACATATCACATAGTCATGCAATGACTGTCCTCAGAGTAGCTTACAATCTAATCACTACCATAGTTATAGTCTAATATTTTCACTATAGGATTGTTTTGAGGTAAACCAGTTGACTTATTAGTATGTTTTTGAGATATTGGAGAATATGAAGTCTCTGAATTAAATACGGGGGAAGATAGAAACTCCATGCAGATTTTGCCCTGACCAATGTTCAAACCTAGGACTCAGCAATATAATACAATAGCGCTATCCACTATTCTTCTATTCCTCTCATATCTATCTGCTCATCCATGTCATCTATTCTGACCCTCTACTACCCTTCCAGCATGTGCTGTATGGCATACAGAACTGGATCATCCACAAGGCAAACCTAGGCAGCTGCCTACAGCCTGGAGAGAGTCCTGGGGCCTGGTGGATGCAAGCCACCACTAAAGCAAACTAAATAAGCTAGGTGACCATCAGTGGAGGGCAAAAAGTGTTATCTTGCTTACTGCCCCATTTCATACTAATCCTTTCCTGATGGCTTAAGGTAGCCACACTGGTCGATTTGCCATCAGATTCGACCAACAGATAGATCCCTCTCTGATCGAATCTGATCAGAGAGGGCTCGTACGGCCGCCTTTACTGCAAACAGATTGTGAATCGATTTCAGCCTGAAACCGATCACAATCTGCTGAGCTGCCGCTGTTGCCCCCCGGGTCCCCGCATACATTACCTGAAGCCTGGTCCCGGGCATCTTCTCCGCATCGGCTCCCGGCGGGCAACTTCTCCGCATCAGCTTCCGCGTCCCGGCATCCGGCATAACTTTCTGTCACTCCAGTGACAGCGGAAGTTCAAATAGAGCGCCCTCTATTTGTACTTCCGCTGTCACTGCAGTGACACAGGAAGTTATGCCAGATGCCGGGATGCGGAAGCTGATGCGCAGAGGATGCCAGCCAGGAGGTGATGCGGAGAAGATGCCGGAAGCCAGCTTCAGCTAATGTATGCGCTCCTTACCCGCGGCGAACAACGGTAATTTCCCGCACGGCACGATCGACGGGACCGATATATTTCGGGCCGAAATAGATCGAAAATTAGCGTGTTGCGTGAACGATTTGACAGCAGATTCGATCCCAGTGATCGCATCTGCTGTCGATCGGCGGGTAATCGGCCTAGTGTATGGCCAGCTTTATGGTTTATATCACATGTGAAGTGTTCTATAGTGTGTGCAACTTTATTTTTTAGGGTGTGTGTGTGTGTGTGTGTGTGTGTGTGTGTGTGTGGGGGGGGGGGGGGGGGTGACATAGGATTACTTGCCTGGAGTGACAAAAAGAAACGGTCCTGAATATATGTATGTAGTGATTTTACCCAAAAGCAGCTGATACTACTAAAGTTACTTTTTCCTGGGTAACTAAGAGCGGTGACGTGTGGGTTCGAGTTTCCTTCAGTTAAGAGCTGACCTTTCTTAGTTAAAGCGTAACATGTCATTATATTGGCAGGCGTTCCCTGGGGCAGCCTGAGAGACAGCTGACAATATAGACCATAGAACTCAGAGGTGTGTCTCTTCCCTATGTGACTGGCTAGCCTCCCCACCTGTTTACCAGAGAGAAACAACTTCTCCTTGTTTCCTGTATGTTTGCCGCACCTCCTGACTCTGGGGGCTCATTTATCAAGACAGTGGTTGCCCTCACCTACCAGTTAGAATATATGTTGTTTGCCTGCTATAGAGTATATATGCCTATAAGTTGCTTGAGCTTTGCAGAGTTCAGAAAATGCCCATGGGTTGTTCTTTTTCTTCTGTCCTCAATTGATTGCGCTTTTTTTCCTAGTTTATATAAGGCTAGGTTCACAGCTGCATTGCATTTCCTGTAAAAACCGAAAAGTCGCATCACACAATGGGCTTGATTCACTAAACCGAGAAAACTCATATCACGGCCACACTAACGGTTTTGCGTTTCGCGTGCACAATCGCGAATTTTCATGTGCAATCGCACGTGAACATTCGTGATTGCGCGCAAAAACGCTGACGCGGACGTGATATGAGTTATCATGGTTTAGTGAATCAAGCGCAATATATGAACATACAGTAAAGCATAGAGTCAATGAATAGTATGCTTCACCATCATTGTTAATGTTTATGTTATGCGGTAACACACTGCGTTAGGATACTGTAGGCCATTGGGACACATCGCACTGGATGCACTCTGAACGTCGCATAGACTTACTTCATAGTTCAACTTTCTCTCTTTCTGTGTTAAAATGCCTCATTTGCACTGCAATGCTCCACTGTGAATTTAGGTAGGGTTCACGCCAAGCAGGAGTGCGCAGCGGCAAGGGACGAGTATCTATATCCCTGAGAGCTGTAGAGGGATTTTATAGGGACACAGATACTCGACCCGGAGGAGGGGAAGTGGTTAAAGAGTACTTAGAGGACAACTGAAGTGAGAAGAATATGCAGGCTGCCATATTTCTTTCCTTTTAAACAATACCAGTTACCTGGCAGCCCTGCTGATCTATTTGGCTGTAGTAGTGTCTGAATAACACCAGAAACAAGCATGCAGCTAATCTTGTCAGATCATTGCTTAACCTCTTGCCGACCGCGTCACGGCGATGGGCATGGAGGCGGCGGCAGCCCCAGGAAAGGTCCTTGGGGCATGGTTTGCAGGAGATCGATCGCACGCGCTGATGCATGCACATCCCTGCTTGGATGGCGGCGCTCCGCTACGCCTTTGGTCTCCCAGCGGCGATCGCCGCTAAGAGACTGTTAGATGGCAAAACTATTTACTAGGTACAACGCTGCGATCTAAGGCAACGCTGTACGGGGACAGCCGTGTCACTCGGCTGTCCCCTCCAGAGGCACAAAAGCAATCCGCTGTGATAGGCTGAAGCCTATTATTATTATTATTATTTATTTATAAAGCGCCAACATATTCCGTGGCGCTGTACAATGTAAGAAAACAAACAAGGGATACATAATGATACAGACAATGATATACATCAAATATGAACACTGATACAAGATACAGCACTGCTGATTACAATTTGATTTAACATGATGACTAAAATGTATAAATGTCTTAAGCCCCATCTACACCATGGGACATTGCAGCGATCCGGCAGCTCGATTAGCCGCCGGATCGCCTCTTCCGCGTGCCCGCCGCGTCCCCGCTCGCTGCACGTGCGCTGCATTAGATTCCCCGCTCGTCCCCGCCGGCGCCGCTTATCTCCCGCACGATTCCCTGCCATTGTCCCCTTGCGGGGATCAAGCAGGGAATCGGCGGTGCGGAGATCCGTCCTGTCGGATCTTATCAATCGAGCCGCATCAGCGGCTCGATTGATAAGGAGCATCGCGGCCGCATCTACTCGTGTAGATGCGGCTTAACAGTGTGCAAGCAATTCAATTAATAACAGTCCATGACACAATAGGGTGAGAGTCCTGCCCTTGCGAGCTTACAATCTAAAGGAATGGGGTGAAAACAAGAGGTGGGGATGTATACAGTATATGTACAGGCAGTGCGCAATTAGGTTATTTAGTGGGTGCATGGCCTAAGCTAGAGAATATGCTTGTCGGAAAAGGTGGGTTTTGAGGGAGCGTTTAAAGATTTCAAAGGTGGGAGAGTGGGGGATGTGTTGTGGAAGAGCATTCCAGAGGAGGGGTGAGGCACGTGAGAAGTCTTGTACACGTGAATGTGAGGAGGTAATTGTAGAAGAGGATAGAAGAAGCTCGTGTGCAGATCTGAGATTGCGGTTGGGTTGGTATCTGGAGACTAGTGAGGAGATGTACAGGGGAGAGAGATTGTGGAGAGCTTTGTAGGTTATGGTTAAGAGTTTGAATTGAATCCTCTCATTAATTGGTAGCCAGTGAAGAGCTTGACAGAGAGGGTCAGCAGAGGAAGAGCGAGAGGAGAGATGAATGAGTCGAGCAGCAGAGTTCAGTACAGAATTGAGCGGTGTTAGTCGGTTAGTTGGAAGTCCACCAAGCAATATATTGCAATAGTCCAATCGAGATACAATAAGAGCATGTACTAACATTTTGGTTGTGTCATGGGAGAGAAAAGGTCAGATACGTGCTATGTTTTTCAGTTGGAAATGGCAGGAGCTGGTTAGGGAGTTAATGTGAGGAGTAAATGAGAGAGAAGAATCAAATATTATCCCCAAGCACCGTGCTTTGGGAACTGATGTTATAGATGTGTTGTTAACATTTATTGTAATATCAGGCAAAGAGGTGGACAGGGATGGTGGAAAGACTATTAGTTCAGTTTTATTCATATTAAGTTTTAAGAAGCGAGAGGACATGAAAGAGGAAATAGCGGTCAGGCAGTCGGGAACCCGTATGAGGAGGGAGTTATCACAGCCGATCGCGCTGATAGGCTGATGGGCTGATGGGGATAAAATTTTTTAAAAAATAGTAATTTTATTTAAAAATAAATAAGAAATTTAGAAAAAAAAAATAGATAAACATTGGGGGAGCGATCAGAGAAAAGGGGGGGGGGGGAGTCACTTGTGTGCTGAGTTGTGCAGCCCTGCAGGCCCAATTTAATGAAAAATGGCCTGGTCTTTAGGAGGGAGGGGGGGTTAACACTGCGGTCCTCAAGAGGTTAAAAGGAAATAAATATGGCAGCCTCCATATACCTCTCACTTCAGGTTTTCTTTAAAGTTAAAAATGACAGAGCCTGTAATGACAGGCTCTGTCATTTGTGACAGTGGTGGGCGTGGTCAGAGCCTCAGCGTCAAATTTGAAAATTTTTGACAAAGGCCCGTTCTTTGAGGTGGGCAGAGCGTTTACCTGCTTGGAAGGAGAAAGTTACTTCAGGTGAGTATTTAACCCTTACAGCAGTGCAGCATTTACCCACGTGGCGCATGTTATCTCTATTAAAACCATTAGCTTTTTGTCAAATGCGTTTGTTCTTTGGGAGATGAGTGTGCATGGTGTGTGGGATGATAATGTAGAGACTTTTTCACACAGGTAGCGGTGCAGAAAGCACAGCCATAGTAAAGCATAGTGAGTGCAGTGTGGTCCAATTCACTGCAGATGAATGGAACAGCTTTGACTCCATACTTATTTTTTTGTACAGCATCATACAGCCCGCAATGTGAACAGCGACATCAGTGAAGGGGATCCCAAGGGCAGTGGCAGTGTCCCCAGGGGGTGTGAACATACCTTAAGCCCCGTACACCCGCAGTACACTCTGCCGAGATTACAGCATGTGTACAACATAGGTTGACACCACCCACCCCCACCCCCCTCAGTAAATTCTAAAAACAAACTCTTTTCTAAGTGCCTGAAAAGGTTAATAGGGTTTGTTCAATTTCCTTCTGTAGCCTTATAAATCACAGACCTGTTCAGCCTGAGCCATAGTGCTGAGCTTTTCAGGCTTCCATGATAGTTCTCTTATCTCTAAAAGTGGAAGCCAAAACTGGAGAGAGTTTCTGTGTGCAGAACCACAAATACTACAAGTGGTGCAGGCTAAAAATAGCAGATAGTCATCCTAACAGATTTAAATGGAAATTAGGCCCGTGCACACCAAAAACCACTAGCAGATCCGCAAAATGCTAGCAGATTTTGAAACGCTTTTTCTTATTTTTCTGCAGCGTTTCAGCTAGCGTTTTGCGGTTTTGGGAAGCGTTTTTGGTGTAGTAGATTTCATGTATTGTTACAGTAAAGCTGTTACTGAACAGCTACTGTAACAAAAAACGCCTGGCAAACCGCTCTGAAGTGCCGTTTTTCAGAGCGGTTTGCGGTTTTCCTATACTTAACATTGAGGCAGAAACGCATCCGCAATCCAAAATCTGCAGCAGCCCGGGAGTATGCATTTCTGCAAAACGCCTCCCGCTCTGGTGTGCACCAGCCCATTGAAATACAATACCCTAGCGGATCCGCACCTGCAAGCAGATCGCAAACCGCAGCGGAAACGCTCCGGTGTGCACTAGGCCTTACACAAAATGGCAGCTTCCAGTTCTAACTTCTAGATAAGTGTGACTGGGGGAGGCATTAAAGCAACCTGCAGGTGAGGGTTTGGAGAGTTAGATAATTTCGTTAGTAGTTCCATACATGGTACAATTTTTCATTTTTTTTCGATTAGATAATTTAGTTTGATTATTCCGTTAGATCGAATATAAAGATTTTTCCAGCATGTCCGATCAAAAACAGGATAATCATTAGAATTTCTTGATCAAAAAAAATATTTTCAACTTTCATTCGATTCGATCATTTAGATGGAATAAATCGGGGGAATAGAACCACCTATTCCAGGACAGGGTCCATTCTTCACCTTTGGACCACATTCCTTGCTGTGGATGAGTTCATTCGGTGAGGGCTTCAGTGAGTAAGGTTGACATATGTGCAACAGAACAAAGCTGTTTGTGCATAGCTTCTCCGTTCTGCTGGGCCTGGGCAGACCTTATTTGCGCATGTCAAATCTGGATGAACTCGTCCACAGTCAGGAGCCAGACCAGAATAACCCTTTTCGACAAGCCTTTGTTGAATAGCTATAGAGCAGTGGTTCTCAACCTGGGGTCCGCGGACCCCTGGGGGTACATTGGCAGCTATCAGGGGGTCCCCCAATGGCCGCAGACAAAATGGCAGATCTCGCCCCCAGGAGAGTCAGTGTCAGGCAGGGCAAGCTCGGAGGCACGGGCGCAGCAACTTACTTAGCCTCGTTCCTGCGTGGACTCCTATCGCCGGGCTCTCCTCCTGTTCGGGCTCTCCCTGTCGCCGCCTCGCGTCCTATTGCCATGGTTACCCGGCAGCCTCTTATGACGTCAGTGAGTTGCTGCCGGAAGTAACCATAGCGGGAAGACGCAGTGAGGCGAGAGGAGGAGAGCCCAGCGAGAGGAGTATGCACGGGAACGGGGCTACGTAAGATTATACTGGGGCACCTATTGGCTTGCTAACTACACTGGGGCACCACCTGTACCTGACTATTCTGTGGCACCACCTACACCTGACTATTCTGTGGCACCACCTTCACCTGGCTAATCTATTCTGGGGCACAACCTGCACCTGGCTAATCTATTCTGGGGTAAAACCTGCACCTGGCTAATCTATTCTGGGGCACCACCTGCACCTGGCTATCTATTCTGGGGCACAACCTGCACCTGGCTAATCTATTCTGGGGCACCACCTGCACCTGGCCATCTATTCTGGGGCACAACCTGCACCTGGCTAATCTATTCTGGGGCACCACCTGCATCTGGCTAATCTATTCTGGGGCACCACCTGCACCTGGCTTATCTATTCTGGGGCACCTATAGCTTGCTACCTACACTGGGGGCACCTGTACCTTGCTAACCTATACAGCGGGCACCTATGGCTGGATACCTATACTGGGGGCACCTATGCCTTGCTACCTATTCTGGGGAGCCTATACCTGGATACCTATATGGGGGGCACTTATACCTAGCTAGGACAGGGGGTCAAGAGGTGACACAGGGGGGCCTAGAGAAAGAGGCACAGGGGAAACAGAGGGGGAGAAAATAGGTACGGAGGATGACTCACAAAGGGGTACATGTGCTAAAAATTTTGAGAACCACTGCTATAGAGGGGCCCTATGTTGGAATGATGGGCTATAGGATCATCCAGAAGCTTCCCACTACTGAGCTAAATACCTAACTTTTTTTTCTCACTTCAAGTTTCGTTGGCAGGTAGGAGAACTATAAGAAGTTGGGAGACAGGTTTTTAATTGTATTCTAATGTTAGGCTCTCAAAGTAACAGTTACGACTTGATTATATAATGTTCACTCCCCCTGTAAAAGTGACACTATTGATTACGATGAGTGTGTCATGATTACCAGTAAATGTAATTGGATTTAAATGGTGAACCTCTCCTCTCTCACTCACTAGCAGTTTTTGAAAGCTGTGCCTTCTACTGTTTTCTTTCTAAAAATTGAGAAGCAGTCAAAATTTCCCCACTGCTGTAATATTAGTCACACTATTCAAAATAATAACAAACTTGTTTTTTTTTGAAAAAAAAATGGCTGAAAGGATTATTAATTTTAGTTTAATTTTCTTCTGGAAGCTGGTTCTAAGCACAGAGAAAGCCTAGGCAGATTTTTTTTTTTTTTTTAAATAATGCAATTGCTGTGCATTCTAAAAATAGTAGTGTGGAGCTTACATATTGACCTGGACATTACATTATTATGCAAGATTGCAGCTGCCAGTACTAGCTGAATGTGTCAGGGAAGGGGAGAAAGGGGATAGTTGGTTGGATTGGTGCTCACATACATAGCTGTCCGCAGAAAATGTTCTGGGGGTGAAGGGGGGGGGGGGGGGGGCGGAGGGCAAAAAAGGAGGGTAAGTCATGAAGTGCACATAGAGTGGTCACAGAAGAAGGAGCCACATTTACATTAACTTATGCAATTAATTGGCAGCCGATTCCCTCACAATCCAATTAATTGGCAGCAGATCCTCACACAATGCAATTAATTGGCAGCAGATTCCCACACAATGTAATTCATTGGCAACAGACCACACACAATGCAATTAATTGGCAGAAGATTCCCACACAATGCATTTCATTGGCAACAGATCCCCACGCAATGCAATTCATTGGCTGCAGATTCCCACACAATGCAATTAATTGACAGCAGATTTCTGCACAATGCAATTCATTGGCTGAAGATTCCCACACAATGCAATTAATTGGCAGCAGATTTCTGCACAATGCAATTCATTGGCTGAAGATTCCCACACAATGCAATTAATTGGCAGCAGATTTCTACACAATGCAATTCATTGGCAGTAGAGTCCCACACAATGCAATTAATTGGCAGCCGAGTCCCACACAATGGCTATCATTCATAAAGCATTTCCGCATGCGGAAATGCTGAAAACAGCTGACTTTACCGAACACATAGCAAAATGTCTATTCATAAAGGCTGTTTCCGCATGAGAAGCTGACATTCCCGAGCAGAGCGATAAGTTACTGCCTTGTGCGGTGAATCTCTTAAGAAATGTATCAAAATGTCAATTCATAAAGATTAGAGCAAGCGGTATGCGGACGGGGAATACCGCTTCCTTGGAAGTAGCGATAAGCATGCGGATTACATGCAAGTTAATGAAACAGACCTCCCAAGCAGCAGCAGTGAGAGCAGCGCACGGAGGGACTCCGGCAGCCTACCAACAGCCTACCGCCAGCCTTTTTCGGGAAATCACCGCACTTGTATCGCAACTGGCAACATTTTTATGAATGACCACCCAGAAGTCTAAAATACCGAAAGCGGTATTTTCCCGCACGGATTTTTGTTACCGAACACACCTTTATGAATGATAGCCAATGCAGAATTCCCCCTCCATCTGATGAGCTTCCCTCTGCGAGTTGCATTCAAGAACCCAAGAATACAAATATAATCAGCTTACGTGGCAGCTGACTCTTCCAGCAATGATCTCCAAACTCCAGTCACATGCGCAGCAGCTCGGCGGCTAAATCTCCCACCTCACGCTGCGCCAGCCACTAATGAGATCCAGGTGATGCAGTTGGAGTGTGTACCACTCCGCATCTTCTCTGGACTCTAGCCGGCCTAGTGTTGGCTAAGAAGATCGCTCCGCTGCCGCTCTGCTTGCGGGACCTGGGGGGGGGGGGGGCAAATTAACTCTAGGGGTGACAAGCGCCCACTGTATCCCCCTCCCCCCCCCTAGACACCCATGCTTACATAAATAACATTACTTTGGGTGAAGGGAAGGTAGGATTACTGTATAGGCAATGAGGAGTTGGGAGACAGGTTTTTAATTGTATGCTTATGCCAGAAAGTACCAGTTGAGATTTGATATATCTTGGATAATATTAATTATACAACTTTATTAGTAAAGCAGTCTAAAATAGAAATAATCAGATCTGAAATTGGGCAGTAGTGTTGGTGTTTGAATTCGGAACATCTGAACCTCCAGACAGGGTTAGGGGGAGTTCACTGACTTGCGCTTCATTGTATGTTTCACATAACTCTGATACTTCCTTCTTTTGGCTTTGGAAGGAAGAAGTATGGAGTTATGTGAAATGCGTTGTGAAGCACAAGCAACTGAACTCCCTCTGACCCTGCCTGCAGGATCAGCGCTGAATGGTGCTGAAGTGTGTTGTTTGGGTGGAATTGGAAGTTCCAAATTCGAACACCAACTATTGGACAGAGATACCTACTACTTTTAAAAGTTCTAAAAGCACATCATCAGACACGCGATTTGAAGACTATGCCTAGAAAACTACTGAGTGTGCTTGAGCCTGGATTAGCTAATGGGCTGGATGTGAGTACAACTCTGCCGCAGCCATAGGGCTGGAACCCACAGGAGCGCTTTTGGCAGCGTTTTGGCAGCACTGCGATACGCTAGCAGTTTGCCAAAACGCTGGGCTAATGTTAATGGATGGGGCAACTTCCACAGGAGCATTTGCGTTTCCCAGAAACGCAAACGCAGGACCTGCAGCATTTTGGGAGCGTTAGCGCTTCAATGTAAAGTATTGAAACGCTAGCAGAAACGCTCAGCAAAACCTAAACTGAGCGGTTTTGCTAGCGTTTTGCGGTTAAGCACACTGTAACAAAATGAAAAATAATTCACAGGACCAATCAGGATAAAAACGCAAAACGCTAGGCACCCGCTGGGGAAAAAAATACAATGTTGCAAAACACGACCAAAAACACGCATGAATCCGCTTGCAAACCGCTCAGACAAAACGCTAGCGGTTGCGTTTTGCGTTTGCGGTTTTCAGTGGGTTCCAGGCCTAAAGGTGCATACACACATCAGACTATAGTCTTTGGAAAATGAAAGATCACAGACCAATCTTACCACCCTTCATGTAGTATGAGAGCCATACTCTACACAGTCTTTTCTATGGAGCTGAACTCCACATCAGAAAAAAATCTTTGCAAGATGCTGCACACACAGATGCTGTACAGACACAAAAGATCAGTATCTGCAAAAGATCTGTTCCTGCCAAAAATCCATTCCTGCAAATTGCAATGATAGTCTATGAGATCTGCATATCATCATACACACATGATTTAACTGACATTCATCTGCAGATCAGATCCACCAGGATGGATTTTCAGATCTGCAGATGATTGCTTGATCTGCAGATGAATGTCAGTTAAATCACGTGTGTATGATGATCTGCAGATCTCATAGACTATCATTGCAATTTGCAGGAATGGATTTTTGGCAGGAACAGATCTTTTGCAGATACTGATCTTTTGTGTCTGTACAGCATCTGTGTGTGCAGCATCTTGCAAAGATTTTTTTCAGATGTGGAGTTCAGCTCCATAGAAAAGACTGTGTAGAGTATGGCTCTCATACTACATGAAGGGTGGTAAGATTGGTCTGTGATCTTTCATTTTCCAAAGACTATAGTCTGATGTGTGTATGCACCTTTACACAGTGCAAGGTCATTCAGATTATCATGTCTGTTGTCTTGAAATCGCAAAATGATATACATTTTTTTGTTACAAAGCACAGTATACATCTTGATTGAGCAATGGCAAGTTAGCCTAATGGACATTATACTTATATCAGTAATTAAAATATCTCTATGCATTTCAGCCATTTGGATTTTTCACAAAGTTTACTGGGGCAGTTTAAATCATTTTTGTGTCATTTGTATAACTGACAATTATTACAGTGGTCACTGTAAGCTGCCTTCCCTGTAGCATTGTGTCTGCCCACCTCTGATTGTTGTACCTTTGCTCTTCTGCTACCTCTTGCATAGTCCTGCAGAGGCAGTTGAAAATGAAATATGACCAGACTGCTTATGTTCAGATGACAGCTGGAATTCATCTAGTAACACACTAGATTTTCCTCACCCAAATCGATCGATGACTGTTAACTACTTGTCCACCTTGCCTGCCCTTAGAAAACAAGTTGGTCATCCAGTCACTGTTAGGTTAGGTTGTGGACAGGATATCTAGGGTTGACAGACACAACCAGGCTATCCATTTTTGCTCTAATATAAATGTTAGCAATTTCATATACAGTAACTTAAATCTTTGTAAAGGTGATTCTTATCTTTTTTTAGCCTGGCTCCTTGCTTGCACCACATCCACTGAAGGTGACTGTGCCTGATGATCAGCATAGCCCGGCTAATCTACAGAGGAACCCCTACCAGAGCTGTGGTATGTCTGTTTTTCTGTTGAAAAGGGGAGGGGAGTGACAGTGGACTTTTAGGTAGGAAGGAGCCTTAAAGGACCCAAGGTGAAAATAATCTAATGAAATAAACAATTTTATCTACACTCTTTCTACTAAAAATGACTTAAAAAGATATTCCACAGTTTTATTTTATAATTAAATCTACTTACGTTTTTACTGTTTTATTGTTTCTGCTCAATGACACATTCATTAAAGTATGCCAGAGCTAAAATCTATGGACTATTGACCCCTTTTTATTTATTTCCTGCTCTCAGAAGCCATTTTCTGCTAGGAAAGTGTTTTATAGTTGTAATTTCTTATCAGTGAGGGTCACACTGTAGTCTGACACAGTCTTGACTCAGACAGGAACTGCCACTTACATACCTGATGTTTAACTCTTTCGGGCAGAGAAAGAAAAAAAGGAACACAGCATAGTTATTTGTGTGCTAGGCACTGTACATACCCATGTCTATCTCATTATGTTGCACGTCACCTTGGTTATACATTAAATGTATATGCAAATTTGTTGGCGTTTTTAGGCTAGGTTCCCACTTGAGCCGGACTCCAGTAGGATTGGACAGTGTAGTGTCTGCTCTGATGGTCTGTGTGTGGTCCAAATTAATCCATCAAGAACTTATATGATTTCTCCTTTACAACCCATTTCTTTTTCTCCCCACTTAACTAACTTAACATTGTACCCCTTCTCTCCTCCATACTCACCTTTGATGGTCTTCACCTTTGGGGTCCAGCCGAGCAGTGATGGGAACTGAAGCTACGCACGCACGCACGCACGCACGCACGCACGCACACACACACACACACACACACACACACACACACACACACACACACACACACACACACACACACACACACACACCAGAGCTGATAGAGACTTGGATGGAAACAAGGTTTTTGCTGGAACTTCAGGCTCTCATGACTATAAGGGGCAGGAGGGTGTTAGAACTTGGGAAGGGGAGCTCACACACTGGTAGTGAGGGGGGATGGAAATGGTGCAATGGTTATAAAATAATTTATTTTATGTTTATTTTTGAATGAAAATGCAAGAAAATTGAAGGATTTTATTATTGTATTCTAGTCCATCTCCTAGGCAAAAATGTAGTGATACATGTCATGGAAGTAGTTTTGAATGAGGGAAATGGTGCAAAAAATGTATTTAGATAGACTAAATCATGATTAGACACAGAATATTTATATCATGTTTTTTTCCTGGGGAACTCGAGCTGCAGCCACTAGAAAGCAGTTTATAGGCAATAGCAGGATAAGGGAGATTAGCCCAAGAACTCCTTACTGAATAGGTGCTGGCTTACTGAAGAGGAAGCAATTCGAACCCTGGTCTCCTGTGTCAGAGGCTAAAGGCCCATACACACATCAGACTATAGTCTTTGGAAAATGAAAGATCACAGACCAATCTTACCACCCTTCATGTAGTATGAGAGCCATACCCTACACAGTCTATTCTATGGAGCTGAACTCCCCATCAGACAGAAATCTTTGCAAGATGCTGCACACAAAGGTGCTGTAGACATTCAAAAGATCAGTATCTGCAAAAGATCTGTTCCTGCCAAAAATCCATTCCTGCAAATTGCAATGATAGTCTATGAGATCTGCAGATCATCATACACACATGATTTAACTGACATTCATCTGCAGATCAAGCAATCATCTGCAGATCTGAAAATCCATCCTGGTGGATCTGATCTGCAGATGAATGTCAGTTAAATCATGTGTGTATGATGATCTGCAGATCTCATAGACTATCATTGCAATTTGCAGGAATGGATTTTTGGCAGGAACAGATCTTTTGCAGATACTGATCTTTTGAATGTCTACAGCATCTTTGTGTGCAGCATCTTGCAAAGATTTCTGTCTGATGGGGAGTTCAGCTCCATAGAATAGACTGTGTAGGGTATGGCTCTCATACTACATGAAGGGTGGTAAGATTGGTCTGTGATCTTTCATTTTCCAAAGACTATAGTCTGATGTGTGTATGGGGCCTAAGCCCTTAACTAGTACACTATCCAGCCACAGCTAATTACGATGATGACCACCATAATGGTGCCTCTACATGTGGTTATAAAAATAATTTATTGTATGTTCATTTTTTTATGAAAATGAAAGAAAATTGAAGGATTTTTTTCTTGTATTCTATTCCATATCAATTTTGTCTCCTGGGCAAAAATGTAGTGAATGAAACATGAAACTATTAATTTTGATGTAAAAAGTGAAATGGAATTGAAATAGAAAGATAAGGGAAATAACCTTCTATTTCTGTTTTTATCATACCAGAGTCAGAGTTGAAGATGTATAATGCTACGTACACACATGCGACAACGATCGTTCGTTGTCAACGACGAACGATCTTTTAATTGACGAAAGAACGACCGAAGTAAAGTTAGTTGTAAAAAGTATGTAACGATCACATCGTTAGAACGAACGTTACACCACGTAAAAGCACTTAATGCGCCTGCGCATAAAATTGTAAAGTTCCTTGGAGAAAAAGTGAAATGCGCATGTCCAGCCTGGTACGAACGATCGTTTCCAACGATGTGCCACTTTTGCTAACGATCGTCGGTGGTAAAAATCCGCCAAGACAGAACTTTGTTTTGTAGCGATTTGCCTCGTTCGTCGTTTGCCTTAATAGTCGTTGGTTCGTTTTTTGTAACGATCGTCGTTGGTAAAGATCGGGGAACGATCGTTACAAACGACTATAGTCGCATGTGTGTACGCACCTTTAGGATGTGGATACATGTGGTGTGAGAGGTGCCACGTCATTGTTCTCTGTGTAACAGGGGTGATGAAGCCATGTATATTGATTCATTTGTTTTTTGTTTGTTTTTTTTCAATTATGCACACAAGTACAGTTTACAAACACAGGACTAAAATAAAGTGGACGTGATTTTATTTGATAAATAGCACCATGGTAAAAATGCCATAATTTAACATGGAAAACAGAATGGTGGAAGAACGAAAAAATATTATAATGAGCTGGATGACTTGTTGCTTTAAAGAAAACCTGAACTGACAGAACCTTTCAAAGTGAGTAGCAGCCTGGCTGCTGTGCTGATTCTCCACCTCGTATACCTTCTGAAACACTGACCCACAACAAGCATACAGATCAGGTTCCCTCTGACGTCACTGGCTGCATCCTTGTTACAGGGAAAGTGCTGAAGCCAAAATATCAGCATCACTGCCAGTCAACTGGCATTTTAAAAGAAAATAAAGATGGCAGCCTCCATATTCCTGTCAAATCAGGTTTCCTTGAAGATGACCCAGAGTGAGTACGAGAAGAAAGGGCTGTAGCATGTGTAAGTATGAGACAGAGAAAGTAGCCTTTGGGGAACAAGGCAGAATGTCCACCCTCCTGAACTAGTCAGTGACAGGAAAACCGCTGCTGATCCAGAAGACAATGTAGCCGGGCTCACTGAATGTCTGCTGCCTCTCCACGCTCAGCAGCCTCTTCTTTGGTGGATTCTTGCTTGCTCCATGCAGTCTCTTTGAACACAAACCACACATTGGCAGACCAGATCAAGAAATTCAGAAATCCAAAGAGCTGGTGGTAAGAAAAAGGGAAAGTGGTGAAGCTAGGAACAAGGGTCAGAGAAAATAATTACATCTCTACGTTTCTTCAAAAGAAAGATTGTATTTGGACATGTTAGTTGCCAATGGATTTATTTAAAGGACACCTGTAAGATCTTAAAAGGCGCGTCCTAGCTCCTGCTCACATCGACGGGAGTGTCCTGCGCTGGCGCCGTATTAGAAAACCTAATACTGCGCAGGACGCTCCCGTTGATGCGAGCGAGGGTGTGTGAGGCCAGGACCGCGCAGCCAAAGTGGCCTGCTGACTGAGAAAACGAAAGTGAGCCATGGCGGCTTTAGAGATGCGGGGTAATGTAACTTATAGCAGCAAGCCAAACTATAAGTGAGGCTCTCTAGTGCTCGCTTCCTGTGGTGGAAATACAAATTGCAAGGAAGTGTATTGACAAAACTTGGGCGCCATTGAGTTACATGACTTCCGCAGATGTTGACCAGTAACACGGTGATGCTTTCACGTCAGATCGGATACGGTTGCTTCTGGCGCAATTGTACCACATGCCATCTGAAATATCCCATAGACTTTCATTGCTTTAGCGTTACCCTGAAGTAAAAAAGGTTACCGTACATATGAACTCACAGTCTGAGGGGATAAGAGCTCACAAAGAAATGTCCCCATTTATCTGGTTGTGAGTGGCTGTTTGGTCACCCACTTATGAATGGTGAATAAATAGCCACATAAGCCATATTGTATTACTCCCACCTTCTCCTAGGCTGCAGAGGCAGGAATGAGCCCTTTGTCTCTACACATAATATTCAGATAATATTTAATGGTGCTTGAAGTTAAGTTTTATAAACATTTTTCCTGAAAAATTCTTGTTCATAATGTAGCATCACCACCTATTTTCTAGTGAGCAGTGCAGCCTTGGTCTGGAGCTTAAAGGACAACTGTAGTGAGAGGTATATGAAGGCTGCCACATTTATTTCCTTTTATGCAATACCAGTTGTCTGGCTATCCTGCTTATCCTATCCTCTGCCCCTGATTATTTTAGCCATAGACCCTGAACAAGCATTCAGCCAATCAGGTGTTTCTGACATTATTGTCAGACCTGACAAGACTAGATACATGCTTGTTTCTGGTGTTCAGACACTACTGCAGCCAAATAGACCAGCAGGGCTGCCAGGCAACTGGTATTGCTTAAAAGGAAATATATATGGCAGCCTCTGTATCTCTCGCTACAGTTGTCCTTTAAGGGCCTGAGCCCACTGAGTTGTATGCGCTTTCCAGAAGCGGACACAGCTGTGTTAGTGGACTCAGGCCCTAAAGCTTCATCACAAGGACCAGACACCACAATAGTGAGTTCCTGAAGTGACAGTGCAGTTCACAAAGCCACTTGAATATGATATGTGAAAGGGCTTTTTAGTCCAGTCACAGATCCCTTCTACATAGTGGCCCTTTAATAAATCTGAGTCTTTATGATGTTTTTATATTCTCTCCTTGTTTATGTGGGTGTCCTCTAAACACTCTAATTTCCTCCAACAACCAAAGCAAGAAATCTCTGTATTTTGAAGAGTAGAGCCACCACAAAGTTACCACAAGAGGGTGCTGTTGGCAAAATGCTAGTTTTCCCATTTGATGTTGCATGTATATAGCTGTCTGTACCACCAGCCTGCAAACTAACAGGATGTAAGCCTGATGAAGGCTGCAAGGCCGAAAGCTTGCTTATTCTTATTCATTTTTAGTTAGCCAATAAATGGTATCATCCTGATTTAAAACATCTTGCAAGCACTGTATACTGTAATTAAATACAGACAGTACAATACTTACAAACCTCTCCAGTTTCAGACATACAAATAAAGTCTCCATATACAAAATACACTGTTTTTGTTGTTGCATATTTTTGTTGCTAATGTTACATTATTGTAAAAACTGTTGTAAGTAGTTAAAAACACACAGAAAATAACCAAAAAACATTGTTTATGCTATTTATCCAAATCCAGAGTTGTACAAATAATTTTTCCGTTTTACTAAGCATAACACGTTTCAACTTAGTAACAAATTGGCCATACAACAACAAAACATTTGTAAAGCGCTTTTCTCCAGTAGGACCGAATGTGCATAAGCTTATCTCACATCAGTACACAGAATTTTGTACAGGGAAATAGTTAAAGGGAACCAGTAAAGGGGAAACAAAAAAGAGTTTCTACCAGCATCACTGCCCCTCCTCTATACTCTGAAGTATAGAGGGCAGCATTGCAGGCAGTGAGTAGTGATGGGAAGTTCCGCTCTTTTCAATGAAGCAATTCATTCGAATCAATTCATTAAAAAAAAATGGATCGCGAACTAAAGCGGATGAAGAAGAAGGAGTAGGTAAGCTCCCCACTCGCTGCCACTATACATTTTAACAAGTGTTTGCCAATTTCCTAACCTTCTTGTAAAGCAGTAACACAGAGGCGCCAAGTAGAGTAAAATTGATTAAAAACTGTTTAAAAGGGGGAAGTTGGTGGACTCACCTCCCTCGTAGAAAGAAAGACCAGACAATGGGAGGTTACTCACACTATAAAGTAACTTTTTATTAAAAGCTCTAAAGTTGCAACGCGTGTCACAATCCCGCTTCATCAGGCAAACATTTTTGAAAGGTACAAAATCGGGTCAATGGCCTAGCTGAGCGCCTCTGCCAACAGAGGCGCTCAGGACCACATGATGAAAAAGAGAACAGGATAGGCAATAGGAGGGAACATCGCCCCAAGCCTGGCTCTACTTGTCTGAAAATTTGAATTTAGCATAAAGTCATATTTTTCAAGGAGTGCTTATGGAGACCAGGGGGAATGTGGAGAGGAATGAACAACACACACAGAGGTACAGTGGCTTGCAAAAGTATTCAGCCCCCTTGAAGTTTTCCACATTTTTTCACATTACTGCCACAAACATGAATCAATTTTATTGGAATTCCATGTGAAAGACCAACACAAGGTGGTGTACACGTGAGAAGTGGAACGAAAATCATACATGATTCTAAACATTTTTAAAAAATCAATAACTGCAAAGTGGTGTGTGCATAATTATTCAGCCCCCTTTGGTCTGAGTGCAGTCAGTTGCCCATAAACATTGCGTGATGAGTGCTAATGACTAAATAGAGTGCACCTGTGTGTAATCTAATGTCAGTACAAATACAGCTGCTCTGTGACGGCCTCAGAGGTTGTCTAAGAGAATATTGGGAGCAACAACACCATGAAGTCCAAAGAACACATCAGACAGGCAGCTTCGGACTGGGACACCAAGGGCCCACCAAGGAAGTTTCAGCCTGGGGCCCGCCCCCTCTCCTCCTCCCCCCCCCCCCATTTTGGGCTCACATACACATGTACTCTAGAAATTGTGCATGCCTTTATAGTAGGAAATAGATTTTGAGCAATTCTGAGGACAGTCTCCAATAGGGATATGTCTAAATGCGCGCGCCGCAGCGAAACTAAATGGGTGTCACCACGCACTGGAACATCGGCGTGGTCATGATGAGTCATGGGCAGACTTAAAAAAAATAAATACAAAACACAAAATAAGTAGCGGTGTTATTCACAGAGATTAGGTCTGACCAGATACATTGTAGATAAAATATTCAAGTAGTTACATGCCTCATGATACTTCATAAAGTAGTCAAATGGCAGCAGATACCCCCACAAAATGCAATCAGGTTGCCAACAGATGCCCCCACAAAATGCAATCAGGTTGACGGGAGATGCCTCCACAAAATGCAATCAGGTTGGCGGCAGATACCCCCACAAAATGCAATAAGGTTGGCTGCAGATTCCCCCACAAAATGCAATCAGGTTGGCTGCAGATACCCCCACAAAATGCAAACAGGTTGGCTGCAGATACCCCCACACAATGCAATCTGGTTGGCTGCAGATGCCCCCACAAAATGCAATCAGGTTGGCTGCAGATACCCCCACACAATGCAATCAGGTTGGCTGCAGATACCCCCACACAATGCAATCAGGTTGGCTGCAGATACCCCCACACAATGCAATCAGGTTGGCGGCAGATACCCCCACACAATGCAATCAGGTTGGCGGCAGATACCCCCACACAATGCAATCAGGTTGGCTGCAGATACCCCCACACAATGCAATCAGGTTGGCTGCAGATACCCCCACACAATGCAATCAGGTTGGCTGCAGATACCCCCACACAATGCAATCAGGTTGGCTGCAGATACCCCCACACAATGCAATCAGGTTGGTGGCAGATACCCCCACACAATGCAATCAGGTTGGCTGCAGATACCCCCACACAATGCAATCAGGTTGGCTGCAGATACCCCCACACAATGAAATCAGGTTGGCTGCAGATACCCCCACACAATGCAATCAGGTTGGCTGCAGATACCCCCACACAATGCAATCAGGTTGGCTGCAGATACCCCCACACAATGCAATCGGGTTGGCTGCAGATACCCCCCCACAATGCAATCGGGTTGGTGACAGATACCCCCACAAAATGTAAGTCCCCCCCCAGCTTGGAAGGGGGGGGTCAGCGGGCACAGATCAGTGGGGAAGCCTCCCTCCCTCACCTAGGGGCCCCCCCTTCCGCGCACCCCCCTCCTCCAGAAGTGCAGCCAGCAGCGAGTGGAGAATAGCTTACCGAGCTTCAGATGATGCTATCTCCGCTCCTCCGCATGCCGCTGCTGCTGCCCTGCTGGTCTCTGTCTCCTGTAGTGACGCTGTCCAATCACGCTCTCGCAGGAAGTACTGCGAGAGCGTGATTGGACAGCGTCACTGTAGGAGACAGAGACCAGCAGGGCAGCGGCATGCTGAGCGGAGCGGAGATAGCATCATCTGAAGCTCTGTAGCTATTCTCCGCTCGCTGCTGGCTGCACTTCTGGAGGAGGGGGGTGCGCAGAAGGGGGGGCCCCTAGGTGAGGGAGGGGGGGAGGCTTCCCCCCCTCCCCGCCGCTCTGTGCCCAATTTTCCCCCTTCCAAGCTGTGCCCCCTCCCTCTTAGCTCTGGGGCCCCCAGGAGGCGGGGCAGTCGGGGCCCACCGATGGGACCATCGGTGGTTCGGTGGCTCAGTCCGAGCCTGCAGACAGGTCAGGGATAAAGTTATTGAGAAATTTAAAGCAGGCTTAGGCTACAAAAAGATTTCCAAAGCCTTGAACATCCCACGGAGCACTAGTCAAGCGATCATTCAGAAATGGAAGAAGTATGGCACAACTGTAAACCTACCAAGACATGGCCGTCCACCTAAACTCACAGGCCAAACAAGAAGAGCGCTGATCAGAAATGCAGTCAAGAGGCCCATGGTGACTCTGGACGAGCTGCAGAGATCTACAGCTCAGTTGGGGGAGTCTGTCCATAGGACAACTATTAGTCGTGCACTGCACAAAGTTGGCCTTTATGCAAGAGTGGCAAGAAGAAAGCCGTTGTGCAATTTGCCACAAGCCATGTGGGGGACACAGCAAACATGTGGAAGAAGGTGCTCTGGTCAGATGAGACCAAAGTGGAACTTTTTGGCCAAAATGCAAAACGCTATGTGTGACGGTAAACTAACACTGCACATCACTCAGAACACACCATCCCCACTGTCAAATATGGTGGTGGCAGCATCATGCTCTGGGGGTGCTTCTTTCAGCAGGCACAGGGTTGCTGGTCAGAGTTGATAGGAAGATGTATGGAGCCAAATACAGGGCAATCTTGGAAGAAAACCTCTTGGAGTCTGCAAAAGACTTGAGACTGGGGTGGAGGTTCACCTTCCAGCAGGACACCGACCCTAAACATAAAGCCAGGGCAACAATGGAATGGTTTAAAACAAAACATATCTATGTGTTAGAAAGGCCCAGTCAAAGTACAGATCTAAATCCAATCGAGAATCTGTGGCAAGATCTGAAAACTGCTGTTCACAAACGCTGTCCATCTAATCTGACTGAGCTGGAGCTGTTTTGCAAAGAAGAATAGGCAAGGATTTCAGTCTCTAGATGTGCAAAGCTGGTAGAGACATACCCTAAAAGACTGGCAGCTGTAATTGCAGCAAAAGGTGGTTCTACAAAGTATTGACTCAGGGGGCTGAATAATTACACACACCCACTTTGCAGTTATTGATTTGTAAAAAATGTTTGGAATCGTGTGATTTTCCTTCCACTTCTCACGTGTACACCACTTTGTATTGGTCTTTCACGTGGAATTCCAATAAAATTGATTCATGTTTGTGGCAGTAATGTGACAAAATGTGGAAAACTTCAAGGGGGCCGAATACTTTTGCAAGCCACTGTATGTGGATCTAGCATGAACAAAACTCTGTGCTTACCTTAGGTACCTTTGCCTCGATATACTATAGATCAGAAGTGCCCAACTCGCTTCGGCTTGCAAGCTAATTTAAAATTACTGGGGCAGAATGATTCCCCCCCCCCCCAAAAAAAAATACCCTTTGCAGAGGTAGGCCCCCCACACACACATTTACCAGCGTAGACAGCCAGATGTGCCCCCAGTATTTGCTTCCCTTGCCCCAGCATAGGCAGCTACATGTTCCCCCACTATTTGTAGCTCCCACCCCCACCACATACAGCCACCTGTGACCAGAACAGCCAGGATTCCTCTTCAGCACCACGTCCACAGTCTCATCTCTGTAACCCCTCCAGTGGCGGATGTAATTAGAGACGCCACTAGAGGCTGTCATGCACATCCAGGCATCATCCTGGGCTGTTTTTTCGGCATCTAGCGACTTCAGCATTCTTGTTGGCATGCACAATCACGATCTACCAAGCAGTCCTTTGTGATTGACTGGTAGATCGCGATCGACGCATTGGGCACCCCTGCTTTACATGCTTTATAATAGTAATTTCCAGGGATGAAATTCATGTATGGCTAGTCTTCAAAATATAAGTATGCTGAGTAAAGCCCCATACAACAGTTGGATTGACTTCCTATCAGTTTTATCAGCTCTTTAAACAATAGCAAAAAACTTTTTTTTAGTTGTTTCAACTTGTTTCACAACAAAAGTTGTGCAACAATTGTGCTGCATAAAAGACAGCCGTTGAGCGTGTGTATGGGGCTTTAGCAGGTTAAAGATGTATGTTGCACAGATAGCAGTTCTTTCTAGATGAATTCATTAAGTTAAGCTGTTGAAGCTTTAAATGAGAGAAAGTCCATATAGTAATACCAGCATACATCTTTACATTCTTTCATCACAATATTGTTCTCTTACCACAGATATGTTGGCAAGTCCGAAATACGGTATAATGCTGGCACTGCATGTAGCTTTTTCGAGTTGGCACACTGGCATGGATGACAGGAGGCTGGAAGGGTGAGTGGCTAACTTCACATCCATCAGACCTTTCCCCCAGGCTGAAGCGGCTACAAGCCACAAGAAGGCAAATCCTCCAGTCACACATAAGTCCTGCAGAGACATGGGTAGAATGAATTGCAGCATATAACAGAACCTTACTCCCTAACATTTCTGGGTTAGATGGATTAAGATGTAATGTAATGGGGCCCTAGGCAAGGTAGTAGATTTGGGCTGCCTTGTGGTCTTTTTGGTAAGCTGAAGTGAGAGGTCAGAGAAGGTAGCTGGTGGGCCCCTTGACATCCATTAGGCCCCAAGCATATTGTTGAACTGTCCATCTCACATTGCATTGTTGCCCAATTGCAACTTGAATGTTCACTTCTGTGGAAGTCCTGTCACCTAGTCAGGTCTCTGTATCTTCAGTGTTTGCTCTTCAAGGTGTAGGTTGTCGAAGTGGGAGAAGCAAGGGGTGGGGGGCAACTGCAAGCAGTACTTCTATAAAAAAAATAGCAATTTTGAAGCACTAAAGTGAAGCAGATCAGATTAAAGTGAGGTTAGGAAGTCAACTATGGTACTTACTTTACAAAATACGGGAGTCGGGTGATATGTTAAAGGGTATCTACTGGCACTTGAAACTCAAAGTTTAGAATATACTAACACACTTTAATCTGATCTACTTCACTTGTGTGCCTCTAAATTGCTAAGCTTTGTGTTATGTATAGCATCCGTTTATACAGGTGTGAGAATCCGCTCAGCTGCCTGCGCAGGCAGGCAGCCTTTTGACCATTGTTTAGGTTTGCATGCTGCAGGACTCTGGAACAGAGACCTGTCTTTCCATTGCAAGTTCTGGTCTGTTCTCTTGCTGGGGAATTTGCATACATTCGTTATGCAAATCCCCTACCTGCCTTCTTTGATGACTGGCACTATAAGAGCTTTATGTTTCCCAGAAGGCTTTGCTGGTCATTTCCTTTCCATGGTCTGTTCCTGATGGACACTGCTGGAGTGTCAGCCATTGCTATCTAGTATAGTTAATTCCTGGGGGTTGCTTTAGGCTCCCCTTCTAGCCCAGTCAGGTTGTATTATCTGTATTGCCTGTTCTGTCTTGTCTTGCCTGTTGCCATTGTCCTGCCCCAAAGGTGGTCGACAGGAAATGGTTCTGATCTCTGTTCTTGGAGTATAGCTGGTGCAGCGGTTGCTACCAGCTATCTCTTCTGTTCTGTCTCCTGGGATCACGCTAGCTACTTTTCGCTAGCGCTGGGGATCCTTCTGTTCTGCTACTCTGTACCTGGATCGCGCTAGCCACTTTTCGCTAGTGCTGTGGATCCTATCTCTCGCTTGTCCCTGTTTTCGTGTGTCTGTCTTGTCTGCTACGCTTGCTGGTGGCTCGGTGAGGTAACCGTTAAGCAAGCGCTCGCGTCCTCTGTTTCATGTTTGTCTGTCGATGGTTAGTTAGGCGTGCTTGTCTCTCGTGTGCTTATCACGTGGAGACCGCGCATAACCGCGTGCACTGTTGCGAATGAGTGCGGTGTTCGCGGTTAGCTAGCGTTTGTTATTTTCCGTATCTCCTTATTGTATTATTTGCTGTGCTTTTGCTACCCTCGTATTCTATTCTGATCTGCCTTGTGTCACATCTGGCGATCGCACCTCTCGCGATCGCGTTCCTATTTCATATCTGCTGTTGTGTGTGCGCGGTCGCGGGGTGGCGACTGGATTGGCGCACACACATACAACCTGTCCCTTTGCTCAATCTCATTCGCAATCGCCTCTCTTGCGATTGCGTTCTGCGCTTCGTACAATTCCTGTCTGGCACTTGTGGAGGTACAGAGGATTGGTTCCTCTGCACTCCCCAGCGCCATCTGCCGACAGGAATTTCCCTCTACAGGTTCGTAGCACCTTTTGCTGGGTGCCTGCAAATATACGCTTGTGGAGGATTTCCGCCGTGTCAGCGCACGCGTTGTGCGCTGATCACGGAGAAAGTTCTACGAGCGTTACAGCAGGTCTATTTACAATGGATCCACTGTCCTCATTGCGCTGAGTGGAATGCAGAGTTGTGTGGTGCACAATAAATACGCTAATATGTAGAAAGGACCATAAAAATAAATTCATACAGGACTTTTTAGATGCAAAAAATATCAAATGCTTTATTGTCACAAAATAGAGAAAAATTCTTTGTTTAAAAATCTCTGTGAGAGGTTCCTTGCGAATACATCCAATACAGAATGCGTCCGGCTGCTATGGTAGGAGCACTCCTACCATAGCAGCCGGACGCATTTGTTCTATGCCCTATTTGGCCATCAGGATTGTGCACTCTACATCTGGTTGGTTCAGATGTTTCCTTGCTCCCTCGGTGTCGTGTTCCTTCTACAGGATTAGCAGACAGTACTTTCTGCAGCTTTGGGCCCGAAACGAACGTGTCGTTGCCTTTTTCCTTACTGCATTAAGTCTACGATTAAGTCTATGTCTGCGTCATAATTCTGTATTGGATGTATTCGCAAGGAACCTCTCACAGAGATTTTTAAACAAAGAATTTTTCTCTATTTTGTGACAATAAAGCATTTGATATTTTTTGCATCTAAAAAATCCTGTATGAATTTATTTTTATGGCCCTTTCTACATATTAGAGTCTACGATAGGGTCAAGTGGATGACCTCTAAAAGGATTGAAGGGTTTTTTCTTTTTTTTCCCCTATTACGTTAAAAAAAGTGCTTTTCCCAACTATATTGAAATCGCACAATAAATACGGACACCCGTAAGTCATACATGCCATAATAGCAATGTTATTTATGACATGTTTGATGCAATTTAACCAATGAAGACACACTGATTGAAGGATTCCGCAGGAACTAAACAACAACAACCACTAGAGCTTTCCCAAAGTACATGTGCACACGTTAGCTATTGCTACTTACCACAATGGGCACTCTCCGGATTGTAACATATCTCTCATGGAAAAGCAAGTAAATGGCCAGTGCCAGCATAGAATAGAGGAAAGCAAAGACGGATAAGGTCACAAAGAATTCAGCTGGTGCTGAAAAATCTCCTGAGAGATGAACGACACGGGCTTCAATATCAGCGCATTTTGGCATCTCATAACGCTGCCGGTACAGCCTAAAAAACATACACAATAGATATTTTGCATTAGTACTGTGCTGGAAATAGTTATACAACAGACTAGGGCCCAAATGCAACTCACTTTTTTTTCTAAGTTTTCTCCTAGGTGATACATTTCCATCTTCTCTTTAAGATAACTTTTCAGCACTTTGCAACTACACTTTGCAAGTCCCACCAAGTTGGTGAAAAACTACTATCAAAATTAATATTAACCACTTGCCGACCGCACACTCATAACGTGCGTCGGCAAAGTGGCAGCTGCAGGACCAGCGACGCAGTACTGCGTCGCCAGCTGCAGCCTAATTAATCAGGAAGCAGCCGCTCCTACGAGCGGCTGCTTCCTGTCAAATCACGGCGGGGGGCTCCGTGAATAGCCTGCGGGCCGCCGATGGCGGCTCGCAGGCTAGATGTAAACACAAGCGGAAATAATCCGCTTTGTTTACATTTGTACGGCGCTGCTGCGCAGCAGCGCCGTAAGGCAGATCGGCGATCCCCGGCCAATCAGCGGCCGGGGATCGCCGCCATGTGACAGGAGACAGCCTGTCACTGGCTGCACAGGACGGATAGCGTCCTGTGCAGCCCGGCTTACCAAAGGGGGCCAGGTAGGAGAGGGAGGGGGAGCATTTCGCCGCGGAGGGGGGCTTTGAGGTGCCCCCCCCGCCAGCCACTCGCAGGCAGCAGAGATCAGACCCCCCCAGCACATCATCCCCATAGGGGGGAAAAAAGGGGGGCAATCTGATCTCCCTGCCTGCACCCTGATCTGTGCTGGGGGCTGCAGAGCCCACCCAGCACAGATCAATCAAACTAGCGCTGGTCCTTAAGGGGGGGTAAAGGGTGGGTCCTCAAGTGGTTAACATGAGTATTTTTTTTTTGCTTCGTGGTGGCTTAACCACTTAAGGACTGCAGTCATAAAACCCCTTAAAGAGACTCCGTAACAAAAATTGCATCCTGTTTTTTATCATCCTACAAGTTCCAAAAGCTATTCTAATGTGTTCTGGCTTACTGCAGCACTTTGTACTATCACAGTCTCTGTAATAAATCAATGTATCTTTCCCTTGTCAGACTTGTCAGCCTGTGTCTGGAAGGCTGCCAAGTTCTTCAGTGTTGTGGTTCTGCTTTGCACTCCCCCCTCAGGGGGGAAAGAAACACACAAATGATCTCTTGAGATTCAAAAGGAAGGCTGTATACAGCCTGCTTGTGTATGGATGTATTTTCTATGTGTGGACATACTGTACATCAACCTACTTCCTGTTTTGGTGGCCATTTTGTTTGTTTATAAACAAACTTTTTAAAACTGTTTTTAACCACTTTTAATGCGGCGGGGAGCGGCGAAATTGTGACAGAGGGGAATAGGAGATGTCCCCTAACGCACTGGTATGTTTACTTTTGTGCGATTTTAACAATACAGATTCTCTTTAAGGACCAGACACTTTTTTTCCATTCAGACCACTGCAGCTTTAAAGGTTTATTGCTCGGTCATACAACCTACCACCTAAATGAATTTGACCTCATTTTCTTGTCACTAATACAGCTTTCTTTTGGTGCTATTTGATTGCTGTTGTGATTTTTAGTTTTTATTATATTCATCAAAAAATGACATGGATTTTGTCAAAAAATGATTTTTTTTAACTTTCTGTGCTGACATTTTTCAAATAAAGTAACATTTACATATACATTTTTGTCCAAATGTATTGTGCTACATGTCTTTGATAAAAAAAAAATCCAATAAGTGTATATTTATTGGTTTGGGTAAAAGTTATAACTTTTACAAACTATGGTGCAAAAAGTGAATTTTCCCATTTTGAAGCATCTCTGACTTTTCTGAGCACCTGTCATGTTTCATGAGGTGCTAGAATTCCAGGATAGTTTAAATACCCCCCAAATGACCCCATTTTGGAAAAAAGACATCCCAAAGTATTCACTAAGAGGCATGGTGAGTTCATAGAAGATTTTATTTTTGTCACAAGTTAGCGGAAAATGTCACTTTGTGACAAAAAAAAAAGGTTTCAATTTCTGCTAACTTGTGACCAAAAAAAAAATGAAATCTGCCACGGACTCACCATGCCCCTCTCTGAATACTTTGGGGTGTCTACTTTCCAAAATGGGGTCATTTTTGGGGTGTGTTTACTGTCCTGGCATTTTGGGGGTGCTAAATTTTAAGCACCCCTGTAAAGCCTAAAGGTGCTCATAGGACCTGTAAAATCCTAAAGGTACTCATAGGAGTTTGGGCCCCTTAGCGCACCTAGGCTGCAAAAAAGTGTCATACATGTGGTATCGCCTTACTCAGGAGAAGTAGTATAATGTGTTTTGGAGTTTTTTACACAAACCAATGCTGGGTGGGAGAAATATGTCTGTAAATGAGATTTTTTTTTGATTTTTTTTTTTTACACACAATTGTCCATTTACAGAGATATTTCTCCCACCCAGCATGGGTATGTGTAAAAATACACCCCAAAACACATTATACTACTTCTCCTGAGTACGGCGATACCACATGTGTGACACTTTTTTGCAGCCTAGGTGCTCTAAGGGGCCCAAACTCCTATGAGTACCTTAAAGAGAATCTGTATTGTTAAAATCGCACAAAAGTAAACATACCAGTGCGTTAGGGGACATCTCCTATTACCCTCTGTCACAATTTCGCCGCTCCTCGACGCATTAAAAGTGGTTAAAAACAGTTTTTAAAAGTTTGTTTATAAACAAACAAAATGGCCACCAAAACAGGAAGTACCGGTAGGTTGATGTACAGTATGTCCACACATAGAAAAATACATCCATACACAAGCAGGCTGTATACACCCTTCCTTTTGAATCTCAAGAGATCATTTGTGTGTTTCTTTCCCCCTGCAGCTATCTTCCACTGAAGTGTCAGGCTGTTTCTTCCTGCAGAGTGCAGACAGCTCTGCCTGTATGTAATTCCTCAGTATGTGAAAGCCCAGCCAGCTCAGAGGAGGATTTATCCAGCTTGTAAAAGATAAGAGAGAAGAGAGAAGCTGCCCAAATCTAAATAATACACAGGCAGTGTGCAGAGAGGGGCCTGGAGGGGGGAGATGCATCACAGAACCACAACACTGAAGAACTTGGCAGCCTTCCAGACACAGGCTGACAAGTCTGACAAGAGAGAGATAAGTTGATTTATTACAGAGATGGTGAAAGTAGAACGTGCTGCAGTAAGCCAGAACACATTAGAATAGCTTTTGGAACTTGTAGGATGATAAAAAACAGGATGCAATTTTTGTTACGGAGTCTCTTTAAGGATTTTACAGGTCATTTTGAGGCATTTGGTTTCTAGACTACTCCTCACGGTTTAGGGCCCCTAAAATGCCAGGGCAGTATAGGAACCCCACAAGTGACCCCATTTTACAAAGAAGACACCCCAAGGTATTCCGTTAGGAGTATGGTGAGTTCATAGAAGATTTTATTTTTTTGTCACAAGTTAGCAGAAATTGATTTTTATTGTTTTTTTTTTTCACAAAGTGTCATTTTCCACTAATGTGACAAAAAATAAAATCTTCTATGAACTCATCATACAACGGAATACCTTCAGGGGGTGTCTTCTTTCTAAAATGGGGTTACTTGTGGGGTTCCTATACTGCCCTGGCATTTTAGGGGCCCAAAACTGTGAGAAGTAGTCTGGAAACCAAATGCCTCAAAATGACTGTTCAGGGGTAAAAGCATCTGCAAATTTTGATGGCAGGTGGTCTATGAGGGGCCGAATTTTGTGGAACCAGTCATAAGCAGGGTGGCCTCTTAGATGACAGGTTGTATTGGCACTGAAGTGCAGGAAGCGCAGGATGTTCTCAAATCGTGACCTGGACATGGCAGCAGAGAACATGGGCATGTGATGTATTGGGTGCGTAGACCAATAAGACCGCAATACATTCTTTTTGACTAGACTCATGCTAAGGAGAAGGCCCCAAAAAATGTTACATTCGGAAACTTGGAGTGGCTTCCACCGAAAAGGCTGGGCATAGTAGCTTCTTGGATTGGCGGTTGCATGTATTGTGTGGCATAACGGTTGGTCTCAGCCACAATTAAGTTGTACCAGCAGTGGTCAGAAAAAAAAATTCTGTCACTGCGGTGGGGCGGATGCGGGTTTGGCCGGGTGATCAAAAGCCTGCAGGGGGCAGATTAGGGCCTGATCTGATGGATAGGAGTGCTAGGGGGTGACAGGTGGTGACAGGAGGTGATTGATGGGTGTCTCAGGGGTTGATTAGTGGGGAGAATAGATGCAATTAATGCACTGGGGAGGTGATCGGAAGGGGGTCTGAGGGTTTGGCCGAGTGATCAGGAGCCCACACGGGCCAAATTAGGGCCTGATCTGATGGGTAGGTGTGCTAGGGGGTGACAGGAGGTGATTGATGGGTGTCTCAGGGTATGATTAGAGGGGGGAATAGATAACAATAACAATAATATTTATATAGCGCTTTTCTCCCTGGGGACTCAAAGCTCTGTGACTCTGCATTATGCAGTCTCAAAGGCTAGGGAAAAGAGGTGAGTTTTTAACCTTTTTTAAAGCTGTCCAGAGAAGGAGCCTCTCGCACTGACTGTGGAAGTGAGTTCCATAGAGTAGGGGCTGCATAGGAAAAGGCCCGAGCACCAAATGTTAAGTGTATCCTGGGAATAACCAGCTTCATCTTGTTGGCAGAGCGGAGGGTGCGTGGAGGGGCATAAAGTTCCAATAGATCCGATATGTATTTGGGTCCCATGTGGTTTAGAGCCTTGAAGGCAGATCTTAAAATTGATTCTTCATTTTACTGGCAACCAGTGAAGAGTTTGCAGTACTGGGGTGATGTGTGAGCTGCGGGGGGCATTGGCTAGGAGTCTGGCTGCAGCATTCTGTACTAGCTTTAATGGGCGCAGAACTTTATCTGTAGATCCGATGAACAGGGCGTTGCAATAGTCTAGGCGGATACAAATGCATGAACCAGGGCAGGTAGGTCTTCAGCTGGGATAAGGTGTTTGATTTTCGCTATATTTCTTAGATGGAAGAAGGAAGACTTGACGACAGCTGATACCTGCTGTCTGAGTTTTAGATTTCCATCCAGGATCACCCCAAGGTTTCGCACAGAGTCTTTATACTGTACAGTATCCCCCCCAATTGCTAGTTTGAGTTGGTGAGCGTTTTGAACTTTATCCATCATGTGTGGACCACCTACCACCAACACCTCTGTTTTTTCAGAGTTCAGCCTCAGCCAGCTGGTGTTCATCAAATTTTGTAAATCCACTACACACACATTTATGGATGCAGATGGGTCTTGGGTGCCAGGCTTGAAGGATAGATACAGTTGTGTGTCATCTGCATAACAATGGTATCCTTGGCCATAGTTCTGTATTATTTTTCCCAGTGGGAGCATGCAGACTGCAATGGTGATAGTACAGAACCCTGTGGAACTCCATAGGCAAGTGGCACTGGATTAGAGTAGTGTGTGCCCAGACATACTTGCTGTGTCCTGCCAGATAGGAAGGTCTGAAACCAGCTAAGAACAGTACCCCTTAGGCCACAGTAATTCTTCAGTTGCTGGATTAGTATTTCATGATCCACAGTATCAAATGCTGCAGACAAGGCCAGAAGAATCAGAATTGAGCAATCACCCTTGTCCCTTGCAGTAAGTAGATCATTCATTGCTCGGACTAATGCCATTTCAGTGGTGTGCCTTTTCCTGAATCCTGACTGAAAAGTATCAAAGATGTTGTTATCTGTAAGCCTGGCTTCTAGCTGGTTGGCAACTGCTTTCTCAATAACTTTTGATAGGAATGGTAAGTTCGCCACAGGTCTGTAGTTGGTCACAGAATCAGGATCTAGTGATGGTTTTTTCAAGAGGGGTTTTAATGATTGCTTTCTTTAGTTCTTCTGGGAAAAGTCCACTTTGCAAGGAGCACTGATTTTGTGAAGTGCTGGCCTGATCAGCTCTGGGCACTGCATTAAGCATCCAGTTGGGCCAGGATCCAGGTCGCAGGTAGTGGAGAGGAGACTTTGAATGAGAATTCCAAAATCTTCTTCACTCAGAGTGTCAAAGACTTTCCATGGTGGTACGGTAGTAGGCATATGCAAAGTCCATTGGTCAATTGATGTTGGTGTAATGCTGGCACGGATGTCAGACACCTTGTTTGTGAAGAAGGCAGAGAATTCTTAACACCTTTCCCTGGTGAATGTGGTTGGGGCTTTTAGGCAGGAAGGCTTGCAGAGTGATTCCACTGTGTGGAGGAGTTGAGCAGCTCTGTTGTTAGCTGTAGATATTTTGTGCGAGATAAAGTTTGATTTTTTCTCGGTTATTGCTTGTTGGTATTGTCTCAGGTGTTGAACTAGGCTAGATTTGTGCTCCTCAGACCCTGATTTACGCCACTGTCTTTCTAGTCTGCGCCCTTCCTTTTTTAGATCCATGATGGTTTTGTCAAACCAATTAGCTTTCTGCTTTTTGGTTGCTGATTTGGTGCGCCATGGGGCAATACTGTAGTGTTTCATATATCGTGTTGTTGTACTGGGTTACTAGAGTGTTGGGGTCCATTTGACTGTGGATCAGATTTGTAAAATCCAGGTTGGCAGTTATCCTCTCCGGTGTTAATTTATTCAGGGGACGGATTTTGATTGTTCCTTTAGGGTGCTGCTTGATGGGGTGATGTTCAATAGTAAACTGCATTATGTGATGATCTGACCACACCACTGATGCAAGCAATGCACTGGGGGAGGTGATTAGGGAGGGGGGTCTCAGGGCGATCTGAGGGTGTGGGCGGGTAATTGGGTACCCGCAAGGGGCAGATTAGGGTCTGATCTGATGGGTAGCAGTGACAGGTGGTGACAGGGGGTGACGCAGTGATTGATAGGTGATCAGGGTGTGAGTAGAGGGGAGAATAGATGCAAGCAATGCACTGGCGAGGTGATTAGGGGGGGTCTGAGGGTGATCTGAGGGTGTGGGGACAGGTAATTGGGTGCCCGCAAAGGGCAGATTAGGGTCTGATCTGATGGGTAGCAGTGACAGGTGGTGACAGGGGTGATTGATGGGTGATTGATGGGTGATCAGTGGGTGATTAGAGGGGAGAACAGATGTAAACAATGCACTTGGGAGGTGATCTGAGGGCGGGTCTGTGGGCGATCTGAGGGTGTGGGCGGGTGATCAGGTGCCCACAAGGGGCAGGTTAGGGTCTGATCTGATGGGTGGCAGTGACAGATGGTGACAGGGGGTGATTGATGGGTGATTGACAGGTTATTGACAGGTGATCAGTGGGTGATTACAGGTGAGAATAGATGTATACAGTACATGGGGGGAGGGGTCTAGGGAGGATCTGAGGGTGTGGAATGGTGATCAGGAGCCCCCAGGGGCCAGTTTAGGACCTGATCTAAAATATAGGGTTGACAGATAGTGACAGGGGGTGATTGGGTGCAAACAGTGGTCTGAGGAAGGCTGAGGGCTAAGGGGTGCCGTGGGCAATCAGGGGGCAGGGGGGCAGGATCAGTGTGCTTGTGTGTGACTACATGGGCTGCCACCTCCCCTGGTGGTCCCTCGATCACTGGGACCACCAGGGGAGGTGGCAGCCTGTATAATACGCTTTGTATACATTGCAAAGCGTATTATATGCTTTCAGAGCGGCAGATTGGGGGTTAACAACCCTTCGACGCTGCTAAATGCCCAACGGGTTGACATCGCGAGTGGGTGAAGCCTAATGCCGGCGGATGAGCGCGCATCTATGCACGCGATCCCCGGCTATGCAGTTCCCCAGGAGCCGCCGCCGATCTGCGTTTGGCGGTCCTGGGGGTGCCACTTTGCCGCCGCCCATAGGTAGTGGGCGGTCGGAAAGTGGTTAAAAGGCATTTTATTGACAATTTTGAAAAAATATCACCTAGGAGAAAACTAAGGAGAAAAAGTTAATTGCATATGGGCCCAGGTTTCAAATATTCTCTTGTGCTAAAGATTTTAATTCTTAACCACTTCCCGACCGCCGTATATACAATTGGCGGCCGGGAAGTGGACCCCGCAAGGACCGCCGTATGTACAAATGGCAGCGGTCCTTGTACGGGCATGGGCGGCGCGATCGCGTCATTCGTGATTCGGATCGCCGCATACAAAGTGTATAATACACTTTGTAATGTATACAAAGTGTATTATACAGGCTGCCTCCTGCCCTGGTGGTCCCAGTGTCCGAGGGACCACCAGGGCAGGCTGCAGCCACCCTAGTCTGCACCCAAGCACACTGATTTCCCCCCCTGCCCCCTGATCGCCCACAGCACCCCTCAGACCCCCCCCCTGCCCACCCCCCAGACCACTGTTTGCACCCAATCACCCCCCTAATCACCCATCAATCACTCCCTGTCACTATCTGTCAACGCTATTTTTTTTTATTCCCTAAACTGCCCCCTGCTCCCTCCTGATCACCCCCCCACCCCTCAGATTCTCCCCAGACCCCCCCCCCCCAGACTCCCCCCCCCTACCCCCTGTGTACTGTATGCATCTATCCCCCTGATCACCTGTCAATCACCCATCAATCACCCCCTGTCACTGTTACCCATCAGATCAGACCCTAATCTGCCCCTTGCGGGCACCCAATCACCCGCCTACACGCTCAGATTGCCCTCAGACCCCCCCTTATCAATTCGCCAGTGCAATATTTACATCTGTTCTTCCCTGTAATAACCCACTGATCACCTGTCAATCACCCATCAATCACCCCCTGTCACTGCCACCCATCAATCACCCCCTGTAACTGCCACCCATCAATCAGCCCCTAACCTGCCCCTTGCGGGCAATCTGATCACCCACCCACACCAATAGATCGCCCGCAGATCCGACGTCCGATCACCTCCCAAGTGCAGTGTTTACATCTGTTCTCTACCCTAAACACCCACTTATTACCCATCAATCACCCATCAATCACCCCCTATCACCACCTGTCACTGTTACCCATCAGATCAGACCCTAATCTGCCCCTTGCGGGCACCCAATCACCCGCCTACACGCTCAGATTGCCCTCAGACCCCCCCTTATCAATTCGCCAGTGCAATATTTACATCTGTTCTTCCCTGTAATAACCCACTGATCACCTGTCAATCACCTGTCAATCACCCATCATTTACCCCCTGTCACTGCCACCCATCAATCACCCCCTGTCACTGCCACCCATCAATCAGCCCCTAACCTGCCCCTTGTGGGCAATCTGATCACCCACCCACACCAATAGATCGCCTGCAGATCCGACATCCGATCACCTCCCAAGTGCAGTGTTTACATCTGTTCTCTACCCTAAACACCCACTAATTACCCATCAATTACCCCCTGTCACTGCTACCCATCAGATTAGACCCCTATCTGCCCCTAGGGCACTCAATCACCTGCCCACACCCTCAGAACGCCCTCAGACCCCAGCCCTGATCACCTCACCAGTGCATTGCTTGCATCTATTCCCCCCTCTAATCACACCTTGAGACACCCATCAATCACCTCCTGTCACCCCCCTAGCACTCCTATCCATCAGATCAGGCCCAATACAACCTGTCATCTAAAAGGCCACCCTGCTTATGACCAGTTCCACAAAATTCGCCCCCTCATAGACCACCTGCGATCAAAATTTGCAGATGCTTATACCCCTGAACGGTCATTTTGAGACATTTGGTTTCCAGACTACTCACGGTTTTGGGCCCGTAAAATGCCAGGGCGGTATAGGAACCCCACAAGTGACCCCATTTTAGAAAAAAGACACCCCAAGGTATTTTGTTAGGTGTATGACGAGTTCAGTAGTACGGTGAGTTCATAGAAGATTTTATTTTTTGTCAAAAGTTAGCGGAAATTGATTTTTATTGTTTTTTTTCACAAAGTGTCATTTTCACTAACTTGTGACAAAAAATAAAATCTTCTATGAACTCGCCATACACCTAACGGAATACCTTGGGGTGTCTTCTTTCTAAAATGGGGTCACTTGTGGAGTTCCTATACTGCCCTGGCATTTTAGGGGCCCTAAACCATGAGGAGTAGTCTAGAAAATAAATGCCTCAAAATGACCTGTGAATAGGACGTTGGGCCCCTTACGCACCTAGGCTGCAAAAAAGTGTCACACATGTGGTATCGCCGTACTCAGGAGAAGTAGTATAATGTGTTTTAGGGTGTATTTTTACACATACCCATGCTGAGTGGGAGAAAGATCTCTGTAAATGGACAATTGTGTGTAAAAAAAAATCAAACAATTGTCATTTACAGAGATATTTCTCCCACCCAGCATGGGTATGTGTAAAAATACACCCCAAAACACATTATACTACTTCTCCTGAGTACGGCAATACCACATGTGTGGCACTTTTTTGCAGCCTAACTGCGCTAAGGGGCCCAAAGTCCAATGAGCACCTTTAGGCTTTACAGGGGTGCTTACACTTTAGCACCCCCCAAAATGTCAGGACAGTAAACACACCCCACAAATGACCCCATTTTGGAAAGTAGACACTTCAAGGTATTCAGAGAGGGGCATGGTAAGTCTGTGGCAGATTTCATTTTTTTTTTTGTCGCAAGTTAGAAGAAATGGAAACTTTTTTTTTTTGTCACAAAGTGTCATTTTCCGCTTACTTGTGATAAAAAATAATATCTTCTATGAACTCACTATGCCTCTCAGTGAATACTTTGGGATGTCTTCTTTCCAAAATGGGGTCATTTGGGGGGTATTTATACTATCCTGGAATTCTAGCCCCTCATGAAACATGTCAGGTGGTCAGAAAAGTCAGAGATGCTGGAAAATGGGAAAATTCACTTTTTGCACTATCGTTTGTAAACGCTATAACTTTTACCCAAACCAATAAATATAGGCTGAATGGGTTTTTTTTTAATCAAAAACATGTTTGTCCACATTTTTCGTGCTGCATGTATACAGAAATTTTATTTTATTTGAAAAATGTCAGCACAGAAAGTTAAAAAAATCATTTTTTTGACAAAATTCATGTCTTTTTTGATGAATATAATAAAAAGTAAAAATCGCAGCAGCAATCAAATAGCACCAAAAGAAAGCTTTATTAGTGACAAGAAAAGGAGCCAAAATTCATTTAGGTGGTAGGTTGTATGAGCGAGCAATAAACCGTGAAAGCTGCAGTGGTCTGAATGGAAAAAAAGTGCCTGGTCCTTAAGGGGGGTAAAGCCCACGGTCCTCAAGTGGTTAAGCTTTAAACGAGCTGTAGTGAAATTAACGTTATAAATAAACCTGCTTATTTTTTTACAATATTAATTTACATAATATTATTTAGTCAATGTTTGCCCATTGTAAAATATTTCCTTTGATTTGCATTCTGCAATTTATAACAGGTGGTGAAATCTTTAGTGCTGGCAGATGCATCACTGCAGAATGTTTGTTTACTGAGACCTCCGTAGCTGGTACAAAATATACCTGTTCTCCCAGAATACTCGGGGGTGGGGGTAATTTGGGCGCAGCAATAGCTGGTAGCCAAATTGCATCTTCCCCCCCCCCCCCCCCCCCGAGTCCATGGTGGTCTGGAGGGGGAATAGTAATTAACACTAATCAGCGAAGTTTAAACATTAGCTGAGCTAATCAGCTAAGGCTAAACATCACTGAGATGGCTGGGCTACATTTAATACATGCAGTATATGGATATAGGAAATGTTTATAATCCTGAAACCAGAAAATTTACCGTAAAAGTATGTATCCTGAATAATGTACTCCAGACTACTATATGCCACTACAGTGCCTTTTTAAAGAGTACCTGCAGGACGCTATACTTTATCATACTGGATCTAATTTGCAGGCAACAGCTTTCTGGTCTTGGGGAGCATAGCCACACCCCTTCTTTTTACCACAAAGACAAAGAAAAACAAACCTTGAAGAGCTGCAAACATGAAGTATGGGACAAGCTGGAAATATAAAAATTAACCATGGCACCTTATTGTCAGAGCTACAGGTTTACTAAACTATATTTCAAATCTATATAATATACTGTATATGAGTATACTAAGCACTTTGTAAGTGAAGGTCAATAATTATTATCTTTCATCCTAAGTCTGCAGCTGCTATAACCTTTTCTTTTTGTTTCTATGCAAACTTGGTGGAACCCATGCAACAGAATATAGCCAAGTGTAAAAGATACCCAGAATTCTCCTCTCTTGGTTTGTTTCATTGGTACAAAAGTCTGCACAAAGCTGGAGGTAACCTTTATTGCTTCATTTGCACCCATTTATTTATGCAGATTTACTGCAGTGACACAGGCAATCCACAGGGTAGATACATTTCAAAACTGAATTTGGGAATGCTTACACATCATTGGGAATCACAACCATCTAAGTTACAGGTGATAGCCATTCTAGGTAGCTTTCCAAATTACCAACAACATATTAACATGTCAAAAGTTTTAAAGATTTAGGGTAAACACGGGTATCTCAGTGTGATAAAGGTTGTTAAAGTGAACCCGAGCCGATGCTCGTGTTCACAACAAGCCCTCACCCTGAAGAGAGGGAAGTCGCTTACATCACTGGTCTAAAGCCCACCGTTGCTAAATGCGGCCCCCGCCACACGGGGCCGTGCAGCTCCTTTCCCTGAGTTATGGATGCGCAGTAGACGCACAAGCCTGCCTGCACATGGACAGTGGCATGGAGCCCCAGCTCACTGCACATGTGCGGGCGGTCCTGAGCGTCTACTGCACATCCATAAATCAGGGAAAGGAGCTGCGCGGCCCCAATATGATTACCGCCTTGTCGCTTATCTTCAGGAGGACATCAGATCAGCGAGGAAAGCCTCAATAGGATCCGGAGGCTTTCCTCTCTTTAGATAAATATCCCATTTTGTCCCTGAACTTTGGCTCAGGCTGCAGGCACACTTTAAAGAAAGTCTTAAGCCTAAAAATGACCTGTTTTTAAAAGGCATACCTCTTCAGCATTAACAGCATAGCTGAAACGCCGCAAAATGAGGTCTTAATCACCCCGAAATCCCCAGGGAAAATTTCGGGGCTCCTTTCTGGAAGAGGCAGAGCTTTGTCCAGTAGCTCTGCCTCTACTCGCATCAATCCCCGCAGATCTCTGCCTCCTCCCGTCCCTCTCAGTCTTCTAAGTGAGAGGGGCGGGAGGAGGTAGAGATCCGTGGAGATGGATGCAACTGGAGGCAACTCTCTAACATACAGTACTTAGAGGAACACTGTAGTGAGAGGGATGTGAATGCTGCCTTTTTTTCCTTTTTAAACTCTGCCCATTTCCTGGCTGTCCTGCTGTTCCTGTCTCTCTAATATGCCAGCCACAGACCCAGAACGAGTATGAACATCAGGTGCTGTGATTAAAGTCTGGCCATATTATCTGCATGCTTGTTTCAGGAGTGTGATTCAGACAGAACTGCAGATAAAAGGATCAGGAAAAAATAAATGTCAGTCTCAGGCTAAGTTCACAGTGGGACGTTAAAGTCGCGCGTTAAAACAGCATTTAACGCAGAATAACTCACTGCAATGAAAATTCAATGCCCTGTTCACAGTGCTCACGTTGCGTTGGTGTCTAACGCTGCACGTTAAGTAAAAGTACTGCATGCAGTGCGTTATACACGTTATAAGCTGCGTTGGACTGTTTGCACATGCTCAGTAATGACTTGGAAGCATACTTTTCATTGCCTGTATTTTTTACTGTATCTGCTGTATGCGACGGTAACGCTGCGTTGCCACTTTTTGGGCGCGTTGCGTTGTAAGCTTGCGGTGCGACTTTAACGTGGCATCAAAACGCAACGTCCCACTGTGAATCTAGCCTCAATATTTCTCTCATTACAGCGTCCCTTTAGACTGCATAGAAATGATTTGGTAATGATTGTTTTCTTTTTTTTTTCATTGAGGAAAGTAATATTCAGGATTATGTATATTATGATTTTTCATCTAAAGGTAGCCATACACTGGTCGATTTGCCATCAGATTCGACCAACAAATAGATCCCTCTCTGATCGAATCTGACCAGAGAGGGATCGTATAGCTGCCTTTACTGCAAACAGATTGTGAATCGATTTCAGCCTGAAATCGTTCACAATCTGTGGTGGTGGTGCTGCTGCCATCGCTCCCCCCCCTCCCCCGCATACATTACCTGCTCCGCCGGCACGACTCCACAGGTCTCCGCTGTCTTCTTCTCCGCTCTGGTCTGGTCTCCGGGTCCGGCATGCTTCACTTTCCCCTGTTTAAACTTGTTTAAAGCGCCCTCTACTGTTTAAACTTCCTGCCGGGACAGGAAGACGTAAAGCATGCCGGACCCGGAGACCAGACCAGAGCGGAGAAGACAGTGGAGACCTGGGGAGTCGCGCCGGCGGAGCAGGTAATGTATTGCAGCTGTATTGCGTCGGTCGTCGGCCACTCGAATGCCGCTAGCGACGCGCTCCCTACCCGCGGGCGATCGACGGTAATTTCCTGCACGGAGCAATCGACGTAATAGATCGAAATAGATCGAAATTTAGCGTGTAGCGTGAACGATGTGACAGCAGATTGGATCCCAGTGATCGAATCTGCTCTCGATCGGTGGAGAATCAGCCTAGTGTATGGCCAGCTTTAGGCTACATACACACTTGAGATAAACGTTTTTGGAAAAGGCAAGATCACAGACCAATTTTACCCCATTCCATGTAGTATGAGAGCCATACTCTACACAGTCCATTCTATTAGCTGAACTCCCATCAGATAAAAATCTTTGCAAGATGCTGCATACAAAGATGCTGTACACATTCAAAAGATCAGTGTCTGCAAAAGATCTGTTCCTGCAAAAGATCCGTTCCTGCAAAATGCATTCATAGTCTATGATATCTGCAGATCATCATACACACCTTGTTTAACAGACATTCATCTGCATATCTGACAATCATCTGCAGATCTGAAGATCCATCCTGGTGGATCTGATCTGCAGATGAATGTCTGTTAAACAAGGTGTGTATGAGGATCTGCAGATCTCATAGACTATGAATGCATTTTGCAAGAACGGATCTTTTTCAGGAACTGAACTTTTGCAGACACTGATCTGTTGAATATGTACAGCATCTTTGTGTGCAGCATCTTGCAAAGATTTTTATCTGATGGGAAGTTCAGCTCAATAGAATAGACTGTGTAGAGTATGGCTCTCATACTACATGGAATGGGGTAAAATTGGTCTGTGATCTTGCCTTTTCCAAAGACTTTTATCTCAAGTGTGTATGTAGCCTAAAGGGGCCCATACACCTAATGATTTTCCCGCCGATATACGGCCGATTCGACCACAGTGATCGAATCAGCTGTGAAATCGCCGTGCACACCGCTGACAGAACGATCGATTACCGGTCAAAATCGATCGTTCCCGTCGATTCCCATCGATCCGTCCGTGCGGAAGATTTTTCTCGATCGCTGGTGGGTCGGGAGTGCGTCGATAGCGGCGTTCGAATGCCCGACAACCGACGCAATACAGCGGGTATACATTACCTGTTCCGGCCGGCGCGAGTCCCCTGGTCCCTGCTGTCTTCTTTCCGCGCTGGGTTCCGGACCAGCTGCAGCTACACAGAACTTCCTGTCCCGGCAGGAAGTTTAAACAGTAGAGCGCCCTCTACTGTTTAAACTTCCCCTGGACAGGAAGTTCAGTAGCTGCAGGAACGGTCTGGAGCCCGGAGCGGAGAAGAAGACAGCGGGGACCAGGGGACTCGCGCCGGCCGGAACAGGTAATGTATGCAGGGGGGGGGGAGGAGCAGCTCCACAGATTGTGATCGGTTTCAGACTGAAATCGATTCACAATCTGTTTGCAGTTAAGGTGGCCATACGATCCCTCTCTGATCAGATTCGATGAGAGAGGGATCTATCTGTTGGTCGAATCTGATGGCAAATCGACCAGTGTATGGCCACCTTAAGGGTGCTTACAGCATCAAATTTTGATTGGACAATGATTAGCCAGTTTTACCACTTCAATGAAATATGAGAGCTTACCTACACAATCTGTTTATAGTTTTCAAAGTCGGCCCTCATACTACCTGGAGGTGGTAAAATTGGCCAGTGATTGGTCAATCAAAACTCAATGTGTGTACGTACCCTTAAAGCTTACTGCAGTGTTTCTCAAACCTGTCCTCGTGACTCCCCCAACAGTGCATGTTTTGCAGGCAACCTCACCTGTGCACAGGTGGGGTAATTAGTGTCTCAGCTACATGGAATCTACCTAGCTGAGACACTAATTACCCCACCTGTGCATAAGTGAGGGGACCTTTGGGGAGTCATGAGGACAGGTTTGAGAAACATTGGCTTACTGTAATGAATTGACTGCAATAAGTGCAAGTACTTGGGTACACATTCTCCACTGGTTGAAAACCTAGATGTTAGCATACAACTGCAGACGCAAGCCAACCCTAACAATACACAGGAAAATGATTATGAATGCTGTTTGCTAGGCTAAATATTTACCTGAAGGGATATGAAAAGTGCACAGAGATGAGATCTGTATCTGTCTGTGTTTCTGTAACACTGCACATCACAATTGCTGCAGTTACTGCACTGAATGAACCACAGCTTCCAAAGGCAAAGATAGCAAAGAGCTAAGAAAAATAAGAAAGGCAGGAAAGGAAACATTGAACATTAGATGCAAAAAAAAAGTCAAGAACAGTAGAATAAGAACTGACACAAAGCTTCAGTTAATCAGGTAAGAGATAAGGCCATAGGGAGAAATAATGCAGTGTAAAATGTTGAGTCTATATACAAAAAAATAAATATAGCCCGAGAAATAATATATTTCTTAAAATATAATAGTGTTATCATATTCACTTCTTTCTCCGTGCTGTGAGGTAGCAATGAGCTGCAGCATGGTAATGTGTAGCCTATAGGGCATTAAGATACATTTAGGTTGAAGCAATTAATAGTAGTGCTGGGAAATTTGGGCGAAGCTATACTTTTACACAATATCGTAGGTGCAACTTGTAAAATTAGGGTGCAAGATATAATTTAACAGTTCTATACACTCACCTAAAGGATTATTAGGAACACCTGTTCAATTTCTCATTCATGCAGTTATCTAATCAACCAATCACATGACAGTTGCTTCAATGCATTTAGGGGTGTGGTCCTGGTCAAGACAATCCCCTGAACTCCAAACTAAATGTCAGAATGGGAAAGAAAGGTGATGTAAGCAATTTTGAGCGTGGCATGGTTGTTGGTGCCAGACAGGCCAGTCTGAGTATTTCACAATCTGCTCAGTTACTGGGATTTTCACGCACAACCATTTCTAGGGTTTACAAAGAATGGTGTGAAAAGGGAAAAACATCCAGTATGCGGCAGTCCTGTGGGCAAAAATGCCATGTTGATGCTAGAGGTCAGAGGAGAATGGGCCGACTGATTCAAGCTGATAGAAGAGCAACGTTACAACCGAGGTATGCAGCAAAGCAGTTTTGAAGCCACAACACGCACAACCTTTAGACGGATGGGCTACAACAGCAGAAGACCCCACCAGGTACCACTCATCTCCACTACAAATAGAAAAAAGGGGCTACAATTTGCACAAGCTCACCAAAATTGGACAGTTGAAGACTGGAAAAATGTTGCCTGGTCTGATGAGTCTCGATATAGTTAGAATGTGGCGTAAACAGAATGAGAACATGGATCCATCATGCCTTGTTACCACTGTGCAGGCTGGTGGTGGTGGTGTAATGGTGTGGGGAATGTTTTCTTGGCACACTTTAGGCCCCTTAGTGCCAATTGGGCATCGTTTAAATGCCACGAGCTACCTGAACATTGTTTCTGACGATGTCCATCCCTTTATGACCACCATGTACCCATCCTCTGATGGCTACTTCCAGCAGGATAATGCACCATGTCACAAAGCTCGAATCATTTCATATTGGTTTCTTGAACATGACAGTGAGTTCACTGTAGTAAAATGGCCCCCACAGTCACCAGATCTCAACCCAATAGAGCATCATTGGGATGTGATGGAACGGGAGCTTTGTGCCCTGGATGTGCATCCCACAAATCTCCATCAACTGCAAGATGCTATCATATCAATATGGGCCAACATTTCTAAAGAATGCTTTCAGCACCTTGTTGAATCAATGCCACGTAGAATTAAGGCAGGTCTGAAGGCGAAAGGTGGTCAAACACAGTATTAGTATGGTGTTCCTAATAATCCTTTAGGTTAGTGTATATCGGTTATGTATCACAATGATATTGGCAGGCACAACAGTTTAACAGTTTCAGGGAGGTCAGTAAAGGTGCCCATTAACGGCACAATTTTTCACTAAATGTGATTTTTCAATGCAATTTGAATGATTGTAAGTAATCTGAAGGCAATTATCGAATGTTCACATTTAGTGAACGATTCTTTCTTCAAAATGTGATCATATTTTCGGGTCGATTTTACCCTATAAAGCAATCGACCAAAGAATAGTTCACTATCAATTGCATTCCTAAACAGCAACTTTTCTATACAATTCGATCGTAAAAATCATATTGAAAGATTGCTTTTTTTAAAAAAAATGGTACCGTTAATGGGCACCTTTAGGCACAGACGGTGGGAGGTTATTGTTAAGGTGCCCATGAACGGTACCATTTTTACCTAAAGGCGAGCTTTCGATGCGATTTGAACGATTGTAACTAATTGGAAGGCAATTATTGATTGTTCACATTTAATGAATGATTCTTTCTTCAAATGCAATCATAAAGTCCAACTTTCGGATCGATTTTATCCTATTTAGCAATCTTCCAGAGTCGTTCACTATTGATTGCCTTCATAAACTGCAAATTTTCTATACAATTCTATTGTAAAAATCGCATCAAAAGATTGCATTTGGTGAAAAAATTGTACCATTAATGGGCACCTTTAGGTGAAGGTAGGGAGTAGGTTAGTGTTAGGCATAGATGGTGGGAGGTTAGTGCTAGGCGTAGACAGGGAGTAGGGTAGTTTGAGGCACAGACGGTGGGAGGTTAGCGTTAGGCATAGGTAGGGAGTAGGTTAGTGTTAGGCATAGATGGTGGGAGGTTAGTGCTAGGTGTAGGCAGAGAGTAGGTTAGTTTGAGGCACAGACGGTGGGAGGTTAGTGTTCGGCATAGTTAGGGAATAGGTTAGTTTGAGGCATAGATGGTGGGAGATTAGTGTTAGCTATAGGTAGGGAGTAGGTTAGTGTTAGGCATAGATGGTGGGAGATTAGTGTTAGGCATAGATGGTGGGAGGTTAGTGCTAGGCGCAGGCAGGGAGTAGGTTAGTTTGAGGCACAGACGGTGGGAGGTTAGTGTTAGGCATAGGTAGGGAGTAGGTTAGTTTTAGGCATAGATGGTGGGAGGATACTGTTAAAAAAAGGTACAGGGTAAGTTAGTGTTAGGCATAAAGGCAGGGAAGGTTAATGTGAGAATAGGAAAAAATAAGGTGATTGTAGAATATCAGTAAAATTACTGATATTGTACTATCCGGAATAGCTGCTAGTAGAATGGTAATGTCACCAATATAGTTCTATCGGCAATACTCGCCCCCAAATTTCTTTGTGGCTTTATTACATCTATGCCATTTTGGTGCAGTTATATTATGTCAAGTAGACATAGTAGTCACACAATAGTAGAGTTAAAGTTAAGGTGCATTTTACAGAAATGTATCAGGTTAGGGCAGTAAAGGCTGGGTCCATGCCACATGGGCAATTGCAAAGGGGATCACCGCGCTGCTGGCCACAGTTCGGAGAACTGCTGTGATAGATGTGTGTGATCCAGTCCTCACTTGTATCCATGTATCTACTACTGATTTCCTGTAAGTAGATTTTTTATGTGCAATAAAGACCCCTGTGATTTTATGCTATAGTGTGCTCTTTTTTCTATTCAGCCACCCCTCCACTCCAAGCAGAGCAGCGCTAGCACAGAACGCAGGGTGATCCAGTGGGACACAGTTTGGGGGAAGCACAGGATTTATTGATTATTTCTTTCAGACTATTAGATAAATAAACAGACTTATACTGAATAAACCTCCATCACATTCTACTTAGGGTTTAAATACACATTGTAAGTTACTACAGTGAGGGAAAGCCAAGCAGTAGAAAAAGAAATCATGGGTTTTAGTGTTGCAAAAATCTTCAGATTTAATCCAGAGTAAAATGAGCCATAAATTCCTTTACTCCTATGTTGTTGTCACTTACAGTAGGTAGTAGAAATCTGACAGAACCGACAGGTTTTGGACTACCCCATCTATTCATGGGTGGTTCAAAGGGATTTCCTTATTTTCAAAATGAACTTAGTGAACGGCAATTGCTCCATCCAACTGCCAAAAAACTGTATGGTAAGCAGGGAGGCTGGCCAGCATGTTTGTATAAATCTTTTTCAGGGAGTGTATTTATAAAGAATAAAGGCCATAATGAAAATTCCCTATGGAGAGATGGACTAGCCTAAAACCTGTCGATTCTGTCAGATATCTACTACTTACTGTAAGTGACAACATAGGAGAAAAGTAATTTGTAGCTCATTTTGCTCTGGAAGAAACGTACTTCTTATTTGTATGTGTTTTAAATTTTAAGATTTTCACAACAGTTCCTCTTTAAGTAAAAAACTACCCAATTGTTTTGTATTGTGTACAATGAATTACTGAGAATCATAAAGGACACAAATAGCTCTATGAAAGTTGTATTTGGTGGCATATATATATATATATATATATATATATATATATATATATATATATATATATATATACAGAATTTTGCTTCTAAACTAGCTGGACTAATATGAACAAACATCAATAGTACCAAAACATTTTAGGTGGAGATGGGAAGTGTGAGAGCCATCTAAGATCTGCCACCAGTTAGGAGCAGAATTATAAACCTGAGGTACTATTCTGGACATTAAACGTATATGTGGGTGAGTATCAGCAGCAAACACAACTAAACACACCTTCCGAAAGCATGGTGTATGGGAGTCCTTTTAACTCACATTTGAGTTGTGTTTAAGCTGCTTTTGACATGTGTTTGAGGTACTTTTCGCACAAATCTATGTAGTATTCTCATTAACTTGCGTACAGCTGTTCACAAACGCCATAATGGGACATGCTGCATTTATAATAATGACAAGCAAAGTTTGTCAAATGCAAATACAGGTTTACACTCTTCCATAAGATCTTAATACAAATTCAAACATGGCATCCTTTAGAAAGCATGGGCCTTACGCACAAAAGCCGGTAAATCTATCATGAGCAGGCAGCGCAAGGCAATTTTAACAGTACTAACGCCAGGGGAGCACTGCCCATTACTATGGTAATGTGTGTTACACCGCACATTACCATAGAAACTTGTGCATTATTCCATGGTGCTAGTGTTTGTATCAGTAAAATTGCCTTTTGATGCCTGCTCACAGCAAATTCACTGTCCTTTTTTTTACATTAGGTCCAATTTGAGAAGCAAAATATATACTCCCATATATTGATAAGCATCAGATGGGTTTAAAATGAATTGATCTTGATTTTAACCACCCACTTGACACTTAACATTCTTATATTTTTTGCATTGAAAGTTCACACGTTCAAAGGTAGGTTTGTATGCCAATTTTTCATGTCGACCTAAAAATCCCAGATGAGATACACCGGACTCATTTCTACTGTGTGCTTGCATGTGATTACGAGACGCAATAGCGGCTCAACTGTGAGGCAAGACACATCTGAATCCCTCTAGCCTTGCCATGTACAACTATAGAGATTTGGATAGGCAAGTAAGTAAGTATTATGCAGTATGCCATTTGTTTTGTTTACCACATGTGTATTGGATAGCAGTGTATAGATTCCAGTAGACTGTGTTTCCCTGTCCGAATTTGCATGCAGGGAGTCACAATGATTTCATGCTAATGAAAATGGGTCCTAAGTAAATTACAGATTATGGGTATGCCAGTAACCCGACAGTATTAATGTTGTCAAGCCAACTGGAACCCATAGACATGGCCCAGCGTTGTAGTCTATTTTTAAAACCTGGTCTGCAGAGATGTTGCAAACTTTCTTGACTTAGCAGTAAGCACTGTACTATAAAAAGCATCTGCTGCTCTCTATTCATATAACATAGAGACAGAGAAGAACTGATTTACTAAGGGATCTCGAGATGTCTCCATCTCCAGATTATTTAGTCAAACAGAGCAGATACTGTATATTATGTCAGGCTACAGCACGCTATTAAATCACAGTCACAATTTTACAAGTATAACTAAATTGTGATCTGTATTAAATCCTTGATCATTTTTGAACCGCTGTATCAATGTTGTTTCTCACATCACTGTGTCCCTCTTTGATTGAAGTCACCCATAAGTACAGTAACCTGAGGTCACTTAGAAATTGGTAACAGGATATTTGTCGTAAATAACTTAGTCTTGTTTAGGAATTAACAGAATGCTCCATGCACCCTTTGATGTCCAATTGTATTTAAAACATCTCAATGACATGAATTTATTTATATTAGGCCAAATAATCTATGTGCCGCCTTCTGATGTGCATAAGCTGTGTTTTCCATCATTTTTACCTAGTGCACAAAGAAAAATACACATTTAATTAAATCTTTAGGCCTCTTTTGTACTTGTGTGCATCGGGAAACGCGTAAACCCAATGTGTTTCTATGCAATTCTCCCCAATGAGGTTGTGATTTCTATTCATGAGAATGAATGGAAATTGCAATGCATTTGCGGGTATTTGTTGGCAACCACCTGTTGCGATTCCACGATGAATTGCAACACATGGATGGAGACATCAGACAGTGCAGTCTATGCAATTCTGATGCCCTTGCGAATCACGCTGCCGAAAACATGGCTGAAATTGCGCAAGTGGGGAAGGGGCATCAGTGTTTGAAGCTCTTAAAGTTAGCCAACACATTTTATCATCCAATTCAAAACTTCCTGCTTTGAATGGTGGCTAACATGGAACAATACTACTACTGCTACTAGAATAGCTAATAACAATTGCTCTAACAGAATTTTATCCTTCAGCAGATTCCTGTTATTTGTAAATTGGCCTACTATAAATCCATCCCCAAAGAAGTTTTGACGGTACTATTCCGTTAGCCAGGAGCAACCACAAGGTGGCGTTAATTACTATTCCCCCTCCAGGCCGCCATGGATAGTAGGGAAAGATGTAACTCTGGTGGAGTTTTATCGCCACCTAGTGGATGCGCCCGGCTAACGGAAAAGAACCGTTTTGAAAGACTGTAATATTTGAAAACCAAAACAAAATGTGATAATTTGCACATTGTATTAAAAATAGTGCAAAGACAAAATAGCAAACGTTGAAACTGAATAATGGAATGGGTTGTGTTTACCATTGCCTTTCCCTTTAACAATGCACTGAAATGTTTGTGATCTGAGGGGCCCAAATGCAGTAACTCAGAATGCAAAATGTTCTTCTATTCTTGCTTAGATATAGAATTTCAGCTCCTTAACACTTTTGAGTCTACTTTGTCTTGCTGAAATGTGGTTTCACAATTGTCCTGATAAGCAAAGCCTTCTCTGAAAAAGATGTCATCTGGATGGAAGCAAATTTTCAAAATCTGTACATATTTTCATCATTAATGGTGCCCTCCAAAATATGCAAGCCACCGATGCCACTAATGCACCCATGTACCATCATGGATGCTGGCTTCTGAACTGTGCCTTGATAACTAGCTGGGTGGTTATTGTCCATTTTAGCTCAGAGGATGTGGCATCCAAGATTTCCAGAAAGAATTTAAATCCTTTATTTTCCAGACCACATGACAGTTTTACACTTTTCCTCTGGGTTAGTTTACACTACAATGGAGATGCTGGAGCTAAAAGTATATGCGCTGCACTGTACCTGCTCCAGTAGTGCAAGGTGTTCTCACTGTCTGCAGAGTGGAAATGTGCCACTTATCAGATATATGGCAACACATCTGTCTGTAGAAACCACGCAAGTTGGGAATGTCCACTGCGGACTTGCGAAGTGCGAACAGGCCCATAGGAAAGCATGGGTCCTTTCTTCATTGCTGTTCATCTATTGTCATCCAAACTGCAAACCAGTCTAGCAGAGGGCTTAGTGTGATGCAACCCTCAGCTTATCTTAAATACAACTGGGCCCACAGAAGGTGGCAGTATTTCTGGATCTTTTTTATATATGGTTTATTCTTTGCATAGTGTGTGCACATGGTGATTTCCACTCAAGGTTTATATCTGTTTTCAAGGAGTGCTGCATGGGGTCCAGAAATTACAGCCATCAATTATTGGCTTTTGGCCTTGTCCCTGGTGTACACAGATTTGTCCTGAACTTCTGACTCTTTTAATTATCTTATAAACAGTGTAGATGATGAAATCCTCAAATTCTTTGCAATATTGTGTTGAGGAACATTGTTGTTCTATGTACCCGTGTTGTGTTGCTCAGACTAGTGTACTCCCCATCTATAACTCTAGAGCCTCAGACTCGACCTCTCAATCAAAATAAGCACAAATTTTTCTTAAAACAATACGATTTCTCAGCTTTTGATCTGTTGTCTTTGTACAGTACTATTTCCAATTAACTTTTTCTGAAATGGTTGTAGAAAGTAGAATTCATGTTTAAAGTAAAGCTCAATAAAGTGAAAATAACTTATCTCTGTTCCATATAGCCTTTATTGTAATATCAGATATTGCATTTCACAGCCAATATGATATCCTGCATCCTCCAGTATGTGCTCTATGACCAGGAGGTTTTTCCTGGAGTGGTAACCTGAGGAATAAGACATCCTATGCACATACCAAAATCAGGAGGTTTGCTATTTGCATGGGCAAGTTCAAAGCTCCTACGTAAACTAGCAGTTTTATAATTGGTAGAGGCTTGTTCACTTTTGGAGTACAGTACTGCAACTAACATTGCATCCTAAATGCTTCTAGGTGGACCTGCATATTATTTTCAGGTACACGTTCATACCACTGTGCTACATGTAAAAAAAAAAAAAAAAAGGCTTGTTTTTCTAAACAAATACTTAGGAAGAATGGTAACAATTTGTCAGGGTTCATAAGGTCACTTTAAAGAAAAAAAGCAACTCTTGCGGCAGTTACTATAATTCACATACTTCTCAGCAACTCATATCATGATCTGATATAACTCAAATGATGGTGGTAAATTTGAATTAATCTAGTCCAGGTTTGCGGGATCTATATATATATAATAGAGTAAGTGCCTCAACCTTCAAGCAAGAAGAAGAAGTAGCGCCCTGCCCCCAGGGCCGGTCCAAGCAAGAAGAAGGGGCTGGTCCAAGCAAGAAGAAGAAGTAGTGTCAGATCAAACCAAGGGCAAAGAGGGTAACCACAAATGTTCACTTATAGCTGAATTATTGCAGATTTGCTTCTGTTTTAAGAAGGAAAATTACACCAAGCTTTGCTTTTTTTAGTAGGAGGGCTTTTTGGTCTCTATTTTTATCCTCCTATACATTCTTAGTAGTTTGGGTCACCCTGAGCTGCTTGGTTAGTCTGTTGTACTGGTCCAAGCCCTATCTCATACAGCCTTATCAATCCCTGCTATGTACTGATGAGGACCAAATGTCTGAAATAGGCTGGCGCATGTGGGTTTGATATGACTGTGTAAAACTTAAAGCTATAGGCATGCTTGACTTACCATGGGTGAAAAGGAATTATTTGCATATTTAGTAGCAATGCATTGTGGGTAACCACAAATGTTCACTTATAGCTGAATTATTGCATATTTCCTTCTGTTTTAGGAAGGCAAATTACACCAAGCTTTGCTTTTTTTAGTAGGAGGTCTTTTTGGTCCCTTTTATCCCCCTATACATTCCGAGTGGTTTGGGTCACCCTGAGCTGCTTGGTTACTCTGTTGTACTGGTCCAAGCCCTATCTCATACAGCCATATCAATCCCTGCCATGTACTGATGAGGACCAAAAGTCTGAAACAGGCTGTCTACATGTGGGTTTGATATGACTGTGTAACATTTAAAGCTATATGCTTGCTATACACCAGCAGCTCTGGATGCTTGCTTGACTTACCAAGGGGGAAAAGGGGTAATTTGCATATTTAGTAGCAGTGCATTGTGGGTAACTACAAATATTCACTTATAGCTGAATTATTGCAGATTTCCTTCTGTTTTAAAAAGGCAAATTACACCAATACAGTGTGTGGCATTGCAGGAAGTGACGACAGTGGAAGGCACGATGGAACACGGAAGAGGTGAGTCATCCCCACCCGCTGCCCCTTACTAATAGTGGCGGCTGCTACTGTGCTTAAGCAGGAGGGGGTAGCGCACATGGGGGACCCAGGTGAGAGGGGGGGGGAGGGTTCCTGCTGAGCTTAAGCTGGAGGTAGAGCACACATGGGGGACACAGTTGAGGGGGGGTCCAACCCCCCTCTCCGCCGCTGTGCCCAATACCCCCTTCCTGCTCTCTACCCTCTTATGCGGCGTATGCTACGCCGCGGGTCGGCTAGTCTCCTATAATGACCCCACTAAGGATGCTTGGAGATGTCTAATTATTAGGCCCAGTGCCATGCAGCACACTTCCACACACATACATATTTTAGGCAGCAACAAGTTGCTACGTAATTACTGCCTATATTTTCCAAAGCGTCTGTTAATACCTATGGCACACTAGAAGCAACTATCGCTGAACGGGCATGCTCTGTGCCTGTGACAAACCAGCAGCAACTATTTCCACATACACATGCACTATAGGCTGTTATGAGTCTCTGAATCAAAGGCCTCTATTTTGCAACACTTGGCTGGGTAGTGTACTGGTTACAGGCTCTGCCTCTGACACAGGAAACCTGGGTTTAAATCGTGACTCTTCCTGTTCAGTAAGCCAGCACCTATTCAGTAGGAGACCTTGGGCAAGACTCCCTAACACTGCTACTGCCTACAGAGCACGTCCTAGTAGCTGCAGCTCTGAAGTTTTGAGTCCACCAGGAGAAAAGCGTCTATTTAGTATATAGTCTATTTAGTATGGTTTTCCAGGGCTGCAGTGGAAAACAAAGCACACCTTGCAAAATTGTCTGCTGTTAGGTAACAAACGTTTGCAAACCTTGCCTGAGAGAAATTAGATGATAGCAAGTACTTCTTAAATAGCAAGTAGTTAACAGAAATGTGGTGGCCGTCATGCCATTGCGCTACCAGTTCCTCATTGCCTACATAGTTTTACCCCTCCTGTTTCTGACCCAAATGTAATATTGTTTTTACGAAATTCACAAATTACAATCTAAACTGATTTGCACACAGAAGCTACCTGCAATAATAAAGCTTTATTTTAAAGTAAACCTGAGAGAAAAAAATATACATATCTTGGGCTTCCTCCAGCCCCCTCCAGGCATATCGCTCCCTCGCCATCCTCCTCTGCCTCCTCGTTTGTCTGCAATTGGCCCCGGGAAAGTCCAACTGCGCATGCGCAGCCCGACTGAACATGCTCCCCTGTCTCGATTCCATTGCCAGGAGCACTCTGTGACTGTGCAGTACTACTGCACAAGCGCAGACTGCTCCTGGCGATGAGTGCGCTTGGCTGGACTGTGCCTGCGCCGCCTGGCCGACTTACCAGGGCCAGTTGTGGACAAATGAGGAGGTGGAGGAGGACCGCTGGGGAGCGATAACCCTGGAGGGGGCTGGAGGAAGCCCCAGGTATGTATATTTTTTATTAAGTCCCCATCTCAGGTACACTCTAATGCAGTCTTGGATGAGAGGTGAAAGAATAATCTCCCAGCAGCCTGTAGTGCTCCATGTGGCTCAATGCAGCTCGCTTAAAGCTAAACTAAAGTGAACATAAAAAAAAGTTTCACTAGCCTGGGGCTTCTACCAGCGCCCTGCAGCCAAGCTATGCCGTGCTGTCACAGAATGATCCTCCGGTCCCCCTCAGTGACCAAGTTTCTTTTTTGTGTCCTCAATCTTACTCCCGTCCCCGGGAGTGTCCTGTGCATGCCCAGTCACAGGTGCAGTGGCCGACGACTGGCTCTGTCACTGAAATCGAAACTTAGTCACTGAGGGGGACCGGAGGATCGTTCCATGACGGAGTAGGCACAGGGCGGCTGCAGCGGGCTGGTAGAAGCACCAGGTAAGTGAAACTCTTTTTTTCCCTTCTCTTGTTTCCCTTTAAGGCTCCAAGGGCTGAAGAAAAGTAAATCTATTAAATTAATACAAATGTGGTTACGGTAATTCATTACTTTGAGGATAATTTTTTTTACTGCAGTTCTGCTTTGACTTTTACCCTTATTATGACCCAGGGTGAGGGTTGGATCCTTGAGATAAGTACTCAAAGTTTCAGACCTACTTTTTGGTACTTTTTCAGTTGAGAAGTTATTTTAAATAGAAGATAAAAAATGATCTCTTAGGAGAAAAACTGAATTGCATATGGACCCATATTGCCAACATTCAGTGGATAATAGAGAAAGCAAGGGAATTCCAGAAGAATGTCTACTTTTGCTTTATTGACTATTAAAAAGTGTTTCACTGTGTAGATCATGATAGACAGTGGCAGATTCCCATGGATTCCCATTCTCATTTGCCTTCTGAGGAATCTATATGCAAACCAAGAAGCAACAGTTAGAACGGAGTATTGGATAACTAACCGGTTCATAAATGGTTGCATATTGTCTCCCTATTTATGTAACCTATATGCTGAATATGTGATGCGGAAAGCTGTTTTGGATGAGTCAGATTTTGAAAATAAAATAGTGGGCAGGAACATTAACAAGCTGAGATGTGCCAAAGAAACCATTCTGATGGCTGAAACTAAGGAAGAATTAAAGAGCCTAAACATGAATGTCAAACGAGAAACTGCCAAAGCTAGTCTACTGCTTAACATCAAGAAATTTAAAGTCATGTAATCTGCTCCAAATTCCTCCATCTGCAAACAGATGGAGGAAAAGTACAAATTTTAACAGATTTCATCTTTCTGGGAACAAAGATCTCTGTAGATCGTGACAGCAGCCCTGAGATTAAGAGATGCTCATGCTTGGCCTTCCTTAGTGCATCTTCCTTGTTACATTCTCCCAACTTAGATCAGAAGAAACTTTTTTCCTTAATCACACAATGATTTGAGGGTCTGATAGGGTATAGCTAAGGGAGCTCAACTAAAGAAGGAATATTTATTGCTGGAACCACTAATAACATAAACTTCCCACCTAGCGGACCCATAAATAATTGTCAAGTGGACAGGAGGGCAATCACCAATATTTAAGCAAACTGCTCAAATATGGCAGCAGCCATTCAGACAGAAAAAAAAGTAAGTATGGGAAATAAATTACAGTGGACACATTCTGTGGTAAGCATGTATGTTACTTCAAATAGTAAATATTGTCATGTTTTAAATATGCAGTAATGACAGAATGGCATTACCAGTGGTTCTGCTCTTTCTGTTTGATTTTAAATGTTACTGGCATCAGGGAGAATGCAATACAATTGGTGGTGGGGAATACCCAAAACAGCAAGCTGAAGAGCACCTGAACCAAGGAAGTATGTGTTAGAGGGTGGTTCCACAGAGATACATTACTATTCAAAAGTTTGAGGTCACTTGCTCATTTCTTTGTTTGGAAATGACTGTCTTGTAAAGGAACTTGTACAGGGGTATTGCAAGGCCTATTTTCAGGATCAATTATCGGTAGTCTGATGTTCCAACAAAATGTTGTGTTTGCTAATGCAAGTTTATCATTTAAAAAGTTAATCATTAGAAAACCATTTTGAAATAATTTAGCACAACTGAAAACTGTTGTGCTAACAAAGAGATAATAAATCTGACCTTCTTTAGACTAGTTGAACATCTGCAGCATCAGTACCCGTGGGTCTGATTACATACTGATTATATGCGTTCTTGAAGAAGAAACTCTATTAGTCCATTTTGCACCATCATGCCATACCATATGGAAGGCCTTTCGATAGGAACCACTCTTGTCCTACAACAGGACAAAGCACAGTACTACAGTATGCAAAAACTAATCAGGAAATATGCAGTCACCTGATGTTCTGTCTATAATGTAGTTGCCAGCACAGTTGTTGGATCTCAACCCTGTTGAGCTTGACTATATCATAAGTAAGAAGTGCCCATCAAGCCAATCCAACCTGTGAGAGGTGCTTCGGGAGGCATGGGGGAAAATCTCATCTGATTACCTAAACACACTGACAACCAGAACATCCAAGGTCTACAATGCTCTAACTGTGGTAAATGGAGGATGGAGAATTCCTTGATAAAAGCAAAGTTTGATTGACATAAGTATTTTGAACTTTGTCAATGACTGTCATGGAAAATAAGCAAATATCAGTGACCCCAAACTTTTTAACAGTAGAATATAGCAAGTCAGCGGCTACAAACATAGCTCTTGCCGAGCAATTTAGCATGCACACATGGTGATTTTGTTGATGGTTGCGGTTCTAAACAATTCTTTCTGTTTGGCTTTATAGAGATGACACAGAATCCACCCCTACTGGCTGACAATCTTGGTCCTAGTTCCATTTTATCGATTACACAGAAGGAAGTGTAGTACCTCACTTTTACGTGATGTCAGTTATGTTCCCACCAGTGCCAGTGACTGAGCATGTGGGCATGCTCACCGGCATACACTGCATTTTATAATGATTTATTTATTATGACAGATGAAGATAGACAGTATTAAAATCACTTGCTGCCTTATGTGTAAGAAATCACAAATTAGCATTTGCTTGTATTCTTAACTGGACCGGTAACTCATAGCACCAGAACCAAATACCTGCTGTCTATAGTAGCGTAGCCAAGTTTAATGCAAGATAAATTCTGATTGGTATCCTAAATTAGTGTTATTTTCCTAAAAAAGAAACAAAAAACAAAAACCCTGATGTTGGGGGGAAAAACAGTTTCAAATGTTTTGTGATAAGTTAAGTTGATCTGAGATCTTCAGCAAAAACATATACCAATAAAATAAAAATGAAATGTTTCCAGTTTTGTTTCATTTCAGTCAATAAACATCGCTGGAGGGATCTTTTCAAGTCCCTTTAGCGATGATTGAAATTGTCCCACTACTCTCTTTTCCAAGGCGTGCAAGTGGACACCCTGCTGGACTTGTGGGTCCTGGCGCTTTAAAATGCTGCTAGCATATAAAAAAATAAATGAGAAAATATACATGAGAAAATGATTTTCAGCTTTCAAGCAGAATCAGAAAATGTTCTAACAGTCATTCCTCTTCAATGGGTCATTGTGACCCTGGCTTCCTCAGTACTGGTAATTATACCAGTGACATAATCCTCATTCTGATTATCTAAAATAACTGCATAAACTGTTTGGAAAAACCCAGGTACTTTAACCTCTTCTGACTGGATAGAAGAAGTTACCAGTTGAAATATTAATTTCCTTGTATAAATATGAGCACCAGGGGTGACAGCAATGGCCAAAGTACTTTAAGGGTGACAGCACTGGATAGAATACTTCCGGGATGACAGCATTGCCAGAGTATGTCAGGGGTTACGGCATTGTCCAGTGCACTTCAGGGGTGACAGTACTAGCTAGAGTTCTTCAAGGGTAGCAGAACTATCCACTTCAGAGGTGACAGCATTGGCCATAGTATGTCAAGGGTCACGGCATTGTCCAGTATACTTCAGAGGTGACTGCACTGGCCAGAATAATTCAGGAGTGACAGCACTAGCTAGAGTACTTTAAGGGTTGCAGCACTAGCTAGAGTACTTCAGTGGTGACAGCAGCGGGCAGAGTATGTCGGGGTTGTGGCATGGCCCAATCGGGAAAAAGCAATGCTTTAAAGACCTCTGTTGCTAAGTTTAGACATGTTCCCCCTCCTTCTACAGGGAAAGTGCCAGCTTCCGGGTCATGAAACTTTAAAAAATTCTGCTGTTACTTTGAAAATGATATTTTCAACAAAGTTGGTTTAGGGGGTCTAATCATGGATCCAGTACTATACTGTGTACCAGACTTAGAGATAGCTGCTTTAAACATTGCTATGGGGACCATTAAAGCCAACTATAGTACTGTTTACTCACATAGAATTGGCATAATCTTTTTTTTTTTTTTTTTTCTTTTAGAGGAAACATCAGTATCCTTGCAAACCCAATTTTGCACATGTTACCAGCATATTGCCACATACAGGTAATGTCAATTAGTACTTTTTTATTTTAGGTTAAACATAGTGTTTCTGAATGGCATGGTGAAGCAATTACTTGCATTAGAATGTAAAATATTTAGCATGCTATCCTGCATGTAAAATAGAGAACGTATGTACAATATGGACTATACGACTGAAACCTGAATACTTGTTGGCACAGGCTGGGTGCTGAGTGATCCCAAGCATGTAGGTTATGGAGATGGTGGAAAGGTTACTGGCTGGGAGAGATTCCTAAACTGCAGTGAAATGTGAGAACAGCTATTTGTGAGGGGCATAGAGAGCCAAGCCGACCAAGAGGGGGCTGGGAACACACAGCCACAGAGATGTGCCATAGGATAGCCAATGTTAGGAGAAATACAGTCATTTTCATGGATAGGGGGTGACAAAAGTAGTCAGGTGTTTTTAAAGAAAACACAAGTGTTCAGCCATATCCATCTGCTCCCAGCAAGCAGTTGCTATTTGTGTACAGTATTTGAAGTAGACAGGAAAACATGGCATTGCACAGCTGTTATGTATATTTCCTCCAAGTAATGAGTCTTGGCACAGCACATCTTTACTTCCAGTGAATCATAAAACAGCATACACTTTTGTGAATTCAGAACATATACACATCTCTGCAGTAAGTTAGAAATCAAAACTATTTTTCAGAACTTGATGCATTGTAATGACAGTTCTGGGTTCCTGAATCTAGCTGAATGAGCAACAGATGACACAGTGTCTACAGCATGCCTTGCTTTGATCAGCTCTGTAAACGTGTAATTGCCCTTTTCATTCTGTTATATCTGTTTGATTTAACCATGTTCACTGACAATTAGTATTTCCAGCACACATCTATGTGATAGGGTGTAAGCTGGTGCTAATAAAAATGATCATATGTGAATCACATACCCATTCCAGCAGTTTAATGAAGCCCAATGGTTCTTCCAGCCGTTTCCAACGGAGACCTGTCAGTGGGTTCTGGTGAATGGAGGAAGAGGTCAGTATCTACCCTTCACCTAGCAAAACCACACACCTGGCACACACTTCACCCCTCTTGCTACCTTTATGGCCCAGCTCGTGCGGCCTCCACCTTCTCTGTCCATTGTTCCAGAGGACATTGCTGTCGACATCCTTGTCTCTCAAGCTTTGGCCAGATAAATGAACGAAACTCAAATATCCAAGGGAGAGCTCTTCAGGTTCTGTGTTGCAAATCCTCTTGATATTGTCCGCCCAGTCTGTCTGTTGCAGTATATTTCCACCTACAGCGCAACCTGTCTGTTCCTATCACATAACTTGCGTTACTGTCCTCTTGCTGTCATATATGAATTAGTCGTTGCATCTCTACAGACACATGTCTCTATCAGCTGTTAGTTTTGCTACTTTATGAACCATTAATTGTTTTAATAAAATGCTTGCAGTTTACTGTACGTCTGTAAGAAGACTTTTCTTAGTCCCTGTATTCTGGTCTGGTCCCTGGCTCTATGCCCTTTGCTGCCTGTCTGTCTGTCCTTCTGCCCCCTCCTTACTCTTTCTGTCCCACACTCACCTCCTTACACTCTCTCCCCCAGATCATGGACAAAAAAAAGTCCTATTTCAGAGTGGAGCAGTGTGAATGCATCAGACACCTGATCCCTACACACACCCCATTCCAAAACGGGAGATGAGCAATCACTAGTCCAGCTGGTGGGAGGTGACACGTGTGTACTGCAGGGCCTTCATGTTTTACGTTATCACAAGTTATATCTAATGACTTCATTTACAGCAGTTGTGACAGTTCTTACGTAATGAATTGTTTAAGACAATGAAGCAAGTTTACCTTTACTGTGAAAAACATTCAATGGCCTTTAATGAAGAAGGACAAATTTGCAAGATCTAGCTGTAGTAAGTCAGATAGTAAGCATTTCCACAGTTTCATAAGGAGGCATTGCATAGTACAAAATGCTGAAAACATGTGACTTAGGTACTAATGTGTTTTAAAAATATTATATGTTAATTTCCATTAAAATAATGAAATCAAATAAAGATGTATTAAAAAAAACAGTAACTTTTTTTATTCAAGCTCACCAAAACATAGATTGAGCATTGATTGGGAAAGGTTGTTCTTTCATGTATTGAGTGCAGCATAAAGTGCAGGGTGACTGCACAGCTATGCACTACAATCAGTGCTACAAAGCTTGCTGCAGCAATGTTCCAATCAGATTTCACCCACTCACATGACCACACACCTGCCTCTGCACTTGATTAACCACTTCAGGACCACAGTCTTTTCGCCCCTTAAGGACCAGAGCCTTTTTCTCCATTCAGACCACTGCAGCTTTCACGGTTTATTGCTCGGTCATACAACCTACCACCTAAATGAATTTTACCTCCTTTTCTTGTCACTAATACAGCTTTCTTTTGCTGCTATTTGATTGCTGCTGCGAGTTTCAGTTTTTATTATATTCATCAAAAAAGACATGAATTTTGGCAAAAAAATGACTTTTTTAACTTGCTGTGCTGACATTTTTCAAATAAAGTAAAATTTCCTATACATTTGAGCGCGAAAGTTATTCTGCTACATGTCTTTGATAAAAAAAAAAACCATTCAGTGTATATTTATTGGATTGGGTAAAAGTTATAGCGTTTACAAACTATGGTGCCAAAAGTGAATTTTCCCATTTTCAAGCATCTCTGACTTTTCTGCGCACCTGTCAGGTTTCATGAGGGGCTAAAATTCCAGGATAGTACAAATACCCCCCAAATGACCCCATTTTGGAAAGAAGACATCCCAAAGTATTCAGTGAGAGGCATGGTGAGTTCATAGAAGATTTTATTTTTTGTCACAAGTTAGCGGAAAATGACACTTTCTGACAAAAAAAAGAAAAAAAAAAAGTTTCCATTTCTTCTAACTTGCGACAAAAAAAAATGAAATCTGCCACAGACTCACTATGCTCCTCTCTGAATACCTTGAAGTGTCTACTTTCCAAAATGGGGTCATTTGTGGGGTGTGTTCACTGTCCTGGCATTTTGGGGGGTGCCTAATTGTAAGCACCCCTGTAAAGCCTAAAGATGCTCATTGGACTTTTGGCCCCTTAGCGCAGTTAGGCTGCAAAAAAGTGCCACACATGTGGTATTGCCGTACTCAGGAGAAGTAGTATAATGTGTTTTGGGGTGTATTTTTACACATACCCATGCTGGGTGGGAGAAATATCTCCGTAAATGACAATTGTTTAATTTTTTTTACACACAATTGTCTATTTATAGAGATATTTCTCCCACTCAGCATGGGTATGTGTAAAAATACACCCCAAAACACATTATACTACTTCTCCTGAGTACGGCGATACCACATGTGTGGCACTTTTTTGCACCCTAACTGCGCTAAGGGGCCCAAAGTTCAATGAGTACCTTTAGGATTTCACAGGTCATTTTGAGAAATTTCGTTTCAAGACTACTCCTCACGGTTTAGGGCCCCTAAAATGCCAGGACAGTATAGGAACCCCACAAATTACCCCATTTTAGAAAGAAGACACCCCAAGGTATTCCGTTAGGAGGATGGTGAGTTCATAGAAGATTTTTTTTTTTTGTCACAAGTTAGCGGAAATTGATTTTAATTGTTTTTTTTCACAAAGTGTCATTTTCCGCTAACTTGTGACAAAAAATAAAATCTTCTATGAACTCACCATACTCCTAACGGAATACCTTGGGGTGTCTTCTTTCTAAAATGGGGTCATTTGTGGGGTTCCTATACTGCCCTGGCATTTTAGGGGCCCTAAACCGTGAGGAGTAGTCTTGAAACCAAATGTCGCAAAATGACCTGTGAAATCCTAAAGGTACTCATTGGACTTTGGGCCTCTTAGCGCACTTAGGGTGCAAAAAAGTGCCACACATGTGGTACCGCCGTACTCAGGAGAAGTAGTATAATGTGTTTTGGGGTGTATTTTTACACATACCCATGCTGGGTGGGAGAAATATCTCTGTAAATGACAATTGTTTGATTTTTTTTACACACAATTGTCCATTTACAGAGAGATTTCTCCCACCCAGCATGGGTATGTGTAAAAATACACCCCAAAACACAATATACTACTTCTTCTGAGTACGGCGATACCACATGTGTGACACTTTTTTGCAACCTAGGTGCGCTAAGGGGCCTAACGTCCTATTCACAGGTCATTTTGAGGCATTTGGATTCTAGACTACTGCTCACGGTTTAGGGCTCCTAAAATGCCAGGGCAGTATAGGAACCCCACAAGTGACCCCATTTTAGAAAGAAGACACCCCAAGGTATTCTGTTAGGAGTATGGTGAGTTCATAGAAGATTTTTTTTTGTCACAAGTTAGCGGAAAATGACACTTTGTGAAAAAAAAAACAATACATATCAATTTCCGCTAACTTGTGACAAAAAATAAAATCTTCTATGAACTCATCATACACCTAACAGAATACCTTGGGTGTCTTCTTTCTAAAATGGGGTCACTTGTGGGGTTCCTATACTGCCCTGGCATTTTAGGGTCCCTAAACCGTGAGGAGTAGTCTTGAACCCAAATGTCTCAAAATGACCTGTGAAATCCTAAAGGTACTCATTGGACTTTGGGCCCCTTAGCACAGTTAGGCTGCAAAAAAGTGTCACACATGTGGTATCGCCGTACTCAGAAGAAGTAGTATAATGTGTTTTGTGGTGTATTTTTACATATAACCATGCTGGGTGGGAGAAATATCTCTGTAAATGACACATTTTTGATTTTTTTTACACACAATTGTCCATTTACAGAGAGATTTCTCCCACCCAGCATGGGTATGTGTAAAAATACACCACAAAACACATTATACTACTTCTCCTGAGTATGGCGATACCACATGTGTGACACTTTTTTGCAGCCTAGGTGCGCTAAGGGGCCCAATGTCCTATTCACAGGTCATTTTGAGGCATTTGTTTTCTAGACTACTCCTCACGGTTTAGGGCCCCTAAAATGCCAGGGCAGTATAGGAACCCCACAAGTGACCCCATTTTAGAAAGAAGACACCCCAAGGTATTCCGTTAGGGGTATGGTGAGTTCATAGAAGATTTTATTTTTTGTCACAAGTTAGTGAAAAATGGCACTTTGTGAAAAAAACAATAAAAATCCAATTTCCGCTAACTTTTGACAAAAAATAAAATCTTCTATGAACTCATCATACACCTAACAGAATACCTTGGGGTGTCTTCTTTCTAAAATGGGGTCACTTGTGGGGTTCCTATACTGCCCTGGCATTTTACGGGCCCAAAACTGTGAGTAGTCTGGAAACCAAATTTCTCAAAATGACTGTTCAGGGGTATAAGCATCTGCAAATTTTGATGACAGGTGGTCTATGAGGGGGCAAATTTTGTGGAACCGGTCATAAGCAGGGTGGCCTCTTAGATGACAGGATGTTTTGGGCCTGATCTGATGGATAGGAGTGCTAGGGGGGTGACAGGAGGTGATTGACGGGTGTCTCAGGGGGCGGTTAGAGGGGAAAATAGATGCAATCAATGCACTGGGGAGGTGATCGGAAGGGGGTCTGAGGGGGATCTGAGGGTTTGGCCGAGTGATCAGGAGCCCACACAGGGCAAATTAGGGCCTGATCTGATGGGTAGGTGTGCTAGGGGGTGACAGGAGGTGATTGATGGGTGTCTCAAGGTGTGATTAGAGGGGGGAAATAGATGCAAGCAATGCACTAGCGAGGTGATCAGGGCTGGGGTCTGAGGACGTTCTGAGGTGTGGGCGGGTGATTGGGTGCCCGCAAGGGGCAGATTAGGGTCTAATCTGATGGGTAACCGTGACAGGTGGTGATAGGGGGTGATTGATGGGTAATTAGTGGGTGTTTAGAGGAGAGAAGAGATGTAAACACTGCACTTGGGAGGTGATCTGATGTCGGATCTGCGGGCGATCTATTGGTGTGGGTGGGTGATCAGATTGCCCACAAGGGGCAGGTTAGGGGCTGATTGATGGGTGGCAGTGACAGGGGGTGATTGATGGGTGGCAGTGACAGGGGGTGATTGATGGGTGGCAGTGACAGGGGGTGATTGATAGGTGATTGACAGGTGATAAGTGGGTTATTACAGGGAATAACAGATGTAAATATTGCACTGGCGAATTGATAAGGGGGGTCTGAGGGCAATCTGAGCGTGTGGGCGGGTGATTGGGTGCCCGCAAGGGGCAGATTAGGGTCTAATCTGATGGGTAACAGTGACAGGTGGTGATAGGGGGTGATTGATGGGTAATTAGTGGGTGTTTAGAGGAGAGAAGAGAGGTAAACACTGCACTTGGGAGGTGATCTGATGTCGGATCTGCGGGCGATCTATTGGTGTGGGTGGGTGATCAGATTGCCCGCAAGGGGCAGGTTAGGGGCTGATTGATGGGTGGCAGTGACAGGGGGTGATTGATGGGTGGCAGTGACAGGGGGTGATTGATAGGTGATTGACAGGTGATCAGTGGGTTATTACAGGGAATAACAGATGTAAATATTGCACTGGCGAATTGATAAGGGGGGGTCTGAGGGCAATCTGAGCGTGTGGGCGGGTGATTGGGTGCCCGCAAGGGGTAGATTAGGGTCTAATCTGATGGGTAACAGTGACAGGTGGTGATAGGGGGTGATTGATGGGTGATTGATGGGTAATTAGTGGGTGTTTAGAGGAGAGAATAGATGTAAACAATGGATTTGGGAGGTGATCTGATGTCGGATCTGCGGGCGATCTATTGGTGTGGGGGGGTGATCAGATTGCCCGCAAGGGGCAGGTTAGGGGCTGATTGATGGGTGGCAGTGACAGGGGGTGATTGACGGGTGATTGACGGGTGATTGACAGGTGATTGACAGGTGATTGACAGGTGATCAGGGGGGATAGATGCATATAGTACACGGGGGGGGGGTCTGGGGGGGGGTCTGGGGAGAATCTGAGGGGTGGGGGTGATCAGGAGGGGGCAGTGGGCAGGGGGGGGGGGTAAAAAAAAAATAGCGTTGACAGATAGTGACAGGGAGTGATTGATGGGTGATTAGGGGGGTGACTGGGTGCAAACAGTGGTCTGGGGGGTGGGCAGGGGGGGGGGTCTGAGGGGTGCTGTGGGCGATCAGGGGGCAGGGGGGGGGGAAATCAGTGTGCTTGGGTGCAGACTAGGGTGGCTGCAGCCTGCCCTGGTGGTCCCTCGGACACTGGGACCACCAGGGCAGGAGGCAGCCAGTATAATAGGCTTTGTATACATTACAAAGCCTATTATACATTGTTTCAGCGGCGATCCGGGTGCTAGTAACCCGCCGGCGCTTCCGAACGGCCGGCGGGTTACTACGAGCGGTGGGCGGAGCCAGTCCCCGGCGGCTGATCGCGTCACGAATGACGCGATCGCCGCATAGCCACTCCCGCAGCCGCCCCCGCCGATGGGCGTATTGCGGTCGTTTGGGCCCGGTCTTTGCCGCCGCCCATCGGCTGGGGGCGGTCGTTAAGTGGTTAAAAGCTACCTGAGAACCTGAGATGAGAAACATATGGAGGGTGACATATTTATTTCCTTTTAAACAATGCACATTGCCTGTCCCCCTGATCCCCTACCTCTAATACTTTTTTTTGCCATAGACCCTGAACAAGCATGCAGATCAGATGTTTCTGACAAAAATCTGACAAGATTAGTTCCAAGTTTGTTAAGCCTGGTACACACCATGCAATTTCCCATCAGATAGATGGGTTGAATAGATAATTTCCGACAGGTCCAATCTGATTTCCGATCGTTTTTCTGATCGATTTGCATAGAAGTGATCAGAAAAACGATCGGAAATCAGATCGGATCTGTCAGAAATTATCTATCGACCCATCTATCTGATTGGAAATTGCATGGTGTGTACCAGGCATTACAGGTGTGTGATTTAGACACTACTGCAGCCAAAGGGATCAGCAGGACTGCCAGGCAACTGGTATTGTTTAAAGAGGAGCTGTCAGCCATACTATCTCAGGAAAAAAAACACAAGTAGATAAATACTTGCTCTACTTACATATTATATGTATTGCACTGTCCACGTTTTTTGATTTTAGTGATTTTTCTACAGTAAAAAAAAAGAGAAAATCCTTCTTAGCATTTCCCATTTTAAATGTGGCTATTTTGAAGTTAATCCTGATGTCATTTCCTCCCTGATTGTGTATGCATTGCTCGCCCTTAACTATAGAAAGTGCATTGTCTCAGCATGAGAAATATTGGCCAATCAGAGAGGAACAGAGGTGTGGGAGGGGAAAATGAAAGAGGCTTCAGCCAATCAGGCTGCATGAGTTAAGTCTGAGGGGAAGTAGAGAAGCAAAAAAGGACAACCCAGCATGCCCTGGAACATACTTTTTGTGTACCAAATTTTGTGTGTACCAAATAAGAGGCAAACTGGGGAATGATCATTTATCAACAAGAAAAGTAATAGTGATTTTAACTTTTGGATTGCCTGGTCAGAATCCTTATTACTTGTTTGCCAGATAAAAATAAAGAATTGATTTTTTTATTTTATGCCCAACAGTTACACTTTAAAAGGAAATAAATATGTTAGCCTCCATATGTCGTTCACCTTGGGCTCCTTTTAAATCAATATGGGTGGATGGGGGCCATGGTCATCTGACTCCGTGAGGTTTGTTTGATGTCAGGTGGGGAACAGCAGGTGCTTTATGGGTGTGCTATGTAAGAGGCACACCCACATTATGCCAGCCTCTGCTTCAGTGCATAGACTGGTGTATTGCAATCATATGGACATTTAGGGCTGTGGCTATGGCTGTCCTTTACCTGTACCAGGAAACAATGAGAATAAGAAGTTTTGGTACTTACACAGCAAAGCTGGTAAAAAAAAAGGCGCCTGAGAAACTCTGTTAAAAACAGCACCTCTATAGGCGGCAATGTTAAAAGCCTCATTTAGTGGCTATAAACGGTAATTTGGGCACCCCAGAGGCACCTGATAAAATAGTGGGCGTTAACCACTTATAGCCGCTATTTAGCCGTTTGTTGCCACTATTTACCATTTATAGAATCTAATTGTGGCTTTTAGTGATAAGAGTGTGGGGATGTCCTTATTGGTTAAGGTTAAGCACCGTAATTCAACTACAATGTCAGAATAAGACTTTGGTACTCCTTGGATGGCTTTTGAAGTACTCGTGTCCCCAAAGACGACCAGATCTGTACTGTGCAAGCACTCCTGTCCATTGCTGTTGTTGATTCCATTTGCCAGTGGTGCAAGGACAACCAGCTCGTACTCAACACAGCAATAACTGTTGAATTGATAGTGGACTTTAGGAAATACCCACCCACACTCAACCCAGTCTCCATCAAAGGCACTGACATATCCAGGGTGCCGAGTGCTCGGTTCCTAGGTGCTACCATTACCAACGATCTGAAGTGGGGAGAGAACACCTCCAAGGTCCAGAAGAGGTTGTTCTTCTTAAAGTGAACCTCCAGACTAAAAATCTACTCAGCAGCACTGAAAAGGCTTGGTGTTTCTATAACAGTTTCACAGCATCAGAACTTTGTTTTTCTTACCAAAGCATCATTTTTAGCTGAATTTTTAGCTAAGCTCCGCCCATCAAAGAAAACTGCCCGGGTTTTTTCCCCCTGATGCTATGCAAGGCATGATGGTATTTCCTATGTTGTTATCCACATTGCCTAGGAACTGGGAGGGGTGATCAGCACACCGGACATTTGGAACTGTGTCTCATGCTCCCTGTCACCTCCTTTCAACCAAAAAGATGGCTGCCCTCATGAAATCAAACATTTGCCTGTTCTTTTAAAACAGGGTGGGTAAGAGATTATATTACCTATCTATTTTAATTAACATAACTAATGTAACTTAATGACAGTATATTTGTTTAGGCTGAAGTTCCTCTTTAAGGCAACTGAGAAAGTTTGGAATGCCACAGGAGCTGATGACTTGATTCTACACTGTAACTGCAACCATCGAATGTATTCTCTGCTCCTCCATTCTCACCTGGTATGCAAGTGCTTCTACAAGCGATAAGTTTAAACTCCAAAGAATAAGCAACGCTGCGGAGAGGATCATCAGATTACATTTACTGCCTCTGGACCTCCTACACACCTCCAGACTGAGGTCCAGGGCCAACACAATACTTAAAGACCCCACCCACCCCAGCAGTCGCTACTACAGCCGTCTCCCATCAGGCCACCGCTACAGAACAATCTCCACTAAGACTTCTAGGCACAATAACACCTTCTTCCCCCAAGCTGTCCTCCTACTGAACTTGAGCTACCACCTCCATAAAGTATTGTATTGTTTAATTTATGTTTGCAATCTTTCTCTTTTTCTCTGTACTTCCAAGTGTTTCTAATATGACTGTTACTGTTCTGCTCCACAGTATTCCATGCCTTGTGTGCCACAAAAAATTCTGGTTGCGATATCTGTCGTACTCGGCGAATAAAGCTTATTCTGATTTAGGATTGTGAACTGCAACAGTGGCTGTTCACATCAGTGAAGTCTCTGACCTGCAAAGAATGTAACATTAGCTGATGAACTTCAGTGGCCTGAAATTACCCGGCTTTACCAGTTCCACCAAGTCACCGTGTATGAGTCTCAATTAAACTCTTGGATATTGAACCTATGACACCAGTGGTAGTAGGGACAAGTGAAGCATGCTGTGCCTGATCTGGGCACCATAATAGAATAATGTTATTAGGCTAACGAATTGCTTCTCCCTCCGAGTTGCTACGGGGGAATAGTATTTAACATTGCCCAGAATTTCAGTGGGCTCGCACGGCGCCCAACTGGCCGGGAGGCGAGCACATATGTACTCCACTTCCAGGAACAGGTCTGCATTTAGTTTTCAGATAAGCAAATGAAGTAGTGCGATTTCCCAAATCTTAAAGGGAACCTAAACTGAGAGGGATATGGATTTTTCCTTTTAAAATAATACCAGTTGCCTGACTCTGCTGCTGATCCTGTGTCTCTAATACTTTTAGCCACAGCCCCTCAACAAGCATGCAGATCAGGTGCTCTGACTGAAGTCAGATTGGATAAGCTGCATGCTTGTTTCAGATGTGTGATTCAGCCACCACTGCAGCCAAAGAGATCAGCAGGATTGCCAAACAACTAGTATTGTTTAAAAGGAAACATCCATATCCATCTCAGTTAAAGTTCCCTTTAACCTCCCTGGCGGTGCATTTCTGTCTGGAATTATGAGTCAAGAATAGTCAAAATCCAGGTAGAAGTTGGTGCAGGCAGCAGGCAGAGTAGTCAAAATCCAGGCTGACGTCGTTGCAGGTGGCAGGCAGAGAGTAGTCAAAATCCAGGCAGATGTCGGTGCAGGCAGCAGGCAAAGAGTAGTCAAAATCCAGGCAGATATCGGTGCAGGCGGCAGGCAGAGTAGTCAAAATCCAGACAGATGTTGTTCCAGGCAGCAGGCAGAGTAGTCAAAATCCAGGCTGACGTCGTTGCAGGTGGCAGGCAGAGAGTAGTCAAAATCCAGGCAGATGTCGGTGCAGGCGGCAGGCAGAGAGTAGTCAAAATCCAGGCAGACGTCGATGCAGGCGGCAGGCAGAGAGTAGTCAAAATCCAGGCCGAGGTCGGTGCAGGCAGCAGAATATACAGTACAGACCAAAAGTTTGGACACACCTTCTCATTCAAAGAGTTTTCTTCATTTTCATGACTATGAACATTGTAGATTCACACGGAAGGCATCCAAACTATGAATTAACACATGTGGAAGTATAGTACATAACCAAAAAGTGTGAAACAACTGAAAATATATCATATTCTAGGTTCTTCAAAGTCAAATCTTCAAAAAAAAACCTTTTGCTTTGATTACTGCTTTGCACACTCTTGGCATTCTCTTGACGAGCTTCAAGAGGTAGTCACCTGAAATGGTCTTCCAACAGTCTTGAAGGAGTTCCCAGAGATGCTTAGCACTAGCTTAGCACTAGCCCTTTTGCCTTCACTCTGCGGTCCAGCTCACCCCAAACCATCTCGATTGGGTTCAGGTCTGGTGACTGTGGCAGCACCCCATCACTCTCCTTCCTGGTCAAATAGCCCTTACATAGCCTGGAGGTGTGTTTGGGGTCATTGTCCTGTTGAAAAATAAATGATGGTCCAACTAAACGCAAACCGGATGGAATAGCATGCCGCTGCAAGATGCTGTGGTAGCCATGCTTGTTCAGTATGCCTTCAATTTTGAATAAATCCCCAACAGTGTCACCAGCAAAGCACCCCCACACCATCACACCTCCTCCTCCATGCTTCACAGTGGGAACCAGGCATGTAAAGACCATCCGTTCACCTTTTCTGCGTCGCACAAAGACACGGTGGTTGGAACCAAAAAGCTCAAATTTGGACTTATTAGACCAAAGCACAGATTTCCACTGGTCTAATGTCCATTCCTTGTGTTCTTTAGCCCAAACAAGTCTCTTCTGCTTGTTGCCTGTCCTTAGCAGTGGTTTTCTAGCAGATATTCTACCATGAAGGCCTGATTCACACAGTCTCCTCTTAACAGCTGTTCTAGAGATGTGTCTGCTGCTAGAACTCTGTGTGGCATTGACCTGGTCTCTTATCTGAGTTGCTGTTAACCTGCGATTTCTGAAGCTGGTGACTCGGATGAACGTATCCTCCGCAGCAGAGGTGACTCTTGGTCTTCCTTTCCTGGGGCGGTCCGCATGTGAGCCAGTTTCTTTGTAGCGTTTGATGTTTTTTGAGACTGCACTTGGGGACACTTTCAAAGTTTTCCCAATTTTTCGGACTGACTGACCTTGATTTCTTAAAGTAATGGTGGCCGCTCGTTTTTCTTTACTTAGCTGCTTCTTTCTCGCCATAATACAAATTCTAACAGTCTATTCAGTAGGACTATCAGCTGTGTATCCACCTGACTCCTCCACAACGCAACAGATGGTCCAAACCCCATTTATAAGGCAAGAAATCCCACTTCTTAAACCTAACAGGGCACACCTGTGAAGTGAAAACCATTTCAGGTGACTACCTCTTGAAGCTCATCAAGAGAATACTAAGAGTGTGCAAAGCAGTAATCAAAGCAAAAGGTGGCTACTTTGAAGAACCTAGAATATGACATATTTTCAGTTGTTTCACACTTTTTGGTTATACACTATACTTCCACATGTGTTAATTCATAGTTTGGATGCCTTCAGTGTGAATCTACAATGTTCATAGTCATGAAAATAAAGAAAACTCTTTGAATGAGAAGGTGTGTCCAAACTTTTGGGCTGTACTATATATATATATATATATATATATATATATATATATATATATATATATATATATATACACATGTAAGCATAGCTCAAAAAAGTTCAGGTTCACTTTAAATGTAGTTCTGCCCCCGCCGACGTCATGCCGCCACCGCTGCACTCATTGACCGCAGGAAAAATAGCGGGGACAGAGGGGATGCCGGCAGCCTGGGAATAGGTATGCAGCAGGGGAGAGAAGCCTGGCCGCTGTGCAGCGCTGATCATGCGCGGGACCCAGGAACAATGCGCCGCGCGCACAGCTTTCTGTGCCAGCCAGACCTGAGCATGGGCTTACCGCTCTCAGCTCACAAAACTGAGCCCGTGCTCCGGTCGGGATTACCACCAAGGGGGGGTTAAAGGACAGCTGTAGTGAGAAGAATATGGAAGTTGCCATATTTATTACCTTTTAAATAATACCAGTTGACTGCGCAGTCCGCTCCGGCCCACGTGGCGGTGATTGACAGCGCCGATCACGCAGGCGCAGTACAGAGCGACCTCCAGGTCGCTCTGACGTCATCGCCGGGGACCGGGTCGGAGCTCCGGCGAATGGCTGCGAGCAGAGCTGCGGCGAGCGAGGTCCTGGGAGCTTGGGGCTGGAGGAAGCCCCCGATAAGTACCACTCATTTTACTCTCTGTGCCCTGATGACTCCTTTAATGTCTCTATCACTAGCCCTCAGCATAAGGGCCTGTACACACTGCTGCGCTTGCGTTGTGCTTTGAAATACGCATGCGTTTTTTAATCGCAAGGTCTTTTGAAAAATCATGAAAATTGCAAAGACCTGTATGCACTGGTGTGATGCAATTTTTCAGTGTAGTGTGTACAGGCCCTTAGGCTCCCTGCACCCTGCAAATCCGTTTTGCGATTCTGATTCCGTTTCAGATTTGCAATTCTGATTTTATCTGAATGCAATCAACAGAAAAACAGAGGAAAAAACACAGCATGCAGTAACAATTAAAAATCGGAATTGGATGTAAAAAACGATTAAAAATCGGAATCGGAGTCGCATGCAGTGTGCAGGGAGCACTACTGTGATGAAATTTGCTGAGGATTGATTCCCCAACGAGTCTCACAATTGTAGCTGGATCAGGATCAGACAAGAAAGTATACATGCTAGAGCCAGTGCGCACGCACGCACACACACACACACTTACTTCCCATCTAGCACCAGGAAGGATTCTTCTGCCAGGGTTCTGATTTATATACAGGCGCTTGTCCCATACAGTGGATCGATAGTGCCAGCAGTGACGGAAGACCCGAATGGCAGCAGTAGGTAGTGTGAATATCTCACAGGATACTACAATGGGACTTGCAGAGATAAGCTGTCCCTACCGCATCACTGTGCATGTGACGTAGTGTGGACCTAGCCTAATGCCTTTTCATTTCTTTTACTTTTTCCTCACCTGTCGTGTTTACATACTGTATGTACCCGGGTATGGGAGCTGGCACATACATGCGTGTTCATGTGCGCACCAGGACGCACTTTAAGGAATTGAAGGGCGTAACGGTGTTTGCAATTGCACATTCCATTCAAGACTCTGTGTCGAAGGACCACTTTGCCTGCATTAGATGATGAAAAGACACATTTATGCATTCACAGATTATGTTCCAAAAGGTCAGTATAAAGTATAAACCTAGAAAAAAACAGTGAACAATTGCTGTAATATTGCAGCTAGATACTCCTGCTACTGCCTTTGACCTGACCTGGTTGTCTGCCATGTTCCTGTCCAATGCTGGCCCTTGCCTGTCTGAGAGCTCGCTTTTTAAATGTATAACTTACACAGGTTTACTGCACAGCAGCAGTTCTGCTTGTCTGTCTGACTTTTAGGGGCACAAGGAGATGATTTGTATATTCAGCAGTTCTTTCTTGCTCACTTAAAGCAAGCCTGTAATGAGAAAAAAAAATTAAAGTTCAAAGGCTTTCCATGTCCTCCGCGACCCCACTGCTGCTGGACAGGACCTTCTTCCTCTCCGCTGCCGTGCTCCTGTCCATGTACGAGTGCAGTCGTATCACATAGACACTTGTGCACTGAGAAAAAAAAGCCTGCATGATCCAGAGGCTTCCTCTACCAAGGTAGGTATCTTTTTCTTTTTCTAAACTTACAGGCTTACTTTAAGGGACCTTTCACTCTGGCATGGTGCGGCAACTTTCCGCACTGCTACTGCAGCCTAATGTAACCCTATGGGGAAGTTCATACTTCCCACGTTGCAGTTAGTGCACCGGAAGTGCCAAATTTAATGCTAGCACAGAAGTAAGTTACCCTGCACCGACCTGTCTCGGCCTGGTAGTCATGTTAGTCTATGGTGATGCAGGGTTTTTTAAATAGTTGGCATTGCGGTATTTTTACAATACGCTTCTGTATACCCGAAGCAGGAAGTGACCGCAAGCACACATCACTTCCTGCTTGGCTGGTGGCTAGACAGCGAACACCGCCTACTAACGCCGTGTTCCCTCAAGGCCTCTTTTTGGCAGTGCCGCTGGTGCACCGCACTGCTACCACCAGTTTGCAGTGTGAAAACAGCCTAATGCTAGGTACACACCCTACAATTTTCTGGCAGATTTACCTGCCAAATGGATTGTTTCCAACACGTCCGATCTGAATTTCGATAGTTTTTTAATTGTTTTTCAATCGTTTTTTCAATCGATTTTCATAGAACTGAACGAAAATCGATAAAAAAATGTTTAAAAACAATCTGAAAATCTAAAAATCTATTGAAATTCAGATCGGACATGTTGGAAATAATTGATCTGGCAGGCAAATCTGACAGAAAATTGTATGGTGTGTACTTAGCATAAGGTAAATTATTGCAAATACCTTCTGCTTCAAGAAGGCAAATGTATATTTAGCAAAATTAGATCGTAAATTCTTTTGAACGGGGTGACATAAATTTCTGTCCAACTTCCTCCTACAGTGACTGCAAAAAAACAGGGGGATTACACCACAGTACTGATAAGAAGTGGGACAAATGTGTAACATACGGTAAGTTCCATCAGCATTCATTTCTACATAAAGTCATCTTCACTTTATTGAAGGTGGCGCATACACAACTATCACTACATGGGCAATGCTACATTGTTCATGCTAAAAGAAACAAGTCCACATCTGCCAAAGTTAGGATGTTCACAGCTTCTTATCTTCCTATCACCTCCACCAGCACCCTGTGAGCAGACACTCACCAAAGAATGCTGGATACACACGGTTCGTTCCCGCACTCGATTCCCGTCGATGCGCCGCTCGATTCCCGTCGATTAGTTTATTTCCGACATGTCCGATTCACGTTTCGATGGATTGTTAGGTCGATTTGCCATACTTTACATGGCAATCGAACTAAAAATCATGGAAATGCGCTCGAAAATGTTCGGAAATAATCGAATTGTCGGGAATCGAGCGGCGCATTCGATGCGGGAACGAACCGTGTGTTTTCATCGTAGAACTCCACTCAGGTCTATCAGTGCTTTGGGACACTTCGGGCCAACACCCACCACACCGAGATTATGTATGTCACCACAGGATCACCACAGATACTCCTTCTTTGCTTTTAGCAGACTGGATTCCAACTTCCATATAAGCATTACCTCAAAACAAATGCCTCACATAGTGTAAAACCAGCAATATTTTTTGTATTAAAAAATGAATTGCACTCACAGGTTACTTTCTTTAGGTTTTCAGCACAGAGTTTTTGTTATGTGCTCTCCCATTTAGTTGGGCCCCGTTTGGCACTTGCAATCCATCCACTGCAGTCGGGATGGCGTGCACCTCCACTACCGTCACAGTTTAGGACGCCGTTCGCTTGCCCACTTGAATGTCCGCTCTCACTTCCACATCCTAAACCCCGTGGAAGTACTGCTGCAGCGTACTTTGGTCCTGAAGAGACTTACCCAGTCAGGCTGATCCATCAATGAGCCCCCCAAAGTGGGGCCGCACTGCACCTGGGCAGCAGCAGGGACACGCTCGAGGGTGTATACCATTCCGGCGCAGGGCAGTTCCGCGCAGGGAGAGCCAAATGACAGCTCTCCTTGCTGCCACTAAACTCCCTGGCGGCATTAAATATTATTCCCCCTCCAAGTTTTAGCAACTCGGAGGAAGATGTAATTCAGGGTCTGGCAACTGCCAGAGACCTGAATTACTGTTACGCAGGGCACACAGCATAGCATTGCTGCTATGATGGCACCCAGCTTCAGCGCTGAAATGAACTGCTTGGCACGCTTGGAGTAGGCGTTTTCCTCTCCATGCTAGTGCACACGTGTGAGATTTGGACAAGCAGCATTTTAGGTATCCCAAAGTTGGAATGGGCCAGTGGAGGAGGACAGTGGTAGCCTTTCAGGGGCAAATGCAGGATTTTTAAGGGGGGGATTCCTGAAAGGTCCAGAAGCACTTATGTCCCTGAGTGCTTCCGAATACAGGTGGCTCCATACTGCCCATGCACAAAAGTGCGCTGGCGTATTACGGAGCTGCCTATCTCTGGAAGTACTCAAGGACACAAGTGTTTCTGAGGGCTTCTGGTAGCAGCAAATTTGAACGGGGGACAGCGCTGGAACAACTCCCCGAGAGAGGAACGGCAGATAGTTTGGACAATTCAGTGGAATATGCCACATAGCGCAAGCGGTAGCCATATGATGCAGGGTTATATGCATCTGCGGAAGATGGCAGCGCTATACAAATACTAAATAATAATAATTTGCCTCACCAGGATTGCACTTTTATTTAGCTTTCCTGTCTGACAAGAAGACACAGACACCCAGCACTAGGGGAAGAGGGAAACAAAGGTGAATGAGAGAAGGCTGGAGCACACCAAGAGGGCATCTGAGCGCTTTTCAAATCGACAGTGATTTGAAAAGCGCTGGGCTAATGTTACCCTATGAGGGTGTTCCCACAGCAGCGTTGTGATTTTTTCAAAATCACAGGTATACTGCATGTAGCATTTTTTTGAGCGATTCATTCAGAAATCGCTCTGAAAATCGCACTCACTAATTGCTAGCAATTGCTATTGTGATTTTGGCGTGCAGCACTAGCCCAGAGAGAGAAGGAGTGGAGAGCAAATGAGAATAGCTTGAGATGGAGCAGAGAGCTTATCTGTATTGCAGTCCCACATCACACAGAGGCTACTTGCCTGTAATAGGACTCATGTCCCTGCTGGTCTCTCACACAAGTCAGAAAGCAGCCCTCCTGGAGTCTAGGGACTGTCAAAAACTTTTCACCTTGTATAACACCTTATCCACACATCCAGTGATTATAACAATGAGGAGAGACCAGACAGATTTTTGCCCACGGACCCCACCAGGCAAGCTCTGCATCATGCTGTGTATATTTACCAGCTTGCCTGCCCTTTAATTGCACTTTTATCAGCTAGCCTAGTATTTTACATTGCCTTACAACAACAAATCTGAATACACCAGACCTGCCCTAAATCACTGAATAAAAGGTGGCCTGGGGGAGATTGCCCCCCTTCCAGCCAGCACTAGGGGAAGGGGGAAAACAATGGTGAATGCAGGAGAGAGTGGAGAGACTGAGATAGAGCAGAGAACTTATCTGTATTACAGTCCCACATCACACAGACTACTTGCGTGTAATGTGTCTCCTGTCCCTGCCAGCCAAATCCAAAAAAGCTTTATTGGCAGGACCAAATACATTTAGCATTGCCAAAGCAAAAACAAAACATTAACAACATAGTTGGGGGGGATTGTGGGAATAGGGAAATGATATAGGTATACAGTCCAGAGGGGTGTGGAGGATGTAAGGGATGGTCAGCCTCTCACACAAGCTGCAGGCAGCCCTCCTGGAGTTTAGGGAATGTCAAAAACTTTCAACCTGTGAAATACCTTATGTAGCTGTCTACATGCAGTCTTTACAATAGTGAAAGAGCTGAGTTTTTCCCACAGACCCTGCAGGAGGCAAGCCTTTGTATATTTACCAGCTTGCCCGCTTCAGTGATGTCAGGGAATTTTTTTTTAAAGGTACAGGAGTCTCATCGGGGATTCCATACATCCGTAACCCTTGTCTGAATATGCCAGTTTCCCTATGCTTCATGTTCACACTTGGGTAGATGTCCCGCCCACTCTACCCCATAGGACCGTATGTTATAAATTTTAGCTCCCTGCCCCACCTCTCCAATCTTTTGTCCTCGGTCACTTCGCCCCAGGGACCTACAGCGAGCAAGAAAGTACCTTTTTGTGGTATCATTTTTATTTTTTACCCCTACCTGGCTGTTTTTTTCCGGCCTCCCACTAGCTGCCTCTACTAGTGAAGCCCTACATATCTATAAACTAGCTGAAATGGGGCCCCCGTTTTCTGCTGGTCTTTCGGGGGATTTCAGGCTGACTGGCTGGAGTAAGGTATAAATTACCCAGATGGCCGGTATATGGATATGCCTGCTTAGGATGGTATCTTTTAAATAAAGATTCGCTCACCGGTTGGGATCTTTCTATCCTATGCGCGCTCTGGCGTGCGCTCCATTCATTTGTCATTTGTGGCTTCCGGGAAGGATTGCGTCCGCTCGATGCGCTCCACAGCTCCGTCTCAGCCGGAAGTCCGTCATGACGTCACTTCAGGTATACCCGATTGGCCGAGCGGTGGCCGGAAGGCGGGGGCGGAGCCAGAACAGTCAAAACTTGCGCGGAACGCCATTTGGGGGGCTTATACTGTTGATACAGTAGTAATAAGCAGTGTGTCTGCGTACACTACGTTTAGCCTCCAGGATGGATGCCCAGACTATGGATATAGCGGTGCAAGGTATGGATTGTCATTTTAATGGCGTTATATACTGACCACACTTAGATTTCGGTTCGTGCAGTATTCTTATTCCCCTCTGTCTTCTTTCATTTCTTGCATCGGCGTCTTCTGCTGCCTCTCTGGATCCCAATGCGGACAAACAGACCAGCATCGGGCTGACAGGTAGGGGTAGAACGAGGTAGGTTCTTGCCCGTTTTTTTCTATAGAGTGCTGGGCTAAGCAAGCTTTGTTTTAATTTTTAACAGCCCTCGGAAACATACAAAGAAATCTTCCAGATCCAAGTCAAGATCAAGGTCTCGATCAAGGAGGAGAAGTGCCTCATCTCATCATAGACGTGACAGGAGTAGGTCACGGCGAAGACACAGTTCAAGATCTAAACGCAGATCAAGATCGAGGTCGAGAGAAAGATCAACTAAAAGATGCTGGGCCTGTGGAAAGTCGGTTCTTCCGGGAAAGGCAGTGTGTAGGACGTGCTTTAACGAAATGGCTAAAGAACCAGAGGAGACACCAGTAGACGTGTCGAACCTAATAAAACAAGTGGTTTAAGAGTCAATGAAGGAATATATTGCCTCACTGCCAGCTACTCCAGCTGAAGCTAGTAACCAATCGCAAGCAGCCGCTCCTGAAGACCCAGAACAGTTAGATATAGGTTTCGACTTTGCTTTAGTCGAACCATTTGTATGCGCTGTAAGACAGGCAATAGAATGGGATGATGAACAAGTAACAGATACTACAGATAATACAAAAAAAACACAAACAATATTATTCTCATCTCAAGAAGAAGGTGACACCCTTTCCACTGATGGACGAGATATCAGACATGATTAAGGAAGAATGGACGAGGGCAGAGAAGAAACCTCCTCTACACAATAGACTGGCAAGACTATACCCTATGCATGATCAGGATGCGACAATCCACCGACGGTGGACGCCTCAGTGATAAGGCTGGCTAGACCAACGACCCTACCTAGGGAGGACACTGTCAGTTTCAGAGACGTGATGGACAGGAGAATAGATTCCGAACTGAAGAAGATTTACACTATGGTGGGTGGTTGTGCCAGGCCAGCAATAGCCCTAACTTCCGTTTCCAAAACTCTTAGAATCTGGATAGCGAATATTGAAGAGGCAATTAAGGCCGATGCGGACAAGGACACAATAATAAGGGGTGAGATGCTCCGCTAGGGCAATGTATTCATCGGTGGTAGCAAAAAGAGCTCTATGGCTCAAAGCTTGGGTCGCTGACCCCTCGTCGAGACAAGATTGGTGTAAGATATCATTCGATGGCGAATGTCTCTTTGGGAATGAAATGGACACTGCCATCCAGAGGGTGACTGGAGGAAAATCTGGGTTAATACCTCAGGACAGAAGGAACAGAAGGCCTAGCTTCCAGCAAGGTAATAGATACCAGCAGCAGAGATTCAAGTCAGCCAGGGCATACAGACCTGGAAGAGAATTCAAAAGAAACTGGCAAAGCACCCAGACTAGCCTGCAACGCATGACCAGACAGAAAAATACTGCTAATCCCACGTCATCACAGCAGTAGAGTTTTTGACAATCCGGTTGCCCAGGCTTGTCCAGTGGGAGGGAGACTAAGACACTTCGCACAGGTCTGGGCAGACAACATAACCAACCCCTGGGTTGTAAGGACAATTTCCATAGGGCATCGATGGAAATTCATCTCCGGACCCCCGCAATCAAGATTTGTACCAACAGCTATTCCAAAGTCGGAACACAAGCTAAAGATTCTGGAAGAGTACACACAGACTATTAATGAAGAAGGCAATAATCCCGGTTCCAGAGAAGGAAAAGAGATTAGAACTCTATTCCCCCTTATTTTTCATCTTGAAAAAGACGGGCGACTGGCGTCCTGTTATGGACCTGAGATTTCTAAATCAACACATCCATCTACGAAGATACAAGATGGAGACCCTACAGTCCATAATCCAGTGCGTAAAACGCTCAGATTGGATGCTTTCCGTGGACCTGGAGGACGCATATTTACATATTCCAATCGCTCTTGCCTTCCAAAAATATCTGAGGTTCGCAGTGGAGGAAAGACATTACCAGTTTACATGTCTCCCCATCGGGATATGTACAGCGCTACAAACCTTCTCCAAAGTCCTGCTGGCAGTAGTAGATCGCCTTCGAGTTCAAGGTCTTCGCATCTTTCATTACCTGGACGATGTATTACTGGTGGCACAGGATTTAGAGGTAATCAAGCAACATCTGGAAATTCTAACGCTCACACTAACACAGTTCGGTTGGAAAATAAACGTAAAGAAAAGCCAGTTAGAACCGACCAAGCAGATGATCTTTTTGGGAGCTTTACTGAACACGGAGAACAACTCAATATCGTTACCTCAGGAGAAGATAGAGGCAGTGATAATCATGACTCAACACATTCAGTCATTGAGGAGCCTACCAGTGAGAGAATGTTTGAGCTATATAGGCACTCTAACATCTACTATTCCGATGATCCGTTGGGCCCACTGGCACATAAGGCCTTTTTAGTGGGGCTTCCTATCCCAATGGGAAAGAAACAACTTCAATCAGATTATTATTCTAACCTCTCTGATGAGGAACAGCCTGTCTTGGTGGACAATAAGAGAAAATCTATGCAAGTACCATCTCATTCAGCCTGGGCAACAGATCACTGTTACTTCCGACGCCAGTGCCAAGGGATGGGGAACCCACTGCGAACAATTCATGGCCCAAGGACGGTGGGAGACACCTCAAAGACACATTCCGGCGAACATACTGGAGATACGGGCAGCCTATCAGGCATTACTGAGCTTTCAGCACATAATTTCAAGAAAGACTGTAATGATGAGAATGGACAATTCCACAACGGTGAGCTACCTCAGGAAACAGGGCGGAACACGGAGTCTTCAACTTCTACAGGAGTCAGCCAACATCTTCCAATTTGCGGAATTAAGCCTTTGGGATTTGAAAGCGATTCACATCCCACGAGACCACAACACCATAGCAGACATACAATTCTCAACAACGAATGGTGTCTCTCTCAGAAGATCTATCATTGGGTCTGCAGGAACCTAGGCGAGCCGGGCTTAGACCTCATGGCTACGCCCCAGAATGCGAAATGCAGCAGGTTTATTACCAGGTACCAGCGCAGCAAGGCAATAGCGTGGGATGCGATTACGGCACCCTGGGACTCCAATCTTGCATACGTGTTACCACCACTACCACTCATTCATCGCCTTCTACGGAGATTACTCACAGAGAACCTAACATTGATAGCAATCATACCGCATTGGCCCAACCTCCCCTGGTTTCCCTTGCTTTGGGAGATGAGTCTACAACCACCTCTACCTCTTCCATGCAGCAACAACCTGCTATTCCAAGGAGCGATATGTCATCAAAATCCAGAGAACCTGAACCTGATGGCATGGAAATTGAAGAGCAAAGGCTGAAGAAAGTAGGTTGTTCCGAGTCAGTTATACAAACCATGTTACAATCCAGAAAGCCAACCACCCATAGTACCTACAAAAGAGTATGGAGTAGGTTTGTAAGGCAAGCTCAAAATACAGGGTTTGACCCCACAAACCCCGAACCTCGCCACATATTGGAATTCTTACAGGAAGGTCTGGACATACGTCAGCCCTTTTGGCACTTACGGGAATTTCTTGGGTGACAAACCCGTTAATCAAACAGTTCATGAAGGCAGTTCTCAAGTTAAGACCTCCTAAGAGGACTATATTCCCTAAATGGGATTTGCCTCTGGTCTTAGAAGTTTTCTCTGCTCCTCCTTTTCACCCTATTGAAGAGTGTAATCTGTGGCAGAAGACACTAAAAACTGTCTTTTTAGTGGCCATGGCTTCTGCGAGGAGGGTGTCAGAATTGCAGGCCCTGGGATGTGTGGAGCCTTATCTGACAATATTTCCAGACCGTATAGTCTTAAGACCGTTACAACAATTCCTCCCGAAGGTAACAACGACGTTCCACTTAAACCAAGACTGGACCCTGCCTGCGTTCAGAACAGAGGATATGCAGCAAGCTCATCCCTTAGATGTTGTGCATGTTATACAGGTATACCTGCAATCTACGGCGGAATTCAGAAAAACTGAGAGGCTGTGGACAATACCCTACTGGGTACAGAAAGGGTGAACCGGCCTCTATAAGGACTATTGCCTCATGGCTGGTGAAAGCCATACAGATGGCATATAGAACTGTGAATCTAGATCCGCCGGAACAACTGAAGGCACACTCTACTAGGAGCCTTTCAACTTCATGGGCGGCATTTAATCGAGTGCCAGCAGAGAACATATGCCAGGCAGCTAACTGGTCCAACATTCACACATTTATAAGACATTACAGGGTTGATATGTCTTCACAATCATCTGTTTTGTTTGGAAGAACAGTGTTATTGTCACATACAGAATAATTAAAGGAATACTATCGATGTATGCATTTATTTTGAAATACTGTATGTTGTAGCACACATTAGGACAAGTACTAGGAGCTATTTGATTCCTCACACAGCTGTTCCTCTCAGCTGTAAAATCCTCCATCAGTTTTGGCGTCAGTGTTGGATACAAAATGTATCTAAATACTGGGCTCCCAGAGGGCTAGACCATGTCTTTGCACAGGGGAGTTGCTATCAACTCTTCAGTTTATAGTTTAATTATCACCTTGCTGAAAGAATCTTGTTGATATGGTGGTAAGGGGTTAAAGATTCTAGCAATGTGTGTTTATTATCTTTGCTTCTCTTGACTGATAAAGATACTAATAATGCTAATTGTAAACAGTGGTCTGCCCCCCTCAGCAGCTTGTAAAGTGGATGCAGCCTGGAGTGAATCACCACAAGCAGGCAACCAGTCTGAGTGTAAACACAGACTATTGTTATAGCTAGTTATATTCCAGCAATATTACAGCTCATTTAGTTACCTGTTACCACCTCAGATCAGCCTATTTCTCCTCACGACTCCTGCATGCTGTGAGTGACACAGTGAAATATATGTGTGAGCTGTGTGACAAGAGTAACCAAGCAGCTCAGGGTGACCCAAACTACTATGAGCTGTGTGAGAAATGAATTTTTAAGCAGGGATAGCGAGAGAGAGACCTGGGTGAATAAATAAAGTGCCCCTAGCACTAGTGGTAATGTGTACACTAATATAGAGTATTAAAAAAAAAAGTCGTTTCAATCGATAGTATTCCTTTAAGTAAACTATTGTTTTTGCACAGCAATTATTGTCTCCCTCCCTTCATTTCTTCTTCCTAGTTAAGTCCCAAGTGTGACGACATGAAGCATAGGGAAAACGGAAAATTGTTACTTACCTACTGTTATAAATCACCTTTTTGCTTCGACACCAGTAACTTCTTAGAGTTGCACCTCACAGACTGTGAGATAACTTGACTCTCAATACAGCAAGCATTATTGGAGATAGACTGTTCTCAGGCGTCTTCAATATACAAGGAGTTTATTCACTACACAGATATACAGATACAGTTCGTCATATCTTAGCAAAGCAAATTCTTCTGTTTAAGTCCGTTGCGTTACAAGCTCTTGACTAACATTCCTCCTAAATGTTAGTCAGTTATCTTCTTTCTAGACGACGTTACATCTTCTAGACTACCTATGTACAGCATACATCATATCAGAACAGAAATGGATTATATAAAGGTTTAAGCCTGCAGGGACAGGTAGCAAGACAGAAAAGAGTGCTACTCCATACTCTGGCTGTGGGTTTTATATGATTTTTTTTTTAAGTGAACCTGTAGGGGAAAATGTGCTTCCCTCTGGAGGGGAAGCCTCTGGATCCTGGAAAGGCAACGGAAAATTGTTACTTACCTACCGGTAATTTTCCTTTCCCGATGCTTACATGTCGTCACACGACCCCTCCCTTCTATGGGCTTCAGTGACCGAGGCTTACATAGACTGGAGAGGTGGCTCGGTTAGCTAAAATTTATAACATACGGTCCTATGGGGTAGAGTGGGCCCAAGTGTGACGACATGTAAACATCGGGAAAGGAAAATTACCGGTAGGTAAGTAACAATTTTCCTTTGCCTTTCCGGGATCCAGAGGCTTCCCCTCCAGAGGGAAGCACTTTTTCCCCTACAGGTTCACTTTAAAAAAAATTCAGCACCTTGCCGTTGAAAAAGAACCAAAATGCAGATGAAAAAGTAACGGTACTTATCCGTTAGCCGGGCGCATCCTCTAGGTGGCGACAAAACTCCACCAGAGTTACATCTTTCCCTACTATCCATGTCGGCCTGGAGGAGGAATAGTAATTAGCGCCACCTGCCGGATGCGCCCGGCTAAGGGATAAGTACCAAAGTAACATCAATAGGTACTTATCCGTTAGCCGGGCGCATCCTCTAGGTGGCGACAAAACTCCACCAGAGTTACAACTTTCCCTACTATCCATGTCGGCCTGGAGGGGGAATAGTAATTAGCACCACCTGCCGGATGCGCCCGGCTAACGGATAAGTACCCATCAATATTATTCAGTGCTTTGGACATTTTATTGATTGGATGTCAAAATACCACGTTAGATAAAACTCAAAAGGCGATAAATTGAATGGGGGCATAGCTTTAGATGTATGTATGTATGTATATATTTTTTTATTTAAACGTTTAAAAGTGACAAACGTTTTGCTGTTACATGTCGCATAATGAAAAACACTAGACTAGAGAAAATGTAATAAGATAAGCAGCGCTGTCCTGGTGTTTTGCTAAACCCCACAGACTGCGACCAATCGCGTCTTCTTTCTCATCATTACTGTATACTAGCCATGTCATCCTACACGCTGCACAATAGTGTGCCCAATCTCTACCCACTTCCTGCTCTCTGGCGGCAGACGTCACGTCCGGTGTGCTCTCTTCCCCCGGCACAGTTAGGCCCGGTGACTTAGCAGTAGCTGTGGTGATTGTGCGGGGAATTGCAGGCGGCCGTCATGTTTCTCACACGCTCAGAGTATGACAGGTGAGAGAGAAGCGGTCACTATACATAGCGCTGCCACTACTGATGCTGATTCATATGAGAGGGACTCAGTATCGCAGAAATATGTCAGAAACATTAAAATAGGTTAGATGAGATCGGAGGATTTATTCGGTTCTTGCACTGAATGGGATGTTGCTGATTCGTTGGATGAACCCTTTTGCATATTCAGTTTGGCTTTTTCTGCATTGAGAGGATAGAGAGCGTGCAGCTATGCTTATGTGTAGGATGTGTGTAGCTACTTCTGATTTGCATTATCAGCTTATAAACAAACTGTTTTCTGTTCTCTTTAGGGGGGTTAACACGTTCTCTCCGGAAGGCAGGCTGTTTCAAGTCGAATATGCCATTGAAGCAATAAAGGTAATGGGACAGCTCTCATGCATTGTCAGCATTGCAACTTGTCTAACAGAAAGTGAAAGCGCATCTAGTTATTAGAATAACATGGATCCATCTTTGGGTTCTAGGGGATTTCTGCTGGCAGAGCTTCATTGTATTCCAACGGCAAATTTTTCCGCATGTTGTTTACTTATTTAATATCTCTAGTCAAACGTCTTTTTATGTAAAAAACAAAACATAAAGCACTATGGTTTCCAAGTGGCCACACTAAAATCCAAAAGCTTAAAAGAAGTTCTAGTTCAGATTCTTTTTCAATATTGTATTATGAATTATGAAATATTTAAATATTAGGTGTGTCTGCCAGGAATCACCCCTTATCCGTCTGTTATTAGGCCCGGTTCACACTTGCGTTTTGTGTGAAACCGGGCCGTACGTCCGGGTCCCGTACTGGGGCCGTACGGATCCCTCAGGATCCGGTCAGGTTGCGGACAAAAAAGTATCAGTTCGGCACCCGTTCCTATTGCCAGTGTGAGAAACTTCTGTTTCTCATCACTTCCTATGGTGCGGGGAAAAGGGTCAGGTGCGGCGGCCGGAGCTGCGTTCCGGAAAAATGCTGCATGTTGGAAAAATCCTGAACGCAGCCCGGACCGTATCCGGATCCTGACAGACGGACGGGTGTGAATGGATACATTGAATAACAATGTATCCATTCATATCCGGGTCCGTTTGTACAGTATACAGTCAGGGTTGTGGAGTCGGAGTCGTGGAGTCGGGCAATTTTGGGTGCCTGGAGTCGGAGTCGGGAAAAAATGCACTGACTCCGACTCCGACTCTTAATGAATTTGTAACTGTACTTAAAATAGAAAATATGATAAAATGTTCTATTTCTCAGATAATAGTCATTAAAAATAATGTATATATATATACAGTAATAGCTGTGCTTAGTCCACAAAAATGAAATAAACCAATCAAAATTAGTTACTTGTGCTGCTTCAATAAAGCAGTCCCCGTATTTTTAAGGTCAGATATACATATCTGATTGTGACTGTATATGATGTGTACACAGGAATCTCTTATATATACTAAATAACATCTATGCTGTAAGAATAAAGCCTGATGTGTAGCTGTGTCACTAATAGAGATGATCAACGAGATGGAAATAAATCTGCATTGATGCTGATTTATGCAAATGTATGCACTCCCTTTGCTGATGAAATCAAATAATTTGATATGTTGTTAAAATTTGGTTTGATGACTACAAATTAAAGGGTACCTGAGACAGATGAAAAGTAAAGTTTTATACATACCTGGGGCTTCCTCCAGCCCCCTTCAGGCTAATCCGTCCCTCGCTGTCCTCCACCACCCGGATCTTCTGCTATGAGTCCTGGTAATTCAGCCAGTTAGCGCTGTCCAGCCGCATGCCGCTCCCACAGCCAGGAACATTCTGCACCTGCGCAATAGTGCTGCACAGGTGTAGTATGCTCCTGGCGGCGGAGTGTGTGCATGCGCACTACGCCTGACTGGCTCAAGTACCTGGACTCATAGCAGAAGATCCAGGTGGCGGAGGAGGACAACGAGGGACTGATTATCCTGCAGGCGCCTGGAGGAAGCCCCAGGTATGTATAAAACTTTAATTTCATCTGTCTCAGGTTTACTTTGTTACACAGTAGTACTATACTCTACATATGCACTCCCCACAGAGCTGCAGGGAATCCACTGAGAATGCTGTGCACATTGAACACAGAGGTGTTGTCTGTTTACAATCTCCTCATTCCCCTGCAGAGTACCTGCACATCATTCTTACATGTACCCACACTTACATTGCCTAGGGCCTGATAGATGTTCTTTGTTCCGGTTTGTACCTTTTACAAGTACTCTTACCACAGGACTAGTTTTAGTCTAAAGGGAATAAATATAGTAGTCTACATATCCTTCTCACTTCAGTTGTCTTGTAAAATTCCTAAGCGTTGGCAGTTAAGAGACGAATTTCATGTTACATACTTGAAATCAACAAAATTGTAATATACAAATTAGAGGAGTCGGAGTCGTGGAGTCGGAGTCGGTGAAATGATAAACTGAGGAGTCGGAGTCGGTGGATTTTTGGACCGACTCCACAGCCCTGTATACAGTGCGTTCCGGGTCCGGGGAAACCGGACCCGGAACGCAAGTGTGAACCGGGCCTTACTGTTTTTCTGACGCATATTTATAAGGGCCCATTTCCACTAGCCGCAGCCCTATTGGCTGCCATGCACAGCTAAGGGATTTGGCTGTGTGCTGCAGAAATCTGCAACATTACGCCCAGAGTGAAGTGTTATCTGGATGACAAGCGACTATAAAAATAGGCAGCATGTCCCCGTGCAACTCACAAGTGGATAAACACTGCAAATCTGTATGTAGTGGAAATGGGCCCTAAAGCCTCATCTACACAATACAATTTTCCGTCAGATTGGATCTAGTAGACTGAGATTTGTTAGATAATGTCCAACTGGTCCAATCGGATTGCATTCGATTTTGCAATAGATTTTGGGTACTTATCAAAGCAAAATCTATCGCAAAATTGATTTGAAACAATTTCGACGTCTACACAAGATGCAATTTCTTATTAGGTCTATCTAACAAATCTGTATATCTGATTGAAAATTGTACTGTGTAGATGAGGCTTAAAAGGGCAAGCTGATTGATCACTAAGTTATAGATGGCCAAATAGTGTTCTCTAGTTTTAGCACAGACTAACCAGCAAGCTCATGGTGACCCAGAACTCATTGGAGTGTGTAAGGGACTACAATGGTCCTAAAAGCCCCCTTACTAAGATGTTAAGAAAAACAAAAGTTTGCTTTCCTAAAACAGAAAGAATTTGCGATAATTCAGGTTGGAGTGAGCTTGAGATGTCTCCCAGAGCAACACTGCTGAATATATGCAAATTAACCATTGTACCCTTAGAAGCTAAACACACCTCCAGAACCGCTGGAATGCAATGATGTGTCAGCTTGTTAATTTGTACAGAGCCATAATAATCCAACATGCATACAGACTGTTTCGGATTGTTTGATCCTCATCAGTGCATGGCATGGATTAATTTGGCTCTGTGGAGTAGGGCTAGTTTTAGCACAAAGTGCCACTTTCAGAAGTTGATGTTTATGGTTAGATGGAGCTCTCCATGGTCCTGGGCCTCAGAACAGACTTGCAGCCTAGTGAACCTGGGCTGTAGTGTTTGGGCAATGTACTTCCAGCACGGCTCTCTAACAGGCAACCAGCTGTTTATTTGTGAATGTGGCTCTGGGTGAATGTACGGAGAAAAGCGCTGGAGGAGCATTACCTGGAGATCGCAAATGAACATAAGGCCATGACTTTGCAGTCACTACTTGGCTGATATTTGTTTCCACTTCCTCAGTGCAATCTGATTCTTCAGTTTGAGACTCCATTCAGATTTTTGCTGCTGGTTATGACATTTGGGTGATTTTGATAGAGAAGCAAGGCATTGATTGTCATCATACTGTCTGGCCCTTAACCATACAACTTTGGTTGTTCAATTATACGACTTTCATGCAGTACAAGAGCTTACCCACGTGTAACCAATCTTTCTCCCATCGTCCTTCAGGACGGCTGCTGCTGAGACATTGCTGTCTCCTGTCACGCTGGAAACACCTGAAATAAATTCTAATGTTAATTAGATACGAGCCCATAAATGGACCCCTCCTCCCTCTCATCCTCAGTTTTTTGTTGTTTCCTATTCATGCTGGACGCCTGACTAGTTAGCAGTTTATTATTTTGGCTGATATGGGGGTTTTGCCTGTGGCACCCATGTCTTAGCTAGGGTTTATTGCCTTATGATGGTTGGGGCTGGTAACTGATGTTTCGACCTGGTGGGAGACGGAAAGGGGAAGTTTACCTGGTCTCCTAACACTCTCGGGAGGAGAAGCCGCGCCATAACCGCCTTAGGGCGAGCAGTGAAGTGCGCAGCCGGAGGAAAGTTAGCCGAGAGCTGATCTCACGGGGAGCCGTCGGGCGTGTGACGTCATTTCCGTTTCCAGCGGCTGGTGCAGGACGGGAGGGCGGCGTCCGAAACCAGGAAGTGCGGCTATAGATGCCGCGCTTGGGCGCACAAGGAACGCCGCTCACGCTGCAACATGGAGCAGATGCAATCCTCCAACACAGCAGCACAGGATACCCCGGCGGCTACTTTACAACAGGCTGGCACAAGCCCGCGGGTATGTGGAAAGGAGGTTGATGCTGGATTGTTTTTTAGCATGTGGTACAGGAAACTTTTGTGTGATAAATGTTTTCTGTTTATGTTTTCCCCACAGAAAGCCACAGCTACTTATACTACTTAGCCTTGTTATTCTGTACAATCAAGATTGTAAAGTGTATTGCCACCCTTATGGTGCCATACATTACTCGATTTGCATGATCGGTACTTGGCAGATTTGATCATAATGTTTGAATCTTCCAGAGATTGATTCTGCAATGTGGCTGCCTGATCATAATTGTAATTGATCTGGCATGCTGACAAGATGTTGCTTGAAAGGACTTGTTGGGGTGCACTGCTGTAGGTTAATATCCCAACAACAGACAGTCCCCTAGCTACCCCTCCCCCCCCCCCCTGTGTACCCCCTGCAGTAAGTATGGAAGCTGCCTGTCCACTGGTGGGTCTCCTCCAGTATCACGTTTCTTCTCTCCATCACAGCTAGGGGTGCCTATACCCCATGCCACGTGCGTGACCACATACTTGCCTGTAGGTCACAGGCAGGGCTGTGAAGTCGGAGTTGGTGGTTTCAATAAACTAAGGAGTCAGAGTCAGATAATTTTTAACCAAATCCATAGCCTTTGTAAAAATTAGACTAAGAAGTCATTGTCGAGGAGTAGAAGCAATTTTGGGTACCTGGAGTTGGAGGTTTCATAAACTGGAGTTTGAGTCAGATGCTTTTTGTAACGACTCCATAGCCCTGGTCACAGGGCACAGGTGCCCGGATGGAGAGAAGGCACGCAATACTGGAGGAGACGCACCAGTGGACTGGTGAGTTTAGACACCACTTCCACACTCTCCACAGGCCCAGTGGGAACACATTACACATGGTGGAGACCTGGGGGGTCCAGTAGGCAGAGGCAGCTGCGCAGAAATTTGTGTCCAGTAAACTGGCAGCAATAGATCACTCTCTGATCAGATACGATCAGAGAGGGATCTATCTGATGGTTGAATCCGCTGGCCATATGCCAATGTATGAGAACCTTTTAGTCAAATTGCTCTTCTATAAATTAAGTGGTCTTAATAGGGAAAATCTGTTGACAAAAGGAGTGGCAATTTGTTACCAGATCACCACTGCTTTATAAATGGGCCACATCAGAGGGAACTTTAGCGATTCCTGTGTCCTACTCCAAGAAGAGGCTATGGTAAAGAAGAGTCTGGATCAGGTCCTCTTCCAGCCAAGGGATGATCTGGGTGATTCTTTACCTACCTGATCACCCTATTAACCGCCCTAAGTACTGCCCCATAGCTGCAAATCCCACTGCCAGTCCTCACACTGCTGTCCCTGCTTACCTTCTCATGGGGATGGATGAGTGGTGATGGAGTGGCAGGAAGGGTTCAGCTTAGCCAGAGCAGAAGTAGGTGAGATAGCAGCACTTACCTGCAGCTGTAAACCAGGAATTGCTCCAGAGTGTACTTCTGTGTTTCACATCTTTGTCTACTTCTTTACCACAGAGGCAGGGGTCACACTTGTCAGTTTTCCTGTGTGTTTTCTGCACAGAAAACTGCATTTAAACTCAGAACTCATGTTAATCAGTGGGCTAATTTACACTTGAATGTGTGTTACACATGCAGAAAAAAACTGACATTCTGCAGCATAATTCTGCAAGTTTTGTGCGTTTGTTTCTATCAATTACATTATCTGCTGTGAAAAAATGCACACTTTTTTCCAGGGCTGTTGAAACCTCCAACTCCTCATTTTATGAAACCTCTGACTCCAGGTACCCGAAATTACTCCGATTCCACAGCCCTGTTTTTTTCTCTCTATACAAACGCACATGAGCCCTTATTCAATTCACTTATTCTCTTAAGTTTACTCCTAGGTGATATTCACTACTTTATCAGTAAAATACCTTTCAATATGCCTTTCAAGCCTTTCATACACTGAATAATTTTTGGTACTTTCTCAATTGCAGAGTTTTGAAAAGCTATTTTTAAACAGAGGATGAAAAATTATCTCCTAGGAGAAAAAGTGAAAATAGAAATAAGAGGTGTGCTAAGGTGTGCAGAAAACGTGTGCACAAAACTGAAATACAAGTGTCACCCCTGAGAATGCATCATATATAGACATTTGTTACATAGTATTGTATCTGCCCCTGGTGGAAGAAGAAAAGGAATAACAAATTTGAATGCAAGGAGAAATAATTTGCATATCATTCATTATCCCTGGTGGCCTAGCAAGTCATGCTTTAAAAAAAAAATCAATAAAAATAGTTGTGTAAAAAAATAAAAATCAAATGTGCTTTTTTTTTTTTTTTTTTGATTTTGATTGAGTAAATTGATTTTCTTGATGTAGCAGAGCCCTGTTAGTGTTTTTTCTGTTTTTTTTTTAGAAAAATTTAAATGTATTCAGGTTTAGTTTTAGTTTTTCAAACAATACAATAAATAAAAAAAGTTTTAATATATTTAAAAGTATACATAAAACAACTGTTGGCACTAAATACATTTGATTAGTCCAGTTTTCAACTGCATATGGTTTGTATTACATTTGCATGTAAGTTGAAATTATCTGCATCTCTAGGAGTGTGTTTATTTTTTTTTTTTTATTGGGGGGGGGGGGAGGGGGGGGGGGGAACGACTATGACTAGGGGGTGCAGTGTTCTCCCCAGAATTTTTTCCCAGCCGGGTGGCATGAAATAGTAGCCGGGTGGCATGAAAAAGTAGCCGGGTGGGTCGAGATGAAAATGCAGGGCAACTCTGCTTACAGCATAGCAGGAGGTGAGGAGGTGAGCCAATGACAGCCGGGTGGTCACCAAATCTAGCCGGGTGGAGCACCCGGCTAAAAGAGCCTGGGGAGAACACTGGGGTGGATTGTAAGCCTGACGTACATCAGTTGTTCCTGTGGGTGATTTGTGTTCTCATGTCTATTGTATACAATAAAGATACCGGCTTTTAGCACTCATTTGAGCCTGTGGGTATTTTTCTTTGCAAAACTTGCTAGGCCACTGGAGGTACAGTTTAGGAGCAAAACCATGGCATAAAAGGGGTTAAAGGGATCTGAGCAGCTCTGTCAAAGTTTATGAAATTAATTTTGATTACCCAATTTAATTACCTCTGCAGTATGAGAGCCGACAGATTTTTGAATACTATGAACAAACATTGCAGGTACACTCTCATACCACTGTTATGCATGCCGAGAGATTTAGTCCAATTTGGTGACTACATGTCCTGGTCTGAAGACGCAGTCACATTGATGGACTACATCTCCCTACATCACTTTATGGGCAGGTTCATTTGATATATCTTTTTGTTAAAGCAGCTCAGAAGCTGTTCAGTTTAAGTACTGTACTAAATGTGAATTTTGTTTGTTTTTAAATCTTTTTATTGTGACAAGATAGAAAAACAGCCTTTTACGACATCACATCTTCACAAATACAGCCACTTTTTATAAAAATAACATGCCACTCAGTCTACACATCAGTCCTTTGTAGCATAGCATAGCTGACACTAACATTGAAACAATAATCATGGTCATGAAACTTGCTGTGCTACGAGAATAAAGAAAAAAAGAAAGTATTAACAACTTATTTTTCTAATTGTTTTTTTCAAGCTTGGTTCTACAGCAATAGGTATCCAGACGTCTGAAGGAGTATGTCTAGCTGTTGAGAAGAGGATCACATCGCCATTAATGGAGCCTGCCAGCATAGAGAAGATTGTAGAAATAGATGCTCATATAGGTGAGGCCAATGTTGTTCAAAATGTTAAAACAACTGATTTGCCAGGTAAGTTTATACTAGACTGGCTGTAAACCTGACTGGACTGAAGAGAACAAGTTAGGTGGCAAATCTTGCAACCCTTACCTGTGTCCTAGTGGTGGAAGGAAAGGCAGAAGTCCGAGCACCAGTTCAAATTATTACCTTTACTCCCCCTTCACACAACCAGCATAAATTAAAATAAAATTGGCCTGACAGCTTTTTCGCAGGGCAACCCTGCTTCGTCAGAGGCAACCATATACACACAGTTGAACTGCCTTCCATTCCACCGCTTGGACTATTCTATACCTGGAGACACAGTTCATGCACCTTCTACTCCTTAAAGAGAGTTTTGAAGCGTTTTTTTAATTGCTTTTTATTGAGCTGTCAGCTTCAGCATTTAGATTTAAGCTGATTTGCTGCATCCCCGTGGCAGAAAAAGGTTTTTATGCCCCTGAAATACCCCAGCAAGATTCTGTGATTGCAGAATATTGCTTCCAGGAAGAGGCAGAGCTGTGCGCAGTAGCTCTGCCTCTTGTCCACTCAATCTCTGCCTCTTCCCGCCCCTTTCAGTCTTCTTTCTCTGAGAGGTGCTGGAGAGGCAGAGATTGACTGAATAAGAGGCAGAGCTACTGCACACAGCTCTGCCTCTCCCGGACAGCAGAATCTGTGACTTCAAAAGTCATGGAATTTGCCTGGGTATTTTAGGAACATAAATTCCTCGTTCTGCTGCGGGAATGCGGCGAATCAGCTTGGATCTTAATGCAGAAGATGGCTGCTCAATTAAAAGAGATGATTAAAAAAACAAAACGCTTCAGACTCTCTTTAACTGCCAGTCACATCTAGTGCCGATCTCCTTTTCTCCTTCATCTTACCTGTGTCCTGTTGGTCAATAGTGAGGATTACTGAGAACTTGGAGAAATATCAGTTGTTATTGTAGATGCATGTATACACCTGTTGTGAGAGGTTTTCATTTGAATAAAAGCATCACTGTGCTCTTGTATAAGTCACAAGAGCGCTGCATACCCTTGCCACCTTATAGAGGACAATTTGTAATCAATTCAGACCATGTTTGGATTCTCACTCTTGTTCCTCATCCCTGGAAAATCCTTTATGTATCACAGTTGATGAGATTTCTCACCATTTCCTGTAGCAAAGCTTTTCACACTTCCTATGCTCATGCTTGATTATTTATCATGTAACCAATACTTAATGTATTGGTTACATGATGGCTGATGGTGTGATGGTTAAGGGCTCTGCCTCTGACCCAGGAGACCAGGGTTCGAATCTCGTCTCTGCCTGTTCAGTAAGCCAGCACTAATTCAGTAGGAGACCTTTGGCAAGTCTCCCTAACACTGCTACTGCCAATAGAGCGCGCCCTAGTGGCTGCTGCTCTGCTCTGGCGCTTTGAGTCCGCAAGGAGAAAAGCGCAATATAAATGTTATTTGTCTTGTCTATTTGTCTAATGTAAATCCAAGACAAACATAAACCTAGGTAAGTAACCCCTCGCCCCTGCCATCACGGCTGTGGACCCTCTGGATGTTCAACAGTGACACTCCTCTTCTTGTACTTGCGCAGGCAAAGTATGGCGATGCTTGTACATGAAGATGAATGCAGTTGCAATAACTTTTCAGACAAGCTTGTGTTGGTAAAGTTCTGTTTGTCTGCTTGCGGAAACTGTGGGGGCCAGGACGACGTGAGAAGCCTCTGCAGGGTCCAGAGACTTCCCTCTTCTTCCTATGTAAATATGTGTTTTATTTTATTTTGCCTCAGGAACACTTTAAAGGGAACCTAAAGTGAGAGGTATAAGGAGGCTGCCATATTTATTTCCTTTTAAACAATACTGGTTGCCTGGCATTTTGCTGATCATTCTGGCTGCAGTAGTGCCTGAATCACACACCTGAAACAAGCATGCAGCTAATCGTGTTAGATTTTTGTCAGAAACATCTGATCTGTATGCATGTTCAGGGTCTATGTCTAAAGGTATTAGAGGCAGAGGATCAGCAGGACAGCCAGGCAATTGGTATTGTTCAAAATTAAATACATACATCAGCCTCCATATTCTCATTTTGGGTTACGTTAAAATTGCAAGAATTCAGGAGGACAGAGCATTTAAAATGTGTTACATTATGTATTTGTTTTGAGTACTTATATGTTCTTAAAGAGGATCTCCAGTGTATATTATTCATTCAATGGGCCCTCTACTTATAGCATGTTATGATTGCCTGCCTTGGCTTTGCCCACCCCCTCCCACAAATCCCTCCCCAAGCCCACTGACTTCTAGCATGTAACACGCCCCCTGCTAAAAAACACTATGCTGTTTTCGCTTCTTGAGATAGAAAAACATCATGACGTTTTTTAGAAGTTGGCAGGCTACGTGCTGGAAGTCAGTGGGCTTGGGGAGGGATATGGGGTTGGGGGGGTTGTGTGTAAAGACAAGACAGGTAATTATCACATGCTGTAAGAGGATCCATTTAGAGTATAATATGCACTGGAGACTTGCTTTAAAGGGACACTTAAGTCAAACAAAAAAATGAGTTTTACTCACCTGGGGCTTCCAATAGCCCGCTGCAGCTGTCCGGTGCCCTCGCCATCTCCCTCCGATCCTCCTGGCCCCGCCGGCAGCCACTTCCTGTTTCGGTGACAGGAGCTGACAGGCTGGGGACGCGAGTATTTCTTCGCGTTCCTGGCCACAATAGCGCCATCTATGCTGCTATAGCATATATCATATACCATATAGCAGCATAGAGGGTGCTAATGTGTCTGGGAACGCGAAGAATCACTCGCGTCCCCAGCCTGTCAGCTCCTGTCACCGAAATAGGAAGTGGCTGCTGGCGGGGCCAGGAGGATTGGAGGGAGACAGTGAGGGCACCGGACAGCTACAGGGGGCTATTGGAAGCCCTAGGTGAGTAAAACTCATTTTTTTTTTTGTTTAACTTAAGTGTCCCTTTAAGATGTGAGCTGACACTGAGGCTTTAGCACTCTTAATTTCAATAGATGCAAGTTGTAAATTTAGCTGATGTACAGGGCTGTAGTTGTCATGCTAATTTTACACTCGGTAGCTATTAGATGCTGCAAAATTTCCTAGCATATATGCATGAAATGCCTTTTAATAAAAACGTGAAGTGGCTGCTGCCATGTTCTACCTTGCCACGTCCACCAATTTCCTATAAGCAGTACCAGTATTGTTAATGCACCAGTATTGCTACCAGAATTGTCTGGTAAATAGTATCATCATAAAAGGAATATGGAATGAGATTTAATTTTGTGTTTATTTTCCTGTAGGCTGTGCTATGAGTGGGTTAATTGCAGATGCAAAGACGTTAATTGATAAAGCTCGAGTTGAAACTCAGGTGAGTACATTTGAACCATTTCTAAAATAATGGGTCATCAGGATTTGAAGAAAAGCACAGACTTTATACATGTTTCTAATGTAGCTACTTGATTTGCCTTTCAGAATCACTGGTTTACCTACAATGAGACCATGACTGTAGAGAGTGTCACACAGGCTGTCTCCAATTTAGCCCTACAGTTTGGGGAGGAGGATGCTGACCCTGGAGCCATGGCAAGTGCTGTAGATGAAAATAAGTGCCTGGTCTACATTATATTTGTACTGTCAGTCTGTCTCCTTGGCTATCAATGGAGATATTTTGCAGTGTGTGAAACCTCTATTGTTCTCTCCTTTTAGAGCCGGCCATTTGGGGTTGCTCTTCTATTTGGTGGTGCAGATGAGAAGGGGCCTCAGCTGTAAGTTTTCCCAATCAGTATGTAATGTGCCTGCTTCTCCTGTCCTGGGATACAAGTTTAGCATATTTCATACTCTTCTGATGCCTTGCAGTTTCCACATGGATCCTTCTGGCACGTTTGTCCAGTGCGATGCCCGGGCCATCGGTTCCGCTTCTGAAGGGGCACAGAGCTCCTTACAAGAAGTTTATCATAAGGTAGGTATAATTAAAATGTGGCATATAACACATTGTAGTCCCACAGTCAATTATGGATTTAACCCAGTATAACATGCATAAATCAAAGAGAGCTGTAATGATATTTAGTAGTAGAACACAATAGATAATTCAGGATACCCATTTTTATGTTAATGATTCTGGTTTCAGCATCAGAAACTCTTCTTATAACTACCGTATATACTTGACTATATGTCGCAAAATTTAGGACTGACTCAAAGTATAAAAGTGGGGGGTGTTAACTTACAGTGGAGGAAATAATTATTTGACCCCTCACTGATTTTGTAAGTTTGTCCAATGACAAAGAAATGAAAAGTCTCAGAACAGTATCATTTCAATGGTAGGTTTATTTTAACAGTGGCAGATAGCACATCAAAAGGAAAATCGAAAAAATAACCTTAAATAAAAGATAGCAACTGATTTGCATTTCATTGAGTGAAATAAGTTTTTGAACCCTCTAACAATAAAAGACTTAATACTTAGTGGAAAAACCCTTGTTTGCAAGCACAGAGGTCAAACGTTTCTTGTAATTGATGACCAAGTTTGAACACATTTTAGGAGGAATGTTGGTCCACTCCTCTTTGCAGATCATCTCTAAATCCCTAAGGTTTCGAAGCTGTCTCTGTGCAACTCTGAGCTTGAGCTCCCTCCATAGGTTTTCTATTGGATTAAGGTCCGGAGACTGACTAGGCCACTCCATGACCTCCACTGTATTTCCTCCACTGTATACTCGAGTAGTCTTAAATTTTGCGACTTACAACCTGTGTGGGTGTGGGGTGTGTATGTGTAGAGGGGGTTACTCACCATCCATCGCTGGGCTCAGTGTCCTCTCTTTTCCTCTCCTCTCTCACTCGTGCGGTCTATCCCCTTTATTTTATCCCCTTGTAGCTTCAGCTCCGGATGTCACATGACTTCGGGAGCGGAAGTTACAGCGCGAGTGGAGGAGAAGAGAGGAGGCTGTGCCCAGCGGTGGTAACAGCTGCTGCGGAGGGGAGAGCAGGCATGGAGGCGAACATCTCACCTTCTGGGATCCCCGCAGCTTCTATCTTCCTCCCAGGCATCCCTTGTGTTGATACTAGTGTCTCCTGTTATGACATATTATACTGGCTACCTACCTATGCTAGGAGCAACTATACTGGCTTCCTTCCTATACTGGGGGCAACGATACCTGGCTGCCTACCTATGCTGAGGGCAACTATACTGGCTTCCTACCTATGCTGGGAGCAACTATACTGTGGCTACCTAATTATGCTGGGGCCAACTATACTGGCTACCTACCTATGCTGGGGGGCAACTATACTGGCTACCTACTTATGTGGGGGGAAACCATACCTTGATACCTACACTGGAGGTACCTACCTGGCTAGCCTATACTGGGGGCAACAATACTTGCTACCTATAGTGAAGGAAAATACCTGGCTAGCTTACATATAGACTTATACTTGAATAATTGAAAAAAATCCACCTTGAGGGTCAAATATTGGGGGTCGACTTGTACACAGGGTCCACTTATATTCTAGTATATACGGTATATGTTGCTGTATATTGATAAGTAACCCCACTGTCACACTCACCTCTCCAGCGATCCACAAATAAGCTGCTCTGGTCATCTTCCAGTGCTGTTCAGCCAGTGGACTTGTGAATTGGCATTCGCAGTGGTCCCATCAGTACTGTTTGCAGTCCCGTCCACCAGTTTATTAGCCCATCTTGCCAGTCCCATCAGCTCGTTTCTCCAGTCCCATCATTCTTATCTGCCAGTCAGTCTACCAATTCCTCCTGTTCAGCTCCCCCTGCCAGTCCCCCAGCTATCCAGTCTCCCCCCACTTCCCTGGCCTGTCAGATTTGTCAGTCCGACCATATGGTCGGAACTGCCAGTTCCCCCCCCCATCTGGACCAGCTAGTTCCAACACCTGCTGGATCTGCCAGTCCCCCATCCTTGGTGGGACCCAGTGGTTTCCCTGGTGGCCTGCCTATCTAGATCTGCTGGTTCAGTCTTTACCTAGCTTGTCCTGTTAACCCGTCACCCTTCCTTTTTTCCATCACCAGTGGGGTAATTTTGAGGGACATGACCTGGTGGCTACTAGTTGGCAGATTAGTACACACCTATTAGGCTTGATGGACAATATATTCCAGGCATCTGACTTAATGTTGTCCAGTGTTAGCTGCAGCTTGTGCTAAATGCTTTGAAAGATTTAAGAAGAGCTGTTTGTGTTCTGCTAGATGAACACCTGGCAATGCCCTGTAGAGTCGGTCTGATATCTGGAAGTAAAGCTTTGCATGGAAACTTGACAGTATTTGCTCGAAACAAACGATCGGTCGGCGAGATTCATTTTTTAAAAAAATGTCCCAATAGTGGTAAAAGACAGCAACTATTGTCCATGAAGAATAACTTGTCCTGGTGAATTGGTTCGGACGACTGTATTGAGAATGACAATCACTGATGGAGAAGAGATTAAACGTTTACTTCAGATGCAGGTTTACACTAATTGGAAACTCCTATCAAGCCCATTAGCTGCTTATTAAATATCAGTATGTACTGGGCTTTATTGGTTCAGTTTCATAACAGTAGAAACTTGCATGGAAAATCAAGGGCTCATTCACACTAGTTAGTGAGTTAAAATGCATAAATAAAAACTCATGCATTAGTTTGTGAGCTGTTGTGCATTTCTAAGCGTTTTAAGTACTCGTGATGATTTGAAATGCACTGCACAGCAGCTCACTGTTGTAGTGTGAATGAAAGTCTATGACTTTCATGTTACCATGTAAAGCGCACACTGTGCAGTGCATCAAAACTCACTGCAACTCGCATAGTGTGAATGAGCCCTAATGGAATGCAATGTAATAATAAGTTATTGATGAATAGGTTTACTTTTCACATTGTTTTAATAATAGCTCTCGTTATTTTCTTTTTTTTTTTTATTTCTAGTCAATGACACTGAAAGAGGCAATTAAATCATCACTCACCATCTTAAAACAAGTAATGGAAGAAAAGTTGAATGCCACAAACATTGAGGTAATTTCTCTTGTCATTTATCCTCATAGGTTAAAGCAGATATCCAGGAATTCAAGCCATAGGCTGTACGCAGCATCCCACTTCTGAAATATAACACTGGTTAGTCAGTGTATCGTCAATTTCCCTAAGGAAAAAAAAAGTTGTACTACAAAGACATTCCTGTGTTTATTCTCAAGCTCTGCATTTTTCATTGTCCAAACTGCTTTGTGTAGCTTTCTGTGTTTGATGTGAATAACCTCAAAGACAGCATACCTAAACGTATGTTAAATCCCTCCTGGTTTGTGTAAAGAATGTACTTCCTGCTTTGTGCAAACCTGTGAACCAATGAGATAAATAGAATTCTGGGCATGTATAACCAGGGCTGTGGAGTCAGAGTCTGGGCAATTTTGGGCACCCGGAGTCGGAGTCGTTGATTTCATATACTGAGGACTCGGAGTCTTATCATTTTTGTACAAAATCCACAGCACTGTTAAGTATTAGACTAAGGAGTCGGAGTCGGGGCCATTTTGGGTACCCAGAGTTGGAGTCGTGGTTTCATAAACTGAGGAGTCGGAGTCGAAAGATTTTTGTACCGACTCCATAGCCCTGTGTATAACCCCAAGCTGTGTACTGTTACTATGGTTTCCAAAAAATGGTAAAAGCCTTTATAGGTGTAAGTTGAAAGATTATATTTAAAGTGTGTGTGTGTGTATATACTTTCCTAGAGCTTCCTCCAGCCCAATGACGTGCTTGGAGTCTGTTGACGTCCTCCCTGCCCACTGTTCTTTCAGAAATCAGGTTAGTCACCTGCCAGTTGTGGTCTTCAGTGCATGACAGGGGTGCATGTTCAGCTGAGCCACACATGCGCAGGAGAGCACGGTCTGCCTGATTACCAGGAGGTTTTCTGAGAGAATGGAGCGACCAGGGAGGATGTTGAGGGACTCCAAGCACCTCATGGGGCTGGAGGAAGCCCCAGGTAAGTATAAATTGACCCACACACACCATCTCTGATTTACTTAAATGACATTCTGATACTAAAACACTGCATAGTCAGTTTTTTTTTTTTTTTTTTTTTTTTTTTTTTTGCTATATTACAGTGGAGTTGTGGAGTAAAGGTTTCAAGTGAGTCTGAAGCCAATTTTTTTTTTTTATGGATACTTGCCTAATGAGAGGGAAGGCACTGGGTCCTATAGAGCAGTGTTCCCCAACCCTGTCCTCAAGGCCCACCAACAGTGCATGTTTTGCAGAAATCCACAGAGGTAGTTAATCAGCTCTGCTGAGACACTAATTACCTCACCTGTGCATGTTTGTGGTTTTCTGCAAAACATGTACTATTGGTGACCCTTGAGGACAGGGTTGGGGAACTCTGCTATAGAGCATTCCGAGTGCTCTCGAAAAGGGGCGGCTCCATAGTGCAGTACTGAGCCGCCCGACCTGCGGCAGGATATTTGAACAGGGATCCAGCGCTGGAATGCAGGGACTAAGAGGAACGGGGAGGCTCATTAGGACCCAGAGCCTTCCCTTTCCTTAGGTAAGTATCTGTTTTTTACCTTCTGACATTAAAGGGAACCAGAGATGAACGTTTCACACAAAATAAACATATCAGTCGATAGCTTGTAAAGAATAAATGCTCTACCTGATAATTTCGCCGCTCTGGTGTGCTTTTTTTAGTGTTTTTTTTTATCCATTATTGCTCCAGGAAAAATCAAATATGGCCGCCGGCTCATATCCCTTCTCCTTCCGGGTTATGAGTTGTTCTGGGTGTGCTGTCTAGGCTATATGAGACTAGGCTGCTATCTAGGCTATATGAGAAAGGCTGCAGCCTTTCATCTGTGTGCTTTCATTTTGGTATGATGTGCAGCTGCCTGTAGGAAGTCTCTCTCATAAGAATGATACTGCAGTCATTATCAGTATCTATGCAGACAGAGTGCACACAGAGCACACAGATCATAATGCCACACGTGCCTGTTTCAGAGATTCTCTCTCAGCAGCAGCAGCCCCTCCGATGTCATCACAGCTCTCAGTATGCAAAGCAGAAAATCTGAGCCTGGAGGTGGCAGGCTTGGGCTTGAAACGACTCCACAGAAGAATGACTCAGCTGTAATGATTCCAGGTCAAACCTAGACTGAGCCAGTCGGGGATTCTTATCACAGCTGATAATAGACTAATTAAGCAGATAAGAATGAAACTAAAAGCAGGGTAGGTGTTTACTTTTATGTTCCCACTGATAAATGTAATAAAAGACACGAGGATGCTTCCTCTCTGGTTCTCTTTAAATGACCACCATCATAAAAAAAAATGTAAAATTCAAAATGCATACATACCAAATGTACTATACTTTTTCCCCCAATGTTTTTCGCTTACAGTAGGTAGTAGAAATCTGACAGTTTGTGGACTAGTCCATTTCCTCATGGAGGTATTCTCAGTATTTCCTTTTGATTTTGTAAAAAAAAAAAAAAAAAAAAAAAAAATTGGAAAGGATCTATACACAGATGCCAGCTGGTCTCCCTACCCACTTGCACACTATTTTGGCTGTTGGACTGAGCAATTGCTATTCAGAAGTGCTTTTGTAAATAAATACTGGGCAATCCTTCAAAAAAAAAAATTCACTGTAGTTGAACACCTTCCTGAGGTCTAAGGCTGAGTTCACACTCTGTGAGTTTTTAAGGTAATGCCTGCTCTGCAATGTAGGCATAATATTTTCATAGCATGAAGAATACTATGATAATATGCTCATTAACCACTTCACCCCAAAGGAGTTTTTACCCAAACCGACAAGAGCGATTTTCACCTTTCAGTGCTCATCCCTTTCATTTGCCAATAGCTTAATCACTACTAATCACAATGAAATAAGCTATATCCCTTTTTTTCCCCCCTTTGTACCACCAATTAGGCTTTTTGGGGTTGATATTTGTTTTCAGTAATTACTTTATTTTCTATGCATTTTAAAGGGAAAAACAAGGAGAAAAAATACACTTTCTCCAATTTCATCCCCTATAGTTTTAATATAAACACTGCTACTGTACATAAAACCCACACATTTTATCTGCCTATTTGTCCTGATTATCACAAGATTTGAATTATGTCCCTAGTACAAAGTATGGTGACAATATATTTGGAAATAAAGGTGTATTTTGTCTATGTTGTGTTTTCTCACGTGCACGCACGCGGGAACGCACATGTGGGAGTGCGCACAGTGACAGCAGCGCTGCTTAACTTATAAAAACGTCCTGGAGCCGTGAAGAGGCTCCAGCAGGATGTTTTAATACGCCTGCTTGTCTTTAAGTGGTTAATGCACACAATATCCAGAAACTGGATGTAGAAAGTGTATTGCAATGATGTGGTGTGTAACAATGCAGTGATGTGAACATGCCCATACAGTTGTACGGGCGGTGCATTCACATGCAGCAACGCAATGCGCAGTGTGAACTTACCCTAACTCTACCCTCTGTTATGGCCGAATGCTGGCATATAAACCATCCACACCATAGGGAAGTGACTCAAGTATGCAGATAAGGTGTTTTCACTTTCCTGAACTGCATAATTGTGCCAGGTAAGTGACTTTAAAAAGTATTGCAGCTAGCATTCTGAGAAGGGGTCAGCAATGCAGTTTCTAAATTTCTGAGGCGGCATAATTAAACTTTCTGCCTAGTTCCGTTCAGGAAGTGAACTCGGATTACTTCACTAATAGGAAAACCTCTGCTCTAATTTCCATGCTGTTAGAGAACAGAATGAAATCTGCCTTTCTGCTAAGGGAAGGGGTGGTCCCATGAGCTATTCTGGTTACAAGTGTCTATATTTGGGGCATGGCCGTAGCAGAGATTCTTTTGTTGACATCAATCACACTCACAACAGCTGCTCAATCCATCTTCCACTTATTCTTCCCCTCCCATTAACAACCGTTCTCTCGGTCTCTTAACAGCTTGCAACGGTAGAGCCTGGGAAGAAATTTCATATGTACTGCAAGGAGGAGCTAGAAGAAGTTATAAAGGATATTTGAGCATCATCGCTGGACTTAAGAGTAGTTTGGACCACAGCTACAAGTTCCTGCTTTCATTCTCCACTTTTTTATGATTGTGTTTGTATATATAAATGCAGGTACAAACTGTTTCAAATAAATTCATTTCGTACTCCTAAAAGCTGAATTTGCTATTTGTGTTGAATAGGCCATTTGTGCAAGTGATATGGGAGTGGGGAAACTGAACATGTCAAGAATGAAGTGTCAGTATTCTCACCTCATCACAGTGGATTTCTGTTTTCTGAGGCTACTGTAACATATACAGCATCGCATCGTACGCTCCCCCACTGCTCTCCCGCCACAGTGGCCATTAGTCTATCAGACTGTCCACACTACCTGCGGTGCGATATAGCGGAAGTGGTCATAGCGGCACAGACTTTGCAGTGTGTTGCTGAGTGCCACCACGCGGCAGGCATTTGCATTGGTCTATGGCACCACAACAGTGGCAATGCACCGCACATGCGCTGATCGGGCAAAAAATAGTGACGTAATTCTTGTCCAGCTGGGAGCGCGTCACTGTTCGGGCGGCGGAGCTATGCATATTACCTTGCCGTGCACTCCACAGGGTAAAGTGTACGGTTAAATGGTGAGATGCGATTGTCTTGCACAAGGCTTCCCTGCCAGAGGATAATCACACTGCACCATATGTGAAACCAGCCTTAAAGTGGACCCAAATTAAAAATGCAAGATTTCAGAAATAAAATCTATTTTCTAACTTATAATAATAAATAGCAGCCTTTTTTCAGCTGCATGATGACCAATATAAAATACTAGCCAACCCGCGTCGTAGCATACGCCGCATCTATCTATCTATCTAATAGAGTACGCGCCTCAACCTTGAAGCAAGAAGAAGTAGGCTTTCCATGAGAAAATGTATGCATGCTCAAACACCAAGGTTAACCTTAGCAAGTCTTGCTTTGCAAATCCGGCCTAATTGGCTATTCATGAGGCAATGCTCATGAAAATATGCATTTGCTTTCGCATGCCAAACTATGCAGGGTCCAAAAACCAATACCGCAAAGCGATCGCCCTGCGGGATATAGTTCATGCTACATAAGCATTATCCAGGAGCGCCACGGGGAGGCTTCCCAATGCCCCCATACAATCGGGGGGACCGCAGGGTCCCAGGCTCTCCCACTGCCTGGGAACCACAGCGGCACCCCGGAGGGGGAGGCTAGGTGGCGCAGCCTCCCCCCCCCCCCACCCCCCCCCCCCCCCCCCAAGTGTGGTCAGCGCCGGGGAGAGCCGTCCGCACCCACCTCCCAATATTAAAAACAGGCACCTTAACGTCCATTGCGTTCTGCTACATGCGCATTAACTTGGGGGCACCACATTAGAAAGGAGTGAAGTATGGGTCACCCCGAGCTTTAGAGCTCAGGGCTGGCTCACATACAACACTCCGGGGGGGGGGAGGACAGGCGCAGACAACTCACTCAAGGGCTCACACCACCAGAGCAAGCCATCCACCACCTGCCTCCAAAGGATACAACTGCAAAAATGCTTTCCATGAGAAAAATGATGCGTGCCCAAACACCAAGTTTAACCCTAGCAAGTCTGGCTTTCCAAATCTGGCCTAATTGATTATTCATGAGGCAATGCTCATGCAAATAAGCATTTGCTTTCGCATGCCAAACTATGCAGGGTCAAAAAACCAATACCGCAAAGTGCTCTCTCGCTGCCTGGGAACCACAGCGGCACCCTGGAGGGGGAGGCTGGGTGGCGCAGCCGACTTCACCCAAGCGTGGCCAGCGCCGGGGAGAGCCGTCCGCACCCACCTCCTAGTATTAAAAACAGGCACTTACCTTTAACGTCCATTGCGTTCTGCTACATGCGCATTAATTTTCTCATGGAAAGCATTTTGTGCAGTTTGTATCCTTTGGAGGCAGGTGGTGGATGGCTTGCTCCGGTGGTGTGAACCCTGGAGTGAGTTGTCTGCGCCTGTCCTCCCCCCCCCTCTGGAGTGCTGTATGTGAGCCAGCCCTGAGCTCTAAAGCTCAGGGTGACCCATGCTTCTCTCCTTTCTCATGTGGTGCCCCCAAGTTAAAGCGCATGTAGCAGAACACAATGGACGTTAAGGTAAGTGCCTGTTTTTAATATTGAGAGGTGGGTGCGGACGGCTCTCCCCGGCACTGGCCGCACTTGGGAGGTGGGGGGTCGTCTGCGCCACCCAGCCTCCCCCTCCGGGGTGCCGCTGTGGTTTCCAGGCAGTGAGAGAGCCTGGGACCCTGCGGTCCCCCTGGTTGTATACAAAGGGGGCATTGGGAATCCTCCCCATGGCGTTCCTGGATAGTGCTAATGTAGCAGGGTGACCGCTTTGCGGTATTGGTTTGTGCATGTATTTGCATGAGTATTGCCTCATGAATAGCCAATTAGGCCAGATTTGCAAAGTCAGACTTGCTAGGGTAAGGCCTCTTTTCCATGGACTGTTGATAGGCAGTGAAATGCCTCTCAAACTCTCACAACTGCTCACTGCTGCCTGGTAACTGCTTGCTGAGCACACAGCTCAACAGTCCGTGGAAAAGAGGCCTTAAACTTGGTGTTTGAGCACGCATACATTTTCTCATGCAAAGTACTTCTTCTTCTGGCTTGAAGGTTGAGGCACGCCCTGGGGGCAGGGCACTTCTTCTTCTTCTTGCTTGAAGGTTGAGGCACTTACTCTAATATATATTAATACATTTAATTTACCCCTCCCTTCCTTTCATATTGCCGGGACATAATCCGGCAGACTGGTGGAGGAGATCAAAAACACAGGCTGCTACTGATGAGGTCACAGGGGAGGTGATCTCAGCTTGTGTGAGATTTCACTTAGACGACACCCCTGTGAGGGAGGGTAGCTGATGACAAACCCACCCATGATCTAAAACCTACTACTAAGCTCAGAAGTAATGGCTGCCACCTGTATAACCCTGGTTATGAAAAGAGAAGGGTGAAAAGTATGCACTGAAATGCTCATAGGCTTGAAGGAGTGTTTATTTATATTTGTATGTGTCAGAATGGTGCAACTGAATATTTTGAATTAAAAAAAATGTTTGGTTTGGGTCCGCTTTAAACAGCACAGCCGTTTCTGTTTGTGTGTAACATCTAATTTATCTATAATATGGTGACATCTTTAAATATTCTGCTCTAACTAAAAAGCATTATTTATTGGGGTAAAAGAGAATTGACAGTTGTCACCACTGGGACATACTTTTCTTTAAAGCAGTAGAATTAGCCATACTATGCCAGGGAAGAAAAATACATATATAATTAGATAAATACTTGATCTACTTACATAACCCATGTATTGTACTGTCCATGTTTTGATTTCAGTGAATTTTAGTGGGGGCCATGTCTTTTGCCCACAGTTTAGGCTAAATCCTGATGTCATTTTTGCCCTTTACTTTTTCTTTTCTCCTCCAATCGCTGAGTTACCTCAGCCTTGCTTGTAAACACAAGTGAGCAGGGGATCGTGTTTCAGATAAGCAGCTGGCAGGGAAATAAAGGGAAAAGGATGAATATATTATAGATAAAAATAACCCCCAGCATGCAACTGTTTGGCACTGACTACTAAAGGGTCAATGCTCCTTATGTATGTGGTAACTCCAAATCATAACAGCAGAAAAACACTTTTGAAAGCTTTGAATGCAGGATTAGCATCTTTATCACTTAATACACTCAGACCAGTTGCTGTTGAAATTTGATTTTTATGGTGACAATCCCGCTTTAAAGGGTACCTATTGGTAAAAAAAAACAAAAACCACATTTTAAGAGTAAGGCTGTATCTTAGCAGCATTTTCCAAGCTGTTAGAGAACAAAATAAATTCAGCTAAGAGGAGGAGGAACAATGCACAATGGTGGCATCATATAACCTGAGGCTGTTAAAATTGGGGCGCACTAGAAAGTGTAAATAGCAATCGCTAAATGCTTTTAGTAGCAGATTCTGCTACATTTTTTTGGGGTGATGTCAGATGCTTATAAACCAATTTTTCATTTATAGTATGAAACCCAACATTTCTTCTTTGCTCTAAAAGATTTACAGCATACAATATACTACCACTTTTTTTTTTTTTTTTTATAGCAGAACAGCTTTCAAACAGTTAAACACAGGACTTCAGGTGACCATACACTTATAGCTTTTCAGCAGATTCGACCATCAGATTTCTGTCAGATGCCTGTCAAGTCGAATCTGAAAGGAATCTATCTCATGAGTGCCACACACTAGGAACAGATTTCCAATATATTTCGTAATGAAATCTATTGAAAATCGATCTAAATGCATTATTGCACCATTAGATCCAATGCAATTCTATGGGCCATCGATCTGCTGCCAGCAGCAGATTGACCTAGATTTTCTATCTTGTCAGATAGATCACATAGTTCTACATTGATTGCAAATCGATTGGCTGATTTGAAAGAATAGTTTTCTGATCCATTCTATAGAATCGATTGATGTCTGAAATAGAACAGTGTATGGGCTTCTTTACTTTTTCCTAATAAATTATAAAATACAGGTATGGCAAGCTCAAAATTAATTAGGAAGATATGTTTTATCAACAGTTAAAAAGGTGCAACTTGAATAGCAATATTCACTACTGTTACATGGCCACTAGATGGAGATAATGCTAAGACTAGAAGTTCAGAAATAAAATGCTGAAAAAGGCATGACAGTCTTGTGCTTTGGGCTGATTCTTATAAAAGTGTTGTAATGACACTCGTACATTTAAAGGGTCACTTAAGTCATCCAAAAAAAAAAATGAGTTTTACTCACCTGGGGCTTCCAATAGCCCCCTGCAGCTGTCCGGTGCCCACGCCGTCTCCCTCCGACCCTCCTGTCCCCGCCGGCAGCCACTTCCGGTTTTCGGTGACAGGAGCCGACAGGCTGGGAACGCGAGTGATTCTTTGCATTCCCGGCCGCAATAGCACCCTGTATGCTGCTATATGATATATGCTATAGCAGCATACTTGTGGCCGGGAATGCGAAGAATCACTCGTGTTCCCAGCCTGTCGGCTCCTGTCCACAAAACCGGAAGTGGCTGCCGGCGGGGACAGGAGGATCGGAGGGAGACGGCGTGGGCACCAGACAGCTGCAGGGGGCTATTGGAAGTCCCAGGTGAGTAAAACTAATTTTTTTGGGGATGACTTAAGTGACCCTTTAAGGCAACACTCAAGCATGTTTGACGTTTGAGTGCTGTGTAGCATGTCCACTGCAAATGTATTTAAAGGACCACTAGCGTGATAAATTGTAGAGATGTGGCGAACGGTTCCCGAACCGTTCGCCGGTGAACATCTCTAAATCCATGGGCCTCTTACTACTTCCGGGTCGCAATGACCCGGAGTAGTACGCCTGCGCTGCCCGGCGGAGCGCGTCCTAGATCGCGCTCCCGTTGCCGGGCACTGTCTGCGCATGTGCGTGACGTCATGAGTGACGTCACGCTCATGCGCAGAGAGTGCCCGGCAACAGGAGCGCGATCTAGGACGCGCTCCGCCGGGCAGCGCAGGCGTACTACTCCGGGTCATTGCGACCCGGAAGTAGTAAGAGGCCCAGAGAGGTTCGCCAGGCGAACTGTTCGGCCCAACACTAATAAATTGTAACATTTTAAATACATGAAAACACCAACAAAAAGTACATTTCTCTCAGTAAAATGTGCTATAAATTACTCTTCTCTTATGTTGCTGTCACTTACAGTAGGTAATAGAAATCTGACAGAACTAACAGGTTTTGGGGCAGTCCATCTCCTCATGGGGGTTTCTCAGGGTTTTCTTTATTTTCAAAAGCACTTGGGGCCCGTTTCCGCAAAACGCGTGGCGGCACTTCCTTGTTGAGCACATACGCAGCCGAATCCCGGAAGCCACGGCTATGGGATTCGGTGGCACTCGCACAGAAAATGCTGCAATGTTGTCCAAATCGCTATAGCAAGCGATATGGACGGCGGCAGCATTATCCCCTATGGCAGAGTTTTCCCGCCTGTTTTTTGTAAAATATAAATAAAATGGTTAGAATCTCCCATGAATAGATGAACTAGTCAAAAACCTCTCAGTTCCATCAGATATTACTAACCACTGTCAGGTATCTAACTACTGTAAGTGACAGCGTTACAGGGAGTGCAGAATTATTAGGCAAATGAGTATTTTGACCACATCATCCTCTTTATGCATGTTGTCTTACTCCAAGCTGTATAGGCTCGAAAGCCTACTACCAATTAAGCATATTAGGTGATGTGCATCTCTGTAATGAGAAGGGGTGTGGTCTAATGACATCAACACCCTATATCAGTTGTGCATAATTATTAGGCAACTTCCTTTCCTTTGGCAAAATGGGTCAAAAGAAGGACTTGACAGGCTCAGAAAAATCAAAAATGGTGAGATATCTTGCAGAGGGATGCAGCACTCTTAAAATTGCAAAGCTTCTGAAGCGTGATCATCGAACAATCAAGCGTTTCTTTCAAAATAGTCAATTGGGTCGCAAGAAGCGTGTGGAAAAACCAAGGCGCAAAATAACTGCCCATGAACTGAGAAAAGTCAAGCGTGCAGCTGCCAAGATGACACTTGCCACCAGTTTGGCCATATTTCAGAGCTGCAACATCACTGGAGTGCCCAAAAGCACAAGGTGTGCAATACTCAGAGACATGGCCAAGGTAAGAAAGGCTGAAAGACGACCACCACTGAACAAGACACACAAGCTGAAACGTCAAAACTGGGCCAAGAAATATCTCGAGACTGATTTTTCTAAGGTTTTATGGACTGATGAAATGAGAGTGAGCCTTGATGGGCCAGATGGATGGGCCCGTGGCTGGATTGGTAAAGGGCAGAGAGCTCCAGTCCGACTCAGACGCCAGCAAGGTGGAGGTGGAGTACTGGTTTGGGCTGGTATCATCAAAGATGAGCTTGTGGGGCCTTTTCGGGTTGAGGATGGAGTCCAGCTTAACTCCCATTCCTACTGCCATTTTCTGGAAGACACCTTCTTCAAGCAGTGGTACAGGAAGAAGTCTGCATCCTTCAAGAAAAACATGATTTTCATGCAGGACAATGCTCCATCACACGCGTCCAAGTATTCCACAGCGTGGCTGGCAAGAAAGGGTATAAAAGGAGAACAACTAATGACATGGTCTCCTTGTTCACCTGATCTGAACCCCATTGAGAACCTGTGGTCCATCTCAAAATGTGAGATTTACAAGGAGGGAAAACAGTACACCTCTCTGAACAGTGTCTGGGAGGCTGTGGTTGCTGCTGCACGCAATGTTGATGGTGAACAGATCAAAACACTGACATAATCCATGGATGGCAGGCTTTTGAGTGTCCTTGCAAAGAAAGGTGGCTATATTGGTCACTGATTTGTTTTTTTGAATGTCAGAAATGTATATTTGTAATGGTTGAGATGTTATATTGGTTTCACTGGTAAAAATAAATAATTGAAATGGGTATATATTTGTTTTTTGTTAAGTTGCCTAATAATTATGCACAGTAATAGTCACCTGCACACACAGATATCCCCCTAAAATAGCTAAAACTAAAAACTACTTTCAAAAATATTCAGCTTTGATATTAAGGAGTTTTTTGGGTTCATTGAGAACATGGTTGATGTTCAATAGTACAATTATTCTTCAAAAATACAACTTGCCTAATAATTCTGCACTCCCTGTATATGTGAAAAGTACTTTACAGATTGTTTTACTCTGGAAGAAACATACTTCTTATTTGTGTTTTCAATTTAAATTTTTTTCACAATAGTGGTCCTTTAATGAATGCCAATGGGGGCACCAGTACTCATGCTGGTGTGTGTATGAGGCTTTATTTGATTTGATGAGGCTTGTATTACACAGGACGACATGTTTGCTCATCATAACCACAATAATTATTATTATTATTATTGATTTTTAAAGCTTCAACATTTTCCATGGCACTGTACAAAGTAAGAAACAATCATACTGTAGGGTACAAAATACAGACAATGGTATACACCAATATACAAAATACAGAGTTGATACAAAATACAGAATTGGTGATTACAGTGACAAAATGAATATGAATAAATGTGTAGTTTCAAGACACAAAAAGGTGAGAGAGCCCTGCCCTTGCAAGCGTACAATCTATAGAGGGCGGAGGATAGACCGGAAATAAGGTGGGGTAGTATACAATATTAATACTTTGATGCAGTTTGTTTTAGGTTGTCTACAACTTGGCCAGAAGTCAAAAGGGGAACTGGCCTAAAGGTGGCCACTAACGGTCCAATTTCTAGTGAAAAATCGTTCGAGCGATTAGAAATTCTGATCGGATTGGTTGTAAATAATCTCCATTGGTGGACACAATCGATTATGAATGAGTGAAAAAAATGTTGCCCGAATGAATTTTCGTCGAGCGAAAATTTGCATTTTCTTGGTGGTTGTGATAGATAGGAAGCAAAGATTGGTTAGTTGATGGTGTAGTGAACAATTTTTCGTCCGATCAGAATTTCTGATCATTCAAAAGATTTTTCGCTAGAAATCGGACAGTTATAATGTGAACGAGGCCTCAGAGTTTGAATTGAATCCTCTGGTTAGTTGGTAGCCAATGAAGAGCTTGACAGTGAGGAGCAGCAGAGGAAGAACAAGAAGAAAGATGAATGACATGAACAGCCAAGTTCAGTACAGATTGCATAATTGAGGGCACCCAGTGGCATAGCGGTTAGGTCTCTTGCCTTACAGCGCTGGGTCCCTGGTTTGAATCCCAGCGAGTTCGACATCTGCACGGAGTTTGTATGTTCTCCCTGTTTCTCTTTTTATATGATTTAGTGGAGGAAAAGTGATTGCATACAAAAAAATATGATCATTAATACCATGAAGCACCCTTTTCGCCCACATTTTTTAACAAAAATTCTAGACAATAAATCAAATAAAAACACTCCCAACACTCCTCCCTCTTCAATCAGCTAAATCAAAAGAAACAAACAAAAAAAACCCCCATATCACTTTTCCACAGAACTGAGAAATCATCCCGCCCTACAGTCACAATTCCAAATTTTCCCAAAGAAACTCCTCCCCTACACCTTCATCAAAATCTCGTATTCAGATGATTTCTGAAACATAATCCATCTATTCCATTTATCATTAAACATCTCCAGTCTATCCTGCTGAAGCGCGATCTGGTTCTCCGCATTTTCCCTGTGTCTGTGTGGGTTTCCTCCGGGCACTCAGGTTTCCTCCCACACCCCAAAAACATACAGATAAGTTAATTGGCTTCTCCTAAATTTCCCTAGACTACAATACATACACTACACGATATACTGTAGACATTTGATTATGGTAGGGATTAGATTGTGAGCCCCTCTGAGGGACAGTTAAAGAAACTGAAGTGAGTCTAAATACCTGTTTTTAACTAGTATTTATGTAAAGCACTATAGGTAATGCTAAACTGCCGCATCCCTGAGGTAAAACGAGGGGTTTATACCCCCCAAATCCCCTGTGCAAAATCCCATGACTTTCTTGGTCGTGGATTTTGCTGCTCATGGAGGCAGAGCTTTGAACTGCAGCTCTGCCTCCATGCGCGTCAATCCACCGCGGATCTCCGCCTCACCCGCCCCTCTCAGTGAAGGAGATTGAAGCGGCGCTCAGCGGGGATTGATGCGCCAAGAGGCAGAGCTACAGCCATAAGCTCTGCCTCTATGAGGAAGCTCTCCCTGGACCTATCAGAGGGGATTTGGGGGGTATAAACCCCTTGTTTTGCAACAGGGATGCGTTGGTTTAGCATTACCTATAGTGCTTTACATATATACTAGTTAAAAATGGGAGTTTAGACTCACTTCAGAGTCTCTTTAAGTGGCAATATACTCTGTACAGCGCTGCGGAAGATGACGGTGCTATATAAATACTAAATAATAATAATTGAATAATAGCCTTAACCCTTCAATATACTTAACACTTTCCCTTTTACAGTAATAACTCTATCCTCACACTGATGTTATCACATTATTAAGCTGACAGTATTTGTATATAAATGTGTATCTTAATTATGGAAAATAAAAGCCCTCAACTCAATACTAGTACAATTAAATCCTGGAAAAGGAAGAACACCACTCACTACACCAACAACAGGAACAATGACCAGCTAGGCCATGCAGACACTGAAGAAAGGGAGGAAGATCCGCTCAAGCTGTCAATTAAAAGTCCAAATTTTATTTTAAGACATACATACTGGACAAGGCAAGTCAGCTCACGTGTATCGGAGCTTAACACTTGCTCCATAGTCATACCACGACTATGACTAAGGATCAAGTGTTAAGCTGCGATACACGTGAGCTGATTTGCCTTGTCTGGTATGTATCTCTTTAAATAAAAATCAGACTTTTAATTGGCTGGTTGAGCGGATCCTTCTTCCTTTTCTTCAAATAAAGCGGATCCGAGATGAAAAACTAACTATAAAAAGTAACTTGTCTATATATCTTATCTAAAGTTTAGATAGTTTACACGGCAAATCTAGCTGCAAACCGCTTTAATAGAATATGATTATTTCTTCCTGTAATACAATGACAGCAGCCATGTTGTTTGTAAACATTACACAGAGGCAGGCTTATCTGCATCTTGAGCAAAAAAAACCTAATCCCCCCTCCTCCTCCCCTCTGCCTCTGAAATCTCTGGCAAGTAATACTTCCCCTTCCTCCTGCCCAGACTGAGCTCCCATGAGCCCTTGCTACTGTCTGAAAGTGCCTTGGCTCTCTGAAAACCTGTGGGCGTGGCTTGTTTAGTTTATAGGGAATTAGAGTATTAAAACAAAAACAAAAAAGTATTTGGCTTGAGGAATGCCCTATAAACAATAGAAAAGGAACTCAATTATGCAATGTGTAAAAGTTCATCTCGATCCACTTTAAATAATTGAATCCACTTTACTGTACCTCATTGCACCATCAGCTATATTCAATAATAAGGGAATGGGAAGGCAAAAGGGAATATGGCAAAGAGGGAAAATTGCAGCTCTCCTCTCAGTGTTTGGTATCAAAATGAATCTTTATTCATAAATATAACAGTTAACCACCAAATATTAAATCAACAATGTTGTCGGTCCATCACACACATCCAATCCCACTGTACAGACGCACCACTCTCATACCACCCGGCAACACCAGGGACTGCTCCTGAACTATTATACTGTGGGCATATAATGTCTGTATACATCCACAAGGCATCAGTTGCATTTTGAAGTCAGAGAAATACTCCATACAGTTTCTAGGCATAGAAGCTTGTTACACAGATTTTCCACAGAAACAGCAGCTGAAAACAAACTTACGGTGCTTTGAATGCAGCAAAAGCAGATAAATTAGAATAAGTTTTCAATAGCGAATATAGCAGTTCAATGGTAAACAGCTGATTGATACCAAGGACAACCATGTGGACCTGCAGCAAGCCAAATAACGCACATTCAAATGGAACTAAATGCAAGTCAGGTAAAAAGGGTGCTGTGTGCGGGCCGATAATTGGGTGCCGCCCTAGGCTGCAATTTGAATTATGCCTATAGCGTTGGCGTAGTGGTTAGCTCTCTCGCCTTGCAGCGCTGGGTCCCTGGTTCGAATCCCAGCCAGGGCACTATCTGCAAAGAGTTTGTATGTTCTCTCCGTGTCTGCGTGGGTTTCCTCCGGGCACTCCGGTTTCCTCACACATTCCAAAAACATACGGATAAGTTAATTGGCTCCCCCTAAAAAAATTGGCCCTAGACTACAGTACTTACATAATATAGACATATGGCAATGGTAGGGATTAGATTGTGAGCTCCTTTGAGGGACAGTTAGTGACAAGATATATATATATATATATATACTGTACAGCGCTGCGTAATATGTTGGCGCTATATAAAAATACTAAATAATAATAATAATAATAATAGCGGTGGTCATTGAGTAATTTGGGTGCCAGCAAAAGATGGAGTCCAAATTTCGATTAGAGCAGCATAATTGGGCCGCCAGCAATAGTTGTACGCTGAATTGTGTCTTACCGCACTGAACAATGGGTTCATTGTATGTACGTGACTAAATGCACCCGTATATTTGCAGCAACTTGTAGTCACCATCTCATAGGGCTGTTCAGTCCAGGTTGTTCCTTCCACAGATGGCCAATCTGCATCCAGGATCTATGGCCACTGGCCAGAGGGTGGCCCACAGATATAGACCAACTGCTCTCTATGGGTGCCGCAGTGGTCACCCATAGCGTTGCACATGAACCATATACTTTGCTGCTGAAGCCGCCTCACTATATTATACTAGATATCTGTATCTGTAAAAATCTGGACTGTATAATGTGAATAGGAATGAAAGGATCAACCTACAGAGGGCTAAATTCAAAGACACCTAATCCATTTCATTGAAAAGTAATTGTGGCAAATCAAAATCATACTCAACAGTTTATATGGCTTCCACTTGCTTGTATACAAGCCTGACAATGTTGGGGGCATGCTTATAATGAGACGATGGATGGTGTCTTGGGTGATCTCCTCCTAGATCTGGACCAGGCTATCACCAAGTTCCTAATCAGGCTGAGTTGCAACCTGGCGGAAACAGATAGACCAAGACATAATGTCCTAGGGGAGTTCTACTGCAGGTCCCTCCACCCTGTCCTCAAGGCCCACATGTTTTGAAGAAATCCACAGAAACAGATTTTATTTTTAGTTTCTTGCAAAAAAAAAAAAAAAAAATATGTACAATTGGTGGGCCTTGAGGACAGAATTGGGGAAACTTGTTCTATTGGATTTAGATCAGATGAGCATATGGGGACATTCAATGGTATTAGTTCCTTCAGCCTCCAAAAAGTGCTTGCAAACTCTTGCCACTTCATCCTCCAGAAAGTGCCTGCATACCCTCACCAAATTATGCCAGGCATTGTCATGCACCAGGAGGAACCTAGGACTCGCTGCACCAGAGTAGGGTTTGACAGTGAGTCCAAAAATGTAATCCCGATACCTAGTGACAATTAAGGCACCATTGTCCAGCATGTAAAGGTCTGTGCATTCCTCCATGGATATGCCTCTGTAGACCATCACTGACCTAACACCAAACCGGTCATGCTGAATAATGTTGTTACAGGCAGCACATTGTTCTGCATGGCTTCTCCAGACCCTTTCACATCTGTCACGTGTTCAGGTTGAACCTGCTCTCATCTGTGAAAAGCACTGGGTAGCAGCGGTGACTGCAATGGTGACTCCAGCCAGAGTTTGCCTATCGTATAGCCTAACTCTGGGTAGTAGCGGGGACTAAGGCTAACGGCAGTGCTTCGGTAATGGGTGCTCTGCTACAGGATAGCCAAGCGCCTTATGGCTCCAGCGATTTGCTTTTTGGGAATGGGCGCTCAGCTATAGTATAGCTGCGCACCAGAAGATTAGTTTGGGTGTTGGAGGTTTGGCCACAGAGGATACCAATTCTTAGGTTATAGTGTATATACAGCATTTCCCACACACACTGTTTTTTGTGGGATATTCATTTTGTATTCTGAGTAAAAGTAAATATTGTCTAAAGCCCAAAAGTCTTTTGTACATGTGTTGATCACAGGTATTAGCAAGAAGTTGATTTTCTCAGTACCCTTTTTGTTACCACATCCACAAAATATATTACAAATGCTATGGAACATTTTCACCTCCTTCTTAGTCATCACTTAATACCAACATGCAATAATACACAGCACTCTTTGTCTAAGTGAAACAAAGATATTTCACACTACCACATATTTTGATTACTGAACCAGAAATGTGGAAGGGGTTGGAGCCAGAGCCATTCAATACTGGTGGTAGCATTCATCTTCTGATGATATGCTTTTGTTAATGTGCACTCATACGTCTGACACCTGAACAGGTTTGCTTTGACTTAACCAGTGGAAAATACTGATGAGCCTGCATTTTACCTGTACATGTAACTCCATTCTGCACAGAGACCAAGCCGGATACAAGAGCCAAAGCTGTCTCCTATTCAAGTATGCTAGTGCAGGGATAGCACTGCTGCATGTTTTACGCTGTGCTCTGCTTCCAATAGTAGATCAGTGACTAGCACAATCTTCTACCATGGATGCTATGTGCAGCAGTATTGGCAAATTATACTGTGTTTGGAGGGCATGCAGTAAGAAATGCAAAAAAGGAGTAGAATGTGAAAACTTTAAATCTTGCCAGTATTCTGCATAGGCATTCTACCAAGCACCTGAATCATACCAGCTTGCATACTGCAGAGTCTACACATTGCTCTCAACTGTCCCATTTTCTTAGGGACAGACCCTCTTTGAGAACCAAATTCCTCTGTCCCTCTCTTTTCATGTGTTCCTAGTTTAAGACTGATGTACACAACTGTGTAAATATGTGTATTTTTCTACTGAAAAAAAGTTTTAAATTGACTCTAAACTTTAATTTCCTTCTTTAACCTTTAAACGAACGCCTCACGCCAATGGGTGTCAGTGGCAGCAGCGCCTGGACCGCCTAACGCCAATTAGCGTCAAGTCCTGGGGCGCGGATTTTCAGGAGATCACGCGCGCCGATGCATCAGTCGATCGCCACTAGGAGACTGTTAGACGGCGAAACTGTTCGCCCTCTAATAACACTGTACAGCGCTGCGATCTACGGAAGCACTGTACTGGGGACAGCTGTGTGACACGGCTGGTCCCCTGGGGGAGACAGGAGCGATCCGCTGTCCTAGGCTGAAGCCTACGACAACCAATCGCTCCTCATAGGCTGGCAGCGGGAGGGAAGGAGGGAGGATTTTAAAAATTATAATGAAATGCCAATATTTATTAAAAAATAAACATCCTGGGATTGATCACAGCACACCAACAGAAAGCTCTGTTGGGTGGGGTTACCCGCCGAGTGGGTGGGCCCCGCCAAGTCTATGATGTTTAGAAGGGCCCAATATGCAGCTCAAAGATGTAAGAGGTATTATTATGAATATGGAGACAAAGCGGGTAAATCATTAGCAAGAGCCCTGAGGGAACAACAGAGAGCAAATTACATACCGTACATATGTGACTCTATGGGGATGAAACATCACTCTAGTGAAGCACAGGCAAAAGTGTTTAAAGGGTTTTATGAAACTTTATATAATCTAAAAACAGAAAAGATTAAAGAAGAAGAAATGATACGCTATTTAGAAAAGTCGGGTTTGGGGAAAATATCAAAGGAAGACATAGATAGAATGGAAACACCAATAACTTTAAGGGAATTAAAGGGAACCAGAGGCCCCAGAAAAAAGATTTTATACATACCTGGGGCTTCCTCTAGCCCCATAAGCCTGGATCGCTCCCACGCCGCCCTCCTCCGCTTCCTGTATCCGGCGGTACCAAGTCCTGTAGTTTCGGCCAGTCGGTGGCAGCACGCGGCCAATTGTTCGCATCACAGGGGCTCCCTGCATACTTTTACGCGTGCGGCTGCATACTGCGCAGCCGCACGCGTAAGGGTATGGAGGGAGCCCCTGCTCAAGCGTACAATTGGACGCGTCTGCCGGAAGTGACGGGACCCGGTACCGGTGGATCCAGGAAGCGGAGGATGGCGGCGTGGGAGCGATCCAGGCTCATGGGGCTGGAAGAAGCCCCAGGTATGTATAAAATCTTTTTTCTTTTTATTACTATGGCGTCTCTGGTTCCCTTTAAGAACTGCAATAAAGGGCATGGCCATTGGGAAGGCGCCTGGCCCCGATGGGTTCACACTGGAGTATTATAAACAATACTTATCAGAACTGGAAAATCATTGGGTCATAACATTGAATTAATTGATTGAGGGGGAGGAGGAAAGAAATAGATGGGGAAGAGAAACCCTGGAGTTACATATAGCGGTGATACATAAGCAGGGCAAGGATCCATCCATGTGTGCAAATTACAGGCCGATATCATTACTCAATGTTGACTTAAAGGTATATGCAAAAATATTGTCAAATCGGATGACCCCATGGTTGGGTAGTGGTATTCATATAGATCAAGTGGGATTTGTTCCTGAGCGAGAGGCCCGAGATAATACTATAAGGACGATAGATGTGGTGCAGTGGGCTGGGGCCTCGGTCGACCCTGTCATGCTGTTATCCACAGATGCGGAGAAGGCATTTGACAGGGTCGACTGGGGTTTCATGAGAAAGGTATTACAACATATTGGTCTGGGAGGGAATATGGAGGCATGGATCCTTGTCCTGTATAGAGGGGTAACAGCTAGAGTTAAGGTCAATGGGACCCTATCGGAACCACTGACAATACAGAATGGAGTACGCCAAGGATGCCCATTGTCACCGATGATATTTGCTCTGGTCCTCGAACCTTTTTTGAATATTATCAGGAATAATCCTGATATCAATGGGGTGAAAATTGGGCAGAGGGAACATCAGGTAGCGGCATTCGCAGATAATCTGCTTTTTTATTTGAGGGGTCCGCATATATCCCTACCCTGCCTGATGCGGGAGTTTGAGAGGTATGGAAGATTATCAAACTTGAGGATTAATTGGGATTAGTGATGGGCCGAACCTCCGATTCTAGGTTCGCGAACTTCCGCGGAAGGTTCGATTCGCGGAAAAGTTCGCGAACCGCAATAGATTTCAATGGGGAGGCAAACTTTGAAAAGTAGAAAAAATTATGCTGGCCACAAAAGTGATGGAAAAGATGTTTCAAGGGGTCTAACACCTGGAGGGGGGCATGGCGGAGTGGGATACATGCCAAAAGTCCCAGGGAAAAATCTGGATGTGACGCAAAACAGGGCAGAAATCACATTGAATGCTAAATTGCAGGCCTAACGTGCTTTAAAACATCTTGCATGTGTATACATCAATCAGGTAGTGTAATTAGAGTACTGCTTCACACTGATGCACCAAACTGTGTAACGCACCGCAAGTTACCAGCTGTTTGTGTAGTGACGGCCATGCTGGACTACTGCGCAACATGGCGAGATTGCTCTTCCTCACTCAGTGATGTCAGGTAATGTGTGACTGCCTTCTCAACTTTCCATGGCATTGTTAAAAAGCTTACGTTTTGTTTTTAAATTACATTTTCTACTTGCTGTGTACTTGTTCAGTACCGCTACAATGAGAATCCTATGGAGGCGGGCAAGTCTGGCATTGTGACCCCGGGTAACGGCCGGGGAATGAGGGTTTGAATCCGGTGTGGAGCCTGAGCAACGGCTACCACTACACATCCAAGGAGGGCAGCAGGCAGGCATGCACACCCGCCCCGAGATAGTGACCAAAAATAACAATACAGGAAGACTATCGAGGGCTTGCTGTATTTGAAATGAATGTACTTTAAATCCTTTAACGAAAACCAGTTATGGCGGGCAGGGATGACACCACATTCCTTTCACGAGAATCATATGGAGGCGGGCAAGTCTGCCATTTGTGACCCCGGGTAATGGCCGGGGAATGAGGGATGGAATCCGGTGTGGAGCCTGAGCAACGGCTACCACTACACATCCAAGGAGGGCAGCAGGCAGGCATGCACACCCGCCCCGAGATAGTGACCAAAAATAACAATACAGGAAGACTATCGAGAGCTTGCTGTATTTGAAATGAATGTACTTTAAATCCTTTAACGAGAACCAGTTATGGCGGGCAAAGATGACACCACATTCCTTTCACGAGAATCATATGGAGGCGGGCAAGTCTGCCATTTGTGACCCCGGGTAATGGCCGGGGAATGAGGGATGGAATCCGGTGTGAAGCCTGAGCAACGGCTACCACTACACATCCAAGGAGGGCAGCAGGCAGGCATGCACACCCGCCCCGAGGTAGTGACCAAAAATAACAATACAGGAGGAGGACTTTCGAGGCCCTGCTGTGTATTTGAATTAATGTACTTTAAATCCTTTAACGAGAACCAGTTATGGCGGGTAAAGATGACACCACATTCCTTTCACGAGAATCATATGGAGGCGGGCAAGTCTGCCATTTGTGACCCCGGGTAATGGCCGGGGAATGAGGGATGGAATCCGGTGTGGAGCCTGAGCAACGGCTACCACTACACAGGCAAGGAGGGCAGCAGGCAGGCATGCACGCCCGCCCCGAGGTAGTGACCAAAAATAACAATACAGGACTCAGGAGGACTTTTGAGGCCCTAATTGTAATGAATCAACTTTAAATCCTTTAACGGGAATCTGTTATGGAGGGCAAGTCTGCCATTGTCACCACGGGTAATGGGCGGGGAATGAAGGTTGGATTGCGGCCCGAAGTGGGAGCCTGCTGAGACCCATGCTGTAGCTGCCCTGACCGTGCTTTGCAGACCAGGCATCTGTGGTCAGATGGACCCTTGACCCAGCGGAAGACAAACCAAGTCGAAAGCATTTGCCAAGAATGTTTTATGGAGGGCAAGTTTTTTGCCATTTTTTTCAATTGTTTGAAACTGTAGATGGTTGTATTTTTAAATTGTTTGAAACTGTAGATGGTTGTATTTTGAAATTGTTTGAAACTGTAGATGGTTGTATTTTGAAATTGTTTTAAAATGTAGATGGTTGTATTTTTAAATTGTTTGAAACTGTAGATGGTTGTATTGCGTTCCGGAGTTGGAGCCTCCACACATCCAGGCAAGGAGGGCAGCAGGAAGGCATGCATGCCCTCCCCGAGGTAGTGACCAAAAATAACAATACAGGACTCAGGAGGACTTTTGAGGCCCTAATTGTAATGAATCAACTTTAAATCCTTTAACGGGAATCCGTTATGGAGGGCAAGTCTGCCATCCATTGAAGTGCAAGCTCTGCACTGACTGCCAGGTATAATACAATGTGCAGTCACAGATGCAGTGAAAGGTATGCAGTGACTGCAAACAGCCGTTTGTGTAGTGACAGCCGTGCTGGACTGGTGCGCACCATGACGAGAGTGCAGGTGATGGTGGCTTTTCAGCCCATATGGTCGCCCGGCTGATGTAGCTGAATGACAGAACAGTGACTGTCCAGCTGATCAAATTTGGTCTGACCACAATGATACAACGACCTTATTATCTTTGGTGTGCCACCCCCACCCGAGACACTCATATAGCCGGCGGTCATTGCTTCATTGTGATACGCAAGCCCCTTTGCCGCGGCAAGGTAATGATCACGAAGGGGGATGGGCACATGTACATGCCTTTTGTTTTTTTGTTGCAGCCGCCTGCAGTTCAGCCAGAAAAATTAGGCAGGCATGTGCACGCCCCAGAAAAATTAGTATAGCTTAAAAAATTCTGGAATCCGCCTAAATTCTGGAATCCGCAACCAGTAGAGCAAGGATTCATCCTCGCTGCTCGCAGTTGCAGTGTGTACATCCACACTTAAGGCCAGGCGTCTCACCGGCAAGTTGTTTTTCCGCTAAATGTCCGCAAAGTGTGCCATAGCCGTATAAGACCGCCTGAAATGCCCACAAAACTTCCTGGTCTGCTTCAGGACGTCCTCTAAGCCTGGGTACTTTGAGACAAATCTTTGCACGACCAGATTCAGCACATGTGCCATGCAGGGTACATGTGTCAGCTTTCCCAAATTCAAAGCGGAAAGGAGATTGCTGCCATTGTCACACACCACGTTGCCGATCTCCAGCTGGTGCGGGGTCAGCCTTTGCTCCACCTGTTTGTTAAGAGCAGCCAGGAGAGCTGCTCCAGTGTGACACTCCGCTTTGAGGCAAGACATGTCTAAAATTGCGTGACACCGTCGTACCTGGCATGCAGCGTAGGCTCTGGGGAGATGGGGCTGTGTAGCTGGAGAGGAAGAGGAGATGGCAGCACCGCTAGAGTTCAACTGCCACTCAGCCAAGGAGGAGGAGGAGGTTGACAGCGAAGAGGCTGTAGCTGGAGGAGAAGGAGAGGAGGTGGCAGGAGGCCTGCCTGCAAGCCGTGGAGGTGTGACAAGTCGGTCCGCTGCGCAGCCACGTACTCCCTGCTTGCTGCCATCGGTCACCAGGTTGACCCAATGGGCTGTGTACGTAATGTAGCGGCCCTGCCCGTGCTTGGCAGACCAGGCATCCGTGGTCAGGTGGACCCTTGACCCAATGCTCTTCGCAATAGATGACACCACTTGCCTCTGAACTGCACGGTACAGTTTGGGTATGGCCTTTCGTGAAAAATAAGTGCGGCCTGTTATCTTCCACTGCAGTGTCCCAATGGCCACAAATTTACGGAAAGCCTCTGACTCCACCAGCTTGTATGGTAATAGCTGGCGAGCTAATAGTTCCGCCACACCAGCTGTCAGACGCCGGGCAAGAGGGTGACTGGCCGAAATTGGCTTCTTCCGCTTAAAGACTTCCTTCACGGACACCTGGCTACTACTGTGGGCAGAGGAGCAGGAACCGCTCAAGGGCAGAGGCGGTGTGAAGGAGGGTGGCTGTGAAGGTTCAAGGGAGAAAGCGGATGAAGACGATGCACCTGAAGGAGGAAGGGGAGAAGGAGGGTGGCTTGTCTTTTGAGGGGTGCTGCTTTTCCTCAGGTGTTATTCCCATAGCTGTTTGTGCCTTTTCTCCAGGTGCCTTCGTAAGGCACTTGTCCCTACGTGAGTGTTGGCCTTTCCACGGCTCAATTTTTGGAGGCAGAGAGAACAGATGGCTTTGCTCCTATCTGAGGCACACACGTTAAAATATTTCCAAACCGCTGAGCCCCCCTGGGGTGATGGCACTATGGTGGCATCAACAGCTGACCTTGAAGGGCATGTTGGCTGGCTGGCCATAGCTGGCGATACATGGCGCCGGACACTGCCCCCAGCTGTTTCTGAGGACGAGCTCCCTCTGCTTCTATCATGGAGTCGTCTCCTCCTACTCCTCTCTGGCTCCCCCTCTGAACTGTCCCCCTGGTCATCTCCTCTATTGGGAACATACGTGGCATTCGTATAATCATCATCATAATCCTCCTGCCCAGCTTCGCTTTCCTCAGACAACTCCACAACTGCACCAACTTCAGGTGGTTCATCATGCCCCTCCTCACGCGTTACGTCCATACTATCGCCACCTAACTCAGACGTATGAGGTGGTGTACCTGTGCCTTCTTCTTGTTGTTGCAGTAGTGGCTGTGAATCAGTGATTTCACCACCACCACCAAATAACTCCTGCGAAGTGTCAAATGCAGCGCATGTGGTGCTTGTTGTAGCGCTGGTGGCTGCGGGAGATGAGGTGTTCTGTGTTAAATACTCAAGCACGTCCTCACAATTTTGGGAAGTGATGGCACGTGCCTTCTTCTGAGCACTGTACTTTGAGCCAGGTCCGCACGAAATCACAGCAACACCACCTCACACAGACCTGCCAGTGCCAGGTGGCCTTCCTCTGGGTCTGCCTCTAACTCTTCCTCTACCTGGTTTGTCCATTTTGTCCATTTCGGGGGGAAGCTAGTGTCACGACCATTTCCTCTGTTCTCCTGCTGGTGGCAGCACTTGCATGAACTGTTATGGACATCCGCTGTCCACCAGCAGATGGCCCCCTTCCAGTCTTTGGACAGTTGCTGCAGTTCTTCAGTTCACCTGCGGGTGTTACATTGAGTTCCATGGAATATGCAGATCAAGTCACCTGACAGATTGGACTGCCTATTTAAGGCCAGGTTGTGCTTCAATCTGGTGCCAGATTATTGAGTTCTTGTGTTGCTGATATCTGGACACCTCCTGTACCTGTTACCTGTTCTGATCTGTTCATCTGATTTTCCTGGTTTGACTCTGCTATGCTTTATGACCTTGCTACTTGCTTGCTGATTCTGTACCACGTATCCCTGTATATTGCTGTATATATTTGTGCTCATTGTTCACCTGTTTATAGTTAGTCAGTTAGGATTGTTATTGCTGGTGTTGCGGTGTGGGGCTTGCTGGGATTTGTGGTTCCGCTCATGTGTGCAGTGTTTCATTTGTAAATAGTGCACTAACCTTAAATAAACAATTATTATTTCACTTTACCCATGTCTGGTCTTCAGTACATTACTGCAAACGTGGTTATCTGCTTGTCTGTGCAGACTTCAGCAATCTGTCTGCACAGTCCGTGACATAATAATCTGGCCTAAAAAAAAGTAACCACTGCAGTTGTACTGACAATCAAAATCTGTTTCTGGATTCAGAAATGACTCCCCCTGAATTGTATTATTATGTTCTGCTGGCTGAGGAGGATACTAATTACTGTCATGAATATTTTTCAGACTGTTCTAAGGAATACTTGTTACAGCTTACTTAGCTGGTACATGAGTATACTAGGCTAGGTGAGTTTGCAGACCAGGAGGTGCAAGCGCTTCTAAAAATATTAAATGGCCTATTACAGCCTGTTAGGAATCAGTTTAAACCTTATCCAGTTTTTGATGTTTATCAAGTTAATCATCTGTGTGATTATTTAAAAAGGGATAGAAAAGGCTTCTTTGAATACTATGCTAAAAAAGATAGAGAATATGTCACTTCTTGTATACATTCAGTTCAATCTTTAATTGATTATGGGTTTTGCAAAAGTAAATTAGCTTCTATCCTAATCTGCACCTGGCAGGAAATCTTGTCTACCTGCGTCCTTCCTCCTCCCATTTCCATTCATTCTCTGTCTAGCTCTGCCTATGTCCAAAGCTCACAGCACTCAATGGCTAAAAATACACTGCTCTGTACTCCAATTAGGGCAGCAAATTCTGACCAAAAGCCTGTTCCAGTTTCTAATGGTGGCCACTAATGATCCAATCTTTTTCATCCAATCTTACCAAATCTATGTAGTAGACGAGTAAACTGATGGAATATATTAATTGGATACTATAGGCAGTTCCCCTATATTAGATAGAAATGGTAAGATTGGATGAAAAAGATTGGATCATTAGTGGCCACCTTTAGACTGTTAAGAAAGTTAAACCCAAACGGAAATATTTTCCTACAACTACCATTTCTCACTTGCAAACAGTAACCTCCACTCTGCTTTTGCCAGGAGATAATTGCCTGCAGCCTGCAACTAATTATGTCCAACCTGAAGACCAATGCATCTTGCACCAGCCTGCATATCTGAGCACCTTGCTGGCGGATGATTGCATTCTGCACAAGACTGCGGATATTCGCACCCAAGTTGCAGAAAATTGTACTCTGTCCCAGCCTGCTGTCCAGCCTGTGCCCGCAGGAGTCCCAGCCTGCTGTCCAGCCTGTTCCCGCAGAGTCCCAGCCTGCTGTCCAGCCTGTGCCCGCAGAGTCCCAGCCTGCTGTCCAGCCTGTGCCCGCAGAGTCCCAGCCTGCTGTCCAGCCTGTGCCCGCAGAGTCCCAGCCTGCTGTCCAGCCTGTGCCCGCAGAGTCCCAGCCTGCTGTCCAGCCTGTGCCCGCAGAGTCCCAGCCTGCTGTCCAGCCTGTGCCCGCAGAGTCCCAGCCTGCTGTCCAGCCTGTGCCCGCAGAGTCCCAGCCTGCTGTCCAGCCTGTGCCCGCAGAGTCCCAGCCTGCTGTCCAGCCTGTGCCCGCAGAGTCCCAGCCTGCTGTCCAGCCTGTGCCCGCAGAGTCTCAGCCTGCTGTCCAGCCTGTGCCCGCAGAGTCCCAGCCTGCTGTTTTGGAGGTACCCGCAGAGACTTTGCCTGCTGTTTTGGAGGTACCCGCAGAGACTTTGCCTGCTGTTTTGGAGGTACCCGCAGAGACTTTTCCTGCTGTTTTGGAGGTACCCGCAGAGACTTTGCCTGCTGTTTTGGAGGTGCCCGCAGAGACTTTGCCTGCTGTTTTGGAGGTGCCCGCAGAGACTTTGCCTGCTGTTTTGGAGGTGCCCGCAGAGACTTTGCCCGCTGTTTTGGAGGTGCCCGCAGAGACTTTGCCCGCTGTTTTGGAGGTGCCCGCAGAGACTGCCCGATATTTCAGCAGTATCTACAGAGACTCAGCCTGTTGTTCTGCCAGTGCCCACACAGTTTAGGCCTGCATCTGCAGGGTCTCCTCCCACTCCTCAAATAATATTGGGGAGGTTTCTGCCTGCTGTCCAGCCACACATTCATATTTCTCAATCTAGTCTACCAAATTTCCATCTGCGGTTTGATCACACTTGGTCACACTCAAACCAGCTGTTTGAAAAGACTTTGCCACATGTCAGTGTGTTTTACAGCCAGACTCTGCCACATTTCAACAGACCATTCAATCAAACTCTGCCTTTCCTCAGCCTGCCACCCAGACTGACCGTGCCATATCTCAGTCTGCCGATAAACCCCAATTTGCCTGCTACCCAAGGAGACATTCTTTCAGTTCACCCTGTTGCACAGTCAGACTCTGGTTCTCTGCCGCTTGCTATCCAGATAGACTGGGACACTCTGCGGCCTGCTGTTCACCCAGATTGGGCCACTCTGCGGCCTGCTTACCAGCTAGACTGGGCTACTCCGCAGCCTGCTGCCCAGCCAAACCTGGCTTCATCTCACCTCACCACGCCGGTTTCAACATTACAGGCTCCACCTGTTCCTGACCAGACTGCACAAACTCCATCCATTCTTGCCGACCAGCTTGTACAGACTGCAAATGTTCCAGTTCCACCTGCACCAGCTTCTTCAGTTCCAGCTGTTCCAGTGCCTGTTCCAGTTCCACCTGCACCAGCTTCTTCAGTTCCAGCCATTCCAGTTGTTCCAGTTCCTCCTGCATCATCTTCTTCAGTTCCAGTTGTTCCAGTTCCTCCTGCATCATCTTCTTCAGTTCCAGTGCCTGTTCCAGTTCCACGTGCAGCAGCTTCTTCAGTTCCAGCTGTTCCAGTTCCACCTGCAGCAGCTTCTTCAGTTCCAGCTGTTTCAGTTCCACCTGCAGCAGCTTCTTCAGTTCCAGCTGTTCCACCTGCACCAGCTTCTTCAGTTCCAGCTATTCCAGTTCCACCTGCACCAGTTTCTTCAGTTCCAGCTGTTCAAGTGCCTGTTCCAGTTCCATCTGCATGAGCATCTTCAGTTCCTGCTGTTCCAGTTCCACCTGCACCAGCTTCTTCAGTTCCAGCTGTTCAAGTGCCTGTTCCAGTTCCATCTGCACCAGCATCTTCAGTTCCTGCTGTTCCAATTCCACCTGCACCAGCTTCTTCAGTTCCCGCTGTTCAAATGCCTGTTCCAGTTCCATCTGCACCAGCATCTTCAGTTCCAGCTGTTCCAGTTCCACCTGCACCAGCTTCTTCAGTTCCAGTTCTGCCTGAAGCAGCTTCTTCAGTTCCAGCCATTCCAGTTCCTTTTGCATCATCTTCTTTGGTTCCAGTTGTGTCTGTTCCAGTTCCATCTGCACCAACTTCTTTAATTACAGTGGTTCCAGCACCTGTTGAAGTTACATCCGCATCTACACCATTGTTTCTGATCCTGTTCCCATTGTATCCAGTTGTTCATGCTTCCCAGTCTCCATGGTTTCCAGCAGCTGCCATATGTAAGCCTCCTCAGTATTCAACCACTGTTATCCTGCCAACACAAATTTCAAGTACTCATTTTCAGTCATGTCTAATGTCCGCCACCCTTCCCACCCAGCCTAGGTTTTTTCCGCTCATTTCCTTGCCAGCAGTCATGGTGATAGGAGAGTACAAGGTGGGTTCTGGGGACCCTGGTGGAGGGTTAAGGGAAACCATGTGGAGTGTCCGGAGGACACTCCTGAAGGGGGGGATGATGTCACGACCATTTCCTCTCTTCTCCTGCTGGTGGCAGCACTTGCATGAACTGTTATGGACATCCGCTGTCCACCAGCAGATGGCCCTCTTCCAGTCTTTGGACAGTTGCTGCAGTTCTTCAGTTCACCTGCGGGTGTTACATTGAGTTCCATGGAATATGCAGATCAAGTCACCTGACAGATTGGACTGCCTATTTAAGGCCAGGTTGTGCTTCAATCTGGTGCCAGATTATTGAGTTCTTGTGTTGCTGATATCTGGACACCTCCTGTACCTGTTACCTGTTCTGATCTGTTCATCTGATTTTCCTGGTTTGACTCTGCTATGCTTTATGACCTTGCTACTTGCTTGCTGATTCTGTACCACGTATCCCTGTATATTGCTGTATATATTTGTGCTCATTGTTCACCTGTTTATAGTTAGTCAGTTAGGATTGTTATTGCTGGTGTTGCGGTGTGGGGCTTGCTGGGATTTGTGGTTCCGCTCATGTGTGCAGTGTTTCATTTGTAAATAGTGCACTTACCTTAAATAAACAATTATTATTTCACTTTACCCATTTCTGGTCTTCAGTACATTACTGCAAACGTGGTTATCTGCTTGTCTGTGCAGACTTCAGCAATCTGTCTGCACAGCCCGTGACAGCTAGGTATATGCAGTGAGGTGAGTTCACTCAACAGAAAAGGTAGATATGCAGTGAGGTGAGTTCACTCAACCCTGGTAGTTATATATGCAGTGAGGTGAGTTCACTGAACACAAAAGGTAGCTATGTGCAGTGAGGTGAGTTCACTCAACCCAAAGGTAGTTATATATGCAGTGAGGTAAGTTCACTGAACACAACAGGTAGTTAGATGCAGTCAGCTGAGTTCACTCAACACAAAGGTAGTTATATGCAGTGAGGTGATTTCACTCAACAGAAAAGGTAGATATGCAGTGAGGTGAGTTCACTCAACCCAAAGGTAGTTATCAGTGTTGCCAACCGACCGTGCAAGTACGGGCAGTCCGTACTACAGAGAGGGAATTTCCCCTGTCCGTAGTTGTCCGTACTTTGAAATAGGCGTCCGTCTAAAAGTATTGAGCTGGGATATGGTGTGCGCATGTGCACACTGCAGCTTCAGTGCAGGCAGAAAGCCGGGCAGCTCAGTAAGAAGCCCCAGGCTTTTTTTCCTTCTTCCCTCCCGCCCTCCAATCGGAAGTGCTCTTTCTCCTGCTTCTGCCTCTCTCCAGCCAATGAGAGAGAGCCAGACAGAGAAGCAGCTAGGAGAGCGCGTCCCCCTCAACTCCCGTCCAGGAAGATTGTGCACAGAAAGAGTACGGAGGAGTGAGATGTTATTAGTTATGTGTCACATTAGCACCCCTGTGCCCCCCCTCTAGTCCAATCTTTGCTGATATTTCCCACCTAACCGTTACCTATCCCTATTCTGATACTAACCCCTTCTCTACCGATGCCTAACAGTAACCTAAATATTCATATTTTTGTCCTTTGGGACTCACAAATTTGCTTTAATACTTGAAAGCAGGTGTGCTGGACACTGCATGTAGCTTCTGGTGACACTACCCTGGGGCAGCATTGTGTGTGGCGGACTTCTGCAGGGCACCATTGTGTGTGGCGGACTTCTGCAGGGCAGCATTGTGTGTGGCAGACCTCTGCAGGGCAGCATTGTGTGTGGCAGACCTCTGCAGGGCAGCATTGTGTGTGGCGGACCTCTGCAGGGCAGCATTGTGTGTGGCGGACCTCTGCAGGGCAGCATTGTGTGTGGTAGACTTCTGCAGGGCAGAATTGTGTGTGGCAGACTTCTGCAGGGCAGAATTGTGTGTGTGTGTGTGGCAGACCCCTGCAGGGCAGAATTGTGTGTGGCAGACCTCTGCAGGGTAGAATTGTGTGGCAGATCTCTGCAGGGCAGAATTGTGTGTGTGGCAGACCTCTGCAGGGCCGAGTTGTGTGTGGCAGACCTCCGCAGGGCAGTATTGTGTCTGGCAGACTTCTGCAGGGCAGCATTGTGTGTGGCGGACTTCTGCAGAGCAGCATTTTGTGTCAGTTCAGTAGGACTGTTTCACATGAGCTTTATGCAGTAATCACCTGCTTCAGATATGTTCTCTCCTCCCGAAATTAACAAGAATTTTCCTAAAAAGCCCGCTACTGACTCCGCCCCCTGACTCCAATCCCTGTCCGTCCAAACCTTTGGGGTGTCCAGATTTTTTGACCATTTTGTCCAGGAAAAATAAGAAATTGGGTTGGCAACCCTGAACTTCTGTACCACGTATCCCTGTATATTGCTGTATATATTTGTGCTCATTGTTCACCTGTTTATAGTTAGTCAGTTAGGATTGTTATTGCTGGTGTTGCGGTGTGGGGCTTGCTGGGATTTGTGGTTCCGCTCATGTGTGCAGTGTTTCATTTGTAAATAGTGCACTAACCTTAAATAAACAATTATTATTTCACTTTACCCATTTCTGGTCTTCAGTACATTACTGCAAACGTGGTTATCTGCTTGTCTGTGCAGACTTCAGCAATCTGTCTGCACAGCCCGTGACAGCTAGGTATATGGAGTGAGGTGAGTTCACTCAACAGAAAAGGTAGATATGCAGTGAGGTGAGTTCACTCAACCCTGGTAGTTATATATGCAGTGAGGTGAGTTCACTGAACACAAAAGGTAGCTATGTGCAGTGAGGTGAGTTCACTCAACCCAAAGGTAGTTATATATGCAGTGAGGTAAGTTCACTGAACACAACAGGTAGTTAGATGCAGTCAGCTGAGTTCACTCAACACAAAGGTAGTTATATGCAGTGAGGTGATTTCACTCAACAGAAAAGGTAGATATGCAGTGAGGGGAGTTCACTCAACCCAAAGGTAGTTATCAGTGTTGCCAACCGACCGTGCAAGTACGGGCAGTCCGTACTACAGAGAGGGAATTTCCCCTGTCCGTAGTTGTCCGTACTTTGAAATAGGTGTGTGGCAGACCTCTGCAGGGCAGCATTGTGTGTGGCAGACCTCTGCAGGGCAGCATTGTGTGTGGCGGACCTCTGCAGGGCAGCATTGTGTGTGGTAGACTTCTGCAGGGCAGAATTGTGTGTGGCAGACTTCTGCAGGGCAGAATTGTGTGTGTGTGTGTGTGGCAGACCCCTGCAGGGCAGAATTGTGTGTGGCAGACCTCTGCAGGGCAGAATTGTGTGGCAGATCTCTGCAGGGCAGAATTGTGTGTGTGGCAGACCTCTGCAGGGCCGAGTTGTGTGTGGCAGACCTCCGCAGGGCAGTATTGTGTCTGGCAGACTTCTGCAGGGCAGCATTGTGTGTGGCGGACTTCTGCAGAGCAGCATTTTGTGTCAGTTCAGTAGGACTGTTTCACATGAGCTTTATGCAGTAATCACCTGCTTCAGATATGTTCTCTCCTCCCGAAATTAACAAGAATTTTCCTAAAAAGCCCGCTACTGACTCCGCCCCCTGACTCCAATCCCTGTCCGTCCAAACCTTTGGGGTGTCCAGATTTTTTGACCATTTTGTCCAGGAAAAATAAGAAATTGGGTTGGCAACCCTGGTAGTTATATATGCAGTGAGGTGAGTTCACTGAACACAAAAGGTAGCTATGTGCAGTGAGGTGAGTTCACTCAACCCAAAGGTAGTTATATATGCAGTGAGGTGAGTTCACTGAACACAACAGGTAGTTAGATGCAGTCAGCGGAGTTCACTCAACACAAAGGTAGTTATATGCAGTGAGGTGAGTTCACTCAACAGAAAAGGTAGATTTGTGCAGCGAGGTGGGTTCACTCAACACAAATGTAGGTGTATGCAGTGATGAGGTGGGTTAACTAAACACAACAGGTACTAGTAGTAGGTAAATGCAGTACTGGGTGGGTAGTACAATCTGCAGCTCCCTGTCACACACACAGGTAGTCACTGAATGTGCTGCTGAATGCTGGTGGGCTGCTGGCAGTGGGACACACACATTATGAATTAGCAATGCTGTCTAAGCAACACAAGTGTCTCACACACACACACAGGTAGTCACTGAATGTGCTGCTGCTGCTGCTGGCAGTGGGACACACAGTATGAATTAGCAATGCTGTCTAAACAACACAAGTGTAAGTTTCAAAGACAGAAAAAAAATGTATCACACGAGCAGGATGAGCTCTGAAAAGAGCTGTTCTGGGGCGCTATTATAGCAATAAGACTCAGCTAGGAGCAAGCTAAGAAGGCAAGAGCCTGACTAATCTGTCCCTAGGAGAACAAGTCTGCAGCAGCTGTCCCTAGTCTGTCTCTAGCAGGCACATGAGTGAGGCTAATGGCCGCCGGAGCCTGCCTTATATAAGTGGGGGTGGGGCTCCAGGGCTTAGTATAGCCGGATTGGCTACAATGCGCCTGCTGACTGTGATGCAGAGGGTCAAAGTTGACCCTCATAGAGCATTATGGGGCGAATCGAACTTCCGGGAAAGTTCGCCGGCGAAGGCGAACCACCCGAGGTTCGCCTGGAACCGTTCGCCGGCGAACCATTCAGCCCACCTCTAATTGGGATAAATGCCAGGCCATGGGAATTAAAATAGCACCTAAAGAAGTAGATAATATAAAAGCCAATTACCCATTTAGGTGGGAGGGGGAGGCCCTTACATACTTGGGGATTAAAATAACGGTGGATATTCAAAAAATGTACCAATTAAATTATTGTTCTCTGCTGTCTACCCTTAAGAGAGATCTCCTTAAATGGAGTAAGCTTAATCTTACAATGTTGGGCCGAATTAACACACTAAAAATGAATGCTATGCCTAGGTTTCTATATGTATGCCAGACAGTACCTATCCCTGTGCCTATGAGTTTTTTTTAAAGAATTGAGAAGGGAATTTGGGAGGTTTATTTGGAAAAACAAGCCCCCTAGATTGAAATTCTCAATAATGATCCAAAGTAGAGCAACGGGAGGATTGGCAGTGCCAGACCCATACCTGTATTATAGTGCAGCAGTTTTAACTAGAGCTATTGATTGGCATAGTAGTGGTGGAACGAAAATGTGGGTAGAGATAGAACAAAATATGGCTGAATATCCATTAAATAATATAATATGGTACCTTTCTAGGTACAGATGTTCACACCCAGCCAGTGTTTTGGTGAATCATTCAATAACAATATACAATAGATTCAAAGAAAAGCAGCAATTGTCACCTAGTCCCTCCCCGCTTATGCCAATATTAGATAATCCCGCCTTTGAACCCGGTTGCAGAAAGAATATAAAGGAGGAGGCAAGTGTTCAAATAGAGATTAGGGCCGGTGCACTACTAAACGGGAAGAATTGGAAAACACTAAATGAAATCAGAGAGGAGTTCCAAGATCTGAGACTGGATTGGTGGAGACTAATGCAGTACCATCATTTTGTTCTGACCCAGGGGAAAAAAGAGGAATTCTGTAGAGAGTTAACTAAATTTGAAAAAATATGTGCTATGAAACAAAGACCCAAAAAAGTTTTGACTATGATACATGGGGAATTGGTGAACAGGGAGGACCAGATAATCCATTATAGAGAAAAATGGCAGGAGGATCTAGAATATACATTCACGGATATACAATGGGGAAGAATAATAGAAAGCTCATACAAAACTTCAATATCAGCAAGGATACAAGAATCCGGCTTTAAGATCCTTACAAGATGGCAGTGGCGTACCTAGGGCATTTGACACCCGGTGCTGGGTATTATAAGACCCCCCCCCCCCCCCCCCCCCAAAAAAGGTGAAGGGGCAAAAAATGGGAGGCGCTATAACATGCGGCGCGCGAAGCGCGCCGCGGCAAAAAAATGGGCGTGGCCATGATCGGATGAGGGCGGAGCTAACTGTAATTTGACGTGAACCCGGGTGAAAATACACGTAATGTGTGCAGATTTGCCCAGAGAATACGTTCAATCATGTCTGCAGATTTGCCCAGAGAATACGTTCAATCATGTCTGCAGATTTGCCCAGAGAATACGTTCAATCATGTCGGCAGATTTGCCCAGAAAATACATGCAATCATGTCGGCAGATTTGCCCAGAGAATACGTTCAATCATGTCGGCAGATTTGCCCAGAGAATACGTTCAATCATGTCGGCAGATTTGCCCAGAGAATACGTTCAATCATGTCGGCAGATTTGCCCAGAGAATACGTTCAATCATGTCGGCAGATTTGCCCAGAGAATACGTTCAATCATGTCGGCAGATTTTCCCAGAGAATACGTTCAATCATGTCTGCAGATTTGCCCAGAAAATACATGCAATCATGTCGGCAGATTTGCCCAGAAAATACATGCAATCATGTCGGCAGATTTGCCCAGAAAATGCATGCAATCATGTCGGCAGATTTGCCCAGAGAATACGTTCAATCATGTCGGCAGATTTGCCCAGAGAATACGTTCAATCATGTCGGCAGATTTTCCCAGAGAATACGTTCAATCATGTCGGCAGATTTTCCCAGAGAATACGTTCAATCATGTCTGCAGATTTGCCCAGAAAATACATGCAATCATGTCGTCAGATTTGCCCAGAAAATACATGCAATCATGTCGGCAGATTTGCCCAGAGAATACGTTCAATCATGTCGGCAGATTTGCCCAGAAAATACATGCAATCGTGTGGCAGACCTGTCCAGAAAACACTTCAATCGTGTAGCAGACCTGGCCAGAACATAAATGCTACCCCTGGCTGCTAATATAAATTAAAAAGAAAAAAAAAACCATTTACTCACCTGCAGCAGAGCTCCTGTTCCGGCCTCCGTCCAGTGCGCAGCTCCCATGATCCTCTGCAGCCAGCAACTCCCAAAGTCTCCAGAGCAGGGCTTCGGACATTTTACTATAGCCCTGCTCTGCCGCTGCGGTGAACTGATACGGCGTCTATTAGATGCCGAAAGTCAGTTCACGCTGGGGGGTGCTTGGAGAATTTTAAGGGGTGCTTCAGCACCCTAAGCACACCCCCCCCCCCCCCCCGCCACTGCCCCCAGTATAGGTAGCTAGCAGTTGCCCCCAGTATAGGTAGCTAGTTGCCCCCAGTGAAGGTAGTATAGTTGCCCCAATATAGCTAGTATAGTTGCCCCCAGGATAGGCAGCATAGCTGCTGCCCCCAATGTAGGTAGTGTTGCTGCCCCCAGTGTAGTTTGTATAGTGGCCCCCGTAGAGCTTCCCTCCAGTATAGCTAGTATAGTGGCCCCCATAGTTGCCCCAGTATAGCTAGTATAGTGGCCCACAGTTTAGATAGTATAGTTGCCTCCATTGTAGCTGGTATGGTGCCCCCCCCCCCCAGTATAGGTAATATAGTGGCCCCCATAGATGCCCCCAGTGTAGCTAGTATAGTGCCCTGTGCCCCCCCCCCCCCCCCCCGTTTAGCTGCCTCCAGTATAGTGGCCCCCAGCTGCCAGCTAGTATAGTGGCCCCCAGTTTAGGTAGTATAGTTCCCCCCCTCCCCCCCCCGTGTAGCTAGAAGGAGGGGTGACAGCAGGGATAGCGGCGGGGAGGGGGAAATATCCCCCCCTCCCTCACCTGGGTCCCCTCCTTCTGCCTCTCTTCTCCCCCAAAAATGCGGGCAGCGGGCCGGTGGCAGTGGGCAGCGAGCAGGCGAGCGCGGAGTATACTCACGTTACTTCCGCGTATCAGCCTGGAACGCTGCGTCGCCGTCACGTGCCTCTACTGCGCCTCCAATGATTGGAGGCGCAGAAGAGGCACGTGACGGTGACGCAGCGTTCCAGGCTGATACGCGGAAGTAACGTGAGTATACTCCGCGCTCGCCTGCTCGCTGCCCACTGCCACCGGCCCGCTGCCCGCATTTTTGGGGGGAGAAGAGAGGCAGAAGGAGGGGACCCAGGTGAGGGAGGGGGGGATATTTCCCCCTCCCCGCCGCTATCCCTGCTGTCACCCCTCCTCCTAGCGCTGCTCTTCCCCTCCTTAGTCAGGTGTAGGGGGGTCGTGGCGACACCCCCCTGGCTGACTGGTACCCGGTGCGCCCCGCCCCCCTGCGCCCTTAGGTAGGAACGCCACTGCAAGATGGTATATGACTCCGGTCAGGCTGGGAGGGATATATGCGGACTCAGATAGGAGATGCTGGAGATGTCAGTTTGAGGAGGGAACATTTATGCATGTTTTTTTGGAGCTGCTCAAGGATAAGGGGATTCTGGGTGGAAGTAAAAAAGTACATTGTAGAATTGACAGATCTAATTCCAGGAGATGATCCAGCTTTTTTCCCTGCTACATCATAGTGACTATGGGAGAAAGCAATATAGAAAATCAATATGCCGACACTTTTTAAATGCAGCTAGAATTATCATTGCTAGGCATTGGAAATCGCATCTAGCCCCCCCCTTTAATTGAGTGGTTACGGGAAATACTGTTTGTTCAACGCATGGAAAAGATGATATGTACATTGAAAGGTGAAGAGGAACAATTTAAAGTGAGCTGGGAGAAGTGGGATGAATTTACCAAGACTGCGAAATATAGACAGGTAATGGGAACTGGATAAAGATGGATAAAGGCAATTAAGGGGGAAAACAGACTAAGAGAGGGGACAAACATATAAAACATATGAGAAAAAGATAAAAGAAAAGGAAAAGTCCAGGGGAAGGTACAGGAGGGGGAAAGGGCGAATAGAACAGCAAAATATAAAGAAGACCATGTGGGTGAGAATAAATGGAGAATGAATGTGTAATGGGGGGAAGGAAATGGGTAATTTGAGGATGTGTAAGGTTAAAAGCCCCCAGGTAAAACCTCTGAGATGGATGATTGCGTTTAGGTTTTGAAGTTTTATGAGCAGAGGCTAAGGAGTGCAGAAGAGAATATGATAATGTATTAACCTATTGAGATATATAATGGAGTTTCGTATGTACATATATGCGATGTATGTAATATCGATAACCTATGCACCCTTTTTGTGCCCAGATGTGTGTTGTGTGTGTGTGTGTATATATATATATATATATATATATATATATATATATATATATATATATATATATATATATATATATAAAATGTGTATGGAAGTTTTATATGGAACGAAAAATTTTCTAATAAAGAATTTGAAAAAAAAGAAAGCTCTGTTGGTGGGAAAAAAAAGGAGGGGGGGGGGGGGGTGTGTGGAATCACTTGTGTGCTGAGTTGTATGGCCCTGCAGCGAGGCCTTAAAGCTGCAGTGGCCTATTTAGTAAAAAATACTCTAGTCACTACGGGGGTGTAAGGCCAGGGTCCTCCAGTGGTTAAACAAATGTATTTCTTTAAAATGTTTTTCAAATGTTATGAAATACAACTAATAATGATAAGGACAAGTGGGGTTTGAATGATAAAACTACATATTCTGCTTATGAATTCCTTGATTTGCGTGACAAGGGGTGTTGTGGGCGTGGCTAGAGTTATGGCAGGGGCCCTCTTCTTAATTCAAAAAGTTGGGAGGTATGCCTACAGTACATAATACCAGTGCGCTGCCTAAGCATATCGTAGAGAGCCTAAATCCTACCAGCTTACTGTCTAGGCATTCTGCATTGTTCCTACAATGTGCCAGCTCATACCTCCCAACTTTTGGTGCTAGGAAAAAAGGTCACTAAAACACGTCCCTACCACAGCTGTAGCCAAATTTATAGGCAGTATGCCACTGCAAATGTACACACACCTAGCAGTGATGTGCACCCTCTCCTTGAATACAAAATAAGGCCCCAGGACCAGGTACCATACCGACATATGTTATAACTAGACATTTTACACAGTAACCACTTCTAGCAAAAATATATCACTACACAATAATTATGAAGCATGACAACCCCCTCCCCCCCAACACACACACACATATAGACAAAACATATTCTGCATCACACACCCCATAAAACATAGTTCACACAGAAAAAGCAGGGGTTCACCCTAAATATAGTTAGGGGAGTACCACTTAAACCTCCAAACATAATGCCCTCCGTACTTAAGCCCAACTTCATAGTGATCTCTATGCTGTGCTGTTTACAGTTTTCCCTGATGTTACAGCAGTCTCCCATTACACTATTTCCCGATAGTCTAGTGCCCCCCCCCCCCCCCTTCACTCTTCCTTCGCGGGCCACTGTACGCACACTAGATTCTCAGCAGAGACAGTCATTACCAGTCATCTTGCCGTAGTGTAATCTAGGGTGTACACGTAGTTTAAAGCTACATAAAAACACTAGATTAAACTCTGCCAAGAGGGCTGATAACAACTGTCTCTGCTGAGGATTTAGCATGTGTGCAGTGGCCCCCCATCCCCCTTGGCACATCAATGTGATCCACCTAGTGGACCGATTTGGTTGGGAGTATTGTTCTCCACACTTACCTTGCCCGCTTTGTGATACACCTCACCCTTGCATAGAACAGAATGTGTCCTTAGTCTGGAGGATAGCGGCATGTCTTTATAGCATCGGGCCTGCACTGTCACCCAAGGGATTGAGTTACGAGACTTAATGGAGCATCATGTAAGATTGCATTCCCTAGACACAAAACCTTAGACAGAATGATAACATGGGCAGGATCTGCTGCACTTACAGTCAGTGTCATCACACAGCCACAGCCGGGGCTCAGCCCACCCACCGCGGCAAGGTAGACCCTTTTAGAGCGGGACCTACACTTCTCTAAGCTAGGTTACTCCAACCTGATGCTAGTCACCCCAATAGCCCTATTCTATGGGCTTGTATGCCTGTTTGCGAAATGTGTTCCCTACTCTAATCCGCGTACATGACAAAAGGGCGCCTGGAAATTTGGGCATTGGAATCAGCTGCAAGTAGAATATAACTACATTTACTAATATACTGCGGTTTTGCAGTGCTAAATCTGTTAGTAAAATATTGTTAAATATTATCGATATCTGTCTACAGCTAAACCTAACCCTATTCTCATGCAAATCCCCCTCTCTCTGATGCCTAACCTTAACCAACCCCCCCCCCTATGATGCCTAACCCTAACTCCCCCCCTGCTGATGCTTAACCCTTACCACCCCCCAATGCTTAACCCGAGCCCCCCCCCCCCCCCCCTGTGATGCCTAACCTTAAAAGATCTCCCACTGACACTTAACTTTAAAAGACCCCCATTGACAACTTAAAGGGATAATTAAGTCAAAAATAAAAAATGATTTTTACTCACCTGGGGCATCCCTCAGCCCCCTGAAGCTGTATGGTGCCCTCGCAGCCTCGCTCTGATCCTCCTGTCCCCACCGGCGACTACTTCCGGGCTCGGCGACAGCCGCTGACAGGCTGGGACCGCAAGTGATTTTCCGTGTTCCCAGCCGCTATATCATATAGCCGCTCTATGCTGCTATAGCGTATAACATATACGCTATAGCAGTATAGAGGGTGATATAGCGGCTGGGAACGCGGAGAATCACTCGCGTTCCCAGCCTGTCGGCGGCTGTCGCCGAACCCAGAAGTAGCCGATGGCGTGGACAGGAGGATCGGAGCGAGGCTGCGAGGGCACCATACAGCTTCAGGGGGCTGAGGGATGCCCCAGGTGAGTAAAAATCATTTTTTTATTTTTGACTTAAGTATCCCTTTAACTTAAAGCGGACCCAAACGAAACTTTTTTTATTCAAAATATTTAATTGCACCACTCTGACACATACAAAGATAAATAAACACTCCTTCAAGCCTATGAGCATTTCAGTGCATGCTTTTCACGGTTCACCCTTCTCTTTCCATAACTAGGGTTATACAGGTGGCAGCCATTATCAATTCCTCCATTGCCAAACACCACCTACTCCAGCATTTTGCCGGATTCTGTCCCGGCAATATGAAAGGAAGGGAGGGGTTTCTCCAATAAATGTAAAATATTTGATATTTGTCATCATGCAGCTGAAAAAAGGCTGCTATTTATTATTATAATTTAGAAAATAGATTTTATTTCTGAAATCTTGTATTTTATAATTTGGGTCCACTTTAACCTCCCTCCGCCGCAAACCTATACAGGGTCCCAGTGCCCACTATGCAAACTGCGGGAGCCTCCATTGCCCAAATCTCTCCAATAGCTGAAATTACTATAGGTGCCCATATTTCCTGCTTCCCTACTGAACTTCATGCCAAGAGTGCTAAGACAGTGTTGGACAATAATGGTGGACACACAAAATATTGACACGTTGGGCAGAACTTTTTGACATTTTTCAGTTAGGCAGAACTTTTTCATATTTATTTTTCAGTTAGGAGTGTACTGTACCTACTTTTATTACCAGAGGTTTAGACATTAATTGCTGTGTTGAGTTATTTTGAAGGTATCAATAAAATATTTACATAAATATGAGAGGTTTACTCACTTTTTTGAGATATATGTATATATATCTGTTGGTTTGTCAGACATGGAGCCTCTTACTTTAAGTGCTAAGTGCACATTTCTAGTTGTTTTCAATGTATTTGCATTGCTTTTGTATATATTCATATTACTTTGTTAATACTGTATAGCATTGCAACTTATATTTGTATATACTACCCCCCTCCTTAGGAATGATTTGGCAACATCTAGGGTGCTCATTGATGATATACAACTTTACTCTATAATGGACTATTAATGCAATGTGGATTTATTCAATAAAATGTATTCAGTTTTTTTGTCCTTTGTACAGTTATGCATATTTTGGGAATTCCAACCAAGGTTTTGATACAGTATGTCTATGACACGCTTACTTTTCTATGTACCCCCACTAAACCCCATTTTGTGGCTTTCTTCTTCTTACTTTAGTACGTTTCATCTTTCAGGGTAGGTGGTCCCGGCAATGTCTTTAGGATCTTTGACCTAATCAGAATAACATTTTTTGTGTGATTGATCATCTATTTGGCCCCTATCCTAAAGCATTCAGAAAGCTTTATTTTTCAAAATGACCATAACACAGCATGCAAGATAAGGAAGTGCCATGGTAGCTTTTTTTAATCTCTTTGGTGCCCTGTGCCCTGATAGGCTGTGGCAAAAATATTAATATTCATAACATAACTTTATAACAGCATATCCACCCCGCAAGGTAAAACAGCCCTCTATACTGGTATCATAAGAAGGAACGTCATTGTGGTCTAGGACTTTAACAGGTCTAAGTTTGACAGCCTAGATTCACATTAGAGCCACAAAAAGACCCTTCTTGTCACTGGTAAACATTCTGTCCCCCCTGCTAATGCCAATATGCTTTTCTCAGAAAGGAACCTGCTTCCTCTGAGATTACAAAGACCATGAGGCAGAAAACATCTAGGCATACCGTAATTAAAATACATGTAAATCATTGATCATAATATTATCATTTTGGGCATTGAAAACAAAATCTAAAAAGACATCTGTTCCTGTTGAAGGCCTGTCATACAAATTACAAATAACAGCTGCAAACTACAAGTTAATATCAATCATTTACAGAGATCATTGAGATACTGAGTGCTCCTGGAATATTACTAATTCATCTCCAAATCGGACTAATATAGTCTAACAACGCGGCCCCCAAGCTTTACTTACTCTAGATTCAATAAATATTGGTGACTATATATTGGGAAAATGTATATGAAAGCAGTAACAAATAGCCACACAACAATATCTGGGAAATCCATCTTTAGAAAATGTGTAGACCATTTATGGCTAGCAGCCCCAGGTTTACACTATGTTTCAATTGTTAGGTAGTGGTTAGGTCTCTTCTGTGAGGGCATGTCAACATCGATGAAGAGTCCAGTACTGAACAATCTGCGCGCAAACTGTTTTTGGAAACTAATGTCCTCCATTTGCTGCATCTATTTTGAATGCAAGTTGTGTAATCTGCCCGTGTTTTGGGCTCTGCACATCTATGCAGCTGGTCAATTCGGGTGCAGCCTGCGTTTGAAAGCGCTGCCAATTTCTCCTGTTGTACAATAATGCAGGTCTACTTGTGGCTAGCTGCATTCATGGGTATCAGTTTGCATTAAATGTAACTAGATTAGGGTTTGTGCATAGTTTGCATCTGATTTGTATTCAAGGTGTGTTTTTAAGTCCCTAGGGGGCACTGCACACCTCTGTTGGTTTAATTTCAGTTGCAGCCTGATTTGGAGAGCTGCCATTTTTTTTTACTGTTTTTGCAATATATAGGATGGGACAGATGGAAGGCAGCTGGTATTTATAACCAAATCGTTATCAATTACTCGATGTGGGCTCTCTACTTTCGTGGGAAGTTTTTAATCCAATATGAACAGAGATGAGTGGGCAGACAACGCATCCTCATACATCAGCTTCTGCGAGGAATACTGTATACCAACAAAAACCTTCAAACTCTATCCGAATGACAAATCATGGTTCTCTAATAAACTATGGCAACTGCGGAGGTGCAAGGAAATGACGTATACTGTAAGTCTGGCAACCAAGAGGACTACAGGAGGGCAAAAAACATCCTAAACAGAGAACTGAGGGCCACCAAAAAGAACGGCGAGAGCCTCAGTAACTTCTATTGCAGATTTGAAAACCAGGCGGCACCCGCAGGGCCTACAGAGCCTCTTGCCTTCTCTTCTGCCTTAGTTATCCCACATCCAAGCCTACCTCCTCTAGCTGTGAACAAGGACGATGTTCTGAGGCACCTGTTGAGGATAAAAGTGAGGAAAACCTCTGGCCCAGATGGTGTGTCACCAGCCTGCCTGAAAACCTGCGCACGGCAGCTCGCTCCTGTTCGCTCCTCCATCTTCACCAAATCCCTTCAGGGGGGCAAAGTCCCTGCTTGCTTTAAGAGGTCCATCATCATTCCCGTCCCCAAAAAAGAGGGTGACTCTGACCTCAACAACGTCAGACCGTTGGCTCTCACATCTGTTATCATGACAACCTTTGAAAGCATGGTTTTGCCCCTCCTATAAATTATCCACTGAGGCTTTTCAGGACCCATTCCAGTTTGCTTACAGAGCTAACAGGTCCACCGATGACGCCATAAACATCTGCCTGGAGCTCATCAATGAACATCTGGACAGACTAAACTCAGATGCTAGGATCCTCCTAATTGATTTTAGCTCGGCGTTTAAAACCATGAGCCCCCAAATACTTCAAGAGAACCTTGCTGCCCTCGGGGTCCACCCTACTCTACGCCTGTGGATCACTGACTTCCTAAGTAACAGATCTCAGGTTGGCAAGCTGGAAACTATTATCTTGCAACCAAAAAATACCAACACAGGGGCCCCTCAAGGATGTGTACTGTTACCATTCCTATTCTCTCTATATACCAACAACTGCAGATCCACGGCAAACTCTGTCAGAGTTATCAAGTTCGCTGATGACGCTACCATGGTTGGCCTCATCTCCAGAAATGAAATACCACCAGCAGGTTGACAGAATCTGCAACTGGTGTAGGGAGAACGGTCTGGTCCTTCTAAAGTCAGGTGATTGCTGACTTTAGAAGGCACGCTCCTACCCCACCTCCAATCTGCATTGATGGCACAGAAGTTGACGACTGGCACAGAAGTCTGCACGACTCCTGGGCACTACAATCTTCAAGGACTTCACTTGGAAAGCCAACACAACCTCAACCCAGAGAAAAGCCAGGCCATCAGAGTCTATATTTCCTCCTCCAACTGAAGGAGTTCGGTATGGCCCAGGACCTCCTGATGAGCTTCTACTCTACGCCACAATTGAATTAGTCCTCTGGTTCTCCGTCCTGGTCTGGTACGCTGGTCTGGTACGATGGCTCCAGCAACAGATACAAATCAGATACAGATACATCATAAGATCAGCGGAAAGAATCATTGGGACATCACTTCCCTCTCTGCATCAACTGTACAATGCCAGACTGCGCTCCAGAGCTCTGAAGATCACCAGCGATCCCTCACACCCAGGCTTTTGCTTCTTCAGGCGGTTCCCCTTGGGCCGGAGGTTCCAGTCCATCTCCACCAAGACCACAAGAAACAGGAACAACTTCTTCCCCTCAGCTGTCAACTCTTTAAACTCTATGAACTCGGGCATCAGTAGCACGTGATTGCTCTGCTGCACGCTGTACATAACCTATGGTGGAACTCCGTGTTAACGTCAGGCTTGAACTGTTGTTTATATTCCGCACTAGCCCTGTACATACGAAACCCAAATCCGGGCATCAGGGAAGCTCTGTTTGGATTCCGCAGATTCGGAAATCGGTAATACAAGTGCGGATTTTCATAGAAATCGCTGAAAAAGTCAACAACTACAAGGTCTTTTTGAAAGATTTTTTTTCCTCTTGTTTCCACTCTTCTGCTTAACATACCCTAAAAATGTGGTGTTTCTAGAACCTATGGATGCTTTGTTATTAACCTCTCGTCAGCGTCAGCGTAGTCAGCGGCCATTGACTGTAATGTAAAATGCGGAAATGCCGCTGACTTTAGAGGTTAATAGCAAAGCCCCCATAGGTGCTAGTAACACAAGGGGTATATTAAGCAGAAGAGTGGGAACAAGAAGAAAAAATAATTTTTCAAATAGATCATGTAGTTTTTGAGAAAATCGATGTTAAAGTCGGCGGAAATTACCGCAAAAATCTGCATTGGAATGCGGAAATCGGTAGTGGAAAATGGAAACAGTAGCAGTAATCGGCAATGGCGGAATGCGGATTTTCCACGGAAGCGTAAAATGGCAATTCCGACCATCCCTACTGGGCATGACCCAGTTGAGCTTGATTCTGATTTTTTTTTCTGCTACATTCAAATTAGACATTATATTTTGTCTATCATTAGGAATGACCCCGGGTGGAAACTCTCCTTGTTTAAACATGAGTTTCAGTCCAGCCTGGTTAGGCCTGGCCTTATTTCTAGAATATACTCAATAATATGGTATGGTTCTCTCCCTGTTAGCAGTTCCCCAGTGGAAAATGGGTTCCCTTGGCCCTTGCTGTCCATTTCGGAAACAGAAGAATGGGATGTTATTTTAAGGTCTCTTGTATTATTATCATTAAGGAACAGTTTTATAAAATATTCCATGAATGGTATTTAACTTGTATGAAGTTGGCTAGAATTGGTGCCTGGTCCATACCCAAATGCTTCCATTGTGATTGGGAGGAAGCTGGTATGTCACATTGTTGGTGGCTATGCACATCTATTCAACACATTTGGGATGAGTGCTTTTGCCTTTACATTAGATTCTCTGGTTCATAAGAAGACTGAGGTTGCACTTTTCTGTAAACTTTGCCCAGGTTTTATTAAGTTTTTAAACAATTTATATCCCTAGTATGTGCGCTAATAGATGTCTCATTGCTAGACTGTGGAAGGGCTTATTGCCGCCGACAGTGGCAATACTGAATAAAATATGGTGGTTATATCAAATGGTAAAGATATAATTTCCCTTGGCATGTGTTCAACCAGATATGATTGGCTTGGATGTTGCGATTCCCTCTTGACCAACTACCATCCACATAGGCCTTCTCTAGCCTGATCTACGCACTGTATTTGTTTTCCTATGCAAACCTCTGCTATGTTTTCTGTTTATGTCTACTACATCATTTGATTTATGGCTTCCCCTGTTCACCTGCTACTGTGTTTGTCTACCAAACATGCTCTATGTACAATTGGTTTTTGTTTATTCTGTATATTGAAAGTGTACTTGTTCATGACAAAATAATAATAAAAAAAGTAAAAAAATAAAATAAATAAAAAATAACCACACAAGGCTTAATTCCTACCATACATAAATACAATATATAAGCCATCAGACTACCAAAGAAGTAGGTTCAAACATGTAGGGATACCATTTTAACCACTTGACGACCACAGTGATAACCCCCCCCCCCCCCCCCCTCCAACGACCAGGCTCTTTTTTGTTGCGCTGGGCTGTGCAGTTTTCAGCTATGGAGCCCAGTTGTCGGACTCACCTCCTTTTCTTGTCCCTAATGGGACATGCCATCGGAGGGGTCAGATCGCTGCGGCAGTTTGTTTATTTATTTTTTCTTCAGCCTCATCGAGGCTCTCTCTCTCCCCGTCCCTACCCTATCCCCTCTGTGCTCTGAATGGAACAGGACAGTGATCCGTCCTGTTCCACCTCTCATAGGCATCAGCGTTTGAGAGGACGGCGCTCCCCGGCCAATCAGAGGCCGGGGATCGCCGGTCTCGTACAGTGCTGCCGGGGACCGCAGCGCTGTACAGATGTAAACAAAGGGAATTTCTTTCCCCTTTCGTTTACAAACAGCCTGCTAGCCACGATCGGCGGCTAGCAGGCTAATCATGGAACTCCGTTCCTTGAAGTGGCAGGGAACGATCACGCATGCGTGCGGCTGTTCCCTGGGAAACTGTAGCCCCAGGACTTGACGCCAATCAGCGTTAGGCAGCCCTGGGGCTGCCGCCATAACCACGCCCATCGGAATTAGGCGGTCCCCAGGTAGTTAAGTAAACCTTAAGCAGGCCAGGAAAAAAAATAGATATAGTATTTACCTATGTAGAGGGAAGGCTCTGGACCTCATAGAGCCTTCCAGGACCTCTTCTTGGTTCTCCTTGAGAACTCCCTAAGACAAGTAGATGTGCCCGTCTAGTGCTTCTAAAGCCTGATAATTAGTCCCGAAGGTGTGTGGATTCAACAGGGCAGCGCTGAAATAAGGACACGGAGAGTGTACTGTGAAAGTTCTATGAGATCCAGAGCCTTTCCGCTACATGGGTATCTAACCTGAAGTGAGCTTCCTCTATGCCCATATTGTTCAAGGATGTGGCTGCTGTAGAAACTGATGTTCAATTAATAGAAACTGTGAAGATTGGCATATGGCTTGTTATGTACTGTATGTTTCTGGAGGGAACTTTGCCTAATCTGATTTGGAGGTACAACTTGCTAGAGGGATATGCTGAGTAATAATGTTGTTTGTGTTGCTATGCTGCCTAACATGGCCGTTTCTTGGGCAGTGCGAGCATGGGCGACCGGCCTGGGCGCAGACCGGCAAGTAGAAGAAGGGAGGCACAGGCAGAAGGACATAACTGCTAGGCGGTAAGGAGCCGGTGATGCACGGTGCAGCCAAATGGAAGAAGAAAGAAGAACACCGGCTTGATCACCTTCCTTGACTCCTCCCGGGCATCCTGCAGCTGCCTGCATCTGACGTCAAGTCATCATCATGTCAACACCGTGTGATGACACCTGACGACCTGTAGCAGTACTTCAGGCTGTCAGTGCTCGGCACCCATGGAGGAGACGGCTTTGCCTGTATGTCCTCCTGGTCCCTGCTTCCTCCTGAATGAGCGGATGGTCACTAGTAAGTAGACAGATCTACTTGTGACCTGTGGCTGTGTGACTGTCCCTAAAGAGTAAGGGTTCACAATGGGGGGGTGCAATTTTAACACCCTCACCCTGGGTGCAATGTAGCCTAAAATACTGCCCTGCTGCCTAATGATGTCTTTTGGCTGTTAGCTGTTATAAATCACCTTTTGCTTCGACACCAGCAACTTCTTATAGTTGCGCCTCACAGACTGTGAGATACCTTGACTCTCAACACAGCAAGCAGGAGATAGACTTTTCTCAGGCTTCTTCAATGTACAAGTTATTTATTCCGGAAACAGAAATACAGATACAGTTCATCATATCCTAGCAAAGCAACTTCTTCTGTTTAAGTTCTTGGTGTTACAGCTCTTGACTAACCTTCCTCCTGAATATTAGTCAGTTACCTTCTTTCTAGACTACATTACATCTTCTAGACTACCTATGTACAGCATACATCATATCAGATTACATATAGAATAGAAATACTTAGAGGTTCCAGTCAGCATATAGATAGCAGGAAAGTAGGAAGCAGAGTGAGCTCCGTTCGCCCACCCAGCCCTTTAATACTGACCAGGAAAGAGTTAAATGTGACCTCATCTTAGCCATTCCCCCAGACCGGACTATTGGCTTAGACCCCTCGTGGTGTCATGATACCCACCTACTCGATTAATATTTAATGTCACTTTTCACTTACATACAAGAATTTGGTATTTTGTAAATATGGCCTATGTTTACTGTTCTTGTGGTGTACATGTTGAGGTCAGTGAGACCTGTGGCCTTGTCCATAGAACAGCTTCTTGGTATGTCCTAGTTCTGCTGACAGAACTGTAGATTTTCTCTCTAAGAGAAAATCCCCTTAAAGGGCAGGTCTGCACCCCAAGCCTTTTTGACTAACTCAGTCCAAATAACTGAGGCCTACTTAAATTATAACATTAGCTACTGTAATTATGTGGTGGTGGTGTGGAGGAGGCGGGGCATATTCAGCTTACTAATGTTTTTTGTTGTTGTTGTTTTTTTTTTTTTTTTTGAGAAAGGATATGTTGGCCAATTGTTTAGTTTGGAGATGAGATGTGGCCTAATTAAGTTTTGGGGAGATAGGTTGGTAAATTATGTTCTTTGGGGGAATTTGTTGCCTAGTTATGGTGTTTGTGTGCAACATGCTGCCTCACTTATGTAGCTTTGGGTTTACAGCACATGGCTTAGAAGTACATTGTGGCAGAAGATTGCCTTTGTAGCATATTATGAAACTGTTGTGGCAGGAGATTGGCTCTGTAGTATATTATGGATGTGGATTGTTTGATGGAAGAGTGTAGCTAGGTGTTAAAGTGGCACTATGGCAAGTAAAGTGTAAAGGAAAAACAAAGTGTAATGGGGGAAACTGAGCCCATACAGAGGTGTAAGCAGGTTTGCAGACACTTACCTATCAGTCTGTCCTTTCCCAGGATGCTCTGTATGACCGTAATTTACTCTGGTAATGACCACAACAATATTCTACCTGTTCTCACATGTAGACAGAGAGGTGGAACTAAAATGCAATGCATATGTGCCACACACACCTCAGGCTCAAAGCTCGCCGACTGACTCCAGTCACGGCTGCTAGCGGAATAAATTACAGGCACACAAAGCCACTTGGGAGTGACAGAACAGACACATAGGTAAGTGTCTGCAAACATGTCCACACCTCTGTATGGGCTCAGTTTCCCCCTTTATTTAGCCCTGGTCATCCTCTAAAATTCACATTTACACTTACATATAAGATGAACATACATCCCAGAGTAAATGCAATATAATTTTTTACTTTTTGGGCAGCTGTCACTTACAGCAGGTATTATTTTCTACCAAGTTAGAACCTTACTGATAGGGTTTGGACTAGTCTATCTACTCACGGGGAATTTCTTTTATTCTCAAACTCACTTTTTGAGAGGCAGTGGAACAGTCCAGCTGGAAGGATAGTGGCACATGAGTAGACAGGCTGTCCGGTATCTTTGAACAATTCCTTTCCAGGGACAGCTTTTCGGCTTAGCGACACCACCTCTGCCACCTGCTGAAATCGATCAAATCATTGATTGGGCAGACATGTTGCAGCATTGATTTTCTTCTGATTCAATTGAATTATGGAATCGAATGGTCGATCGGGCTGCAAAATCGCTAGATAATGGCCACCTTAAAGGGATACTGTAGGGGGGTCGGGGGAAAATTAGTTAAAGTTACCTGGGGCTTCTAATGGTCCCTCACAGACGTCCTGTGCCCACGGAGCCACTCACCCATGCTTCGGCCCCGCCTCTGGTTCGCTATTGGAATTTCAGACTTTAAAGTCGGAAAACCACTGCGCCTGCGTTGCCGTGTCCTCGCTTACCCTGATGTCACCAGGAGCGCACGGCGCACGCACAGACCATACTGGGCTTGTGCAGTATGCTCCTGGTGCCATCAGCGGGAGCGAGGACACGGCAACGCAGGCACAGTGGTTTTCAGACTTTAAAGTCTGAAATTCCAGAAGTGAACCGGAGGCGGGGCCGGAGCATTGGAGAGTGGCTGCGTGGGCACAGGATGTCTGTGGGGGACCATTAGAAGCCCCAGGTAACTTCAACTCATTTTCCCCCGACCCCCCTACAGTATCCCTTTAAAGGAAATCTAAAGTGTACAATAAAAAAAGATCACTTCAACTTACCTGGGGCTTCTTGCAACCCCCTGGAGTCTTCATATGCCCACGGCGTCCGTCCTAGTCCTTCCGGCAAGCAGCAGTGACCCCCACAAAGTTGGCCATGCACCTTCTCACCATGCTTCCACAGCCAGGAGCGTTCTGCGCATGAGCAGTATGCAAAAATCGCCACTGTGCATGCGCAGAGCACTCCTGACAGCCTGCAATCAGAGTGTACGCGACTCAAGGCTGCGCATGCTGGCTTTGAAGGAATCGTTGCTGGATGTCGGGGGCACAGGATGACTGATTTTTCATTTTGACTTAAGTCTCCCTTTAAGAGACAGCTATATAGTAAGGAAAACATTTACAGTTTGTTTACTCTGGGTCTGGGATAAGTGTATGCAGAGGCAGACATAGGCCCGTGCAGCCGCAACACAGTTAGGACATATTTATTCTGTCGGCTCTTCTCTGTGTATTTCTAATCCAGAAAGTACAGTGATATTTGCTTGTGGCCCAGTCATACACAATTATGACATGTGTGCTACATGAACACAGTGCCTACAGAATGTAATCTAGATTTGTGTACTTTTATGTTATCAACATTATTTGAATCCAACCATAATCTGATATGATTATGGCCATTCACATGGGGCCACTTTATTTATTCTGCACAGAGGCCTACTGAATTTGTCCGCTACTATTAATGATGATGACATCTTCCGGCATGCACTGTGGTGGCTGGGGACGCGCTCAACTTTACCTTGGGCGCTTCAAACCTGCAGTTTTGTGACAGCAGCAAGATGGATGCCCTTATCAGAAATGGCATGCAGTCTCTGTAGTCTCTCTTCCTCTTAGGTTCAGTTCCCACATGTTGGGTGTGTTTTTTTGCAAGATCCAAGAAGCAAGGGAAGCAGATCCTAATGTTAAAAAAAGGATCTGCTTACACTATCGCAGAACAGACGGGTGCACAAACGTGTTAAAGAATGGACAGTACAGTATGTGTTCTTACTAGCCTGGTCACTTAGCCCCCTTCAATCACCATGTTTGATCGCTGCCATGAAAATATTCACGTGTCCCTCGGTTCTGCTACTGCTTACTCCTCCACTCGGTCCCAGTAAAATGAAAGGTGTTGGGCAGAAACATGGAGATCCCCATTGGGATTGCAAAAGACCAATGACAACCCTAGAAACAGGGAGGAGTCTCATTGGTTCATGGTGGACCAATGAAAATTCTTCCTGATGCAAGGGAGAATTGGTCTATTGTAATTCTATGGGGAGCCTCATTCCCCTGGTGACCTCTGGTCTGGGAGCTTCGGGTGGAGGAGTCAGCAGTGACAGAACCAGGGGACACATCAGTATACTGGCGATCGAGGTAGGTGGATGGAGCAGATGGAAAACAGACAATCCCTAAGTGAATGCACTTACCTGCAAGTCAGAATGGAGTAAGTAACATGCACTTACCTGCATCCGCTGCTGATCAGAATGAAGCCTAAGTGCCACTTTGGTCTCTGTCTATCTGTACCTCTTTACGCCTCCTCTCTCTGAGTACACGCTGCAGTGGAGCCATACTTAGTTGGGATCACAACAGAACAAACTTTGGGGGGCACTGGACAGCGGAGTCACAAATTTTATGGCTGTTGTACAGCTGGTACACATTTCGGGCACTGGGAAACTGGTATTAAAATTTTGTGTGTGTGTGGGGGGTGGGGGATTGGAAGAAGTGACACAGGGCACACAATTGTAATATGGTGGAGGATAATAAGTATGTGGTATAGGAAATGCTGATGACAACCCTGAGGTAACCCATTGGTTAAATTCCTTGAGAGCCCCCTTCCACCTAATGCTTCTTTAATTCTGGAGAACTTAAAGAGAACCTAAATCAAAGTTAAAAAAGAGGGAGTTTAACTTACCTGGGGCTTCTACCAGCCCCCTGCATCCGCCCTGTACCCGCGCCATCATGGAACAATAATTTGGTCCCCCGCAGCCACTCAGTCTCAATTTCGGCGACTGGGCCAGTCAATGGCCACTGCACCTGCACGGCCCTGTCTGTGCACGTCCTCGATCACGCTCCCGCAGCTGGAAACATCCTGGGTATGCACAGTATGAGATCAGGAAGCGCGCGGTCACGGCTGCGCAGGTGCAGTAGCCATCAACTGTAATTGAAACTGTAATTGAAACGGAGTGGCTGTGGAGAGCCGGAGGATCTTTCTGTGATGGTGCAAGTACAGGGCGGATGCAGGGGGCTGGTAAAAGCCCCAGGTAAGTTAAACTGTCTTTTTTTTTAGCTTTGATTTAGGTTCACTTTAAGTTCTGTGTAGCAAAATGTTCATTCATAAAGATCACCGCAAGCGGTGTGAGGTCGGGAAGTACCGCTCCCTCTGATGTGGCGATATCAATGTCAATGAATGGAGACACACAGACCTCCCAGGCAGCTGCAGCAGAGCGGAACACGGAGAAATGTATCAACTCGGCAGCTTCCGTGTCTCCGCAAGCCTACCGCCTGTCTACCGCCAGCTTAGCTCAGGGAATCTCCGCACTGCTTCCGCACACGGATACATCTTTATGAATGCCCACCCAGAAGTCTAAAAATCCACCAGTGGTGTTTTCCCGCACTGATTCTCTTTACCGACAGCCTGTTCATGAATGATAGCCATTGTGTAGGCACTGTGTTCATGTAGCACACATTTCATACTAGTGTATGACTGGGCCACAAGCAAATATCACTGTTCCTCCTGGGTGATAAATACATAGAGAAGAGCCGACAGAGTAATCATGCCCTAAGTGTGATGCAGCTGCAGGGGCCCTAAAGGGCATGGGGCCCCTGTGCGGCTGCACGGCCTAGACGGGCCTATGTCCCCTCTGATAATAACCTTTAAACAGAAAAACATTTATTTGTTACAGCTGATACAAATCCTGAAATAAATCTGCACTGTTTCTACTTCCTGATTCATGGAAGCAGACATACTGTTGTGCTTTCAAATGAGCTTATCTGCCTTATCTGCTGTGGCAGTCAAGTGACACAGGGGAGATATGAAATTACAACTTGTGATGAGACACAAATGAGGAGGAATTAGACAGGCTAAACTCTCTAAATACATACAGGGCACATTTTTCTATGTTTTCCTTCTGTCCTGTGCAAGTTTAGGTCTACTTTAATCAAATATATTACATGCACTGTAGTGACATATAGTAGAATGTAGTAAGTTATTCGGGATACCCAGTTTTACAGTAATTAATTATCCTGGTTTCAGCACCAGAAACACTTCTGTAACACTTCTGTGTAACCCCACCCTTCCAGTGGTGTTTAGCCTAGCCCTAGAATGTTAATTATGCAGAATGGATTCGTCTACCGCTGGATTGGCACATGGCTCCCAACTGTCCCTTTTTTGGAGGGACAGTCCCTCTTTGGGTACCAAATCCCTCTGTCCTTTCTTTCTCATTTGTCCCTCTTTCAGAACTGATGTACAGATCTGTGTAAATATATGTATTTTTCTACTGAAAAAAAATTGTTGACTGTAATCTTGATTCCCATCCTTTAAATTGATATAGTTCTTATTTTTCTGTGTTAATATGAAGGAAAATGAGCCAGGAGAGAAAGGATCAGAGTGGTTTGAATTATACAACAAATTGTTCTTATGAAGGTATGAATGGTCAGGGGTGTGCTGGGGGCATGGTTGGGGGGTGTGGCAAGGGTATTGCTTAAAGGTGGCCATACACTCGTTAGATTAGCAGCAGATAGATCATCAGTGGGATTTTCTGATCTATCTGATGTGTTTCGGAACATTTGTTTGACTAGGAACAGATTTCCAATAGATGTCAGTATGAAATCTATTGAAAATCGATCTGATGGCATTTTTTTGCCATCAGATTTCCATTAGGTCCAATGCAAAATGATAAGCCATCTCAAGAGATAAGCCTAAATTTTCCAACATGTCAGATCGATTGAAATCGATCGAAATCGGCCGCAAATCGATCGATTTGTCAATAGATTTTTGCGATCTATCGATTTCGATCGATCAGCCGAAAATCGGCTGAGTGTATGGGCCCCTTAAGTGTCCCTCTTTCTTATCTCTAAAAATTGGGAGGTATGGTGGCAGCATGTATTGGTGGACTAAAGGTGGCCATACACTCATTAGATTAGCAACAGATAGATCATCAGATAGATCTCTGATCTATCTGATGTGTTTAGGAACATTTTTTTACTAGGAACAGATTTCTATTGAAAATCGATTTGATGGCATTTTTTGCCATCAGATTTCCATTAGGTCCCATGCAAAATGATAAGCAATCTCAACAGATCTTCCTAAATTTTCCAACATGTCAGATCGATTGAAATCGATCGAAATCGGACATAAATCGATCGATTGGTCAATCGATTTGCGATCGGCCGATAATCAGCTGAGTGTATGGGCCCCTTAAGCCTTGCAAGCTTTTAAGCTGCCAATCCAGTTTAGCGCAGCAGTCAGCGGTGCGGATCACCATTCTACAAAACACCAGCCAAGTTAGCTTCCCTCCCTGAGATATTGTCTCAAGTTCACAACCTTAATGCTTGAACTTTATAGGGTGTGTGTCTCCCTTTTTAAAAGGACAACTGACCTGAGAGGGATATGGAGGCTGACATATTTATTTCCCTTTAAACAATACAAGTTGCCTGGCAGCCCTGCTCATCAATCTGGTCAGTAGTGTCTGAATCACACACCTGAAACAAGCATGCAGTACATGCAGTCACACATCGGTGCTGCATGCTTGCTCAGGGTCTGTGGCTAAAAGCATCAGAGGCAGATGACAAACAGGACAGCCAGGCAAGGTGCATTGTTTAAAAGGAAATAAATATGGCTCGTTCCATATCCCCCTCAATTGTCTTTTAAAGTGACTGAAGCAAAAAAAAAAAAACCCAAAAACCCTCATGATATAATGAATTGGTTGTGCAATATGGATAATTAATAGAACATTAGTAGCAAAGAAAATAGTGTCATATTTTTATTTTCAGGTATATAGCTTTTTTTTTTAATAACATTGCATTTAATAATTAGATTGCTCTAATAATTGCAGTTTCTACAACACATTCAGCATTTTAAATGATTTTACCGAGTAGGCTATTGACCCTTTGAACTTGTCTCTGCAGAAAAACCATAAACATAGAAGAAACAATGAGAGACAGTTGAGATAAGAGCTTCAAAAGACAGTGCTGTCCACAACGTTACAAAGTCACAGAGCTCACAGAAGCTCTTTGTATAGATAACAACTGAAGTTTCTTAGCTCTTCCTGTACTGAAAACAATATGAGCCTCATAGCGTGAACGTGTAGTCAAGCGATCGTGGTACTTTGCACGGAGTCATCAGGGATCTTAAATATCCAATCTGCCGCGACGGTCGTTGTTGCTGTGCGTCGCTAATCATCAATCCTGTGAGCTTGCGCCTGTACCCACAATGTGAGATCGTAGAAACGATCGCTTATGGCTCAAAAAGAACATCGCTGATCATCAGAAAAATCGTTGTAAAATCACGTAGTGGGTATGGGCCTTAAAACTACCACTGATTTGGGACAACATATGACATACATAAGTTCACCATTCAGGAGAAACTGAAGACAGGCACCATCTTCTTATCTCCTGCAGTGAACAAGACTTCAACTCATCTACTGCAGTGACTATCATCTCCTGCTGTGAATGACTCACAACATACTGACCTATACTAACAAAAGCTAGCCATATAATGTACAATTTCTGGTACATCCCTCGAACAATGTCTATTTATCTATCTAGTCTGTTTACCTGGTGTACCCTTTTGCACCAGTAGGTGGCAGCAGAAGTTACTAATACTGCTACCCACACAGAAACACTGTTAGACAAATGCTGATTTTAGATTGGCGTAAAGTCCTGGGGCTGTGTTTTGCAGGAGATCGCGCGCAGGGTGCGCGCGCATCTCCTGCTTGGTGGGCGGAACTGAGATCCGCCTTCAGTCTCTGAGCGGCGGTTGCCGCTCGGGAGACTGTTAGACGGCGTAATATTTACATGTACATCGCTGCGATCAGCAGCAGCGCTGTACTGGGGACAGCCCTGTGACACGGCTGTCCCCTCCTGAGCAACAGAGGTGATCGGCTGTCATAGGCTGAAGCCTATGACAGCTGATCACGAGGATTGGCTAGCGGGAGGAGGGAGGGAGGGAGGGGGGTTTACAATTAATTTAAAAAAAAAACGACATTTTTGACAAAAAAAAAACATCAAATAAACAAACACAAATAAACAAACAAACATTGGGGGGGCGATCAGACCCCACCAACAGAGGGGGAAGAATCACTTTTGTGCTGTGTTGTGCCGCCCTGCAGCGTGGCCTTAAAGTTGCAGTGGCCAATTTAGTAAAAAATTGGCTAGTCTTTAGGGGGGTTTAACACTGCGGTCCTCAAGAGGTTAAAAAAAACCACATAAAATACATTAAATAAAGATTTTACGTGATTTTTACTGTGATTTTAATGAAAGTGAATGGGAAAAAGCCCCCAGCAAGCGTTCAGCAATCACAAGCGCTCACAAAAGCACTTATAGTGTGGCACCAGCCTAAAGGTGCCCACACACTTAAAGATTTGCAGAATCTGACAGGAATCTATCTGATTTGTGGCACACGCTAGGAACAGATGTCAAATATCGACCTAGATTTTCTGTCCGGACCAATCAAGTAAATCAATCAAAATCGGTCAGAAATTGTTCGGTCGATTGATCATGCTTCCCGCTGCATTGATTTCTAGCCAATTAGATCAGAGCGGTCGAAACGGCCATATATTGATGGAAGAAATCAACCAGTGTATGGGTACCTTAACACCCACAGCATAGGCTGACTGTAGCGTAGGGCTAACCACATAGATGAGATTAGGATTATATTAGGCCTATCCACACGCACACACACATACACATACCCACTCCTTTAGAATGGGACACAATGGGGCCACTACCAATCAGAGCAGGAGATGTAGGGTTAGAGTAGGGCACATATACTGCACACATGAATCCAACTGTATTGTAGGGTTTTTAGGGTGACTAGCACCAATCAGAGTAGGCCAGAGTAGTACAGTGTAGGACCCGCCCGAAAAGAGTCTACCGTGATGTGGTGGGCGGGCTTACAATCCTACTGCCCAAAAGGTTTTACTTTTCATGCTTGGATCACCAACCATCATTACCCTGAAGTGCCAATTCACAATTCCATCTAAGCCTCTTTCAGACAGAAGGCTGAATTGCGCACTTGTTGAGCCCATTACTGCCATTCGGTTGTAATTTAAATGCAGCTGAATGGCAGCATTTCTAACAAGTGTCGCAGAGCCACAATGCAGCGGCCGCACTCAGATGTGCCTCCATGGGGAGGCTGTCCATGATGCTGGATGGACGTGATGTTGGATGGCCCTGATGCCGGGACTACCACAGCTCCCAGCATGCCCCCATAGAGGCTCCACAGCTTTATGGGGGTATGATGGAAGCTGTGGTGTCTCTATGGTAACTGGGAGCTGTGGTGCCTCAATGTAGGGTACATAGGGAGCAGTGGTGCATCAATGGGGTGGCATACTGGGTACTGTTGTGTGTGTGCCCCTCTCCTCTGCCACCTATACCCCCCTTCTATCTCCAGGGGAGGACTGGGACCGTTTGACCTGGGGAAACACAAACAAGAGGCCAGTTATCAAGGCAGCCCCAACCCAAATGACTTCACACGGGCACCCCACGCCATATATGCCAGTAGTCATGTGGAGTGCCAAAGAGGAAATACAGCAAGGACACTCGAGGGACAGTGTGACAGGTAAAGTGCAGGCACATAATACATTTTGAGGGACAACGGCCGGGGTTTCCGTCGTGTCTATCATTCATGGTTATCGCACGCCGTGATTAGCGCTGCTGACAACCACATATGCCCGAGATTTCCCAACATCTCAGATCGATACATTCTGCCAATTTCCACTCCAAATTTTTATCCGATTCGGTAACATCAAAATGGTTGGTCAATTGACTGTCAAGTCAACAGATGTATGGCCACTTTAATTCCCCAAGTCTCATTCCTCCCCCCCCCCCACACACTTATGTCCTCCCCTTCACCACCATCTTTACTAATCCCTCAAATATGCCCCTCTTCCATCTCGGATATCTGTCCACCTTTACCAGACCACCATCTCCCTCAGTCAGGTAACACATCTTTACTGACCTCCCTCCTGTCACCATGATCCCTGCCTCACTAATGCTAATTTCCAAGGTTTCGGTACCCCTCCTTCCATCACTGTTTTCACTCCCCCCCCCCCCCCCAACATCCATGCCTTGCTTACCTGCTTCTTATTGGTGGTCAGTGGCAGTGTTTAACTGCCTGCCTACAAGCCACTTTACTATAGTATGAAACCTTATAGGCCACATCCATACTCAGTACTGACAGGTGGAGAAGCCATTATGATTCCATCATAGTGAAATAATCTGTCAGTAACAATTGATGCATGTATGGCCAGCCTTAGATTATGGTTTCTAATAACAAGATTGGAGAAAGAAGGCAAAGCAGGTGGTTTCGGTGCATGCCGCTCAGCACCGGTTACCCAAACCAGGTGCCCCATAGAAGCAATAACATGCTGTTTGTGGTGTTTAAGGGTAATTCGGGCTCCAGTGATCGCCGGACCCCAAAGTACACCTCCCTCCGAGTTGTGACGACTTGGAGGGGGAATAGTATTTAACGCCCCCCGGGAATTTAGCGGCAGCATAAGAGCCATCATTCGGCTTTCCCGGCGCCCAACTCACCCGCAGCGTACAAATACTAAGGGCTCAGACACACTATTAGCGCTTTTCTGAGCCCTTTTTAGCCATCAGAGCTTGATAAAAAAATGCTCCCGTTGGCTTACATTAAAAACAAGGTAAAATCGTGATTGTGGTAAAATCGCATAGTGATAGTGATTTTACCACGATTTTAATGCAAGTCAATGGGAGAATTTTTTAAAATGCTCTCAGAAAGCTCTGATGGCTAAAAAGCACTCAGAAAAGGGCTTATATAGTGTGTCTGAGCCCCAGGGGCTTAACAATAGGCCCTGCAAGTGATGCAGCCGCAGGGGGGCCCAGAAGTCACAGGGGGCCCTGTGGGGGGAGAAGTCCTGTGAGACTGACAACTAAGGGCACAGGGAAAAAAAAACTTTCTGCTCTCTGAACAATTGTTCTAATGACTGCATCTGCTCAGCCACTGATAAGGAATCATAAAACGTTTTGTAGACAAAGATATGTGGTCAGTCCCTATTGAGTGTGCAGCAGGGTCTTGTGTACAATGCCCAGCCCCCAACCTCTCTACCCCTTTGTACATACAGACACGTATGGTGTGCAGAAAATGCATACAAAAAAAGACAGACAGGTGTGCTACCAACCTCAGCTTATTACACTGACTCTGATGGAGCAGAACTGGCTCTGCAGACTTCTCCAGCATCACTACAGGGAAAGGGCTGGAGAGGCTGGGGGCAGGGCATAGTAGACAAGAGCCTGCTGTACACTGAATAGGGACTGTCTACAAATCTTTGTCTACCAAACTTTGTATGATTCCTTATTAGTGGCTGAGCAGGCGCAGTCATTAGAACAATTGTGCACAGAGCAATGCGTTTTTTTTCCCTCCATGCCCTTAGTTGTCAGTCTCTCAGGAAAAGGAAAAGAAACTTCTCCCCCCTCAGGGCCCCCTGTGGCTTCTGGGGCCCCCTGCAGCTGCATTTCTTGCAGGGTATATTGTTACTACCCTGGCTGGAGCACACCAAGAGTGCTTTTGAGCGCTTTTCAAATCAGCAGCGATTTGAAAAGCGCTTGGCTAATGTTACCCTATGAAGGTGTTCCCACAGAACCGTTGGGATTTTTTTCAAAATCGCAAACCCACTGCATGTAGCATTTTTTTGGAGCAATTAATTCAAAAATCGCTCTGAAAATCGATTCACAAAATCGCACTTGCAAATTGCTAGCGATTGCTATTGCGATTTTGGGGTGCACTAGCCGGGAGTGGGAGAGAGTAGGAGTGGAGAGAAATTGAGAATAGCCTTCTGAGAGTGCAGTCCCACATCACACAGAGGCTACTTGCCAGTAATAGGACTTCTGTCCCTGCCAGTCTCTCACACAAGTCAGAAAGTAGCCCTCCTGGAGTCTAGGGACTGTCTAAAAATTTTCAACCTGTTTAACGCTTTACCCATACATGCAGTCATCATAACAATGGGGAGAGACCAGACAGATATTTTCCCATGGACCCTCCAGGCAAGCTCTGCATCATGCTCAACAAACCTGAATACACCAGGCACCTGCCCTGCCCTAAATCACTGAATGAAAGGCAGCCTGGGGGGAAATCTCCCCTCTTCCCCCCTCGCCAGTCCGCACCTGACTCTCTCCTCTGGCTTTGACCTCCACTGAGTGTATGTATGTGCTTTAAATTTTTACATTTTTTTCGCCATAGTGTCCCTGGAACATCTACAAGTGCAAAGTGGTAATACAAAAATCTAATAGTGTATAGGAAGCCCAAGAGAGCATACAATCTAAACAATTGTGAAGAATATTAAAAATGTACTGCAGGCATAAAACTGGTACAGTTCTGCATGCTTTTATTTATCACTGGTAATCATGCATCCTGTTTAGTTGAAGCACATAATTAAGTAGTCAATAGGATGACTGCAGCAAAGCAGTAGAACAGGTACTAGTAGTCACAGCGCAGCACATGTGACTTGCATGTAAACAGCGCCCTGCCGTACATCACCCAATTGAAGGACCAGTTCTCCAGAAGCAGCCAATCGGAAATAAGCACCTAGAGGACACCTGCTTATACATGATGTAGTCTGTGGGCTGAGTTTGCACGGGCTGTGCTCCGCTTTCCAGCCAATAGCAGCTCTATGGAAGAAGAGTGGAAGGCTGCAGCGACCAATAAGTGACGACCCGTATTGTAGCTCTCAGTGGGGTCTGGGTCAAAGCTGCTGGCATGGAGATGTGTGGCTGGGTGACAGGCTCTGAGCTCCGGGTGCTGTTCCTGCTCTTCCTCACCCTCAGGGCGACATGGGGCTTCCTCCCCCATGACCAGCTGGATGCCCGCTCCAATGTATGGCGACAAGAAGGGGTATGGAACCCCCGTGTGCGGCGGAGCTTGGGATCTGAAGGGACGCCTGACACTGAGGAGAGCTGCGAAGCGCCGACGGCCTTGACTGATATCTTAGCAAAAGCTACATTCCCGGTGAGACATGGGGACGGAGGACGGCGGCTGTCATTAGCACAAGGCTGAATAGAGATGACGTTGACATTCTGAGCTTGGTGTATCTGTAGAGTCTGTTAGGGGTGCACACACTGTCACATCTTAAGGAGCCCATTCACTTACCGATTTTCCCGCTGATACACAGCTGATTTGATCACTGGTCGACTCGGCTGTGAAATTGTTGCGCAAATGCTGACTGAACGATCAATTTCTGTCTGAAATTGATTGTTCCTGTAAATTGATCGTTCCTGTCTGTGCGGAAGATTTTGCTTGATCGCTGGTGGGTCGGGAGTGCGCCGATAGTGGCGTTTGAATGCCCAACGACCGATGCAATACATTACCTGTTCCGCCGGCGCGAGTCACCGCTGGTCCGTCTCTGCGCTGGGCTCCTGAGTCCGGCAGGCTTCACTTCTTCCTGTCCCGGCAGGAAGTTTAAACAGAGCACCCTCTACTGTTTAAACTTCCCCTGGCAGGAAGTACAGTGAAGCTGGAGGAACCCAGACTGGAGAAGAGACAACGGAGACCGGGGGACTCACGCTGGCTGGAGCCGGTAATGTATAGCTGGTGGCAGCTCCACAGATGGTGAATCGATTTCATGCTGAAATCGATTCACAATCTGTTTGCAGTAAAGACAGCTGTACGATCCCTCTCTGATCAGATTCGGTCAGAGAGGATCCCTCTCTGATCCGATTCGATCAGAGGGGGATCTTTCTGTTGGTAGATCTGATGGCAAATCGACCACTGTATGGCCACCTTTATTCCATACTAATTACCTGAGTGCAGGTGCGGACTGGCCAAGGTGGGAAGAGGGGAGATTTCCCCCCAGGCTGCCTTCCATTCAGTGATTTAGGCTGGTTACACATTACAACGTGTGCAGGAAAACGGCTCCTGCACACGTTGCAGCATGTCGTTGGGAATCTGCGGTGCGACGCTGAGTAGCAGCGGTAGTATCAATTAACCCGACGGGGAAACGCCGATTCCCGACGATAACATGCGCTGGGATGCGTCCTACTGCAACGCATCGAAACGCAGCGTCGGGTGTGAAAGGTAAAATGAAAGTCTATGGACTTTCCTTTTACCTTGGTTAACGCAAAGTATAGACTATGCATTAAAACGCTGAAAAAGGGCTCTGGTGTGAAAGAGCCCTTAGGGCTGGTCCATTGCCTGGTGTATTCAGGTTTGTTGTTGTAAGACAATGTGAAACACTAGGCTGGCTGATAAAAGTGCAATTAGAGGGCAGGCAAGCTGGTAAATATGCACAGCATGAGCATGATGCAGAGCTTGCCTGGAGGGTCCATGGGAAAAAAATCTGTCTGTTCTCTCCCCATTGTTATGATGACTGCATGTAGGGGTAAGGCGTTAAACAGGTTGAAAAGTTTTAGACAGTCCCTAGACTGCAGGAGGGCTGCTTTCTGACTTGTGTAAGAGACTGGCAGGGACGTGAGTCATATCACAGGCAAGTAGCCTCTGTGTGATGTGGGACTGCACTGTCAGGCTAGTCTCAATTTCTCTTCACTCCTCCTCTCTCCCAGTCCTGGCTAGTGCACCCCAAAATCGCAATAGCAATCTCTAGCAATTTGCAAGTGCAATTTTGTGATCGATTTTCAGAGCGATTTTTGAATGAATCACTCCAAAAAATCTACATGCAGTGGGTTTGCGGTTTTGAAAAAAAATCCTAACGCTTCTGTGGGAACACCTTCATAGGGTAACATTAGCTAAGCGCCTTTCAAATCGCTGTCGATTTGAAAAGCGCTCAAAAGCACTCTTAGGCCGAGTGCACACCAGAGCGGTTCGGCTGCGTTTTGCGATCCGCTTGCAGCTGCGGATACGCTTGGGTAATGTATTTCAATGGGCTGGTGCACACCAGAGCGGGAGGCGTTTTGCAGAAACGCATACTCCCGGGCTGCTGCAGATTTTGGATTGCAGAGACGTTTCTGCCTCAATGTTAAGTATAGGAAAAACGCAAAACGCTCTGAAAAACGGCACTTCAGAGTGGTTTGCCAGGCGGTTTTTGTTACAGTAGCTGTTCAGTAACAGCTTTACTGTAACAATACATGAAATCTACTACACCAAAAACGCTTCCCAAAACCGCAAAATGCTAGCTGAGACGCTACAGAAAAATAAGAAAAAGCGTTTCAAAATCTGCTAGCATTTTGCGGATCTGCTAGCGGTTTTTGGTGTGCACCAGGCCATAGTGTGCACCACCCAGGGGAGTAACAATATACCCTGCAAGGAATGCAGCTGCAGGGGGGCCCAGAAGCCACAGGGGGCCCTGAGGGGGGAGAAGTTTATTTTCCCTTTCCTGAGAGACTGACTACTAAGGTCACTTATTACACTCGCTCTCTGTCCATCTCTTGATGGAACAGAACTGGCTCTGCAGACTCCAGCATCACTACAGTACACAGCACTTGGAGAGGGGTAGAGAGGTTGGGGGCTAGACGTTGTACACAAGACACTGAATAGGGACTGTCTACAAATCTTCGTCTACAAAACTTTTTATGATTCCATACCAGTGGCTGAGCAGATGCAGTCATTAGAACAATTGTTCAGAGAGCAGAAAGTTTTTTTTTTTTTTTTTTGTTTTTTTCCCCCTGTGCCCTTAGTTGTCAGTCTCACAGGACTTCTCCCCCCACGGGGCCCCCTGTGACTTCTGGGCCCCCTGCGGCTGCATCACTTGCAGGGCCTATTTTTAAGCCCCTGGGGCTCAGACACACTATATAAGCCCTTTTATGAGTTTTTTAGCCATCAGAGCTTTTTCCTGCGCCCTTAGTTGTCAGTCTCTCAGGACTTCTCCCCCCACGGGTCCCCTGTGACTTCTGGGGTGCCCCGCGGCTGTATCTCTTGCAGGGTCTATTGTTATGCACTTTTCTGAGTGCTTTTTAGCCATCAGAGCTTCCTGAGAGCATTTTAAAAAATGCTCCCATTGACTTGCATTAAAATCGCTGTAAAATCATGCAATTTTAATGTAAGCCAACAGGAGTGTTTTTTAACAAGTTCTGATGACTAAAAAGAAGTGCTCAGAAAAGCGCTTATAGTGTCTGAGCCCTTAGTATTTGTATGCTGCAGGTGAGTTGGGCGCTGGGAGAGCCGAATGATGGCTCTGATGCTGCCGTTAAATACTATTCCCCCTCCAAGTTGTCACAACTCGGAGGGAGGTGTAATTTGGGGTCTGGCAATCACTGGAGCCCAAATTACCTTTACGCCCTGCACAGCATATTATTGCTGCTATGGGGCACCTGGTTTGGGTAACCGGTGCTGAGCACCAAGGCGATCATAAATAAAGCTGGCCATACATGCATCAATTGTTACTGAGGCCCTTCACAGGACGTTGCGTTTTGATGCGACGTTAAAGTCGCAACGCAAATTACAATGCCCCAAAAAAGTCGCAAATTAATGCTGCGTTATTGTCGCATACAGGCAATTAACAGTATGCTTCCAAGTCATTACTGAGCATGTGCAAACAGTCCAACGCAGCTAATAATCTGTATAACGCACAGCATGCAGCACTGTTTAATAACGCTACACGTTGCACACAAACGCAACTTGTGCACTGTGAATGTCGCACAGACTTATTATTGCTGTGCGTTAGTCTGCGCTGAAACATTTTCTAACGTGCGACTTTAACGTCGCACTGTTAAAGAGGCCTGACAGATTTTTTTCACTATGATGGAATCGTAATGGCTTTTCCACCTGTCAGTACTAAAGCTACGTACAGACATGCGATAACGATCGTTCGTAAGCAACGACGAACGATCAATTAAGGAGAGAAATGAAAAGGTCGTTAGTAAAGAGGTGCTGAAAGTGGCAAACGATCAGATCGTTTCCGAACGAACGATGCGGAAGTGACGACTGTATGATGCAGCGCATCTATTATGCTAAACGTTATTCAGATCAGTGAACCCGGAACGAACGTCATTGTTAATGGCCAGTAGGAAAGAGGAAGTTGCGTACAGATACACACACACACACACACACACACACACACACACACACACACACACACACACACACACACACACACACACACACACACACACACACACACACACACACACACACACACACACACACACACACACACACACACACACACACACACACACACACACACACACACACACACACACACACACACACACATCTCTATCTATATACATCTCTCTGTCTCTCTCTCTCTGTCTGCGCATGTACGGTACGTAACGAACGATCGTTTTTGTAACGATCAGCATACACACGTACTTTTGCTAACGATCGTCGTTACAAAAAATCCGCCAGGACGGATTTCCAGTTTGCAACGACTTCAGTCGCTGATCGTTACCCTTAACGATCGTTAGCGGTTATTTTGTAACGATCGTCGTTATAAACGATCGTTAGTCGTTCGTTACCAACCACTTTAGTCGCATGTCTGTATGCCCCTTTAGTATGGATGTGGCCTATAAGGTTTCATACTATAGTGAAGTGGGATGTGGGCAGGCAGTGATGCACTGCCACTGACCACCAATAAGAAGCAGGTAAGCAAGGCATGGATGTTGGGTGGAAGAGGCATATTTAGAGGATTAGTAAAGATGGTAGTGAAGGGTAGGGTGTGTGGGGGGGGGGGGGGGATGAGACTTGGTGAATTAAAGTGGCCATACATCTGTTGACTTGACAGTCAATTGACCAACCATTTTGATATCGAATCGGATAAAAAATTTGGGTGGAAATTGACTGAATGTATCGATCTGAGAAGTTAGGAAACCTCGGGCCAATGCAGTTGTCAGGTGCGCTAATCACAGCGTGCGATAACCACGGATGATAGACATAACGGAAACCCCGGCCATTGTCCCTCCAAAATGTATTATGTGCCTGTACATTACCTGTCACGCTTGTACAGAGTCAACAGGAGAGTCAGGCAACCTTTTTTTTTTTTTTTTTTTTTTTCCCTCTTTAGGAAAAATCCATGTCCTTCTCCGTTTAGGTTTCCTTTTAAAGGTCCGGGCAAAATTATTAAAAAAAAAAAAAAAAAAAAAAAAAAAAAAAAATCCACTTACATGGGGCTTCCTCCAGCCGCCCTCTGCCCTCCCTCGCCGTGGCTCCTGGTGTCCTCTGAAGAAGCCTCGCCAGGTCTGCTTCCTTTTCGGCTTCTTGTGCGCTCCAACCCACGTGGGTTATGTGGTCTGGTCGACGTCATCAGGATTGTACTGCACAGAACTACTGCGCCTGCACGGTACAGACCTGATGACATCAGCCAGACCACGTGACCCTCGTGATGAAGCGCACAAGAAGCTGACATGGCGAGGTCAGCTTCTGCAGCGGAGGACACTGGGAGCTGCAGCGAGGGCACAGGATGGCTGCCAGGGGCTGGAGGTAGCCCTAGGTAAGTGAATTTTTTTTTTTGGTGCCTGGATGTATGCTTTAGGCGCAAGCGCGCTCTATACAATAACTATTGTTATGGAGCACCAAAATCTGCCAAGGGCAAGTGCAGTGTGAGAGAAGTGTAAGCTGGGGAGAACAGTCTATTAATGGTTACAACTAATCAAAGCACATACAGAGTATCATTGCCAGCTTAGAACCAATAAAAAGCGAGTAAAGGAGGTCCTGTACTGGGCCCCACTAGTCCAGGGGCCCTGGGGCGGTCACTACCTCTGCCTTGTATTACCTGCTCATCAGATCTGGGCCCATTCTTCTTTATTTGAAATAGAAATGTACCCACTTCCAGGGCTGTGGAGTCGGAGTTGGGGCAAATTTGGGCACCCGGACTCTGAGTTGGAGTCGTGGTTTTGTAAACTGAGGAGTCGGAGTTGGATGATTTTTGTACAAAATCCAAAGCCCTGTTAAGTATTGGACTAAGTATTCGGAGTTGAGGAGTTAGTCGGAGCTATTTTGGGTACCCGGAGTTGGAGTCGGAATCGTGGTTTCATGAACTGAGGAGTCGGAGTCGGAAGATTCTTGTACCGACTCCACAGCCCTGCCCACCTCTCCCAAAAGACACAAAACTCATGGTGAAGAGTCTGTCTGTAATGTCATGCAGCATTTCCGGCTTGGGGAGGGGGGTTGCGGGTTGGAAGCAGTGGTGCATGTTATGACTAGGGATGATCAATGAGATGCAAATATTTCAGTTAATGCAGATTTATGTACATTTTCATGAAAACATATGCAGCTTGAAAATGGACCAGTTCTCTCATGAAGCAAGGTGAAACATTTGCATCAGGCGCAGAGATTACAGGGGCAGCATGTTTGTACTGTGTTCACACTAGGGTCTTGCTCACATCTAAAATAGATATTTTAGCAAGAGACTTGAGATTATCTAATATATATATATATATATATATATATATATATATATATATATATATAATTTTGCAGCCCCACCCTGATAATGCCCCATGAGGAGATGGGACTTGTTCAAAACCTGTCAGTTCTACCAGGTTTCTATTACATACTATAAGTGACTGCAACCTAGGAGTAAAGCAATTGTATAGCACATTTTTACTGTGGGCAAAATGTACTGTGTTTTTTCATGTATTTCACATGTTTACAATTTTTTGCAATAGTGGTCCTTTAATTTAGAATGAGGGGGTTGTGTGAGTTCGGGGACCAATCAGACTGTACTGAGGTGAGGCTAAAGCACAGGACTGTCTTGTAATTTACAGAGTTTTGCATTAAAGCAGGGGTGTCCAAACTTTTTAGGTGAAGGACCGTATTGCTGTTCTCAAGTGCTAGGGGGCTGACCTAGCAAAACACAACTTTTGCTGATTGCCATCAGTTACACTATGGCTGTGACATTTTGTCAAATAAAACCTTTCCAAGCATAATAACCTATAAACCATTTGCAGTCAGCACAGTGGCTTCTGGCTCCTGCATGTGGCGCCACAGCTACGGACTATAGGCCATATGGAATTAACTGTAGAGAGCTTTGGGGGCCGCCAAAAATGGCTCAGCGAGCCACATTGGCCCCCAGGCTGGAATTTGGACATGCCTGCATTAAAGGATACCGGAGCTGAAAAAATTAAAAAAAGTTAAGCTATTCTTGGCGTTTCTTCCAGCCCCTGGAAGTCCGGTCAAGCACTGCAGTGCCAATGTGTGCTCTGTAAGATTGTCAGGTCGAGGGCTTCTGTGCATGTGTGCTTCTCACAGTCGCTCTTCTATGTCTGGGAGCACTCTGTGCTTGCGCAGATCCAGTCTTTGTAAACTGCACAAGAGCAGAATGCTCCTGGCAGCGGTAGTGTGATCGTAAGTGGCGTATATGCTCAGAAGCATGCACTGCAGCTGGGGTAGGGATCTTTCGGAGGGGACAGTGGTACCCTGATGGGCAGTGGAAGTGCGACACTGGACCAGAGGACCAGATAGATGTTTTGGGGCTGGAAACAGCTCCTGATAAGTAAAGTTAATCTTTCTCCCCCCCCCCAATCATCTCGGCTATCCTTTAACTCCAGGCTTAACCCCCCCCCCCAAGACCAGGCCATTTTTCACAAAAATGGCCGCTGCAGTGATTTACACCCCCCCCCCCTTTTGATCGCAGGTGTTCATTTAAAAAACACACACACACACACACACACACACACACACACACACACACACACACACACACACACACACACACACACACACACACACACACACACACACACACACACACACACACACACACACACACACACACACACACACACACACACACACACACACGCAAAAGTATTCGGTCCCCTAGAAGTTCTCCACATTTTGTCACATTACTGCCACAAACGTGAATCAATTTTATTGGAATTCCACGTGAAAGACCATTACAAAGTGGTGTACACGTGAGAAGTGGAACGAAAATCATACATCATTCCAAACATTTTTTACAAATAAATAACTGCAAAGTGGGGTGTGCGTAATTATTCGGCCCCCTTTGGTCTGAGTGCAGTCAGTTGCCTATAGACATTGCCTGATGAGTGCTAATGACTAAATAGAGTGCACCTGTGTGTAATCTAATGTCAGTACAAATACAGCTGCTATGTGAGGGCCTCAGAGGTTGTCTAAGAGAATATTGGGAGCAACAACACCGTGAAGTCCAAAGAACACACCAGACAGGTCAGGGATCAAGTTATTGAGAAATTTAATGCAGGCTTAGGCTACAAAAATATTTCCAAAGCCTTGAACATCCCACGGAGCACTGTTCAAGCGATCATTCAGAAATGGAAGGAGTATGGCACAACTGTAAATCTATCAAGACAAGGCCATCCACCTAAACTCACAGGCCGAACAAGGAGAGCGCTGATCAGAAATGCAGTCAAGAGGCCCATGGTGACTCTGGACGAGCTGCAGAGATCTACAGCTCAGGTGGGAGACTCTGTCCATAGGACAACTATTAGACATGCACTGTACAAAGTTGGCCTTTATGGAAGAGTGGCAAGAAGAAAGGCATTAACAAAAAGCATAAGAAGTCCCATTTGCAGTTTGCCACAAGCCATGTGGGGGACACAGCAACCATGTGGAAAAAGATGCTCTGGTCAGATGAGACCAAAATGGAACTTTTTGGCCAAAATGCAAAACGCTATGTGTGGCGGAAAACTAACACTGCACATCACTCTGAACACAGCATCCCCACTGTCAAATATGGTGGTGGCAGCATCATGCTCTGGGGGGTGCATCTCTTCAGCAGGGACAGGGAAGCTGGTCAGAGTTGATGGGAAGATGGATGGAGCCAAATACAGGGCAAACTTGGAAGAAAACCTCTTGGAGTCTGCAAAAGACTTGAGA